>NC_063176.1:9684462-10911962 GCF_023159225.1 Perognathus longimembris pacificus | reverse complement strand
TCATTTGAAGAGACTGTCCCTGTCTCTCTTCCAGTTCCAAGAACCCAGAGGGCTACAGCTAGGTGCACTCATGAGAGGGGAGCTCTTTGAAATAATATCTCCTTAGAGATCAGAAATATCTGTCTACCCTGTCATTGGACCCCAGGACATCCAGTATACAAGACAAATGCAACCTCAAGTGCCCAACTTGACCCAGAACAAGAAGTGGGCTTGTGTAGTTCCTTACATACAGGAGACTGGTGTCTCTACACAACAGAAATTCCAAAAATTCAATATAGAAAATTTAAGGTCATCGTACTGACATCAAAAAGAAACTTATTAAAATCTTCCTTTTCCTCCCTCCCTCCCTCCCTCCCTCCCTCCCTCCCTCCCTCCCTCCCTCCCTCCCTCCCTCCCTCCCTTCCTTCCTCCCTCCCTTCCTTCCTTCCTTTCTTCCTTTTTCAGCCATTTCCTGGTGCTTGAATTCAAGACCTGGGTGCTGTTCCTGGGCCTTTTTGCTCAAATCTACTGCTTTACCACTTTCCTACAGTTCCACTTCCAGCTTTTTGGTGACTAAACAGAGATAAAATCTGAATGACATTTTTTCCTAATTATAATACCTTTATTCAATAAATGTATTCATTAAAAGTTTTGATTATCCAGCAATAAAAAATACAAAGCACATTTTGTAGATTTCTAATATGTTAATACAAAGTACATGACTATAATACCGAACATCCTATAGGCAAAGAGAGTTGGGAAGGGGGAAAAGAAGACTGTGGTTGGGGTATAGTAATAAATAAATACAGAAGTAGAGATGATCAGCATAATATATATCCTACCACCACTACTGCAACCAAGGACACATAAATAAATAAATAAATAAATAAATAAAATACATAAAACCACTTCTAAACACTTTAGGATGAAGACGGTGGCTGGACTCACTATGAAACTCAAAGTCTGTGGCAGAGCAGACCCAACCCTGTGCAGAGTGTGTTCACAGTGACCTAGAACATGTAGGGTTTTCTTTTCTGCAAAAGAAATAAAAGGTTACATTATGAAACTAACAACAGGGTCCTCCTTTAAAGTTGCTGGCTTCATTCTGTGATACTAATTTGTGTGTGTATGTGTGTGTGTGTGTGTGTAGCGGTATCATAACTTAATTTTTATATTCTTTCCTCAATTAAAGCACACATAAGCACACACATACTTTAGGTGAAAAATCAGAAAAAAATGTTCTCAAAATTAACTCAAAGTGAAAATGTATGTCAGAATTAGGTAGTGAATGTTGATTTTGTGTATCAACTAAACAATATTCTAGTGACAGAAAATGGATAGAAATGTTCAAATAAAAATTACTTCCTGTGCCTCAAGTTGCAAAACAGTATAATTTAATACTATGCCATCTTTTTCATTTCCTGTATGGAGTGAACACTTTTTTATTTTGTTTGGTGTATGACCAAGTGTGAGTTACAGTGTGGTCTACCATGCCTTGCTAGATATACAGCCTTCATTGCAAAGATAAGAACATAGAGCTGAACTCAGAACTGGATGAACCTGAAAAGCTATAGAGTCATTGAATTTAGATGAACCATACACAAAGTGTCTCAAAGCTCAAGTTCACTAATGAAAATAACTTTCTCTCTCAACACACGTACACACATATGTGTATATAAGTATATTTACATATATGTAAGTAATATGTATGTAAATATATCCACATATACAAATATATTTATGTATATATACCTATATATTTATGTATATGCATGTAAATGTATTTACAAATATGTGATTATAAAATATAATAAAAAACACATATATGCCATTATACACCCTGTAGACATTTAAAACATGTTGTATAATACAATAATGTATATTTTTAATAATTCAGACTATACCAACAGTGTGCTAAATATAAATATATCTAAATGTCATTGAGCATATGCTAGTATGTATGTAGTTGAGGATTAGAGTACCTAGAATTCTGAGATAATAAGAACACTTTTTTTTTTCTTGCTTTGGAATTTCAGATAAGAGTGGCCATAATAAGAAGCAGAGATAAAAAGGAGAACGCAAGAAATAAATCAAATGCTGGTAAAGTAATATCTACATTGCAGCAGTTCTCAATAGTGTTATATATAGAAATAAGATCAGTCATTGTTTTCGAGCCTGCTAAATAAAACTGGACTGCGGGAAAGGCATGCCAGTCACACTCCCAGGGGCTCCGTGCGGAACTTGACCGGTACAGAGGGAAGACTCTTGCAAGTGGCTCCTGTTTACATGACAGATTTCTGCTACAAATTCACACCATGTTCAAAAGGAACAAGGCCCTTGAACGCAAGAGAGAGTTACTCTTTCAAGGATTTCCGCGGCCAGTAATGAAGAATATGAGAAATTTTCACTCTTTGTCAGAACTTGTGCTCTCAGCCGGCCCTCTGAAGTCAAATCAGGCAACAAGACATTCAAAAAGTACTCACTTTGAGATCGAAATACTTGATGCTCGCACAAGGAGACAGATATGTATTTTGGATAAGGTGAGTATTTTTTTTAAATGATCATTTATTTATTTAAATGTTTCTTACTGGACCCACAGATTATAGATTAGGTGTTTAAATGCCAACAGGATTACATTTAAATATTTCCCTGATTTTTAGCCTTAATTTTAAGGTGAACAGGAAACATACTCATAAGCTGTTTCAAGAGAAAACAACAGTTTCATCGTTCATTATCACTTTAACCTAATTGAAAGGTAACTATTACTGAAGTTATGGTTTTCCTGATTCGGTGATCTTAACCCAGATGTAAAATAGCAGATGTTCATCTTTTAAGCCTAAGTAAAAATAGCATCTTTTAACATACTACATTTCATCTTTCAATTACCATAGAATTGTAATTTTATTAGTAGAAAAGAGAAAGTAAAAGCCATGGAAGATTTTAGTATCAATATTTATATAAGTCTGCGATAAATTAAATTAATAAATGCAAAGCATTGTTTTGAGATATGTACGTGTTTTCAAAAGTAATCTTCTCACAATGAAAAATTGTCTCAAACTTCTCTTTGAGTTCTTGAAATGAATGCCATCTTTATTCATGATCAATGATCATAGCTGCTTCAGAAAGAAGTGATAAAATGTGTATACTGAAATTAAATAAAATCAAAGTTGGATCACATGTGTACACTATAACTACATATCCAGGAACACTATTCCAAACATTCTAATTTTTCATCAGATAAATAGAAAAGTTTCTTACTCTGAGAGACCGTGATAACTTTAATAAATATTTTATTTACCTGTCATTACAGAAATATGAAGGAGATAAAACATATTTCCATATTTTGTCATTTCAACAGTTTGACTCACCTGTTATTTGGCTATGTCATTTATTTCTAGAAATAAAAAATTATTCAGAGCATTTACAAGTTATAAGTAAATATTAAAATATGTATTGTACAATTTTATATGTTTCTCCTGGAGCTAGAGGTAAGTAATAAATATAAAATGGAATTTTGATATATGGATATCCTATGTGAAATGATTTTTTTATTTAATATCTTTGTAAATTTTTAAACTTAATTTTATATAAACACAAAAGTAAAGCTGCTCATCTGGAGATTATTGGGGCTTGCACCATCCCCAAAGCCCATTCAAAGTCTTACAGGAGAGTAAAATTAAACTAGGAAACAAGTAATCAGTTCCTAATTACTTTTCTCATGCTTGAGATTTTAGTTGAAAGTAAGTTAGGAAATTTTAAATTCCTGGGAATTAAACTACATTTTACTAGCAAGCATTTGTAAGTTCATTTCTCAGAGATGAGGATTTTTCTTAGGAAATCTCGTATTTGATTCCTTTTAAAAATGATCTTTAGCAATGGTACTCACTAGTCACTATGTTGAAAATGAACTATACACTTGTATGTGAGGATGGGAGGGAAAGTGCGAGAAAAGAAGGAAGGGGTGACATTTTCCAGAAAGAAATATATTTGTTACCTGACATATAATTGTAGCCCCTATGTACATCATATTTACAATAACAATATAAAAACAAAAGATAAAATAAAAATAAACTTAAATAGTTGAACAAAGGAGCTGCCATACAATAAGAAGTTCACAAATACAATTTTTTGTTATCAGTGTCACCCTTTCATTACATTTGAATCTTGAGATGATGGGTATTTATCTCTAAAGTGGTTTTATTTTCTTTTTATTCTTTTCCCTCACTTCTCTTTTCTTGTTTTATCCTCTCCCCTACTCTTCTTGCTCCTCCTCTTCTGTTTTATCTTCCCCTCTCTTCTTCTACCCTCACATCAAAAAAGCAAATAACCCAACAAAAAACCTATAACCTTGTCTACTGCCTCCTACAGCTTCCGTTTAATTTCTAATTGCTTTCTTTAAGTATTGATATTATCTGCCCTAATTTCTCTCTCTTTTCTTTTCTTTCCCTTTCTTTCCTTTCCTTTCCTTTTCTTTTCTTTTCTCTTCTTTTCTTTCCAAGCCCACTCCACTTGTGTATCAGCCTTCATTTCTTCTTAGAATCTGAGCTTGCTGAGGAAAATATGGAGGCAGGATATCCCTAAATCCAAAGGCTGATTCTCTTGGACTTTATGAGTGTATATGCTATATTTTCTTTTTTCAAAACAAAAGAAATGTGAGGTTTATTACCAGCATGCAACCTGACCTCATTCTTTTTTTTCCTTTTCTTATTTTTTCATTTCTTTATTGTTAAAGTGAAGTACAGAGGGGTTACAGTTTCATACATAAGGCAGTGAGTACATTTCTTATCCAATTTGTTACCTGGTCCCTCATTTTTTCCGCCCACTCCTCTCTCTTCATTTCCCTCCCCGACCTTGAGTTGTGCAGTTGGTTTATGCAATATAGTTTTATAAGTATTGCAGTTGCATTGGTTTGTCTTTTTATCCTTTGTCTCTCAGTTTTGGCACTTCCTTTCCCTTCCTTAGTTTCAATACATGTATATAAAATATCCAGGATGCTAAAATCAGTTACAGTGATATCAGGGGTAAAACCACAGGAAAGAAGTACAAAAAAGAAGGCATAATTTCACATGATATGTTGAAACAAACAACAACAATGATATACCACTTCTTTTCATAACTTGGAGTTCATTTTGCTTAGCATCATCTTATGGACATAGCTACTGAGCTATTGTAAACTTTTAATTGGACTAGCCTAGATGTGTATTAATTATTTCCATTGAGAAAAGCCATAGAGTCTATTTTCAATATTAACAAATGCTTCTCCTTCACATACTCTTGTGGATTCTAACAGTACAATAATACAAGTGTGTAAATATGTACATGTGCACCAAAATTTTTCATCCTATGTAACTTTATGGCTTTCTCTCTCTTTCCTGTTTTAATCATTTAACTTATAAGGTGTAAATTTTAAACACAATCCATTATAAAACCTTTTTCTTACCTATAGTTCTTTAACATAGTTAAACCTCCTATTTTGAACTATTATCAATGTACTGGTGACTTTCATATTTTTACAATATTCTTTTTATTATTTTTTGTCTTTATTAAAAAAGACGATGAGCAGAAGGAGGGGTTACAGTTACATAAGGAAGGTAATGATGACATTTGTTTTTAGACAGTGTTACTACATCCTTCATTTTCTCCCACTTACCCCTCCCTATTCCACTCCCCCTCCAAGTTGTAAGGTTGATATCCAACCTGTTGTGTTAAGTGAGTATCATTGTTGTTTTAGTTCATCATTTGACCTGATGTTTTTGTGATTCCCTTTCCCTTCCCCTGGTCGAATAATCACTTATACAAGAGGCAAGGTAGTTTCCCTCCTATGTAAGAACTAGAATATGTCTATGATATCCTCAACAGGGAATCTCAACCACCTGATTGATTAATACATAGGTCTATATATAATGAAGTGTTGCAACATGAACTCCAAGATATGGAAACAAGAGGTTCTTATTATGTACAGTCTATTCTTTCCCTACTCAACTTTTCATCCATGTATCCATGAATTGATCTAGTATCTCTTTCTTCCTATCATTTATCTATCTGTATCTTCTGCAGATATCCTATGGTATCTGCAACTGAGCATTTTCAACATGTCTGGCATAGAATTCTCCAAGTAAATAAGTGACAACTGTGTCCTTCAAATGCTTAAGCCAAGCACTTGGACAAATCACGGTTCATCTGTTTCATGTCTCATGACACACATACCAGCGATATTCTTAATGATACCTTCAGAGTGTATCCAGACTCTTGAGAAATTCTCCTTCTCCTGCCAGCCCTTGTTAACCTTTACCCTGTTTTTGTCCTCAGCATGTTCACTATTTCTATGTGGCAACCAGAAGTGGCCTAGGAAGCTGTGTCCTCAAAACTTCTTCATGCCTTCCTTAGAATCAAATCTCACATTTTCCTGAAAGCTTTCCCTAATCATTCAGACCACAAAGTGTTCCAGCATTCTCTATTATCTTTCCTTTCATGCTGTATTTCACGCATTGTCACCTAGCTTGCTTTACTTAATCCATTCATTTACATAGATATCTGCTTTAAAATGTTATTGTTCTACACTTAAGTAATTTCTGCATTCATTGTAGTGCTTCATGCAGTGTTTAGTGAATGTTGAAGAAATGACTTTGGAGTAAATGATTTGCAGACTTCTACTCATGTTTAGCCATGATACTTACAAAGTGAAGTGTGATTTACTAAAACTAAAAGTGTGATTTACTCATCACTGGAGTAGATGTAAATATATTCACATAAAATATATTTCCTACCACCATTTCATAGGTGCCAAATAATTTAACTCTGTATTAATGTATAATTTATTAACAGATAACCACGATCTGATGATAAGGTAACACACATTTTCTGAGGCTGATGAAGATGATTATTTAAATTTTGGTTGCAGCCCAGGAATAAAATAAATAAATTATACAACTAATCAGGGATTATAAAATGGTCAGGTATAATATACAAGCTAAACATCCTCAAAGAGTATTTTTGGAGCTTCAAAAGATATAAGATAGTAGGAAAATTAAATCTTAAAGTTTTACAATGCATTCACTCTGGGTTGTTGTGTATCTTGCTTTACTTCTGTTCTGGAAAATGTCAGAAGCATATCTGATTCAAGAGCATGGTAAGAACACTAAAAGCAGTGTAGATAAATATTTCCAGTATCTTCCCTTTTCTTCCCTTTGATCTTCTCTCTGAGGAAACTGACCTCAAGCTCACTGTCCTTTCTTTTGTTTTTATTCTATGGCAAAAACAAAACCATTCTAAGCAGTGCTTAATTTTTTAAAAATAAAAAACCTCAATAATTTTCCAATTTTTGTTATAGTAGAAATATTAGCTTCCCATCAGAAAACAATAGAAAGAGAGTGGTAAAATGTAACTTTAATATTTACTTAGAAAGTTCAAGCATTCCTAATTTTGGTTTGAATTTCTTAATGTATTTTCTCACACATGGTGTGAAGCACATTCACTAATTTTTGTCACATATAAAATATGAATGTCATGTGCCTTAGAAAGTCCGCTCCTCCTCCTCCTTTTTCTCCACATCTTTATTTCTTCCTCCTCTTCTAACTCTTCCTCCCCCTGTTTATCTTTCTACTCCTCATTCTTCCCTTCCTCCTTCTTCTCTCCTTCAATCTTTTTTCTTTTCCTCCTAATCCTCTCCTTCCATTTTTCTTTTTTATCCTGTCTTCTTGATTCTTAAATTTTTTTTTTTTTTTTTGGCCAGTCCTGGGCCTTGGACTCAGGGCCTGAGCACTGTCCCTGGCTTCCTTTTGCTCAAGGCTAGCACTCTGCCACTTGAGCCACAGCGCCACTTCTGGCCGTTTTCTGTATATGTGGTGCTGGGGAATCGAACCCAGGGCTTCATGTATACGAGGCAAGCTCTCTTGCCACTAGGCCATATCCCCAGCCTGTCTTCTTTATTCTAAGACTTCTCATAAGAAATAATTTTAATTAGCAGGGAATAGTTTAATCATGTTTTGAATTCCATTAGACCAGAATTTTAATATGAATCTGAGCGTTTGCTTTCTTTTGTCCTGAGACAAAGTTTCATGATCCCTGATCTTTAGTATATTTTTTTTATGAAAAATGATTCAAGCACTATTAATTAGTCTTCCTATATATGAGAAGATTTTTTGTCACATATATTTAAATAAAATGTATAGCAGAATCAAGCTTCACATTCTGGGAATGTTTGTACATTGTCACTGAGATATTTGCGTTAGCCCAAATTCTGTTTCAACTGAATTTCATGGTAGGGACATCTGACTTCTGATTCAGACATACTTAAAGATGAGGTGATATGTTCAAAACATGTCTGCCTATTTTTCTTCCCATTTGACATAAAAGAAGTCTCATACTTATCCTGTGTTTTAGATATATGAAATCAAATAGCATCAGCTAACATTCAAATATAGAAAATTACACATATATTGAAAGTCTCTCTATATTTCTAAATTAAGATCAAAGTATGTGATCAAAATGCTTATTTAACTATTAATTACCTGAAGCTGAGAGATTAATCATTCTTCCCCAAGCAGGAATAAGCATAATCAATTAGAATGATCCAAGGGAGTCCAGATTTCCACTGATCTTTATGAAAGGAAGTGGGAATTCTATAACACAACATGTGGTTCTAATTTCAGAAGAATCAGTATATATGGATTAATATTGCCTATTGTAAATTAGATTTTCTGACAGAACCAGTTGTATGTTTTAATAGTATATAATATAATTAGAGAAAATATTTATTTTCCTAATTTATGCCCATTTTATTCCTGAAAGTAAAAGAAATTTTTACCTGCATTTCAGCCTTGCAAATCATTGTTTTATGGACTTAGCATTTTATTTTACTATTGTGATTTTACTTCACTTTTTATTTTTGTGTTTCCTATTAACGAAACTGTTGTAAATATGCTCTAATATCACCTGAAGTTTCTATATTGAATGTAACTTTTTGCACTATTTTAGTTAGAATTAATATCCTAAAAATAAAAGTTATACATTATGTGTTGGGGATCTGTTAGAAATGTTAAAGTCTTTTAGACTGTTAGAAAATAATTCAAATAATCCTTTTCAATTAAGTCTATTGTAATTTAATTTTTGTGATATTCATTTATTCTTTTCGTAGAATGATTAGATAACATAATTTCCTGAAATAAGTATTATACATATGTTCTAGAAATCTATATATGATTAATAATTATGTGGCAAATACAGTTTATGTGAATTCATTTGGAGGAAAAAGTTTGCATTTTTCCCTTAAATATACAATGATCTAATTGTCTGTTTATAGCTAACTTACCAAGATGACCTTATGATTTCCTTATATACGAGCTAATATTCTTCATTTGGGATGTACTTATAGGTAAATACTATAGAATATGCATTCAGAAATTAGTTTAGATTTGCCAGATTTCACTATTCTGTACTTCTCTCTATGGACATATTTGAGTTTGATAATCAGTTATCTATGTATAAGTAGATATTTGTTCAAACATTTGCCTGAGTGCTCTATGATTTATGTGTTTGAGATAATGCATAATTCAAACAAAGCAAAGGAGGGAAGATAACTGAGTTGGGTGGAAGAAACACTTCAATTGAGAAGTTATTCTTATCTATATCCTGCATAGTAAATAGAATGCACAGAAATAGGGAGTGATGATAGATACTTAGAAGTAGGACAAAACAGGGTACATTTAATTGCCAAGGAAAGGATTCTTACTGTATCCTTTTATGGTATTTTATTCTTAATTTATTAATATTTTTATTATTTATATGACAAATATAGAGGACACTAGCAATCACTTGTTATTCAACTTAGATGAAGATTCTTATAAAATCAATTCATAACAGGAATTGGAATATGAATAAATTTAGCTCAGGACTGAGGTTTTAGGCATACATGTGTGTATATGCATGTGTGTTTATATATACATAGACATATGGATGCATATCTGCATATACAGAAGCACACATATACATACAGATACATATACATACAGACTCCAGTTCTGGGCAAATGAAGATCAGACATTGACACCTGAGTATGTTAGACCAGTGTTCTACCATTAAATTAGCAATTTACTTACAAAGTAAAATTATGTAGATAATCATTTTATCAATTCAAGTAGTAAGTAAAAATGTGATGAATGAGAAAGGAAAAAAAAGGTTTAAAGATAATAGTATTATATTATATTTAGAGCAAAACTATCACTTAAAGAGAAGATATTTTAAAAAGTCAGAAAATGAGAAAATAGGCAATGTTGTATCTTATGCAAAGAAAAGAAAGAAATCATATGAGAGAGAGGATTTAAGGAATGACAAAGACAGAGAATTATTGTATTTCCTGCATGAAATGCTGTGCTTATTGCTGAACATAAACAAATTTAGGCAGTGACTTGAAGGACTCTTCATTCTGGAATGTGGTATGGAAACCAATGAGGAGCCATAAATTTTAGTTTACTCAAATGTATTTCTTTGGTAGTAGCAGACTATTGGAAAAACTGGATCTACTTCATTTTTCAGCTATGTCCTCTCGTGCAGTTTTAGCACATTCTGTGAGTCTCCTTCTATCATTTCTTTGTTCTTTGTCTTAGCTTTATATGGTACTCAGTATTTCTAGAGAACATTTAATAAATTTTATTGTTTGAGTTCAGGATCAAAAGGATTTGTATACCTAAGTGTATTGGAATCAGTACTGCTGTAATCCACAATTCCTCTTATTCTTGGTGGCCTAAATGGGATGACAGACAAGCTTTCATGTGCTACATTGAGTCTCCTTTAAACATATATATATTTTCTAGTTTAATATTACACAACCCAGTGATTGTTAATGTACATTTATTTACCATTACAGCCATTTGAACTAGTAACTTTGTGCTTGTTCAATGTTATAATTAGAGTAATAATAATATGAAGCTTATATTTAGTAACAGTACTTATTTCTAATATTTTCATTACATTTTACAATGGATCAATATATGAAAACAGTGAATTTTATTACATAGTTTGAGAAATAATTAGATGACAGAGAAGGGACTTTTTCCAAAAGGGATTGAAATGTTATTTTAAAATGATCTTAATGTGTTTATAAAATTGGAGCATACCAGAGCCATCCTCTAGGTTTTATTCAAAAGATTACACTCATCACAGAGGTGGTAAAATAGTGAGATTCAATCGGCTAGTATTATTAATTTTAAAAAGAAAGCTTAATACTCAACTGTCAAATTTTTAGACCATTAAAAGGGGGAAACAAACTTGGAAAATGAGGTGAAAAAGGCAATTTTGTTCATTATAAGAAAAAAATTAAGTTGGATATGTTGTGAAATTAAAGGAAGATTAAATTAAGAAAGTTGATAGCTTAAAACATATGTTTATAAAAGAAAATAAGAATTACATAACATGAAAGGAAACTGGCATTGAAGCAGAAACTATAAGCAAAATACACATAGATGAGAGGTTTATGCCAATCTTATTCAAATTAATAATGATATTTGCTCTGTGACGAATTACTATGGAGATTCAAAATCACATCTATTTCTTATTCCAATATACTTGAAAACACTTTGAAAGAAAGATGACACATTAAAAATAAATTGTAACTTGGTGCTATCGCACATAGAGTTTAACACTAACTGAATGCTGGCATAATCACTCTTTTATCCAATAGAAATTTAGGAATGAGGATGAACAACAAAGATTCAGCTGAAGAAGCGCTTTAAGGATATTAAAAATAAAAAAAAGTGTGTGATGCATTAGTCTTGATAGTGGGGAAAGTACATCCCAGGCAGAAGAATTAGCATAGTAAAGGCAAAGAGATAGGGAAGTAACAAGCATCACTACTGCAGTGCTGTAATTTCCTGTGTAATACTACCGAATGGAACACACTGAGAATGGAATGGTGTAGTTGGTACTGAGGAGAGAGAAAGCCTGCATGCCTTGAGAAAGCAATTAGACTCGTTTCTTCCAAATTAAGGAAGCACTGTTTCAGATCTAACTTACAGAAAATAAAATTTGGCAACCATATGGAAGACAAAATATAGAGGACCATGGCAAAGCCGTTTTGGAAAAGTAGGAAAGCAAAGCTTTTTAGAGTCTCATTTGAGAAGATGTGATATTACAGGAATCTGGGCATTTCAAATACTCAACCACCTCCTCCCATTCAACCAGCTGACACTGGGCCAGGTCTTTATCTGATTGTTTCCTAGCATTTCCTTGGCACACCTTATCAAACTGGAGAAGTAAGTAACATGTCACTTCACATAAACATGTTTCCAAAAGAAGGACTGAGGTGGCGCTCAGTGGTAGAACACTTTTCTAAGGTACCTGGGGTCCAGGTTTTCATCCCTACACTCCAAATGAAAAACCAAGCAAAGAATGTTCTCAAAGAAATTGCTATAGTTCTCAGAGCATCACAAGGCCCAATAGCTATACCCTTATGAACACCTAAGATGCTGCTAAGTGAAATGAACTCCTTGTTATGGAAACGATTATTATATCACAGTTGTAACTACTTTCAACGTCCCATGTGTATCTGCAGCTTCTATTATTGATGATGTTCTTGTATCACCTTCCTGTGGTTGTACCTACACTATCTGTGTAATCTTATCTGAGTATATTGGAAACCATGTATACTGGTATTGGAACTAGGAAATTGAAAGGGAATACCAAAATTGACACAGGGTAAAAAAAGACAAACAACTACAAAAGCAATACTTGCAAAACTGTTTGGTGTAAGTGAACTGAACACCTCAGGGGGGGGAAAAGGGGAAGGGGAAGGGGAGAGGAGGGTATGAGGGACAAGGTAACAAACAGTACAAGAAATGTATCCAATGCCTAATGTATGAAACTGTAACCTCTCTGTACATGAGTTTGATAATAAAAATTTGAAAAAAAATTGCTATAGTTCTGACCATTGAATAAATATTATATATATAATTAATATATGTAACACATTGGGCTATATAAATTTAACAATGAAAATTTTACAACCATAAAACATGGTACAGAATAATTAAATAGAGAAAGGGTGAGTCAGATTTTTCATGTTATTCTAGAAAAACTACTGATAAACCTTTTAAAATGTGTTTTGTGTATGTATAAGTCTACATATGAGACTAAATACAATGTACTTCAATATACATATCAATCTTTGACCACATCTTTATAATGTGTTTGAACCTTTAAACATAGGTGCACACAAAACGGCACTTATTCTTTCCTTGATTTAGATTTCATTGCTTATCAGTCATGTGTTTTAGTCACTTGAGTTTGCTATAGCAAACTAGCATAAGCTGACTGGGTTCATTAAAAAGAAAAAAAATGCACTTCTCATGTAGGTCAGGTGGTCCCAAATGAAGTCACTAGCAAACTCCGTATTTGGGTAAGTCATCCATATTACCCTCCACAGACAGAAGACATGGGAAATTCTATTAGCCCTCATTTGCCGGATCAACAATCCTTTCAAGAGGGTTCCACAGATAACTCTTGCTTTCTAAAATCAATTATTTTCATTTACTTTGTGCTATAAATTATATAATAATTCCCATTTTCATTAGCACTTCATCATAAAGTTAGCCTTTAATAAATTAGGAGGAATCTAAGTATCATTGAATTATAAATATATTATTTAATATGCTAAATTGTCTAAAGACTTAGCGCAGCCCAAAGGGGCAAATACATGCAGGCAATAGATAATGGTATTTATATCACATTAAAAATTTAAGGTTCTCATACCATATCCTTCTGAACACACAAACAAAATATAGTGCTCTCTGGGGTCTTATTTGCATTATTAAAAATACAGAAGCAATTGAGTATATTTCTTGTTTGTTAGAATTTGTATAATGACAGCACCTATGCACCATTGTACATAATTGTGAATAAGCTCACTTTCACACATACTTATGTAGACCTTCCTTTGTGTTGTGAAGTTTTTATTTGCATAGTTACATGATATTTCTCCATGAATCAAAAGCACTTTGTGAAGATAATATCAATCCTAATGTCTGGTGGTTACAAGAATTTACAGTGATGTAATACTAGAACATGATCTCCTCTCTTTTCATCTTCTTCTTTTCTTTCCTTCCTTTTTAAATTGTTCTCTCTTCAACATACTGTCAGATCTTTGTGTGGGTTCTTTTTGCAGAAATTTAAACAGTGGTCAACTGAAAATGTTAGTCCGAGCTATACTGAGCATTTACTGGCTCGTGACTCTTGTAATTATTTCCTAAGCCGTATAATGAAAACATTATTTATTCAGCATTTGCATTGTTTGTGGTATTATAAAAACGAATAGATATTCTAAGCTACATACGTGAATGTATATATGAGATGTGAACATTTACCCGTTTCCAGTAGGCATTAGTGCTTCTTGGTGTCTGAGGGTCTCAGGGGCAGCCTCTTACAGACACTAAGAGAAATTTTCACATTGAGGATCTTCCAAAGGCCAGCTGGTAGTTTTCTATTGAAAAAAAGAATAATCAAGAGTAGCTCTTGAAATCAATTGCAGAGTCTCAGTACACAGAAGGATCCTTATGGGCACAAGCATGAGAGTAAAGGGCGCCCCTCTAAAGTAGACATTGCTTCTCCCAAGTGCCTTACATCCTTGGTCTCTACACTTCAAATGAAAACTGTGTTACAGATGCACCACTCACTGAAGAGTTCAAATAAGAGTTCCCAGATGAACTATTAACCTATGTTAGGGTTTCACACGTGTAAACCTCACCGTCTCCATACCATTATTATACTATACTTTATTGGTGGTTTTTCAAATGACAATCCTCAAGTAATTTACAACCCCTGTTGATGGGTTGGGATTAAAGGGAGTAAGCTGAGTTCATCAGACTGTTTCTAGATAAAGCCTGCAAATGTGGCACTCACTTCATGTCCTCTCAGAAGTGAATTCTGTTTCAGACAGATTGTTTTAAATGTTCTATCACAATTACTGGATATTTGACTTTAGGTAAATTATAGTATAATATAATTGGTGACTTAGCAATATATCTGACAAACTAATGGTTTTCTAAATATGTCCTTTATTTGTCAATACTAGTAAATTGTCATTGAAAAAATATTTATTTCCTCTTTGATTCATTTAATGAAAATCAGTTTAATCTGAGCTTAATTTATTTAATCAGGATATTAATACATAATTAGATATCAAGTAATTGCATTTGTCTTATAAAGTAATTGCATTTGTCTTATAAAGTGGTATCATGAAACTAATTTATAATTATCTATATGTTAAGTATCATATCTAGACATTTCTGTGATTACAAGCCTGTGATGCTTAAAATAGATTTTTTTTGCCACTGAACGTTAAGAAATTAAAATACTCCACCTTTTGCAGCAAAAGCATCATTCTCTAAACCTTTGGGGTTCAATTAACTTGTGTGACATACTTTCATAAATAAGGATGCATGAAGGAATATATAGAGGCCATTTTATGTCAAGACAAATCAAGCACAGTTTGGAGTATTTATTTCTCCCCATAATCAACAATTGAGGTGATGGGTGAATTTAAACCTTCTGTGTCAAATGTGGAAAACAGGGAAAGACTGAATCTTATGATTGTTATGTGGGATCAAAACAAGAAAAAAAATCCAACTATTTTTTGAGACTCTATATTTTGAAGACTGTGAGGTAAGCATATCACACATTATCCTAACGAACTGGGATACTAAGAACGGGACTGCAATGCAGGTATTATTTAAATAATGTACCAGTACTTTAATTATTTATTGGTGGCAGGAAGGGCATGGGGAATATATCTGTATCTGAATGTCGAAAATTCAAGTAAAAAAGTTGCAAAATAATTGGTAAAATTTATTGATTAGAGTAACTAATAAGACGTGGTATACATCAAATGAAGTTACCAGAAATAGAACAGAAAAGGAATGAACATGTCACAAGTGTTACTATAGATGCTTTATCATATACATTCCCAGTAAGATGAGCATCGAGAAAAGCTAGCTCAAAGTCCTGGAAGAAAGTGGGTACAAAATTAGTGTATGAGGATTACTTTCAAAATATCAATCGACATTAGCTAATAAACACAGGGGCATTATTGGGCCTTAAAAGCCAATCATCAGTGACTATTAAGCAAATTCTAAGTTTGCTGATAATCTGGGAGGTGTATGCCTTGTCATCCATGGTCTGGACTTTTAGCTTGATTCCCTGAGTAGAAGTGATTTTACAGTGCTTCTATATGGCTCTAGCATTCAAAAATGTCGACTATGTTGGGCCAAACTTTAGATGATTAGAGGTATAGGCTCTGTAACCATTAGTTTTTATAGTGACTATTAAGCTGATTTTCATATAGGAACATAGCATCTTTACCATTGCCACATTCCTCATGTACATTACTTCATTCTCTGAAATGCAGGCTAAAGACAACATGTGTGACCACGAGTTAGCTGTTAGAATTTCAACTAATTTCACCACTTTAAAATTAAGCATCAGTTGTTTTAAAGGGTTGAATTATACAGCTCTACCTCCACTATTGCAGCAGTCACATTCTATTAAAATTCAATTAAAGTAGATTGAAAGATAGCTTCCCTTGAAGATATTTGTCAGTTAATTATTGAAGATATTCAGTCACTCCAAAAATTTTAACAAAGAAAAAGAAGAGGTTTCTTTCTTTTTCTCTTCTTCTTCTTCTTCTTCTTCTTCTTCTTCTTCTTCTTCTTCTCCTTCTCCTTCTCCTTCTCCTTCTCCTTCTCCTTCTCCTTCTCCTTCTCCTTCTCCTTCTCCTTCTCCTTCTCCTTCTCCTTCTCCTTCTCCTTCTCCTTCTCCTTCTCCTTCTCCTTCTCCTTCTTCTTCTTCTTCTTCTTCTTTTCCAGTCCTGGGGCTTGGACTCAGGGCCTGAGCACTGTCTCTGGCTTCTTTTTGCTCAAGGCTAGCACTCTGCCACTTGAGAAACAGTGCCACTTCTAGCCATTTTCTATATATGTAGTGCTGGGGAATTGAATACAGGGCTTCATGTATATGAGTAGAGAAGTTCTTATCTAACTGTCAAATATTTCTTCTTAAGTCTTAGCATACACATTAGGGTTTTGATGCTTTTACATAAATCTTCATACCATATTAATAAAATAGCATGTTCTTCCCATAAAGCAATTCAACTAATTGAGTCTGTTATATACTTAACCTATCCATTAGATACTAAATATTTCAGATGGTTAGTAAGTTTCTAATGCAGATTTCAAGCAGGTAATAATAACTACCAAGAGCAATGGGAATGGACTGATTCCAAACACATGAGTTTGAATAAACAGAATGTTAAAAGTTAGCAGCTGATAAAATTCTACTGCTAGTTTATTGTTCAGATTTTGTTTTTAAAAGTAAGGTGAGCATTGATTTAATTAGCAAGGTAGAAGTATTACTATTTAAGTATATATGATATGCAGTAATTACAAGTACATATGATATTCTGTTCTGATTGATTAATTTTAAGTCTTCTATGTTATGTGCACATTATATATACAATTACAAAAGAAACATACTATTCTGAAGAGAATTGGTTAGTGGATTTATGCATTTTCAAACAGGAAATCTTTGGCCTTCAGAGACATAAGCATACGCTCAGCCTTCTAAATAGACATATTTTACAAAGAATGGCTGAAGTGATATAATTAACTTGTTGAAGCTTTGCACATCATATCATATTCAAGCAATTTTCAAAATTTCTAACACATTCGGTAAGAAGATGCTCATTATTCTCCAATATGTAAAATCCACTTAATTTTTTTATCACTGAAGACAAATCTATTTTGTGAGCATGAAGTATAAGCGGTTATATTGAAAATTTAACAAAATGACTTTTTATAGCTGGCAATATGTTACATCATTTATGAGATGGGCATGTCAATGATGCAGAAATAATTCTGGCTTCTATTTCTTTGACTTGATGACAAACAATGCATGATAAAATGAAACTTGTTAAGTAGCAAGGAAAATGTAGTCAGGGTCAGTAACTAAACATTTTTAAATGATTTCTCTACTTCCATCATATGCTCTTCATTCTTTCTACATAGTGAAGTGTTGTTGTGGTGTTGTTGTTGTTTTGGTATTCTATAGAGACAGTCAAACAAGACTATGTCAAGTATAATGGTGTACTCATGTAATCCTAGTAGTCCGTTGAATGAAGTGGAATTTTAGGACAATCTGACTACTCAGCAAGTTCCAGCATGGCTTGCAGAGAAAGAACAGCAAGAACAAAAAACAAAAACAAAAACACTTTCATTCAAAACAAACCAAATCAAATTGAGCCAAAAATGAATTCTAAGGTTATAAAAACATTTCATTCATTTTACATAAGAAATCATTATGTATGGTAAACATAATTTTCGACGTTATATTCTATTGGCTAACATAAGCCCGTTTAAAGACAAAGTGACGGAGAGAGTCTCCTATCTGCCTACTCCCTTAATGTCTGAGGGCCAATGGAGCTGGAGAAACAGGCTGCCTCATGGCGACTTGGTCACAAGGAAGCAGGGTCTCTACCACCGTCTGGACTGACCACATAGACGAACTGGGAGTGAAGGGCTGGGGTGTAGAACTAGAAACTGTGTCCATGGTGACTGACCCCTGCTTCTGACATAGGAAAATCCAGCTGGTAATTAAAATGACTGTCAAGGCACATACAACTCTAAGAAGTCACTACAATACTGATAAACGCGTGCTAAGTTACATCAGTAGCCCCTTAGGCTTACAGTACTGACCCTCACAGAGCTGCTATTTCAGACTTCCTTATTTTCATTGCAGTTTCAATGAAATAAACTTCTCTATTTAAAAAATAAAAAATAATAGTAAAAAAACATTTAAAGAAAATATCTCCTGAGTTACTCAGTGTTAAACCAGAATTCCCTAGGGTAGGAATGTCCTTGGTACGGTGAAAATAGAAAGACTCCTTGCCAGTAAGGAATGATGTCTGCATTGGACATTTTGTAATTGTATCCATAGGTGTGCACCAGTGGACTTAGGAGTATGTTTGGATATCTTTATATTTTATAATTAATTGCTCCATTTGTCGTTAAGTCTTCTTCCTTCAATCAAGTTTAAAAGTTATTAATTTTCTTCCCACTTAATTCTAATTCCTTTCAGTGGACTAAATAGTACTTTCATGAACAATTCTCATTTAGGAGATCCTCAGAAAATTATCATCACATAGTTTTACAAGGAGTAGATAGTATGTTTCCTATCGAATAAAACTTCACATGGACAAATTCAACCACCTTGTTGATTGAAAATTTGTCTTTGTTCATCAACTTAAAAATTATCTTAAGTAATAAGCCACCCTCATTAATGATCCATTAAAATTGAGACGTACACACTTAATTCAGCTAATAAATGGCATTTGCATTTTCTCCTTGTTATTTTAAGACTATTCTTTTTGATGAGAAAGACACATAATAAAGAGAATCTGAAGGTTTCCGATGGAGAACCACTTATTTCTCCAATCCTTACAATTAAATGTAATTCGTAAAATTGAATAAATTACTTTAATGGCAATTTGTCCTTGTGTGGATGCTGAAGACGTGGGTGAAAATTAGATGGAATAAACTAGAATAAATTAGAACAAAGTATATCTGAAAAAGCCACTTGGGGCATTAATTCAGCAATCAAAAGATCTTATATGTTTGGTTAATTATCATAGCTTTATCTCTTTATGCTTTGAGTACAGCTAGAGGAAAGAGCAGATAAGCACAATCTTTCAGTTGAGTAGATGTCTGAAGCATTTGGTACCTAATTCTTTTTTAATAATGTTTTGTTCAAAAAGTATTCCAAAAAAGAGACTTCAAAGTTTTACCTCAATCAGCACTTTCGTAACATCTGAACATCAAGTAGAAATTTAAGAAAAGAAGTTTTGTAAAAGTAGGTATTACAATCGACTTCTATATGTAGATTTATTTATTTAATTTTATTTTTTTGCCAGTCCTGGGCCTTGGACTCAGGGCCTGAGCACTGTCCCTGGCTTCTTCCCGCTCAAGGCTAGCACTCTGCCACCTGAGCCACAGCGCCCCTTCTGGCCGTTTTCCATATATGTGGTGCTGGGGAATTGAACCGAGAGCTTCATGTGTAGGAGGCAAGTGCTCTTGCCACTAGGCCATATTCCCAGCCCTGTAGATTTATTTTTGATAAGCATAATTTTAGTCTTAAGAGTGTGCATCCTTGAAAAAATTGATCATGGCAAGGTGGATTGTCTTTTTAATCATTTTATCTTAAGGAGAAGTCTATAAACTTTGTTCATATCTTTCTCTTGGGAATTTTTTCCTTACAACTTTATCTTTGACTTGTAGGAGACTTAAGATGTTATTATACACTATGTAGTTCACTACCTGTTGAAACAGACTCAACAATAACATATAAACATTATTCTCTATATCCTTTCACGTAAAAAAACACAAGTAAACACAGATAATGAGCCTTCATAAAAATCTAGGTCAACACATATCAAGCCCAAATTGAAATACTTACTATTCAACATGAGAATTTTTTTTTGAAAATCATGTATTCCTTGAGATAACTAGGCAATTATGAAATGAACAAGAGTAGGTTATTCTAGAAGACAGATTGTGAGTTTTGTGACACCCTGTCAGAGGAAAATGATGTGTGAATAAATCATACAAAGATGAAATGAAAGTCTCTATGAAACCATAACAACCATATGCATTTTAAATATCAAAGGCCAAAAATTAAATATATACAAGGGTATAAATACATTATTCTTTGTATAAACATTTTCATGCATTTGCTAACAACTTTATTTATTAAAACATTCTAAATTTTGGGTATTTCATACATATAGAAAATTTTAGATACTTTTTAGATTTTTTTTTTTTTTTTTTTTTGCCGGTCCTGGGCCTTGGACTCAGGGCCTGAGCACTGTCCCTGGCTTCTTTCTGCTCAAGGCTAGCACTCTGCCACTTGAGCCACAATGCCACTTCTGGCCATTTTCTATATATGTGGTGATGGGGAATTGAACCCAGGGCTTCATGTATACGAGGCAAGTGCTCTTGCCACTAGGCCATATTCCCAGCCCCTAGATACTTTTTAATGATAAAATAGCAGATATGGTATTTAATATCTCAAAGTAGTGCTCAATTCTACAGCTATCCATATTAATAACAATATGTAAAATAGAGGTAAAAATTCTGAACAATACATCAAATATTTGTCTAAAACTTATTAAAGGAAGACAATATAAAATATCTTTATTTATTGTAATAGTTTACCACATAATAAAATATTATATTGCAGTATGATTATATTACTAAGAACTTCATTACTAAAATTTTCTTGACTTTCCTACATAAGTATTCCAAAGAGCCATGAGATTTTATGTTACCAAAAAAAAATGGAGAAACTATGTATACATTTGAGGATCATGGATTTTTACTAATTTACAATACATATTCAAAGAAAGGAACTATATATTCATAAATGACCCTTTACAAGTTTTCTTAATTTTGGCTGGCTTTTTTATACACCAATGTATCCAATGTTAGTTTGTGTGTTTAAGTTTAATAGAAAGCAGAAGTAAAACAGAAAGCGATAGATTTTAGTATTTAGATGAAATTATTATTATTTAGAGGAATTTTGAAATTTAAATGATTATCAGTGTCTTTTAGACTAATAGTTTGAAAATTTGGTGAAACCATATTTATTAAAATTCAGACAATACACATTATAGGTATTTTAGTACATTATCTGTACTTTATTAGTTAGGATGTTTTTAATACAGCCATGATCTTTAAAAGGATGATTTTGTTTCATGATATTGTGGTGTAAAAACTCTCCTGTCATCTGTAAGCATGTAAATATATTAAACTTCCTTAGGTGCATTCCTCTCTCTGCATGTGTACTTACTCCTGTGTATTAAGTTATATTTTATTTCATGCTCATGAGCTTTGAAAATAGAATATTTTAGATAGAAAAAAAGCAAAATATGTTTTGAGATTAAGATTTTGTTGATTTCACACAATAGCATCACTGTTGGTGTTTGAGCATAATATTTTTAAGTTATATTCTCAGTGTTTTTGATCTCCGTATTGATTTGAATAATAGTAGTAATTTAAAAGATAAACTGAACAAAGATTATATTTTGTTATTATTTTATGCTTTACACTTCTTAGAATATTTTTCTTTAAAGAGTATATGAAAATAACACCTTTTAAATCATAATCCTTCCTATTTTCTTTCCTTTCCAGATGCCACATACATCTACTATTCATGATGTTAAACAAAAATTTCATAAATCATGTAAGTTTTATTTATGCCCTAGGGGTCATATTACTATCATTTTTACATAAGTTCAACATAATTTTTAAGAATGTTAAAAATAACTATGGAAAATATATGAGAACCAATCAATGTTTGATTTTAAAGAATATCCCTTTTAATTTCTGACTGATGCTTTAGCCTTCAATGTTTATTTTATTTTATTTTACTTTCTCTTAAAATTTATTATCTTTAGGGAGTTCAACAAAGGAGTTGCAGAGATTCATAAGGAGCAATCTTTCTTCAGCGAGCTTTTCCTCTTACATTTTTTCTTTGTGTTACTCATTACTCCTTATACCTATAATTCTGTTTAGAAGGCAATTAAATTAGAAACAGAAGTTGTCACAAGCAAAAAGTTAAAAAAACAAAAAACTATTTGAGCTTGAGGCAAAGTCCTTGACTTCCTTACTGAGGTTTATATGCCCTGTGAGTTACTTTGTTCTTAGGTAGAGCAGTTCCTTTGAAAATACTGGTAACCAGAGTTTCTCACCATATATATATATATATATATATATATACATATATATAATATATATGTATA
Organism: Perognathus longimembris pacificus; assembly: GCF_023159225.1. Taxonomy (NCBI): domain Eukaryota; kingdom Metazoa; phylum Chordata; class Mammalia; order Rodentia; family Heteromyidae; genus Perognathus; species Perognathus longimembris. The sequence goes on along the minus strand of NC_063176.1, from coordinate 10,889,152 downwards.
TATATATGCATGTGTGTATGCTTATGTACATATGCATCTATTTATCCTCCATTGAATTTTGAATGTCATTTTTTACATAGTCAAATATAAATACAAAATATACTTTTCTGTTGTATATAAACTATCCCCTTGTGGTGCAATGATGATCTAAATACTTGCTAAAATTCCACTTGCTAGAAGCTTGGGAATTATAAAGTATTATTTAATCACAACAGGGATGCAAAGGATTAGCCATGCTATGAATGATAAATGAAACAATTATGAATGTTATAAATATTATGCAATGCTGTGACACCTGATGTTTGATAGCAATACAGTTATATGGTTTCAGTGTAATGAAAAAATAAAACATTTATAAACAGGATCTCACTGAGTGCAGGGCAAGAATTATTATTAGTTATGAGTTTTATTACAAGAATCCTGACAGGTACAATGATAAACCTTTCCTAGCAGTATGTCTCCTAATACTTTTGCAAACAATCATATATCACATAGGTAAGTAGAACCTTCAACACTAACAGGAGCAAACAATGACTTTAAGTATGTAGCAGAACATAAATATAACAAATAGTTGGAAAAGTACAATGAGATCTGTTTCCATGCCAAATATAACTTTGGACATTAAAATGCACCCGTAGTTTACATTGTAGAATGAAAACGCAAATGGGGAATCTGAAGAGAGGATATTGTGCCTTGGGTGGCTTTGAAATGGGATCCTCAGATCTCAGCTTCCTGAATAGCTACGATTACAACCACCAGAGCCCAGTGATTTGTGAAAATTCCATAAATACTTTTTTTTTAATTGGCCAGTCCTGGGCCTTGAACTCAGGGCCTGAGCACTGTCCCTGGCTTCTTTTTTGTTCAAGGCTAGCACTCTGCCACTTGAGCCACAGCGCCACTTCTGGCCATTTTCTGTATATGTGGTGCTGCGGAATTGAACCCAGGGCTTCATGTATACGAGGCAAACTCTCTTGCCACCAGGCCATATCCCCAGCCCAGCCATAAATACTTCTTGATATTACATTTAGAATGAGGCTAATTCCCAGATATGCCTGCTAGGTGATAGGGAAGGATAAAATTTAAATTTGTCTCCAGTGGGCACATTTGTTAGTACTTCTTCATTTATCACGAACAGGTTTGTTAACTTGTTACAAATATAAATTTATGTTTCCTATGAAATACTGATCACATTGCCACACATTGGTTAAAAGGAAGATCTTACTGAGCCTTACAAAATTACAATAAATTTCCTAGAATGCTTTGGAGCTTCCATATAATATTTTTCATGACTGCTACAAAAGACAGAATATGAATAACCTGTAGCCACTTCATTCTTTATCACTAAAATTGTTGGCTAGGCTCAAAATTTCTTCTACAAATTAGAAATACATGTTCTCAGAAAACCTAAGAGCACCCTTCATTCTGTAGTGCATACAACAAATCCCTCTCATCTGATCTTTTTCCTTAGTTACTCTCCACTAAAATGTGTAAGCTTACTAGTACTTATGTCCCCTTGGCTTTTTTTTTTTTGGCCAAAGATTTATATTTACTTCAGTTGTTTTGGTCAATTGCATACCCTTTGTGTGTTTGAAAGTAATTTCTTGTTCCTTCCCTTGAATTGCTTCTGCATGTTGTTCTTTCTGGAATTAACAGCAACCAGTCATCTTACAGGAAATGATAGTCATTGAAACTTTTCATGATGCTATCAAACAAAAGATACAACAGAAGTCCTTTTGTTTGTCAGTTGTGGAACTTGAACTCAGGGCCTGTGGGCTGTCACTGAGAACTTTTGTTCAAGAGTAGTGCTCTACAACTTGAATACCAACTCTACTTCCAGCCTGTTTGGTAGTAGATTTGAGATACATACTTCACACCTTTTCCTGCCTGGGCTGGCTTCAAATGACAATCTCCACATCTCTGCCTCCTGCGGATTACATGCAGGAGCCACAAGTGCCCAACTTCATCGACTTTTAAAAAGATTTAAACACATAAATTGTAGATGAATCCCAGAAAAATATACATTAGCATTTTTGAGCCATGTTTATATTAATTATTTTTGCTTATGTCAACAGTTGTTTTAGATTTAATGGTGTTTCTTATACCCATGACTTTAAACTAGTATTTTAACTATTTTAACCAATTTACGTGATCAATAATGTTTCTCATGTAATTTCTAGAGTTGAGTGGTAATTCAATGCACATAAATCAAGTTACAAATTGATGTCAGCTGTATGAGAAAATTTCAGGAATGGTTTTCTTCCTCTCCTCCTCCCCAGGATATTGTCTGAATCGGTCAATGACAGTAGATAGGGCTACATAATGCCTTGATTAGTCATAATCTTCCAGAGAGACAGTATTGTTTAATTATATGTAGAGATAAATGTAGGGGAGAAAGTTATTGTAGGTATTTTTTTATGGAAGTTGAGAACTGCTACCATTTGCAAGGTGCAGAATCAGAAAAGCATTAAACAGTTCTACACCAAATACAAAGGACTGAAAACATACAAAACAATGGCATAAGGCCACCCCCAAGTCTAAAATTGAAGAATTACATTGTCACTGTTTGGGGACAGGAGATTACACATGTTTTGTCTCTAGCAGGCACGACCTTCCTCTGCCTTTTTGCTCTATATAGATCTGCAACCAATTGGGCAGATCCTGTCTACATTGATGGGTTTATTTTCTTTATCAAATATTAAGTTCTTCCAGAAAAAAATTACACACAGAGACAGGAATACTGTTTAGAAGCCACACATACACAACTTGACCCAAACATATTAAAATTAAACACATTAATGTTTATCTCTCACCCTAAGATCCTGAGAAAGCAGACAAATATGTTTCTTCTTAGTCTCCAGAGAAAATTCTCCAGAAATATGGGCTTATGCACACAGTTTAGTTGTTTTCCCAATGACCATATTTGGCATCTTCTGATAACTTAGAAAATCTTAGTTTCATTTAATTTAGGATGGGTAAATCCAGTTCCCAAATCACTGAATCAAGATGGCCACCTCACCTTGCTCTGATGTTTGCAAAAGTAAAGTTTTAGTTTTATAATTTAAAAATACTGACAAAATATCAAAGACCCTCTTAGACACATTTTTAATAGGAACATTGATTTTCCTTTGTATTCTCTTACCAATTGTTCAGTGTTGAGAATTATGGTTGCATTATTATTTGCTATATAGATGTATTCAAAGGCTCTAAGCCATTACATTTTAGGTAAGACTGTGCTTGAAAGTACACTTGAAATAGGCAACACAATTTTGAACCCTTACTACAAATATTTGTGTGGTTGCTTACTAACGAGTGTGATGTCTCCATCCTTGGTCGATGTTTTTGTTTTTTTTTGTCCAGTCCTGGGGCTTGGTCTCAGGGTCTGAGCACTGTCCCTTGCTTCTTTTTGCTCAAGGCTAGCATTCTGCCACTTGAGCCACAGCGCCACTTCTGGCCATTTTCTGTATATGTGGTGCTGGGGAATTGAACCCAGGGCTTCATGTATAAGAGGTGAGCACTCTTGCCACTAGGCCATATCCCCAGCCCCCTTGGTCGATTTTAAAACTCCAGTAAAGATAACTCTAACTTTCCTATAATTGATATAAAGTGTTATATGTTGAATTTCTTTGTTCAAGGGCAGAGTTTCTAACACTGAACAACTAATTTCAGTTTCTCAGTCACTGTAGCAAACTTTAAACCTATATTCGATGCATCTTATATTCTAGCTATCATCAATCTTCATCATCACAAAATACTAATATATGTCATTATTATAATGCTAATTTATACTGGCTTTCACTTTGTTCAATAGGTGTGCAAACTAACATCAATAAGGGTTCTTTTTTGAATTTTTAAAATTATCTTTAATGACTTATTCAAGGAAATTTCTATTCAACAAAGAATTTTATGAATACAATGCATCTTGGCTAATGTCACTCCTTTCAACAATCTCATCCATCCCTTCTAAGTCATCCCTTCCCTCACTTCTTAATTTTGTAGAATATACATTGAATTATTGACTGCATTCTTTTCCTCTTCCTTTACCAACATCCCTTGGGCCTACTCCACCCTTTTCAAGTAGCAATTTGAAAGTGTTGAGAAATATATTGAACAAGACAGGACACAGATTATATTCCAAGGATTTAAACCCAGTTTATATCCACCTAATCTGATGATTACACAGCTTCATAAAGCACTTAGAATTCAGTAAAGAAAGTGGTTTATTACATAGAATGCAATTCACAGTTAAAGGCATAATGTATAGTTTCTATCAATGTTTCAGAGGAAGCTCATATTCTTATTTTAATCTTATAAAATAAATTGTTATTTTCTATTCAGTAATCTGCATATATAATTTAACCAAAATGATCATAGATACCTGTTCTCATAAAATTGCAGAATATTAAAGGAAAATATCTTAAACAGATATACAAAATAATTTTAGATGTGAAGACATAAAAGAGGTTAAGAGAGAAAAAAGAGCTATAATACCAGCATCTCATTAATGTGTTGTATTCAATCTTTTTTTCCACTGACTATGTCATGCATTAAATCGGCAAGTAGACGAAATGTTAGGAGGGTTTAAGGTCATAATTTAGTGGAATGATGGTGGAGTAGTAAAGTTAGATAAGCCTTTTGCTGAGGATACTAAAGGGTAGTGTGAAAGTTGTGTGAAAAATTAGAATGCAAAGTATGGACTAGAGAAAACTGAGAAATTTATTGATGTGAAAATACTAGATTTTCTGGATAAAAATAGTCAAGAGAGAATTATTAGCATGAGTATGCAGGATAGAGAGAATGATTATGTTGGAATTGTCTGTTTGGTCTGTTTATTAATATAAGACTTCAGGAAAGTGACAATACAAGGTCTGAAGATTTGAGTGGACTTATTATCAAAAGGACAGGAAATTAAAATGATATGAAAATAGTAAGAACAATATATAAGTATTGGCAGAAGTGATGTTCTGAAAACTATTTGTCATGAGTGCAGGTGGAAAGATAATTTGATATGGCAGCAAGAATAAATTGAAGTACAAGATCAATACTGATGGCACACATTTTACAAGAAAATTACAAAATAAATGCTTTTGAGCAGTATTAGTTAGTAGCAGGGATTTTTGTCCATTTTCTGGTATTTGGTTGAGTGGGCTTTTATGAATAATAATTTTATAAAACCACTGAAGAAGATACAAAGCATCTGGAATTTTAGGCCTGAATCCTCATACAAAGGCATTTTACAGTAAGACAAGAAAGTTTGATAAAGTGAGTGTAATTTGATGTTTTGGACTGTTCTGTGTTTTTATGCTAATTATTACTGTGACTAATTCAGCTAAGGGGTGAAGAAGCAGCATGATTAGACAACATGTTGTGCCCATACTGTCTTGCCATTATGCCAGGTGCCCAGTTTTGCTGCTTCATTAGATTCTAGTGAGTCACTGAGTAAACTGACCATAAAGTTCAATTAAGATAATGAAGCATTTTTTTTGGTTGTGATCTGATCTTTCATTATCCTATATAAATCTTTTATCATGCCTCTTATATTGAAATAAAGGCTTGCTTATCTCATCTTCTTGTACTTTTATTTTTGAAACTTGAAAATTTGTTTTATAGATTTAAATTTTTCTTATTTTCAGAACCAAGTATTTTATTTACCCACAGAAATATTTTTCCTGTTGCCCATTACACAGTGTGACAGAATCCTTCCTTTCTTACTTGAGTACTTCGTAGTAGCAAACTAGCAAACTTCCTAGCACAAGTCTCTCTCTCTCTCTCTCTCTCTATATATATATATATAGATAGATAGATAGATAGATACAGAGAGATATATATAGATATAGATATATATAGGGAGATATATATAGATATATATATAGAGAGAGGCAAGTTTGCAATAAATGTCTTTAGTTGATATTGAAGATGAGAGAAGAGAGATCCCTATTTTTAGAATTAATAAAAAGTATCACATGTCTAATACAGTAACAGTAAATGTCTTAGTGACATCCTGAAGTTCATTTTGGGCAGATTACTTAATTATGCATGTGACATTTACAGGACAGCAAAGGAACATTTGCAGGGAATGAAATGGTTTGTTTTGTTCTAGTGATATGAACTGTACTTCATGAATCATTTCTAACAAATAAAATAACTAATTTAACAGTCCTGCACTGACATTAAGTATTTTTACTGCATCACACAAAGGAATACATTTTTGGTAGTTCACTACATCTCATGTAAAAAGAAAATAATTCATTTTTATTTCTTTTTTACCTCATAAAACATAATATTAGTAATAATGAAATACACATAGGATATTTTTACTGCCATCCTATCATTTATATAATATCTCAATCGATAAGTAATACCTCCTGTCACTTTTGTCCAATTCAACACTTGCACTATGACTATGTTTTTGCTTGGCTGTAAAAGAAAGGAAGCTTTAAATACCAAAATGAGATAGTAGAGAAAGTCATTGAAGAAAAGTCTCTTGAGGACACTGTTAGCTTGGTGGAAGTATAAAATGTTGCTAATAAAATTATTCAAATAAAATGTTTTTATAATCTAGCATGTTAACATTTTCACATTCTTTCTAAATATTCCAAGGTTTTCAAATAGATGGAACCCAAATACAGTGCCCTTTTTAAAAACATTTTTTAAATTTTTATTATCGTAAAATATTTGTTCAAAAAATTTTCATTTAACAAAGCTACTACACTTTTTGTATGTTTTCTTCTGAATATTAAGTTTTTATAGTGATTACTAATGTTACATTTTACATTATACAGATTTTACAGAAATTATATAGATTATATAAAATTATATAGATTATATGAAATTATATAGATTTTATAGATATTCAGTATTATATAGATGAGTATATATGTACCAATTTTTAAAAAATATTATAAAGTTAAACGTATTACATCATTCTGAAATGATTTTTTAACTCTCAAAATTGATACCTTAGTTAATTTAATGAGAGATAAAAATATTCTCTGTAGCAAAATCCTTATCAGTCTAATTAATTTTGTGTACATTTTGCATTTCTTTACAGGATGCTTTATTTAAAGATATTTGGCAAATATCTTCCTTGGATGCAATTTAGAACTAGTTACAGTTTGAAATTTTTTCCATATAATTTTACTTTTTAATATATGTATATATGTGAATAATACACACCCATAACACACACACACACACACACACATTCATTTGGAGCCTTTGTTAATATAATGGATCATGTCACATTTTACAAGTCCTATATAACTCTCAATGATTGTGTATTTTTTTTTCTTTCACAATTTAGTATTTTTAATTTCTTTCACGTTTTGGTTCTCTAATTTATTTTTATACATTAGATATTTTCATTATGTGTTACCTATGTCTTGCGCGGTTTCTCTGCCTTACATTTATTCACCTTGTTTGTTATTTGGCATAAATGGAAGGACTAATTTTTAGTATTAATGAAAGCAATTTTTCTCTTGGGAAATATTGTACACACGATCTACACTCAAGACTACCCCGTAGTTACCAACCTTCCTATTTCAGTCAAAACACTGCATTTCATTTGCATGTGGACCATGGCCATACGTGTATAGGAAATATTAATTGGCCTACGAGTCCCTATATGAAGCCCAGACAAAGTGAGAAACAGAGGAACTTTCCTTGATCTATTCCTAAACCCTCAGCCTGAGGGTCTCAAGTGAATGGCCCATATGTCAGTCATCTATAAATCCTTAGTCTTCATATTTGGTAGAGCAAATTCCAGAGTAACAGCTGTTTTCCACACAATCACTGAGGCCCTTTGAGAGCATTCAAAAGAATCAGACCAAAGTAATCTGTGCTGAAAGAACAAAGTGTAAGGCTTGGAATGATGCTGTGTACCCTGTTCACAATGTTCTGATTTAGCTTGAATTTCCACTGCTGGTCTCTCTCATCTTACTCAAGTTGGGGCTGTAGCTCCAACTACGCATTTGCCCTCAGCTTTCTTCTGCACTATACTTTGAACTTCAACTTCCTACTCAAGTAGCTCTGTGCCTGTGAATCCAGTTTATTTTCACTGATTCCCACGGTAGTTTCTTGCTTTGATAACCCAGAGTTGGTATTCTTTGAAGTTTGGAGTACACACACACACACACACACACACACACTCACACACACACACACACACACACACACACACACACACACACACACACAGAGTCTTCCAATGCATCAGCAAACAAGGTAGAAACCGTATAAAGCTCTTTCTCCATGGCTTGTTTGCTGCACCTTCATGAATTAAGATTATCATGTCATGTTCTTGAATTCAGAGCTTCAGACTCTCATTCTGCTGGCTAGTGTAGTACCACTTTATTCACATTTTCAGTTCCAACATTGTACTGGGTAATTGAAGGTAATTCTCTCTTGGATTTCTCTATCTGGGCTATAATCAATCTTCAGTCCTTAGTCTTCATACCTCAAAATCTTAAATAGCTAAGATTGTAAGAATGAGTCATTGACACTTTGTTATAACTTAAGAGAAATAATTTGTACTATTATAATTGATAACCAAGATTTCACTACTGGAATATTATGATAAACATATTTGATTGCTCCTGTCAAGTATTTTTTCTACAAATACAGATTAAATAGAACACCATAAAGTGACATTTCTGCTACTATTCATGCATGGAATGACTCAAGAAGTCAATATTACATGACATTATAACAGAATGTCTGATAAGAGAAGTGCACATTTTCAAGCACCAATACTAGATACATTTCTAATGAGATCAAGTTATAAGTAAATGTGATAAATTTTAATTAAATAATAACTTACATGTAGGAGACTGGATGTTCCAAAGGCCACGTGGTTTGGTGTACATCTTCGAGGGAAAATTCCCCCTATTAAAATTCCTCTCATGACTCATAGTGCAGGGATCTTCATCCTGCTAGAAGAAATCACATTATTTCCACGTTAATACTGAATAGTCATGGTACTTATTTCACAATATTTAATAAATCTTCTGATAAGAACTAACCAATTTTGGATATACATTTTCATTCTATTGACAGTATTATTTATTTATTTAATAGGTCCAAAGTGGCACCCTTCTCGTATTGGCCTACAGCTAGAATGTGGTAAGAGCTAATTTTTTAATGAGACATTTCTTTATATTAGAATCTCTTCTTTGTTTTGAATAGCTAACAAATATTATCTAATTTATGGACACAGCAACAGAAGGTGGAGATTTTGTTGTTGTTGGCGTGTGTGTGCGCGTGTGTGCTAGATAGTCTGTCATCCTTTGGTTGAACAACCAGGGTTTGTTTGTATGGGGAAAGTTTGGATATAAACAGTGAGAAAAATCAGTCAGTAATTCTGGAGACCCAAGTTTAGAACTGAGAAATTATTATTTGATCAGTATTTAATATTTGACTCATATTCTGTTAGAGCAAGTTCATGTACTATTTCATTTATCAGGGGTGCGGCAGTAGATGGCAATGGGAACAACTACAAATTCTTGCTGTAATGACAGGAATATAGAAATGATGGAGAACTGCAGCAGCCTCTATTACAATGATCTGTCATAAAATTTGTAAATAAAACAAAAAATACATTTTATTCCAATATTACCTTAACAAATGCTTCATAATGACCTGGAATTGAGGGTATTGAATTTGTAATTGTTGGTGAGTAGAAAATGCAAAGCTGAGATTGAATTGGCCTTTGTTTCTTCTTGTAACTGGCTGTAGCCAATACATAAAAGCTTTGACTTTATCCTTCATACAACAGCCTTGACAATATCTAGCTCTTCATAGGGAGAAAAAAAATCCAGATTACTTATACTTTGTTTAATTTGGGCAGATAATTTGGGATGTTTAATTCACTGTAACATCATCTAGAAAGAGAAAATTATTTTCCTTTAGAAAAGCACATAGTCCTGGGAGGTTTAGGTGGTGAAATCAAGGGTGCTGATTTATGTGCATAGCATGGAATAGTTATCGATATGTCTGTCTTTTGTCCTGTGTGTACAAAGTGATACACACACACACACACACAACACCACATAAAACAAGTCAGTGCTCTTTCTCCTAATATTGGCAATCCTGACAGAGAAGTAGAAATGAATTCTTTCCTTACGGTTGAAGTAAGTATGTGTTAGAAATAAAGTCACAGCACACTTTCATCAAGTATAAAGCCATGATATTTTTAATCTTATTTTGTTCTCAGTAAATTTTAATATTTGATTTTCACTGTATTGTTAGACATTTGAATTCTAAGTTACATTGATCAATGTTATATTAACTTCCTGTTCCTCTGAACAAGATGATGAAATTTTAGATGTTCAGAACAAGTTCCATTAACTAGATTGAATTCACATTGCTATTGGATTTTCTGCTCAGGAGGTGAAAAATTTGGAATCAAAATTTTAGTTGAACTGAATTCTCACCTGAAAATTCTTGAGTAACACTCCTTTCCCTCCACATTCTAGCATTTGGAAGCCTGGTACTTTGTTTTCAGCATTCGTTTGTGATCGTTTGCTATCTATACTTGTGTGACCAAAGTCCAAATTCCTTGCACTATTTCACTCTCTAGAGGCTCTTTATCTGAGAAATCACCTTCAACCTGGAGAAATTGTTTTCTTTACCCATAAACCAATAATTTTAACTCCGGATTCTCTTTTTTCTGACCTGTACAAATAGACTTTCTTTACACTTACATAATTGAATATATCTAACTGGATAATATCCTTTTTAAATCCATAGTCCATACCTTAGTTTACAAAGTGATAGCCTATCATATTCAGAAGCCCAAGAATTATACTAAGGGCAGGTATCTTGAAGGACTATAAGTTTGAATAATCAATCAATTTTAGCTAAATTTGTAAATGAAACATTTTTTTTTTTTTTTTTGGCCAGTCCTGGGCCTTGGACTCAGGGCCTGAGCACTGTCCCTGGCTTCTTCCCGCTCAAGGCTAGCACTCCGTCACTTGAGCCACAGCGCCGCTTCTGGCCGTTTTTCTGTATATGTATGTGGTGCTGGGGAATTGAACCTAGGGCCGCGTGTATCCGAGGCAGGCACTCTTGCCACTAGGCTATCTCCCCAGCCCTAAATGCAACATTTTAGCCAATGGAAAAATGTGATTTGGTTACATAGGACTGGGAAAGCTTTGTGCTTTTCAAAAACTACTACATATATCTTACAGAACAGAATTGTTCATATTTCATTTTAATTTGAATACATAATTTCTACATAAAATGCTGGTTTTACATGAAGAAATTCTTTATCGCTATCAAACTTTATTTAAACACTATTTTCTGGTTATTTATGGGTTAGGTGGACCTTTTCTGAAAGATGATACATCTATTCAAAGAATTGCTGCCTCCTCAATTGTCACACTCTATTTTATAGACTTGGGTCGACAAGTCAGTTGGACCACAGTAAGTATAAGTTGAGAATGTAAATCTGTGTCCCATATTTTCTTCTAAGTAATTTGTATCAAATACATTTATAGAATAACAAAATATTATGATGAATGGTATTACTAACCCCACATTCCTACTCTTATCAATAGCCAGAAACTTTTTTGAAGTTACAGTAATAGAAATGAAGGTTGAATAAAAGAAATATATCCCCCCTTTTAATGCCAACCCATTTTATGACTGAGGGCTCCATATCTTCTATTCCTATCCCTTGTCAATTGAATGGTATGTGTGTACCTTTTGCCTCTAGGACTCTAGAATATCAGAGATCCTCTTGACATTGGAAAGAGGAAAGAGAATATTTCATTTAAAAAGAAATTCCTAAGGTGAGCATTCCTATAATTCTGGTTATTTTCGAGATTTGAGGTTTGAATACAACTCAGGAACAAAGATTGAGGAGAAAAGCTCCAGTTAGTCAGCAAAGAACTAGAAGTGGAGGTGTGGCTTGAGTGGAAGAACACCAGTCATGAGTGAAATGAAAGCAAGATCACAAGGAAGCATTGGCACTAATAAAATAAAGTAAAAATAAATAAAAACCCAAACAAAATGAACCGTATGAAAAAGAACTGAAGCACTTTAGAAAGTCTGAAAATGAAGGAACAAAACTTCTTCCCACTTATGGAATTATTTCACATTTCTCAGATGAAAAACAAAAGTTTTCATAATAATCTTATGTAAAATCAATGCCATTGGAAGCAGAATCACTATATTAAAGGACATAAAGGGCTCAGAAGCAGTGAAAATAATTGACATTAGTCCCAAATATCAAAGGACTCCTGAGTGATGGAATACAATAGTAATGCTTCAACAGCAACCATAAAGAATACATGTTTCAATAGCAGAAAATGATTCAATCAGATAAATACTTTTTGACATTGATATACAAAATACAGTGTGCTGTATACTTCAGTGATTTTGTCACAAAAACAGTTTTGATGTATTATTTGAACTTTGAAAGTTTTTGCTGACAGTTGAAATCAATTTTATATTTGTAATGTGAATATTTTATACTGTCTACTAAAATTAATTTTCCTTGTGTCAACATCAGCAGTCAGCACTACCTTTTACAAAACTTTAAACACTCCATTAACCAAGGAAATTTTTTTAATATTATAAATTTAATTTAGTTCTTGCTTTGTTCCTTTATTCTCTAAAATAGGAATTTAATTTACATTTCATACTAAAATGTTGTCTTTAAGATATATTCTTGAGGGAATATCTGCTCGTATTAGCTTAAAAAGTGTATCTCATTTTAAGTGCTAATTTGTTGTACCACAAGAACAATTTACAATCTTCTGAATCCTTCACAAATACAGTTAGTGCATGCATTTCATAAATAACATTTCAGCACCTATATGTGGACGACTACATACCTTGCTCAAAAGTACTGGAAGATGACAGATATGCTGATTGTACCTAGAACATTAAAATATTCCAAAAGTCAAGGTCTACGTTTATGAGGAAAAGAGAATTTTGTTTACAGACATTGTTTTTTTAATGGAGAGCAGCACTAATCACAAGCTTATTAGAAATTTCTATGTGCATCCTTTGAGTAAGCACCATGAAGATATTCTGTGACTATTCTATGGTGACTGTACTAGACAATTATACTTTATTTGAGAGGAAAGTCAACTCTGGAAAAAGGTTAGATATTTTTAAACTGGTCCGATGTTTCATGACTTCTTTTGGTCCAAGTAAGTCAGTTTAATTAAATGCTAAAAATACATATTACATGGTAATCGCACACATTTTATATAAACTCAATTGATTAAAGCAGGATTGTACCTTCCATAATATTCCTGGGAATTTCTTAAATATTAAAATATGATCCTATAAATAAGCCTTTGATAGCACACAAAAAGTTAAAATTTATTCCTATAAAATTTACTCCTATGAAAAACATTTGGTAGATTTTTTTGGTAAACTAATTTAGCAAGGATAAAATTAAGATTTGAACATTATTTTTCTCATTAAGGGTTTACCATGAACTTTGAAAAAAACCCACTTCACTTACTAAAAGATTCAGATGGAAGCTTCTTATAATGATATAACATTCTTCTTTACAGAAATACTAATAAGAAAATATTTTAGCTTTCACTCACTGTAGGTCTTTCACTCTCTGCATTTACATTTTTCTATGTATTCAGCTTTAGGTAATTTTTTTCTTGCATATATTTATACATTTAAATCAAGATAAGTAACTGTTTTTACCTCACAAAGGAATTCTATCACTTACTCCTATAAATTCTCTGTCATAGAGCAATCATCAATATCTTATTTACCTCCATATTTTTTTAAATTCATGTAGAAATGCAAAAAGATCCTCAATAGCCAAATCTCTCCTGAGCAAAAGGAGCAACAAAATTTGAACTCAAATTTTGCTATAAAACTAGATAATATGAAATTCAATGACTAGTTTAAGCAAGAGTCTTAATTATATTTCAGCTTCCTGTTTTAATTCATTGTTATTAAGACAGATTTTTGCTCTGTCTTCTCTTGAATTTAGACCCACATTTGGTCTTCTGTGTATGCAGGCCCTGTATATGTAGGTTCAACCAGCCCTGAATCACACACTACACAATTAAACCTACAGTAGTTGTATCTCTACTGTACTTATACAGATACACGTTTTCATGCTTTAAAGAATACAATATACCAATTAATTAAAAGATTTTGTTACCTAATGTAAGAAATGCAGGTGTTAGCTGGGCCCAGGTGGCTCATGTCTCTAATCCTAGCTACTTAGGAGGCTGAGATCTGAGGCTGGAAGTTTAAAACCAGCTCAAGCTCAGGCATAAAAGTCCCCAGTTGGTGATCCTTATCTCCAATTAAGCTCTTGAAGTGATGCTGTGGCTCAAATGGTAGAGCACGAGCCTTGAGCATAAAAAGGCTCAGGGACAATGCTCAGGCTCTGAGTTCAAGACTCACAACTGACCAAAAAATATATTAAAAAAACAGGCATTATTTAGAGAATACAGAATATATATGTCAATGGCATACAAATGGGATGTAATTTTGTTTTAGGTTTTTTTTTTTTTGCCAGTCCTGGGCCTTGAACTCAGGGCCTGAGCACCGTCCCTGGCTTCTTCTTGCTCAAGGCTAGCACTCTGCCACTTGAGCCACAGCGCCACCTCTGGCCATTTTCTGTATATGTGGTGCTGGGGAATCGAACCCAGGGCTTCACGTATACAAGGCGAGCACTCTACCGCTAGGCCATCTTCCCAGCACCCCCCATAGGTTTTATGTATGCAAGACTTGTAAAATTACTTCCCCATAGGCAATATGAATATCTATCTATCTATCTATCTATCTATCTATCTATCTATCTATCTATCTATCTATCTATCTATCTATCTGTCTCAGTTTGACATGTCTGTAGAGATTCTACAGTTTCCCAAATACCTGACTACCAAGTAGTATCACTGGATTTTCATTTTTTTAATTAAAATACCATAGTACTTTAATATACAGAGCATGGTAGTTAAAATATACAAGTAAAATCAGATAATGAACATAAATCATATTTTAAGTGTATTTGTATCTTCAAACTAAGAACAAGGTAGAGCTGCGTAATATAGAATCTTTACTTTTGAAGTATAGTGGGGTTTTTACTACAGGTAAGTTTTTATAATGTTGCTCATATATTCATGTACATTGCTTGTTTACATGTGACTTATCTTTGTTTTTACTTTTCCATAAGAAAAAAATTTATATACAGAATCACTCATATAAATATTTGTGTACATTTCCTTGTTTATATACTGTGACTATTCTGATTACTTTCTACATTTAATACAAGCAACTATCATCATTTCTTACATTTACAATTATATTGAAATTTGCGTTGTTCAAAAGTTATTGCTATTCTCTAGAACCTTCAAGATATATACTTCATATCTTTGTGTTGTTCTAACTCTTATGTTTCAATATCACTATTTGTGATAAAATACTGAGATTCTTCAAATAAATATTCAAGTTTCTAAAATACCTTCCTGAATTAAACGATGCAGCTAAGAATATAATTTAATTTCCTCTTACCAAAAGAAACTTCATGTATCAGTTTTCTGTTACTGACAGATTTCATTAATATAATAAATAGTGTCCTTTAATCTAGATTAAGTCTTATTTATGACATTGTTCATTTCCAGCATTTGCTCAAATTTGATTTTTTTTTTTTTTTGCCAGTCCTAGGCCATGAACTCAGGGCCTGAGCACTGTCCCTGGCTTCTTTTTTGCTCTAGGCTAGCACTCTGCCACTTGAGCCACAGAGCCACTTCTGGCCATTTTCTGTATATGTGGTGCTGAGGAATCGAACCCAGGGCCTCATGTATACGAGGCAAGCACTCTTGCCACTAGGCCATATCCCCAGCCCCAAATTTGATTTTTTTTTTTTTTCAGATTGGGGACTTGAACTCTGCCTGGGTGTTGTCACTGAGCTTGTTTTTACTCAAGGCTAATGCTGCATCACTTTGAGCCATAGTGCCATTTCTGGTTTTCTGGTGGTTAACTAGAGATAAGAGTCTCAGAAACTTTCCTGTCCCAGCTGGCTTGTAGCCATGATCCTCAGATCTCAGATTACTGAAAAGATACGTTTACAAGTGAGCCACTATTGTCTGGTTTCACATTTGGTTTTGTTAGATGAGATGCTGTTGGAATAGCTACTTGATAACAATTGATAAAAATTGTTTTGAAGACTACTGATTAGATTTAGGTATATGTTACTATGACCAGTCTGTGAGCTATATATACACACACACACACACACACACACACTCACATATACACATATATGTAATTTATTTATCCCCAGCCCAATATATGTAATTTATTTAAACAATATAACTACAGCGAATTCCCTCCAGGGTCATGAATAATATTCTTATTTTCCCACTTTCTCATGAGTATCAATTCGCTGCACAAGGGGATTTCATTTTCACATATCCACATAGGCATGCATACAATGTTACTTGATCGAACTAACCAGATCAGACTCACTTGATCAGCCTCCCTTCCCAAACTAAACCCATCAAGATTCATTGTGTTTTTTTCCATGCATGTGCATAAAGGAGTTTGGTGATATTCACTCACCTTTTCATTGAATAGTCCCTCTAATTTAAGCACAATTTATACGAGCATATATTTAAATAAAATGTCCATAGGTTAATTTTTTTCAAATTATACTCAGGAAAACAGATTAAAAACAAAATCAGATAGTTAATGGCAGAAAATTTTGTCATTATCTTTAATCTTTTCCTTGAATATTCCAAAGAAATTATATCCATTTCTGTCTGAATATTTATGAGCAACTGTAACCTATTAGCGTGAAAATTAAACCACACAATGCACTGCCAATATATCCCATAAAGGATTTCAGCCAATTGAATTGATTGAAATCCTATTTTTTTTATTTCTAATGAAAGACAGACAGACAGACAGGAAGAAAGAAAAGAAAGAAAGAGAGAGGAGTGAGAGAAAGAGGAGGGAGGGAAGGAGGGAAGAAGAAAGACTAGGAGAGGACAGGAAAAAGATCAAAAATGAAGAAAAGAGAAGGAAGTAAAAAGGATCAAGCATGTTACTAAATCCATTTAAGAGTTAAGGACTGTTCATTGGGCCGAGTGATACTTGTCCATTTCACCAGTTCATGGTTAGCTGGATTCTCATGAACATATGTAAACTTACTAAATCTTCTCCAAAATTTTACTGCTCAGTCTAAACTTCTCATTTTCAGGTATTTTTGGCTGAATACACAGGGCCTCTGCTAATATACCTCCTCTTTTATCTGAGAGTCTCCTATATATATGATGTGAAAGAAAGTTCTAGAAAAGTACGCCACCCTGTAGTACAGTAAGTATTACTTACAGTATGTATTATAAATATGAAAGTGAAGATGAAACTGTATGCTCTTCAAACTGATATACAAACTGGTAAACCCATCACAAAATGAAAATACATTTTATACATCTAATGTTTAGAATAGAACTTTACAACTTAACTACATAGTACATTCTAGAAGACTGGTAGTTTACCTTTTTAATCATCTGATATGTTACATGCTGGAATATGTACCTTTGCAAATCACATTTGACATTTACTTTTGAAAGAGTAGCTATATAAAAATGACAAAGAAGTGGTAGATTAGAACACCATAGAAACAAGCACACTAATAAGCAAAATGTTATATACATAGTTAGGTAAGAAAAACACACAGAAAGTAACACCAAACAATTATAATAAAAACAAAATGCAGCATTATAATTGTAGGGAAAATGAAATTCAAATGTTCTCAATCTTAGCACTTGTTAAAGGACAACGGGATAATTAAAAAGGGTATTTGGTGTATTACAAAATGTCAAATGAATTCTAAGTAGGATTTGGATATTTTTAAACTTGTAAAGTGTCTGCTTCCTTTTTGACACATTAATGTGGGTACATTTGAAATTATATTTATGGTTATTCCTGGGGAAGATATGAACATAATTATCATTGGTTATAAAATATTTCTAGTTTAATCAGAAGTAATTCTGGAGACTCATAACAGTTACTTTCATTGCTAAATAAATTTAGAAAATTTCTATTCAAAATAAAAGAACGATGTTTGATTAACATAAATAACACTTCCTAATTTACTTATATCCACCTAATAAAAGAAGGTTATGAAAAAATAGGCCCCAATTTTGGGAGGTAATCTAATATATGTATTTTCTTTCTTTTTCTCTTCTTTCTTTCTCTTTTCCAGTTTGGCTTGCTTCTGCCACTGTATTCACTACATACGATTCCTTTTGGAAACTTTATTTGTTCACAAAGTTTCTACAGGAAATACACCTTTAAAAAACTTAATAAAGGTAGGAATTAATGATTTCATATTTTAAACATTCTTGAGAATTGTTGCTTCTGACATCTTTTGTAAGATATTCAGTCCTGTGTTTTCTTCATCAGACTAAGTTTTGTGCCTAATGTTGTTAGTGTATATTAAGCACTTTGTAAATGACAGTTGTGGGCAATCATTTTTATTAGTTCCAGAGTATGGGTAAGAGAAAGATTAATCAGGACTGTATGTCATGGTTATATGTAGTAGATAGTCCAAAAAATACAAAGATCTGAAAATACATCACCATAAATGAATAAGAGCTCTGTGTTATACCCAACAATTCCTAAATTGAAGATATTCATTTTCTTATTAAAGCAAAATATGATAGTACAAATGTTTGAATGTTTTATTCTTTATTCATTTACTATCAAGTGTTTGTTGATTTGTTCATATTTTGATATTTAAAAATCTTGCATTTTTAATCTATAAAGGTTAAATTTGGCATGTTCCAAAGAATCTTGAGGGAAAAAAAAGAGATACATAAAAGGGATTTATTTTGTTAATGATATCAACCAGGGGTTTTAAAAATCCACAGTCTTGGGCTGGGAATGTGGCCTAGTGTAGAGTGCTTGCCTAGCATGAAGCTCTGGGTTCGATTCCTCAGCACCACATATACAGAAAAAGCCGGAAGTGGTACTGTGGCTCAAGTGGCAGAGTGCTAACCTTGAGCAAAAAGAAGCCAGGGACAGTGCTCAGGTCCTGAGTTCAAGCCTCAGTTCTGGCAAAAAAAAAATCCACTGTCTTATGTGAAGACACATTCATTATTCAACATTGCAGTATGTAATTTGAAATGATAAAATGTAAGTAATGACTTTAGTAATTATTGTTATGCTTTGTTTTACATATAGGGTTGTGCCTTTTATTGGATATTCACTTCTTGGATTGCCTACTACATTAATCACCCACTATATACACCACCATGTAGGTGAAATTTCTTCTTGGCTAATCCCACATTCACTTACCAATATCTAAGCTCTGATCTAAATCTCATTGAGAACATAGTATGATATACTTACAAGATTTACTAAAAATGTCAATTTTAAAGTGCTTCCATAGCACAGTTCATCCAAATGATATGGAGATTTGAAAAGCTAAATTACTGACTTCAAGTTTTTGGTAATTACTAAACAATCTTCAGTCAAATTAACTGATGATAGTACACTATATGACTTAATACTAGGAATTATGAAAGACTGAGAAATAATTTCATATAGTTATAAAATTGTGGACTACTATTAGTAATCAAACGTTCTACATTAATGAATCATTATTATTTAAAATATTGTTTTTTGAGGAAAATAGAGCATTTTGTTTCAATGAAACATTGTTTTATACACGTAAGTTAATTTCCTAATCACTTGGCTCCTATCATCAGCAATTTGGAGAAAAGCTCAGCGAGGCACAGCTGAATCCTTAGGAGTCTTGTTCTGACCAAGGAATTCCATTCTCGTACCTAATGTTAATTTTGCTGTTCTCATATCACACCCCAGTAAGTTCACAAAGGGGAGTCGAATCATTACATTCTTTTCCACTTAATTGACAATTGTTTTGGTTCAAAAATGACATTCTAAAATTTTATATTAAGTGGAACCAGGTGTTGGTGATTCACACCTATAATCCTACTCAGGAGGCTGAAATATTGAGTATCTCAGTTTGAAGCTACCTCAGGCAAAGTCCCTGTGAGGCTCTTATTTCTAATTAGCCACTCAAAACCTGAAAGTTATGTGGTGGCTCAAGGGGAACAGTGCTAGCCTAGAGCAGAAAGAGGCCCTGAGTTCAAATCCCGCAATTGATTTAAAAAAATATATATGTATTAAGTGGAAATTTATTGTATTTGTTTATTTTTAATTTATTTACTTAGATTTTAGAACCTAAAGTTGCATAATTTTTCACTGAATAAAGCTGCATAATTATTTTCACTGATATTCACATTTAAAAGCATTAGTTTTACTAAAATCAAGAAATACAGTTTGTGAAGAGCAATTGATCATAATATTCAAAATTTGTATCTTTCTTTTAAATACTAACACTTTTCTACTAATATTGAAGTAGGAAATTTTCTGACTTCATAAAAGTGATTTTAAATAATTATCATAAGATACAAAGTATTAAACCTTTATACCTAGATATGTTTATTTCATATTGTTTTATAAAAGGAACTGTGGAAAGGTTACCTTCTTATATCAAATACAAATGTGTGTAAGTCAGTGGTTAAAAGGGAATTTGCTGAAAGGTATAAATTTACAGGCAAGTGCCAGGGCTTATGCATATAATTCTATTAATTCTGGAGGTAGAGATAGGACTGAAGTTCAAGGCTACCACAAACAAAATCAGTGGGGCTCTATGAAAAAAAAAAAAAGTTAGTGGCTCATGCTTGTAATCCCAGCTACAAAAGAGGCAGTGTAGTAAGATCAATGTCCAAAAGCAACTACTATTTCTTACTATAGACAAAAATATAAGAATAGGTATATAATTTCCCAAGGCCATATAATCAGTGCTTTTACTTAACATAGAATTTACAACAGTATCCTAAAGACACTTTAGTCATTGTAGAGAAGATGGAATATACACAGTATCATTTGTTCGAGAATAGTTATATCCAATAGTAGTTGGAAATGTGTCTGCATGTTTTGCAGACTGCATAACTATGAAAAATACAACTTTCATTTCATAATATCTTCTTTTCCTACTGTTTAGCATTTGGAAACAGGCAAATCACAGTGTCTGCTATCAGTTTTCTGGTAGGTACTATAAATATGATTTGATATTTCTACTTCAATTTTGTTACTGTTAAGCTTACAAAATACATTGTATTTGAAGAATTTCTATGTGATTAATGTAATCTATTTTATATGATAAATATGTAAATCATATACTATGGAACAAGTGAAATAACTTTCTTTAATATAGTCAAGAATTAACATGTAGCAAATATTTGGAGGGGGCAGTCACTACTTCTTCCTATTATCTCCACACTTAACAACTTCCACACTTTTAAGAACAAAAATGTTTACAAGTTTGAAAGTAAATTCTTTTAACAAGAATGCTAAATCAAGCTAACTCAATATGAAGGCAAATGTTTTCTTTGTGTCTTTTCTTTCCCTTCCCTTCTCTTCCCTTCCCTTCCCTTCCCTTCCCTTCCCTTCCCTTCCCTCCCCTTCCCTTCCCTCCCCTCCCCTCCCCTCCCCTCCCCTCCCCTCCCCTCCCCTCCCCTCCCCTTCCTTCCTTTCTTTCTTTTCTTTTGTCCTTTCTGTTTGTCCTTCCTTCCTTTCATTCTCTCTGCCCCTCCCTCCCTCCCTCCCTCCCTCCCTCCCTCCCTCCCTCCCTCCCTCCCTCCCTTCCTCTCTTCCTCCCTTCCTGCCTTTTTTGCTTCCTTCCTCCTTTCTTCTCTCTACTTTATTTTTCCTGGTGATTTTATTCAGGATCTCAGGTCTTTTCAGATTTTTTTCCATATGATTCTTCACATCATTCTATAAGCAAGCATGCATTTTCATTGAAGTATGTACAAGTCTATGTGCTTACACTACTTTATTGACATTTCTTTCATTAGCACAAAATTATTTAGCTGTAATACACAGTAAATCTTCATGAATTCAGCCTCCCTTGTTCAAATTTTTCTTTCATTACTGTTCTTGATAAATAAGATAAGAGAGAAAAGCTTGTGGTTTCAAGTACAGATAGATAGTGTTGAGGATATGAAAAAATATATATAAAAGTGAAAACAATGAATGTCATTTCATTTCACAGCAAGTAGAGAATCACAAGTCGTCTGAGAGCTCCTATGGTTTTTCTAAAAACATAAACAGTGATAACAAATGTAAATAGCCCATTAGACCTAGCATTTCTTAATAATTACCATATGTATGCAAGTGAGATTTAATATTTTACAAATAATATTTCTAATTTAGGTACATGTTAGCACCTAGATGATGTTAAATGATATAGCAACTAAGGAGCTAATAAAATGTATTGAGATCACCTTGTCCAGGAGACTTACTTGTACTTCAGGACTACATATGTAAAGCAAAGTTCAATATTCATTCATAATAATTGAATGCATTCAGGATAACTGAGTGCCTGTGGGTGTGAATTCTTAACATATATTTTTTTTGAAAAGAATAAGCAACACATTTTACATCCAGAATATTTTAAAGCATTTTATATTAAAAGTTTAACCATGTAGTGAAATCTATTGCTAGAGAGAAAGGAGGGAGAAAGTAATGACCAGCATTGAATAATGCACTATTAAACAAAAACTATATCTCAATTGAAAATGATTAATTTCTGCTCACAAAATATTATACTTATCCAAGTTCATATTGCCATTTACTGAGCTTGGCACTGCTTTAATGAATGAAACAGTACATTATTCATTTAAAGTTGATCAGACTTCTGTTGTTATGAAGAATTAGCTTATCACCTGGAAAGAAAATGACATATTAGAATTACATTGAATTATGGTTTAGCTGATTCTTGATTACTCAAGTATAGATTTTATATATTTTTCAATTTAATTTTATTGTGAAGGTGAAGTACAGAGGGTTACAGTTACAGTAAGGTAGTAGGTATATTTCTTGTAAAACTTGTTACCTCCTCCCTCATTTTCCCCATATTCCCTCTCAACATATAATATATATATATATATATATATATCTGAAGTATCCTGTTGAAATTCCTTGATATAATTAGTACACACTTAAAAATTAATAATGATAGTGAAATAACGGAGGTTCTACTGGAGGCTGGGTCCCAACAGAAGGGAGGAGGCTTGATAGTGAGAACGAATAAAGATGAACATGGTTGAGGTATTTTATTTGCATTAATGTAAAAAAAATAAAGATTTGTTGAATAATTTTTAACTAAAGTGAATGGAAGAAGGAAGTGATGGAGGGAGTGACTTTGATTGGGATATATGGTATGCATGTGTGAAAATACCACAAGGAAACACACTTTGCACAACTACTGTATGTTAATAAATATCCAAAGTTCAATTTTACCCTTTCATGAAAATTCAGGATATAAAATACCTGTCCTCCATTTATTATGTATGATTTTTGGTACAAAATTTGCAATCATATTGTTCCCTGGCTCTTCAAATTTAATTTTAATATTGGCATATTTGTTTATATTATAACCTAAAAGTATTAATGATGATGATAGGTTCAATGGCATTTATCACATAGTTGTGAATCTTTTTCTGTAAAAGAAAATGTGATGAATTCTTTTATAAAACAGAAGAGGTGAAAAATCCCTTTTAGTCTATATCTTTCATATTAGAGTATGTTAAAAAGACATACTCTTATTCACCATGTTATTAATGTAAGTTATCCAGAAATTCAACCCTATAGACTACTATATCTGAACAAATGCACACATCAATAGCTGAAAGGAAAAATAACAGAAGTACAAATGTTTTAAGACTATTTGGACACAGAGTCAATAACATGATCTGCTTTGGGGATTTACTATAGATAAAAGTTGAGTGAGTCTAAACAGTAAAGATTATTGAATGTCATCATCTGTTATCCATAACATCCCTTATGTGAGGAACAAATGTGTTAAGTCAGGTAAGGTTAGCATTGCAGAAAATGGGACTAGGCTTCAAATAGTGCACATTCCGAATTGGGGACATTATCCATCCCAGCAGTTGCTAGCAAGCCACTTATCTTGGAGAATCATGGTGGCCTATGAACAGGATTACTAATATAATATACCTTATCAAGAGATCACAGGAAAGCATCTTTAAGATATTTGTGTTATTACATAAAACTTTAATTTATAAACAAGAAAAAACCTCTTTCTTTCTATTCTTTCTTCCCTTTCTTTCTCTGTCTCCCCTCGCTGTCTCTCTTCTCACCACCTTGTTCCTTTCTTCTTTCTTTTTGATCCTTCCTCTTCCTTTTCCAGTGTCTGTGAAGCTATCATTGCCTTAGGCCTGACAGAGTAGTGTTCAACACCTTGAACCATGCACCCTAAACAATTCGTTTCATGCTTATTTTTGAAATTATAAATTACATTTTAAATTATAAATTTATACTTATAAATTTAAAAAAATATAAATTTAAATTTTGCCCAGGACAGCTTCAAAAGTATTGTTTTCCTGCATCCCCTTCCCGAGGAGCTGAAATGACAGGAATATGCTAGCATGTTTGACTAGTACCTTCTTTTTAATGAGGCATATTGAACTGGCTATCAAAGAGAGTAAAAAATATCTTCTTAATTTGTAATGTACCAGTAATATTGGATTTAATATGCCCACACACAACTCACATACAGCTACATACAGCTGCATTGTCAAAAAATGTCTTCTTATAAGTATTATATCTATTTATCTACCTATCAATCATCTATATTACACATACGTATAAACAATATATACATGTCATATGTGTGTATATAATCTCCAGTTAATATATTGATGTGGTTTGATATTTCTTTAGAATATGTTTTTAGTAGACACAGGAATATCACACAGATATTATTTAATGTATCTTACAGATTTGCGAAGCTGGGAATCATTTCATCAATGTGATCTTAGCTCATCCTAATCATACAGGTTAGTTTCTTTTCCTTTTTATTCTCAGACTGAAAGTTGTTAAAAATTGTTTTGTGATAGTTTACAACAACTGTTAAGAACAGTAGTAATTGTTGGCTGGAGTACAAAAGCATTTTTCACTTTTGTCCTTGTTTTCTAAATATTTGAATCAAATCACATTCCATGTAATTTCTTTAAAAGGCAATGTGCTTAGATATTACTGTACCAATGATGCAAATATTAGGAAAAAAATCTTGCTCTAGGTGTCTGAAACAATAGTAGCATTAAATTCCATACATGTTTCTTCTTCTTAGAGATTAGTGCTGAGATCTACAGAGTACTTGTATGTGTTTTTTACTCTGATATTTCTACCCCAGTTTCAATCTCAAAACAACATACTCACGTTTCATAATGACTTTTGTGTTGTAATTAAGAGATTCAGTGTTTAGTTCTCTGAGCATACCTTAGTATGGTGAATAAAACAGCAATCTTATAGTTCATACATATCTTTACAAATGTCACATCTCAAAGTTCAACTTGAAATCATTATGTTTATTTTTAAAAATGTTTACTGTGATAAAGAAATAAAAAAGAAAATGACAATATGCTGAAATTGAAGAGAGGTGTATTCCTGATTTCATAGCAAAGATTATTATTATGTGGCATTTCAGAATTAAATATATTGATTCAGTTTAATCCACTTATGACAGATTTTTCAGACTTCTCTGATTTAAATGATATTCATATAAAACTCCCTTCGGATTTTAACTACTTTAATACAAAGAGTGTTTTGAAGTGTTTAATAATCTTAAACACATATATTTCAGTAGCAGAGGAGATTGTGAAAAAAGATGAAATTATGAAAGCATATTTCTAACTTTTAGCCTGCAACACTCCTGCATCTAGATATTATATACAAAGTGATCTTACTTATTATCTTATATACATCTTAAGGAAATGACTACCTCTCTGTATCTAAGTATATATTAGTAAATAAATAAAATAGTTGTAGAGGTGATTAGACTATTTGACGCAAGTCAAAAGCTCATAAAATGTAAATTATGTTTCTTTGGGTCTAGGTTACATCACTTAAAATATTTTTTCCAAGTCTTCCCATTTCCTTATGAAGAGGGCAATGCCATTCTGAAAGAAGCATAGAATTCAATTGTGTATATATACCACATTTACTTGGTCCATTTGTGCACTGAGTGATATCTGGGTTGATTCTATATCTAAGCTATGGTAAATAATGCTGCAATGAACATGGTTGTGCTGGTAACTTTAGTGTGGCCTGGTTTGTGATCAATTGCATAAATGCCCAGAAGTAGGAATGCCGGGTCATAAGGAAGCTCTATACTGTTTCCAGAGATGTTGGACAAGTTTACATCCTCACCAACTGTATAGTAGTGTTCCCTTTTGGCTGCATCTCTGCCAACATCTGTATTGTTAGTTTTCTTGACAATGGCCTTTCTAACTGAGGTGAGGTGGACTCTCAATGGTGTTTTGATTTGCATGTATTTTATGGCCAGCAATGTAGATCATCTTACTTTTTCTTCTGAGATGTTTCTCCTTAAGTCTTTAGCATATGTATTAATTGGTTTGTTGTTTCTTTGAGGATTTTTTTGGGAGGAGTTTTTTTTTTTATCATATTTTAGATATGAAGCCCTTGGCTGATGCATAACTAGTAAAGATCTTCCTCCATCCTGTGACTTTTCTTTATTTATCTTGCTAGCATGTGCTTTGCCATGCGGGAACTCATCAGTTTGAAACAATACCATTTATTCAAACTTTTTAATTTGTTGTGATTCTTGATCTTTACTTAGGAAATTTTAACCTGTGCCAAGGAGCCCTAGTGTTTCCCCTATCCCTTCCTGTAATATTTTCAAGATAGCTGCCATTACGTTGATGTCTTTGATAATTTGGAATTGATTCTGGTGCAGGGTGATCAATAAGGTTTTGGCTTCAGTTTTCTAACAAATGTATAGCCAATTCTACCAGCACCATTTGTTGAAGAGGCTGTCTTTTTTTTTCTATCCTGTATTGTATTCTGTTATCAAATATTAGGTTGCTATAGATCTATGGGCTCATTTTTTGATTCTTCTATTACATTCCATTGGTCCTCCCCCTATTCTGGTGCCAGTATCAAGCTGTTTTGTTGTTGTTGTCATTGTTGTTTATGACTATGTCTTTGTACTAGAGTTTGATATTGATATTCCTCCAGCACTGTTCTTCCTGCTAAAGATGGTTTTTGCTATTTGGGGTCTTCTATTATTCCACATGAATTTTTGGATTACTTCTTTGTCATTGAAGAATGTTGTTGGGGCTTTGATGAGTATTGGACAGGGTTATCAAATTCATGATGTTAATCCTTCCAATGCAGAAGCATGGGATTTTTTCTTCCATTTCCTTAAATCTGCTTCAATTTCTTGTCTCAGATTTTTAATTTTTTATGATAGAGGTCTTTCACATGTTCTAGAAACATAGGTCATGTGGTTTCCTCATTTTAATAATTAGAATGTGGCTGTAAATGCACAAGTAAACCCAAATGATACTAAAAGACAAGCAATTAAACTTGGACAGGCCAAATGAAACAGAATTGTAAATATTTACTCAGTAAGCCTAAGGGAGGATATTCTTCAGAGAAGATCAAAGGGCTCAATAGTATGTGTATCTGATTATATAAAATGATGCTTAACAAAATGACCTCCATGAAATGGAAACAAGAGGTTTGTCATTAAAC
Organism: Perognathus longimembris pacificus; assembly: GCF_023159225.1. NCBI lineage: Eukaryota > Metazoa > Chordata > Mammalia > Rodentia > Heteromyidae > Perognathus > Perognathus longimembris. The sequence goes on along the minus strand of NC_063176.1, from coordinate 10,861,549 downwards.
AGTTTGGGTTTTTGTTGTTGTTGTCATTGTTGATTTCCCTTCTGGTCGCTTTTTTTTTGTTTTACACTTTGTTTTGTGTATAAGTTTATCTGATTCAGGGAGGAGAAGGGGAAACACGGAAATGATGGGACAAAGTCTGAACTAATTCAGCAGTGATACTTGTTAGAAACTATGTTGGAAACAAACTCTACAACTTGGGTGGTCAGGGGTTAGGGAGGGAAAAAATAACTGTGAGAAAATAAGTGAAGTGTGACATTGTTCAAAAAGAAATGTACTCATTACCTGACTCAAATAGCTGTAACCCATCTGTACATTACCCTTACAATACAAAAAAATAAAAACAGTAAAAGAGGGCTGGGGATATAGCCTAGTGGCAAGAGTGCCTGCCTCGGATACACGAGGCCCTAGGTTCGATTCCCCAGCACCACATATACAGAAAACGGCCAGAAGCGGCGCTGTGGCTCAAGTGGCAGAGTGCTAGCCTTGAGCGGGAAGAAGCCAGGGACAGTGCTCAGGCCCTGAGTCCAAGGCCCAGGACTGGCAAAAAAAAAAAAAAAAAAAAAAACAGTAAAAGAAAGATATTACTGTTTAACTTTTCAAACTCTTTTATAGATTTGAGAATAAATAAAAGTTCATACCATTTTCATAAATTTGGATACTACCAAGCTCATAAACTTTGAGCAATTTATAAATTAGATGGCTATAAATACATGGTGACATATTATATAGTATGTAAAATAAGCATGTAGTCAAATTTTTAATGTATAATATCACTAATGTTTTTTTTTTTCTACAAGGAAATAATGCTTGTTTCCCAAGTCCAAATTATAACCCTCTTACATGGATGTTTTTCCTGGTTTCATGTCCTAACTACACTTATGAGGTATGTTTTATTTGTCAGTAAAGCAGTATTTGATAATATAATGAATATATATATATTCATTTGTATGCTTTGCATGTATCATATCATATGTTAGTATAAAAATGTACTTGGAGATCTTAGCCTCTTGCAAGTGGCTCAGCCCTGTAATTTTAGCCATTCAGGATGCTAAGATCTGAGGATCACAGTTCGAAATCAGCCTTAGCATGAAAAAGTCTGTAAGCCTGTTATCTCTTATTAATCACAGAACAAAAAAGAAAAGAAAAAAAATGGAAGTAGCACTGTGGCTCAACTGGTAGAGTTTGCTATCCTTGAGCTAAAAGTTGCTCAGGAACAGATCCAGGCCCAGAGTTCAAACCACAGGACCTGTAAAAATAAATATAAATAAATAATATGGAAATCGTAACTGAAAATGCAAGTTCCAGAATATACATTCACTTCATATTACAGACATGAATAAAAACATATGTTAAGTACAATTTTTGCTGCAGGAAGGAGTATTTGGCCATGAATACCTGTATATAAATAGTTTTAAAATATTTCCTTTGTTTGTATATGTGATAGAAGGGCTTGAATAGTTACTAGGCAGTTACTCTACCATTAAATCACTTTCACCCACCTTTTGTGTACTATTTATTCTGACATCAGGGTTTACGTTCTGACCCTGATTCCCTATTTCATTTTATTTTGGCCTCTGTGTGTGTGTGTGTGTGTGTGTGTGTGTGTGTGTGTGTGTGTGTGTGTGTGTGTGTGTGTGTGTCCTGGGCATGAACTCAGAACCTGAGATTTTTTTGCTCAAGGGTAGCACTCTACTATTTGATTGACAGCTTCACTTCCAGTTTTTTGGTAGTTATTAGAGATAAGAATCCTACACTCTCCCCTGCCCTGGGTGACTTCAAACTGCAATTCTGAGGTCTGATTTACCTAGGATTTCAAACGCCACCAGGCTCAGCTAGATCTTCCTATTTAATGATTCCTGTTGCGGGAGTGACAGCTGTATGTCAACACACCTAACTTTCTCTATTGAGATGGCATCTCTTAATTTTCTGCCCAATTTTTTCTTAAACCAAGATCCTCTCAATGGCAGAATCTCCCAGAACTGGTGACAAGCACACCGTAGACCCAGCCTCTAGTTTAGGAGAGGTTTTGTAACCCACTTGGACTGGACTGGAACCATGGTCCTCCCAGTTTCAATTTCCCATGAGCCTCGAGCACCCGAGTTACATTGATGAATTTGAATGTTTATTAAATATTATACAATGATGCACTTTCTTACCTTTGAAATAATACAATTTCATAATTTTCTAACTTTCATATGTGAACATTTCTTTCTACATATAGCTTTTCCACTGTGTATGCTTTAAAAATGCCTATTTAAGACCGTGAGGGAAACGACGAATATGTTGTTTCATGGTTCTTTTTCGTTCATTCACTTATTTTCACAGATTGGATCATGGATTAGTTTCACGGTAATGACTCAAACACTGCCAGGTAAGCTTTACTTACATTATAATTGTTAAGTGAAGTGTATAAGTGCACTTTTATAGAAGTACTTTCTTGGATTAAGTTCCTTTAGAGATAAAATTTACATTGTTGTAAAATTATTTCATATTTTATTCTGATGTTGCTTTTTTACTAATATTACAGTACTTAAATAGTATTTGCTATTTATTTCTATATAACTACTGCTTAAACTCAACAAGGAAACATAAATTAAATATACTTAAAACTTTTTGTTTTGTTTTGTTTTGTTGGAAAGATGTAATGGAATCCATGGATTTCAGTTTGGATTGCTTGTACATGCACACAGGCTAGGTGTGCTGTTTTCCAATGAGTCTAAAGGTTAGGACGGGAAGATTTGAGAGGTCATCTTCAATAACATGCATTTTAATACACAATAGAAAGTTAAATTCCATGAGATCTCTGTACATTCACACATATATTGCATTCCTTATTTGTTCTTATGATAATAACTTTGAATCATTATGTGGTCTATCATTGTGTATATTATGAAAATTCATGGGTGAAGCATATAGAGGCTACGGACTTGTTGTAAGCAGTCATAAAAATTCTTTATTTGGGAACATTTATTGATGGGGGGTTACAATATAGAGTTTAGAGTTACACTGTTTGAACATATTATGATACCCAATGAATATGAAGACATTGATAAGCAACTGCAACAAGTGCAAGACATTTATAGATTATATATAATATTTTTATATTTAAATACATTGCAGCCATCATCTAAATCTTAGAAGGGTAATAGTTTCCTTTTTCCCCCCTCTAGTTGGGATTTTTACACTTCTGATGAGTATCCAAATGTCTCTGTGGGCACAGAAAAAGCATAAGATTTACTTGAAGAAATTCAATCCACACCTGCACAGGAAATCAGCAATAATTCCATTTTTACTGTAAATAAAACAAGGTTTTTTCACAACATATCAAGAAACACAATATGTGACTTTCTCTAACCATGCGGTCAAAACTGGCTAGTATGCTGTTAGTTCATGAACAACAAGATCCTTACTGAATAAAATTATACAATTGTATGATGTATCCAAATTGAACATAGATGTCTTAAAGTAATGAGAAATGAAGTTATAATTAAAATCAGTGAAAAAAATTCTTGGACTACCTACCACAAGCATTGGAACTTTGAACAAAATTTCTTACCTCATTAGTAATTCACATCCCAATTTTCTTAAGATAATAAAAATAAGTGAATACTGAGGTAACATTTTTGAATGTTATGACCTTTAAATCATATTTTTTATCACAATATATTGATAATAAGTTTTTCTTTATAGTCTAATGTATCTTTACAGTTCTGTGTTATTAATTTCTTATGTATTTAGAAATGTTAAAAGTGATTTTTTCATGAATACTTATGTATCATTTCTTCATATATATCACAATTCTGGAATTATAACAATTTAAATCTTATTTTGACATTAAGTGTTTTTGAATGTGAAACATTTTGAAACATGTATTTGTAAATGACTTGTTTATACTCATCTAACTTATACATATGTAAAGTATACATGTGTAAATAATATATATACTCTCAAAAATAAATTACACATATACATTTTGAAATATATGCATTTATAATTGTCACATAGTATATGACAAAATTATGTAATTTCATATTAGAATAAAAATTTTAATTTTCATATTTCAAATATTTATTTTTTCCAAACCAGTTGATTTGGGTGTTTGAGTGGCCCCATACGTATTCATTAGAGATAACTGAATTATGAAATACTGAAGTAAAATTTTGAGGGAATTTTTAGGTTTATCTATTTTAAATTAGCACTGTTTATACTTGGTAATTTCTAGATAATTTCCAGTTGTCAGATCAAGTGCATGTGCTATAAAATATTGTTATTGAAGTTCTTAAATGAGATAAAAATATTTCCAAATATTTTTGTAAGATAAGCATGTTTTTACCAAGTAGCCATCTGGTAATATGTAGTCAGCTAGTCAAGCAAAGAAAGAATCATCCTTTAAAAGCTTCATAATTTCCAGCAATCCTACTATTCTGGAAGCTGAGATTTGTAAATCGTGGTTTGAATCTTGCCTGGTTAGGAAAGTTTGTGAGATTCTTATGGCCAACTTTTCTTTCTTTTTTTTAAAAAAAAACAAAAAACAGTTCACTATTATATTTATTGTGTATGTTCCTCAGTTTGATCTCTACAATGTCTTTTAAAAAATATATCGTGGAGGTTATATACAGAGAGGTCACATTTACATAAGTCAGGTAATAAGTACAATTCTTTTTGAACCATGTCCCCCCTCCCCCCCTTGCTCTCTCCCAGTTTTTCGCTACTGTCCCCAACCACAAAACCTACAGTTCATTTTCCACATAACATCTAGTGAGTGGCCCTGTTGTGTTTATTCAATTAACTTTCAAACCGCAACAAGAGCTACCCAAGCTTGAATTACATCTGTGGCTCAAATGCTATTGCCCTAGCCTTGAGCACAAAAATCTTAGGGACAGAACCCAGGGCCTGAGTTTAAACCACACAATTGCCCACATGCAAATAAACAAAATCATTATATTTCCTAACTGTATACTTTAAAAATATGTAGAATTCAACTTCATAATTTTAACTATCTAGAATCAGCTCAGTATCTGGCTATTAGTTTGATATCATTCAATGGCCTTAAAAGGATTCAGTAATGCATTAGACAACACACAACTATTATAATTATCAAGTTGATCATCAATCAGAAAAGTCCCCACATCAATAGACTGAGTAGTTTCTATTTTGCACCTGAATACTGCCTGATACTAGGCAGTATCTTTGTATGACTAGGGAATCTTTGTTATGGGGGGTGTGGGGAAAAGGTAGGATAAAAGTTTCTCATCAAAAACACCAAAGAATATAGAACTGATAAACATATTATTTTTCTATCAATATTAGAACATCAGGTATAATCCAGTAGCAACCATATATACATTTAAAGCTTGTATAATGCAAATTAATTTAGATATTTAAAGGTGCTGTACATGAAGGAATATATACATATTCAGAAATTTTCATGTATACTTATAATGCCTGTGCTTTGTTTTATTTCCTATATCTTTTATCTCTAGCAAGCTGTTTCTCACTAATGTTGTCTTGTAGTGTGTATGTATATATGTATCTATGTTTGCATGTATTAAATTCAATTGTAAATTCAGGGCTTTAAATATCAATAGCTGTGTTGTTGAAATTAATGTGGAAAAGTGTTTCCTTATGGATTCCCCCATGCTACACATTTTTCTCCTAAAAAAGAAATAAATTTGAACTGAACAACATACAAAAAGCATAAATAGTGCACTTTCATGGTTAGTTATAAAATTATCATAAACTCTGGGGTTTCTTATCCTTACCACCACAAAATGATAAAAAAATTCCACATTTACATGAAGCAGGCCTGTAAAATAATGTCATTTTTATTACATACTTGTTCCATCAGTACATCCTCAGAAAACATTATTTCAGATGATGTGTTCTTTTGAAGAACAACTTAACACAGAATAGATGGATTTCAGTACCTTGCTTATGTTTATATCATCATGAATTTGGTGCCAAAGAGAAGGGCAATTGCTGGAGATGATTCAGAAAACTATGAAATTAACTGTAAACCAAAAGCCTAAAAACCTGTAGCCTTAGTCCATCATAAGCTGAGGGTGGTGTAGGCACCATCCAAAGCCAGAACTTGGCAACATCACAGCACATTCCAAAAAAACATAAACAAACAAACAGAAAAAATCCAACAAGACTAGGTGCATGGCTCAAAAGGCAGAACTTCTCCCTAGCACAGGTCCTGAATTCAAGCCCAAGTAGCAAAAAATGAATTAAAAAAGAAAGTTGACAAATAATAAACTTATAGAAAAAAAGAAAGAAAAGGGAAGGGGAGCCAGGAAGAAAGGGAAGGAAGGAAGGAAGGAAGGAAGGAAGGAAGGAAGGAAGGAAGGAAGGAAGGAAGAAGGAAGGAAGGAAAGTCCCTGGTAAAACAGGAATTTTGTTTGAAACTGTAATATTGTTAGAGTGCTTGAAACTTGTGATTAAAAAATAAAACTCAGAAGTGTTTAAATAATTACTGCACAATAAACCAAGCTTGTTTTCTGGAGAATAAGAAGATATATTTTTGTAACTTTAAGAAATGAAATCTTTATGTCTGGTGCTAGGAAAATATTTGCATTCTACAGATAGATGAATAGGTAGTTAGATAGATAGAAAGCTGGATGATAGAGAGATAGACAAGAAATATTCACAACAATCACAAAACAATTTATTGTTTCATACCATCTTTCTTTGAGTTTCTCTAAGGAACTCTTTAAATTCATTTTTACTTTGTTAATGTTCTACTTTCTGTTCCTATTCCAGATGGTTTATTTCCCAAAATCTTTTAAAACTTCTTCATAGAATCTCCAAGTAGAAGGAATTATTGTGCTTTAATCATCTGTAGTATATAAAATACCAATCAGAATTATGAGCAAGAACATAAGTTTAAATAAATTTAAATAGATTTCAGTAATACAAAGCTTACTCTGAGACCACAATGGATTTAATAAGAAATAAGTAATACAAATAAATGAGCTGTACTCAAGCATTCAGAAGCAAAAGAACATATTTTTAAATAACCCTTGAGTCAAAAGTAATGAACAATGGAATTTGAATGAAAATCTCAATAATAAATATTGAGTTAAGGATATGCCAGCTCAAAATATGCTGACATTCTATATCCATTACTTCAAACATAATTCACTTTAGGAACTGTAACTTCAGAAATGGTAGTTCATCAGGTCTTTTCCTATGAGTTATAAGCCCTAAAGATTCTTTGGGGAGCAACAAACTCCTACATCATGCTAAAGAAATTGTTTAATCCCCAGAGATTAATAATTGGGATTGTAATCCATCTGAGTAACTCATTGAAGAGAGCTTCATCTTTTGATTGTCCTCCTCCATAAATGTACCAGTGAAACACTTGGCCTGTCATTCCCACACCAACAAACCATAATTAGTCTCAAAAGTTTAACACTACCTTGCTTACGTCATTTCTTCAAACTTCATTTTCTTGCAAATATCCACATGGAGATGTAAAATTAATAAAACTGGTGTGATTTTGCTTGCTTTAATTAGATTCCTAACTCCAGTGAAAATGCCTACTTAACTACAAAAGGTCTAGATAGTAGAGTGGAACTCTGTGTGACTTGAACTCAGGGGCAGGGCACTGTCCCAGGGGTTTTCTGTTTCTTTTTTGTTTTTGTTTATCCCAAGGCCAGCATTCTAGCCTTGAGTTACAAGTCCATTTCCAGGTTTTTGGGTTTTTTTTGAGAGGGTTGGGTAGTTACTTGGAGATAAAAGTCTCACAAACTTTCCTCCTCAGGCTGATTTCAAATCAGGATTCTGAAATCTCAGCCTTCTGAATAGCTAGCACTACAGGCCCAGAAGAAGTTATCTTGTCAGTGCTACAGAGAGGGAGGTTTTTCTCTTTTCCTTGACTTCTTCTTTTTACCTGGGCATCAAACCTTGTAAGCCTGTTTGTAAGTAGTTGGACTTTGTTGATTTTTCACTAGCAGGTCATTATTTTCTCTGTTAGTAATATCTACTTGTAACATTACTATTTATTTACCTTAGTTACATAAGTTATGATAGATTTATGAATCATATTTTGAAATTTGTTGTACATATTATGTAACCACTACTGAAAATTTCCAGTAATCATGGCTTTAGTTCTATGACTCAAGTTCCAATGGATAGTATATCCATTATCATTAAGTGTAAAATTATTTCCTAATTTCTGCATTGTTGCATTCAACATTATTTTTGGCATGTATTATTCAATTTGTGAGTATGCACGAGGAGTCTAGGTTTATCCTGTTAGTTTTCATTTATATTTCAAAGTCTACAGTTGTATTTTGGATTTAAAAAAATTTAAAAAAGAAACAATTTGGTAAAGATTTTAAAAATTTTTTGTGAATAAGAAAAAGAAATGCATCCACACTGTTCTTCTACACCAATTCTATATTGTTGCCCCATCAGATGTTGATATTGTGCTATGTAACTTTTCTCCATGCTCTCCTGCTTTTCTATTGAGTGTTGAAATTAGATTCCTCATCCTATATAGCCCTTGTTCAATTCTGCTTTGTATATCTTTATGTTTATTTTTTCTATGCGATATTTATAAAATGTATCAGATAGTACTGTATTTATATAACGTTTCTTGGAAAATTAATCTATTTGTGGCATTTCTTATTGATATGTAGTATTGTTTATTTTTAACCTTAGACTATACACTTTTCTGTAAATATGGCTGTGCTAGATTTTTCTTTTCTTTCTTTTTCTCTTTCTTTGTTCCTTTCTTGCTTGCTTTTTCCTTACTTTATATAAAATATCTATTTATATATCTAAATGGAAGAAATTCTTTCAATGTATATGTTTTATGTGTGTGAAAAATGGACTTACTATTTCTCCATAAATATGAGTCTCAAAACTTCATTTGTCTCCTTGATTTTTTTTCAGATGATACAAAAACTAAAAAAAAATCACACAGGGAAATGTATTATTTAGCATACTGATTTCCCATGGTTTTACACAATCCATCAAAGTAAAATCAAGTATGTAAAAAATTATATAAATTCAAAAAATATATATACATATTTAGTTTGTGCTACCAAAAATTCAATGGGAATCTATAATTAAACTCTAATTTTACTCAAACCAAATACCAGCTGTGCATTTGTAAGCATTAGTGGCTATGATGTGGATATTTATATTTATTCATAGAAACAAAAGGTAAGCATATCATTAATGATAATTATCTCATTTTTATTTTGCAAGTCTTGAGAATAAGTGCATTTTACTTTTGGAGCTTTAGACATATTTTCAATCCCATTGTGAGCTGAAGATACAATATGAGGAGAAGAGGAAGGTCAGGTGGAGCAGCAAATGAGGTGTCATTTCTAAGTTGTGTCGATGCAGAAAATGCCATGGGACATTATTCACCTAATCAGGGATAACATGTAAGTCCTCATTCTGTCAGAAAACATCTACAAAATTGACCTCTCCTTTATCAGAAACAGTAGGAAACAACAGCTTGGCCATTATTTATATATAGATAAGGAGTTTTTTTCTGTCAGTTTTGCTCAGAGACACATCCTTTACAGAATTTCCTTATCATCTTCACGTCTGAACATTTTGAATAAGGTATTAATAGAATTTTGCAAAAGCATCTATTTTACTGTAGTCTATTTTTTACTACTACATCTGAATTGAAGACTTAAAGCCATTGAAAGGCAGAAAACTCTGTAAAAATGTACATTTGTCATAAGTTTTGAGAATAAATATGAATGTATACACAGAATTGCTTATAAGCTACTCTACTTCTGCATAAATTTTATTTAAAATTTGCCCTTCAAGAACACATGAGTAAAACAATTACCAAGGAGTAAAAGTTACCACTGAAGTACAAAACTGATCTATAGTACTAAATTTAGAAAGATACATTGTTTTTACATCAAATTACATAATTTACCACACTATGAAGTATTTTCCCTATGCAAACTTGAAATATTATTTGATGCAATTAAAATACTTAACATCAAAAATAGAATTGTGAGTGTGAGCTTGCCACACTGAATATTAGAACTTTTCTTTTTTCACAAACTAAAATATTACATTGAAAATTCCTGACTTAAAAGCACAGTGGCAGCTACTCAGATGGCTGAAATTTAGAGATTCATAGTTAGAAGCCAGCTTGGACAGCAAAGCTAGCTTCCTTCAAAATAACCCACAAAAGATCAAATACAGGTGATGCTCAAATGGGATCACACCATGCTAGCCATCATGATGCAATGAGTACAATCACCATACTGCCCAAAATAGTGCTTAAAAATACCAAAATAAAAGCGGGTGCACAGAACTGGCAGGACAAAAGGAGATCAAATGCAGCAGTGGTTCTCCCTAGACACTATGCTGAAAATGAACTATCCAACTTGAGGGTAGGCAGGGGAGGGGGCATACGGGAGAGAGTGAGGGAGGGGGTGACACTGTCCAAAAAGAAATGAATTCTTTACCGGATTTGTGAATCCTTGCCAACCAATAGGTGCCATAGCTTCCTTAGTGGGGTACAAGTGGGGCGGGGCTGGGTTGTGAGGACTAAAAGCATTAGCAGTTAAGTCTTGACTGCTTACAGTACTGATTTTTTTTACCTCTCCCAAAGTCCGGGGACCCACATTATTCACTGACAACACTACTGTTCTTCCGGATTTGAAGTCTTGATGGACAAGGAACATGTTGAAAGCAATAAGCCTAGAGATCTTCTTGAGGATGATCATTCAGAATAAAAATTAAAAAAATAATAATGTGGAGACCAAAGAGTGAACACGCAAGAACCTGTCACAGGAGCAAAGAGCCGCTCCAACTGTAGCAGGCACCTAGAGACCCTGGCAAAGTCAAGTTTTGAAACAGGCTTCAGAGTTCTCGATCTTGATGCTCACTAACTTTGCATGGAACTCTACACTGGGCAGAGGGCAGAGGTGGTGTCTAGTAGCTCACACTGCTTATCTTTTGGTGATACTGAGTTTTTAAATTCAGGATCTCAGGCTTATTATGAAGGTGCTGGGCCATTTGACCCATCCTCTTCAACCTTTTTGTTCTTGTTTTTGTTTAGCTATATTTCAGGTAGTGTGTCATTTGGCCTACTAGGATTTCCTTACCTCTGACTCCCACCAAAGCTGAGATTATAGTTACAAGCCACTAACCATGGGCTTGTTTGTTGAGTTGGGATCTGTAGAAGTGGAGACACTGATAAACCCTGCTGAGAAGATTTAGAGATGTTAAAATGTCCCTTTTAGATGTCTAAGGCACTCTACTACTTAATCAAAACCTCAATGATTAGGAGGATTGTTGGATGCAATGTCTGCATTGTGCCTTCTCCAAAATCTCATCACAGACAGAAATGACCGGAAAGATAGTTATACAGAAAAGGCCACACCAACCAGTCCCACGGTTATGCTGTGCTCAGGAATGGTGGCGAGAGCCCTGTGGGTGGCAGAGTGAAGGGCCTGCCTACTGTGTCATCTCCTATGTATGTCTTCCCTCACTTCTTCGTTAGGTCCTAAGGGAACTAGATCTGGAGTAAGGAAAGGAGGAGTTAGATAAAATGTATTCAAGGCATGAAACATCACCTACAAAACATGCGTTCAAGAAAAACGCAAAGCAAATATTGTTCTGTAGATAGAGGGCTCAAATATTAACGTAGAGGTTCCTCGAAAACCTAAACGTACTTCTTCACTGTGACCCAGTGATAACACTCTTGGGCACCTACCCAGGACACCACGAGCCAAGATACCGTATTCGTTGCTGCATCGTCACAATCGCAGAGCAATGGAAACATCCCAGATGCCTGGCAATAGATGGGTCGTTCCCCAAATTGCGGGAGGTATGCATCATGACATTTTACACAGCCATTAGAAAGAATGATATTATGGCATTTTCAGGGAAACGAATGGACCTGGAATAAGTCATGTTAAGTAAGGAAAGGCAAGTTAAGAGAGATAAAAGGAAATGTATCCAATGCCTAACGTATGAAACTGTAACCTCTCTATACATTAGTTTGATAATAAAAATTTGAAAAAAAAAGAGAGATAAAAGATTCCTGGTTTCTCTAATATACAGAAACCAAATCTAAAATATACTGGCATCTATATATAGGACTCTAGACCCTCAAGCATAGAGAGATAAAAAGAGGATACTTTTAGGAGAGAAACACAAACACACAATGCCTATATGCCTCGGATCATATACAATAATATTTATCAACATAAACTCTAGGAAATGTAAACAAAGGGATTGTTTCTTTGTTGTTGTTTTTGGGTTCTCCTCCCCCCCTTTTATTTTTCTATCTGTCTTTGGAAGTGTAATGGCAGGGAAATGGAGGGACAAAGGATGAACAAATGCAACACTGGCACTCACTAGACACTACCTTGAAAATGAACTGTACAACTTATGGATAGAGACAGGAGGGGAAACACACTTCAGGAGAGACTGAAGGATGGGTTGACATTGCTGGAAAAGAGATATACTTTTTACCTGACTTATATAACTGTAACCTCAATGCAATTATTTTTAGGTAAAAAATAAAAGAAATACCTTTCTTATTATAGCATCCTTATTCCAAAATCTTCAAAATAATTGATGTTTTGGAAAACATCTTTTCTTCTGGTAGGATACATAAGTAGAATTTTCATCAAGGCTGGGGCTGTTCAGTTGAAAACTTTGTTTATATTATATTTCTGGTGAAATTTTACAACTTTAGCTGACAACAGACATCTTTTAAAATAGAGGCTATCAAGTACTTTTTAAAAGAACTAATTAGTATACATTATATTTATTTCGATGAGCAGTCTTATTGAAGTAATTTGCAAAGGTCAAGGTGAGTTTAGCTCTGATGACACTGTAGCATAAATAGTCCAATAAAAAATCATACATTAATGTAAAAAAAAGAAAAAAATGGTAGGTTGCTTGCCTATCAAGTGGGAGGACCTAGTTCAAGCCCAGTGCTATAAAAACAAATAAAATGGAATTCCTATCATTGTACCTCATTGAAATGTGTTCAATAAAATTTATAGCACATCTTGTTCATCCAAAATACCTGAATTATGAAGAAGGAGCACCAAAGCCATATTAATCTGCTTGCTTTTTCAACTAGATATGCTCGCTACTATTTCAGAAAAAAATAACAAAATCTTTTATATATATATATATATAATTGGGCTTACTGTGTTGTTTTTCCCGTTTTCTTCTCTCCATCTGTAATGTACAGTATAATCCTGTCAATTTGCTTCGAAAAATGATGTATAGATTTCAATTTTCACAGTGTTTTCCAAATAAAAATGAATATATGAAATAACTATAATGTCTTTTCCTAAGAGAAAAGCTTCCTGAAATATCATATTTTTGGTCAGCATTATACTAAGGAATCTTTTGTTGCAAAATAAAAAAAGCTTCATAGAAAAATAAATGTTTCAGGGTCAAAAATTTTATATAATTAGTTTTGATGTATCATATTTTATTCAAATGTATGTTACTGGGTTAATAGTTCAAGAGATTACATTTGTCTTCTTTAAAAAAAAAAAAACTGGATTTAAACCAAAGCAGGTGGTGCTTCTTAATGGAACTTTGTGAGCATATTTCAGTGATGACTTTTACAAACATAAATCTCATCTGCTTTTCCAATTTATATTCTGTGTTTCATTAGACTACCTGCTACTAAAACCTTCAACACAATTTCAAATTGTAAATGGATTCTTAATACAGGGGCCTTTGGATATTTAAATTATCGAAGTTTTAAATATCATGGCATTTCTGTTGAAACATCAGTGTCATCCAAACATATGTATTGCTGCAGTAAAAGCTTGCTGTACTACATAATGATTAATTTTAATAATAATCCTCACAGGCATTGAGTGGTCTGAGGTTTCCCATGAGTCAAACTTTGCTGATAGGTCCAAAAATGGAAGGGCATTTTGTGACAAACCTGAAACTCTGATTGTCTATTTCTGTTAAGTAGAAGACTGTTTTCTAAGAGCAAATTAGCATGAGATAATATTGAAATCCTCTTACTACAAGTTTTGTATAATATTAGCCACAATGTAATTGTTAATTTTGGTACTATTTTAACAGTTAACATCTTAATTACTTAAAATGACTTAACAGCTTAATTACTTACTTGTTCCTTGCCTTTGTTCTTACTTTCACCTCTGATAGATGTTTTGAAATGAGCAATAAGACATTGGGTATTTAAAAAAGTCATAGAAAACAACTAATGTTTGGTATGTTGAAGTTGGAAGTGTGTCCACAGGCAAAGGGCCAAAAATTGCAAGAAGCATGAGAAGCAGCTCAAAGGATAAGGGGCTGCTTGTCAGAGTGTGGGAAGGAAACCGGCCATGGAAGTTAGGGATGCAATTCATAAGATAGCTTAGGGACTTTGGGGAGAGGAAACAGAGAGATCTAGAGACTCATGATTCAAGAGTTTATTTGTCACCTTTGTGAATCATCAAGTAATAATCAAGGTTTAAATATGGTTTATACCTTATTTACTATGTTAATTAATAGATCCGGCACTTGAGTGAAACTGGAGAGTTGCCATCAAACAGAAAAGCTAGAAATAAAAATAAGAAGCTTGTAAGTAAGTTTTGAATCAGAGAGTGAGAAAACACAATATCAATATACGTGTCCTAATCATTTCATTATAGCAATGGACAATGGGAAACGTAGAGACATTTGACATGGCAGGTACATTTCCAGATGAATGAGGTGCAGTGCTTTTGAAAATGAAACATATTGATATAAGTCAACCATGGTGACCACACACTTATAAAAAGAAATGGGAAGCAGGTCGCCAGAGGCTCATGCCTAGAAACCTAGCTACTCAGGAGTCTGAGATATGAGGATCACGGTTCAAAGCTGACCCCAGGCAATAAAAAAGTCCGTGAGATTTTTATGTCCAATTAACCTCCAGGAAACTGGAAGTGGCGTTGTGGCTCAAGTGGCAGAGCTCTGGCCTTGAGCTACATAGCTCTGGGACAGCGCCCAGGACCAGAGCTCAAACCCCACTACCAACATTCTCCCTGCAGCCCCATTCCTCCCAAATAAAAGGAACAAGTGAGAGTTAATTTTGGGACAGGCAAAATAATGATGATTAATTATAAACCATAAAATAGAAACACACACACACACACAAACTTACTAATTTAGAGGTAAAATGGCATATCCCATTTTTATTGTTTTTCAAAGCAAGTCCTCAGGGCACAGGAAATCCAAGAAGGTTAGTTAGGTACCCAAAATTACATAAAAGGAGCTCTTACTTAGGAGTGTATATTTGGAGCCACCCAGTGAAGCGACCATTGCTGAAGTGCACAACAAACAGCTGTAAACACTGAATGATGAACAGATAATTTACCAAAATAAATAACTATAACCAGTGATTGAATATTGATGTTCATTTGAAGTGCAAGAAATAGTGTAAAATAGTAAAAGAAAACGTGTTTCAGAAGGATTTGATGATCTTGATATTTGGAAACAATTATAAAACTTACTGTTTGATATTTTGAATCCATCTTTTCCCTCAAGATTTAAAAACATACAGGGAAGCATCTATTATGTACTGAATCCATACAAAAGTCCTTTGGACTCATGAATTCTAAACCAGATGTGACAGCAGGTGGTAGTAAACTATGAATTTCATGTAAGTATTTAATAGCTATTACCAAATGGTAATAATGACATTCCCTTTATCTGGGAATATAAAAATTAAATATCCAGTGATAATAATGACAACTGTCTTAGTTCACCTGAATATAGTTTGTTTCTGTGAGTCGAGTTAAATAGTATCAGTTTGCTATAAATTTAGCTCTGCATTTGCATTGTCTGTTTCTTTTTACTTCCAGCAAGGCAATTAGTGTGTTTTATGAAGGCAAAATAAATCTTTAATCAATTCTGTCATGTGTTGATTATTTGAAAAACAAGAGGACAGATAGGCAAAGAAAGCAGAAATAAAATCTTTCCAGCATCAGTTGAAATTTATTGCTGTAATTTTACCAAAGGCATCCCATTGATATCATGAAGCACAAGAATTAAGCATGAAGTTTATTAAAAAGCATAAGAAGGGTGAGCAGAGACTGCAGCTGTTATAATACTCTACACTTTCTATTGGTAAGTCACACTTTCTCCACTGTAGAAAAATGTTAAATTGATTTTGATTTCATATGTATCTATTCCATTAATTTTCAAAACATAACTTCATGAAGAACAAAGTAGTAGGATTTGCTGACATCAGCAACACACTCTCTCAAGGGAAAAATATAGTCTTCTCAAGAAACAAATATAGCTCTTGTCAAGGGTTCTTTTTTTTTTTTTTGCCAGTCCTGGGCCTTGGACTCAGGGCCTGAGCACTGTCCCTGGCTTCTATCCGCTCAAGGCTAGCACTCTGCCATCTGAGCCACAGCGCCACTTCTGGCCGTTTTCTGTATATGTGGTGCTGGGAAATCGAACCTAGGGCCTCATGTATACGAGGCAGGCACTCTTGCCACTAGGCTATATCCCCAGCCCTTGTCAAGGGTTCTTGACAAAGAAAGAATTAATGTGGTGCAATTGGTGATGTATCCATCTCAATCAGATTAAAAACAAAATGGTTTAAAACTCAGAAAATGAGAATGATGTTACAAATTGTATGACTTTTTAATCCAAGAATTATTTTATTTTCCAGAAAAACATGCTAAATTTGGTTACAAAAGCTAATGCATAGGAATATATTAAGCTTGAAGTGATGAATTGGCTTATTCATTTATTTTAAAATAAATTCATATTCTATTTTGTTGTGATACTTTGGATCAGAAAATGTACATTATTTATGAAATGCAATAATATTCTTAAGGTATTTTCCTTCTAAAATAGATCACAGACATAACTAACACATATAATTTATTCACATTATTGACGATATAGCCTAATGCATATGTCCTAATGTTTTTAGAAGCTTTAGTTTTAGTTCAGATCATATTGGCCTTATTTTGCATCTGATAGCAAGTAGAATATATTTGCGAATTAAATGTTCAATAAATTTAATCTTGTATAAAGCCTAGAAAGTTTAGCAGGTAGCTAACACCTGTAATTCTAGCTAGTCAGAAGGCTGAGATACAACCTGGTTAGATAAATCCCTAAAATGCTTACCTTGTTTCCTAGCAAAAAGTTGGAAATGAAATTGTGACTCCAGTGGTAGAGCACTATCCTTCAACAACAACAACAACAAAATGACAGAAAAAGAAAGGAAAAAAGAGAGAAAGAAAAAAAGAAGGAAGGAAGGAAGGATCAAAAGAGAGAGTTTTAGACCCTGAGTTCAAGTCCCAGAACGTGAATGAAAAATAACCTGAATAATTATGACAATAAGTTCACATGAGAAAACAGCTTTTGAAAGTCATTTATCCTTTGAGTCTGTGGTTATGACCAAGACATACTCATTGCAAATGCATTACAAAACCAATGACCTTGTCCAAGTTCATTAATCCATTTAGCTTTACTTGCCTCACTCTAATGCAGATATTTGAATGCATTTCTTTTTACATTGCTCTCATAAGTCATTCAGGCCTTTCAATAAAATATGTAGGCAACTATTCATGAAAATTGAGAGAAAATCTTAAATGAAACCCACAGTATTTTCCCATCCCAATGACTTTCTGTTTTGTCATCATTGCACATTTATTTATGGAACTAAGTAGATAATCCCTTACATTTTGATATTTAAGCATAATACCCTGACCAATAGTTTTCATTATTCTAAAAATGTTTCCAATTTTCTATCTTTATTGATATTTTAAAACTTTAATAGTATTTTATTTTAAGAATGATGTGCGGAGTGGTAACAGTTACACAAGAAGGTAATGAGTACATTTCTTGTCGAACTTTATTACCTCCTCCCTTGTTTTCCCCTGCTTTAGTGATACTTTTAGGGCAGGGCATATACCATCTGTGGTGTGGATTATTACAACAGCATTGTAACATCCTTCCCAAACACAGTCTAGTTCACTCCTGAATATATCCTCTCCTTATGTTCACCAAGACTAGATATGGAGGAGATAATATGCATATTATGCAGAGATCCATTAATTGGAATTTACTGGAGGTTTATTTCATTGTAAAAGTACCCTGATCATGCTTGATAAGAAATTATGGAGGCACCAGAGTATCTTCATGACTTTCTCCTTACTGTCCGGCTTCGTTTATGTTGCCTTCCTATAATTCATGTAAACATTTTTAAGATTCCAATATTATTTATTGATGTTTTAAGGTAGATCACATATGCAATGTTATTCGTAATGTTTTTGATATCAAAATACACATCTAATAATCACTGTCAACTGGGAATAAGCACAAATCAAATTATAAAATGCTAGGCTTGAGCTTTCATGTGTCAATCATCACCTGAATTGTAAAATGTAAACTAGAAAGTAAAAAAACAACTACAAAAGCAATACTTGCAAAACTGTTTGGTCTAAGTGAACTGAACACCTCATGGGGGGAAAGGGAAAGGGGGAGGAGGAAGGGGGGTATAAGGGACAAGGTAACAAACAGTACAAGTAATGTATCCAATGCCTAACGTATGAAACTACATCAGTTTGATAATAAAAATTTGAAAAAAAAGAAAGTACATTTGGAGAGAGTGAGCGATATGAGATTCACATAATACAAAGCTCACTAGCTACAGACATCGCCATTGAACTGCAGACTTAAAACCACAATAATGTGACATATAATGACTCAAAAATGCTTCAATGTAATCTCAATAGAATAGTTAGGTAACTTTATTCAAAATACTACAGAACATTGATGAAAGCAATCCAAGACCTTCAAATCCAAGACTTGAAGACACCTATTATGTCTACAGAAGTTTGGATTCTACGTTGTATTACAATTCTCTCCTCAAAGATTTATAGACCTATCTTAATTCTTACCAAAGTCATATGTATGTGTGTATGGATGATGTATGTATGTGTATGCATATATAGGAATATGTATGTATATTTGAAATGTTTGCCTTTTTCTACAAAAGATGCAAAAAGAACCCCCAGAGACTCTTCAAAATGAAACAGCAAAGGATTTCTGTCATAGGTTCTCAAGGCTAGGCATTCAAAATCTGAGTCCTAAAACAGTCAAGTTTCAGAGATGCTATAACAAAATATCATAAACAAGGTAAGTCATAAATGGCAGATATGTACAATGGTCACAGTTCTGGAAGATAGGAAGTCTAAGAACAAGGTTCCAGGAAATTCAAGGTCAGCTGAGGGCTGACTCTTTCAATGTGGTGCCTGTTGCTGCATCATTCATGGCAGAGGCCGTTAGCTTGCTCTGTGCAGCCCTTTTCCAAGTGTTTAATTCTGATTCATGAGGACATAATTGGTGCCCCCAAGCCTTCCTTCTATAACACCCTGAAGTGCTAACATGTAAATGGAAGTTCCAATATAGAAAATTTTCTTATCTGTAAATACTGGAATATACAGGGCTTGTTGTTGTTCTTGTTTTTATTCCCCCTTCTTCCTGGTTTGAAGATGCCAGGTTCTTCCTTGGGTATTAGGGGATAAAGAGAATGTTAATCCCCACTGGAAAGGCCAACCATCGTCATCTTAAATCAATTATCATTCTGTTTTGTTTGGCTTGGGTTTTCACCCTTTCACCCTTACATATCATGGAAGTCTTGTTCAATATAGCCCATGTGGTCTCAAGCTAGAGATTTTGCACTTCTTAATTTCTGTGATTATAGGTGTGTGTGTGTACCAACATGCCTATCAAAACCCAATTATTTTTAAAGCCTCATTTGAAATGTTATCCAAGTGTGTAGAGTTTCAGCATATTGATGTTGAGAATAAACTTTTATAACACTATATAATGTTAAAGAAAGATAATGGTATTATAACAAATAAATATTGAAAAATGTTTGGGACTGTGGCTTGTATTCCTAACCCTATTATTCAGCATGCTGCAATCAGAAGAGCGTGGTTCAAGGCAACATGGGCAGAAAGTTTGGGAGACTCCTTGTCAACCAATAAAGAGTATGAATCCTGCTATATAGGAAGCTTACAAAGGTAATAGTCAACACTGAACAGGCATAAATATTAACTCCAGGGGAAGAGCTTTGAGAGGAAGATGGGTGAATGTTTTTTCCTCATAAATCCATAAGATGAATCATTCTGATGATGAAAGTAAAAATTCCATCTTGGCAATGACAATTGATACATTAACCTGTACTTAAGAGAAAATTGGAAAGAAGCCACACAGCCCCACACATTACTGAGTATATGTAGGCTAAAAACAATCTGCTTTTCGTTTGCTTTTATGCTGGTCCTGGGACTTGAACTCAGGCCTGGGCATTGTCCTTGAGCTTTCTTTGCTCAAGGTCAGCACTCTACTGCTTGAAGCTTCAGGCTCTTTGGTGGTAATTGGACTTAAGGGTCTCATAGACTCTCAATCCAGGCCTTGCTTTCAATCTTAATTCTTAGATCTCAGCCTTGTGAGTAGCCAGACTACCAGGTGTGAGCCACCAGCACCTGGCATCAGAATATGTTAGAAAATGAAATTTTATAGAAATGCTGTATTTATGCATATCAAATGATTCTACCTTCTATGCTTGTTAAATATATCTGATTTTTGTTATCTTTCAGTAACAAGAATGAATATTTGAAGGCTATGCACACCTGATTTCTAACATTTAATTTGTTATATAACGTTTAATCCCCTTGGAGCTTGTTTGAAATGGAAGCTAAGAAGATACACCAATTAGTCAATGGATAAATGAATTCATCTCTAATGAACTAAATTATATCAAACACGACTCTAATGCAAATTGTATGCCAATTCTCATTCCTTAAAATGATTACTAGAGAATGTAATTTTACAAATATTTGCCTCTCCAAGATTAATTTGTTTGTTTCCATATTATGCAGATAAATTTTTACTACTGTGTTTCTATCAAAAGTGTTTCAGTTTTCTTATATTCTGAAAGAAATTATGTTACTAACCTCTAAGCTGAATGTAAACCATATCTTCCTTTATGAAGAAAGATTGGCTGATGTAGTTAACGAATTATGTGAAAATAACAATGGTATTAATCACAAGATTTTTATTAATATAAATATATCTTCAAGACATCAAAATAGTGCAGATGACTAAATGCTAAGACCCAAAGTTATTAAATATCTTTCTAATATCCTCTTTTAGACATAAAGAAAATAGCTAAATTAATGCAATGTACTTGAAATGGATTATTGGTACCTTACAAAGAGTTTTACCTGAATGAATTGCAGGTTAAGGCTAAGCAAGAACTAGTAGTAATATATTAAATAATTTGTAGGTGCATTAACAGGCATTCAAATGCTTTTGGAAGAATGTGTTTATTTTGGAAGAAAGTCATGCAAATGGGAATTTGGAAAAACATAGATTGTATAGCCTGGCATTGGGTGAAATTGTATTCCCTTATTTAGAAATATATGACAAACACAATTGCAAGGTGCACTTGAAATTGACATAGGAAATAGCCCATTTATCACTATATTGAGTTATTAGCTGCTCACCCGGTGAAACTGGAAGCACTGAAATTTCTCCTGAATAAGCCTCATGGAAGAAGAGAATCAATGTGTTAAATAAATGGGCTATGCATCAGCGAAGCCTGTGGTGATGTTTCTCCTTGTCTTTAATGTTACAAGTTATTATTATATGACTCTAACCTTTCTAGATAATATGACACACCACACTAGGGCAAAATAATTTTTCTTATCTGAAGTTTTTTTTATCTTACTCAATCTGGATAAAATAAAAAGTGTCTAAATAACAAGTAGCAGCTTAAAGGGAAGGGAGCATCAGAGGCAGGCAATAATTTCAAGCAGTATGATGATGAGTAGATCAAGGTTAAACTTGCATTTCTATTTTAAGTACTGTCGCTATTCTTAAATAAAGTTATTTGAAGCATTGCTTTTATCTAGTTTAAATGAAATTTCACAGTTGATAGAAAAAACTCTTCTGGAGGAAATAATTGTAATATCTAATTGAGTTCAAATGAAATACTTGATTATTATTCATGTTTTTTGACAAAATCCTGAGTTGTAAGTAACAAAAAACTAGCCTATTGTTAGTGCCCAATTGTAGTTTGCATGAACATACAAGAATACACTTGCAATTATGTTAGTACTAAGTTAAAAGAAAATGTGATGCATACTAGAAGTGACAAGAGGTCAGTTAGGCAGTAGAAATATGAAATCATGGAAAATTAAAATGTAAAAATATAACCGCATGAGGAGTCAAACATATGTTCTATATTCCATGAGTCTTAAGCACATCCCACCTAGATTTTCTCTTTTACTTAATAATGCTTTGCTGCAATATCATAACTGTATGTTTATAGATGGCTTTGTAATCTATCTGTAAATAGAAGGATACATTACTATAAGACATCTCAGGCTTGAGAGGGAAAGAGAATGAATCCACATCCCACACTCTCTTCTGCAATATTTTAGGTATAACATGCTAAACTTCTGATTAATAAATATGCTGCTACCAGGATTTGCTACCTATCTTTGAATGACTGACACTTTCATACTTGACATAAAAACCCAGCCTGAAAGCTCTTTGACATTCCATGAATAGAATGATACCAAGGACCAAAAGGATCCACTTTGCATATAACTGATCATCAGTTCTCATCAGGTGCCCACTTTCCTACAACTCACAACTGGGGCACGTGCTCTAGTCCTTTTAAAGTGAATTGTGGAGGACACCAACATTTGTAACAACAGATTTGACACCAAAGGAGGTGGAGTGTGACACCTGTGATCATTCAATGGGATTTTTGACATGAGAAAAATTTCATCTCACGGATTTAATTATTCTTGCCAGAAACAGCCAAATGATCTGAAGTCTCATATGTCTGAGCCTTTATGACTCTTTACATGAACCGCACTCTGCTAAGAACAGACAAATGGAAGTCCTGCTGTGACTGCCCCTATTGCTACGACAAAAGACTTCAGAGCCCATAAAATGGGTTCCCAGAGACACGGAGGAGGCATCCCAAACAGAGCATCCTACTAAGACTGACCTCTCCTCGTTCTATCCATTGCTTCCACTCATGGACCCTAGATGGAGACGTTATCTGTCACAGAGGTACATGGACAAACTGAACTTGATTTCTGAATAACTTTGTCAGAAAGTAATAACTTGAGCAATTTCATCGAACACCTTGGAAAGTATAACTCAGGATTCTAAAGCCACTGCCAACATACGAGCACACTTAGCAGGTCATCTCCAGAGTCTCAGTGGCAGCTAATTTAGAAACAAATTACATTTAATTACACATGAGTAATTAACACCTTGCTAAGCCAGTCACAATTATTATCATAAGCCTTCTTAAAAATCCTAAGCATGACTCAACACTTTTGTCACCTAGTTTTCACTTTCCTTAATAAACTGTCAATCAAATTTCAAAAAAAAATATAATTAAGGTACTTACCTTTTGTAAAGGTACCTTATATTAAATACTTTCAAGATATGTTTGATAAAAGTGTTAAAAATTAATGTAAACTATCATAAATCAGGACTCCAAATCATGGGTAAAGATCACATTTTCATGATTTAATTATTTCCCCAAATCCCTACTTCTTAAAACCATACACTAGAGAGATAGTACTTCAGAATATGAATAGAGAGGTCTTATCTTTTCAATTGTTAAACCAATGTGAACTAAGTAGTAATATTTATGATGATTATTTTTGTCAATAGCTCATCATTGAGCATGAATTATTGTATGTGAATAAGATGATGTTAAATTATTAAATTATATCATTATCATTTGATATAAACTACTATTTAGTCAGCATTTCATTTCTAGCTTAATGAATTATTTATGAAGAAATAGTACAATAAAAATTGTTAGTTATTGACATTAAATCTCGGTGAATTAAATGCTTGTGTTAGTTTCATTCTGTTACAAAAAAGTGATGTATAGACAGTATTGGT
This sequence comes from Perognathus longimembris pacificus, assembly GCF_023159225.1. Classification (NCBI taxonomy): domain Eukaryota; kingdom Metazoa; phylum Chordata; class Mammalia; order Rodentia; family Heteromyidae; genus Perognathus; species Perognathus longimembris. Next base: position 10,837,612 of record NC_063176.1, on the reverse strand, counting down.
AAGAAACATCTAGTGCTCTCTTTACAATAGGAATTGGGTACTTTAAGAATTCACTGTGGTTTTCAGTAGCTTTTTGCCTTATAAAAGTTCCACTTTGTGATTGTGAAAAATAAGAAATATCAATACACCAATGGACACTTACTGCTTTCTTAAAAGAAGACTATAAGTAGAAAAGTTAAGCTAAAGAAGAAAAATGAATTCAAGGAATATTAAGGAGGTATTTTGATTTAAAGAGATTAGTTATTATAATTATAAAGTTGTACAAAATATAACTAATATTTAATGAGAACTGAAACATATAATAAATAAACTAAGCAATATATTTTATTTTTAAATATATATTATTTTCTTGGCATAGTGTACAAACGAATTGAAATTCAACAGAGCACTTGAATCTAGTGCCTACTGATCAATATCAAATATTCTTAACCACCCCACCCCTTCCCTAGGGTTTTCTTAATTTTTGGTTATTTGTTGATTTTTTTTCCATTTAACAAAACAATTTATTTTTATAATGGATCTTGATATGTTACCACTTTAACATCTTCACTGCTTTTCACCCACTCCTTCCCTTATTTTTTTCTCAGTTCTGTGGCAATAACGTGTTTTTGACTGAGTTGACTGAAGTGTACTCATTTGCCCCATTTATTCTTCTACTCCTTTCTGCTTGCCTCTTCCATCCTTCCAAATACCCATTTCCCTGTCCTTATTCTGTTCAATTTTTACTTATTGCCTCTAAAGAATTATAGTATTTGCACTCTCCATAGATTCGATTCTACTTCTGTTAATTCGTTTATAATGGTTTACGTGCACCCCATCCCAAATCCTGGGTGCTTACTTCTAGCTTAATAGTACATTCTAGTTGTGACAAATGATGGGAATCATGAGACCTGCATTTCTCTGTATCTGGCTTATACCTTATACCAATTAAAATAACCATCACGAAGAAAACTAACAATAAGAAAGGCTGGCGTTCTTGTGGCCAAAATAGAAGTCTATTATACTGTTGGTAGGAAAGCAAATTTGAGGGACATTGAAAGCCTAATTAAGAGTGACTATCAAAATCTTCAGCACAACAGAAAAAAATGTTCATTTTATCTTGTTAGGCACTATCAATTTGAATGAACTGTTTTATACTTTACTGAGGATATATTTTGTATTTCCTACGGTTTGGTTTATGATTAAATAATATTATTCAACATCAGCCATATGCACTACTGTAGCATTATCATTAAATTAAATTAACAATTTACTTAGAATTCTTCAAATTGCATTAGGAGTTTTTGATTTAGAAACTTCAAGAATATTGAATAGTTTATTTTTAAGGACAGAACCCAGATTTTAAAACCTAAATCCTTTTTTAATTTTTATGTTATCTAAACACTGAAAAAAGTAATAAATGTAGTTTGTTTATAATTTCCTTTAGTGCTATTTATCTTGCCTGTAGGCAGCTAAAAATGGGAATATTGTCATTAGTTTTTAAATGATATTTGGTATAAAATGATGATTAGAATATATGTTTGATAATGTCAAAGTAGAAAATTCATTATTTTATATCAGTTGATCAGTATCTTCAGTCTAAATAGTTGGAAAAGGATATCTGTTCACAGACAGAGATGTTGGCTCAGTGTGATACAGTTTAACAAGAAGAAGACTTTAATTGCTAGAAATCTTTCCACATGATTCAAGATTGTAAATTTCATTAACCCAAGGAACAGCACTCAGACATAAAATATCTGATTTGAACATGCTGGATACCTACCTGATTCTATTATTTTACTTTAAAGTTCCATTACTCTCATCTAAACCCAAGTGCGTATTCTGATATTAAAACCTTCTTTTGACTGTATGTAAAATTCAGGAAGTGAAAATGGGCTTTTCCTCTATGATGGTGGGAGAACATTGTATTCTAGAACAGAAGGGCTTAAAAATTTAAAGGAGTTACAAGTATTCAAGAAGTAAAGAACCTTGTGAGTAATGTATGCTTTTTGAGGATCATGCTGTTCCATCTTTTTCTAACAGTGACTGTGAGACACCCCCAAACTGGAAAGTAGAGTAAATCCTTGATTTGGAAGAACGGGACTGTTTCCAAGGAATGAGTCCTCTATGAGATTTTTCTTCTCCTCTCCCTCCCCTCCACTTCCTCCCTTTCTCCTGAAATAACCACTGCCTGACCAGAGGAAACTTAACTGCAGAGGAAGATAGAGACATGAAGTTGTCAGCCCAGACTCACACTTAAGGGCATTTTTTTTTAACTCATGTAAGTATATTTACTCATAGAACTATTCACATTATAACCTGGCATAATGCATTTGGATTATTAAGTCAAAACACAATAATTCTGTTTTAAAGTGAGACTTTGAATCCAATTTTGGTTCCTAGAACCTTAATTGGGAATATCTGACATAACAATTCAAACTACAGAAAGTAAACATCTGGTTTTGGCTGGAATGTAAACACATTTGAGTGCAGTTAAATGTCATGTTAAGGGGCTCTCAGCAAATGTCTAAAACATATTTAAATATCAATCTGGTTGACCTTTGAATTTAGTACTAGGATTCAAGGCTAGAAATCAAAGTAGTGTATTTTTGTATGTTAATAGAAATCATCCTTAGAAAAACTACAATTGAAAGATAGAAATAATCAGTAGCTTTTTTCATATTTAACAACTTTGTTTATGAAAAACATATTCTAATATAAGTCACTATTTAGATTTTCAGGACAGTTCCCAAAATCATTGCCAAGTTTTAAATAAGCTGTTATTGGTTAAGAGTTTTAAATATTTTAGTGAAAATTCTGGTCATAGCAACATATCACTTTATTGCTTCTTAGTATATATGTATATTATCCAGTAATATTATTTCCCCAATTTCAGTTCCTTATTGAGATCTATTTTCTAACAAATTCACAGACATTAACCTAAATATCACTTCAAACTACAAATTGATTAATTACATCTGCTAAGATTTCATTTTACTCAGTTGAGAATTTTTACATAAAAATAATAAAATACTGTAACATAATCGAGTATTAATAGTCTAACATAGTCTAGTATCTGCATTAATTATACCATTTCAATTTCCCGACATTACTATAAAATACATGTTCAGCATACTGACTTATAAGTTTTTATTTAGTCAAACAACCATTATACTTTTCTTCCAATAAACTGCTTGAAGTATTGTATTTCATTGTCTGAAAAGCATGCTTGTCTTCTAAAGTAATTTAAAAATATATCTATACAATAATACTTATTGTAATTTTATTATAATAAAAAGTGACCTTGTGAATTCTTCAAGAGATAAAAACATAAAGTTAACTTTATGAGTATTATAAGCATTAGAAAATATATTAGACTTACAAAGTATTTTTACTTGGAGATTAAGTATGCAAATGATCACTATAACAGAAAAATGTTTCTAGTAAAATGTTTATGGTAGAAACCTTGAATAGTAGAGAAATAAAAAGTGTACTTAGCAGAACTAACCCTTTGATTTCACATAAATACTTTATCCAAATATGAAATATTTAAAAGCAACAAAAGCAAGCTTCAGAAAAGAAAAAAATATACACAGAACAAAAAATCAGGCTGGGGGCTGGGAATATGGCCTAGTGGCAAGAGTGCTTGCCTCCTATACATGAAGCCCTGGGTTCAATTCCCCAGCACCACATATATAGAAAATGGCCAGAGGTGGCGTTGTGGCTCAAGTGGCAGAGTGCTTGCCTTGAGCAAAAAGAAGCCAGGGACAGTGCTCAGGCCCTGAATCCAAGGCCTAGGACTGGCAAAAAAACAACAACAACAAAACAAAAACACTAGTGCCCAAAAAATCAGGCAGAATGAAAATAGAAAGTTGGAGCAAATTATGTAAATCCTCTCAATCTAGAAGGAAAGTGTATATCTTCTAAGCATTGGTTATAAGAGAGTGAATAAATCAAGTGTTTCTGGCATTGATCTTCTAAGTAACTTTATGTATGTATGTATGTATGTATTATTATTATTATTATTATTATTATTATTATTATTATTAGCTTGTAACTGAGCTTGAACTCCTCATTTGACCATTTGGCTCAGTTTGCATGCTCATAAATAAAGGACATCTTCATTCCATATTCTTCTAGTAATTCGAGATTGAGTCTGAGACTTTTCCTGTTCTATTAGCTTTCAACCCAGATTCTCTGGATCCCTGTCTACCGTGTAGACAGGGGTATAGGGGTGAGCCCCCAGCACCTGATTTTAAGCTTTCTAAAAACCAAATAGCAATGACTGATTTGAATAAAGGCACAAATATTCTTTGTGAACTCGATACAGTACATATATGAGGCATGGAATTTCTCCTCCAGTGAAAAGCAGAAAAGAAAACTGTTGAATAAAGTGCAAATATTCTTGGACTTGAAACTTGTAGTGTTTTCCTGGAGACTTTGCCGTTGCCATAGAGTTTTTTATATTGATTTCACCATGAAAATTATTATAGACACTGAATTCTTATTAATATCCTTGAGGAAAAAATATGTTCTCTATAATTTGGAATAATTCATTAGTAAATGACACTTTGGAAATATGGACTTTTGAAACAAGGATATTTATATATCATGTTTTACTCAGTGAAAACTGAATTTGAGAAAATGATATTTGGTTTGAAAATATGTGAATTACCTTTAAAAATAAGGCATCATTGGATGATCTTCCCTAGCAAATATATGTTAATATTTAGATTAAATATCACCACTTTCACTCATCATTGTTGTGATTTAAGTGCACAGTAATGTGCTATGGTAACTTGGTAATTTGATTTTTCAATTTATAAAACACTTGTCATGAGTGTAGTTTAGTGCAGCAAATATGGGGTGAGGGTTTAATCACTGGATTTTAGGTTAGATAGGTTATTATGCTGTTGAGACTAGGCTACAAGTCTTTTGGGGGGGCATTATCTCTTCATTTTGTTAAAACTTTGATTTATCTGCCTCCTTACAGTATTATTCTGGACAAGTGGAAGCATAATGGATGAAAGGGATCTTTGTAAGTTGTAAAGAACTGTTCAAATGAAATCTCTTCTACCACTAACAAAAAGATGATTTAATGCTGGTACTGTGGTGTGATGAGAAGCCACACTGAAAACAACTATACAAATATGTCATCCCACTAGAGTTGAATTATGAAATTATCATATCAGAGAAGTAAAAGGATATCTTTTATAATACTGTCATACTTTACACTTAAATTCTGTGTGCTTCTATTTTGAGTGAATAGATTACCCATAGGATTATGCTTGATAACCTTATAAATTTGTGTGGGGAAAACTTTAACCTTATATAATTGTTACATTTAGATATTTATGTTGAGTAGACAGTCTGCTTATAAAGAAGAGATGAAGGCCAGATGTTTTAGTGATATTCAAAATACCGCTAATTTATAATAAAAAATTTCAAGTAAACTCATGAAAATATCTAAGCAGGTAAATTTTCTGTGTTTTTACAGGTCTGGGAAAGGAAATGACACTGATCATAATCTAATTAAACTCACTTGAAATAATACATACTGTTTATCAGTATGTGTATTCAATTCAAGATAATTGTCAATTTTTCTTAATGAGACTTTTTTCTGTTATCACAATATTTTTCACAGATTTACAAAGACATTATTTTCTAACATGTATACAGGATATTTCCAAGTAAACAGCTTTTAAATGTTAATTTTCTGCTGATGAACTATTGTAATTATGTTAACTGCAAGTGGAAATGAATTAATTTGATTATTTTTAAACAAAGGAAACTTTGGAGATATGATCTCCACAGGAAAATATGTAATATTTTGAATCATTCAAGAGACTTCTTCTGGGTATTTGAAAGGAAATGGAGACTAGTGACATAATTTTATTCTCGCATTAGAGATGTAAAATGAAAAAAAAAAAGAGAGAAACAATTCTACCCATCTCCAAAATGATTTATAGGTTTTATTACAAACAAGATAAGGATGATATTGTCTATGGAAAATTTGTCTTTCAATACATTTTTAATAATGCATCCTAGGGCCATTGTCTCAGAACATATTATGCTTATAAAAATCAGTTCAACAATATTTCAGTTAAAGAACAGCCCTAGGTTCTTTCCTTATTTTAATTCAGCTTTGAGAAACAGCAAAAGAAATCACTCTTTCTCTGATGCTTTGCACTATTTGCGTACTGTTTCTGTATGTCTCTCGCCTACTCCTAAGTCATAAGAAATGAAGATATATAAGAGAGTCACCACTGCTCTCATTATTGGGCAAAATTAAGTACAATAAAATACATGTTACATAAGAATAAGAATTAACCATTCATGTATTTATAATATTTCAAGGAGCAGAGAAAAGGCCCAGGAATTATTTTTACCTTTTTCAATGTCACAATTTGAAAATAAAATTTGAGATTGTCACTGTCAAGACAGATTGTTAAGATTTGTTGAATTTTAAATAACTCATGTAAGATGAAAAATGCAATTAACATTTTCTGAATGACAACTAAATGCCAATCCATTAACTGGCATTTTAAATGGTATCTTTAAAATTCTGTGAGACAGTCATTTTGTCTTCAGAATTTCAACTTTATACTCAAGTGGAATGTTGGATTCAGTAAACAAAGTTAAATGCAAACATGCATATTAAAATCATGCCACGAGAACATACACTGTGGCAGAAATACTAGATTCAAAGTTCAGGTACTTATATTAAACAATTTCCTACAGGTCCTTTGAATGTCAGAAAGATTTTTTTTGGCCAGTCCTAGGCCGTGAACTCAGGGCCTGAGCACTGTCCCTGGCTTCTTTTTTGCTCAAGGCTAGCACTCTGCCACTTGAGCCACAGCGCCACTTCTGGCCATTTTCTGTATATGTGGTGCTGAGGAATCGAACCCAGGGCCTCATGTATATGAGGCAAGCACTCTTGCCACTAGGCCATATTCCCAGCCCCTGAATGTCAGAAAGATTTGAGAATCCTTTTGCATTTTGGCGAGCAATATCTAAGTACACTGGTGTTTATTATCTGTACTAAACCCATCAGAGATTTTTGGTGGATTTAATTTCTGGCTTCCGATGAGTCCTTCATAAAGCAGATTATGCTTGCTGATATTTATTGCATTGTATTTCCCTGGGCAAAGCCATCATTTTAACTTCTTTAATATACAAATAATTTCACAACAATGTGCATTTTAAAAACCCAGTTATTGAATGCAGTTATTGAATTATAATGTCAGACTATTCCATTTTCTTGCACTTAATTCTCACACCAGTTTGAATTCCTACCTTTCAAATTTTGCCACACACAACAGGTATGCAGTATGTGAAGATTACAGTAGCTTGGCTAATAGTCAAAGTTGCAGGAGAAACTAAGTTAACCTGATGCAATCATAACATTCTACCAAATATACTGGTATACCCTCTGTGACTGAGGTCTAAAATTAATAATTTTTTGACTAGACAAAGTTCCTCAAATTTGTACTGTATAGATATGAGGTTGAAGCTTGCATGTATGCTACAAATAAAATAAGAAAAAAGATGTGAAACATATGCAGATTAATTTATTACTAAGCAAATATGAAAATTACGATATGAATGAAGATGAATGTTAATATAAACCATGATTACCTTAGATGAAACAAATCAACTACTACTCCAGTAATTCTACAGGAAGATCAATGTTTTGAAAAATTACCTGAACCTCCAGAGTTAGCCTTAGTTGTTTTTATGTTTTGGTAGAAGAATAGTGTTTCTTCAAGTCAGAATTTCTTTTTATTTTTTAAAATGAAAATCAGACTGAAATTAAACATTTTCTGAAAAGCTATATTTTTTTTTTTGCCATGAAAGGTAAGTTTTGGCCAGTTATGATTTATTTAAATTATACTTGATTACTATAGTTAGAGAAATCACATGTTTAAAACTACTAATTTATGAGAATAGCAGTTGCTTCAAAAGTTTACAATAGTAATAATGTCAATATTATTTTTTAAAAAAGAGAAGATGCAAGAGTTTTTCATTGGTTTTGGTTGACGTCACATTTTCTGATACAGCAAAATATTTACTTAGGTAAACAGTGCTAAACATAAAGTAACAGGACAAAATAACCTCTTCTAAAATATATTTTTCTTGAAATCATTACAGTTAAAATACTTTTAAAACTGAAAACTCAATAGTATACAATTTGAACTTGAAATGAAATTTGCTACATTGTGTTAGAGTTGACTGAGGAAAAAGTAAAAGGCACAATGCAACAAACTCAGATAGCTTTGGGAAATGTAAACTTTATAATAAATTATTCTGGAGTATATACCTTGTGGGAATTATTTTTATTTTGTTACTTAAGATTAAGCCAACAATGTCAATGATTAACTTTTTTCTGTCAAAGACTTACACTTTGTTAGCACTGTGAATTGTTCGTGAAAACAACACTGCTTCATTTCTTCAAAAACTGTTATTTTATAAAGTGCTTTCTTAATTTGTTTTATGTAACTATTACAAAATGTTTAAATCTTTTAGCTTATTAAGATTTATTTGGCTCAGAGATTTGAAGAGAAAGATATCTTTAATTAAATTACTAAATAATAATTAAATGTCTACCTCTACTTCTTCATGAAGAAGAATGAAAAATTCTAAAGTGGCTCCAGCCAAATTCCTAATTTCAGTTCATTCTTTTTCTTCATAAAGCTCCAGTTCCGTTAGGATGGATCTCATCCAACCTTAATTATCCCCACAAAATTCTGTTTCCTAATAGCTTCGTCAGATTAAGATTCATTTAGTAACTCCAAATGGTGACTATATATCAACCTGAGGGTTTTATGTGTATGCGCATGTGTAGAACAAAATTAGAACGGTGATTATTATTACTTTTTGAAAACAGACTTTCTAAAGACCCCAACACATTTGAAAATTAGCTTTTACTGTGGCGTTGTAATATCTTAATGAACTTTTATTAAAATTTCAAAGAAAGATAGCACATGTGAAACTCCCTGGAAAAATTGCACATTTTACATTTGAATATGCGTCAAAAGAAAACCTACAAGCAATGTACCTATAAGATTCAACAGTACAAGAAATGTATCCAATGCCTAACGTATGAAACTGTAACCTCTCTGTACATCAGTTTTATAATAAAAATTAAAAAAAATAAAAAAAGAAAAAAAGGAATCTATGTTATGTAATTAAAAAAAAAGATTCATCACAAATCTGAAGCACAAATACCGTACAAACTCTCCATAATTATAGCAGTATTTTCAGACATTGATGTTTCGTCCAAAGGAAATGTCTGCACTTCAAAATTTATTTAACTATGAAATTGAAGAATTTCTAGGTAACCTTCACTTGAAAGTGATTAATCTTTAATATTAAGACATACTAAAAGAGAGATATCTAAAAAATATTCTAATAGCACTCTAACAATGTTTTACAACAAATTACACCCTTTTGTACTTATAACATTATTGGTAAGTGTCTGTTAGGGACGTTTCAAAGATGAAATATGCAAGATCTTATTATGCATCAACCTTAAGTGATGAATACTTATCATCAGTTTATGTAATAGAGAATACTTCCTTTGAATTTCAACTAAGTGAATTCTTATCATCCAATCATTTTTTGGTAGTATCCCTGCAGTATAAAAATATACTCTTCTTATTAGTTTGCTTTCAAAATAGAGCGATGCAATTTTGTGGACTCTTTTGTTATATAACTGTACGTTTCATATTCAAATTTTTGTATTTTGCCTTAAAAATGAAAATGATAATACACATTACAAAGAAAAACATATACTGCTAATGAAAATATGTATACTAACTTAAATAGTAGTATATATTTTAAATGATGCCAACTTATTTCAGATTAATATTTAATTAACCTTTGAACAACTATCATGTTTATATTAGCAATCAACATCATTGTAAGATTGATTAATCTCAATGAATGTCACAATTTCCTATTAGTAGTGAGAAATCATTTTCTTGACAAAAAATTAAGAAACATTGGAATCTTTCTCATTCTGAAGTTGAGCACTGCCAAAATTTTTTCTTCTTTCATCTTTCCATATTCTATTTGTTTCCTGAACTTACATTTCTATTTTCTGGAATCATTGATAATTTATAGACAGAGTCAAATTTTTTGATAAGTACTCATTCTTTCAGTAGAAATAAGGAATAAAGATTTTTGTGTATTTTATTGTGTTGTCTGAGTAAAAGTAGCAGCTAACAGAATTCAAGTATATTAAATGCAGAATAAGAGAATCTAATAATCATGTTAACTAAACACAAATTAAAAGTACACTTGAATTTTAGATGGATATCTATTGAAAACAAATTGGTATTTGGGCACTTTTACAACAACACTTCTATAAATCATTTTGCAAGATTTTTCGGTCTATTTTTAATTGCTTGATAGGGATCTGACCATATAGAAATATATTTTAACTGAAACGTGTAACAATTTTAGGTTATATCACATTAACAGAATTTGTCAATTTAAGTTTATATTATACTTACAAATGTTTACTGTTTTCATGTTCTTTCAGAGTAATACTGGAATATTTTACAAAGTTAGAAAAGGGAATAGTATTTGAATTTTTTTGAGAGTTGGCAAAATATGACTGAAGCAAACAAAAGCAAAATGAATTTGTAAATTATTATATGTTATATGTATTATTACTTATATAAATTCAGTATTTTTCAAAATTAATATATTATGCTTAAATTAATACCTGCAACTAAGATTTTCAAATTATGCAGCATTTGCAATGAGCCTTTCTTTAATGGAAATAAAAATTAACATTTTAATATATACATAGTATGCACACTCATACACAGGTGCATGTATAAAAGCATGTACAAATAATGTTCACTTTATGCATATGGGGCACGTATCTTGTAGATAAATAAAATGTGTTATATAAGCCATATAATATTAGTGTAGTGGATAAACACTTGTATTTAAGATAAGCAGTCATCTTCTGGAAATCCGGCATGTGGTGTCTTTGTGTTTATGGAGGAGTTAAGTTTAAATTCAGGGTCTTTTGTTTATTATACTTGTGCTCTCCCCCTTAAACCACACCCAGTCCTTCCAATGTAGGATATATAAAAAAATATTTATAAAAATAAGTCTTGATATATATTATCACAAGCATCCCTAAGATGTTTTTCATAGTTACAAAATAGTCATAAAATGCCACATGACAATTATGGTTTGGGTATGAAGAGTTTTCTGAAGTGATAACTCATTAGAGGAATTCCCCTATCAAATGGTTTCAGTTATTGTCATCATTTGGGCTACGACTTAATGAAAGATGAATTAATTCCTCAAGTTAATTCTAATTTGATGGCATAATCGTGAGGCATTGGAAAGTATTAGTTGATCAGAGATCTTAGGAAGTAAGACACCAGTAAAGTGTCTCTCAAGGGGTTCTTGCTCCACGCTTGTCTCTGCTTTTGGAGTTGTGTTTAGTGCTCCACCAAACCTTTCTATCAAGAGGACTGCCCCGCCATAGCCCACAAAAAATGGTGCAAGGGGTCCTATGTTCGAGCTCCAGTAATGGCTCTCTTCATATCTATTTAGATAATTTTACCAATTTATGTTCAGCTATCAGGAAAAGCTCTACATATATTCAGAAAATAGTTACATTATCAGGATATTTTATGTCTCTTAAAACACAACAAAACAACAAAAAATAATAGACTAAATTACTTGGCTACAGGTAATTTATTTGAATCTGTACAGTAGAGATATACACATTACCGTTATATACACTCTATGTATAGTTGTGCATGCTAATCTGGAAGTTGTTTGAAATGAGGCATTACATATTATTTTAAAAGCTGCTTTCAAGTATTTACAAAATTTTATCTTAAATCAGTAAAAAAAATAACATCACATATATCAATTTCTTTTTCCATGCAAAATAAATGTGGAAAACCAACACTGACATCCATGAATTTTGCATTAACGAGATTGACATGAGCTGTTCATTATTATACATAAATTGGTTTGCAAGTTTATCCAATAAAAGAGGTAGTTAATATGTAATAAATTAGTGGAATTATATTTAAAATGATTTTGTCGGGGAAAAATACTTGACTATGTGGTCATATAGATAGAATATGTCAACAGAATTAGAGTTGTGTTTTCCTCTTAATTTTATAACCTTTCTCTATTACATGTCTTTTGTCAAAAGCTCTCACATAAAACTTTTTGTTCAAGCAAAGATAGTATCTATGAAATGTCTTTTATAAAGGTTGGCTGTTGGTATGTTGGGAATAGATGATTATTTGTAATCCCAAAAGCTCAACAATAACATTAATTCTAAACTAAAGGTTGAAACCATAAATTTTTCCAGTATCCCCTAGATGAACATGAACTTTGCAATCAACAAAATGAAAACAATAATGCTATTTCATGACTTTTTATTTGATATGGAAACATGCTAAAGAAATATATTGCTCTCATAAGAAAATACAAGCTTGCCTGTCTTATTTCTTTATAACACAAATTATAATTATTATAAAGAATACTGATGTTCACATACACAAAGTACTTCATCAATCATAAAATTATTGTATCTTTCTTTGACAAACTGAAAATAAGTTCCTATTCAACACATTTACATTTATGTAAACGTTTATGCCCAATTTGATTTGTAAAATCTTATATAACACATAAATATACTTCTACTTGAGGTCATTTCTTTTGTCTCAGCAAAATGGATTGTCTCAGTATTGACATTCTCCAGCACAGTGAAACAGCTCGGTTTGCATGTTCGGTTATTACCACTTCATTACCTTTGCCTATGGTCACAATATTAAGACAGGAAATGCTTTGAACACGAGCTATATCCACATGTGTGGATATTTTCTATTTCAATCTGTGTCAAGTACCACACAAAAATTATGAGAAGCTATCTGAAAAAAATAAAGAAAAAGGGACAAGTACGGATTAAGTAATACGAGTCTTGCATGGCAAATATGATGCTCTGGATTGTAATCACAGTAGTGCCAAAAATAGAATAAAAAAGAACGTTTAGATCTCAAAATATTTTATCATGTTGTATTTCAACAGAGACGTCTCACTTTCAATGAGGTGATGTCGGATTATCCTACTGTAAGTTTATAATATCACAAATAAACACTGCAATCAAAATGCCAAATATACATTATCCTTATCTAAATGTGTTCATAAATACATTGGTGTTATGTTTGCCAAGATTATCAAACAAATGTGCATGCTACAATAAAGTCTTGACTACATGACCTATGCACAATGTGGGTGTCTCGTCATTTTTTAAACACTTTGTCTTCATATGAAATCTAAGTCATAGAAAAAATGAGTTTGGGTTAAGGTTTCCCAGATATTGGGAAGGAAAACTAAAACATCTAATTCAGTAAAATTCAGACCAAAGGAAATATGCTGAAACAAAACAAGACTTGTGGTTGTTTTCTTGTCTTACATTTCATGCTTTCTTAATATCTTGCTTTGCTCTAGAGATATTTTCCATCTTTACTGTCAAATTTCAGAACAAACATGAGCTTGATTACAGTGATAAATGTAAAGGCTGACACCGAAAAAAGAATGCTGGAAGATAATGAGGAAAGCAAATGTGAATTCTTTGTTTAGTCACCCAAGGATTCACTGATATGGTCAATATTCCTAATGCAAATTACCATTAAAATTCACTTAATTTTTCTGAGAATCAGAATTAAACATATTTTATCTACTCATGGTTTTACATTTTTGAGGAAACTTTAAAAGAAGATTTCATGTTTTAAAGTGTGTAAAAAATAATTACTTGTGGAAACTTTTAAGAATATGGTTGTACCTACACTATCTCTGTAATCTTATCTGAGTATATTGGAAACCGTGTTTACTGGTATTAGAAGTAGGAAATTCAAAGGGAATACCAAATTTGAGAGACACAGGGTAAAAAAAGAGAAATAACTACAAAAGCAATACTTGCAAAACTGTTTGGTGTAAGTGAACTGAAAACCTGGGCGGGGGGAGGGAAAGGGGGGGAGGGAGGGGGCATGAGGGACAAGGTAACAAACAGTACAAGAAATGTATCCAATGCCTAACGTTTGAAACTGTAACCTCTCTGTACATCAGTTTGATAATAAAATTTTGAGAAAAAAAAAGAGACATCTAGAGACAACTGTGGGAATTACAGTGAATGAATCTATTGCCCAACAGAAATGAGGCTAAGATATTAAGCAATCATTCCCTTTCATATTTACCATTGAATTTGACTGTTCTGAAACTATTCCCATTGCCAGAAATGTTACAGAATATAGCAGCATGATTAAAAACGTCAAATTTTCTGGAAAAAAAAGAATATCATCATTACTTAGTGTTTATATATTAAAAAAAAATTCACATTGAGTAAGTTGCAGTAAATCCAATACCATAACGATGTTGAAGCACTAGTCACCATAGCTACGCATAGAATCAGCCCAGATGTGCCTCAACAGACAAATGAATCAATAAAATATAGTATATATATACACACAATGGAATTTTACTTTTCTATTTCAAAGAATGATATTGTAGTACCATTTGTAAAGAAATGGAGAGATCTAGAAATAATTATGTAAAGTCAAGTAAGTCAATCATAGACAAAATCCTTTGTCTTTTTCCATTGTATGTTCTATTTAGCTTTTTCCATTATATGTCCTATTTGGGTGGTATGTGCATGCATAACATGTATTAACTGAAATGTGATAGATTCAAGGTAGAACCCAATAAAAATTCTTTGGAACTAAAAAAAAAATCCTTAGAAGGACAAAGTTGAAAGTACAATCCAATAAACATCAGGAAGTAGATACTTCTAAGGTATGTGATGAGGAAAAGTGGAAAGGGACAAATGAAAGAAAAGAAAGGGAGAGGATTAAGAAGAGGGAGGGAAGGAAGGGGTGAATAGACACGGTTGGGTGAGAATATTGAAAGGCGTGACATTGATCAAGATGCATTGTATTCACAAGCTGCTTTGTTAAAATGACAACTCCTTTTTTAAACTACATAAAATATTTTTAATGTGTTGTAAATTGATGTACAGAGGGATTACAATTACCTAACTCAGGTAATATATTTCACAAATGTTACAAAAATTATATATGTAGAATTCATTTTATGTGGTGTTTGAAAACAATACCAAAATTCATGTTTCTTGAATAGATGACTCCACAAAGACTTTTGTTAGAATGTATTTGCAATCCAATTAGGTCTATGCAACTGGTGGCATACTGAATATTTTTCTCAACTTGGGAATGAATCTTTTATGACACTATGACTTTTAACTATATATATATATATATGTTTATATGTTTGTGACTATATATATTCTTTATAAATATCCACAGTACCTGTTATCTTATGCATTATGTTATCAAATTTCTATCATTTGTGTGTAGGTAGATGTAATTCATTTTTACAATCCTTCTCCACATTTTTGATTGCTTACAATCTGACCCTGGAGCTTGGTTTTAATACATGAATTGTTATAGAAACAGGATGAAAATTAAATCTCATACATTCATCACCTGAATTCAAGAGAGCAGCAATGAAACTTTTCCTGAAATATTCCCTTTCGGTTGCATCTAAAATTAATGTTACTGTAATCCCATATCTTGGTTTCTTGGTGCTGTCAAGAATCCCTCCAGTGTCCACTGTAGAGCCAAGACAGTCTGTGCATAAAATGTAATAGTTAATTTTAATGGGATGCACCAACATTTGCTAATAATTGGTCACAATGAATATATAAAAATGAAGCTGAAAGGTTAGCTATCCCCAAAGGAAGTACAAAATATTTCATTTATATCTATCATAATTTGTCTCATTAAGGCCATCAGCAGCAAGTCAGGGCATTAATGATCGCACAGTTTTCTTAATATAAGGTCTCAGAGCCAAATAGCATAAAACACTTGGCATAGCCATTGATCACATTTAATAAGCATGCAGTTAAGTATCTTCATTACTATTTCCTTTCTTGAAACAGACTATTGTATTACAATACATAAAACCTTAAAATGCCTAACACCTAATTTCGAAATACCACTAGTTGATGAACATGTGTGAAATATTTATTATAAAATATTTAACTATATTTCATCATAAAGTGTAAGTGGGTTATTAAAGTATCCATTCTTTTACTACAGTGCTAATTATTATCATACTTCAATATGAATATGTACAATGTAATTATGAATAAGTTCATTTAATATGAATAAGTAACAAATCTATAGTGTTTTTATCATATGTATAGTGAAAACAATATTTAGAACATTCGAAGTATTATTTTACATATATTTTGAATCTCATTCTTCTTAAAACCCAATACCAAGGTTTTAACTCAGGACTAATATTTTTTTGTACTTTATTTCCTTTATCCCCACTCATGGTTGACACTATGCCACTTGAGCCACAACTTCAGTCAAGCGTTTTACTGATTACTTGGAGATATTGCCTCATAGATTTTTCTGCTATGGCTTGTTTCAAATTGCCATCCATAGGTCTCTGCTCCTGGGTAGCTAGGATTAAAGTTTTGTTCTACTCATGCTTTATAAGGAAGCAAACTATGAACTCCTGGCTGTATGAGCAAAGATACTTTTGCCAACAATGTTAGAGAATTAGAAAGTGTGTGCTTGTCCACTGGGCAAAAAGAAAGTCATTTCCTTTCATTCATAGCATTCTTTTACAAACAGGAAACAAAAACAAGCCCTTTCTATTCTTCTAACTCAGAAAAGTATTCAGATATTGAATTAATTTTGTCAGTTTTTGTAGTGCGATGGATGCCAAAGCAATGCCTTGGCATGTAGGTAATTTACATAACAAGATTTTCTTGCCCAAAGCCTTGAGAAGAAATAATAAAATGGAAAGAAAACTGCGATTCATAGAAAAAATACACATAGGGAAGTAAAGCATACATATGTATATATATGTTTATTAGAAAGTTTTGAGAATTAGTATACAGTATACATTACATTATTATACAGTAATACATAGTAACTAAATTTTATGTAAATAAAATGTTTTGTGTACCAGGATGATTTCCCTCTCACCATCATCTCCACTAGAAAATTCAATATTACAACTGAAAGGAGCTGTAAGGAGCTTGCTAATATATATTTTACCCTAACTTAATTTAGTGGTTTATTATTTTATGCACTTATATTTAAGACCTTTTAAATTATATGTATTATGATGTAAAGTTTTGCTTTTTAAATATTTGGTTAACAAAAGTCATCTCAAAACTTTTGGTTAAATATGTATTTATTTTGTTATTGATTTTTAAAATGTCATAAAGTTAAAAATAAATTTCTCAGTGTTAAAGACATATCATGTCTAGAGCAATATATACTAGAGCTGTTGAAAAAATAACAAATCTCTAATTGTGTTTGTCCCACATATCAAATCGATCAGTGATAAGCTATAGCACAGAACTGGTCCTCATTCTTACTTCATGTTCCAATTTTAGTTCTGATTGGTATAGCAAAACTGACTGCATAAAAATGTATATGAATTGTAAAATTGAATGGAAATATTGTGTGAATCCTCGATGACTTTTTTGAATTTGTTTTGGATATTTACATATACTGCCACACTTGGTCATTTAAATAGATTGAAATTTAAATAGCATATACTAACCTATGTCAAATAACAGTATTAACCCATTTTTTCTGAAATAAGTTTAAATGTTTATTAAGTTAACGTTCATAGGAGTAAAATTCATATTTTAATAATTTAATAATTTCAATCAAGTACACAGTTTTAAAACATCAGCTAAATTGCAAATTATTAGGACATTGCTATAGTACAAAAATACTTAGACATCAACAAATAACTTGTGCTGAATCAAATCCTTTCTCTTGCATCATGTGAAAACATCAGTGAATTTCTGAGATATAAGACTGTCAAGAATATAACATAATTATTGAGATCTGGAAAAGAGAACAGAAGTTTAGGGCTTTACTTTGTGTGCCTGCATATGTGTGTGCATGCTTGTGAGTGTGTGTGTGTGTGTGTGTGTGTGTGTGTGTGTGTGTGTGTGTGTGTAGGGTTTGGGGAGCTATAAACTTGGGGAATGATGCTATTGCTAAGTTTCTCCTTCTTGGCTGTTGTTCTCCTACTTGAGTCACAACCCCAGTCCAGCAATTCACAAGTTAATCACACACAGTCTCGCAGATTTTTCTGCATGGCTTGGCCTTGAACTTTATTTCACCAGGTTTCAAACTTTTGAGTAGCTAGGATTACAAGAAGCATGTGCCACCAGTGCCTTCTGGCCACTCAGGTTTAAAGCAAAAGGAATTAAGTATTTTTTTTTAAAATCATAGGGAAGAAAAACAAAAGAAAAAGCCACAATTTCACATCCTACTTTGAAAATAACAGTGATAATTTATTTCCATAACTTGGAGTTCATTTTGCTTAGCATCATCTTATGTGATCATATGTACATAGGTATTGTGCTATTGTGATCATCTGCTAAGACTGAGACGTGCACTAATTATTACCAATGCGGAAATCCATACTTTGGTGCTATCGTAAACTGGTTCAGCCACTCTGAAAGTGGTATGGAGGTTCCACAGAAGGCTAAACATAGGGCTCCCCATATCACCCAGCAACCTGACTTTTGGGCATTTACCCAAAGGATCACAAGCAAGACCATACTAAAACGACCCAAACAACCATGTTCATTGCACCTCAGTTTACCATACTCAAAATATGCAACCAACCCAGATGCCCCTCAGTAGATGAGTGGATCAAGAAAATGTGGTACATATACACAATGGAATTCTATGCTTCTATCAGAAAGAATGACATTGCCCCATGCATAAAATGGAAAGCCTTGGAAGAAATCATACTAAGTGACGTGAGCCAGACCCAAAGAAACATATACTCTATTGTTTTCCTCACTGGTAATAATTAGTATATGTCTCAGATAGACCTAGCAGATGATCATAATAGCTCAATAGGATAACTCTCTTTCAGTTCTCCCAGGGCTTCAGTCATGACAGCCCCCTCCAAGTCCCCCCATACCCCCTTCAACCCCTGTATCCCCTATCCCACCCAATTACCCTGCCTTCTCTTGCGGTAGTAACTTCTTTAAGATAGGATCTCCTACTTTCTACCTAGGACCAACAGGAACTGCAATTTTTTCATTGATGTTTAGACATAGCTGGATCTATGAGATGCACTACTCTACCCAGAATAAAAACATATACATATACATATGTATGCATACATATATGTATATATGTATATGTATATATATATGTTGCCTTGATTTGTACATTTCAAATTTTATAATAAATTATAGTCAAACTTTAACTTAACACTTCAGTTATTCTTCAATGAATCATGTTATTAAGTTAAAATAAGATAATAGTGTTCTGGAGTAAAATCATCTTAACTAAAATAATACTTGAAGAGCATTTCTAAAATTATATATATGTATATATAAATAATATTGTATAAATATATTGCCTGATTCATGTAACCTACCCCCTGTATATCAACTCTATAATAACAATCAAAACAAAAATGCATTTAAAAATATTTTGTACCAGGATCTGGTGGCTCCTACCTGTAATTCTTACTACTCAGGAGTCTGAGATGTGAGAACTACAACTTGAAGCTAGCATGAGGCTGTTAACTACAATAAACTACAAAAGAGGCAGAAGTAGAGCTGTGATTCAAGTGGTAAAGCACTACCTTCGAGCAAAGGAAGCTCAGGAACCCTGTCCAGGCCCTGTGTTCAAGCCCATCGACCAGCAAAACAAATACTGATGGTCATGTGGGAAAAAGGAAACAAGAGATACCCTTCTCTCCATCATAATGGTCACAGCTAACATTCTTATACAATGCTATTTTCCTTTTTTTATGCTTGGAGACTAGTATAAAAAGTTAAAAGTAGTAAATAATCTTACAATATTTCTGAAAATAAAATTGTATTTGATACATTACTGCATGAAAGTTTAAGATGTACTTAGATATTCAGAATTACAGGTAGCCCTGGATACATATTTAATTTTAAAATACAGAAAAGCAGTAGGAACAATATATTCATAATGATTTTCCACTTAAAAATAAAATATAAGCCACAAGATGGAGCTGGAATTACATTTTCTGTAAAAAAAAATAAAAGAATAAAATCTTACTCAAGTCACGTTTTCAAGATGAGGTATATATTTCATGTAGTACAAGTGATTTTTAAAACATCATAAGATTTATTTTAGTTTATAAATCCCTGTACATTTTCAAAGTATAACCATTTAAAATACAACTGTATATCACATATATACAAAAGATAATGCCAAAAATAACAATAATTTAGCTTAAAATTTAGTTGGATGCTATTTGTGATCTAAAGTTAGGGAATACTTCATTTGAAAACCAAATTAGTGTTCCAGTGATCTAAGCAGAAGAATCAGGCTTTATGTACTTAGAAAAGAAGACAGCAAACATTTGTATTAGTCAGTTCAAAAGTGTAGGGCAAAAAAGTAAAGGGAACTTCCATATTATGCTGACCCAATTGATTGAAATGTCCTAATGTTTTTGAGAAAAATGGCCATATTTGGAGTTTGATTTGGTGCTTTTTCCATTCGTGTTTTTCAATTGGTGTCTAGCACAGAACAAAGCTTTAGTTCAGCTTTAGCAATACCAAATCTCACCCTCAAACAGCTATTAAATTTCCTTGTGAATATGTCTAATTTATTATAAAAAGAGAAAATGGGAGCCAGACAGAAGTGGACTTGTAGATATACCTGTTATAATATTCTTGATTAGTTGCCATATACGAACATATTCACATTTTCATTAATGAATAATGATTTGATTTGTGATTAACAGAATTATAACTTTAACCAACTTGTGTGGACTTTTATATATGACAGTTTGGGGAAAAGTAACTTTCAGTTACTACTAGTTACATCACCCTTATTCTTTCACTTGTTTTCCTTTCTTTGGTGTTTTGTGCACGGAGACAAAATTTACTGTTTACAGTTTCCATTAAAAAGAAATTCCCTAGATTTATGGCTGGATCTTATTTCTATGAACGATGTGGGAATGGAATGATCTTAACAATAACAATACCTGAAAAAATGCTAATAAAATATTTTCAGTAATGGGAGAGCGAGGAGAAGAAAAAGAA
This sequence comes from Perognathus longimembris pacificus, assembly GCF_023159225.1. NCBI lineage: Eukaryota > Metazoa > Chordata > Mammalia > Rodentia > Heteromyidae > Perognathus > Perognathus longimembris. The sequence goes on along the minus strand of NC_063176.1, from coordinate 10,816,476 downwards.
ATATTTTTCCACCATCATAATGATCTCAGCTAGCAGTGCTTTAATAAAATGTTAGAAAGAAAAAGTACACAACACTAATTTAATCACATTTTTGCATTGCATAGGACTCGTTAGATGAAGAACCAAAATATGCCAGGGGAAATGATAAGAATTAGACATTTGTGAAAAACTGTGATTGGATAAAGGGATGTAATACTAAGTTAAAAGAGGCAGTGGAGAAAATATGAAGGCCTCTCTGGTCCCATTTTTGTTCTCTTCTCTTTTTTTTTTTTTTTTTTTTTTATGGCCAGTCCTGGGCCTTGGACTCAGGGCCTAAGCACTGTCCCTGGCTTCTTCCCGCTCAAGGCTAGCAGCACTCTGCCACTTGAGCCACAGCGCCGCTTCTGGCCGTTTTCTGTATATGTGGTGCTGCGGAATCGAACCTAGGGCCTCGGGTATACCGAGGCAGGCACTCTTGCCACTAGGCTATATCCCCAGCCCTGTTCTCTTCTCTTTTGTACCATTCCTTTTCCTTTGTGTAAGGCCTGACTCTCCACAATGAGGGTCTTATGATCTACAGTTGGCAAAGTTTGTCTCAGAGAATGTTTTTATATCCATATCTATTAGGAAAAGTGGAAGAAGGCTAGAGTTATTATTCAGTTTTCATTGTTACCTACAGTGAAAATGAACCCAAATTTCTGTGACTCACCTTAGGGAAAAGGAATTCTGAGATGCCCGACTTCTAGAAGATTGACAGGGAAGACAGAGGGTAAGAGCAGCTCAGAGAGAACCTGCTCTTGAGGCCTTTCCAATTCTTTCATTTCAAAGTACTCAATATGCCAATGCATCAGACATTCGAGTATCACTTTTATGAACTTCAGCAAAATATGATTACCCTTGAAATTGTTTTCATTATTATGTTATTTCTAAATTTTTGTTTGTTTTTGGTATGTTTGTTGGGGCTGGACTTGGGGCTTGAACTAAGTGCCAGGGTGCTTGTTCACCATGGACTTATTTTGTTCAAGGCTGGCATTCTACTACTTGAAGTACAGCTACTTTTCTGGCTTTTGTGGTAGTTTATTGGAGATAAGAGACTGATTGATTTTCCTGCCCAGGCTGGCTTTGAATCATGACCCTCAGAACTCATGTTCCTGAGATTCCAGGTATGTATCACCAGTCCTGGGGTTATTTCTAACCTTTCAGCAAAACACTAAAGATAGATTAAGAACTGTTACCAAGTATCAAAAAGAAAAGTAACCTACTCATAAAAACTTCAATAAAATTATAGGATACAGAATAGCCATACAAAAAAAAGTTATATTAGCAAAGCTCTCCATTTCAAGCCATTGGTGAATAGTGATCATGATCTTTGCTTACATTATAATTCTATTCTTGTTCACAAGTCTATAAATTGATTAAGTGGATGTTATTACTTAAGAGAACTTAATATCACTGTCATTTGGCAGAAAATCCACTATATTATGAACATTCAAAAATGCTTCCAGACCTGTTTTAACATGAGAGTTTAAACATGAGACTGTTTCTCTTTTCTCTCAAATCTGCCCAAGATATATTAAAACAAATATTTAAACCATTAGCAGAAGCAACTTACGTATAAGAGTATATGAATAGTTCTTAAGCAAAATCAGGTTTGAAACCATTCTTGGGTACTAAGAAATTTAAAAAATAAAGTAACTTTGTGGTTCTAATTTTTTCTCCATGCCCTCATGTGTTATCTCAGAAGGACCCTTTTTTCCCTGTCTATAGCAACTCATTTCTGTCCAATTAGTGGACAGAAAGTTACTCTAATATATTAATAATGACTTTTTAAAAAGGAAATGTGTATAATTTATAAAATATTCAAACATTGAAATATTTAACTTCTTATACATCTCATAAGATGTTCTTGAAAACAGAAGATACAGTTCCTGCAGGTTTACCAATGATTTATTTATTGTTTTTCCCTTTCAAGAAATGATTTTGTTTTCTGTTTTGAACACCAGCTTTAAGTAGTTATGAAACTAAGGAGCAGAAGTACAGGGGGAACCTATACAAGAAAAGAGAAAAGGTTCGTTGGAATAAAAAAGAGATTTACAAATACTAAATTAACAACTGAAAGAAACTTTAAGGATGATCTACTGAATTATAAATAGGTTTTGTTGCTCAAACCCTGTCCAGTTAGCTGGCCATGACTGGCTGATACACTATGGGATTCAGATAGTGATGTAGGAGATTTCAGCTGACAAATGTTGAAGAGAAGAGTTGCTACATATGTGGGTCACTATATCCATTTCCTGAAACCAATCACCCCACTTTAAAACAATGTGCCTAATATTCACTGGTAATGATACCAATATATCACACAGTTATAAAGGCCATAGATGTGTATTTAGCACTCTGTCCATTTTGTATTCTAGAAGTGCCAAAATACTCTTCATCAAAAATTATTTTGATAGTTCAGGCAATAACAAATGAGTATAAGTTATATATAAAAAATGTTGCGGAACATTTATATATAGAGAGATAGATAGATGGATATAGATATAGGTTATGTTCATATATGTATATGTATATGTATATGTATATGTATATGTATATGTATAGTCCTGGTGCTGCAACTCACGGCTGGGCATTTTCCTTTGCTTTTTGCTCAGAGCTAGTGCTCTACCACTTTAGCCACAGCACTTCTTCCACCTTTTTAAATGGTTAATGGGAGACAAGTGTCCAATGGACTATCCTGCCTAAGTTTGTTTTGAACTGTGACCCTCAGACCTCAGCCTCAGGATTACAGTCATGAACCACCAGGACCCAAGCTTCCTATAGTATTTTTTCATTAAAAAATTATTGTCAAGCTGATTTACAGAGGGGTTACATTTACATATGTAAGATAGTGAGTACATTTCTTGTCAAACTTGTTACCTCCTCCTTCATTTTTCTCCCAGCTCCCCTCCTCCTCAACCCCCACCCCCGAGTTTGTGCAGTTAATTTCCAACATACTGTTTTGTGAGCATCGCTGTTGCTGCAGTGTCCCGTTTGTCCTTTGTTTTGCCATTTTGGTATTCCCCTTCCCTTCCCTAGTTCATATAAACATAGATACAATACCCAGGGTACCAAAATCAAACGCAGTAACAATAGGGGATGAACCATAGGAAAGACAAAGGAAAATAAAAAGAAACAAGTTCACATAGTACATTAAAAATAACAACATCAATGAAAAACATCTAGTGTCTATATCTTGGAGTTTATTTTGCTTAGCATCATCTTATATGATCATATATATATAGCTACTGAGCTATCACTTATTTATTTTGTTGACTTAGCCTTTTTAAAGAATTATACTAGTTGAGCTCTCCATAGTGTCTATTATACTTCAGTTCATTCTTGTAACTGCTTGCCTACTACCCAGTATGTTTATTTATAGATTTATAGGCACATCCTAGTTACCACAAATAAAGAAAAACTCTGAGTCTGGCTTATTTCACTTAATATAATGCTTTTCCAAGTCCTTCTATTTCTGTAGAAATCATACAATATTACTGTTTTTTTTTTTTTTTTTTTGCCAGTCCTGGGCCTTGGACTCAGGGCCTGAGCACTGTCCCTGGCTTCTTCCCGCTCAAGGCTAGCACTCTGCCACTTGAGCCATAGCGCCGCTTCTGGCCGTTTTCTGTATATGTGGTGCTGGGGAATCGAACCTAGGGCCTCGGGTATTGGAGGCAGGCACTCTTGCCACTAGGCTATATCCCCAGCCCCAATATTACTGTTTTTAATGGATGAATAAAATCCCACTGTGCATGCACACAAATACATACATATATCACATTTTCTTGATATGTTCATCCATTGATGGGTACCTGAACTAATTCAATATCTTGGCTATGGTAAATTGTGCCATAATTGACATGGTTGTGCTAGTCACTTTGCCATAGCCTTGTCCATGATCTATTTTATAAATGCCCAGGAGTGCAATTTCCGGGTTATAAGTTTTGCGTACTTGTTTGTTTGTGTCTGTCACTGGCCTTGAACTCAGGGGCAATATCCCTGATTTTTTTTTTTAATGGAAGGATGGTGCACTATCACTTTGAGCCACAACTCTTTCAGTTAGTGGGTGGTTAATTGGAGATAAGTGATTCAGGGACTTTCCTGTTAGGGCTTTCTTTTTGAACCACAATACTCAGCTTTCAGCTTTCTGAGTAGCTAGAATTCCAGTCATGAGACACCTTCCCTGTGGTTTCTGTTTAGTTTTTTATGGAACCTCCACAATTCTTTCCTGAGTGGCTGAACAAGCCAATGCCTAATGCAATATTCACCAGGATATAGGTACTCTGCAATGTAAGTGGGGTAAAGGGATAAGAGACAAATGAAGTGGGGAAGGAAGGAGAACATACTCGAGAATTTATTGTGTATACCACAGAATTAAGAAAAGTAAGGGAAGGAGCGGGTTAAGTGGGAGGATGAGGGGGTGAATGTGGAGACAGTGGAGACACAGATCAAGGTGCATTGAACCCACAAACTGCTTTATGGAAAGTCAACTCCATTGTATAGCTACTTAAAGATAACAAAGTATTTCTTAAAATCAGTTATGTATACTGAAATGAACAATATTGCAGACTGAAATAGTGTATTTACTTTTTCCTACCTTTTTGTCTTTGTTTTCAGGGCATGTTAAGTGTCCTTCTGGTCTCTTTAATTTTAGTTTTAACTATGCGACATCCAAGTATAGTTATAAACATACCTTTAAATATTCTTTTTAATAGATAAATTCAATAGCTAAATTAACAGATTTTATGAATTGCTGCTTCATTTTCACTTTTATAATTTTAAAAATCAACTTGGTTTCTCATGATCCGAGTATGCCAATTATCAGCATCTCCTACTAAAAGGGACTGAGGTTGTGAGTTGTTTGCCAGAGGAAAGGACAGCATCACTACCTCAAAGAGCAGACACATTCTATTTAATATTTTAAAGGAGATTAGATCTGTGTGGAGGTAACATGCTACCTGAGATGGTATTTTTCTGCTTTGGTGTTATTTATCTTCCCAGTTCAAGTCATGAATATTTAGAAACTATTGTATATTGTTTTAAATGTTCCATAATATCTTTGCAGAAAATTCTGGTTAAATATCAGGTTTTCTCAAATTATTTTTAATCCTTGGAGTAAACAGATATCTTTAAGGATAGATTTTCATCTCATTAATAGATAAGATATACTTGGGGCTTTAAAATACAATTTTTTTTTACAGATTTAGCATCTGATAGACCTATAAATTTGCTTATAAAAACAAAAGAACAACAAAGCAACAAACATTCTATTCTTCTTAGATACAATTATGATAAAATCACACGGAAGTAAGCTTATTAGTTAATAAAACAGCTATCAACTAACAAGCAGTTTCCAGTACATTCTATATTATACCATGGTCAGGAACAGTTTAACTGAGTCCAATAAACACATTATTTTTCTGTTAATTGTCATGATTCAAATGGACATTTTAAGAATGTACAATATTGATAGAATATCCTATACAAATGAAAACTGCTAAATTTACAGTACAATCAGAATTTCACTTAAAGACACTTTCAGGATACCATTAATGCATTGACATTAAAATATAGATGAAGAAATTAAATAATACATGCATTTCAACCCAAATTCTGTTGGGCATGTAGTTACCGACTATCTCCTTCCCCACCATCACCCTATTCTATGGTCTGTTTGTGAGTATTTATTATTATTTTTAACCCCAATAGGTTGTGTTTGGAGCATATGCCTGCAATCACTTTAAAGGCACACATAGAAAGAGATTTGAGCCCAGATCATTTTTAATACTCACTGAGACACCATCTCAACAACAGATTAAGTGTGGTGGTATCTCCCCACTAGATTGATTATGAGCTAAATCCGGCATGAGTAAAAACATTAGGCCTTCTCTAAAAACAACAACAACAAGAACAAATGAAAGCAAAGTGGCAGTAGATGTAGTAAAATACGTGCTTAGCAAATCTGAGATCCTGAATTCAATTCTCATGAGTATAAAAAGATCAGCTTATCAATGAGGTTATACTTATTTTGTTCCCATACTTGATTTAACTATTTCACTTAGCATAATGTCTTCAATATCTTTTCATGTTGCCCCAAGTAGATAGCAGAGGCTCTCACTCTTTGTCTCTTTCTTGGTCCCTCTTTTATTCTGTGTGTGTGTGTGTGTGTGTGTACACATGTTTGCACATGCACAAGCACATGGGTGTGCTCAGCACCTCTGTTTCTGTCTCTTTATCTATTTTTTTGGCAGTGCTAAGGTCTAAACTCAGGTCAGCACTTTATGTTTGGCAGACTGTTTCTCTACCACTTCAGCCACATACCATTCTCTTTTTTGTTCTGATTATTTTTGAGATAGAGTGGTACGTTCTCTCTCAACTTGCCTGAACCACTGTACTACAGTTTTATGCTTGGTTCCTTCGCTTGGATGGCAGGCATATTCCACCATATAGCACTGTTGGATGAAATGGAATCTGAAAAATCTTTTGCCTGATATTGGATGTTGAAAGTCCCTCATGGCAAAATCTACAGTAGCTGTGATTACAGCTATAAGCCCCAAGCCTGTCTACATTCTCTTTTATTAGGGTGATTATTAATCTAGTAGCTTTGTGTGTATCTCATGATTTTTCTCTGTTTTTTCCCCCTTTGTTTTCAAAGTGTGATACAGAGGGGTTACAGATTCATATAAGGCAGTGAGTAAATTTCTTGTTCTACTTGTTACCTTCTCCCTCATCACCCCCCTCATCCTCCACCTTCCCTTCTTCTCCTAAAAGTTATGCAGTTGGTTTATATCAAATGGTTTCTAAGTGTTGTTTTTGAATGGTTTGTCTTTTTGTTCTTTTTTTTTTTTTTTTTTTTTTTTGGCCAGTCCTGGGCCTTGGACTCAGGGCCTGAGCACTGTCCCTGGCTTCTTCTCGCTCAAGGCTAGCACTCTGCCACTTGAGCCACAGCGCCGCTTCTGGCCGTTTTCTGTATATGTGGTGCTGGGGAATCGAACCTAGGGCCTCGTGTATCCGAGGCAGGCACTCTTGCCACTAGGCTATATCCCCAGCCCTGTCTTTTTGTTCTTTGTCTCTCAATTTTGGTATTCCCTCTCCCTTCCCCAGTTCTATTACCCGTATAGGCAACATCCAGAGTACTCGGATATAATAAGGTGGTAGCGAGGGTACAGCGACAGGAAGAGACTACAAGAGAGACAAAACTAGACAAAACCACTCATGATTTCTTTCTGTATTCATTTGTTGTCAGACAATGACTTTCCATATCTTCTCGATAGTGAATATTGCTGGGATACATTTAGGATTGCAGATGTATTTATCAGCTGGTGATTTAATTTCCTCTGAAATACAGAATGACTGATGGCTAGATTTACAATCTAAAGAGTCCTGTAAAAGACACAATAAAATAAACCATTTGATTAGCTCCATAAGGCCTCTTTTAAACTTCTATTTGATGAAAGTCCTTGAGCCTGCAGAAAACAAGGAGACAATGTTAAAATGCAAGCAGCTGCACCTAGAAAACTTTCTTTCTCTATGGTTAATTTATTTTCTGTCTGGTTTTATAACATCATTTTATCATTGGTAAGATCAGGAACTATAGGAAGAAGGAAGATGTTCAAATTTTGAACACATGATTGCCATTTACCAATGTTTAAGATGAAAAGAAGGAATAACAATCTTTAGCTTGGGATTCATTATTCTAGTTCACTTGATCTGAGTGTCATAGTCAGCAAGTGTGTAAGCACAGTTGTTCTCTATGTTAGGGAAGTTCGTGCTTACACGTTTGGGTAATTACATCCAAAAGAACCTCAGCAGGGGTACAAGCACAGGAAATATTACATATTTTTCCTGATGAAGCCCACATACCTAAATTTCAAAGATAAGTATTCTCAATGAAGAGTGCATGAATCCTTATACTCTCAAACATTTTTCCTGTTACCTATGCCCTTCTCTTGATTTATGATATTAAAAAGTGATCAAGGTTACTGGGCACTGGTGGCTTATGCCTATAACCCTAGCTGCACCTGGCTGAGATCTGAGGGTCACTGTTCAAAGCCAGTGGGGAAGGAAAGTCCCAGGGACTTTTACCTCTAATTAACCTGATTTGGATCTGTGTCTCAAAATAGTAGAACACTAGCTTTGAACAGAAAAAGTTCAAGGACGGTGCTCAATCCCAGGCCCTAAGTTCAAGCCCCACAGTTTACCAAAATAAATAAATAATATGAAGTGAGGGGAAAAAAAGATGAAATATTTTGTCACTTTCAACCCCCCACTCTAGAAGGCATTTTTCTCTATCCTACAGGTATAGCCTATAGAACTTCAATATTAAAAGCAGTATTTACAAACTAGTTTACTGGCATCATAAAAACATTCACAAAATAGCATTAAAGGTCAGCAATAAACTGGCTAAATCGTGTTGCCTTTGAAATATATGGGTGACCAGCCTATCCCCAAAAGCTCTGAGTATGAAAATTAGCTGCTGAGCATGCACTGCCGTTAATTTTCATAGCTGTTTAAATATGATGCATCAGCAATGTAATAAACCACATTCCTGAATAATAAACCCTTCTTTGAAGCAAATCAATGAGCAATAATGTCATGCATAAAGAAGCTAAATACAAAGCAACTATAAGCCACCTAGGAGCTTTCAGTTCCTACCAACATCACAAAACTAGCTGAGTCATTTCTTTTATGATCTTCCAGCAAAGTTGTAATTGCCAACTGTAGTAAAAGTACAAAATAAATACAAGATGATAAGTAAGACTCAGAATTGTGGAGTCCAGCTTTTGCACAGAGTTATTTCCTAGGTAAACAGAGTGAAATAGGAATATCTAGAAATAATGAAACTGCAAGTACCATATAGTAAAAAATGTGTGTGTACTTATATCTTTTCTCATCCACAAAAACAGACTTCAATTTAAATAAAACCCAAGGATACTTCAGAGGAAAGGAGAATGACTTTATACCAGTACTTCACATTTTCCCCTATCTTAGCAGTCAAAGTCAGTGCTTATAGTTTAGGTAGTCTGAAGAATTTACCATAAGTATTCTTATTCTAGATTGGTTGAATCAAAATGGAAAGGTAAGTGGTAAAAGGAAAGCTTCCAACACCAGACTCAGAATTGTCAGTCTTCAAATATTGAATTATAGGAACGCTGTCATTCTGGATACAGCACAGAGATAGCTGCTCTTCTAATGTATACTTTTCTTTTTTTGCCATTAGCTTAAAGTTAGGTGAATTTTAAGCAGCCCCAAAGGACAACTGGTTGGGCTATAATAAAAATATTAAGGGCCTAATGATATTAATGACTGTTATACCTGAAATAAAAACCTTATAGTGAAAAAGTATATGAAAATTGATTCAGGAAAACCAAAAGACACAAAAGTAGGAGAATGATTATTTGAGAAGAGGGACCAAAAGGAGGGAAACACGGAAACAAGAGAGTATAATGGGATGAATATGGTCAAAGTACATTATTTAAAGGCATGCATGAAAATGTCACAATGGAATCCGTGATTCTATACAATGCTAATAACATAGAAACACAAATAAAAATTGATTTTGTTATTTTTGCATATTTTCACTAGCACCATTTCAACCAATTTCATGCTGTAGTCTATATAAAGAAAACTTAAAAAAAAAAACAGAATTTGGAAGAGTGAGATTTGTAGAGTTTACCTTTTGTCTAATTTATTTTCAACTTTTATTTGGTACAACTTATTAAGGTCAGATTTCCTAGCTTTTATTTGGGCAAGCCAAGTGTCTCTTATATGACTCTAAGCCTAAAGTCCCTGATAAAGATGCATAGAAGGGATTTTGTGTGCTGGAAACTTTATCAGTGGGCCATATGTGTAAAGGAAATAGGGTATGCTAGAGGATCAGTGGAACTCTGTGGTATCTACATATGTCATCCAATTACTCTGCAGCTAGAATGCTTTCCAGAATGGTCTAAATTTGACCCTGGTAAACATGCCATTGTAGTGTACCACTACCCAGTTAGTGAAATGGTTTGCCTCAAGTGACATACTTGACTGAGGCCTCATTCTTAACTAAAGGGAAATTTCCACAGTAAGAAGTAGCTTTTTGTCCCTAGCAAACAATTCTGAATGAATGAATGTACCATTTCTCCAGAAAAGATTTGGGAAGCCCCCACTGGTATTCACATACTTTCCAGAAGTAAATTTTGGAGCACTTTCTTTTTCATAAGTCAGAGTTCAATAGATATAAAAGCTCAGCCTTATGACAAATTAACATAGTAATTATTCTTTTAAACATGATGCTATTTATTTAAACATACTCCTATTTAAGGCACATTACCTTTTCTATATACAAGTTGGAATTATGTGATGTGGCAGCTGATGTATAACCTGTAACTTCAGAATATGTGACTGTTCAGTTTTACAATTTATTTTTGTGAATATTCAATATTTCTGAATCAATACAGAGCAAATACATATTTTCTTTGGTGCACTGAATAAACAAATAGTCAATTTTATAACATTATTATTTACTTTGTTTCCCAAATATGTTTCTGGATACCTACTGTTAAGAGAATTATTGGAATTATTTAGTTGCACCAGAATAGCTAAACATTTGTCAGCAAAGGGACCAGTCACATAAGGCCCATTGCCAGTAATAGTCATACTCATTAAACACTTTTGTTTATATTTGTATGTTGATATCAAATGCTGTTTACATATCAAGCTCTTAAAAAACTAATGTTTCCAGGAGGAAACACAATAACTAACGATGCATATTTAAATGCCAATGTTTTAAAGGGAAAAAAGTCAAGGCCTTTCCAGTCATTTCTGCTTCACAATTACCCATTGCCAAGATTTAAGTTTTGTAAAATTTGGCTTTCATAATCTCAACATTTACTACTCAGTTTTGCTTCCCCACCTTACTCCCTTTTTGTCAGAACAGATTTATTTTAAAAAAAACTCGAGGGTAAAGAGAGAGGGTGGTAGTAATATTCATAGATATATGTAGGACTAGGGTGTCAAATTTCTAAGGTTTTCCTCAAGGTCCTGGTTGTCATAGCAAGTACTCTATCTAATGTCCTTCTTGTGACAGTGGCAGAATTTGTTCTCAGATCAAGTGGATAAGAACTAATATAATTGGTTATCCTCAGCTAATCAAATAAATCCTTAAAGAGAATGTGTGTCCTGAAGGAAGATTTGACACATACAATTAATTCTGCTCCTAGCATTGAAAAGAAAATGAACCATCATGTGAGAGAGACTTTTGTGGCATCACATATTGAAAGCTTGAGAATGGTCTCAAGGGGAACAGAAGAGCACTTACATGAGTTAAGAAGACAAATGCTACGTCAACTCGACAGCCCCAAGGACACAAATGATGCTAACAGCACTAGGAGCAAAGAATAGCTCATTCCCTACCTGAGCCTCCAGGGCTTGTGATACCTCGACTTTAGCCCATGAAACTCTTCTGTTATTCTTTATGATATGATCAGAAGATGTTGAGACAGAAAACAAAGATAGAAGGGGTTCAAAATATACGTGCTCCCTTCATAGAACCTGGAGTCGGTCAAGCAGGTCTATGTGAAAGTGTCCGCTCTGAAGGGATGCTGAATACAAGAGGAGGGGAAATATTGAAACCAGTGCCTTATGACATATCTGAAGAGAAAAACCAAAAGGTACAACAAGGGAAGCAATTTTAGACTTGTAATTTGAATAACTTGTGCAGGTTTTTGCTCAGTAATAATGATCTTCATCTGTCTGTTTTCAGCCCTGGGGTGATTCTAGCAGAGAAATATTCTGTCCTATATGGCATGCAACACATGAGAAGGAATGGATTTGGATTTTTTTCATATCAAGATACAATGTTACTTGACTTAATATTATATTTAAATGCATGAAACATTGGGAAACATAATATTACTCAGATAATTTTGAAATAATTACTAGAGAGAGATCCTAAGGGAAGAGTTAGTTCAAATATGCTAGAAGCATAACCCATGGAAGCTGCGAAGAATCTACTTTTATTTTAATTTACTATGCCTCTGGTAATTTGTTACCCAGAACAGAAAATTAACATGAATTCTATTAAATAAGTCTATGATATCAGTCTTATGGTTTTAAGTTTTCAAATCTGCCTGAAATTCTGCATTTTTTACATCATTAACCATGCAGTTATTTAAACATTAACAAATTATATCAAATTGTAGCCATCCCTTCAGCAAAAACATTTTATCAGTGCTCAAGGTAAAAATGTTTCAAGTATCAACTAAATCTTCTATGATATCATAAATTGGAAGGAATATATTTCCAGAAAAAATCAACACAACCAAATAGATATATATATATTATGCAGTAAGCTAGCATCTGTGCCCTAGAGAATCTCTCTCAGGTCCCTTCTTGATCATTTCGAAACATAAACATGGGGTCCTAGTCTTGAAAGGTGCAGTATTTTAAAATGAACTTCTAGGTGATTTTTACCCCATATAAAAAGGAATCGATATAATTGGGTAAAATGAAGATTTCTTTGTATGCTTTAACCTGTTTTATAATCTAACCATCCTCTACCATCCTAGCTTGTTATCAGAAAGGCTTGAGAACAAGCCTGCACAAGTTAATCGAATTAGAAGTTTAAAATTGCTTTCTATATTTTATGCAGCTATATTTATATGTATTTATTTTGTTTCTATTTATTTCTATCTATATTATTCATAAAGAGATTTGTTAGTTTATGACATCATTCACTTCATTTTTCTTTCCAACAAATCATTTTCTACCATTTTGGACTTTTAAAAAAAATTTATTGCCAAACTGATGTACAGAGAGGTTACAGTTTCATAAGTTAGGCAATGGATACATTTCTTGTACTGTTTGTTACCTCCTCCCTCATTTCCCCCTCCCCGTCTCCCTTTCACTCCCCCCCATGAGTTGTTCAGTTCATTTACACCAACCAGTTTTGCAAGTATTGCTTTTGTAGTCGTTTGTCATTTTTTACCCTGTGTCTATTAATTTTGGTATTCCCTTTCAGTTTCCTAGTTCTAATACCAGTATACACGGTTTCCAATGTACTCAGATAAGATACAGAGATAGTGCGGTACAACCACAGGAAGGGGATACAAGAGTATCATCAATAATAGAAGCAACGGTTACACATAGCACATTGAAAGTAGTTACAACAGTGATATAACAGTTGTTTCCATAACATCGAGTTCATTTCTCTTAGCATTATCTTATGTGTTCATAAGGGTATAGCTATTGGGCTCTTGTGATCCTCTGCTCTGACTAGCATAAACCTGTGCTAATTATTCCCTATGAGGGAGACCATAGAGTCCATGTTTCTTTGGGTCTGGCTCACTTCACTTAACAACTAGATGCTAGATGCAGGGAAATTTTCCAGAGGTCTGAGGTTCCTGATTAAATTCTGGCTAAAGTAAGAATTTTCAAATTGACAACAGTAAGTAAATTTCTATCATCAACCATTTGCAAGAATTTGTAAATAATTAATGGCTTAAAACAATGTTGCAATATTGCCATATTTTTTTCCTAAAAGTAAAGTAATTGAAGACACGAAAAAGTTTTGTGACATTTTATTGCCCTTAATCTCTTTGCCTCTGTCTCACTCTTCAGAGCTAGAAACCTATAAATCAATCTTGGAAATCAACAATAACCTTGAAAATCATCCACAAAACTATGATTATTGTAAAAATGGCAATTCAGCAGTTGCAAGAAGGAAAAAAAATCACTTTGCAGTTTCCCCAAAATTTAATCTCAACATTATAATTACAGTCATCTAACATTTCACTAATAACTCCATTCCCAAAGGTTAGCTGCTTTGGTTTGGTTTGTAAGGTTTCTTATTGTAGTTTTTATTTTTGGTGTCTGCTGATTTATTATTATTATTATTATTATTATTATTATTATTATTATTATTCTGATCATGGGGTTTTAACTCTGGGCCTAGATCCTGTCTCTGAGCTTCTTAAATGCATGAGCTGGAAACTTAACTGTTTGTTGCAGAAGAGTTGGGAGCACACACATACCATTTGCTTTCTTTTACGTTTTGTCATGATGGCTGTACCACTCCATCTTCAACTTTCTTCCCTCTTTCCAGAGCTGTGAAAAAAATAAACTAATTATTATACATAAGAAGAGAAAAATAAAGACTCTGCTCCTAACGAAAAAAAAACATTAAATTTTTATATTGAATTACAATAAACAGACTATGGTATTCTGCTGTAGACAAATAATACACACTAAGACAATGAGTCATTCTTTAAAAATGAACTTTTAAAAGAATGCTGATCACCAGAACAACAATGTTCATCGCAGCACAATTTGTCATAGCTAAAATATGGAACCAACCCAGATGCCCCTCAGTAGACGAATGGATCAGTAAAATGTGGTACATATACACAATGGAATTTTATGCCTCAATCAGAAAGAATGGCATTGCCTCATTCATAAGGAAATGGAAGGACTTGGAAAAACTATACTAAGTGAAGTGAGCCAGACCCAAAGAAACATGGACTCTATGGTATCCTTCATAGAGAATAATTAGCACAGGTTTAGGCTAGTCACAGCAGAGGACCCCAAGAGCCCAATAGCTATACCCTTATGAACACATAAGATGATGCTAAGTGAAATGAACTCGATGTTATGGAAACGACTGTTATATCACTGTTGTAATTACTTTCAACATGCCATGTGAAACTGTAGCTTCTATTGTTGATGATCCTCTTGTATCCCCTTCCTGTGGTTGTACCTGCACTATCACTGTATCTGATCTGAGTACATTGGAAACTGTATATACTGGTATTAGAACTAGGAAAGTGAAAGGGAATACCAAAATCGAGAGACACGGGATAAAAAGTCAAACGACTACAAAAGCAATACTTGCAAAACTGTTTGTAGTAAACCAACTGAACAACTCATGGGGGGGAGAGGGACTGAGGGAGGGGAAGGGGGGAATGAGGGAGGAAGTAACAAACAGTACAAGAAATGTATCCAATGCTTAAATTATAAAACTGTAATCTCTGGGTATATCACTTGGATAGTAAATAAGAAAAAAGGAATGCAGAAATACATTGAGTTTGGATTTTGTTTCTATTTTCTTTGAAAATTAAGTAATAAATACACAAGGAAGAAAACATGCACTTTTGTAAATTAGCAGAGAGATATTAAGCTATTTAAAATAAACTTTCAAGAGTGTCAAAATCTTAAGGCCAAGCTTTTAGTTTCTTCCAAAATATATACTAAACATTAAATTAAAAGCTTGTAAATAACTCATTAAAAAAGAGAGGTAAAATTTAATTTTTTCATGGTAACTCTACAAAATTTTGAAGAAAATAATAACACTTTATTTTTATGGAAATATTGGAAAATGCAGTAAATTGGGAAAATGTTAGGCTCTATTTTTACAAATGGAAATGAATATTTCTATGAATACACAATAAGATAGAGTAACACTTTCATTTGCAGTAAAAATGCATCTTGATTGGGAACTTTATACATGAAACATACTATCTTAAAGTTTTTTATTTTTTACTTTTTCAGGAAAAAATAGGAGAGAAAATATTCTGAGAAAATGTGATTTACTTTGCTATGTTTGTTTATTTAATAACTGCTTAATTGCTTTCTACAATTAATATGAATAGACTCAATATTTACAATACTTTAAAGCTTAATCAACAGAAATGAAACATAAACACCCATTCATAATGTGTGGTACTTGCATGGACATAGTCCACTAGTACAAAATTTTGACTAATTAATAATCAGTCTTTGCATTAAAGCCAATCCCGAAAAGTTAATAAGTTGCTAACCTCTTATATTTGGTGTTTTTTTTTTGTTTTTTTTTTCTTTACTATTCTTACTGTTCTTTATGTCTTCTCTTCCATGAGGAAAAAAACTGAAACTAATTTAGTTATGTGTATTTATATTTCTTTCTTTGTAATCCAGAAGAATAACATTTTGGCTAACATTAAGCTGTGCACTTCTAATAATTGAGGCGACCTTACTTCAGTATATTATCCTCCATGCAATTAAAGCAACAAAATAAAATGAGTCATATATCATTTATCAAATCTAAGAGAAAACTACATTTTCTCTTTCACTTAATTCTGCTGCATTGTCTTATATTAAAAAGCAAAAATATCATGTGTTTAAAATGTCCAAATACACATGTTTTAAATTATTTTTAGATTTACTTAAATGTACAAAAAGTAGAATAACTTTTTTACACATCTTCTCCCTCTACTTTGTTGTCCTATTTCTAATTCATTGCATTTGTTAGATACATTTACCACAACCAGTGAACCAGTGTAGATAGCTTATTATAGTCAACAATTTCAGAGATTTTGCGCTTTTGTGTTATGAAGTGTTATAGGACTTGGTTACTGCATAATGCCATGCATCTATTTATAAAATATCATACTTTAACAATAAATATAACCATAGAATTACTGGATGTTCTGCCATCCCCTTCCTGTGGTTGTACCCGCGCTATCACTATACCTCATCTGAGTACCCTGAATACTGTATCTACTGGTATTAGAACTAGGGAAAGGAAAGGGAATATGAAAACCAAGAGACAAAGCATAAAAAGACAAACGACTCCAAAAGCAATACTTACAATACCATTTGGTGTAAACCAACTGAGCAACTCATGGGGGGAGAGAGCAAGGGGGAGGCGGAGGGGGAGAAATGAGGTTGGAGGTAGCAAATTGTTACAATATGAACCCACTGCCTTATGTATGCAACAATAACCCCTCCGTACATCACTTTGACAATAAATAGTTATTCAGAAAAAAAGAAGAAATACATTTTCATATATTGATTTATATTGAAGAGTTAGCAAATTTGTTATTTCCATTTCTAACAATATTTTTGCATAGCATATTTTTGGAACTAGAATGAATTCAATTATAATGATCTCATCATTGTTTTATTTATTTATTTATTTATTTTTATATTTCTTATTGTAGACTAGAAATTGAACTCCATACCTCAGGCATATTGGTCTCTGCCACTTGACCCATGCTCCCAGCCCCTTTTTAAGGCTTGTATAAGGCCTTCACCTTATACAAGGCGTGCCTGGGTTTTCAGGCTCATCCTTGGCTTTCCTGCATCTCTGGGAATGACAAGGGTCTGTTACCAAGCCCATCCACTGGCCAATATGTAGTTGCACTAACTGATATATTTTTAGGACCAGAAAGACCATACATTGAATCTTCCAATCTCTGTCTCCCAAGTAGGTAGGGTTACGAGGTTGAATCATGGTGTCTGGCCTGGTATAATTTATGCTTAATATTATTTTACTGCATCAACAATATATAAATTAACTCTTGTCTGCTGCTGTTAAATAGAAAGCACTCCAGTGACACAGACTTTTTTGTACAAAGTGAGTTATAGTAACAGAAAATATACTGAGCTCATTTACTTTTAATTTTTTCTTCTTTGTGAATTTTATTCACATTTACACCCAATTAACATTAACTTTGTATTTGAAAATTTGTAGAGTTTCCATTGTCTAGCTGGCCCACATTTAACACATTACTCTGAACAGAGTGTAATGCAGACAATGGATAAAACAAGTAATCATATACCTACTCATGTTTGTTGTCAGAATAAATAATGGCAAGTTATGAGCCAAATGTATATTCTCAATTGCACAGAGGCTTCCTAAATCTATGGTCAGAAAGAAAATGAGAGAAAACTATATTTCAAAAAGTCAGGAAGACCGCATTTGACAGTCTGAATTTGTATTTCTTGCCCACTTTTCTTTTCGGTATTCTGCTTTGAGTTGCTGCTCTTCCAAAACAACAGTCGCAGAAGAGTAATTCCTAATCATCGTGAGAACCTCGAAATGACAGATTTAAAGAATCGGTAGAAGCGGTACCATCAATCTTAGATGCCAAATAATGATGGTATTGAAGCATAGCAGTTCACACTACTAAAGACGTTTGAGTAATTGTGCCATGATAAGCGAAGCAACTAAATATAATGAGAAAAGTAACAATAAAAGCAGTAAAAGTTCCATATGTATTCTGAGTAAGATTTACATGAACTGGAAATGATTGCAAAAACAAAACTACAAGAATATATTGTTAGATCAGTACAAATTCTGCTTTTGTTAGAATACTTTTAAAATACATGTTTACAATATGTACTTAACATAAAATGACACTGTGAATATTGGCTTTTGAAGGATTATTTTATTACCTCCTCCAATGTGAGTTAGCATATTTCTATCATGAATATCTACTACAGAAATAAACACTTCAAAAATTTTAGATAAGACTGCCTCTATTTTTTTCATTTAATGTTTTCATTTCGTTTTTTTTGTTCTACTATTTATTTAGATTGTTTTAATTTGATTTTATTGTCAAGGTGATTTACAGAGGAGTTACTGTTACATACATAAGGGAGTAGTGCATTTTTTTGTCCAACTTGTAACCTCCTCTCTCATTTCTCCCACCTGCCCTCCTCCCCAACTCCTGCCCCCAAGTTGTACAATTATTTTACAATTATTGTCTTGTAAGTATCACTGTTGCATTGTTCCATCCTTTGTTCTTTGTCTCACTGTTTTAATGTTCCTTGCATTGGTGAATAATGGAAGCTTCAATGACAATAGGCCCGTGTGGTAGCTAAAGAAACTTAAAATGATTTTAAATGTATCAATTTAGAGTGTGTTAGAAATGTATTAAAATATAAAAGTGATGGCATGAGTTAATTCAACTTTATGGGTACACATTTTGCCTTAAATTGAGTATTCACTAAAAACAAACACATTTATTTTATATTCCTCACATTCAATACTGTATACATATAAAATGCTTTTTGTATTTTGCTATTTCCTATTCACTGAGTTTCTACTAAAATTTGGCTGTTAGTTTTAGGAAAATGCTTTTATATTATCTTCATCTCAATCAGAGAAATAAAACATAAAAGCAATGCTTTTCCAAATAAAATTCTGAGTTGAGAGCATTGCATGTGCTTTTAAGAGAATACAGAATCTCAGTAAAATTGTGGAAATTTAATCTACATGCTAGCATAGTTCTGATTAAAGTTGTAAAATATTCTTTTAGTACAACTTTATAGATTTAAAGAGAAATGCAAATACTTTTTTTTATAAAACCATTGCCTTGCAAGTTATTCTAGTACCTTGCAAAAGCTGACGTTCACATTGCTAAAAGGATGTCCACAAATAAAAACATCACTATGTGTACAAAGTAATAAAGAAATAATTGGATTGTGTGTATCCAAAACTTTAATCATATTGGTAAAATAAAATCTCTTACTCTCAGATTATAAGGATAACTGTTTTTCTCTAAATATTTCACATTGTATTAATGTCTTCCAAAAGTTAGATTGAGTGATAACTGCAATGAAGAAAAAAGGAGGTCTTTCCAGTTCTTTCCAGTAATTCTATCTTTAACATTGTCATAATGCCTCAAAACCACTCAAATTTATTTAAATTAAGATTAATATTTATCATGATTTTATCAGACATATGTTAACACGGGCATAAATAAAACTATGGAAATTAATAGTATATACAAACAAAACATAATTCTATCACATTAAAATTTTCTTTCTTAGATTTCTGAAGTTCATTTAGCTTATGCGATAGTAGGGTTGTGTGGTAAAGATTCGAGTTTATTTTCTCATATGATAATCAAAGTATTAAGCGTTTACTCAATATTGAGCAATAAGAGACAGAAAAGACAAGAGTAAATGGTTGGAGAAATAATAAGTAGAAATCTGACTGAAAGTTTCCGTTGAAAATGATTCAAGACTAATCATATATGAAAATGCTTCAAGTGAAATCACACCACAAGCTCGACTGGGTGACTCAGGCCTGTGTTTTTAGCTATTAGGGGGTGGTGATAGGGAGATCTGTGTTCAAGAACCGCCAAGGCACAAGCAAGATTGTGAAGCTCATGTTCAATGAATGATAGGACCCAGTAATCTGTGCCAGTTACACCCAAAGATAGGAGGAGCACAGTAGGGACAGTAAACAGCAGACCAGACTGGGCGCAAAGAGAGAACTGATGCAGGACATAACCAGTGCAGAAAGGAGCCAGAGGCCTACACAGTGGAAGCGTGACTTCCTGGAAAATGTGTCTTCCTGAAAGCAATCCACAGTATATATTTTTATAAAGCTTTTAAATATCACTTCAAACTGTAGCATATGGGAACATAGTAATGTGATTTGATTAAAGTTCATATTAATAAACATTTACATATTTTGCCATGTAAATGATCTGATTTTATCATTCACTAAGATTTTTCATATTTTACTGTTATCAGTTAATTTAAGATTCTGCAGAAGGGTGTGCCATCAGTCAAAAATCTGCAAAGCAAGTCTACAGAGCAGGAAGTCTGCTTCCTTTTCCTCCCTAATCCAGCAGGCCCGCCCCAGTGCTCACATTGATCAGCTCAGGTTCACAATCTGCAGAGGATGTGGCTTCATTCACAGGATGCAATCCAAATCCACGGAACTTCCACCAGGATGTCTTAAAGTACAGCAAAACAAAACAAAACAATAAGATATATATAAAATATAATCAACAAGGTACAAGCCAAAGCAGGAACTTGTCATAAAAATGATTCTCACAAGATTGACAGAAAGGAAGCTGTCTACTTTGGTAGAAAAGACACTTTTCTCCAAGGATTATTTGAAGAGCCTGGACAGGAAGATGAAAAGAAATTTGAGAGGGTAAACAATATTAAAATAGTGCATTGTCCATGAAGTAAAATATGAAACTCATTGAAGGCACCTGAATGCTAAGTATAGTGGTTTTGGAGAAAGTGAAAGTCCATTGGTCAGTCTAAGTGAGCTACTATGTATACATGTGTGAATTAACACCATAAAACCACTTTGAACAATTAGCGTGAAAAAATATGGAATGAGAGGAACATAAAGCTGATCTTGTTCAGGTGAGGGAACTGGCTGCTGAGGGAGGGCAAACAGCAAAGGATGGAGGGTGAATTTGGTTAAAATGTTTAGTATAGGCCAAGTACTGTTGGCGCACACTTGTAATCCTAGCTACACAGGAGGCTGAGATCTGAGTATCATGGTTCAAAGCCAGCCAGGGTAGGAAAGTCCATGAGACTCTTATCTCTAATTAACCACCAGAGTACTGGAAGTTGCGCTGTAGCTCAAGTGGTGGAGTGATAGACTTGAGCTGAAAAAGTGAGGGACAGGGCCCAGGCCCAGAGTTCTTGCCCCAGGACCAGAAAAACAAAAACTTAATACATCTGAGATGTATTCTGAGATCTGCTTCTGTAAAGCAGGAAAGAGGATGAGAAGAGGCCAGTCTAATCAAGGAGCATTTTATATATGGCCTTGACAAAAAGTATTGTGCAATTATGTTAATTAAAACGTACAGTAAATAATTTAAATGTGAGAAACAAAGACTAAAATAAAAAAGTCAGTTGGTCATGGAGATTTAGGTTACTTATTACTATCAATTTTAATCCATTGTCAGGTGTATCTCTCTAATTCCTGTCTCCTTTTTTAGCTATATTTTGAAGTAAGTTTTGAAATCACAAGGCATTTGTATCTCAATTTGTTTTACTTTTTCTTGCCATGTTTTGACAATTTTAGTTTTCTTGCAAGTTCCTATCTGGAAGTGGCTTTTTCATTACAAAAAATTGCATTTGTTAATATTTCACACGGCTCTTACCTTCAATAAAGGTAAAATTGAAATAAATTAAGAAATCCCAGAACTGCATTAAGCACACAGACTCTCATATCTGAATTGTTTTTGGTGGAATATTCCTAATCCACTGAAATAGATCCTGGAAAATAACCTTTGTTTGCTGCTTCATATTAATACTGATCTACATATGTTCTAATAACAAGTAATCATAAAGCAGGCCATGAGTCAAAATAACTGAAACAAATCTATGGTTTAAAAACAAAACAAAACAAAGCATAGTATTAGGTTGGTTACTGTCCCCTTCCTTGTAGACACCTGTAATATTTCAGTTCAGAATCTGTGAATACTTAGAGTGATTGTCCAAGAGCACGGCCCTTTTTCCTAAGGTCTATTACTATTTGGAACTAGTTTAGACAAGGGGATTCTACCATTCTTCCTTACAGTGGTTACAGACAGCAGGTAAGGAAAGGATGGGCATCTCCTGCTCCTCTTCCCCCTCCCCCTCCCTCTCCTCCTCCTGCTTCTCTTAAGCTTTAATAAGGAAGACTGCAGTGGAACCTTGGGAAATAGTTCTTCCTCCTCCTCTTCCCCCTCCTCTTCCTCCTCCCCCTCCCCCTCCCCCTCCTCCTCCTCCTCTCCTTACCTTCCTTTGTCAACAGAATTTTTTGTGCAAAAGGAAACACCCTGATTTTTGTAGAGAGGATATACCCTGTCTGTCAGACTTAACAAATACATGCCTCTCAATGAATGAACATAATTTAAAAATATCTAAAAGTATGATAAGAAGCCACTCATCGTTTACATATTCATTTATTTATTTACTCAGTCCTGGGGCTTGAAATCAGGCCTTGGCACTGTCCTTGAGCTTCTTTTGCTCAGGGCTAGCACTCTACCCCTTAAGCCACAGTGCCACTTCCAGCCTTTTCTCTTTATGTGGTACTGAGAAATCAAACCTAGGGCTTCATGCATGTTAGGCAAGCACTCTACCACTAAGCCACATTCCTAGCCCCTCACTCATAGTTTATTACACTCTAAAATAACAAAATTATTGTTTTATTATAATCAGATATCTATTTTTAAGTAG
This sequence comes from Perognathus longimembris pacificus, assembly GCF_023159225.1. Classification (NCBI taxonomy): domain Eukaryota; kingdom Metazoa; phylum Chordata; class Mammalia; order Rodentia; family Heteromyidae; genus Perognathus; species Perognathus longimembris. The sequence continues at coordinate 10,793,733 of NC_063176.1, read as the reverse complement.
TAAGTGCATTGTCAAATATTATTAACTGACAAGTCAGTTAATAATTTAGCTAAATAATATTAATAAAACTTATTGATCCACTACTTTTAGCATTCTAGTTTAGTCCTTAAGATAGATTGTCTACAATAAATTCTGTTTTACAATATAGTAGATATTCAAATTTTTGAAATGACATAAAAGCAAAGAAAGTGAAACTCTTATTACATAGTTAAATATTATTAATCAAACATAAAATGAGATTAAAATGAATAATAGGGAAGAGAAACTGATGGGTTATTCAGGAAAGACATCTGCAGGAATACTGATGTTGGATTACAAGAGTGATTAGATAATGCCTTTGGGGCCAAAGGAAGCGCATTCATAGGAGAGAGGTAAAATCTCTACTGAGGCAAATCCTAGTGCCTCTTAGAAACAAAATTAAATCCAGTTTCTCAAATTAAACAACAGAGGTATGTGCTTTATCTATCAGAAGTCTTCTTTTACATTTAGTATTTTAATTTTATTGCATTGTAAAGTTGATATGCAGAGTGATTACAGTTCCAAAAGTCAAGTAATGAATACGTTACTTTTGAACCTCATTTACTCCTAGATTTTTTTTGTCTCCTGACCCCAACCACACATCCTATAATACATTTTCAACATATGTCCAGTGAGTATCAATGGTGCATTGGTTCATCCTTTGCCCCTTCATTTCTGTGCTCTTCCTTACCTTCCCCAAACAGATAAACTTACATATAAGATAGAAGTAACAAAAATAAAAAACAGCAATGAAAGAAAAAAAACAAAACAAAACAAAACAGGTAACATAAAAAATTTGTTTCTTTTTTTCTTTCCTTCTCACATTTAATTTTATTGAGAAAGTAATGTACAGAGGGGATACAGTTACAAATACGTACATATGTAAGGTAGATTTTTTGTTGAACATTGTTACCCCCTCCTTTATTTGTCTTCCACTTTCCCTCTCCCCAATACTGACCCCCTGCCCTCAAGTTGTAAAGTTCATTTCCATCTCATTGTATTGTGAGTATCACTGTTGCATTGGTTCACCATTTATTCCTTTGTCTCACCATTTTGTTGTTTCCCTTCCCTTCCCTAATTCAAATAAGCATACATATAATACACAGGGTACCAAAATCAAATACAGTGACAACAGGGCATAAACCATAGAAAAACAATGGAAAAAAAAACCAACACCAGAATTTCACATAGTCCATTCAAAACAACACCAAAAAAGAAAAACTTCTTGGAATTCTTGGAGTTCACTTCTATCGGTATCATTTTTTACAATCATATGACTGTAGCTATTGAGTCTTGAGATCCTCTTCTAAGAATATCCTCCTTTGTTCTCACTGTGTGCATGTTTAGTGTCTTATATGATTTATTATGTCCATGTGTGTTTACTTGTGGATTTATTGGAACATTCCTGTTACAGCCAATGAGAACAGCCATGCAACTTATGTTTGTTTTGTTCTGGTTAAGTCTTATCGTCTTCAGTTTTGTTAGTACTTCAATTGTAGTGACCCTATTTCAAAGTTGCTTTAACATGTATAATTTGGCAAATATTTCTAGGAAATTGAAACAGACTTTTCGATAAATGAACCAAGGAACACGTTTCCTTTTTTTCCATTTCTGCTTATTTTTAAAAGGCAGTATCTGTCTAATCATAGGACTATAATGAGATTCCTTATATGAGTTAACTGAGTAAAATGTTAAAGTAAGAAAACAGGGAACTTGCAAGCCTTGTACCTATAATATATATTTGACTTTTCAAGTTAAGGATTGACACCATTGAATCTAAGTATATGATATTCACCAATTTACTGATATTCTATCTGTGCACTTTGCCAACAGGCCTTTATGAAAAAAAAAGTATTAGAAAAGAAGTGATATATAACTTTCCTACTATATTTTTTTTAATTTTTTTATTATTAATTAAGCAAAAAAAATTTTTTTTACAAGGTGTTGTGCACCGAGGGTACAGTTACATGGTAGGGCAGTGTGTACATTTCTTGTGATATCTTACAACCTGTTTTTCCATCCCTTGTCTAGGTCAGGTAGACCCATATGCAATTTACAATGTATCAAGCACATATACAGTGTTCACAGACTTGGTCTCTACTGTCTCTCCATCTCCCTTTGTTAACAGTCATATATCAGGGAGATCATGCCCCTTTGTTTTCTGTGTTCTAGGCTTGTCTCGCTCAACATTATTTGTTCGAGTTCTGACCATTTCCCTGCGAATAACAATATTTCACCATTCCTAATCGCTATGTAGTATTCCATTGTGTATAAGTACCATATTTTTTGGATCCATTCATCTGTGGAGGGGCATCTGGGTTGTTTCCACATTTTGGCTATTGTGAATTGTGCCGCAATAAACATGGAAGTACAAATGTCCTTTTGATATCTTGGGTTTTGCTGTTTAGGATAGATACCTAGGAGTGGTATGGCTGGGTCATAGGGTAGGACTATATTGAGCTTTTTGAGAAACCTCCATACTGTTCTCCAAAGTGGTTGTACTAATTTGCACTCCCACCAACAATGGAGAAGGGTTCCTCTTTCCCCACAGCCCCTCCAGCATTTGTTGTTTCCTGAGTTCAGAGTATAGGCCATTCTAACTGGGGTGAGGTGGTATCTCAGGGTTGTTTTTATTTGCATTTCCTTTACTAGCAGGGATGTTGAGCATTTCCTCATGTGTTTCTTTGCCATTTTTATATCTTCTCTTGTGAAGTCTCTCTTTAGCTCTTTTGCCCATTTCCTAATAGGTTTATTGGGCTTGGAGGGGCTTAGTTTTTTGAGTTCTCTGTAGATGACAGATATCAGGCCTTTGTCTGTTGCTGTGCTGGTAAATATCCTTTCCCATATCGTTGGCTGTCTTTCTATTTTGGTGGCTATGACCTTAGCTGTGCAGAAACTTTTTAATTTGTAGTAGCCCCATTTGTTGAGTCTTTCCCCTATTTGTTGTGCCCCTGGGACTCTATTCAGGAAGTTCCTTCCTGTGCCTATAAGTTCTAGTGTCTTTCCTACTCTGTCCTTCAGTAGTTTCAAGGATTCAGGTCTGATGTTGAGGTCCTTGATCCATTTTGAGTTGATCTTGGTGCATGGTGATAGGCTTGGGTCTACTTTGAGTTTTCTGCATATGGCTGCCCAGTTCTCCCAGCACCAGTAGTTGAAGAGGCTATGTTTATTCCATTGTATGTCTTTAGCTCCTTTGTCGAATATCAGTTGGCTGTAAGAGTGCGGTTTTATTTCTGGGTCTTCAATTCTAATCCACTGGTCTTCCGATCTGTTTTTATACCAATACCATGCTGTTTTTGTTATGATGGCCTTGTAGTAGAGCTTGAAGTCTGGTATGGTGATACCTCCTGCACTATGTTTTTTGCCTAGAATTGCTTTGGCTATTCTAGGTTTTTTGCTGTTCCATATGAATTTATGGACTGGTTTCTCTATTTCAGTGAAGAATGTGGCTGGGATTTTGATTGGTATTGCATTGAATTTGTATAACAATTTGGGCAATATGGCCATTTTCACTATATTGATTCTGCCTACCCATGAGCATGGGAGGTCTTTCCATCTCCTTGTGTCTTCTTTGATTTCCCTTATTAGATTTTTGTAGTTTTCATTGAATATGTCCGTCACGTCCTTGGTTAAGTTGATCCCTAGGTACTTTATTCTTTTTTTGGCTACTGTAAATGGAATTGTTTCCATAATTTCCTTTTCTGTTTGTCTATTGCTGGTGTACAGAAAAGCTGCTGACTTTTGTGGATTGATTTTGTATCCTGCTACTTTGCCAAATTGGTTTATTAGATGTAGGAGTTTGGGTACTGAGTTTTTTGGGTCCTTGAGATATAAGATCATGTCGTCTGCGAATAGGGATAACTTGATTTCTTCCTTGCCGACGTGGATCCCTTTGATGTCCTCCTCTTGCCTTATTGCTATGGCTAGGGATTCCAGCACTATGTTGAACAGAAGTGGGGAGAGTGGGCATCCTTGTCTTGTTCCTGTGTTTAGGGGGAATGATTTAAGTTTCTCTCCATTTAATATGATATTAGCAGTTGGTCTGTTGTATATGGCTTTTATTGTTTTGAGGAATGTTCCATCTATTCCTGTTCTCTCCAAAGCTTTTAATAGGTATGGATGTTGTATTTTGTCGAAGGCTTTTTGGGCATCAACTGAGATAACAATGTGATTCTTGATTTTAGTTCTGTTTATGTGGTGAATTACATTGATTGATTTACGGATGTTGAACCATCCTTGTGACTGAGGGATGAAGCCTACTTGGTCATGATGTATGATATTCTTAATCAGTTTCTGGATCCTGTTAGCTAATATTTTATTGAGAAGCTTTGCATCTGTGTTCATTAGTGATATTGGTCTGTAGTTCTCTTTTTTTGTTGGATCTTTGCCTGGTTTGGGGATGAGTATGATATTAGCTTCATAGAATGAGTTTGGAATTTCTCCCTCCGTTTCTATTTCGCGGAAGAGTTTGAGGAGTATTGGAATTAGCTCCTCACTAAAGGTTTTGTAGAATTCATTGGTGAATCCATCTGGGCCTGGGCTTTTCTTAGTAGGGAGGTTCTTGATTACCTCTTGTATCTCACTGTAAGTTATTGGTTTATTTAGTTGATTTATTTCTTCTTGGTTCAGTTTGGGCAGTTTGTACTTCTCTAAGAATTGATCCATTTCTGTAAAATTATTGTTTTTTGCTGAGTAGAGGTTTTGGAAATAGCTCCTTATGATTGTTTGAATATCGTGTGTACTTGTCGTAATTTTTCCTGTGGAGTCCCTGATTTTACGAATATGAGTCTCTTCTCTTCTTTTTTTTGTGAGTCTTGCAAGGGGCCTGTCAATTTTGTTTATTTTCTCAAAGAACCAGCTTTTAGTCTTATTTATTTGTTGAATGGTCTTTCTATTTTCAATCAGATTTATCTCTTCTTTAATCTTTGTAATCTCTCCCCTCCTAGTCGTTTTAGATTCTGTCATTTCTTGTTTCTCCAGTTGTTTTAGTTTCATCGTGAGGGTATTCACCTGCTCTGCTTCCATTCTTTTAATGTGGGTACTGAGTGCAATGATCTTGCCCCTCAGTACTGCCTTAGCTGTGTCCCATAGGTTTCTTTGTGATGTGTTTTCTTTGTCATTGTGGCTTATGAATTCCTTGATTTCATCTTTAATTTGATCTGTGGCCCAAGTGTTGGATAGCAGCGTGGGGTTTAGCCTCCAAGAGTGTGTATAGGCTCTGTGGTATCCTTTGTTGTTGAGGGTTACCTTTAATCCACTGTGATCAGATATAATACATGGGATGATGTCAATACTTTTGTATTTGCTGAGGTTCTTTGTGTGGGCTATGACGTGGTCTATTTTGGAATATGATCCATGGGCTGCTGAAAAGAAGGTGTATTGGGTCTCTGTAGGGTGGAAGGTTCTATATAGGTCTGTTAGATCCATTTGGGAAATGGTGTTATTTAGGTCCTCAGCTCCCTTACTAATCCTCTGGGTGTTGGATCTGTCTCTTGGAGAGAGAGGAGTATTAAAGTCACCCACTATGATTGTGTTTGCATCTATCTTGCTCTGTAATTCTGTGAGAATTTGCTTGACATATGTCGGGCCTCTTTTGTTCGGTGAGTATACATTTATCACCGTGATGTCTTGATTCTGGATTTTTCCTTGTATTAATATGTAGTGTCCTTCTTTGTCTTTTTGAGTGGACTTTAAAGAGAAGTCCAGCTTGTCTGAGATCAGAATGGCTACACCTGCCGTTTTGGTGGGTGCATTTGCTTGGTAGATCTTGGTCCATCCTTTCATTCGAAGCCTGTTTTTGTCCCTTGCTGTAAGGTGGGTCTCTTGTAGACAGCAGATGTCAACTTTTTGTTTGCGGATCCATTCTGCCAGTCTGCTCCTCTTAATCGGGGAGTTTAAGCCATTTATATTTAAAGAGATCAAGGATAAGGGTGTTTTTTCTCCTTCCATTTTCTTGTTGGGCTGTTTTTTCCTGTTTTTTTTTTTTTTTTTTTCTTCTTGTCTTTAGTGAGCTGGTCTTTCTGCTGGACTTTGGCTATTGAAGTTTCTTTCTGATTCTGTCTGTGTGTCTTTTACGATCTCTGTTGGGTGGGCTTCCCCTCTTAATATTCGCTGTAGGGCTGGTTTTTTATTCACATACTCCTTTAGCTCCTCTTTGGTGTGGAAAGATCTGGTTCTCCCTTCGAATGTGAACTCCAGTTTCGCTGGATATTTGATCCGAGGTTGTAAGTTGTTATTCTGAAGTACTTGGATAGTGTTCTTCCACTCACTTCGAGCTTGGTAAGTTTGTGTGGATAAGTCGGATGTTATTCGAATCCTCTTCCCATTGAAAAAAGTTTCCTTCTTCGCTTTGGCTGAATTCAGAATTTGGTCTTTAATCTTGAGGTCTGTAGTCTTGAATATTATGTGCCTTGGGGTGGTTTTCCTGGGGTCTGGCCTGCCAGGTGTCCTATAGGCTTCGGTTACCTGGATGGGGTCCCCTGTGAGATTGGGGAAGTTTTCTGCAATAACTTTATTGAGGACATGGTTAAGCCCTCTGCTCTGATATTCGGCTCCTTCTTCTATTCCAATTATGCGCAGATTATATCTCTTGTCTTTGTCCATTAGTTCCTGGATTAATCTTCCCTGAAGCTTCACCTTTTCTTGGAGTGTGGTCATTTTCTGGTTGTTGTCAGCTGCTTCATCGTCCAGGCGAGAGATTCTGGATTCCATATGGTCAACTCTTTGTGTTATGGTTTCAATTGCGGAGTTTATGGATGTCAGAGAGCTATTCATGGTTGTCATATCAGCTCTGATCGTGGAAATTTCTTCCTTTAAAGAGTTGTATTTTAAATCTATTTTTTCATGCATTTCAATTCTCAGGGTGTGGAGATTTTCTTTAAAGGCGGCTTGCATTGTATCCATTTTTGCTTCCATTTCTTTAAACGAGGCTTGCATTGTATCCAGTTTTGCTTCCATTTCTTTCTTAGCTTCCTGGGTGTCCTTCCAGATTTCCGCTCTAAACTCCTGGAATTGTTTTCTGATTTCATTTCTGACGCTTTCGATCATTCCTGTTAACATGGCCTCATTTGCTTTTTTAGTCTCCATCTCCTCTTCAGTCGAGCTGCTTTTTGGAGCTGGCGAGGTGGCTTGTCCTTTGATGAACTGAGTTATGTTTCTTTGTGATTTGCGCATCTGGAGGTCTGTGTAAATCTTCCCTCCCTTCTGTGTAGGCGTGTCTACGGCAGCAGGTGCTGTCGCTGTGGCCCCGCCCACCGGTGTAGGGCACGCCTACCAGAGCGGGCGCTTTCGCCAGGGCCCCGCCCTCCTGTGCACTGTGAGTCCCCTACAACAGGCACTTTAGCGGGGTCTGCCTCCCAGAGCGAGCCCTGGGTTGTTGGGTTGTGCTTGCGCCCTCCCGCGAGTCCGTTGGGGGGGGGGAGGCAGTATGTGTGGGGCCCAGTGGGATCGACTGTCCGGGTGTGGCTTGGCCCCCTCAGACCTCGCCTCCGCTTCGAGGAGGGGGAACGAGATCAGGCTCAGGTGACCCTGCTGGGCTGGTATTGCCCACCAGCACCTGTGATTTTAGTTGTAAGAGTCCGCAAGGTCCAGGCGCCTCGGGTGGGGCTTGCCCTGCCGGCCGTCCCTGGCCCCTGTTGGGAAGGGGACGGGGCCGGTTCTGCCAGTTCAGGAACCTTTGGGGGCTTGGGGCTGTTCCGCCCTTCCCCTGCTAGACTGGCTTCCCAGCGCCTGATGGGAGCTTCCCGCCTGATTTGGGGAGTTCTTTGTTCCCACGGGAGTGGGGAGGGGGAGGGAGGGAGATCTAGCTTCTTTGTCGGGCTTGGGTCTCCCGTTGGGGGAAGGGATTATGGGGGACTCACTTTTGCTGCTTTGTGTGTGTGTCCCGCGCCGCCGTTGGCCCTTCAGGGGTTGGCGAAGTGTCATGGTGGCTTCCCCCGTTCCCTCTTTCTGCCGCGCTGGGTTCCCTTGTCCGAATCCGGTGTGGACCCGAACTTCTCGTCGCTGCAGGTGTGTGTCTTGGTCCGCACCCTGCCTTGTGTCCGTGGGGTCTCCCGCTATATGGATTCTGCGCTCCTGGCAGCCTGTCTGCCGGTCGCTGGGTTCCCCTTTCCCAGCCTGGCCCTGTTTGGGCCAGGGTCGGCTGGTGGGGGGAGGGTGCCCCGGTGAATCTCCGGCTCCGTGTAGGTTTTCGGTTCTTCTTTTTTGCTCCTTTTTGTTTTCCTGCGTTTCTCCACTGCTTCTGGCTGCTGGTTTTGCTGGGTTCTTGGTGGGGTGTTGGGTGTTGTAGTTCCCAGCTCGCTATTCAGTTGGTGTGAGTCGGGGTTCCTCACTATTCTTTCGGCGCCATCTTTCCTCCCCCCTACTATATTTTTTAATGAAGAAATTGACAATCAAGCAGTTTGTGTAGCTTTCTCAAGAAGACATTTTTTCCAAAAGTATGGAATCTTGTTTTCAAACTCAAATTGGTTGAATTTTAGAGCCTATATCTTAATCATGATCATGCTATTATTCTATGGGAACTCAAGATTATTAACATTAGTGTTTGCAAACTAAGTCTACTTTAGTTAACTAAATGAGTGGGTTACAGATCAAATAATAAGTTTCCTCACCCAGAGTAGTGACCTTGATGTAAACCTCATTTGCATTCCACTACTTCTGTGACAGAAGTGCTTACAGTGTAAGTTATGAATGCTGTAGCAAAGAGCTTATAATTTATCCATATCTCTATTAGTTGAAGTAAGCTTTCAATGGTTTTTGCTTAAGGCTATTTGGAATTATATTCCACTGGAACTTTGATAAAATTGATATTCTAGCTTTATGTTACAGAATTTATGTGACACATAGCTATATCCAAATTTTAGATAAGGTATTATAATAAAAAAGGACTTCCACGTAATAATTTGGCCTTTTACTTTATGTTTATGTGTAGCCTGAACTGAAATTCTAATTCCTGAAGGAAGTACTTGCTTTATATGAATCAGATTCTTGTCTTTTCATAACTCTTAGTATTTTTCCACCACCACCACCACCATCATCATCATCATCATCATCATCATCATCATCAAGAGAAATGCTAAAATACTGCTTATTAACTCACTAATAAATGTCAGTTTATTCTAGAAATGGCATTGGTTTGACAGTAAAGCATACCTTCAAGTATTAGTTCTTGAAAATAATTGGGCTTTGAATCTATGGATTTCAAACAGAAAAGTTACAATAATAAGTTGAACTTAATTAAGAAAGGTAATTCTACTACTTTTTCCTTTTTGAGTCTATCACGTCCAGGGACAATATTAACTTCTTTCTGAAAAATACAATAGTTGTATTCATTACTTTATGTATGTAACTGTAACCCCTTTGTACATCACATTGACAATAAAATTAAATTAAAAATCCCACAAATTCTACCTAGGATTTTTATAACAAAGTGAGTATCAGTCAAAATGAATGTTCTGTGAAAGATAAAGCTTTAAATGAATTCAAGGGAATTAAAGCAAAATTACAGACAGATTAAGTTGATAAGTAGGATTTCAGTTAATAGAGTATGATATTCAAGTATTTAAACTGTGATCCAAAGTTGAAAAGATACATTAGAACTATAAAATTGCAATGTCATTAATGAGGAGAATATCAATGAGTAGAATAAAAATAATGGAAAAGTTTAGCCATATTTACTTTAAATATAAATTAACCCCCCCCCCAAATTATACTCTCAACCCAATTAATAAATGGGCTAAATATGTCGAGTGAGGTTTATCAGAAGTAAGAAAAAGAATACAATATCTCTGGCCATAAAATAAATGAATCAAAACAGCATTGAGATTCAACCTCACCCCATTTAGAATGGCTATCATCAAGACAATACAACAGGGCTGGGGATATAGCCTAGTGGCAAGAGTGCCTGCCTCGGATACACGAGGCCCTAGGTTAGATTCCCCAGCACCACATATACAGAAAACGGCCAGAAGCGGCGCTTTGGCTCAAGTGGCACAGTGCTAGCCTTGAGCGGGAAGAAGCCAGGGACAGTGCTCAGGCCCTGAGTCCAAGGCCCAGGACTGGCCAAAAAAAAAAAAAAGACAATACAACAGATGCTGACAGGAATGTGGCCCAAAGAGAATGCTACTACACTGTTGGTGGGAATGTAAACTTATTCACCCACTCTGGAAAGTAGTGTGGTGGTTCCTCAAAAGACTGAACATAGAACTTCCCTATGACCCAGCAATTCCACCTCTGGATGTTTATACAATAGAACAAACAAGGGCACACTAAAGTTACAGATACAGCCCTGTTCATTGCAGCATTGTTTACTGTAGCCAAGCTATGGAACCAACCCAGATGTCCCTCAGTGAACAAATGGATCAAGAAAATGCTGCTATGTATATACAAAATGGAGCTCTATGATTCTATCAGAAAGAATTCTACCTTCAATCCATATGTAAAGGGAAAGATTTGAAAAAAAAATATATATATATATATATTAAGTGAAGCCAGCTAGACACCAAAAAACAAAGGTTGTATCCTTTGCTTCATTTGTGGTAACTAAAATTTTCCTATAAACACACTGGGTGGTAAAAGTAAAAAAAAAATACACTAGAACATGAGATATTATATCGATCTCTAGGGATTCACATACAGTGAGACCAAAGGAAGATATTCTGAAGAGAGAGTCACAAAGGCACAATATTTATGTGCATCTGAGCATATAAAATAATGTTTATCGAAATGAATGCCAAGAAATGGAAATAGGAGTTATTTTTTCATTGTCCCTGTTTTTGTTTTCTGTACGTTTTGCCTTGTTTCTAAGTTTATCCATCTTTGTGAGGATAAATGGGAGGCACAAAATTGGTGGGACAATGAGTGGACAAATGTAACAGTGATACTCATTAGATAGTATGTTTTAAATGAACTAATCAGCTAGTGGAGGGGAACAGGAGGGGAAAAAACGAGGAGAGCTAGGAAGGGATGATATTTTTCAAAATGAAATTTACCCTTTACCTGATGTATGTAACTGTAAACCCTCTGATATCACTTTTAATAACAATAAACTTAAGAAAATAAACAAAATCTCAAAAATATTAACCTATCAGTTAGGTGCTGATGATTGATAATTAACTACTGAGGAATCTAAGACCTGAGAATCAACATTTGAAGCCAGATAGGGCAGATGAATTCCTGAGAATTTAATTCTAATTAATCTGTTAAAAGCTATAAATAGATATGTGGCTTGTGCCTTATAGTGGAAGCTACAGAGCAAAATTCAAACGATAGTAAAACACACACTCTCTCTCTCTCTCACACACACACATAAATTCAATATATTATGTACCTTAAACATATCTTATTCATTTAAATAGAGTATAAGGGGGTACAAAAATATAAAAAAAATTCACTGTATCTGTATACATGAAAAAGTTATTTAATAATGGAGGGAAACAGAGATGAAATAAGAGTAAGGAGTAGAATCAATTTGATTAAGGTATGGTGTATACTTCATATGCATATATAGACCTAAATATGTATACTTATTTTATACGAACATCATGATAAAGTAATAGAAAGTTCATGCAGAACAGTATAGTTTCAATTGGTTAATAAATCAATATATCTAAGCCAAACTGGTTTTATTGTTGTTGTTGCTGTTTTGTTTTGATTTTTAGGAACAGGATGAGCCAGGATTCCTGGGTTCATTCCTGTAATCCTAGCTAATCAGGAGGCTGAGATCTGAGGATCACCATTTGAAGGCAGCTTAGGCTGTAAGACTCTTGTCTCCAATTCAACACTCAAAAACTAGAAGTGTCACTGTGGCTCAAGTGGTAGAGTGCTAGCTTTGAGTACAAAAAGGCCCAGGCCGTGAGTTCAAGCCCCACAATCACCACCAACAAAAACAAAAAATGGGACAGAAACTAATATAGATAGTTAATGGAAAGGAATTACTAAAAGCATAAAGGTAATACGCAATATCTGTTGACAACTTTATGTCAATTTACTTTACAAAATGTAAATTACTGAAGAACATGAACGATCAAAACCTATACATAAATAAAAATGGTCACTTGAAGTAACTTTAACTAAAAGCTATCTTTTCTTTTATCTGTACCAATCTTCATTTGTGATTGGGCTACAAGTGTCAATTCTAAGTTGATTCTAAGTTTCTTACATGTGTAGGTAGGTAAAGTTTGTTTATTAAATAGTTTCTATTTAAAAAACACTGAGCAATGCAAAACATAAATAGTAAAATAGTGTGTGAATTAAATTAAATTGTATGTAACTAATTATGGAGCATGTGTTTTATTCAGACTATCTCAAGAGTTTAATTGCCTTATACATTACTCTATGTTTTTATTTTATTTTTTAATGTTTCTTCATTTGCGTTTGTTTTCAAGTTTCAAGTTGATCTCTAAATGTCATAATGTGCAGACTGGCAGAAAATAAATAAAAATAAATCGAACTTAAATTAAAACATTGGCTGATTTTAATGGGACATTAACATTTGTAAATATGTGTTAGAGAACATTTGGTATAGGGTAAGCACCTCAAACATTACATAAATCTGGAATCAACTATCATTAGAGCTGGGGAAAAGGTTAGTCAAGAGATGGAGTATCTGAAGGTTATAAAAAGGCAGTTTAATTGCTTAAATTTTTCATTAAATAAAAAATATGTATCCCATATTTAATTTATAGGCATCTTAAGATTTTAATTGCCATGGAATTATATAAGGAAACATCATATATTTATGTACATGTGATTTATAAAGTAATGCTTTAAAGTCATGCTTTAAAGACTATTTTTACTAAGTTAAATTTGTGGCACAGAACTATCCAATCTATAAGAAACCCTAGTGTAAAAATTCATATATTAAGAGAGTAAAAATGACATTACTGTTTTGCTAGATTACTCTGTTGAAGTACGATTTTTTTCTTAGTTTATGGTAGGTACTTGGTGACGAAACCTGGGACTTATACTAATGTCCAAAACTATTTAAGCCATGATCAGGACTTTTTCCTTTCATTGTGTTTCTCAAATAGAAGCTCACGTTATGCCTAGGCTGGCATGGATGGTGATTCTCAGAGATGCATTTCCTGAATGGCTGAGATTACAGAAGTGGACCCCATGAGCAGCTCTTGTATGAAATACGGACTTTGTAAAGTTGACCTGAGTTGACAGTTGGTCTCAATTCTTCTGAGTAGCTGGGATTATAACAATGAGCCACCTTGCCTGGGCCTAAAACTGACTTTTAATTTTTTTTGGGGGGGGGGAGGGGTTCTCTTTTATTGTGAAGGTAATGAATAGGGGGATTACAGTCACAAAAATAAGGTAATTAGTATATTTTTTTGTTAAAAACAAATTATTTGTTCAAAGATTTATACATGCCAAACAGCAGAGAAATCCTAAAATTCAAATGTAAAAGAAGAAAAATAGCATAAGGCTTCAATAATTATTATATGTTTACATTTATTAACTGTATTAAAATATATTCTAATTTTTTTCCTCTTGTGTAAACTATAATAATATATGTTGTTGATAGTTGAATAGCCAATGATGTTCTAATCTTACTATAAAAATTACACGTTTGCTGCTTTAAATTCAGAAGTCCAATGTTCATAACAGTTCATAATTTCTTCAAAATGGTGCTTTAAAAATATATACAATAAAAGCATATTAATATAAGATCCTTTTCTCTCCTAACTTTAATCTAAAGGAGCTCAAGAAAGGAAATCATTGTTTCATTTGTTTGAAAGAGATTTTGATGACTTACTTATTGTCATACAAATTGGACAATACAGTAACTGAGACTGGCTACTTTGCTCCACACTAAATGCTGTGACTTCAGCATACACTAAAGGAGCTTTCTCCCACAGATCAATTTCATATGTCACATATTAGCTAAATAAAACTGTAAATTTAAGAAGACTGTTCCACGGATGCAAGCCTCTTTTAACATACGGAAATCAATAAATCTAATTCATCACATCGAAAGAGCCAAGGTCAACTCAGTTCATGCTGAAAAAGCATTTAACAGAAGACAGCACCCATTCATGTTAAAAGCTATGTAGAAAATAAGAAAAAAAGGAACATTCTTTAAACAATAAAGGCTATATGACAGACCAAAAGCTAATATAATACTAAATAGGAAAAAAAAAAAACTAAAGCCATTTCCCCTAAAATCAGGAACAATACCAGGATGCCAACTCTCTCCCCTGCCCTTCAACACAGTTCTGCAACCCTTAGCCAAAGCAATAAGGAAAGAAAAAGGACATTAAAGGGATCCACACAGGAAAAGAAGAAATCAAGATAGCCCTATGTACAGATGAAATGATCTTATACTTGAATGAGCCCCAAAACTGCACTCCCAAACTCCTAGAATTAATAAGCCTATTCATCAAAGTCAGTAGCCTTTCTGTATGCCAACAGTGTACAAGCGGAAAAGGAAATCAGGAAAATGACCCCATTTGCAGTAACCTCAAAAAGAATAAAACATCTAGGAATTAATATAACCAAAGATGTAAATGATCTATTTAATGAAAACTACAAAAACTTAAAGAGAGAAATGAAGGAGGACACCAGGAAATGGAAAGACATTCCCTGCTCATGGATAGGTAGAATGAATATTGTAAAAATGGCCATACTGAAAAAAAAAAAAAAAAAAAAACCTGCTTGGTATGGGCATTAGCATAGACCTAAGATAAATGGAATAGATTGGAAGACCCAGAAATAAAACAACATACTTACAGTCAACTGATTTTTGACAAAGGAGCCAAAAACATACACTGGAAAAAACAAAACCTTTTCAACTATTGGTGCTGGGAAACTAGGCAGCTGTATGCAGAAAGCGAAAAGTGGACCTCAGCTTGCCACCAAGTACTAAGATAAACTCAAAATGGATTAAAGACCTCAACATCAGACCTGAAACTGTGAAAGTACTGCAGGACAGAGTAGATAAAGCACTAGAACTTATAGGCACAGGCAAAAACTTTCTGAACAGAGAGTACCAGGGGAACAACAGATTGGAGAGAGACTTGACAAATGGGACTATATTAAAATAAAAAGTTTCTGCACAGCTAAAGACATTGCAACTAAACTAGAAAGAGTCAACCACCTGAAAAAAGGTATTTACCAGAAAGGCAACAAAGGTCTAATATCCATCATATACAAAGATCTCAAGAAACTAATTCCTTCCAAACCTGATAAAACAATCACTAAATGGGCAAAGGAGCTAAAGAGAGACTTCACAAGAGAAGAAATAGAAATGGCAGCGAAACACATGAAGAAACGCTCAGGAACCCTGGCTGTAAAGGAAAAGCAAATAAAACAACGCTGAGATTCCACCTTAGCCCAGTCAGAATGGCCTGCAGTCTGAATTCAGACAACAAATGCTGGTGAGGATGTGGAGAAAGAGGAACCCTACTACACTGCTGGTGAGAATGCAAATTAGCACAACCACTCTGGAAAGCATTCTGGAGGTTCCTCACAAAACGAAGCATAGACATACAGTACGACACAGCTATACCATTCCTAGGCATCTATCCTGAACATCAGAAACCAAGATATGACAAGAACACCTGCACCTCCATGTTCATTGCTGCACTGTTCACAAAAACCAAGACATGAAAACAACCCAGATGCCCCGCTATAGATGAATGGATTTTAAAAATGTGATACCTATATACAATGGAATATTACATTACCATTAGAAAAGACAAAACAATGGCATTCGCTGGAAAATGGATGGAATTAGAACAGATCATACTGAGTGAGACTAGCCAAGAACAGAGAGACAAATGGCGTATGGTCTCCCTGATATGCGGGTGTTAGAATTAAAATGCAAAGAGATAGAACAAAGTAAACAGGTCTCAAGATACCAAAATATAGTAAAAAGAAAAGTGGACAAAGAATGAGTGGGAAGTTTGTGAGAATAGTAATAATAGTAAGAACAACAATAATACAGCAGAGGGAACCATCGCTACGTTGGACACTGATGAAAGGGAACTAAGCAACTCATGGATGGGGATGGGAAGGAAGGGATGAGTGAAGAAGGAATCAGATGTTAAACAAAAGGAAGATGATGTACATATCATCTGAAATGGAGAAAGTGAGTTTATTGCTAAAGTTCATAGGCTTCATAAGCTATGTAGAGTAGAATGACAATTTTCATCATTGTGAAAGTTAAAATGTATACTGTGAAAAATACTTAATAACTTAAACCCAATAATAAAAACATAAGGACACACACACACAAATTAAGACTGTTAATGACATATACAGAATTGTTATTATGATTTTTGGTGAATACAAAGCAATCTTATCCTTGGGGACTATTTTAATATCATTTTAACATATCACAGTAAATACTGAATGTGAGTCTTACTTCACAGTGGCTAGCTTTCATGACAAAAAGTTCAGAGAAGCAAAAACCAATATTAAGCACGTGGAGCACTCTTGCTGGAAGCTTTCCTCTCCAATTACTTTTTTTGAAAAAATATTGAAATCTACCGGAAGATTATTGAGCATATTGTTGAAACTTGTATTTGTTACTACTCTCTGAATAGACAAAACTTAGAAGAAACAGTATCTTTTTTTTTCCTTCTCAGTGTCCAATTCTGGATTTGCTAAATCATTCATGAATGCAACACCAGTTTTCTGCATTAATAATACAGGAGAGTCTATGAAAGATAAAATAGAACTTGCAAAAGAAATCAAAGTTTTGAATCTGTAACCTCTCTGTACATCAGTTTGATAATAAAAATTTGAAAAAAAAAGAAATCAAAGTTTTGGCAGGTTTTCTGGTGCCCATTCATCTAGCACTTTATGTCATTAATCATTACAGCATTTTTGAGTATTGCATGCTTAGTAAGGGAAGGCTTGACCTACAGGACACCCACAATTCAGAAAAGAAAAAAAAAAATTCTATTCCTAAGAATATTTTCCAATGAGCAACAAGAACATTTTCTTTACTTTGAGTTAATATCTAAAATTTAGTCTTTAAAGAGACCTAGCTCCTATTTTAATTCTATTTTCCCCACTCTGATATAAAATAGTGTATATAGCATAGTGTTGCATTCTAGGACCAATGAAAACAATTTTGTATAAAACATAATTCCTCTGAGTAATATTCTTTCTCTTCCTACATAGCAAAAATCCCTCTTTAGAATACAGTATATAAAAATAACTGGTCTTCAAAATCCCTATGCGATACTTATTTTTTCAAACTAACACAAAAGTTAAAGTGTATCAAATGCGTCTCTTACCAAGAGAGCCATGATTATTTCTAAATATACAAAAACAAACATTGAATTGCCTTCAAAGGGATTACTTTCTATTTATACCTGATGAAATCCTATCATTTAACTTAACATGTTTTCTAATGTCAAGAGTTAACTTTTCAAATTTTAATTGTTCATTTACTGTCAAGGTGGTGTACAGATGGGTTACAGTTACATACATAAGTAGTGAGTAAAACTTACTTCCATCCTCGTTTTTCTCCCACCTTCCCTCCTCCCCTACACCATTATTGTACAGTTAGTTTGCAGCATGTTTCTTTTAAGTATTGTTGTTGCATTGGTTTCGCCTTTCTCACCATTTTGATGTTCCCTTTCTCTTCCTTAATTCAGATAAACATATATAAAATATCCAGGGTACCAAACTAATAAAAACAGATGCTAGTGGGGATATGGCCCAAAGGGAACCCTACTACACTGTTGGTGGGAGTAAAACATGTTCAACCACTCTGGAAAGCAGTATAGAGGTTCTTCAAAAGGCTAAACTTAGAGCTCCCTTCTGACCCAGAAACCACATTTTTGGGGCATTTAACCAAAGGATCACAAGCAAGGCCATATTAAAATGACCAGTACAACCATGTTCATTGCAGCACTATTTAACATAGCTAAAATAGTTAACTTTTGAGAGGCAATTCTAAATTCATTATTTTACATAAGATATTGAGAATTGAAAGAAATATTAAATATGATCTAATCCAATTTTTCCACTGTTTCAAAAATAAATACCATAAAAATCAATATTGTAATTTTTATCATAACAGGTACTCAGATTAAAATTATATCTCCTGATATCCAATGTGGCTCATTGAGTTTTCTGTATGCCTGGATTTAAACAAACATGATATTTTCTTCAGTTTATATTTAAGTTAGTAAATTTCTCAAGAATATATCTCTATTAATTTAAAATAAGCCAATCATAGAACAGAACAATAAAGAAGTTTAACTTACTGTATTTCCAAGAATCAGATACCACAAGCTGATTATGTATCCCAAACAAAATTTGTCCTTCATAATGATAAATGTGATGCTTAAATTATATTTTGAAGAATTTATATACAAATACAAATATTTATATACAAATACAAATACACACACACACACTCACACTAGCAACTATAAAGTTATTTGCCCACAGAGCATTTTTCACTTGTCTCTGTCCTTGTGTCTCTAGCTTCTAACTCCAGATGCATTTACATTCTTAAACAGACCACCTGCTTCTCAAATCAATTGCATATTGTGACTTGAACATTGTTTAGAAATAGCAAGGAAATAAAAACTTGTTTCTAAAGAGGTGGATATAACTTGCAATGTGTATATTACTTTCCAACTACCCTGCTGAGATAATTGCCTGGGTCATCACATCATATACCATATACATGATTTTGTCTAACGTTGTAGTCTGTCTTCTTCAATTGTCATGGTTTTTCTTTTTTGTTGTTGTTACTTGCCATTATCTTTATTTTTGTTTAGAAATCTTTTCAGATAGAGGGCAAAGACTCATTTAGACACAGGGAAAAATGGAATTACTCTGATCTACCATTATTCCTAAGCATATTCTTGGCTCCTCTGTCACTAATTACCAATTACCAAACTACATGCATTACATCTAGCTCTCAAGTTCTTATTTCTTAAGAAAGCAATTGATTGGTTCAGCCATTTTTGCACAGAACATAAAGAGTCTATTACCACCAAGTTAGCTCAAGTACTGAACTGAATATATTTATACTAATTATTGAATTGTTCTTTTTAATTTGGCTCAATAATTAACTTCTGTGTAACTTATTATATAAATATTTAGTTTCTATAGATTTTATTTCTCTTAATATATTATTCCCTTGTTTGCTGATGTATTTACCAATGTTTTGGATGAAGGAAAAGTAGACTATATTAATAATCAATGTTAATAATGAAAATACCGGGGCTGGGGATATGGCCTAGTGGCAAGAGCACTTGCCTTGTATACATGAGGCCCTGGGTTCGATTCCCCAGCACCACATATATGGAAAATGGCCAGAAGTGGTGCTGTGGCTCAAGTGGTAGAGTGCTAGCCTTGAGCAAAAAGAAGCCAGGGACAGTGCTCAGGCCCTGAGTTCAAGGCCCAGGACTGGCCAAAAAAAAAATAATAATGAAAATACCTTTAGCTTGACTCCCATATCCATGTTCATGTAATATAAGCAAAGCCATATTAAGATAAACAAATATTTCTACTTCAAACGTTTACTTTGGTTAATATGTTTCATTTTTAAATTTTGTTTGTTAATCATGATGTTCACACACGTGTAGAGATGTTTCTTATAGCAGGCTACATAACATACCCTACAGTATTTTAGGTATTTTTATTCTGCCTAAAAATACATTTGAATCACTTCCAGAATTAAGCAAAGATATGTCCATTTCACCATTTGAAATTGCATTTTATTTCCATTTCATTCGGCTCATTCATGTTTGTATCTTTAAGTTAAATATAGGCAGATGTGGTTGTGGATTTAGCTCAGTGGAAAAGCACTTGTCCGAAAAGTGCAAGTGCCTGGCTTCCGTCCTCAACTGCGAAAAAACAATATAAAGACAAATGCATGAGCATTACAATTAATAGATACGCTATTCTTCCCATTGCTTATTTGACTATAACATGGCTATGGCTCCTTAACCATTATTGAAAATGATATTAAAAAAATCAAATGCAAAGCCTAGTTTAGCATTATATGAAATGTATGCATGCCATTTTTATTTCTTGAACTACTGTAGGGAAATAGCATGCATACTGCAATATTCTGTTTGTAAATTAATATAAATTTTGATATTAAATAAATGTAGTGTTCACTATATATACAAGTGAGATTAAAGAATTACATATAGCTTTCAGAGATATATTAAAAATAACTTTCTGTGTATCCATCTTTCTGTCTACCTATGTATCTGCCTAAGTTTCTGTCCACTTACCCACCTATTTATGAGACCAGAATCTGAAAATTATGTTTTTTTCTGCAGTACTAATTATTGAGATAAAAATTTCAAAAGCGGTGAGAAACCAAGCATCCACAATTTGCATTTGATAATGAAGCTTAACAGACCAGGATGTTTATTGTCCAGATATTGTCTATGAGGCAAAACAAACATCTAAATTATAACTTTGCAACATCTGCTTCCTCTAGGGGACTATTTGGATGGACTTTGACAGATGTGAGAACTGAGAAGAATGGCTGTAACAAATGAGACTACTAATAGTGCTGTCTTTAAAAAAAATGCAGCCAATATTAGTTTCCTGAAGTGAAACCTAGAATGAGATGATATGCACCTGTTCCTCTACGCAAATTGTGCTGCAAAGAGATAATGACTTTAGCATGACTTTAGCATCATTATTTTCTATCAGGTGAAATGTGGACAAAAATGTGAAACAGTTCACCATGGGAAAATTGTAAATCATAATTGTATTTTTCAAAAAAATCTCCTAATTTGTGCAGAATCACAATGCATATTATGACTGGTGAGTCATTCTTGCAGCCGCGGAAGTAACAGAGAAGACTAGGCTTGTTATCTTCCTTTGATGCACGATTGCTTTCGAATTTTGCACCCTAAAGATTCATAATTACACCTCTGAGCTCATCTTGATATAATTTTAATATCACAGATGAGAAAACTTGCTGATGCACCTTGTGACTGGAATTGTTAGATACACCGAAAGCTTAAATGAACAATCACTTCATAGTAAGCTCATGAGATCAATCTTGAATTCAGTATCATTTTCATTGGAAAGGAAGAAATCATTCTATGCGTTGATATTTTTAAGAAAATAAAGGCCCATTTACTATATAGTTATAAAACATTTCTGAAAATAATTCCATATGTTTCTCATTAAGTGTTGGGGTGATAAGTTGGGTAGCAGTAGCTCCTGACAGTCATCCTAGCTACTCAGGAGGCTGAGATCCCAGTTCAAAGCCAGCCTAGGTAGGATAGTCTGTGAGAAACTTGTATTCAAATAACTATCGAGAAGCTTTAAGTGGAGCTTGGATAGAGTGCTTGCCTTCAGACAGAATGCCCAGACCCTGAGTTCAAACCCCAGACCCCCGCACAAAAGAAAAAGAAAAAAAAAAACGGCGTCACCATCACCTTTATTTGAAATTACAGGGGTCTTGTTCACCTTTGCAATTATTTAGATTTGGTCAAAGTAAGACTGAGTCTAGATTATGAAAACACATGTATTTTCTGCTTATTAATATATCACAAATTTCAAGACAGAAATTTACATTTTTCACTCACCAAACATTGAGTAGCAAGCAATCTATATAATTATACTTTCTGAAAATACAAACTATTCCATAACCTACTTTTGACTTATTACTGAAATGAATAATAAGCAATAAATTAAAAACAAATATTTCAAGATTTATGATAGAAAAGGCAGGGCAACAAAATTTATGTTCTAGAAGTATAGGAAGTTGTAGGGACATTATAGATCTAAATGTTATTACATAGAAAAATATAACCAATAGCCTTTATTTTCCCTTCAATTTACTAAGACTTGATCAACATATTCCCAAGATTAACAGATTAGAAAACAATAACCATCAAGATAAATGATTGGCAAAAAAGAATATAAATTCATATTTGAATTATTAAAAAATGTAAAATATTTAAGCCATTAACTAGACCAGTGACATGCAGAACAATGATATAATATGTCAGTCTTAGAAATGTTGGGACAAGTCCCAGTGGCTCATGCTTAATCCTAGCTAGTCAAGTGACTGAGATCTGAGGATTGCCGTTCCAAGTCTTCTTTGGCAGAAATGTCCCCATGAAACTCTTATTTCCAATTAATCTCTGAAAAAACCCAGAATTAGAGCTATAGCTCAAGTATTAGAGTGCTAGCCTAAAGCACAAACATGCTCAGGGACAGCACACAGACCCTGGGTTTAAGCCCCACAATGGACAAAATTAATAATAATAATAATAATGTTGGACAGGAAAGGTACAGAGGCTCAAGCCTACAATCCTATATACTGTAGAGACAAAATTTAAGAGAATCAAGTTTGCAGGACAGCCTTAGACAAAATGTTTATGAGTGTTATTATCAATAAGCAAAAAAGCTAGATATCATAGCATTCATCTGTTATTCCAGATATTCAGGAGGCAAAAACAAAATTGTGGTTTATATGAACTAGGGTTTGAACACAAGATACTATCAAAAACATAAACTAAGCTAAAGGAGCTAAAGGATTGACTCAACAGCAAAACACCCGCATAGCAACCACAAGTTCTTCTTGAGTTCAAACATCAGAACTACCAGAAAGGAAGGGAGGAAGGAAAGGAGGGAGGGAAGGAGGGAGGGAGGGAAGAAGGGAGGGAAGGAGGAAAAGCAATTGAATAATGTCTTTGAAGAACAGAAAATATAGTAGAGAAAATCAAGAAATAGAATTACCTCATAAATCAACATCTAATAGACAAAGTGTAAAACTATATTTTCTTGTGAACTGTGATCCAGTTATCTGAATTCACTTGGAGAATAACTGATATTTAAGAATGAAAATATCATACCAATTCTATTTAAACATGTTTACAAAATTAAAGAATTTCAAGGAAAATATATAATTTCAAAAGCTTGAATTAAAAATCACTGAACAGAGGGACAAGTTAACAAACAGTACAAGAAATGTATCCAATGCCTAACGTATGAAACTGTAACCTCTCTGTACATCAGTTTGATAATAAAAATTTGAAAAAAAATCACTGAACACATTTTAGGAACCTAGCAATAAGACTGTATCAAAAATTGACAAAGATATCAAGTGTGAGATAATTACAAAGGCATTTGTCTCACAAAAAAAGAAGCAATAAACAGAAAATTACCTAAAAAAATCCATGTTGACTATGTTGTCTTTATTTTATGACTCTAAGCAACTAAATATTTAAATATCAATCACTCTTATTAACAAAATAAAGGAGAAATGTAATCATTTCCATACATATGAATTTATTTTAATATTTACATAATTTTAATAAAGTCTTTCTACATAATAAAAATGAAAAGAGACTACTGAATCTCTGATGGTGGCTTAAAGCAACTTGCTCCTGGACCTAATCTAAAAGTGCTCAGATGAAGCTAACGAGGAGTCCTGAAATACCTTCCAGACATAAGTGCAATCAATTCCACCATTCTGGAAAGTGAGGCATCCGAAGATACAAAAAGCTAACTGAGATTTATATCACCTCAGTTCCACAGCACAAGTCTCTCCAGTCATGCATAGGGCACGTGGCACAGAGCATGGTTTAGAAATCCAGGAGAATCCTTCCACTTAGAACCATCTAGGTAGTTTGTGTCAGGACAGTAGGCATGACTCTGGGTTGGCACTTGTCAGTCTTGACATTCATCACCAGGCGTTTAAGTGAACTCCACTTAGTCGCTATGGCAATCGTCTCTATCCTAGCTCCTCTCCCATGTAGCTCTGAAACTGGGCACCTATGAGAACCCTGGAGAAACATCTATAGATGTGGAGGATTCTTAGAATTGTTTATGCCTGTTTTCTCCCCTTCCCTCCATCTCTGTTGTTTCTTGGAAAAATATAGCTTACAGGAATTATTTTATACTCAAAAGTAATAGACATTATTAAAGAATTTAAGATTGATATGTTTTCTTATGTAAATATTCATTTATTGTACATCACATGTTATTCTCTAAGACAGGGTTCAGTGGTTTGGGAACCTTCTATGTAGCTAAGAGATTACACAGCCAAACTTAACATTATCCTATCTTACTATAGTCATGTCTTGCTATTGGCATTCTATAGAGACTGTCATAATGTTTATTGGTAATTACATTAGGTACTATTAAGATTGTTAACTAAAAACAATGGTTTAAGAGAGGAAGATGTAAATATACTTACTATACATACATCTTACAATGTTTTTAGATCATGCCATGGGATTATATTTTGTAATTTTGAATAATGAAAAATGTGAGAGTAATTTTAATTACAGCATGAATAGTAGATTTTAAAACCAAATGCTTAAACTAAGTGCTTATGTTCCCCTTGGCATAGAGGAAAAATACTTTCATTTCCATTTCAGTTTCACTAGCAGAGAAAATGTCATATATCAGTCAGTTCTAGTCAATTTGCTCTATACCTCTTTGAAATACTATGCAAATTTTACAGAAAAAAGTCACATGAAGTCTCTCATGCTGAATGATACTTTACATTAGTCACAATATTCTGTAATCTTTTCACACATAATACACAGTTCTGTATTGCCATTGTATATATATACTTGATCAATGAACTGTTTTGAAAAAAAGTCAGATTTCTTCAAGCCAGGACTTCTCCTATCATGCTGAAGTTTATAAATTATAGCACAAGCACGATACCTCATTTCTGCATTTTAATTTGAAATTTTTAAATAAACTTTCTGGTTAGAAAAAGACATATGGCCTATTGCATGAACCAAACTATATTTTATTAATATTTTTTTTTTTACAAATTATTGCAATCTACAACTGTTTAGGTGACATTGAATGTTAGTGAAATGATGACTTAGGAAATTGTGCATGATGAAATATGTAGCTAATTAAATATAGCTTATTAGAATAAAGACACAAATCAGGTAGAATGTGATAAAAGGTGCAGAATATGGAGATAATTAGAATCAAATGATATTCAAATTTATTCAACTAATTAGATTCACATTGTTATATATAGTCAATTATCCAAGAAGTCACATAGTGAAGGATCAAATCTTGGAGTTTTTATTCGAGCATTCCCAGTCTGCAGGAAGCCAATTGTTACAAAGGTCTGCAGCCCAGAAATACACTTAACACTATCAGAAAACAGGCCAGATAGTACAACTCCCTTGTGGCCAATGATGGCTCTGGCCAGGTATGACCTAAATGTTACAACATATTCTACACTTTTCAACTAAAATCTTTCAATAAGAATAATCAATGGAAGCAAAAAAAAATCCCAAACAGGTAAATAAAATTTGAGGAGACTTTTGTAACTCCCACGTGGTATAAAAAAAATACAGAGAGGGCTGGGGATATAGCCTAGTGGCAAGAGTGCCTGCCTCGGATACACGAGGCCCTAGGTTCGATTCCCCAGCACCACATATACAGAAAACGGCCAGAAGCGGCGCTGTGGTTCAAGTGGCGGAGTGCTAGCCTTGAGCGGGAAGAAGCCAGGGACAGTGCTCAGGCCCGGAGTCCAAGGCCCAGGACTGGCCAAAAAAAAAAAAAAAATACAGAGAAAATACAGAATAGAGGTTTTAATTTACTGTAGGTTATCATAAAATCTAGATTGGAACTGTGAATTAGGTCCTCTTTCACTCCCATTTCTTCTAAATATTTTTAAGAATGACTAAATAAAGTTCCTGTAAACAATACATTTTCATTCTCAAGAACATGAGACATTTCAGCAATACTCAATCTTGTAAATGTAGGCATATGAATTAATATGTTTGTGCTCAATGTTAATCTATTTCTAGATGTTTCTCATTACTCCAAAGAAACATATCAATTAATATTTCCATGGTAGCATGATCTATAAGGTAACATGTCAAAATTTCATTTCTCTTTTTATGGTGAAGATTTATTTTGGTGATACCTCATGCTTGCTAGGCTGGTACCCTATGACTGAGCCATGTCTCCATCTCCATTTTTCAATGGCGATTTTTAGGATAGTGTCACTTCCCAACCAACCGTGTACCTAAGCTGGGATTAACCTCCTTTAGGATACCATTCTTTCTGGGATCACAAGCATGTTGCAGTATGCACCCCCTTGTTCAGCCTCCCGCTGTGGGTGTGGATTCTCAATGATTTTACTTAGTCTGACCTGGAATTGAATCCTTCGAATCTCTGCCTTCCATGTTGTTCAGAATGGCAGGTGCATTCCACAAAACTATGGGTGAAAACAATTCTTGCTAACATGACTTCTCAAGCTGACCTTGAGATTGATTGCAAGGCCTGAACCACTGAAAATCAAACACAGACCCTCCTTCTGTGATTAGTTCAGTAACAATGAGAGTTATACTCTCAGCTTTTTTATTTACTTTTTTAAAAAAAATTATTGGTAGGAGGTTTCCATTGAGAGCATGGTTTAGAAAAGCATAAGCTTCTATCAATTGAATCATATGGAAGATTCTGAGCAAACTGGAAACATTCATGGACTGTTTAGTTGTTGCTGTTGTTGTTGTTAGTAAAACAGGACTCCATGCAGAGTGTTGTTGACTACACTATTCCAAGTGGAACTAGCCACCAGCATCAAAAGTTGTTCCCTCAACTCCTGTGCTATAGGACCATTTCACATGTATTGGAACGATTAATCTTTCATTGGCTAGCCAGCCCACGGTCACTGGGACAAAGCACATGATTAACTTACGAAAAAAGTATTTATTTTAGCCTTACAAATCCCCTAAAGGTTCCACCCCTTCCCCATACGTGCACAGGCTGCTAACTTTCAGAGGGTTTTAAAACAAGAAAAGGTAACTGTATCCCATATTATGCAGCAGGTTCAGTCGTGTTTCAATGCTAATGGAGATGGAGTAATGATGGAAGCTGTGAATTCTAGTAAAATAAATTTTCATTGTTTAATGTTCTAATTTTAGAACTTGCTGTAATACCAGCAAATGAATAGAATCTGTAGATTGGTAGGATGTGTTACATTAGAGAAGTACATCAATCAAACAACTAACTGCTTTTAACAGAGTTACTTTATGTTTTTTTTTTAATTTATATTGTCAAACCGATGTACATAGAGGTTACAGCTTCATACTTTAGGCACTGGATACATTTCTTGGACTGTTTGTTACCTCCTCCCTCATTCCCTCCTCCCCCCTGCCCCTTTCCCTTTCTCCCCATGAGTTGTTCAGTTGATTTACACCAAACACTTTCACAAGTATTGCTTTTGTAGTCATTTGTCTTTTTATCCTGTGTCTCTCGATTTTGGTATTCCCTTTCAGTTTCCTAGTTCTAATTCCAGTATATACAATATCCAGTGTACTCAGATAAGATACAGAGATAGTTCTGGTACAACCACAGGAAGGGGATACAAGAGGATCATCAACAATAGAAGCTATGGTTTCACATCACATGTTGAAAGTAATTACAACAATGATATAACAGTTTATGTTTTTAAGGAACTCAGTTGAAAATCCGGAAAACTAGAGAAATTACTGTATAACAGGATTTTGAAGAGACTTGGATAAATCGAGAATAAACCTCCAGTTGTTTTGTGGTTCTTTAAATTTGCTATAAATTTTGTATGTTAGAGAAATTTCAGATTCTTCTGTCACTTTTCTTAAGTTACAAATAATATTCCTGTGGGTAGAAGCATAAAAAGCAACCTAAAGCAGGCATGGCTGGTTCATGTCTGCAATCCCAACTGCTTGACAGGCTACAGGGGCAGATATGTTCACAAGACTTAGCTTAGTGGGAGTGGTGGAAGATGAAGCCACATCCTTGTCATCTAAGGTATGATAGGAATCCTTAAAAAATGGTGGATCATGGTTCAGGTGTTTGCCTACCTAAGCAGCAAGCGAGAGAGCCTTTGACAAAAATACAATCCACCAAAAAAGAACTTGAGGTGTGGTTTTTCAATTGAATGTTTGCCAAGCAAGCATGACAGACTGACTTCAAACCTCAGTATTGTTTCACAATAAAGAAATGACAACAGTCATCTTACAGATATTTTAAATTGTCCATTCGTTCATTCATTCAGCGTGTTGATGTACACCTGCCATTCACAAAGTGTGTCATGCACTAAGAACTTAAAGTGGAAAAACAATCAATACCTACACTTGAAATCTGATTTAAAAAAAATGTTTATACAAACATAAATTTGAAAATAGAATTTCTGCAGCAAATATAACTTAAGGAGTTATAAGACAGAGCAAGAGACCTTGGTCTGTTCTTACGCTTGGGATTAAAGATGAACATCAAAAATTCCTAATTATTGGGGCTGGGGATATAGCCTAGTGGCAAGAGTGCCTGCCTCGGATACACGAGGCCCTAGGTTCGATTCCCCAGCACCACATATACAGAAAAAACGGCCAGAAGCGGCGCTGTGGCTCAAGTGGCAGAGTGCTAGCCTTGAGCGGGAAGAAGCCAGGGACAGTGCTCAGGCCCTGAGTCCAAGGCCCAGGACTGGCCAAAAAAAAAAAAAAAAAAAATCCTAATTATAACTTTTGAAACAAGTAGACTGCTAATTGTATGTAATCTCAGAGTTTTGGTGCCATGATAGTTTTACTAATTTTCAAAAACAACATATTTTGATTCTAGCCATCTATCTACCTTAAAACTGTGATTTCTATTTTAAAAAAGTATCACTACATCTTTTCCCCCTGTATCTTTAACCAGTTGCTTGTATCTCAGAATTAGTCATGCTAGCAAAGGAAAAGAAAAGTATTCAACCATGGCTCTACTTCAAATGACCAATATTGTGTTACATTAGGCAACAGTACCATATTATCTTGGACATAGATTTAAATTACACAAAGCAATTCTGAATTTTATAGATTTAATGAAGTGCTTTGGAACCTTTGGTGCACTGCATACATATGAAGTACAATCACTACTAATTCTTAGTGCTCTGTTCTTAAGTAGCTATGGAAGCGTAATTATAAATGATTTATACAAGCAAGTATACAGTAAAGTGGTCAGTGCAGAACAGAAGTCAATGTGATTTCTATTTAAAAACACATCAGGGAAGACTAACATAAATCCCTGTTCCTTTAAAGGTGGAATATCAGAGAATAATGCCAACTTCATTTAAAAAAAATCTGGGAACATATTGTACCTGCTAATTGCCCACTTCACAGAACAAGGTAAACTGTTTAGATTTTCTAGTAGATATGATGTAACTGTTATCCACAATAAACTCTAAATGGTATTATTCTCTGAGGATATGAGCAGAAATTAACATAATATAGTCTTATATAGTCAGTAGACAAGTCTGATGATTTCTTTGAGGAGAAGCTTATTTGTGTGCTGCAATTTAAGGTCAAATCACTAATCAGAAAAACAAGAAACATCTCCATTTTTTTAAAGTGACATTTCCCAGCCCTTCTTTTCATAAATGTGGAGAAAAGTCAAGCTAGCTAAGGTTTTGTAGTGGATGTCAAGAATATCTGCACTTCATCCAACCATGAAATGAGGTTTTAATGATTACCCCAAATCATTAAATTTTATCAGATGGATTATTCTCCATTATGGTCACTTAAAGTTCAAATTAATGTAAATTAAGTTCATTAAAATGAGTACCCCTCTCAAAAAACTGATGCACATATTGCTTGTATAAATTCTCAGTATACAATCACAATGGTAGAACTGTGTATAAGTTGTCAGCTTTCTATAGTCTTACCAAGTAAGGACTTATGGAAAGTATTGATTTCAGGAAGAATGTTCTTTCTGATTATCTTTATGAGCAAATAATAATATGCAATTTTCATTATGTTAAAATTTACATATTAATATGCATTGAAAATGTCCCTATTCTTTTACCATGTTTTATTAGATATATTCAATGCAACATAATTATATATATGTTTGCCAATCATGCTTCAATTAAGTATGTTACTGTTATACTTACAATTTTATAGAACACACATATACATATAAATAGTTACAATGTGTGATCTCTCCACAGATCTATTTTCCTCTAGATACTCTATAAGTGTATTTAAATACCTAATTTTTTATTTTTGAAAATATATTTCATTGACTAGTAAAATAGAGTTTATGTTTGTTTTCCCTCTAAATTATCTTACAGTCATCACAAGGGCATTCATTTTTATTCCTTCTCTTTTTTTGAAATAATTTACTTTACATGTTACTAAGAATAAATTAAAATTCTTCATATAATTTAGAAGCTTGATGCCACAGTTAGAATATCCTCTTAAAAATGCATCTTGATACTTTATTGCTGATGGAGTGGTGTTGAGAGGTAGGACTTTTAGGAATATATTAATTCCTGAGGGCTGTACCTCATGAATAGATCATTACCGTCAATGTGGAAATATTTGATGTGACTTTACAATAGGCTGTTGATGAAAGGATGAATGGGGCCAGATATCCTTTCTCTGACTTGCACATGCTTGTGTGCTCTCTTGTCATGTTATAAGGTAGGAGAAAGGCCCTTGATGGGACGCCAGCCTTAAGCTCTTGGGCTGCCCAGCTTGTACAACAGTGAGACAAGTAAATACTAGTATTTAGAGTTCTTTCAGTCTCTGGCATTTTGGTTATAGTCACAGAAAAAATGGAATGATGCCTATGCTTTCAAAAACTCTTCAAAATATTAAAATTATATATTAACATCATTGTTAACATTACACAGACAATAAAGTGAAAGATATAGACATATCCTTCTGTTCCCAAAGAAGACAAAACAAATTAGCATTCAATGGGTCATCCAAAATGATTTGGTGATATACAATATTTTCGATTACTTTTAAAGTATTCTGACAATATAAAAGATAGAAGGATGTATTAGATATCACCCTGAGCTACCTCAAATGCAAAATGTTTTATGTGAGTAGTATAGGAAAGCCATGATGTGTTCCCCTATGTGAACAAGGAATAAATGAATTTTGGTTTTTATAAAATTTAAAACTGCACTAGGAAGCACCACGAGTGTGTTTTTTCATGGTATGGAATGCTGCCCTCTTTTCTGTGCATCCTTCCACTTAAGTTCTCATCCTCTTCAATCTCTTGGATACCCTGGGAATCTGAATTGATTGATGAGCTCTTTTATTCCCTAGTTTCTGCTTCCATCAAGAGGAATCACAAGTATTAGTGACCTCTTACATTTTGTGAGTTCAGTGGCCTAGCTCCAACTCTCATCCAAAGGTGATAGTTCTTTCATGCAAACTAACAGAAAACTTCTTCCTTCCTTTTCCTTTGTTCCTTTTGGCCATACTAGGAATAATAGAATCCTGCTGTGTCTGGTTTTGGAGTATCTGTGCCATTTCATAATTATTTCTTTTCTTATACTACTTACACCTTTGCACATTGTTTCACTATTAAAATTATAAAAGTCACTATACTTGAATATGCCATATATTTTATGTTAGTAGCTTCACTATGTGTTATGTATTGGAAATAGGCCCATGAAATAAGCTTTAAAATGACACTCTGGGATTAGATTGATCACACACACACACACACACACACACACACACACACACACACACGAACGTATGTGTGTGTGTATGATCATAAAATCTTTAGTATATAAAATATATATTAAATTTATATGAAAGATCTATAGGATTATTCAAAGAAATCTGGCCATATATTCACCTAAAGAAGTAGAGTGCTAAGAGTGAAGAAATTCATACTGACTTTGCTTCAGGTTAAATGGGTTCAGCGATGTGTAATTCATTCCTGTCAGCATTATACCTGTACAATGAGGATTTGGGCAAGGGAAATGAGTAGTGAGCAAATAATTTGAGATGACATTCTTGTGGTGCTAATAGAGTATCAGAATAGAAATCATATTCTGGGCTGTTGTGTATGAGGATCTGAAGATATCAACAAGCTCTGGGTTGAAAAACTAAACAGTAAATTCATATTGTTGTAAGCAAATGAGCTGAAAACATTGGTACAGGTGAACTTGATCCATGCAATGAAAAGATACATTAAAATAGCAAATAAATGAGGAAATGAACAGATATGGTATCCATGTAAATTTAGAGAAACATCTTATCATGCAAATGTGTTACATAAAAATCAAAGTGAGTCTTTATAATCCTTTCATGGCTCTTCATTAACATAATTTCTATACTATAGACAAATTTAGAATGATTTAACCAAAATCTCTTTTGGTTAACGTGAATTATGGCCTAAAGTTTTCCTTTTACCTATGAGTTATTTAAAACAGAATAGCAGCAACAAAAAATCACCATATCCTCAGTTCAAAGATGTAGGATAAAACCTGAAATATTTCTGGAAGGAATTCTTACAAACTATTTCATATTTCTCATGTGTATGTCCTAATAAAACCATTTTGTTCATCCAAGAACAATTTACCTATGCTTTATTTGTTCTTAATTTTACTGATTAACAAGGAAATTCTTTCGAGATAATTACCATAAATGCAGCTACATACTAATATCAAAGTCAGCATAAATCTTTTCAGTTAAGTGTGATATGTTATGAGTTCGTAAGGTCTGGATTGAGTTAAACTTAATGTTACTTATTAGATATTATATTGAAGGAAAAATATATTTTATCCTTTTCTTCCCTCCTATATCAACTTTATAGCCATGTGTCAAATATGGTTAAACAAAATCTGAACGACTACGCCCTGAAGGAAAGGTGGATGGGTATTAACTTTTAACACACTTGCAAGATATGGTGTTTAACTGATTTGGCTAATAAATGTTTGGGAGAATTTGTTACGTTAAAATTCAAATTGGTTTCAGAATTTGTGTGTGTGCTAGAATTCTAGTACCCAAGTAACTGGCCTATATTCAACAATGACACCATAAGACAGAAACTATGAAATGTATAACAAAATGTAATAGAAATCATTACAACAATTCCCAACTCTAGGCACTTTTGTTAAAACACACAAGAATTCATACCAGACCTTGCTACTGACTGCATTCCTCATAATCTGTTCTCCATAGTAACATGTGTTGCTGATTTATGTAATGATCAAATGTACCTTTCTTTTTCCAATAGCTCATTTATTCCATGTGAACCCTTTTCAAATTAGGATTACTGAAGAATTTAAGTGATTTTCAGTGTAAAAAATGAAGGAGTCACTTACTTATGGTAAGTGACAAACTATCTCTAAAATTAGGCTTTGAATTGATGTCTTATAAAAGCTCTACTAGAGAGAAAGCCATGACATCTCTTTAAAATGAATAATGTCCTTCCTTTTTTTCTCATTTCTTTGTTATTAAAGTGATGTACAGAGGAGTTACAGTTTCATAGTTAAGGCAGTGAGTACATTTCTTATCCAACTCATTTCTCCTTCCTCATTTCCCCCCTTCCCATTTTCTTCTTCCTCCCCCCATTAGTTGTACAGTCCGTTAACACCGTATAGTTTTTTTAAGTATTGCTGTTGCATTGGTTTGTCTTTTGATTCTTTATCTCTTAATTTTGGTATTCCCTTTCCCTTCCATAGTTCCAATACATGCATAAACAATATCCAAGATACTAAAATTAGCTACAGTGATACAAGTGGTAAAACCATGGGAAAGAAAGACAAACTAAAAAGTGCATAATTTCACATGGTATGCTGAAACTAACAATGGTTCAACACCTGTAACAAACTAAAACTAGATCCTTATATAACACTCTATACCACAATTAATTTCAAATGAATGAAAGACCTCCAGATAAACTCAGATACCCGAAAACAGTGCAAGAAGGAATAGGAGAAACACTTGGGCTCCTTTTCCCAGGACAAAACTTTCCTAATAAAGGCCCAGAAACACAACAAATCAAAGAAAGTGTGAACCAACGGGATTGCATCAAACTGCAGAGCTTCTTAATGGCAAAGGATATAGCTTGGAAGATAAATAGAAAGCCCACAGACTGGGAGAAGATCTTTACTGGTCATACAACAGACAAAGGCTTCCCTCATATCTAAACTACACGTTGAACTCAAAAAATTAAATTCCCCAAAACAAATCCTCAAAGAACCAACTGCCCCCTCAACAAATGGGCTAAAGACCTAAAAAGAGACTTCTCTGAAGAGAAAATGAGAATGGACAAGAGACACATGAAGAAGTGCTCTACATCACTGCCATAAAAGAAATGCAAATCAAGACAACACTGAGAATATGTCCTTTCTTATTAATCATATTTTACTGTATTGTTTGCACTATTTCACATTCCTGGATATTCTGTGAATACATACATACATACATACATACATACATACATGGTGTATGTATGTGTATTTTATGAATATATATACATATGCATTCACACACACATATGAGAATTCAGAACGAAAACTGAGTTCAGCTTGTTATCCTACAGAATGATTTTGTTTTGCACTCTTAAAATTATCATGTCTACTCCAAAGACATGATTTTTTTTTTTTTGCCAGTCCTGGGCCTTGGACTCAGGGCCTGAGCACTGTTCCTGGCTTCTTTTTGCTCAAGGCTAACACTCAACCACTTGAGCCACAGTGCCACTTCTGGCCATTTTCTATACATGTGGTGCTGGGGAATCAAACCCAGGGCTTCATGTATACAAGACAAGCACTCTTGCCACTAGGCCATATTCCCAGCCAAGACATGATTTTTGTCTTGTAATTATTCCAGTATTGTTAGTTACTAGTTGCTAATTTCACTTCAGAAATGTTATTAAATATTTTGAAATAGATGCACATCAAAATTTTATACTGACTGAAATCTCCTATATCATGGTCTCCAGTATACTTTGACCTTACCATGGCACATATATATTTTGAATAAAATGATTCTCCAAAGTTTAAGTGAGCTTTAGAATTTAGGATATAGAAGACTAAAGGACCAAGTAATTGCTACCAAGGCAATAAAAACTGATTGCTATTATTCCCTATAATTATTTTTCAGTAAACTTCACATGTTGAAATCTTAACTTCAGCATGATGGAATTTGGAGGCGAAACATGTGCATCATAATTAGGTCAGGAAGACACAGCATTCACAAACAGAATTACAGAAATATTGAAGAGACTTGAGAAAGCTTCCCGTGGCATTGTGTAAGGACATCAGGAGAAATCACTGAACACTAAAACCCGGGTTCACATCAGAAATGCAATCTTCTGGCACAGAAATTGTGTACTCCCTATTGAAGAAATAAATCAGTTACCTCTGTAGTATTCACTTGATAGTATTTGGCTACACCACCACAAAAAAGTCTAAGATAGCCATGCAAAGGATGAAGTAAGTATTCAAATATGATGAAATGTGGATCAAGGGAAAGTAGTGATCAAAACGAAGCAGACAAAGAGATGATTTATTTTATTTTATTTGGTTTTATTGAGGATGTGGAGATTAAAAAATATCAAAGGTTGAATGTGGAGTGAGACTTCTACAGTAGCATTATGCCATCCACATGGAAGAGATCACTATCCTAACTTGTAAGTAACTTAGCATAATATAAAATACAGCAGGGAGTACAAATTTAATTCTCTTCAGAAACATTGGTCTTTTCTCTCTTAGCTATTCTTAGTACTTTCTTTGCACACTTATTTTGGATTATTATTTTTCTTTTATGGTGCTGGTCCTGGAGCAAGAACTCAGGGCCTTGCTGCTGTCCCTGAGCTTTTGGGCTCAAAGCTAGTGCTCTAACACTTGAGCCACAGCTCCATTTCCAGCTTTCTGGGGGTTGATTGGAGACAAGGGTCTCATGGACTGCTTTCTTGGATGGCTTCAAACCACAGTCCCTAAATCTCTACCTGCTGACTAGCGACGATTACATTCCTGAGCTACTGGGCACCCTGCTTACAATGAATACAAATTTTAAGGTGAAATAATACTTTAGATTGGCCTCTCTGTCTCCTAAAAACTGCTTATGAAACAGGAAGTTCGTAATAAGTGTTAAATTATTCACAAATGAATCAAAACCCTATACATCAGTTTTTCATTTTAATAGTCTACAAATACATTTTTCTTATGCTATTCTTATTGATTTTTAATTGTAAGCAGAAATGTTAACATATCTCAGAAAATCAGATACATGACAAAACATACATACTATTTTAACACAGTCATTTTTAAAAGAGAATGAAGCAAAGGGTTCCTGAATTTGTTTATTACGTAGAAGGAAAGTTGTATTTATGTTTTATTTTATTCATTTATTTTTAATAATGGAGTTTTGAACTCCGGGCCTTAATTATGTTAGGCCTTTACTCTCCCACTTTTGACCAAATCAGTCTGAGACTGTGTTCTTCCTATCTTTACTTCCTGTGTAACTGGAACTATAGATATGCTTCCCCTATGCCTTGTTTTAAATTATCCTCAGTGAATTAGGCAAGGATATTGGATTTCAGGAGACAACATTCTTGTAAAGGAAGATAAAGCTGAAACTACTATACTGAATATCCTATTATATAATCATATTGCCACTTTATTCCTAGGGATCATTAGTGTTCCAACAGGAGAAGAAAGTGTAAATGCAAGATAAAGTAGTATTATGGTATTTACAGAAAAAAATCTTGTTTTTACCTTCACTCAGAGTCCATTTCTAGTCTTTTATACATTCAAGTTCCTTCTGCTGCCTTCTTTAGTTACTTATTCCATTCAACTGTCAAACACCACCTTGTGCTAGTTGCACAGTTTCACAGTGATTTCTACCATGAGCTGCATGTATTGTCAGCTTGTCAGAAATGCCTTTGCCTTGTGCTTTTCAACTCTACAATAGCAGCCTGATTGACACTTGGGAAAATCTGTCAACATTTTTTTTCCTTTGGTTGCTTTACACAGGAACAGAAAGATGATGCAGTTTCTATCCGTTAGTTTGGTAAAATCATAGCCTTAGTGAGAGAAAGACCAGTTTCCTAAATCATTCATCTAAATAAGGCAGCCAATAGATTCAGTGGTCAAAAGACTTGTGAAGCCAAATTAAAGAACTTTGGTTTTGAAATCCCCTTGTATAGAGCAAATTCCTAATTAAAAACACATACTTTAACATATAACATTTAAAGTATGTTAAACATATTAAAATATGATTTTCATCATTATGAATTGTGATATATTTACGAGTTTGGACATATCAAGTTTGTGAAACAGGGAAAATAAAAAATGCTTCTAAAATTTAAAAAAAAATCTCTGAAATAGCACAAACTATACAAAAAATTTGGATAAATTTGTTTTATTCTTTATGATAGAGCAGAAAGTACTAGTTAGCACTTAGCTTATTGTTTTTTTCCTTAAAAATCTCACCACATATTATATAAATTAATGGTCTTTGCATTACAAATTTTATGTACTGAAAATATAAAAACAAGATATACCTGGGTTTTTTTACCTTAAAATAAAATTAACATGAAATGAACAGATTTTATTTACTTAAGTATGGATATTTACAATAAAACTACTTATGACCTTAGGAGATAACAAACTAATGAAATTAGGAAACATCTATGCAATACTTTCTTACAGTTCCTTAAAATTTTTAGATTAAGTAACTAGGTTTTAACTCCTCCTAAACAATCTGAGTATCATTAAACTGCTTATAGTCATGATATAGTTTCAAGGTATTTATTCTCAAATTCTAGAAATAGAAATTTTATTTAGATATAAATATGCTATATCTAAATGAATATGGGCCCCAGTAAACAATGGGAAGAATTAAAAAATAAGCCTACTTGAAAGGAAAGTGTCTTGAAAATAAATTTTTGCATTTCATAATGCCTAAATATGACTTAATTCTTGAGATGTAATTCCCTAGCTAGAAATGAAATCTAGCTATCAATTTAAAATTAATAACATAATCAAAGGTTGCCTGAAAGTGTCTGACTTTTTTTTTTACTATGATACATATATGTATGTATTTTCAGTGATTCATATATATAGTCCTCTCTCCAAACTTTGCATGTTGGCTACCTTAGTGCATTGCCAGGAGACAGACACATTTGAGTCACTCTATGTGAGTTCTGATTTCTGGTCTCAGAATATCTGAGCAGACACAAAGTTGCAGTAACTTGTAGGTAAAATTATGTTTGTCTACAATTCATATTTTGAAGCTAGTCATAAGAGGTCATATTGCTGGATGTCCTAACTCATTATGACTAATGTGATAGTTCAATCAAAAGAGCATAAAACATCAGAAATGCAAGTTCATGAAGTAAATTTCGTGTACTCACAATGAGAAAATAGTCGCATGACTGAAAGGAGAACTGTATTTGGAGAATCCATCCAATCCTGCGCATACTTTATTAAACATTCAGCTTCCTAAACTGTGAGGAATGAACTCTCTGTTGTTTAAGCTCTCTAATGTTTGTCCTATCTAATTGCAACTCTAGCAAGCCACCCATGAACTCTGCATGGAACTGCATTGTGTGGTCTCAGTTTTGTAGGATCGCTATTGGATTCTTGTCTACATTCTCCCTCTTTGCTCCTCTTCCTATGTCTACCTCTTTCCCTTGGACCCCATCCTACCCTTTTCAAGTACCTGGTTCTTGGTATTCTAATTTGCTCAACTTTGTCTTTTTAAAAAACATTGTTTTGCAAAATATGTAAGGCAAATCAAAGCACCAAGGCAGGGGATTAAATGACCCTCTTGAAGGTTACAGGAAGAAAG
Source organism: Perognathus longimembris pacificus (assembly GCF_023159225.1). Lineage (NCBI taxonomy): Eukaryota > Metazoa > Chordata > Mammalia > Rodentia > Heteromyidae > Perognathus > Perognathus longimembris. The sequence goes on along the minus strand of NC_063176.1, from coordinate 10,755,208 downwards.
AACAAATTTTCTTTAAAAAATACTTTATTTGGCAATCTAGTTACACATACTTATGCTTCTATCATCAATACACAAACAAATTAAACTTTAAGATGATAGGATGAAGTTTTCACTAATTTGTAGTTCAGTTTAGTACCAGTTATTCATGCCTGAAATTTAGCTACTCAACAGGCTGAGATCTTGGGATCCAGGTTTAAAACTAGACAATTATTAACGTGCTTAGCCCCCTTCCTTTTGCTATAGTTTTATTATTATTCAATGAGTATTCATTATCCTCATTCTTCATTCTTTACCACAGCTTCACTTTGGGTATTGGCTATATGATTTATTATTGTCTTAGGCCATTGTGTGGAAATAAAAGCTTTTTTAGTTGGTTGAATCTTTAATAAGCTTTAAGCCTGGTGCCAGTGGCGCATGCGTGTAGTTCTATGTACTCAGAAGGTTGAGATCAGAGGAAGTCAGCAGAAAGCTCACCTGACATGAAAGTCATGAGAGTCTTCTCTCGTAATTTAACCACTAGAAAGGCACAAATGCAACAGTGGTTCAAGTGGTAGTGCATTGTGCAGAAGCTCAGAGACAGTCGCCAAGCCATGAGTTTAAGCCCAGGACTGGCAAACGTAACCATAAAAAGATCAAACTAGAACTCAAAGTTCTTCATATTTTTTGGAATTTCTATATCAAGACTAGCGTAAACACTTCTTTTTGTGGATATTTAAAAACAACAATAAAAGGCAGAGCGAAAGGAAGAAAAGAAATGCAGGTAGGAGGGGTAGAAGAAGAAAAAAGAGAGGGACAGGGGCAGGAAGAAGAAGAAGAAGAGGGAGAAGGGCAAGGGACAAGAAAAGGGAGGGAGGGGGCAAAGGGGAGAAAAGAGACAGACAGCTAGAGACAGAGTGAGAGGCAGTGGGAGAGAGAGAGAGAGAGAGAGAGAGAGAGACAGAGACAGAGAGAGAGACAGAGAGAGAACTGAATGGGAATGTGGAAGAATGCAATATTCCAAGGGCGGAACAATTGAATCCACACTAGTATATTTGTTGTTCTCGAATCCCTTATTTTGGCTGCAGTCCTCTTCTTTGGAAATAGCTGCCAGGCTAGCCTTTATGTATTTTGGCTCTACCTCATCAGCATTTGTGACTGTTTTGTTATATTACTTGGATACATTTGAAAATCTGTTAGAAAATATTCACAAGTTGCTGACTGAGCAGCTTTCTTGGTTGGATTCCTTTCTATAAAACAAAATAAAAAGGCTCATGTGTAAATTTCCATTTCAAATTGTCAGACTCACCCATCATCTAAGACAGTAATTTTGGTCAACCATCTGTCTCAAAATACCATTAGTCTTTCCCCTAGTTAGTCCTGATTTTATTTATTTATTTATTCATTCATTCATTTATTCATTTAGATTCTAGTAGCACCATAGCAACAATTCTAGTTAGGAAATGCTGTTTTCTCTCAGGACTCTGGTACATAGTCTTTGTATATATAAAGTACTGGTAGCACCATGACTTCAGCTTCTCTTATTTGATGCTTTAATTAAAACTAATAAATAACTATACATGTCATTTTAATTCAATTAGAAGTGTCTCTTACTATGGGATCTTAAGAAATTATGTAACATCCTTTACTTGAAAGTTTAGCTTTGACATTTCAAAATTTCTGGAATTATAGTTTTTTTCAGGTTAATTCTCGACCAAACAATACACACCAGCATCAGCTGCATTTATGCTGTTTTAAGATGAAAAGCAATTTTTTAAAAAGACATGGTTTTAAATAACAAACATTAATGTGAGGTCACAATCTCGTAATAGATACCTGAAACCCTGCTAAAGGCATTATATTGGATCTGATATGTTTATATTATATAAGGAAACTATAGATTTGGTTGCATATACCATATATTGCTCTCATGACTGAAAGAGAGAGCAGTTCATTAATAGGATCTCACCAGTCTTTTTGTGTGAACTCAGGGCCTGGGCACTGTCCCTGAACACATTTGCTGAAGGCAGATTACCACTTGAACTACAGTTTCACTTGTGTTCTTTTGGGGGTTATGTGGAGCTAAGTTTCTCACTGTGTGAATTGCCTGGGCTGGCATTGAGCTTCCATCGTCCTCAGGTCTTAGCCTCCTGCGTAGCTGAGATTACCCGCATGAGACACTGGCAACTTGATCAATGATTTTTTTTTTTGTATTCTTGTTTATTTTTTGTTGTTCATTTTTTGTTCTTAAAGATTTGACCAACAAAATATTTTTTTCTCTTCCACACAATGACCTAAGCTAATATTAAGTCACATAGCCAAGCACAAAATGTGTTGAGTGATAAAGATACCTCCTATGAATAGTGTGGAGCACAAATGTTCACTGAATAGCAATAAAATTACACTAAAAATGAATAGAGCTAAACATATTATCCTATTAGAGCTAATCATATTATCCAATTAGTGTAAGTATGCACACAAAAGTAAAAATACATAGATAATTCACATATATTGTTTTTACTGAAACAAATTATTGAAAATCTTACAAAGATAAAGTTTTAAGTTTTAAAAGATTAAAAGCTTAATTGAAGCTAATACCAAAGAATTTTTTTAAAAAAACAATAAATATATGATGTCATAAACTTTTTAACATATTTTTATTTTAGGTGAACAAAGATTACATATTAAGAAGTTTTTCCTAAGATATTTTTGCTACCTAGTTACTCTATTTTTAACTATCAAATGAAATAATAAGAAGGATAAGTAAATGAAAATGAAGAAGAGGAACACAACCTGATAAACTTACCATCAGAGCTTGAAATTTCAGTATTAATCTATCTCTCAACAAGAGATCAAATGAACAAAAGATGGCAAGGAAAAAATAACACAAATAATTCCTTTCCTTTCCTTTGTGAGCAACTCAGTTCAAATTCATTATTTGAAAAGGAACAAACATGATTTCAATGTCAAGAACTAAAGAGAAATGCATTTTAGCTGAGAGCAAGGTGTCATGTCCTCACTGGACAAAATTTTACAGTATCTATGGGAGGCAGCCCAGCATTAGCTATCAAAGTCGAAGTTGAGAAGAGCATCTACCAAAGAGAATAGGATGGTTCATCAAATCTGACTGCTGGAGAGAAGATAGACAGAGCGAGAGGCAACATGGAGCAACTTGATACATGTCAAGGTTAGTGAACAATAAATCTATCTAGACAGCTACTTGAGAAATGTACTGGAGCCAAAGCAAGACATTATGTGCATAGAAAACTTTATAGGAGTAGTATATTGAAGTACAAGTCGTCAAAAGGGTCTACTACCCAGCTGGGAATTTGACCAAAGAGCATAACGCATCTTTATAGAAGTTAAGTGGGTGTTAAGGAGTCAGGAATGGGCAATTCAGGGCAGAAACCAAAGTTAACTGAGAAAGAGATGGATAATAATAAATGGAGTACATATCTTGGACTGAATAAACAAATTAAATACATAATGATGTTAGAATCAAGAAAGTCTAGACATGACCAGCAAGATCAATGCATAAGCTATATAATGGTGGATTAGACTGGGACATACATAAACAGGCACACTAGTAAGTATAACTATGAAACAGTATATATTATGGATTTGTATGCACATGTGTATCTATCTATTGATTTATATGTATAACAGAAGCAGTAGTATCATGATCATATAAACACACATAAAATTTAACATTTAGCATTTCCATCAAACATTTCATGTATTTACTATCTTGGAAGATGTGGTTAGATGTAATATGTAACATTTGTATATATGCATATACAAGTTTATTATATGTATATATACACATATTGATATATCAATACATGCTTATATATGCTAGCGTATCAATACAGTGATATACATACATTCTATAAGTACATCTAATTGAATGTGTACCTGTTGCCTTATTTTATCATCAAGGGTGCAGAAGGAAGATTCACATCTAAAGATAACTTGACTGGGGAACGTATAGTGAAATAATAACAACACATAGTAACCTGGGGCTAGAAGACGGTGCACAAAAAGTGAATAAGCTTGATGATAGGGAGGGGAAATCTGCAATGCTGGAATTCAGATCTTGGTGGAAAGAATGTTCTCCAACAACAATGTAGATCTTGTTGCAGACTGCTGGGTAGTGAGTAGCATTTGCCTATCTTATGAACATATAGGATATACATCTTTGCTTCATATTATTAGTCCCCAGCTAATCTAAACAGAGCTTAATGGTGAGGTGTTTGACTTTATAGTTGATACACAGCGTGTATATTCCACAATTATCTTTGTGCAAGAAATCAAGCTAGTATACAGAATACGAAAGGCAAAATAAATAGTTCTGGAAGCTAGACTTAAGAACTCTACCTGGTAGGATCAGAATACATTCATAGGAAAATAAGTAACACTACTAATGTAATATGATTCATCTAAAATAATAGGATATACTGATTTCATAAATATTAAAAGTTGATGAATGAGATCCATTAAAGAGTGCCCAAATAACCTCAAATGGCAAAGGAAAAATGATAATAAATTAGACTGACCAACATTCATTAATCAAATAATGAAAGTTAACATTACTATTAATGTGCCTGATATAAAAGTTGGTCACCTACCAGGATCTACTTAGAAAAAATAATTACTTCTCTTATATTCCTGCCAAATACACATAATATAAAACCCCACTCTAGTCACAAGGTAACATCTGACAAATGACGAACCAAATAGAAGAAATGACTTAGAACTTTAGAAGAGTCAAGGTCCTTCAGTCACGTAAGGTCAGAAATGATTTCTTGGTAGAAGACCAAATATAAATAAATAGAATACAATTCTGATGGAATATTCCTTTTTTAAAGCTACTAATATAAATGTTGCAAAAAATGGGAGTTTCCTCTAAGGATAGTGTAGTAGTATTATATTAACAATTTCTGTTTTTCCTATCTTACGGTAACATAGGAAAAACATTTTAAAGTATCAGGATCGGGGCATAGCATGCTTGCATTTCAAAAACTAGGCAATCTGTTGCTACTTATTTTATATAAGCATACATTGTGTGATTACAGTATCTTATTCTTCAGAAATACATGCAGACATCTGTTGAGAGCTTATCTTTATAAATATAAACATAGATATGGTTTTCCAAGGTCCGCTTAAAACTGCCAATGAATAGGATGTCCGTTTATCCCAGAGTTAGGCTGAGCAAAATGCATATGAATAATGTGAATCTGTGTTTCAGAAAAGAAATGCTTTTTCCTCCTTAATTGAGCCATCTGTGCTCTTGACTGCACATTTTTATCTTCACTGCCAAAAGAATCATCCACCTTTATTAGCAAAGACGATTTTATTACAATTTGATTAACTTGAAAAAATGAATTTATAGTAATTATATGCTCGGATGCATGAATAAACTTTCAGTTACACATATTTTTACCATACAATTTAAATTTGACTCAACATGTTTTGAGTTTTATGTATATTATTAATGTCAATCTATGTTCCATGTATGAGACTAAATATGTTCACTTTGTACTTTTAAGCCTGAGTTAATTTTACTTAACAGTTTTTTAAATCCTGATCCAAGTTCATATACACAATCAATTCAACCAAAGGATGCTATGCCCAGGATTGGTTTCCAATTCTGTAACTCCTTTGGCGAAGTAATTTACAGTTTATCAAAATAAGTGTGATGAAGTGAAACTATAGAATAGGCGATCAAGGGATGGGTGCAGATAAACTCAGAGAGGAAGTTTTCACAGATATAATCATAATATTCAGTGCACACATGTGAAAATGGACCCAGCATATTTCAGTAGTTGAGTAAAGGTGCGATGGGGAGAATAATGGAAAAGGGGATACTGATCAAGATCTATTGCACCCCTAAATTGACTGTTGAATTTGTTAGTTTGTTCAGATTAATTTAAAAGCACCCTCCAAAATTTGAATAAACTTTTTGACCTTAAGAAGTCCCTTATAGATTTCAAATCATAGTAATTTTGCTAATAGTTAATCCAAACTATAAAACATAAACCCTAAAGCTGGGTACCACTGGTTCATTCCTGTAATCCTAACTCCTCAGTAGGCTGAGATCTAAGGAATAAGGTTCAAATCCATCACGGGCAGGAAAGTCTTTCGAGAGACTCTTACTCTCCCATTAACCAGCTAAAAATTGGAAGGAGAACTGTGGCTCTAGTGGTGGAGGGCTAGTCTTGAGCATAAAAGCTTAGGGATTGCATCTATGCCCTGAGTTCAAGCCCCAGCATTGGCACAACAGTGGGAAAAAAGATGACAACCTTAATCTTTTGCAACTTTAAACTTTTAAAACTTTAACTGGGACACCTAAGTCAAGTATAATATATGAGTCCAGATGGAAACATATTGGCACAAGTTCTTTCCATGGTATTTTCTATGAAGGAAATAAACATGGTTGTGGACATTTCACATTAAACACAGTGATTGATGGGGTTTTCCTTGAAGTGAATTTTGAGATCCGAAAACAGAGAATAATCCATGCTTTTTTTTATATCCTTCATACCAGTTGTCTGTGCTTGACTAGAGCTCACACTTGTCTTCACCTACAAAACAGCTCAGATTAAAGGAAAGTACCATCACACCCAACTCATAGATTGATTCTTTAATTCATAATTTATGTGCATAGATGAAGGGGAAAGTCATGTAGAGTAGGAATGGGAGACTGAGACAGAGAGAATAAGAGACAGAAGAATGGAAAACAGGAAGAGGAAGACAGGAAGAAAAAAAGGAAACACATCAAGAACTGATATAGAGATCATATGGGAAATAAATTTGGGGCATTTCTTACATATAAAATCTATAATATACTTGATATGATGCTGATGAAATATTTTTCTCCTTAATAAGTCAAATGAATGTATACAATAAAATGCCCCAAATTATTTATGTTAACAACTAATACACAAAGACAAGCACGTATACCTGAACTGAATGATCTCAATGTCTTCTAAAAGAAGCAAATTCTAACTGAAGTAGAATTCACTAAAATAAGATATTTGCATACTTTTTCAGCCTAAAATCAGTTAAGCTTCCTTGTGACTCAATGTGTGCCCAGATTATGGATGCTCAGATATTCTTGAGTGGAAGCTATAAGTTTTCAGAATTATTAAGCCTTGAAATGTGTTTCATGTTAAACTGGCAATGTCACATCTTAAAACAGACAAGTAGGGATTGTACTTATCTTCATTGAACAAAAGAACCTGATAATTTATGACTATTGATGTGGCCATAGGTGCTAGTCTTAATATACTAATGAAGAAAATTAACATTTTACAGTGATTTTTTTGATTTTTGTTTTGTTTTTGTTGCCAGTCCTGGGGCGTGAACTCAGGGCCTGAGCACTGTCCCTGGCTTCTTTTTGCTCAAGGCTAGTACTCTACCTCTTGAGCCACAGCTCCACTTCCGGCTTTTTCCTATATATGTGGTGCTGAGGAATTGAACCCAGGGCTTCATGTATACGAGGCGAGCACTTTACCACTAGGCCATTTTCCAGCCCCTTTACAGTGATTTTTTTAAAACTAGAAATCCTGATAATTACATTCAACCTTTATTTGGTTTTAAATGAAAGATTTGGTGTTTCCTGAAGGGGTAAATTCACCAACTGTGATAGCTGGCTTAAGAATTCATCCTTTACAGCTTCTTTCTATCTAAATTTCCACTTACCTGGTGATTTACCTCAGTATCTGAAAACAAGGACTTTGGACCTGAATCCCTGAATTAGAGTCTGTTTCTGGTAAGGCACACATGAACTTGGTGTTACAGGCAGCAAAGCAAGCAAACACTCAGAAAGAGATTCTGAAATTGACAACTCTCTTCTGGTGGTAGTGGTGATTTAAGCTGGCCTGTTGTGCCAGCACAGTTATTGAGAACTCTTGCAAGTCTGAAGTTTGAATGAGATTCAGGTGGAAAGGGTTGTCTGTCATGAGCAAAATTCTTTCCTTTGAAAACTGGTGGAAACGTTACTTGATAGATTGCTGCTGTTCATTGACTACATTTTTTAAGTATTATGGATATATCTAAGGAAAAATGACCACCTTAAGCTAACCAAATATAAACCCATTAAACTATACATAAGGCAGTTCTATGAAATTTCCTATGGTAACATTTAAGGATACTCTATGTGGTACTGACTGAAACTATATACAAGGATTTCTTTCTGAAGAGAATGATAGAAGAAAAGATTTATTAAATGCTCTAATAATTCTTGACTACAGAGAAAGCTTTGATAAGACCTGTTAGATCCTAACTCCTAGGATAGAAATGTCTAATTGGATAAAATCAAGAATCTTGATCCTCAAACCCCCTTAATATAAGAAGAAGTTAAATCTGTGAAGTTTTGATGAGATACCCATCACATTTCTTGCCTAATCATGGTGGCTTATTGATAAAAGAACAATGAGATTAGTCAAGGAAAGAAGAAACAGAGAAGAGGAAATAAGGAAGGAAGGAAGGAAGGAAGGAAGGAAGGAAGGAAGGAAGGAAGGAAGGAAGGAAGGAAGGAAGGAAGGAAGGAAGGGAGGGAGGGAGGGAGGGAGGGAGGAAGGGAGGGAGGGAGGGAGGAAGGAAGGAAGAAAGGAAAGAAGGAAGGATGAAGGGAGGAAAAAAGCAAAAAGGAAGAAAGGAAAGGAGGGAAAAGAAAAGGGGAGGGAGGAAAGGAAGGGAAGAAGTGAGGTAGATTACATACATTTGTACTAGAGCACAGAGCACAGGGAAATACTTAAATTTACTGGCTTATAAAATGCACAAAAGTCAGTGAAGGAATACAAACAGCAAGACCTGCATAAAAGGCAGTGGATATTTTTTTCTCCAGATTCACAAACATCCCGAAACTTCTACAAGTTTGCCTACCTAGAACTTGCTAAACCCAGTCATTTTTTGAGGTTTTGTAGAAACTTCACAGCTTGGACATGATTGAATTTACAACCAGTAGTTAACTGAATTTTGGTCATTTGGCCCTCTCAGGAGTTTCAAGACTGGGAATAAAAAAAAAAGATCCCCATCCGTAGACAAAGCTGGTCTGGTCTTTGTAGTGACTAGTCTTTTTTTCTAATTTTCTAAGTGAAGCCTCATCGCTTTATTAAAAATTTTATGTATAAAGAATATCTTAAAGGATGAATTTTACTGATGAGTTTCTAATAATAACTACTTGAAATCTAGTCTGTAACATTTAAATGTCACCCTCAACATGATCAGGTGTATACAAACATGGCTAGTGTTGCTGATATGCTCAAGGAAAAGAAAGATGGTGCAAAAAATACACTGCTTAAAGCATGAGTTATTTTTGCACCATCTTTTATCCATACATATATATATCTTTCATGCATATATAGACATATATATGTATATATAGAATAGTAATGATGATAGAAATGATGACCCCTTCTGTGTTGAACCAGACCTCCTGGGACCTCGTCTGAGCATCCAATTTCTCCCCATTCCTCATTTGTTTATCATACTCATTCTTCCTGTCTTCTGTCCTTCTCCCCCTCCTCCTCCTTCCCTTTATTTCCTTCTGCCTTCACCTCCTTCTCCTCATCTTCCTTCTGTACAGCCATAGTTTCCTAATACTCCTCTTCATTATTTTCTTCCTCATCCTGACCTCTTTACTTCTACTCTTTTTTAAAAATTATTTAATTATATTGTCAAGGGGCTATACAGACAGGTTATAGTTACATATGTAAGGTAATGAGTACATTTCTTTTGCAATATGACTAAACCCCTTTATAAAGTAGCATTCAGTCTGTCAGCCACTTGCCAATTTATTAGCATAGAAAAAGACACTTTTCACTTGGAAAATTTCAAGGGAGTTGTATGCTGGGAGGAAACCAAATACTTATTTCATGGTATTACGATGTCATATTCACTTTATTTATAGAGATCAAGTCCGCAAGGGCTGACAAAATTAGGTAATCCTGTGTACACTTGAGGGCCAGGAATTTTGACACATGTCATACCTCAAAAATGAGAACATTTTTGTACCAAAAAAAAATCCTTGGATACATTTTGTTCGCATTTCCAGGTTGTTCAATAAGTGTAATTAGGTTTCCCAGAAGAGCTTAGACATATTTCTTCATATAAATGGAGTCATAAATTTCTCTGACTCCAAAGACTAATAATTTTCCAAAATGTCTCTAAAATCCTGTATCAATGTAATCGGCTTAAAACTTGCTAAGTGTGCAAATATTTAACATGAGCATTACTTAATGTTAAATAAACACATAGCTAAATAATTCAAATGGATACAGTAGAAATGTTCCAGAGATCAGAGTGTTTATATCACAATTTTTTAAGTATTAGTAAATAATTCAAAAATGCTATCTCTTTGGTTTCCAGTGGTGTTATTTGGCTGCATTATATGAAAATGTATAATATTTAGCAGTTTTCAGCTGATCAGATGTTATGTATTTTACTTTAAGCAAAAGAACTTTTCAACTACATGATCAACACCACTGAATAGTAGATTACACTTGCTAGGAACCCTAGGTATGTAGATATTTTGACGTGAGGATTGTTCATTCTATTATGAAAGTCGTTTTCAATCTTTTTATTGCATTTTTGCTGAAAATGTATGTGGGTTCCCAATACAACTTTTGATTATATATCACACCACCTTATAAAGTATTTTTGGAAGTTAAAATATACGATGTAGCAGCAAGGCTCATGAATAAAAGTTTGTTATTTGAAACACATTGTAATTAAGATATCATGAACACATAAACATTTTTGCCCCTGGGACTTAATGCATTTTTCCAAATAAGCTGCATTTCTATATAATATTGTGAAATTCCCCAGGAATTCTGAATTGACAAAAAATTATAACTAATATGGATCATATGAACATCCTTATTCTTCAAGACATTAGATAAAATGAATATATTATGCTTATTAAAATATTTCTAATGCTTTCTGCTTAAAGAAATGATAAAGTACATTATATCATATTGCATTTTATAATAATCTGGTTCAAATACAAATGATTTTTACTTCAATAACTTTCATTCGTGTACAAGACTTATATAGAATATTTAGTCTTATATTCATTTAAAACTAATACTAGATGCATAATTTTTCAAAGATTCTCATATGATAATCCAAGTAAAACTTTGGAACACTGTAGCAATTCCACCTTGAGAGTATTTTATGTTACACTTGATTATCCATATTATACTTTTGATATAGGTTCTATTGATTGCTTGTTCTTCTTTGGAAAAGTTTATGCTTTCAAATTTGATTTATAATATATTTAAATTACATTATTCTTTAGAAGTAAATTTTTATACAAACTTCTTATGAATAATCATTCTGTTAGATCACTGTTGTAATTACTTTCAACATGCAATGTGAAACCATAGCATCTATTGTTGATGATCCTCTTGTATCCCCTTTCTGTAGTTGTACCTGCACTATATCTGTATCTTATCTGAGTACATCGAAAACCGTGTATACAGGTATTAGAACTAGGAAACTGAAAGGGAATACCAAAATCGAGAGACACGGGGTAAAGAAAGACAAATGATTAGAAAAGCAATACTTGCAAAACTGTTTAGTGTAAATCTACTGAACAACTCAGTGGGGGAAAAAAAAAGGGGATGGGGAGGGGAGAATGAGAGAGGAGGTAACAAACAGTACAAGAAATGTACCCAATGCCTAACATATGAAACTGTAACTGCTCTGTATATCAGTATGACAATAAAATTAAAAAAAAATCATAATGGCTTTATTATTTTATTTGTATTTCACCATTAAATTCATTATTCACTATCTGCCTTTGTATTACTTTACTTGAGCAATTGTTTCCTGATTTCAATTCAGTTAATAAATTATATTGGTTATTAAATTAACTCACTGAAGACCTTCTTAACATCAGCTTAGCACATTACTTTTGACACAAATGTCTGTATTTTCAAACTCTTGTAGAATTGTTTACTGAGCACACATTTGAACTAAAAATGGAAAAAATATATACAGGTAAATTTTTCTATATGTGGATCAATTAATACTAAGAATTTTCAGAGAATCACATTCTCACAGACATGTAAGGTCATTGAATTATTTCTGGTAATAATGCTGTTAAAACAAAGAGTGATATTGCAGAAGAATTGTTGAATTTAGAAGCTGGAAATTTGACTTTTGTTGGGTGGGTCTGACTTATAGAAGGACCTATGATTTTTACACCAGCTTCCCCAGATGTGAGTAGTGAACTGCAGAGTTTACTCTGAGCTGGTTTATTGAGTATCAGTCTGGCATCGATCATTCCTTCTCTTCCTCAAAGTGACTCATCCACTACCAGCTTATTCTGTGTTTACTCTAATTATCAGAACAGATTACTAAAACAGACAGAGATGAAGTGCACTTGACTTTCTGATCTTTTTTATGTCCTAAAGTTGTCATGGTGACAATTGTCTTGGGTTCAGTTGGCTACAGTGCTGGAGTCTTTGAGTCCTCTATTCGAGATTAAAGAAGTGGAAGAAATAGACTATACAGGGAAGGAACAAGATGATGTTGAAAATTGAGAGTAATTTCCCATCCTTCTATAATTACTGTTATTTTCCCCACTTATTCAGACTACCAACAACCTACTTACTATCCACAATACACGTAAGGTCACGAAAGTGATAGGATAATAAACCAGATGCATTTCTGGAAAAAATACCCTTAATGACAAATGGTCACATTTTCTCAAAATCTAGAGTGAACAAATTTAAAAGATAACTCCAAACTATTTGTCCAACTAAATAGGCAATAGAAAACTAGTTTTAATTGTAATGTTATTCTGGTATTCATCCTGTATTCTATCATTAGAGCCAATAAAGCAATCTAAAAATTAATAAGCATTAGCCTGTGGATATGGCTTTGTGAGTTTAAAACAGGATGAGAAGTTGCTGTATTAAGTCTTTTGTCAAACAAGTTTCCTGCTATTAGCGGTGACAGACTGAAATGAAATGTATTTTTTTCAATGAAGAATACAAAGTAACATCTTAGCATATAATAGCTATGTTCAGTGAAATATCAATGCACTTTTTTACAACTAGTGATTTAAGAAAGGAAAAAATATATCAATTAACATTTAAATTTTGTTGAAAGTTCAAATATGTTTAACTTGAGTTATATTGTCAGTAGTTTGTGTTCTAATAGTTATTTTAGGAGTTTATTTTTGTATAAGTTTTCTGGAATATGTGATAGAATTAACTTTCTCTCGTAGTTAAATCTATACATGTGACTCCCAGAGGGTTGTGTGACATGAATGGTTCTTATTTTGGATAAGAATATTTAAGAGGAGGTGTCTTATTGTCCATATTTTTCCCCCTGGTCTTATTCACAATGGGAAATAATGTTTTATGTCTATGATGCTTGGATCCCTAAACAGAGTTTACCTGGTAAGCTAGATACAGCTTTGTGATATAAGAAAGATACATATAATATTTTTCTTGATTCTTAAGCCATTGTATTTTCAGATTTTTGTCCATTTTTAATGAATTCTAAGTCATATAATTCATATTGCTCAAGATATTATTTACAAAGGAAGATGGTTTATCTTAATGAATATATTCCAAAGTAGGAGTATCTTCAGTCCCTTTTCGTAAGCCTGTGGGAATGTAAATGAATATCCAGTGTCAGTAGTTTTATTTGTTTTGATGTTTGCATACCTCATGCCTAACAATATATGCCTCTAGAGTAGTATGAAATTACAGAGAATAGGATTTCTGTTCTTCTTACAAGGACAATGATCCTAGTTCTAATTCTTTATTCCAAATGTCACACTGAAACTTCATGCTTCAATATGTAAATTTTGTATGACTTATGAATTCACTTTATTGCAATATATTTCCTTTGCAATACATTTCCTCCTACTTTCTTTTCCCCTTTATCTCACTCTCCATCATCCTTCTCTTTCTTCCCTCCTTTTCTAGAAAGTTGAGGAAATTGTTTTATATGAAGACTGTTTTCCAGGATCTACCTTCAGGATATAAACTATGAGAAAATGTTTCATGCACAATACAAATCATAATTAGACAAAATTCTCCTTACTATGGCAAACAGAATATAAATATAAGGACTTTTTCAACACAGTACTTAATAATTCAGTTATTAAAAAATAATATTACCCATAGCTGCTATTTTGTTTTGTTATTGCTAGTCCTGGAATTTGAACTCGGGGCCTGGATGCTGTCCCTCAGCATTTTTGTACTCAAGGCTAGGACTCTACTACTCGAGTCATGGCACCACTTCTGGGCTTTTCTGAGCAGTTTCTTGGAGATAAGAGTCTCATGTACTTGCCTGCCTGGGTTTGCTTTGAACCGTGATCCTCACGTCTCAACCTCCTGAGAAACTTGGATTACAGTAGGAATTTATTATTTTCTGTATTCGCATAAAACTGCTTCTAATTGAAACATAACTATATTGTTTCTGTAACACAAATTATGTCATGTTATCGTTACTATACCACCTTTTAGTTTCATAATGCTTCAGAATAAAATGATGGACAAAAAGGGTGACCTCTACAGTGATCTCAGAAGAAAACCCAAATATGTAGTTAATATTTCAATGGGAAGATCAAGTACGACTATCTTTTGTAATGTAGTTGGCTTCCTCTGAATGTCCAGAGGACAGGAATTTCTCCACCTGGTATCTGTAGCCTCATTTATCTGGAGGACCAAGACTAACATAATAATGTTTGTGATAATAGTCTTTAGAGTTTGGTTCCAAATAACAGACTTGAAAGTTGGCATTTTTGTTTGAATAATAAGGAAAATATTAAAACAGAATTAACAACCTTTCCTATACTCGTGAGAGCTGAAGGAAATATCAGGAAAAATAGACGCCAGAAACACAGATAATACCTACATAGGTACACAGAAATCACTGGGACCTAAAACTTTTAGGTACTCATAAAGATAATTATGAAACAGTCATTACGTAGGATGTACATTATGTGAAATTATGTACATTATGATAGGGATGGGAAGGGATAAATGGAGAAGAAGGCTAGAAGGAGTGAAATTGATCAAGATTCATTTCATTCATAAACTTACCTATGGAAATGTAACCTCTTTGTACAAACACTTCATAATAAAATAAAAGAAATAAAATGCTAAGTGATAATGTGAACAAGCACAAAATGGAAACTCCTGGGTGCTACAGTTTTAGCTTTCCATTTCTGGGTTTTATTTTAAGGCATCCCATCTGATTTTGATGATCTACTACTGAGAATAATCATGTCAGGACTTGGGAAGGGAGAGGAGAAATAAAAAAAGCACTCTTTTCAGCCCAGGCCCAGTGCATTTTCAGTAAAGAAGCTCCACTCTGCAGTGATAAAAAGATTTTACCAGAACCCATCACAGAGATGGGAGGGAATTTTCCTGCCTTAAGCCCTTTAGCCTTTCTCTCATACCTAACAGAAGATCCAGGCAGGAAGCTATTGTGGAGGAGATAAGAAACATCAGTGAAGTTAACAGCCCAGAGGACTGCAATTTATTCATAAGAATACAGAAAATTTCCTTACCTCAGCACCAAAAAAAGGGACCCAGGACAGTAATAAGATCAGCTAAAAAAACTGGAAAAGTCAGGTATGATGTTAGGAGTCCCTAGGTAATATCGAAGAAAGTCAGAAAGGCAAAACCAGAAAATTAGCGGGATCTGGTGCCCTTGTTAACTAAAGCCACAATAAAGAAGACGCACACTTCAGTTCTCAGCTGGAATTAATATAAGAAGTCATATTAAATATCTGTTTACTTAGATTCCATTACCTTATGTATGTCACATTGGATTTTGAAAAAGAAAATGAAATCAAATTGAGAGACAAAAGTACAAAGAAGTAAATCAAGAATCTAAGCTAAATTCAAGTGTTTCTGAGTCCGAAATTATCAGTCATTTATTGTTTAAATGTATTCTATTTTATACTATTCTACTGTATTTTAACTTTATTTGTGTATATGCTAGTACTCATGTGTGGTACTTGAACTCAGGGCTTCACATTTTTGCCCAAGCTCTGTGTGTGTGTGTGTGTGTGTCTGTGTGTGTGTGTGTGTGTGTTCACGGTTGGTACCCTACCACATATGCCACACTTCCAGTTTTGTCATTTTGTTGGTTAATTGGAAATGAGTATCTCAAGAATTTGCCTGTCTAGTCAGGCTTCAAACAGAGATCCTCAGATCTCAATTTCCTGGGTAACAAGGACTGTAGCCATTTAAAATAATTTAGACTGCCATTTGAAAGTTTTAGTGGAAAATTAGATAAACTTTAAGAACAACTGGTTAATGTAAACCTTAAATATACCTTGTCAAATATAGGGTAACAAGAGTAGAAACAGATTATTGTGTATAGACATTAGTAAAATAAGAAAATAGTTTAATTATATATAGTGGCCAATTAGAATCTGAGGTGTAAGAAAGGGAAGGGAAAAGAACAACTTTCATGATGAGAAAATTAATATTACAAATGTGGAGATATTCTTGCAACTGGAAGCTATAAATGCAAGTAGTGATTTTTTATATATTACTTTAAGTGCACATGGTCTAACTAGGCCAAGTAAAATACAAAATTTCTAAGAATACATGATATTGTAATATGTATCTCTAATTATTCCAGAAATTCACTTCATGTATAAAGACAGATGAATATAAATAAAGTAAGAAGATAATGCCACACAAAAATTTACCAAAAGGAAGTTTGATTCCCTATTATTTCCAACATAAGCCAATTTCAGAATAAATAAAATTGCTATGGCTAAAGAAGGACATAACCTGAAAACACCATGAAAAAATAGTGGATCTAACAAAATTTACCCCTTTATTGTGCATGTCACAATGTATGTATGAAATGTATATATGAACAACCCCAAAAGTCCTACAAAAATGTATAGAGAACCACTTGTATAACTGGGAACTTCCTTTAAAACTGGAAATTAATATACAACAAATTAAGTAGGCATACATAAGCAAATGAGAGGAAAAGGTGTTACCAATAAACTAATCAGCACAGAACTCATAGAAGCAGGTGAAAGTACATTATTCTCAAATAAGCAAGGAAAATTCACAAAGGTAGAATAAATTCTTGGTCATTTTAAATACATATCAATCAACTTAACAATACACAATATAATAATACACCATACACCAGAAATTAATGCCAGAAATATAACTGGATAATACTTAAACGCTGGAAGAAGTGTTTAACACATTTCCACATCAGAGAAATTTTAAAAAATAAATTTCAATTAAAACAGAACTCTGTTCAGAGTGTGTCAGATGAAAGCAATGGCAGTGTTGTAAAGAAAATGTGTGGGATTGGTGAGTATGTTAGCAAAAACTAGGCCCCCAAAACAAACTCTGTCTCAGCAAATGACTTTGTAATTTATTAAGTTTAAGCCTAAAGCAAGCAGAAAAAAAGTAAACTAAAATTAGAAGGCCAATCCATAAAATTGAATATGGGAACTAAAAAATAACAAATAATTACTCAGAAAGAGTACACACATACTATATATATGTATATATACACACAAACTCACACACACATATATGTTTATATACATATATATATGGAAAAAGTAACTAGTAACAAGAGACTTAGAAAAGATAACTAGAAATAAACAATGGCTATAACTTCCCAATGGATGAGTTCCCAAACTAATGTTTCTCCTCAGATATTTTCATTTACGCAATGCTGCTGATGTAGCTCAGTGGTGGAATGGTTGTGAGCAGGAAGAAGGGCCTCCTTTAGATCAGCTTCTCTTTAAAAATCTACACTAAAGGGAATTTTTTTTTTTAAGTGTTAGCACTACCTTGGGAGGTGAAATATACTGCTGCTGCTTCCCTCCTCCTCCTCCTCCTCCTCCTCCTCCTCCTCCTCCTCCTCCTCCTCCTCCTCCTCCTCCTCCTCCTCCTCCTCCTCCCCCCCTCCCCTTCCCCCTCCTCCTCCTCCCCCCTCCCCTTCCCCATCCTCCTCCTCCTCCTCCTCCCCCCTCCCTTCCCCCTCCTCCTCCTCCCCCCTCCCCTTCCCCATCCTCCTCCTCCTCCTCCTCCTCCTCCTCCTCCTCCTCCCCCCCCTCCCTTTCCCCCTCCTCCTCCTCCCCCCTCCCCTTCCCCCTCCTCCTCCTCCTCCTCCTCCTCCTCCTCCTCCTCCTCCTCCTCCTCCTCCTCCTCCTCCCTCTTCTCCTCCTCCCCCTCCTCCACCTCCTCCTCCTCCTGCTCCTCCTCCTGCTACTCCTGCTCTTTCTTCTTTTCATTAAAAAAAAATTTTCAATAGGGCCATTTTCTGTTATAGGCTAACTTGATGGTCTTTAAAATGTAAAGAAATCATTAGTAAGTGAGTGAAGCATCATTCACTATTTACAAAAGAAGGAAACAGTCCTGTGTGACTATGAATCTTTTCTTTTTTGATAATGTATGTATGACATTTTATATATAGTCATTTCTTGTTGGCCTTAAATATAGCATTCATCATATAATCAACATATGAATAAAGGCAGTAGCTATTTCTGAAAATTATTTAAAGGCAAGGTATTTCTGTTTCTTTATTGCACGTAATTAATATAGCTCTTTATGTTTAAAGATACATTGTTTTGTGCAAATGTCTGTATCTGAATATGTTCATCTAAGACCAGAGATAAACATCTTTTATTTAGACAATAAATGTGACCTGCAGGTAGTATATTAAAAGCCATGTATCATAATTAATGAAAGCTCTAATGAATTAAAAATAACTGCTAGATATACACATAGAATTTACATACACAAAATATTGAAAAATATTATTGTTCACTTTCCATGCTATCTGCAAGTACCCTCTTGCCAGTTGATGGCTCAATAAGAGAGAAAATAGATACGTTGACAGAAAAAAGATGAGGTTTGTTGCCAGTGAAATTAAATAAATAATTCCCAGTATTTCTCTTTACCCACATGATACTACCATTAACATACACCGCTCCATGGACATCAAACGTCTTAAACAATGCTAGTCTCAGAATGAGCACTTATATCAAACATCAAAAAATATTACTTGTGAGAACATTAAAAAATAAACATAACTTAGCCACCCTTATACTTTAAAATTTTACATTGATAATACTGACACTGAAGTTTATAAAACCTAAATATGCTGGATATACCTTTTCAGTTATTCATTCATTGCGCTTAATTCTTTTGAAAATTGTCCAGTTTGATATTTGATTGGACCACTTCATCTTTCGATTTTCATTGTATCAGCTCTTCCTTTGATCAGCTGATAATAATTTTCTCCTATTCAATAGGTTGTCTCTTCATTCTGGTGATGCCTGATGTTGTTGTATAAAAACATTTTCTAGTTTGAGTCAACCCATTTCTCAATTTGGGCCACCATTTCTGCTTTCTTTTAGCTTACATTTTATCTAAAAATATGTTGAATGTAAATGTTATATTTACCTCTGTATACAAGCTACTTTCTGGCTTCATTTAATATTTCATCTTTATCTTTGAATTTCTACAGTTCAAATATTTAATTTCTTATTTTTTCTTTGTATCTTACTTGATGTTCTTCAACATTTCTCTGTCAGTAGTGTGTGTTGACCTTGGTGATTACTGCTTTAAATACTGCTTGATTTCCTGATTTGCTCAACCTTCTCATATTTCTCTGTTGGGACAGCTATAGATAAAAAGCAATGCGTTATTATTATTTTAAAGATATGTTCATCTTGCCAATCTCCTTCTATTGTTTCATATGCTACTTTGTCATCTTTGTGTCTTTGAAAGAAGTAGAGTTCATTTAAAGCAATGTTAATATAAAATGTTCTTACCACAAAGTAACCATTTTCACCTTAAAAAAACTAGGGTAAGATGTTTCTTAAGAAAACCTCTGTATATTTAAAATTATTTGTGAAAAAGCTACTATAGTAATATATAATTATAGCACCAAATTTAAAGATAGCTAAAAATTTGCGTAATAATAGAAATGTATGCATAACATAACCAAATATACTAAGCTAATATATTAACTGAAATATATAAGGTGGAAGGTACAACTATTGAAGTGCACATAATTAACTTTCCTGAGGGAAATAAAAATGATAATGCAATTGACAGATTTATTTGAAATATAAATAAAAATATTTAATTAGAAGTGAAAAACATAACCCAAAACAGAATGCAGATTGAATGGATCTTGATTTTTTTTTATCCAATCAGCTGTTCTTTTGATTGAGGAATTGAGTCCATTAATGTTTAAGCTTATTGTAGAAAGTTGTGTCATGTTTCCTGCCATTTTCTTGATTTCCTATATTTTTTCTTTACTTCCTCCTCCTGTATTGACTGAATTGATGGTCTAGTGAATTTCTCTGAGATGTTCTTTGATTTTGACTGTATATGTTTTGACGTTGATCTGTACTTTTATCTTTGATTTTCTTCTGATTGCCTCCCTCCCTTTAGAATTCTTTCTAGTACTGTTTTAGTGATCATTAATTCCTTTACCTTTTTTCATGGAAGGATTTGGTTTAATCATTTAATGTGAATGATAGCTTTGCTGGGGAGATGAGTTTGGGTTGGGAGTTACTGATCCTCAGTGCTTGGATTATACCATTGCAGTCTCTTCTTATATTCAGGGTTTGTGTGGAGAGGTCTGTAGCAATTCTGATTTTCTTTGCACTGTAAATAGCTCCTTCTTTAATTTTGGCAGCATTTAAAATCAGTTTCCTGCTATCTACATCTCACTTGTTCCCTTTGATGTTTTCTAGAAGTGTTTCTTCTTGGATCTAGTCTACTGGGGGTTCTGTGAGCTTCTTGTCCACCCGCTCAGACATTTTATTATAGCAGTGAATAACTGACTAATAGACAGTGTTAGGACTAGAATTCAGGATTGTGGGCTCTCAAATCACAGATTTTTAAAAAAATTCCTCTTCTTTAAAATCAGTACGTTCTATGTATTTCTATCCTCCTTAGGAAGCCAAGTGTTAAGAACAAAGAAGCTGAAGATAAATTACAGCCCTACCTATGGGTGTCGCTGTTTGAATAGACATAGAGATTAAGATTTGGAATCTGGGGGGAAACAAAAGAATCCTTTCAAGGACTGACCCATCTTGACTTTCTTTTTCTCCCATCAACCGTCACAGCCTCATCTCTTGGACTTGGATAATACATCCCAGGAGACACTGGGAGATAACAAGGAGTTGGTTGATAACAGGCCCTTGAATCCTCTGTGGGATTCTGTAAAGCAGGTGAGATGTTTTCTTTTAAAAGCGAGGAAGGCAGAGTACTCAGACTTCAAGGGTTTTTTTTTTTTTTTTTTTGCTTTTTTGGGGAGGTGTGTGTGTGTGTGTGTGTGTGTGTGTGTGTGTGTGTGTTTGGGAAGGCTTGGCATGTACTTTGCGTTCTATGTTTCTTTTCACTGTAAAATATGTGCAAGTCAATTATATTATTCTACAAAATGTTTTAAGTCAGAAAATAATGAAGTAGTCAAGGAACAAATGCACAAACCCTATACATCTAAGAAACAGATCAAAACAACACATGGTTTTTAGGACATTACAAAAATATCTAGCTTGTAATCTTTGGGTACATGCCCAAAAGTGGGGCTGTTGGGTCATAGGGGAGCTCTACGTTTAGCCTTCCTAGGAACCTCCATACCTCTTTCCAGAGTGGTTGAACAAGTTTACATTCCCACGAACAATGTAGTAGGGTTCCCTTTTGGCCACATCCCCTACAGTACTTACTAGTTTTCCTGATAATGTACATTCTTACTGGAGTGAGGTGGAATCTGAGTGTTGTTTAGATTTGCATTTCTTTTATGGCCAGTGATGTATGTAGAGCACTTCTTCATGTGTCTCTTGGCCATTCTCATTTCCTCTTCAGAGAAGTGTCTTTTTAGGTCTTTAGCCCATTTTTTGAGGGGGCAGTTGGTTCTTTGAGGATTTTAGAGGAATTTAATGTTTTGTTCATCACAGCACAATTTGTCATTGCTAAAATATCGAACCAACCCAGAGGTCCCTCAGTAGATGAGTGCATCAAGAAAATGTCTTATATATGCACAATGGAATTCTATGCCTTTATCAGAAAGAATGAAATTGCCCCATTCATAAAGAAATGGTAGGACTTGGAAAAAACCATACTAGGTGAAGTGATACAGACCAAAAGAAACATCACCCGCTATGGTTTCCCTCATAGGGAATAATTAGTACATCTAGGTTAGGCATAACAGAAGACCACAATAGCTTAATTATTCCTTAATTCATATTCCCATATGAACACATAAGATAATGATAAGCAAAATGATCTCTATGTTATGGAAATAAGTGGTATATCATTGTTGTAGTTAATCTCCACATGCCATGTGGAACCATACCTTTTTTTTTTTTCTCTCATATGCCCTTCCTGAGGTTTTACTCCTGCTATTACTGTAACTGATTTTAGTACCCCCGATACTGTATATACATATATTAGAACTAGGGAAAGGAAAGGGAATACCAAATTCAAGAGACAAAGGATAAAAAGACAAACCATTCCAAAAGCAATACTACAAAACCATTTAGCGTAAACCAACTGTACAACGCAAGGAGGGGGGCAGAGAGAGGGTTAGGTGGGGGAAATTGAAGGGGAAGTAACAAGTTGGATAAGAAATATACTCACTGCCTTACATATGAAACTGTAACCCCGTGTACTTCACTTTGACAATAAAGAAAGAAAATTATCTGCCATTCATAAATTAGCACTAAAATAAATGATGATGAATCATAACTCAAAATAAAAATGAAATATTCTCGAGTTCACATTGTTATAAATAAATTGAATTAATGAATAACAAAAAGAAGCAAAAAGTAATACTCCCAAAAGAAAAAAATGAAACTTATATTCTGCTACCAAAAAGTGAAATCATTAATTCTTTCTCCTCATGTGTGATTGGAAAGAAAGTTAAATTTGCTGTGGGGAAATTTTATAAACTCTTTGTGCCAGATAATCATGTTACATTTACTTTATGAACCGTTGATGGACTGTTCTGGGAGTGATAGTTTAACTTTGTGATCTTTTATAGCATCCAATTCTGGCCTTAATCAAGACAAAAAATATGAAATAAGTCTCACTTCAAGTGTATTCCACATATCAGTACTTGTCAGAATGGTTACAGTCAATGAAAACAAGGATAACCTTAGTAACTGTCACATGCGTAAGAGCATACGAGATGTAACAAGCAAATGCAACGTGGAATTGCATGACCCTCGGTAATATCTTGGAAGAATAAAAAAAATAGAAAATCTAAACACAGTAGGGTCTAACTAAAATGCATGTATCAGTCTTGACATCTTAATTATATAATCTTCTCAAACAAATCTCACTAACATTTAAGTGGAATTTGACCTGATATGGGAAACCAAAGGAGACCTTCTTAAGGAAATCAAATCATAATTGAAATCTGAAATTTGAGTAGAAAGTTGTTGGAAGTACGAGAAAGAAACAAGGATCCACTTTAACAATGAATGGTAGGAAGTAAGTGACAGTCATGAGAGACTGAACTATGGTCACAGATTTACATATGCATATATTTTCTAACAAAATTCTCTAGGTACATTTATGTTGTTGCTTTTGATATTTACAAAGTCTCAATATCAGTAAAGTATATGAGAATTTGATTTCTGGATTTGGGTATCATAAAATTTATGACTCACATGAATTAAGTAACAATTTTCTTATATACTAATGAAAGGTAATATCAAAATAATTTACATTTCGGGATGGAGAAAGGTATTAGATGAGAGGGTAGGTTCACTTGAATAGCAGAAACTAAAAGATGCCACATAATTAAGAAGTTTTATGAAAAAAATTGGATAAATGATTATTGATCTGACTATTCATCTGAGACCCTTTACAAGACAGGGAAGGGAAAAGAGAAAATTATTTGGTAAAGAGTAGGGACAGTGAGATAGAGCTTGTTTAAGACAAGTGAACATACTAGAAATGATTAGTTCATCTGAAGAAACTATATTTAATTATTTAGAAACATGCAGTTGTAATAGTTTAGTAAAATATTTAAAAGTATAATTACAATACTCTTAATGATAGTGGAACTATAATCTGTGGAATTAAATACTACTCTTGTACATACATGTGTGTCCTTGAAGGTTAAAAAAAAAAAAAACAGTGAATATTTGAAGCAGATTTTCTGGAGCAAAAGTACAAAGCCTATTTCTTCTTAGATGGACCTCATTCCTTTCTCCCTTATATTGAATACTATGGCTGTATTTGTTCCTCATTCCTTTCTCCATTCATCCAAACCTTTCCACTAACTGCACCCCATTCAAACTCTGCTTCAGTTTTCTAATATTTATTTTGTTAAGCTAATTGTAAATATATTTGTACATATGTATACAAATTAGTTCCAATAATCCATGATGAAGTATAATGAGGTCACAAGATTATTCAAATTTAACACAAATGAACGTTTTCATAAGGCTAAACTTTTAATAAATAATGAAAATTTTGTTTATATGACACAAATATGGTCAGACATCTCAATATTTGACCCACAATCATTATCTAATAATCTCTTATTCTGTTTTCTCAATCAGTATTTTCAATATTTATTATTTCCTTGGCATATATGTATTCTACAGGACATTTTTATTTTTCCAATTAGTTCTGGGGCTTGAGCAGAGGCCTGAGCATTGTCCCTGGCTTCTTTGTGCTCAAGGCTAGCACTCTACCACTTGAGTCACAGCGCCACTTCCAGGTTATTTTCTGTTTATGTGGTGCTGAGGAATGGAACCCAGGGTTTCATGCATGTTAGGCAAGCACTCTTCTGCTAAACCACATACCCAGCCCACAAATAGCTTTTGAAGCTTACTTCTCTGATCTTTGATCTTGTACATTTTCTGAAAAGTAGAATCCATATATGTTTCATCCATCATTTAAACCCAACAGGCTCTCAATATTAAGTGAAAATGAACACATAACTGTTTTATATAAAGATTCACCACTGAATGAGAATGATACTAGAAATGAGAACAATTCAGTTTCTCTAAATGATAGACTGTATTACCTTAGCTGAATTTGTTATTGTATATTTTTCACCTGTAAAATGACAATGTACTGAAATCTCTTAAAGATAATATTTTGGGATAATTCTTCCAGGGAGAGAATATACCCTCCCAAATATAGCTTATGTTGTTTTTGCTTTATTTTTATGTTTTTAAATAAGTGTGCAATGTGGATGGTTTGCGTGACAAACTATTAAGATGAGTTTCAGGCAGGACCAATTACTGACATTACATTTTATTTCTACTGAAGACATGCAGCTTGCCTTATTTCAAACATTGAATTTTCAGAAAATATCATTATTTGTTATTTTTGCTTGTTTCTTATTTGTCAAAATGAAAAGTCATTTTAGTCCTTGTATCCCATTTACTTTGACTATTAAGTTTCTCCCCACACATGCTATATTGGTAAACCAGTGAAAAGTTTAAACTGATAGACACAAGCACACATTTGGCAGACTTAAAATAAGATCTCCAACTTTGTAATAAGCTTTAATATCTGAAGGAATCAATAATTTTAAAGTATTAAGAATGTTTTTCTTTATTTTATAGTAGATATGTGTGTCCATACAAACTTTCCAAAGGACAGTTGTTTTAAAAATATTAACCCAAATATGCAATTAAATCTATATCTTTTCAACATAGTTTTTATCTGTAGAAACAACATTTCATGACTTGGTGTTAATCTGAGCTTAAAATGTAACATTAAAATATAAGAAAAATAAATTGCATGTATAATTTTTCATGAGTATGAGTAAAAGCATAAACCCTTACAATTTTATTTTAGCATAGTTTATTTTTTTTAAATATCAGTCTCTTCTATGGATAGTTATCAAATATTCCATGTATGAAGGAACTGCTTTTGTATTTCTGATAAATTGATGAACATGGCCAACACTATGATTAATTCTACCCTTGTATTGTGGGTTTATAGATACCTTGGTTGTGTATTTACATTACATACATACAAGTGTATTTTATATATTATAATTACATTGTATATTACAAGGCTATATACAATAGGACTGGAAGGTGAACATATCATTCATGTAATAATATATGTATAACATTTTATATAATGTTTTGTTATATTCTATCATAATGGTTTAGGTGAAAAATTGATATAGAAGTATATTTTCTCAGAAAAACATGATATTTTCTATATCCTAGTCATACAGAATAACCCATCTGGAATTTGTGAGAAGTCTGAGAATCAATTAAGTAAATAAGTTTCTTCCCCATATCGGCTTTCTGAAGCAATATTCATTAAAACAAGACGGGATTTTAAAATAAGATACAAGAATCTAAATATTGAACTGTAGAAGATATTGTAACTGCTGAAGAGAGACAAGTTTTGCAACTGAACTGGATAATTTATTTGGAAATATTCACCAAAGGCATGATAACATCTCTAAAATTCAGCAAACAAAGAAGGTAGAATAATATTTTAAAATTGTTTCCTGTTCATCTCTTGCCTATCCAATCTATTCTATGAAAACATAACTAGTAAATAAGATTGGAGAGAAATCAACTTTAGGAAAGGTCAAAGTAAAAATAACAACCATGATTAATTGTTTGATACATATTACAACCCCTGGGGGAAGGGCTAAACTATAGATTCAAAACCATGTAAAGCGAAATAAATATGTATGAGTGAAAATACTTGTGCTTGGCAAAGTAGTATATTTCAATTTAATCCATATTCCATGTTTTAATTCTTTGGTCCTAGATTTGCTCCATGATCAGTTGATTGACTATTACAGTGGAGGGAGTGATTTCAAGAAAGAGCTCCAAGAGTCCTTACCTACTCTAATACCAGATATATCCAACATGGCAGAAAAATCATGGTGGAGTTTATTTGCTTACTAATCATAAAAAATGGCTGCTAGGACTTTCTGTATTTGCATTTGTAATGTACATATGTGCTATCTTCTTAATGGGTTCAAGTAGGAAGATAATAAAATCCACGGTTTGACCTTCTATAAGTACAACATGGACTAAGGTTGAGTATGTAGTATTTTGTTTGACTGTAGTTTTTAGATATTTATTCACAGCTTCTCTTTAGTTGTCAGCACTTTATCTACTGTCATTACCTATCATATCATAAAATATTGAAAGTATACAGAAAAACAATTCTTGCCATAGAGCAATTCATCGAATCATGAAATTTATTGTAATTTTGTCCAAATTACATTAAAATTTGTAAAGATTGAGTATGTCCGAAAGGAGTCATTGTACTCCTGGCTTTATGAGTATCTTAGTAATTATAAACTAAGATGGGAAATATAAAAGGTTTGGGGTAACATTTTTAAGAAATTCTTTTGTCATTTTTTTACTTCAATTTTTTAAGACTTAAAAAGATCTGTCTTTTCTGTCAGCCTATCATTTTTCTCTCACTGTCATTTATAATGTGTTTGCTATTATTAACTTGCTGCCACCTGCCTAGCATAAAATGTTTGTGATTAACTAGTTATAATAAGCTGTGAAAGCTAACCAGGTAGAAACACAGGTAGATTTGAACATCAAATGTCTTATTTCTCTCAAAGTGCTCTATATATTGAGAAGAAAGGAGACAGATTTTATTAAATAAATCATGTACTTTCTCAAGGTTATGAAATAATTTATTTCTGTTGTTTAAATGTACTTAGAGAAGTACTTTAATATGTTCTTCTTATTGTATTTATTATCTTATAAATAGTTTTACAAAGTACTATCCATTTAACACAGCAGTTTATGAATACAATTATTCTTGATTATGCTCACCCCTTGCAATATTCTCCTGCATTCTTTCCTTATTTCCTCTTCCCTGAAACTTGGGAATTGTATAGGATATCCATTGGATTCTTGACTGTATTCCTCCCCTCTTTTTTCATTTGTTCACTCCTTTCCTCTTGACCCTACCCCTTTTGAGCACGATTTCCTAGTGTTATCTTTCGCTGAACTCTTACTTTGCCTTTCTAAGAAATTACTCTAGTTGAGTTCTACCTTGAATCTACAGCATTAAAAATCTTGAAAAAAATGTTTCATGGACATTGTCTAATTCATTAAATTCCTTAACCTTACTACATAGAATATTAATGGTTACTCCATTACAAAATGGGTAGTCATACAAATGAAAAGTATAAGTGTAGAAATTGAAACGTTATTGATTTTTAAAAAAAATTGATTGAGGAAATAATGCCAATAATGTGAGGCTTAATTGATTAAAATATTTTAATCAATTCATAGAGGTTAGCAGTGCTTTATTAAAAAATATTGGCAATGTAATGTACAGAGAAGTTACAGTTACATATGTAAGGTACTGAGTACATTTCTTGTCAAACTTGTTACCTCCCTCATTTTTCTCCCATCTTCCTCCTCCCCACCCTTCAGTTGTACAAGTAGTTTATAACATATTTTCTTGTAAGTATTGTTGTTGCATTGCCTTTTACCCTTTATCTCAATATTTTGATATTTGCCTTCCCTTCCCTAATTCAGACAAACATATATACAATACCAAAATCAACTACAGTGACAACAGAGGCTAATATCAGCAATGATTATAACACGTGTTACATTGCAAAAATTATTATATATATAAATTCATTTGAATTAGTGAAGAGAAGGGGTACAACAAAATGGTGAGACAAAGGACAAAGCAAAGCAACAGCGATACTCAAAAGGTAATATGTTGAAAATTAACTGTAGAACTTAGAGGGGGTAGGGAAAGTGGGAGAAAAAATGAAGGAGGGTTAAATGTTTGACAAGAACTGTACTCACGACCATAGGTATGTAACTCTAATCCCTCTGTAAGTCACTTTGACAATAAATAAACCAATTAAAAACAGAATAAGCCATTGTTTTACTGGATTATGAAACATTGATACATGAACCTATGATACAATATTCTGTGCTGATCCTCATGCCTTAAATCTTATCTGCTTGAAACTGAGATCCAGAATCTGAAGCCAGAGCATGCAGAAAAGACTGTGAGATTTACTCTCCAAAATAACAAGAACAAAGCAGGGCTGGAAGTATGGTTTGAGTGGTAAAAGTATCAGCTAAGAAAACTGAGCTATGTGTGAGGCTTGTGAGCAAATTCCTGTATTGTCAAAAACAGCAACAAATAATAATAATAATAATAATAATAATGTCTTAGATATTTATTACTAGGCTTTTTAGGCTTCTAGAGCTAATATTTATGGGAAAGAACATTTGAAATGCAACAATGTTGAAGTTGTGAGACATTATTCTTTATAGATTAAATATAATTTACTGAACAATGCTATTTTTCTATCAAAATAAATCAAGTCGATTAACTAAAAAAAAAAAATACCTTCTTGTAGATTGTATTTTTCTTTTACCGTTGTCATTTTATATTACATTTAGCAGCTGGAAGTCAGAAAACTTTAACT
The DNA here is from genome assembly GCF_023159225.1 of Perognathus longimembris pacificus. NCBI lineage: Eukaryota > Metazoa > Chordata > Mammalia > Rodentia > Heteromyidae > Perognathus > Perognathus longimembris. The sequence goes on along the minus strand of NC_063176.1, from coordinate 10,725,808 downwards.
AGCCGTGTAAAATCTGGAGATTTTCTGTTCCACACTGCACTTAAACTCAACAAACACTTGTGATTTCTTTCTTTTTTTTTTTTCTCTTTTGGATAGGGAGGATCAATTGGAGAACTTAGAACTCAGGGTGTTGAGCTTCTACTTTTTGATTCACAGCTCCACTTTTTTTTTTTTTTTTTTTGGGACCAGTCCTGGGCCTTGCACTCAGGGCCTGAGCACTGACTGTCCCTGGCTTCTTCCCGCTCAAGGCTACTGGCTACTCTGCCACCTGATCCACAGCGCCCCTTCTGGCCGTTTTCTGTATACGTGGTGCTGGGGAATCGAACCGAGAGCTTCATTTGTAGGAGGCACACAGTCTTGCCCCTAGGCCATATTCCCAGCCCTCACAGCTCCACTTCTGACTGTTACATAAACATGAGTAGCTGTGATTTGTCTGCCTGGGCTGATTTTGAACTGCAATCCTCACATTTCAGACTGCTAGATCTAGGAACTAATAATACAGTTATGAGCCAGCAGCACCTGGATTAGCTTCAAGTTTTTGAGGTGAAAAATCTCAAAATAAGTCTTCATAATTCAAAGGATAAAATCATATCTGACAACTTTTTGAAGAGATTTTGGATAATGTGGTTTCCTATTTATATTTATTTTTAAACTTTATAATGTGTAACTCTTAATGGAGTAAGTAAAATGATATGTGTTGACAAATATAATGAGGCACTTTAATTTTAAAAAATGAACAGCCTTTTGACCTATAATGTTCACATACCTGGGACTGTTGCTATAAAGACCTGCTAGGCTGTAATATATCCTTTGCAGAACCATCATAATTTAAATACAAAATGGAATTCTCATCGCAAAAAAGAAGTTTCCACATGCTATATATATTTATATGTATTTTACCTGAAATATCATATTTATAACACACATATTTTAAACACACATATATAGTATAACACACACATATATCATAACACACACATACATATCTTTGGATAAAGTGAAAGAAAAGACTATATATCATATATAACAATAGAAAAGATGATGTAAGAAAAGGAATCTCAAATGTGAAGTATAAAAAAGACATAAATGGCTTCATTCTAAGTCACATATGGTTGCATTTTATTCTAATGTCAAGGGAAACCTGTGGATTGGATTCATTGTTCACGTGGATACAGCAAGAGGCATTGCTAGAGGCAAGGGGGCCCATTAGCGTACATCAAGTACCACCTGGAGGGTGGAAATGGTAACCCCTTGGAGAAGCATTGCCATTCAATATTACAAGACAGAATAGTAACATTTAGCAAATAGACATAGATGTTTATTTGGAAATGGAGGATGAAAAAAAGTGATGAAAGAAATAAGTGTGCAATTTATGCCTTGAGAAAGTAAAACGCATGATATACAGCATTGTCTCAGAAACCAGGAATTAATAATCAGAAAAAAAAATACTTAACATCACTGACCACAATAAATATACCAAGGAGTAGGAAAGTGGAACAAAATGGTAAATGTGGCCTTTGTCCAAATGTCTTTGATTGTCCATTTCATTGTGTTCCAACACCGATATTATTGCAAAACTGACAAATATAAAGTAATTCTTTACCTTTGAATTTGACATATAAGTAAAAAAATGCAAGGGTCCATATGAATTTCTACAGAAAATTGCTTTAACATAGAAGTATATAAGAAACAATTTACTCCAATATGGAATTATCAAGGCTACCAAGAAGCAGTGATTACATAAGATAACAATGGCTTGACAGATCACATTTCTTACTTAGATAAATTCCCTACAAAATGAATTTTAAGTTGGCTAAATACATGTATCAAAGAGTTTCCTCATTGTCAAACTGTAGTTTGACCTAGGACAATGTTGCATTGATTTCCTTTCCTATCACTCCAATGGAAGATATAAGAATATATAATAGATTCACTCTCTGACCTGCATACAATTCTGTGATCCATATATTAAAAATGTCAAGGTTAAGAACCAGTTTTGTAGAATTACACTGATAACATTGAAAGAAAATATGATTTAAGGGTTAGTACAATATTCAGGCTTGGCCATTTGTTTTTGCTTCTATTTTCTCTAATTCTTCACACATGTGTTGCAAATAGTTTCCTTCCCTTATGTTCTCTTTTTGAATTTATTTTTCAACATCCTCATTTAGTCTTTATAATGGACTTAACAAAATAATTCTGAAATATTTGCATAATAGTCAAACTTTTCTAATATAAGAGCCAAATTCATTTTCTAGTTTAGTGTTTAAATTACTGTGTCTATGTATATACATAGAGAAAAGGAAAAAATATAGATAGAAAACAGTATAAAATGATACCATTTTAATTCAAGTCATCAAAATGCTATTTGAAAGATAGGTAAGCACTTTCCCTGTAAGAGTTAAAAATTCAAGTTTGATTGACTTTATGATAAAAATTTATATTCTGTATTCTCTTCATATTTATTGAGTACTCAGTTATTTTCCTTTAATTTGTTGTGTTTTTATTAACAATTTACCAGCTGTGTTTAGTGGTGATATCTTTTATTAATTATTCTTTGGGGAAGTCATTTACTTCTGAAAGAACAGATGTTGTTCCATTAACAAAAAAACACTCTGTCCCTTCAGAGAGAATGAATCATGTTTATAAGCCTTAAGGAATGGATTAGGTGAATTCATCTATGCTACTAAATCATGATGTGTGATAGAAAAAAAAAGTCCAAGTATGTCTTTATATTTTTGAGAGATAATTCTATGTAACCCCTGCCAATGGTCTGTGTGAAAATAACATTTAAAATGAAAATCAGCAGTGTGGGCACAACGCAGATTTGTATTTTGAAATAAATATTTTATTATTGAGTAATTCTATACATTTAGATATACATAACTCATTTGTGGGTATGATTTTAGTGTCAAGAATATAAATATAACTCAGGTGTCTGTGGCTCAAATTTGTTATCCTAGTTACTCAAGAGAATGAAATCTGAGGACAGCAGTTTGAGGTCAGCCCAGGGAGGAAATTCCCGAAGAATCTTACATCCAATTAATCATCAAAAAAGCTGGCAAAGGAGCTCTGGCATAAGTGACAGACACTGGCCTTGAGCAAAAACGCTCAGAAGCTACACTCAAGTCTTCAGATCTAATCCCAGGGGACACACACACACACACACACACACACACACACACACACACACACTAAAATTAATATTACACACAAGCTTATTTGGAATATGTCTTTAGTAAGTATCCAATTTACTGGAAAATAAAACAAATTAACTAGCCTCTCCAAAATCCAAAAAGTGATTGAAATTATTGTTACCAAATTTTCCTTTGCTCCTGTTATAATAATGGAATGCCATGACCTTATAAATATTTGTTAGCATTTTAACAAATATTCATGAAGCAATGCTATGTCAGCTTTGTTTACACTGTAAATATGAGGTTAATCTGCAGAGTAAAATTCACCACTTTGTGAACTCAATAGGATTACCATCAAACAGACAAGCTCAATGAATACATAATATAATATTTTAACCATATCTAAATAGAACTGGCTACTAATGTTCCCCCAGCCTACAAATATCCATGCCTCAATACAAAACAAATTTATTAGTATCCATAGCTAAACCTTCCGCTTACCCCTTAGAAAAGTGTTATGAATCTCTCTCCCTCGACTAATCCATTCAGAATCACTCTAATATCACTTCAGTTATCATGCCATGTAAGGGAAGCTAATGTTTAGAATCCTTATTTGGATATGAAAGCTCCATTTGGGAGTGGCATGTAACAATTCAGTTCATATTTCACTGGCTTATCTAAACACGACTAAATTTAAATAGGGTCAAAATAAAAATCTTATATAGAATCTTATATACAATATAGAATCAAATTTTAATGGCTACCATAATTACCATAACTTACCACTAAGTGATCAAATATTTAACTTAATCTCCTTTTACAGTTCAAAATACATATTATTCTCAGATGTGTCTCGAAAGGCTACTGTGAGGATATAATATAAAATTTTAGCAAACATTGGTTTCATCCATAGTATTTCCTATTATTTTCTTTAGTCAACTGAGTTTTTTATTTAGTGTTTGAATGGCAAGCATATGCGATGATAGGGAATAATCCTGTAAGAGATGGGTCAAATCAAAATAGCAAAGTACCATGAACATTGTTGTTGATAAATATGAGTCCTTTGGTTTGTATTATGTATAAAATAAAAACTATGCCAGGCACGTGTGACTCCTGCCTGTAATCCTAGCTAAGCGATTTAGGAGGCTGAAATCTGAGGACTGAAGTTCAAAGCTACCCTGGGGAGGAAAAGCTCTGAAACACTTATCCCAAATAAACTTCCTAAAAAAAAAGAATAGAGCTGTGACTCAAAGTGGGAGAGCACTGGTGTTGTGGGGGGGAAAAAAAAAAAAAAGAAAAGCTCAAGGACAGCGTCCAGGCCCTATGCAAGTGCTATGACTAATGATAACAAACAAATAAACAAATAACAAAAGCTAATGGAGGTTTTGATAAGAGACTGTCTGGGATCTACAACATTATTGTTTCTTTTCTTCTTAGACTTTAAAGTGTCAAAAAATCATGGTTAAGGCCTAAAAAACGTAATAGTTACATACTCTAAATATAGTGTGAAAATATTGCCGTGATCAATCTAGCAATCACTTTCACAATTACAATTTTATTTTGAAGACAACATATAACATCTACCTTCATAGCTAATTTGGAGTGTAAAGATACTGATTAGAGTATGCATTAGATTTCCAGATTATATTCATAAAAATAACTCATTCCTTACCAACACATACCTTTGGTTAAATTGAGAACCATACTTTGGACAAATTTTTAATTTAGGAACAGATTTTTGAAAGAATTTTCAATATAGCACATGATTGTAATGAAAATTATGTAGGAAAAGATGATTCTTGTTTATTTATGCTTATTATTGAGGTTTTGTTGCTTGTATACTTTCTTTTTATTGTGAAGAAATAAAAATAAAATTTTCAATTACCTGAAATTAGAATTAATTTTGATGAAACATAGAAAGCTAATTTTGTGTATATTGTGTTTGACTCACTATTACAGTATCAGGTGCTTTTTGAACAGGCTGTTGAATCTGTCATAATGGAGAGGATAAAATGTGATAGGAATTTGAATTTTACAGTAATTAAAATAAGAACCAGGAAGCCAAATGCCACATTGTTTCTAATATGCAGAAACTAGGCCATAAAAATAACTGCAATAGCACAAAAAGATATTTTAGAGCAGAAATCATGGGTAAAAGAAGGGAAAAAGTGATGGGATACATATATGATATGTATTATAAACTCATCATATGTCATAAAACTGAATAAGGAAACCCATTACAATGGAGAAAACGTGGGACTGGAATGATAATAAAAATAAAAGTAAATATGATCAAAGTATATTAAATGGATATATTATAAGAATGGTACGATTTTATTACTCTTTACATTATAATATTAATACATGGAATATAAACTATTTGTATGATTAATGCTCACTAAAATTTGAAAGGAAGAGTTGGAAAATATCATGATATTGATCTTTGCACATAACTGATAACATAGTGTTATTGTAGATAAATTGAACAACAAATATGTATGGTGATATTTTCAGTGTAAAATGATTATTTCTAGCCAGGGACAGTGCTCAAGCCCTGAGTACAAGGCCCACGACTGGCCAAAAAAAAAGAAAAAGATTATCACTAGATGTGTATTATTTTGTTATTATAGTGACTTTTAAACAAAATTATATACTCCAGTTAGAAAAGAAATCTTTAATCAGAAATATGATTATGGTAATATGATTATTATGTAACATTACATACAATTGGAATGAATATCATTGATGCTCAAAGGAAAAACATACATGCTTTAATTGCTTATTTGCTATGCTCTTTTGTTGTACCATAAGACTTTCTGTTATTAACAATATAGTTTAATAAAATAGATGCCTCTGTTCAAAAGGAATTGTACTCATTATCTGACTCATGGAACTGTAACATCTCTGTACATCATCTTTACAATAAAATTTAAACACAAACAAAATAAAAGGGAGGAGGTAACAAACAGTACAAGAAATGTATCCAATGCCTAACATATGAAACTGTAAGCTCTCTGTACGTCAATTTGACAATACAAATTTTTTTATAAAATAAAATTGGTACTTATTTGATCAGCCTGATATCTGTTAGTGGAAATAACCCCAATTTTAAAAAGAATCATTTGATATCTTTATTATCTTGAACAGCTATGATATCTCAAGTTGTAACCCATATATTACTAACAATACTTGCAGAAGTTTATGACCTCTATCAAAACTTTGAAATTCAATTCTGAAAATTTAAATATAGAGCCTAATCTCAGGAAAATGCATATAAATAGTAGATATGGTTATATGTGTGACATTTACATTTGCTTATATGTACATAGAAGTACTTTGAAAGTTATATACACCGAAAGAATATATGTTCAGTTGAATTTATATTTTATTTGGATAGTGTGAACTATAGAGTATATCGACCTTGTTTTAATGGCATTTCTTTGTCATAGGAATTTTAAAATAATTAAAATATTTGCTTTAAATTACATTCTGTAAGAGTACATTTATAGATAATTATTGTAGTTTACACTAAATGTTTATTAAATAAAATATAAGCAAATTATATATGAATGTGCATGATAAAGTTTCTACTCTTAAATTTTTTCTGACAAATTAAGCAAGCTAATTCTATTTTTTATACACAGAGAGCATCAAGAAAAATTTTGCTCTATGCCTTTGAATTGTAAAACAGAATGAACAAACTAAAATATACAATAAGACAAATTAACTAATATACCAGATAATAGAATTTTGAATAAAGTCAAAATTAAACGTCTAATTCAATTAATTAGTTCTGCATAAAAAAAGATATATCAAATTTGAGAAGGAGTCAAGTAATTTAAAATTTAAATTTATTTCTTATGCAGATAACCTGTAATACTCTTTTATGGAAAAAAGTTATGCAAATTTATCTTTATACATCCATAAATTAATTTTATTAGTAACAAATGTGATATTAAATCCTCTTTACAAATATTTTAGTTTAGGTATTACTTAAGGTAGCTTAAAATCTAGCTAAAACCCTGTAAGTCATTAAGAAAATGTATTTTCTATCTACAATAAATTCCCTCATGGCTAAAAATGCTACTTTGACCTTTGAGATTCTTATTTTTACATTCTCTTGGAAGAAAACACGTGCCAATATATTTTGTTTGCGTGCATGTGTGTTTGTGTGTGTTTGCATGTATTTATATTCAGGTATTAGATTAATAATTTTCTTGGGAAGAGGTTGTTTCTATCCTAATTTTATAAACCATTTTTTTGAGAAGATTTTATTTAATCCTTGATCTTCAAGTAGAGGAGACCTTTCTGAAAAAAGAAAAAAACCTTTGATTATGGAAATATGCAGACATAAAACTAATGTAAGGAGGAATACAAATATAAATATCCAGGAGTAAAACAATTATGAGTTAATTGAAATATTGATAGAAGGTAATTAACTCAAACTAGATTCTTCTGAGCAGTAGAGAGAAGTCATGAATGAAAAAGGAAAAAACTTTATGTCCACAAAGATTACAAATTATTCTTTAATGTAGGTTTTAGAATAAAAGGATTTGATAGATGGTCACTTTCAAAGAGTGTAGGATAAAGAGTTATTTAAAATACAACTTTATAAAGCAGTATTGCTATAATGTAGAAAATATATTCATTACATTACTCTTTTTTTGGCATTATGAATTACAATGTATTCTTTGTTTAGCCCAATGTGATTGATTTTAACTGGGCTAATTTGTGCTATTTGACTTATGTACTAACCATTAAGAATTTATTTGTATTCATAATCGGCTTTGTTAAATGTCAAGTCGATTGTAAAACTACTTAAGAGAACTTTTAATAATTTGTGCATTTATTCCTACCAGTTCAAAATAAGTTAATAAGTGAAGATTACAATTTTGAACATGATTAACCACAAAAATACATAGCAATGATTTAGAATAATATATTTATGGGATAGTCGTGCGTTTTATACAAATACGTTTAAACAAAACCAACACAAGGATGGGTTCATTCAAAGAAAATCACTTGGAATATAGCATTATCTAAACCCTACTTCAGTATTACACACAGGATAATAAAATGTTAGTTGTCATCTTCAACATTCAAGCTAGATTTACTTTGAAGAAAAATATATTTATATAAAAAGGAAATGTTAAAAGAAAATATTTAGAGAAAACTTTTCATTACACCTTTATTAAGAACACCACTAAGAGACAAATACTTAACCAAGGCTTGGTGAGTTTGAAAACCTAATCCAGCAAATAAAAACAGAAAATCTGTTCATTTTCAACACAAACAGGGTCCAGCAAGTACCGTTGCTGCATTTGTTCACCTCTTTACCTCCATTTCTGTGCCTCCCGTTACACTCCCACACATGTATAAACAAATAAGCAAAAAAGAAAAGAAAAGAAAGATAAACATTTCGTGGAATTTCTTAGTAAACATTACTTTGCATGGCCTTTCTGCTCCTGGCCTAAGAGGGTATGCAACTTGTCGGTGGGATGAGAGGGAACACATGGGAGAGTATGCACATGTCCAAAAGGAAGTGTACTCTTTACCTGACTCATCTAACTTTACACTAGCAATAAAACAGCTAAACAAAACAAGAACACAAACAACAAATTCAGCCAGTACAATCACAGCCATGAAATACTACTAACAATTCTATTCAATGTTTGAAGAAACAAACCTGGCACAATTCATAAATGAGTAAGATTATCTGTGATTTTTCATTTCATAGAAGTGGCCAATAGTACTTTTTTTTTGGCCAGTCCTGGGCCTTGGACTCAGGAGCCTGAGCACTGTCCCTGGCTTCTTCCCACTCAAGGCTAGCATTCTGCCACCTGAGCCACAGCGCCCCTTCTGGCCGTTTTCTGTATATGTGGTGCTGGGGACTCGAACCTAGAGCTTCATGTGTAGGAGGCAAGCCCTCTTGCCACTAGGCCATATTCCCAGCCCCCAATAGTACTTTTAAATGTGTCAATTCCATACAACGTTGTGACTCTTTACATTCCCATGGCCTAATAATAATTTTGCATAAGTGTAGGCCAGGAATGCTTTAGGATGTTGAAGGTGTAATATACACCATGAGTTAACATTTCTATTATATAAAAAAATCATATCAAATTATTATTGATAATGTGTATATTTATATGATATGCTTATATGATGTGTATATTTATATGTATATGTTTAATGAATAATAAAAATAAAAAAAAAGAAAATCAGGGTCAGTTTCCTGCTTTAAATGCTCCCCTCACCCTAGGAGATGTACATATGCATATGAATGTATGTGTTCTGATTAATTGGAAACAAGAGCTTTGACTTTACTGCCCAGGCTGGCTTAACACTGAGATCCTCGGACCTCCAATTAACTACACAAAAATCAGAAGAAGAGCTGGGGCTCAATGTGGTAGAGTGCTAGCCTCAAGCAAAAAGAGCTCAGGACTCTGCCTTGGCCCTGAGTTCAAACCCCAGGAGAGGAAAAAGGGATAAGGGAATCTAGGGAGCAGAGAAGCATGATTCAGTTCGCCTGTATCCATAATCCATCAGAATCATAGAGGAAGGAAAAAAAAATTGGTGGAGGACATGAATGAAAAAATGAGATGGAAGAAGTATATTTATTTATAGTATTATAGTATTATATTACCCAATACTTTCTTCTGTCCAGTCTCAAAAATAGTGTCATTTGCTACAGTGAATTATTTTTTTTTCTCAAATTTTTATTATCAAACTGACGTACAGAGAGGTTACAGTATTATACGTTGGGCATTGGATACATTTCTTTTTTTTTTTTTTTTTTGACCAGTTCTGGGCCTTGGACTCTGGGCCTGAGCACTGTCCCTGGCTTCTTCCCGCTCAAGGCTAGCACTCTGCCACTTGAGCCACAGCGCCGGTTCTGGCCGTTTTCTGTATATGTGGTGCTGGGGAATTGAACCTAGGGCCTCGTGTATCCGAGGCAGGCACTCTTGCCACTAGGCCATATCCCCAGCCCCCTGGATACATTTCTTGTACTGTTTGTTGCCTTGTCCCTCATGCCCCCCTCCCTCCCCCCCTTTCCCTCCCCCCTACAGTGAATTATTTTTATTTTTGTTGTTGTTTGTTGTTTTTGCACATCTTGGCGCCTGAACTCAGGGCCTGGGCACTGTCCCTGAGCTTTTTTGAACTCAGGGCCTGGGCACTGTCCCTGAGCTATTTTGCTCAAGGCTAGAACTCTTACATTTGAGCCACAGCACCACTTCCGGCCTTTTCTGTTTATGTGGTACTAAGGAATCAAAGCCAGGGCTTCACGCATGCTAGGCAAGCACTCCAAGCACTGTCCCAATAAGCCACATGCCCAGTCCCTAGGGTGAAATCTTATGAATGTACTTGTGTCTATATATGGCACTATTATGCTCATCATGTAAGAAGACCTCATTAGGTAACTCTTTTTTCCTCCTCCTCCTCCTCCTCCTCCTCCTCCTCCTCCTCTTCCCCCTCCTCCTCCTCCTCCTCCTCCTCCTCCCCCTCCTCCTCCCCCTCTTCCTCCCCCTCCTTCTCCTCTTCCTCCATTCCTCCTTCTTCATTCCTCCTTCTTTCTTCTCCTTTTCCTTTCTTCTTCTTTCTGCTTCTGCTTCTCCTTCTTCTCCTTCTCCCTCTCCCTCTCCCTCTCCCTCTCCCTCTCCCTCTCCCTCTCCCTCTCCCTCTCCCTCTCCCTCTCCCTCTCTCTCTCTTTTGCCAGTCCTGGGACTTGAACTCAGGGCCTGGGAATTCTCCTGAGCTTCTTTTGCTCAAGGCTCACACTATCACAGCCACAGAGCCACTTTGAGTTTTTTCTGTTTATGTGGTACTGAGGAATTGAACCCAAGGCTTCTTGCATGCTAGGCAAGCACTCTACCGCTAAGTCACATTCTCCCTCATTAGATGATTCTTTAATTGAATAAATGCTTACTGAAAGTAAAATTGTTTTCCTTATATGTTGTTTAGCATTGTTTTCCAAAAATTAAAATGAGCTACTTATTCAGTGAGAAATTGCTTTATAATGCATTTCCCAGAATTAGTCCTTGCACAATGTCATTTACATAATCATCTCAATGATACTAAAGAACTGACTCTGATTTGAGATTTGAATCTTGGGCAATTACAGCTACTGTCTGGAAATTCCCTGGTGCAAAGAAAATCAGAATCTTAGTATTTTCTTTAACAGAGTACTAGGTCAAGGAGAAAAGTACAAGAAACAGAATATGGAAGACTAATGTGAAAGGCTTGCATTTTGAACCCCAGAACCTTCACAACAAAGTAAATTTGAAAAATTTTGTAGGTCTGGGAATATAGCTTAGTGGTAGAGTCCTTGCCTTGCATTCTTGAAGCCCTGGGTTTTATTCCTCAGTACCAAATAAACTGAAAAAGTCAGAAGTGGCTCAGGTGGTTAAGTGCTATCCTTGAGCAAAAAAAGCTCAGGGGGCTGGGGATATAGCCTAGTGGCAAGAGTGCCTGCCTCGGATACACGAGGCCCTAGGTTCAATTTCCCAGCACCACATATGCAGAAAACGGCCAGAAGCGGCGCTGTGGCTCAAGTGGCAGAGTGCTAGCCTTGAGCAAAAAGAAGCCAGGGACAGTGCTCAGGCCCTGAGTCCAAGGCCCAGGACTGGCCAAAAAAAAAAAAAAAAAAAAAAAAAAAGCTCAGGGACAGTGCCCAGGCCCTGAGTTCAAGCATCAACACTGGTAATAATAATAATAATTATTATTATTATTTTAAAGTTTTGTAAGTGCCTTGACTAGAGTTTGAACAGTCTACAAAGTTTGGAGGTTCCAAAATTGGAGAAAGAGGGAAAGGGTGGTTTTGTCCAAAAAGAAATGTACTGGTTACCTGACATATGTAACTGTAACCTTCATAATAACAATGAAAATTTAAAAAGAAAAAAGAACATCACTAATGGAAAGTAGATTATCAAGAATGTAACTTCAAGGCTCTGAAGCACAAATGAAGTGTTTACATAAACTTGAGTGTTAAAGTAACCCAGAGGATGCTCCTAAAGGGGGGCCAACTGCTGTGGAAATCATCAGCACTCCAAGATAATGGTGAAATTCTGAGATACAAAGCACTTGAGTCACCAATTTATTGGTAGGGCTTCTTAAAGTGTCAAGAATTGTTTAGCCTAGTCTTTACTCAAAACATCATAATTAGAGGTGACATGATATAAAACGTTTGCAAACCATGTTTTACAGTGAATAAAATGTAGACCTTGCTTAAATTGTTGACCAAACAAAACAAATTCTATATAAAGTTTATTAGAAGCTAACAATAATCAATACTCACTTTATCATTTGTAATTTAAGGTATTTTGAAACATTATGAAACCACTCAAACTGAAGCTGAAGCCAAGTGCATTTTGACAAATGAACTTTTTTGCAATTAATAGTTTGAATAAATGGTGTATGTCTCAGAAAAGCTCTCACATGCCATGAATGAATGCACAAGCAATGGCCTAGATTCAGTTGGCATTTCTTTTAGAAGCTGAATATTATTTTCATAATCAAAGCCTTCTAGAAAAGAGTCTTCTCACACTGGAGCCATGCCTGGTTCATCTAGATGCGATCCAACTAATTGCTGAGACAACAGATGGGTCTATTCAATTGATGTGCCTATGTGCCAATAAGGCTAAAAATGTCCCACAGTAAAATAAAGTATCCACCAAAATCACTGCTTTATCAAATTGGGCATTCAAATATAGGAAATTTTCATTGTTTTTTTGTCTTCGTTAAATATCAGAAAATTAGGAAAAGCAAATTATCTAGGCTGAGATAAAATTCTGCAGAATCCTGCTGTGGATTTTTCTGAAAGCCTAGCCAATGAAAATACTACGTGATCCATTAGTGCCACTAATAATTAAATGACTGTCAAGCTATCCAAAACTTACTTTTCATGGGTCTTTTTCACTTTCAGTTGTACAAATATGATAACCAGTGATTCCAGGGGTTTTAATAGTATTTTCTTCTAAAATAGTGTGTGTGTGTGTGTGTGTGTGTGTGAGTGTGTGTGTGTGTGTGTTTGTCATAGGGCTTGAACTCAGGGCCTGGGTGCTCTTCCTGAGTTCTTTTGCTCAAGTATAGTGCTGTACCACTTTGAGCCACAGTGCCACTTCCCATTTTCTCATGGTTAATTGGAAACCAGAGACTCATGACATTTCCTGCCCAGGCTGGTTTTGAACCATGATCCTAAGATCTCGGCCTTCTGAGTAGCCAGGATTATAGGTTTGGTAAACCAGCTGCTTTATTTTATTTAAGGAAATCTCTTTATCCTTGTGCAAAGATTATAGTAACTTTTCCACCAAAACTGCAAATTGTCTCCAAGTTTTTCATGTGCCCCTTGATGAGTTAAAAAGTCTGTGATGCTTATGAAACTCAAGAATGACTCAGTTCTTGCTCTAAATTTCAAATCCACAATGATGAATCTTCTTGAGTTTCTGTGTATTTTCATAGACCAATCATTGCAAAAGGTAGTGGATGATGCTTAAATTTTGTCTAGGATTTTTCATGTTGGAAGACTGAGTCAGTTGTGATAAAAAATCTAAATTAATTAAATAAGTTAGCAAAAATGATAAAGAGATTAGAAAGAGAAGGGAAGGAGAGATGAATAGGAAAAAGAAACAAGAAAAAAATAAAATGGGGTGGGCAGAAGGGAGAGGAAGAAAGAATATAAAGTATTCTGCATAGGTGTTCATTACTCTTATCAAAAACAGGCTCCTTTCTTCCACTCCTCCCACATTAATCTCTAGCGGTCAATCATCTACTTCTTTGTGAGAGAGAATTATTATGTTTAGATGGCCGACTCTATTTCATGTTCATGTTCTGGCAATAAAATGGAGGTAAAGGGCTGGGAATATGGCCTAGTGGTAAAGTGCTTACCTCATGTATATGAAGCCCTGGCTTCGATTCCCCAGCATCACATATACAGAAAACGTCCAGAAGTGACGCTGTGGCTCAAGTGGCAGAGTGCTAGCCTTGAGCAAAAAGAAGCCAGGGACAGTGCTCAGGCCCTGAGTTCAAACCCCAGGACTGGCAAAAAAAAAAAAAAAGATAAATAAAAATGGAGGTAAAATTTAGTGCAAATACATCCAATGAAGTAAAGGTACAAACAAAAGATATTGATGATGAAGTTCTAACAATGAATTTTGTGACACAAAAAGGAAAAAAAGTTCATTTTTCCTAACATTTCCCTTTACTGATATTGAGGAGCAAACTTCAGAATTAACACACTCTTTTAAAGGTTCTACTTTGGATTTAAGTTAGAATTTCATTAAATGTCAATTGATTCTTTTCAAATGACTATTGGCAACACTTCAGATTGTTGTTTTTTTATTAGCAGTGAGTAATAATCCTAATGTTTATGTATCATTGTATATATTTTCTTGGTTTTATGAATTATGACCTGAGCTTTTGTTTATTGTTAAAGGTCAAGTTCCAACCAACCTCCTTTATATTTTCTACTCATTATTTCTAAAATTCAGAAAAATTTCCTATCAAATATTCTTTCTCTGACAATTACTAACACATGAAGACTCAATCTAAATAAAATATCATTTATTATGAGTTCTCTGACTACTGGTATTAATCACAATTTCCAAAATGTCAATCTGACTTATGTTCTTCTATTTGTTCTTTTCACAGAATCTAACATTAGTGGAATAGTCACTGTACCATATGCAGAAAGGTAAAGAAATATGTTAAAAATAAATAGACAGATCCCTGTCTTTCCTAGTGTTGTGGTACTTTCAAAATAGCATAATTTATTGATCTTTATATAAAAAAAAAACTTCTCTCCAAATACTCTCAAACTACCACTGGAGTACTTTTGTGGGTAACATATGACAATGATAGATTTTTAAAACCATTGGCTACCTAAGTGTAGCTAATAAATCCTCATACAGGACTAGTTTTTATTGTCAAGTTCTGAAGATTAACTACTGTGAAGAATGAAAGAGAATAAAAGTTATCAAATGAAGAAGAGCTACTGCTTATTTTATAGCCTTTTGTACTTTCCTGATGTTATAAAAAATTGAGTAAGGCACTGCCTGAGAGTTAAAAGTCAGCAGTGTCATTGATTGATTTCTGTGTACCATTTTATATCAGTTTAAAGAGCGTCAGTCAAAGTTGTCTGCTTATAGTTCATAAGGTTAGTAGGATGTTATTAATTAGAATACACTAAAATAGTTTTAAGGTTTCCTTAGAGGAATATCTTATTATTTTTAATTAATTAATTCATCTGTTTCAAAGTGATGTACAGAGGGGTTACAGTTTCATAAGTAAAGCAGTGAGTACATTTCTTATCAAACTTGTTACCTCCTCCCTCATTTTTCTTCCACCTTTCCCACTCTCCAATTCCTTCCCCCACTGAGTTGTACAGTTGCTTTATAGCATATTGTCTTGTAAGTATTGCTGTTGCATTGGTCACCTTTTACCCTTTGTCTCTCCATTTTGATGTTTCCCTTCCTTTCACTAGGAATTTCTTTTAAATTTGCTTTTTAATGGCTTAGTCAAAAGTACTGTAAGAATAAGCAATATGAAACTTATCTACTCTATTCATGTGGTAAAATAGTAACAAAATTATATACTACAGTTTTCTTATGAAATACTTAAAATATTAAAATAATCATGAATTTTGATATCTTTGGGGAGAGACTAAAAAAAAAAAAATTGTGCCTTGAGTCCTAACAGCTAGTACTGCATTTTTTTTAGAGCCAGTTATTTGTAATTCTGACACCTTACCTTGATTGATTGATTTTTAGGTATATGTATGCTATCTCTGTTTGAGGGTAAATTTTATTTCATTTATTTTAATACCTGAGTACTGTCAATAAAGGTATAGAATTTTCCTTGTTCAAAAATATAATATGTATAATGCCTGAGTTCTGTGCTGATAATCATAAAATTAATAATTTAATTTTATCAAGCATTTTTGTGTTTACGCTTTGTATATGAATCAATATATTTTAAACCCATACAGAAATGTATTTAAAATACTGTTAGTGAATTTGTTAATTTACAATACATGACTGAACTCATACTTAAATTCTACTTTTAAACGTTTTTTATTCTCCTTCATCATGTCCTGATTTTTTATTTTTCTTTATATATATGTATATATATACACATATATATGTATGTATGTATATGTTGAAGCCACATAGTGAAGCCAGTAAGCAAGGTAGGTTATTAAACAGAGAAAGGTCATTAATTTTAGAATGTAGATGCCTAAATATGACTCTATGTATCTTGTAATGCACAGGATAGTCTTAATGTCCTACCACCAATAATTATTCAGCTCCAAAATAAATAGTACTATGGTTGAGAAACCTTAAATCTTCAAAATAAAAATAAAATATCATTCCACAAGTATTAAAATGTATATGTGATTGCCAACAACACAGGGACATCCAGTTCCTACTGGGAAATTTCAAGAGAAGTTAATTAGTGTAATGCTAATGTATAATTCAGAGTATAAAATCAAATGGATAGATTCATACTTAAATAATGATAATAATAGGAGATGGTTGTTACATATCTTAAAAGGAGAAGGAAAGAGAGGAAGAAACATGAATTATGGAGATGATTTCTATTCTTCAATGAGAACCAAAGCTTATTCCCTAACCACAAGAAAAAAAGTTAAAAAAGAATTATTTGAGAAAGCAAAGTTCCCACATAGAACAAATAAAACAAAATAAAAGCAGTGGGGAATCTGAACATTTTATGAATAAACTGAATATCTTAGAATTTTCTACATCATAGTATTTGGTTGCTCAATGGTTATCTTGAATAATGCCTTTTCACTGAAAGGGAAAGAAAATATTAAATTCTAAATATTTTGAAAGGATATATACTTGAAATAAGATTTCTCATTTGCATTTTAAATGTATTCATAAATTCTTTTATTCAATTCAAAAGGGAAATAAAATGGCAAAACAGCCTAAGTGGATTAATATGAAAGCAGAAAGTTTTGGAAACATTATCTCAGCGGTGTTTGGCTAAACGTCCTGCTATAAAGGTTGAACACTCTTTGACTTTTAAATTACTGTCTGTTGGATGATGTTTTCATTTATTTCCCAAAGCATTTACAGTTATCCAAATCTAACTGGCAACACCCTTACATTTGGAATTTCTTATGTCCCCTGAAGCCATTTGCAAAGCAACTAACCTTTCAAATAGTTCCAAAATAGAACAGTAATATTGTATTGGGAACCTAGGATTTAAGATTAAGCATAAATAAACACATACATAAACGTCTCTTTTCATTCCAATTTTCTACCAGAAATGCCATGCAGGAAAATGTACTTATTGTTTACTTCCTAAAATTTCAATCTCCTGAAATAATTATTTTGTTTTTGTTTCTTGGTTGGTTTGCTTTTTTTTTAGACAAAAGCCTGGTCACTGTCTCTTATTCACTGACCATTCTATATCACTTGAGTCACAGCTCCATTTTTAGTTTTTGCTGATTAAATAAAATTTTGAAATGAGATCCTCAAATCTCAGTCTCCTGAGTAGCTAGAATTGTAAAATTGAGCATTAGGAACCTGTGTAAATTTACTTCTATTAACTTAATTGGACATTTCTATCCTGAGAAGATCTGGGAATTACTGTTGTAATTACTTTCAACATGCTATGTGAAACTGTAGCTTCTATTGTTGATGATCCTCTTGTATCCCCTTCCCGTGGTTGTACCCGCACTATTACTATCTTATCTGAGTATATTGGAAGCTGTATACACTGGCATTAGAACTAGGAAAGTGAAAGGGGATAAAAAGACAAACTACTACAAAAGCAATACTTGCAAAACCATTTTGTGTAAACCAACTGAACAACTCATGGGGGAAGAGGGCACGGGGGAGGAGGAAGGGGGGAATGAAAGAGGAGGAAACAAACAGTACAAGAAATGTACCCAAGGCCTAACATATGAGAATGTAACCTCTCTGTACATCACTTTGACAATAAATAAGAAAAAAATATATTGACAATACATAAATAACAGAAAGAAAAAATTATGAAATATATTATGAGCCAAACATTTGATCTATATATGTTCAATCTGATTCAGAGACTCAATGATGACTACATACTTCTTAGAGTTTAATAAAGTGATAAGGACTGAGATCAGGGTGGGAAATAATAGCGTTGCGTCTGTAGACAATGAATAAGAATTGATGCAGGGAAAGCAAATTAGACAGATTTTTTTTTGAGGTAAATGCTAACTATGCAACACCCCACTCCCCTCCTGTGCAAAGATATTTCATAGGACAAAAAGGAAGTGTCAGATTGAAAGGCCTTTGCCTGTCTGCTGCTTAATTTAATAATATGAGAGACATAAATTTCTTCTAAAAAGGGCAGGTTTTCAGACCCAGACTCTATCTGCACGTGTATATAATATCTTAATAACCAATTCACAAAATGCCAAAGAATTGTATTTTAGTGGAATATTTTCTTCTCCTACATATCTTTGGAAAGAACTTCTGAGTATATTGAATTTGCGTAACTATTCTTATAAAGAATTTATTTCAAGAATATGTGGATAACTGGGTTTCATTTCCACATGGAGACATCCATTCTAGGTTATTTTTTATTCGCCCTTGTAAAAGATGAAAGCTCATACATTGATGTAAGCTAAAGTCCTTTGCAAAAACCTCTATCTACATAAGCCATCATTCAAATGGCTGACCTTGTCACACTAGATCTTGGTGATGATGGGGAGATGAAAAGTTGTGAGTAGAATACCAAAACTTATCTCAAGGCCCTTTTATAACCACTTACTTTTAATTTTTGTATGTGATTTAATATTCTCATGATTTCAGGTAAATATTATTGGTCTTTGTCACCCAGCTGAGCACAACCAGGACCCCCTTTTATACTACAGCTAAGAATGCTATAATTGGAAATCTAAAGGAGTGATTTTTCTGATTTCTAGAGTCCACTCAAGGGACATATTAACAATATATATGACAAATATGATGATTTGTCTATCTATGTGATTGTTGAAGTAAGTGCCACCATTCCTATAGCGAAACATGTTACTAATGGATATTAGTGGATATTAATGAATATCTGTTCCAGGAATATAAACAGTATATTTTGACACAGAACAAATGATTTCTTTAGTTTTTAAAGTAGAGTTCACATTGGGATTGCATACTCAAAACACAATTATTTATTGTAAAAATAGTAGTGAAGGAAGATCACATGATTCAGAAACAAATGTGTGCTTTGAGAATATTAACAATTCATTTGCACTTGCTAATAGCTGAATAGTAAGCAAAATAGAGTAAAGTTTACCTACTGTCATTTCTAAGTTGTAGGATAATAATAAATTTATTCATTTACAAAAAGCATGTCATATGTATTGTAAATAACTTTTTTGTAGGCTATAACACAATTGTAGTTAATTTAGATAAAGATAAGAAAGTTGGAGGGGCTGGGAATATGGCCTAGTGGCAAGAGTGTTTGCCTCGTATACATGAAGCCCTGGGTTTGATTCCTCAGCACCACATATATAGAAATGGCCAGAAGTGGTGCTGTGGCTCAAGTGGCAGAGTGCTAGCCTTGAGCAAAAATGAAGACAGGGACAGTGCTCAGGACCTGAGTCCAAGCCCTAGGACTGGCAAAAAAAAAAAAAGAAGAAGAAAAGAAAAGAAAAGAAAAGAAAAGAAAAGAAAAAGAAAGTTTGAAAAAGAAGTTGAGAAATTCAGTCAGGTTATATTAGAAGCAGGGTTGAAATGAATGCAAAAACAAATTATCTAATTGAATTTTCCAGGAAAAATTTCAATTTCATGGAGTTGTAACCCTCATCATATAGATATTCACATATCTACGTGTTCTGTTCTCTACATTGTTCAAAGTAGTTCATTTTCCATGGAACACACAAAGCACAATGGTGAAAAGACTATGCTAAAATTATTTATTAGTGAAAAGTGATAAGCTAAGCATTAACAAAGTAATTTCATGCTTTTCTCCAAAACACAGAATGTACTAAACATCCTGAAATTCAGATAGTGTGATATCTTTGTATGTTTATTTTTCACTGTATATCCATGGATAGATAGGTTGCTACCATGTTACACCACTATGCCTGTTACTTCTACAAGACGGATACTTTATCCCACTGATGCTGAACATTACCAAGTTAATTTGAAATTGTACTAGTGCTGGAAAAAAAACTTTTATATTGTACCTTAAGAGACATTGCCTATTGCTACTAACTCACAGTTATTGTCTTCTAAAATATAAAGAAAATATTTCAGGTAGCTGACCTATCTTCATTAGAAGTTACACAGCAAGATGAAGAAAGAAAGAATGAAAAAATGCCACTTGGTCTAAACAGGCCAAGTGTTAGAATAAAGATTTATTTATTTTTGTCACTGAAAGTTGGTTCTTTTCACACAGCCATAATGAATCATGCAACATATTATACAAAGATTAGGCACAGCAACTCAAATTGGAATCAGTAAATGTATCACCTGTTCTAAAGAAAGTCAAGGGACCAAGGGATGCCATTTTAAGAAACATTGTAATTTTTAAATGTATTTTCAATCATCTGGTTGACATATAAAGGATAGGCAATAACTTGTATATATTTAATGCATACAAACCTGAATACCTATGAAGCTTGCATTAAAATTAATGCCACAAGTATCCATCACCTTGAGGTATTTCCATTTACTGTATTTATTTTTTACTTGCTTATTTATTTTGATGAAGACACTTAGAATAAGATGTACTATTTTGGCAAACTTTGAAATATCAAACACATTATTGCTGATTATAGGTACTTTGCTTAAGTAAGACATGTAAATTTATGCACATTGTATATACATATAGATATTCATAGGTAGATATTAGGTTACAATTAAATATAATGTCAACATTCATATTCATGTACAATTGTGAAGTTATTAGTTCAAGAGAAAGGGCATGATTCATGCAGTGAGAGACCACTGATTTGTAGACCATAAGAACTTTCTGGAATGGGAAGCACACCAGATGGTCATACAACTTGGCTTCACAGAGAGCTGATGTTCAGAGGACAGGTTGGCATTATGTGTGAGCACAGAATGCAAGACAAAAGGAAATGCTGAGCCTGCTAACACACATTCCTATTCTCAGAGGAAACCAAGAGGAGAAAATTAACAAGCCTATGTTTATGCTTATGACACATTTTTATTCTGTCCACTTGCTCAATCTGGATAAAAGCAGCCAAATTTGTAAACATAAATGAAGCATTTAATTTTTCTGTTTGCATGACAGAAAACTGTTTACCAATATATCCTGTGCTGGGATTTACAGATGAAATATTAGTTTGTGGTTCTACTGCTAACTTTTGAACTAAAATTATATACATATTTTCCCAATGTGATGACAAAATTGTTTCAGCAGAGAATGATTTTAGAAGTAAAAGAACATAACATTTGGGATAGAATTTAATCAGTTGTTAAACTGAACAACAAGAAGATACATTAAAGAAAATCTCTTTATGGCGGGGGAAAGGGGTGACCTGACTAAATTATATTAAATGAATGTGTAAAGTACTATGGTAAAACCCCTTTGTACAATTAGTAACCACTAAAATATAAAAATGAATACTTAAAATTAAAATTTTTGCTCAAAGTAGTGGGAGAATTAGCTAACTGATACATTAAGGGAGGGTCAATATATTTAAAGAAATTTATAAGCATATATGAAAAGTAGAACAATTAGCAGGGTGCTGGTGGCTCATGTCTAGATAGTTGGGAGACTGAGATCTGAGGATTGTGATTTGAGTCCAGCATGGGCAAGAAAGTCTGTGAGACAATTATCTCCAATTAAGCACCAAATAAAGCAAGAAGTGGAGCTCTCTGGTTCTAGTGGTAGAGCACTAGCTTGAGCGTAAAAGTTTGAGAACAGTGTCGGGGCCCTGAATTCAAGCACCAGGGCTAGCATAAAAGAGAGAAAGAAAGAGAAAAATAAAGTAAAGAGAGAAATGAAGGAAGGAGGGAAGAAAAGAAAGGAGGGAGGGAGGGAGGAAATAGGACAAGGAATCCTATTGAAGTTGCTTTAAGAATGGTGAAAAGCTAGCCAATCAGGAGGATGAGATTTGATGCTCATGGTTTGAAGCCAACCTGGGCAGCAAGTTCATAAGACTCGAATCTCCAATAAACTTCAAAAAAGTCTAAAGTAGAGCTTTGGCTCAAAGATCAAATCATGGCGCTCCAGCTTAGAGAAAAGCAAGCAAACAAAGCTGCGGCACCATCATGCTCAGACCCTGAATAGCAACCCCTGGTCCATCCCCACCCAAAGGAAAGAATAGTGAAAAGGGTGATGAGGACAAGTGGCAAGGGTGAATATGATACCGTGTACATGTGTATTGAAATGTCACAGTGAATTCCTCCTTGTGTAAATAATACATGCTATAAAGTGAACCAGTTTTGGAAGGATACATATTGATCATTCCCAACCTACCTGGAAGCTAGATTTAAAAGATAAATAGCTTCTAGGTAACTTTAAGCACACCCCACTCTATCATGTTGTATGACAAGGTACAGATAGATGGTTAGTTCGTTTTCCAGAATTCCCAGTGTGTGGCACATTCTAGCCAATAGATTTTCCTTTAGTACCTCAAAGAGAAAGAAATAAGTTACTTCTAGTTATCTGTGTAAACCCATCATATTGTGTCAGTGAGGAAATTAAAAAGTGAGTGTGAGAGACATCAGTCACTTCTAGCCATCTCTGGGATTCAAACCTGTTGTAATGAGAATTCAGCTTCCTCCTTAGGCACACAATGCTTCACATGGTTAGAGCAGAGGCTGATGACCCAGTGTACAGTCCTAATAAATGTATTTTGGCTTCTTTAAAGTTACTATTTTTCAAATATATACATAATATAAGACAATAATACAAATGCAGTATAAGATTTGCAATGTAAAGGAGACAGAATCTGTCCAGATATTTGAAAGATAAAATGGGCAAGTGGGGCTGTAAGAGAAGTCAGAGACATTGCAAAATAAGAGTAGAAGAATGGCGTGTCTTGGCTATAGTGAACAATGGTGCAATGAACATGGTTGGGCTGGTAGCTTTAGTGTGGCCTGGTTTGGGGTCAATTGGATAAATGCCCAGGAGTGGAATTGCTGGGTCATCCCTAGGGTAATTTTATGTGCTGCAGTGAATAAGTGGATCAAGAGTGGGATACAAGCAACATGGAATTCTATGCTTCCATCTGAAAGAATGATAATGCCTAATATGTAAGCAAATGGGAAGACTTGGAAAAAATATATTAAGTGGAAAAAACCAGACCAAAAGTAACAGGTTGCATGGTTTCTCTCATTTGTAGCATTTAGAATATGTTTATAAATGTACAATTAAAAACACAATGCATGGTAAAAGGCAAAAAATATATAGAGACATGATTAGTTAAACAAAATTCTAAACATTCAAACAAGTAGACCAAAGGACAATCCTCATAGGAGAGGATCACAAACGCTCAATAGATATGCGCATAGAATCATATAAAATTATGTTTATTGAATTGAACTCCAAGAAATGGAAACAAGAAGGTTTTTGTTATTATGCTCTGTTTTTTTTTCCCCTTTTGCTGCTGTTTTTGATTTCTGGAGGTTTGGGATTTTTTTTTTGTCTTGAAGGAAAGTTTATCTTTTTTGAGGAGGGTGAGAGGGAACACAGAAATGGTGGGACAAAGGGTGAAATAATGCAGCAGTGATACTCAATAGACAATATAGGTAATATTGGAAAGACATTGAATATTTCCAGTGCTATATTCAGAATGATTTTGAAAATAGAAGTTTTTGATTAAAGGACTGATTGGACACAGTTCAGATGCTAAGAAACAAGTCACATTGCAAGATTCTTCTATGATATATACATATGTGTTCACATATATGAATACATATGAAAATAATGAAATTAAATATTAAAAGATAGATAAAATAATGCATTAAAATGGATACAATGACTTTAAAAATGTGAACCTTTTAGAATGGTACCATCAGCAACGCTCTGTTCAATTGTGTTCAGCAAACTGGAAAATAAATAGGTCAAATTGAAGTTCAACTGTGTGAAAGATAATAAGAGTATTGTCTTTTAACAGATAATAGTTTATTTTAAGTTAGGGAATGACACATCATATTTTATGTTTCTGAAAGATAAATGGGTTTGAAATATTTCTAGAAGAGCAACCATTCAGTGGGCCCTGGCTTGGTCTAAATAAAAGATAGCAGTATGTGATAATGATAAATATCAAGTTTGCATTTCTGCTTAGTTGCAAATGTAAAGGGCAAATTATGCAGTTACTCATCAATTAAATGTGGAATAACTTTTATCTACTGCTATATTAAAAAGTTTTATGAGATTACAATTTCATAACATTTCAAAGTAAATTTCTGGATTTTCAAGTTCATAACACTTTCAAATCTTCAATTTAAGATTGATAAATCATTACACCAGTAAGATAGATATAGCTTCCTAGTATATGAGAAATACATATTTAATTAAATAATTTAGAGAATTTAATACAAGAATGAAATGTATGACTGGAAACAAAAGAGCAAGATTGAGTTCATTTATTCTTCTCCAGAGCAGGCATAAAAGTCCCTTGCCCTTATATCGATGCAGACACTGATAAAGGCAAATTGTATTAGCAAGGCTGGTGATCTGAAGTGTCTGAAGCTAACAGATGCAGAATGTATGAATTGATTCTCCATGTGATGATTAAAAATTCAGTAAAGTAATGCACCTGTCACATTTAATGGACGACAACATTCCAGATAAGCCGATTTGCGTGAACATTTGTAATATTTTCCTCCTATTAAAGAAGGCCTATCATCAGAATCTTCATATTGAAGTAAGCATGGTTCAGTGAGTGTTCACATTTATGCTCATAAATCAGACGTCTCATTCACATGCCAATTTGCATAGACTTTTGGAAAGACTCTGATGCTAAAATAAGCAAATATAATTGGGAAGTTGAAAAATATCCAATTTAATTAGTCAAATTTTGGAACTGTTAACTTCAATTTGGTTTGTCAATATAATTTTATCTTATAGAAAGAGATGTGGGAATCATACTGCAATAGGAACATAAAACTAAGTTTAGAGTTGATCAATTTTGGAGCTATGCTTAAATACAAGAAATTTGCAATTTGGCATTCTCTCAAGAGCCAACTTGTTCTCTTATCAGTTTAAACTACTAGTAATAGATGACAATTTTCAGCATAGTTTTATTTCAACCTGAGCAAAAAGAAATTTCAAATTCAAAATGACACTTACATATGGAATACTACAAAAAAAGTAGGAGAGTTGATTTCCAGTTGCACAAGTAATATGAATTTAACTGTAAAAGACATATTTAAATATAACAAAGAAAAGAAAACCTTTGGCTTGTTTTTTCCAGTCCTGGGGCTTGAACTCAGGGCCTGAGCACTGTCCTTGGCTTCTTTTTGCTCCACGCTAGCACTGCCACTTGAGCCACAGCGCCACTTCCGGCTTTTTCTACATATGTGGTGCTGAGGAATCGAACCCAGGGCTTCCTGCATAGGATGGAAGCACTCTACCACTAGACCATGTTTCCAGTTCAAGTAAGTGGATTCAAATGTGCCTAGTAGTTGGTAGCTGATATGTTTGCATATGAATAATCCAGAACTGGGAAATTGAGCACAATTTATAGCAGGTGAAAGTCTGAATCATATATTTTCTGAATGCAGGAATAATTTACATTTTTATTGCCTAATCTCAAGATAGATTTGATAATAGAATTACTGGAAATTTCCTAGACTTGATAGAGATCTATCTGCAACAACGAACATAAAAATTCTCTGGACACCACAGATTTCATCAATCATTACTTATAGAAACCAAATAAAGATCATTCTAAAATGCTATGAGTCCTCTTGGAAATCTTGAAAACAAGGTATTTTCTCTAAGCTTTTCCGTTTGGAGGAATTTTGCTCATTTATGATTAAGATGACAATGTGCTTTACTCAGCCATTGCCCTCATTATCTCTTGATTTTATTTTTATGGCTAAAGGTTCATACTTTTGAATCTATTCATTAATATTTTCTGGACTATTTACTGAGGTTTCTGCTAAGGTCTTTGGGACCATATGTTAATCTATCCACTTATTTTCTTATTACTTAGCTGTAAGAGGTTTTCAACATGTTCAGAAAGAAGCTTTTTCATCTCAGGAATATTTGAAGATACATTCTTCCAGTTTAGATTACCTTCTCATTTTTATTACATTGCTATTTCATAATACACAGATACTTGTGATCTTTGTAAGAAAATTAAGGGGCATTTCTTCTACTCAGCAAATGTTTATTTCCCTAAAGTGAGGAGTGAAGTATTTTATGAGGTAGAAAGGAGAGAACTAGGTGAACAGATAATAATATGTGCTTTATTATACATTGAGCTTATTTCTACACACCTGAGACTATAGTATTTAGGTCTTATATTTTACTGTCTACTTTTTATTGCTGGTGCACAAAACAGAGAATGAGTAAACTACTTTGTAATTTTGAGTGTGTTTATCATGTTTCAATGAAAGATAAATTTTCCTCTTTTTTCAATAAATAAAAATTTTACTTAAATTGTTTCTATTGCCTTGACTTGAGAGGTAAAAATTATTTTGAAAACAAGTATAGTTAATTCTCTGATTAATATTTTATATGTGAAAGAATTGTGGAACAGAGGAAAAGTTAAAAAGACTGCAAAGACTCTGAACTACCTATTTCTGAGGCTTATCTTTGTTCACTTATAGGGAGACCCTGTGTTGTAAAACTCAAGTATCTGAAGCTACTTCATAATCAATATGCTTAAACAAAATCTTCAGCTTTAACAATTCTATTAAAATATATCCCTCTAAATGGCTAAAATTTTCAGTATAATAACAAAGGAATAACTTACATAAACATATTTGATGTTGAATTTTAAGGTATTCTCTAACATCAGTGTTTTTTTTTGAAACATGGACCTAATTGTCAAATTATGAGAAATATAAAGAAAAATAAAGAAGAATCTCTAAAATTCCAACCAGAAGGAAATAAAATCTCAGGAGGAAAGTTTGCAAAAAGAAATAAAATAACGCAAGTAGCACAGAACAACACTGACACGTGAAACACATTGATGTATGAAACTTGGGGAATGGTTGTGAGCTTGAAACTTGCAAGACAATTATTTACAATTTATAGCCTGACCTTTAACGGTGATAGTGTCAAAATAAAATTTTATTCTTTCTGCCTAGTAAGTATGATAAAAAAAATACCAGTTCTGCACTAAATTTATGACTGTGCTACATTCCTCATATAACTTCCTATTTAATGTTTTCTTGTATGCAGTGTTATTTTGAAAACTCTCAACTGTAGGCTCATAAATTGATAAATATGTCAGATAATATTTAACAAATAGTTTTGTAAAGAAAATATATACCTTGAGTCCGTCTTTGAACACTCATAGTTTCATTAAATTTTCATTAAATAGCACGTCATCACAATTTTATTTAATATCTGCTGTATTTAAGAAATTATTTTAGTCTTATTCATGTGTTTCTCAAATATTTTTTCCTTGTTTTTGGCCAGTCCTGGGGCTTGAATCTTAATCCTAGGCACTGACCCTGACCTTTTGGGCTCAAAGCTAGGTCTTTACTATTTGAGCCACAGCACCACTTTCAGCTTTTTTTGATAGTTAATTGGAAATAAGACTCAATGGGCTTTTCTAATGGAATTGGCTTTGAACCTTGAACCTCAGGTCTCAGTCATCTGAATTTCTAGTATTACAGGCTTGCCATTGAAGCAGTCAGCTTCAAATATCTGCTTATAAATAACATGTTACTGCTTTTTTTTTTTACCAGACACTTAAATTATTCTATCACAATGTGATTTTTATAGGGTTGGATGAAAACAGAGAATTATAAATTAAGCTCTTATGCAATATTTATAAACCAAATGAGAAACACTAATTATTTGAGGGCTTTTTGTTCATTTGTTTCTTTTAGAATATATGCAATGGCTGCTGGTGGCTTATTCCCATAATCCTAGCTACTCAGGAGGCTGAGATCTGAAGATCACAGTTCAAAGGCAGCTCAGACAGGAAAGTCCTGCGATTCTTATCTCCAATTAACTAACAGAAAGCCAGAAGTGACGCTGTGGCTCAAGTGGTAGAACACTAGCCTTGAACTGAGGAGTCCAGGGACTGTGCTGAGGCCCAGAGTTGAAGCCCCAGATCCAATAAGTGTGTGTGTGTGTGTGTGTGTGTGTGTGTGTGTGCATATATGTATATATGAATACATATGTATATATGCAAACAAAATTGTGTAAAAGAAGCACTACAGAAATAATTTTTAATTACCCTGTTCTGTATATTTTTTTTTCAAAATCTTGCTCTTGATTTGTTTCCAGATTAAGAATTTATTCCAATTACCAATGTGAAGTTTCATCTCTATGACCAAAATTGAAACTCTGCAGAGGAAACCTTTCTGACTGTTGACACACAAACACTAAAATATCTATCAGGGAGGCAAAAATGAGTTTTTTGTTTGTTTATTTGTCCTGGTCCTCGGGCTTATACGCAGGGCTTGAGCATTGTCCCCAACTTCTTTTTGCCCACGGCTAGCATCACCAACAGTATTATTGTCACAATTATCTTCATCAGTATTGTCATTGGCATCATCACCATCTTAATTTTATTAACTGTATGCATAGCCAGCATAACCACTAAGAAATATTCATATTTCAATAGTACTTTATGAATTGTTTTGCCTTAGAAGATCAACCATATATGAATATATTTTGGTCACAAATTATATTACTGAATCATAGTAACAATAGTATCTTTGTACTGACATGCACACTTCCACTTCGGGAATCAGTGTTAATCACTGTTGATTTTGCTAGTTAATTGGTCATTTTTCTTACCTATTGTGGGAATGGTGCTCACCTAAGCTAGGACAGGAAGCAAAACCAGAACATTGGCCATACAAGCTGGCTTGAACAGAAAACTACAAATGTATCTCAAAAATAACCATATGAAAAGGAGATGGAAGCACTTCTCAGATTGTAGAGGATAACTCTAGTGGACACAAGTCCTTGCATTCAAATTTAAAAGCAGCAAAGCTAACAGCAAAATATGTATGACCAAAAGTTAGGGATTCATTATGCTTCTTATTTCTTTTCAAGTATTTTAGAAAAGTCTCTGGATTAATCAAAAGAATTGTAACAATAATTTGGGATCAATTTCAACATTAACCCATTAGTGTTGATTAAAAGCAAATTTTATGGTTATAGAGAATAACTAAAAAAATCTCTGAACTTCTCATGTATTCTTATCTGAACTTTGAGCTAACAATGTAAATGATGTCTAGACAGGTGTGCACAAATAGATTCTTAGAAAATTTATATTTCTGACCAATTCTTCAACAGTCTATACATTTGATTTAAAAAGGTAAATGTGAATGACTTACAACAATTCATCAAAAATGATGCACAAACCAAAAAAAAAAAAAGACCTCTACTGTACACATACACAAAGAGTTTACATCAGAAACTCTTCTTTAGATGTGTTTAAGTAAGCACAAATAATAAATAACCTGGCAACTTCAATCTAGTTACAATTAAGCACTCTCATAACTAATACCTATACAAAAGAAGCAAAAAAATATCCAGAAATGTGGGTGTGCAGCAGGAGTCCTAAAAGCAGAATGCATTCATTGTGGTTTTTGAGAAGCCATCCCCACTCTGTAAGGGATCAAATCCATTTAAGACTTGGGGAAAAAAATAAGGCTAAAATGATGACTTCATTCTAATGCAGATCAGAAGATTATTCTGCTAAACTGATCAATAAGCTTGAGCTAAAGACATATGGATGATCAATCCTTACATATCAGTTTCTTCAGCTGTGTGGATAACATCACAAAGAAGATCTGGAAATCAAAACTTCAGAGGTTAAGCAAAAATAAATATACCATTGGCTAAATGAATCATAAATGATGCAAAAATGAGCATATTATCCATCAAATTTTGTGAGTAATAAAACCCTTTTAAACTGATCCACTAAGACTTATTTTTTTACTTTATTTCCATTCCTATATAACCATGAGTTTTTAATACTGAAACTATTAAACTCAGAATGACAAACACAAACTTTATTAAACATAAGCCAGTGATAAATTCAGGAACATGAACTTTTCAGTTTTTAAAATTAATCCTGAGTGAGGAATTAAATTTATGCAACATAATGTTGAAATGAATGACACATTATCAATTTTCCTTTTTTTTTGGCCAGTCCTGGAACTTGGATTCTGGGCCTGGGCCATGTCCCCTCAATCCTTCATTCTCAGCCTCCTGAGTAGCTAAGTTTACAGGGGTGAACCGCATGCACCTGGCTCAAGTTTACATATTTTTACAAATAATTAGATACTAACATTTCTGGAACTGCCAGGAAGTTGGGGATTTTTTTCTAGGTGGAACCTCTCTAAGTTAAATGCCCAAGGACTTTCTCTGTTCTTCCTTTACTTTATCAGCAAATACACATTTATTTTTCTTGGAAAGTTGGGGTACTTTAAAGGTAATAAATCCCAGAATTCTTTGTGGTACATTGTCCTAATTAAAGCAATAGAGATCTGAAACTAATATCCATTCAAAAGAATTGGTCTCAATGAACAAAATAAAAAGAACAAATCACACATAAATATGTGATATGTGATATTCATATGTTTTTCAAACTACTCCTGGTAAAATTTATATAGAATCTGAGCTCTTCATTTTCAAGCACAATGTTTTAATTCTCAGGGATAAACCATTCAATTTAAGCATTTACATTTTTGCCTTCTTCTTCTTCTTCTTCTTCTTCTTCTTCTTCTTCTTCTTCTTCTTCTTCTTCTTCTTCTTCTTCTTCTTCTTCTTCTTTCTTCTTCTTCTTCCAGTCCTGGGGCTAGTACTCGGGGCCTAAGCACTGTCCCTGGCTTCTTTTTGCTCATGGTTAGCACTCTACCACTTGAGCCACAGCACCAATTTTGTGTTTTTTTTTTAATTAAATCTTACAGAAAAAGACAAGAGAGAAATGCATCTTAGAGCCATCAATGCTTTCTTAATGAACTATTTGATTTCATAAATCCAAATCCATTTTTTTCAAATTTTTATTATCAAACTGATGTACAGAGAGGTTACAGTTTCATACATTAGGCATTAGATACATTTCTTGTACTGTTTGTTACCTTGTCCCTCATGCCCCCCTCCCTCCCCCCTTTCCCTCCCCCCCAGGTGTTCAGTTCACTTACACCAAACAGTTTTGCAAGTATTGCTTTTGTAGTTGTTTCTCTTTTTTCACCCTGTGTCTCTCAAATTTGGTATTCCCTTTGAATTTCCTACTTCCAATACCAGTAAACACAGTTTCCAATATACTCAGATAGTATGGAAGAAAGATAGCCTCTTTAACAAGTGGTGCTGGCAAAACTGGCTCAACACATGCAACAAACTAAAACTAGATCCTTATATATCACCCTGCACCAAAATCAATTCCAAATGGATTAAAGACCTTGAAATCAAAACAGGCACCGTGAAAACACTAAAGGAAGGAGTAGGAGAAACACTTGGGCTCCTTGGCACAGGACAGAACTTCCTTAACAAAGACCCTGAAAGGCTACAAATCAAAGAAAGTTTGGACAAATGGGACTGCATCAAACTGCAGAGCTTCTGCACGGCAAAGGACATAGCTCGCAAGATAAACAGAAAGCCCACAGACTGGGAGTAGATCTTTACCGGACATTCAACAGACAAAGGCCTCATCTCTAAAATATATGCAGAACTAAAAAAATTACCTTCTTCCAAAACAAAACCGCAAAGAACCAATAGCCCCCTCATCAAGTGGGCTAAAGACTTACAAAGAAACTTCTCTGATGAGGAAATGAGAATGGCCAAGAGACATATGAAAAAGTGCTCTACATCACTGGCCATAAAGGAAATGCAAATCAAAACAACATTGAGATTCCATCTCACCCCAGCAAGAATGACATATATCAAGAAAACTAATAATAACAACTGTTGGAGGGGATGTGGCCAAAAGGGAACCCTACTTCATTGTTGGTGGGAATGTAAACTGGTTCAGCCACTCTGGCAAGCAGTAAGGAGATTCCTCAGAAGGCTCAATATAGAACTCCCCTATGACCCAGCAGCCCCACTTTTGGGTATCTATCCAAAAGCCCACAAACAAAATCACAGTAATGCCACCAGCACAACAATGTTCATCGCAGCACAATTTGTCATAGCGAGAATCTGGAACCAACCCAGATGCCCCTCCATAGACGAATGGATCAGGAAAATGTGGTACATATACACAAAGGAATTTTATGCCTCTATCAGAAAGAATGACATTGTTCCATTTGTAAGGAAATGGAAGGACTTGGAAAATGTTATACTAAGTGAAGTGAGCCAGACCCAAAGAAACATGGACTCTATGGCCTCCCTTATTGGGAATAATTAGTACAGGTTTAGGCAAGCCATAGCAGAGCATCACAAGGCCCAATAGCTATACCCTTATGAACACATAAGATGATGCTAAGTTAAATGAACTCCATGTTATGGAAACAATTGTTATATCACTTTTGTGTTTTCTCTGTTTTTGTGGTGCTGAGGAATTGAACCCATGGCTTCATGCATACTGGGCAAGCACTCTACCACTAAAGCACTTTCCCAGACCCATATTTTTGTTTTCTATATGTCAAAATGCACTACCTTTTTCAAAAACGGAGGTTTCCAGGCACAAATTGTCAGTGACTCTCTTCTATTTCTCATTGTTCTACCCAAATGTCATTTTAGATGAATGGATAGTGGAACTAATACAGTAATGGCACTGAAGGCATATAGGTAAAAATGGAATCAGTAACTTGAGTTCCTGGCTGGCATTGGGAGAGATGGGGGAGGACAGAGGTGTGACACTGGTCAAGATACATTGTATTCATAAACTGACATATTGCATTGAAACCCTTTGTACCAGTACAGAAAGACAATCTGAATATGTCCTTTTATTCTCCATAAAGAATACATAAAATACCTAATCTACATATCATCTCACATTCTATTGATTTCTCCATGAATCAAAGAATAATATGTTATGAATAAAAATCTACTTCACACATATCTATGAAGTGTGCAGATCATTCACAGGTGAAAAACTTATCTAGAAAATTAGAATACCTGATACATGCTTCAAGTAATGTGAAAAAGTCAACTCTCTATATTTAGGGATATTTAAGATAACATAGACAAATACTTTATTTTCCCATTAAAAACCAAGCAACATTGATTCCCATAATATTTTGTTCCTTTTTTCCCCCTCCTTCCTTCCTCCCTCCCTCTCTCCCCATCCTTCCTTTCTTCCTTCCTTCCTTCCTTCCTTCCTTCCTTCCTTCCTTCCTTCCTTCCTTCCTTCTTTCCTTCCGTCCTTCCTTCTTTCCGTCCTTCCTTTCTATATGTCTGTCTGTCTGTCTGTCTATCTGTCTTTTTTGGCAGCCAAACTTTTTTTGGGGTTCTTACTTACAATGAGCCAGTCTTGCTAAGGTCTTCACATTTTGACCGCATTTCATTTTTAAAATGATCTTCCTCATATTTTTAAATTATCTTTAAACACTTGTGAAAAGGAATTGCCATTTAACAAAGCAGTTAATAAATGCAAAACATTTTGTTCAATGTCACTCCTTTCAACATTCTCACCCATCCCCAACACTCCTTAATTTTATAGGACCATCACTGGATAATTCATAGCAACTTATTTGATTTTAAAATTATATTGTGAACTACCACATATAATAAAAAAAGTATTTTAGCAAAATAAAGTGAAATAAAATTTTTGTGATTTATTATGTAGTTTGACTAAATTATCACTACTAAATCTATTTGTCCATCCTTGTCTACTGCATGTATTAGTTAACAAAATAATTTCTTTAAAATGTAATAAACATGCATATGTTACATCACTTTAAATTTTTATTTCTATATATTTGCAGATGTAAATATGTATTATTCATGTACCCAGTTTCTTTTTAAATGTATACTCAATATGAATTAGGTTTATACATTGGTAATCTGTTCTTTTTTTTTTTTTTTTTTTTTTTTTTTTGGCCAGTCCTGGGCCTTGGACTCAGGGCCTGAGCACTGTCCCTGGCTTCTTCCCGCTCAAGGCTAGCACTCTGCCACTTGAGCCACAGCACCACTTCTGGCCGTTTTCTGTATATGTGGTGCTGGGGAATCGAACCTAGGGCCTCGTGTATCCGAGGCAGGCACTCTTGCCACTAGGCTATATCCCCAGCTTGGTAATCTGTTCTTGATCGAGAAGAATTAGATCTCCCTTGCATGCTTTGTTTGTTTTTCCTGTGTATTTTTTTATATTTGTTACATCATGTGATGAGTATTCTTTGGATATCAGATTACCATAATTCACACTCACAATAAAATATTATTAGATAAAATTTAGACAGGCCATTTAACTGGCTTAATTAGGGCATTTTTGAATGTATAATGCATTTTATTAGGTCAGTAGTGAACAGGAATATAGAAGAAATCTCTCTGTCCAGGGCTGCAATGTTATCTATATCATATACTAAAATGATCCTTTCCTAGCTAATAACTGTAAAATCGTATTTTAGTAGCAGTAGATGCCAATGTAATATACTTTCAAAGTATCCCTCCTTGGCCACAAAATTCAGGAAAATAGCATATTTTAAAACTTGGCTCAGGATGATGGTTCACTACTAAAAGTCAATTATTCTGGAATATTCTGGTACTAAAATGAATTGCAAATGCTCCTCAACCACTGGAGTCTCATGAAACACTTTCAAGGCAGAATGTAGTTTAGCTGAAATAACAGATGGAACAAATGTCCCCCATGAACCCATTCAACAAACATTTTGGTTGCCTTCCTGTCCATGATGTGTTTTGCTCTGAAAAGCTTTTCTTAACAATTGAAGAATATTTGGAATCAAACATGGTTGTTCCTATGAGACTAGACATACAGACTACAGATTTGGGGATGATTATATACTAAGACTTTTATTCAAAGATGGCAGTGTTAAAGAAAATGCAGTCAGAAACCACCCGGCAATGTAAATTCACTTAATGTTTCACGTAACGTTTCTCTATTATGTAATTATACTTAAGCTCTATTTTCTCCTAATTGGTAACAATATTAATGGTTTTTTTTCATAGCTTATAACGTATAGACATTATTTTATGAGTGTTTATAGCTTTGATGCTAACAATATCTACATATTTTTCAGGTTTATTCCTATTTTTTAAGTATATAGTTTTTGTGATAGATATTTTTGGGAAGTTAAGACAGTAAATTTCTATGTATTGAGATTCTACTATGTTCAAGAACTCTACATGAATCATTTCCAGATACAATCAGTAGGGTAGATATTAGATTTATAGATTCAGTAAGAAACATGAAATACAGTGTCAGGGGTATGTTTATATAGTGATACAAGTGTGTTGCTTGAAGTTGACTTTGAGTACCTGTTCTTTGCAGTGCAAGTGGACAAAGCAACACTGATAATATTGCACTGGCCACAGGAGTTGGTGTTGAATTGAAACCCTTTTGCATAATTATTTAAAGATAATAAAATACATTTGAGCCTTATAATCCTTCTTAGTAAAATGAGATTACAAGCCTGCTCTTTAAAAATTATACCTTGAACATCATGATTTGGGTATTTGCCTACTTTTGTAAAGTAATTTTAAGTGGTGCTCAACATTTATATCAGTTGGATATTATTACATTTGAATTTCCCCTTGCATGAATGATGAGTGAAAACCCAAGGAAACAATTGAGGTCTATCCTTGGATAACATATGTGATCTGCAATTTGCCTCATTCCAATACTGATGTGCAGCTTGTTCATTTCCCTACAAGTTGTTAGCAGGCATTTATTTTCCTACTCTGTATAAAAATCAGATGCCTTTCTCCAGAAATAATTTGCCTCCCTTCTTCCCACCAGATGGCAGATCATACTTACTCCCCTAACTGGTACAAGAGATAGAAACTGAATGAAGTTTATGGCCCTTAAATTTAAATACAAAGCACAGCAACATAATTTGGCAACATTTCTGCATTCCAGGTTGTGATGTACAGCTTTGGGAGAAGATCATTCTAATTCTGCTTTCTCTGTGATTATGATCTAACACTATTTGGGACAGCCAGACTGAGAAAAAGAAACCAATTAAGGAAGAAGCAAAATCAGAAAAAAGAGGAACAAAAGAAATACAGGCTGATAGAGAAGACAGAGAAAGAGAGCAAGAGACAGAGAGACAAACAGACCCTTTCATAATTATATTTGTCAAACCTTTCATATTTATAGTTACTTTTTAACATACTACAAAATTGAAGTTTTGTCATGTGTGAAAATAAAACCTGGACTTAATTTAATTTTTATTTAACATTTGCATATGAGATATGTGTAGAATTATTTGTAATATGAATCTTGGGAGAGTAGTATTTGAGAGTTCACATTTGGGAGCTATGTAAATATAAAACCACATAACCCTAGCATGAATTTTACCAGGTCAGTTAATAAAAATTAATTTAACTAATACTGCATCTGATTATTAAAATGATTATTATTTTCAATATATTCATGGATCTCTATACATCCTAAGTGAAAGTTGTTTACCAAACAAAAAATTCATCTATAAATATTCTTTTTTTTTTTCTGTTCTGGGCCTTGAACTCAGATTTTGGACACTCTACCTGAGTCACTTTGTGCTTAAAGCTAGAGTTCTACATTTGAGCTACAGTGCCATTTTCAGGTTTTGTGAGTAGTTTATTGAAGATAAGAATCTTGTGGACATTTTATGCCCAGGCTGGCTTCATAATGTGATCCTCATATTTCAGCTTCCTGTGTAGCTAGGATTACAGGCTTGAGCCACCAGTACCCAAGCTTGAACCCTGTTCTCTCTTGTTCTCTCTCTCTCTCTTTCTCTTTCTCTCTCTCTCTCTCTATCTCTCTCTCTCTCTCTCTTTATGAACACTGAAGATTTCATTTTATTTTTATTTCAAGGTAAGGTACCAAGGGGTTACAGCTACATAGATAAGGCAGTGAGTACATTTCTTGTCAAACTTGTTACCTTCTCCCTAATTTTTCTCCCACCTTCAGTCCTCCCTGAGTCCTCCCCAAAAGTTTATAACGTGTTGTCTTGTAAGTATTGCTGTTGCATTGGTTTGCCTTTTACCCTTTGTCTCACCATTTTGAACGCTGTTCTTAATAGCTAATATACCTGCTATTTTTCAAGTACTTTCCCAAGTATGTTGTGCATTTTAAATAATTACCTCTATACAAAAGTCTATGTGTTTATATTACATTTATGATATTCAAATTGAAGAAAAATAGAATAAACAACGGTGAAATAGTTACTACAGCACAACTTCCTAAGCTCGAAAGTTGCTTAGATGTTTAAGTATGCATTTTCTTTTTCTCTTTTTAATTTACTTATCTCAAGGTTATGTACAAAGCCGTTACAGTTGCATATGTAAGGTAATAGGCACATTTCTCATTGAAACTTGTTACCCCCTACCTCATTTTCCCCCAACTTCCCTCCCCAGTCCCCTCACCCTAAGTTGTAAAGAGCATTTCCAACATACTGTCTTGTGAGTATCACTGTAGCATCAGTACATTATTTATCCTTTGTCTCACCATTTTGTTGTTTCCCTTCCTACCCTAGTTCAGATAAATGTATAGCTAATTCCCAGGGTACCAAAATCAAATAAAGTGACAATAGGGGATAAAAAATAGGGAATGAGAGAAAAAAAATCAGACAGTACACTAAAAAACAACAAAAATAAAGAAAAACTTCTTGTTTCCATATCTTGGAGTTCATTTCACTTAGTGTTATCTTATATTATCATATGCACATAGCTATTGAGCTATTGTGATCCTTTACTAGGACTATCCTAGACATATAATTATTATTACTAATGAGGAAAACCACGGATTCTGTGCTTCTTTGGCCAGGCTTACTTCACCTAATATGATTTTTTCAAATCTTTCAGTTTCCTTAGGAAGGGTGATGTCATTCTTTCTGATGGAAGCATAGAATTCCATTGTGTATATATAGTACAGGTGCTTCATCCATTCACTTACTAATGTACACCTGAGTTGGTTACGTGTCTTAGTAATGGTAAATAATGCTGCCGCAATGAACATGGTTGTCTTGATACCTTTAGTACAGCCTGTATACAGTCACTTGGATAAATGCCCAGAAGTGGGATTGCTGAGTCATAGGGGAGCTTTATGTTTAGTCTTTTGAGGAATAATCACATATTTTTAAACCCGGAACTCAGTCTTGATCACTCTATACTCCTACTCTATGGTAAATCATTTCATCCTAAAAACTAAAATGCATTCCTAAATCAACAGAAACAAGGACTGGATTTAGCATGCTTTCACAGTTCAGCAAGGATACTCTTCAAGAGTAAATCTACAAATATTTTTTGTACATTTTGGTTTTTTAAATATGTTTATTGAAAGTCTTGTTATTGAAGTTATTAGGCATTGCTAATAACATTTTAAAGCTAGATAAGACTTAACAAGCTATGTACATTTTACCTTCCCTAAATATTGTTCCTTCTTTACAAAGCATTTAAGAAATATAAATACTTTCTAAGATATCTAAGATTTCTTGTTAATGTCCCAAACAAATTCATATTTTTCACTAAATAAGTGAGTGAATGGTTATCACATAATAAAGGCACTTTAGACTATCATCTTAATGAACACAGAGGGAAAGAAATAAACCTGACATTCACTGACAATTTAATTAATATGAAAGGAAAATAGCCAACATAGTTACTATTTCCTGAGATTTTTGGATTATGTTAAAAAAAACAGAATTTATGCTAGCTATCTCCTCTGGTTGTTTTTGCTTTGTATCTGAAGAAATAAAAAGAATACTCAGTTGATAAAGACTGATATTCACAGAGAGATTCAATTGCTTTGTAAATTTAACCAATGTTTTTGAAAATCAGCTTAATTTTCTATGTTTTTCTCACATTAAATGTGGTACTGTTTGAAAATCAAAGTCCCCTTGAAGTCTATATAATACCAAAAGTATAAAATTGTGTTTCTGTGGTAAGTAATCTGTATTTACATAAGGCTTTATATTAGCTGCAGTTATTTTCTTCCTCATGCCATTGTAACAAATTGAAAACTGGGTGTTTTATTATTTTTTATTCTGTTATCTACTGAAGGAGATTTTTCTTGTTTGTAGAGAAGACAGTATATGGATAAAGTAATGATGTATTAACCAGATTGTTTTCACATTTTCTTTCACATAAATTGCATGTCATTAATTAGATTATTATAATAAAATATACAATTTTTAGTGCTGATCTTAATATCCATGTTTGTGTATTATATATGGACACATATATACTTATGCACCTATATAATACTCTATTCCTATAAAATTTACATATTTGTGAATAAACTACAGTGTGTACATATTATACTTGATAATTGTTACTAGGAAAAAACAGATATTCAAAATGTGCATTGAATTGATCATTTAAAAAATAATATTATTCTCTAATATATTCTAAATGATATTGCATAAAATATTCTCACAGGTACACTGAGGAATAAAATCATGGAACACTTTTGACACATTTCTTCCTTAGCAGATACTTTCCCAATTTAAAGGAATTTAAATACTTTACACATTTTTCTATTAATTATACATGTAATATGTCTATCATACTCAAATTACAGTAATAATTCTTAATAATATTAGGAAATACAATTTATATTATTAATCTTCCTTCTTTTGTCATTTAAATCATTTAACTTTCTTTTCTTCTTGGGAGTACTTCTGCCATTCTGACTTCATTTATCTCAATTAAATTTAATTCACTTCTGATATTCTTGCCTCTGAAAATTCATCTTACTGTATTGTACTCAGATTTCTTCTACTTGGAAAAATTACAGATTTAATCTTGTAAATTTAAAATTAAAATGACTACCAAGGAGCACAGTCATAGAGAAATGTGTAATTTATACTTATGAATGTATCAGAAATATTGTGGTTCAGTGAGCAAAGTACAGAATACAACAGATATAGAAGTTCTATATCTTTATCCTTGAGCAACAGAATGTTCTCAGGTATTTTGCATTTTTATACTTCTAATGATATTTAAAGGAATGCTTTATAAGAAAGGATTTTTTTCATTGTTAGTCAACCTATTGATGTATTCCATGTACCTTACTTTAGGAAAACTAGATAAATTGTCTAAGTGGTAATGGTCATAGCTGAAATACACAGAATCATTTCAGAGTCTGTGTTCTGATGCCTAATAAGATTTCTTTAAGCCACTGAAAAGAGAACCATTCTTAATCGTGGAAAAAAAACACTATAGTATATCCTTGCCTTAAACAAAGAAAAATAGTTGTGTAATCCTGTCTCACTTATGAAAATACTAAACAAAGAAAATTTGAAACATGCTTTTGGGAGGCAGGGCCATAGCAGAGGAATGCTACTATCGCATGACTGAACTAAAACCTGCATCTCAGACCAAACTTAAATTTACAGATATTGACACTTCAATCAAATCCATAATAAACCAACTTATGGAAAGTAATTCGTTAAACGCTACTGTGTTAGCTTCCTTGGGATGCTGCCCCCAAATGCCTCAAACTGAATATATAGCATGACACAAAATTATTTCAACAAAGTTAAGAAGTTTAGATGTCCAAAATCAAACTAACAACCATGACTACCTCGCCCTCCCTCTATCCCTCTCTCTCTTTCTCTCTCTGATTTTATTTTATTTGTAAGGCCTGGTCTCCTTTCTCACAGGAGTGTCCCTGTAAATCACACTTATTCTCCTTTAATTATAGTTGTGTGTCACCACTTCTAGCGTCCCTCTGTTGAAATAGAATCACATGAACTTTCTGCTCAAACTTTCTGGAATTGCCATCCTCCCCCATCTGGACTTTCGTAGTGTTTGGGATATGTGTATACCAATGTACCCAGCTACTCAGACTATGTTTGTCTGAAAGCATAATCCTCCTTTTCTCTGTCTTCCTAGTAGTTAGGATTACAGGCATTAGCCACAGGCATCTCCTTAACTTTTAGAATTTTCTAGCAATCCTTGGTATCTCACTCAAATCTGTGGCCCTGTGAACATATTCATTTCTCTGTGTTTATTTCTACCATTGTCTTTTCATATAAATAAAGTGTTAATGGGCTCACTCTAAGCCAGTTTGCTGTCACCTCAATAATATTTCCAAATAAAATTACACTCACAGCTGCCATAAATTAAGATGATCTTGGATGCAACACTTCCTCTCACAATACCTACTAATTAATTACAATGTACACATCATGGAGGAGGAAGGTGGGTTTTGCACTAATCATGAGTTAATAAATTAATGAATAGCTATCACTGCAAACACTAAATGTGTCCATGACTTAGAGTCATAGTGTTTAATAAACCAATAACATGGTTTAAACTATCATTCCAAGGATACATTTCAATTAAATTATAATTAACTATGACACCCTGATTAATCATGTTTAAAGTATGTTAATGCCTATCATAGATTAGGAATTACTACTGAGTAGCTGAGTTGTAGTACAGAAAAATCACTCAACTTGGATGTTACTACAAATCTTGTTCAGCCATCTGAAATGAAAGATGATGGTTGGAATAGTAGTGAATTACTTTAGTAAACTCATTTTCCTAGTTTAACAGTGCATTTAGTGACTTTCTCCAACCACTCTCTATAAAGATTCTCTTTCCCTAAATAAAATAATAAGCTCTTAAAAATAATCATTATGGAACAGTTTTTCAAATATCTGATAGTCTTTTACTGGTTATTTCTTCTTCAAATTAAGCACTTAGCCAGGACTGGTGGCTCACAGTAAAATCCCAACTTCTCCGGAAGTAGAGGAAAGAACTTCTTGAGTTTAAGGCTGGCGCATGCAGAGTAGCAAAAACTTGTTTATTGTTTTTGTCCAGCTCCATCCATTTCTGTGCAAATGATATAGTAT
Organism: Perognathus longimembris pacificus; assembly: GCF_023159225.1. Taxonomy (NCBI): domain Eukaryota; kingdom Metazoa; phylum Chordata; class Mammalia; order Rodentia; family Heteromyidae; genus Perognathus; species Perognathus longimembris. Next base: position 10,683,639 of record NC_063176.1, on the reverse strand, counting down.
CATTCATTCTAATGGATGTATAGAATTCTATTGTGCATATACATGACACTTTTTTGATGTATTTGTCTCTGATCCAATTATTGCAACAACAAATATAAATGAATTAGTTAAAGCATTAAAAGGAATCATCAATCATGCTATGCTCATGCAAAGTCCTTAGTTATGTGTTAGGTTTCACAGCGATTTGGCAAGACTCAACAGTTTTATTGGAGAACTTGCTAATGTGAGCTCCCATAGTAAGTTGGTTAATATCCTCAAGAAAAAGTCTCCTGGCCATGTTAGAAAAATGACAGTCATGGGCATTTGGGGAAGAATCCTTCATAACAATGGGAATTGGAGGATTCATGTTGGAAATGTATGGTTTAATTTAAATATTACATTTTAATGTAGAATCCCATTCTTGATTTAGGTATGCAAAGTATAAACTTAATGGTGCGCTTGTACATATGCTTCCGACTATACATTCCCTGTTTTCTTCAAAAGAAGAAAAGGAAGATAAGCTTCTTAATAGCAAGTGTAAAAATGGGTTAGCTATGGGAGTGATTTTATAATGACTTTTCACAAATCTCCACCAGATTTTAAATATGTGATATTTCACCTTAATGAATAGGCTTAGACCTGTTTTATGTTATCATTTATAATATTTATAGTAAGTAACATCAGTAGAAGAGAATATTTTAATCTAACATACTATATAGCAGGTGGCAGATTGTTTTCAGAATTATTAGTAAACTGCTTTAAGCAACTCTCAAATTGATTCATTGGAAGCTAAGGAATATTTATTACACTTGAAAGTCAATATTTTATGTTCAATCCTTCTCAATACGGAATTATACTTCATGAAATTCATTGAAACTTTAAATATATGGCCTCAAGAGAAGTTCCATACTTTTTGAAACAATAGGAAAAATATTACTGAAGCCCTTAGATGCTTAGGTATTCCTCATGAATGAGACTGGCTGGATAGTGATAAATTAGTTTTTGTTTTTTTTTCTTCAAAATTAAGACAGCTAGTAGTAGTAAAGACTTCATATCTGTTGTCTAGGCCTGTGGAGAATGCATCACATATATTGACTCAAATTTAAGTATGACTGTCATAGATGATACTGTGTTCTATTTTAGTGTAGAAATCCTCCCTCATCAAGACCTGTGAACCCGTACACACGCTGGCTGTCTATATGTAAGAGTTCATTTCATCTTTGAATTCTCATGAAACAAAAAAATGTTATAAGCCACTATATGCTCTTCACCTCATCGAGCAATTATAACAGTTCCCCAAGTAGCTCCCTTACTTGGAGCACTTTGCAAATAAAACAAACTTGTGTAAAAGTCTCATAGTTAATGGTCTTTATAGAATTTTTGCTACTATTTGGGTTAAGAATTAGATTGCCTGTATATACCTAGATCTAATTCAAATCCCAGCAGTTAAAAATGACCATAGAAATACTTGGTCAAGGCTGGGAATTTGGCCCAGTGGCAAGAGTGCTTGCTTCATATACAGGAAGACCTCGGTTCGATTCCCCAGCACCACATACATAGAAAACCGCCAGAAGTGGCGCTGTGGCTCAAGTGGCAGAGCAAAGAGAAGCCAGGGACAGTGCTCAGGCCCAGAGTCCAAGGCCCAGGACTGGCAAAAAAAAAAAAAAAAAACTTTGTCAAGCTGGATACCAATGGTTCACGCCGTAGTCTTAGCTACTGGAGGCTAAGATCTAAGGATCATGGGTTCAAAGCCAGCCCATGCAGGGAGACTCTTATTTCCAATTAACCACCAAAAAACCGGATGTGGTGCTGTGGTTCAAATGGTAGAGCGCTAGCCTTGAGCTGAAGAGTACAGGGACAGCACTCAGGCTTAGAGTTCGAGCCCCATGACCGACAAGAAACAAATAATTTTTATTAGTTAATAGAATGTTATGTTATATGATCATTTGTACACAGCTATTGTACTGTTGTCCACCACTCCTCTAAATAGTCTTCTTTGGCCTCTGTATGTTAATGACTAGGGTCCTATATAATTCATGATATCCAAGAGACATACTTTAATTGCCATTGTTGTGTTTTTGTTTTCTTTTCCTTTTTGCTAGTTTGTTAGTTTGTTTTTTTTATTTGGGAGGGTAATGGAGGACAAATAAAAGGTGGAACAGGGATGAACAAATACAACAGTGGTACTCATTAGACATTATGTGCAAAATTAACTGGATTTCTAGTGGTGGGTACAGGAGGGAAAGACAGAGAGAGAGCATTGAAGGGGTGCATTGTTCAAAAAGAAATGTGTTGATTACTCATTACCTGATCCATGCAACTGTAACCCAACTGTATATTAACTCTACAATAACAATGCAATTCTTAAATTTAAAAAAATATTTTGATCAAAGACTCATTAAGATGTTTTGAAAAATTAGGAGTAATAACACAGAACAGAGAAGATTGATCATAGCATATTTTAGGTCCTGAACTTTCATTTAAGCATAAATAAAGTTATAATTATTAATCATAATATGAATCATATGAATAGTATGCATCATATACACATTATATAATGTGCATATATATGTGCATGTGAGTGTGTGTGTATATATTTGCATTTCAGTATATTTTAGTCAATATCTGTTGTCTATGTGGTGGAGAAATGAGCAACATTCCCAGTTGTCATGTCACTGAAGTAATTTGTAGTTTGCTCAGTGCCTTCATTAAAGGGAAGTGGTGTCCTGTTTGAAAATATACATTAAGTGCTCTTTTCCTTCCTGCACATGGATTTTAGTAGAAATGTCACTTAATCTCTTTTAAAGTACTTGCTTAAAAGAGTTACTCTGTGTCCAAAAATAAATAGTTTTTCTCATCTTTCATATATTTTAGGCTTCATCACTGCAAAGTAAACAAGCATTAGCCAGTACCATGTAAGAAAATTCCTCTAAAAGGAAAGGAGTTATGAAATGTGGGGTACAGTAAAATTTAGTTATCAGTTTGTAGTCATTTCCCTGAAATAGCCTTTTCCAAGTTGATCATCTGAAATCCAGAGTACCACATATATTTTGCCCTACTTCAATGTCCTTAAACATATCTTCATCTTCCACTCTAGGACATTCAGAATCTCTTCTTTTTTATTTGACTACATTACCATAATGGGTTGGGATTTTGTTATTGTATTCATAGTTTATTTATTTTGGTTATTTCTACAGATGTTAGTAGAAACTTCTTCCAGAATTATTCTGGAAAATAATGTAAATTTATTATATTTGCTTATTCTGCAAACTTTATTCTAACTGACAACACATTTTTTTTCTGCCAATTTTCCCTTGTCATGTTAGATAAGGGTGTCTGCCCTTTTCATACCACTGGGCACTACGCTTGCTCATGCCACATTAATGCAAGTCCTTGAATGAAAGTTGACTATTCATGAACTCTAAATGTATTTTAAACTGGTATTTAAAAAAATAATGTTTGGTATTTGAAAATATCAAACTGATATTTCAAACTGGCATTTTAAAGTAATATTTGGCTACCCTCTCTTGATTCCTGTTGCAAGTACATGTGTTTTTCTTTAAAAAGAGAAAAAGGAAATATCAACTTTACTATATTTTAACAGAATTGTTATAGATTTTAAAACTCCTAGCTTTGCAGAATGTAAATCAATACATATGACACTGGTGATAGTTCTTACTGGAACATGCCAACTCATGAATTAGAGAATTAGCATCTAATTCTCTACAAGTAGAACTTTTGAGCATAATACTGCATCAGAACTTTGTTAAGAAGCAGATAAACTACTAACTAGTTAATAATATAAGCCATACCAACCTCAAACTGGAATTCAATTTACGGAATTCCTTCTTGTTGTGACTTTTACTAATTTTTGTGATTATAGTAAATATTTAAACTAAAAATTACTTAAACTCAGAGTAAATACCAATGTTTGGATGGAATGCTAAGCAAGATGTAGCAATTAAAACCTTTAAAGTTCCTCTTAAAGGAATTATAACATTTCACAATGAATTATCCAAGTTTTTAAGGGAATTCAGTGATGCAAAATAAATTCAATGGAAATATTCAGAATGTTCTGAAAAATCCGATCATCTATTAGAACATTAAAACCACTAGAATCTGATTTACTGTCAAGGTACCAAGTTATCTTCAATTGCTGATTAACTCTCAAGGTACCATGTTACCTGCAATAGAATGTGTGTGTGTGTGTGTGTGTGTGTGTGTGTGTGTGTGTGCTCGTGCATGCATGCACACACATGCACAGGTATGAGTGTATACAGGTTGCTTAGAAACTAAGCTGAGTGTCATTGTTAGGATAAACATTCACTCAATATGTTTTCCAAGCTAGCTAGAAATTCTCTAAGCACTTTTTTTATGTTGTGGTTGCTACATATGAGTTAGAAATCAGAATGGTGAAATTGAATAAAATATCTAATACTTTTAAGAAAAGTACACTTTGGAATATATTCAGTAATTGGAATTTTTTAATTATTTTAGAAAAAAAAGTGCATTATCCTTTTGTTGGAAAATTTGTTGGCAAAGACTCTAAAACATTTTTTATTAGTTTATTGCTCTGGGTGAAATTTTGTGTGAGTCAAAAGTGTATGAAGGAAGGCTGTGACCAATATCTCAGTAGGTGACTTTAATTGGAGATAGCAGTGTTTGTAGCTACAACTGAGCTAAAATGAAGTTATTAAAGTGGGGCCAAATGCAATATCATTGATATCTATATATAAAGGTCATATTTATACTAAATATATACATATATAAGACTATATTATTAGATTATATATACATAAATATGATACACACATATGCATATATGTGTATGAGGTATGAATGGGAACAGAATTTGGACAGAATACAATCTGTCACCTGAAAGGAAATGTCCAGCCTAACTTGTTCTCTCACAATTCTCAGAGTTCTCAGAAAGAACCAACTCTAGGCAACCTGATTTATCACTCTCAGCCTCGCTATCCTACCTATGACACTCAAAACTTCTGCTCTTTGAGTCCCTGGGTTTGGATATTTGATTTATTTGCCTAGGAAACTATGAAAGCTAAATATTATTCTATCATTGGAGCAGATGTCGTCTATATTCAAGAAAACATTGTTACTAACTAAATAGCACAGTACGTTAGGTTATGACAGATAAAATAGGTTAGCTCTGAAACCGAAGGGTAAAAGTGTCTGATATATCTGAATTAAGAAGAAGCAATTGCTAACATATAATGAGACACTTCCAACAAATTCTTCCTTCTGTAGATGGCTCTTCTATGACATTTCCTGAGCTTTATTGTCATTATCTTTTTATTTCCCACTTCTGACTGTCCTAGAGTGCCATCAATACTCTATCTTTCTCTGGTTAATGAAAAGGTTTTTTGTTTTGATGTATATAAACACCCTACTTAACATTCATTCATTTCTCCACTAGTAAACACAAAATGATACCCTGTCTATCTCAGTACAAATTAATATTGAAAAAAAGTGGTTTGGAATAGAATATATCTTGGTTTATGTCACCCCTCTCAACTTTCTCACCTAAACCTTCCCTGCCTACTCTTTCTTTCTTTCACTGTTAGTTTTGTAGGTTATACATTGAATTCTTGACAGCATTTTTCCACTCTTCTCTTCATTTATCTACCACTTTCTTCTTCCTCTCACCCCATTCCTTTTGAGTACCCATTTCTTGGTGTTCTTTTTCTATGAACTTTGACTTTGGCTTTCTAAAGAATTACATTCTTTGAGATTTCCCTCAAATCTGTGATATTTCTGTCAATACATTTGTATACTCTTGCATACTATCTGAAGTATTTACTTATAATTTTGAAAGCTAATCTAGCTTGAGGGGAAAACATGCCTCCTTTGTCTTTCTGGGCCTGACTTACTTCATACAACACATTTATTCCCCAGGTCCTTTTTTATTTCTTGTCATATAGTACCCTATCATTCCCATGGATGAAAAAAATTCCATCATATATATGTCTGTCTATCCGTCTGTCTGTCATATTTTTTTCTTGATTCATTTATCCATTAAGAGGCATCTGGGCTGAGTCCATACCATGGTTATGGTGAATAGTGCTGCAATAAATACAATTGTGCTGGTGACTTTACTGTATCCTGGCTTAAACTCTTTTGGGTAAATGCCCAGGAATAACAGGGATACCCATTGGTGTTATCCATAAACTACTTCAGTGAGTTACAACCTACTATTTATTGTATTTCTGTGTTGTCCCTCTGCAGTTTTTTCTTCAACGTGCTTGCAAAACAATGTAATTTATGATGCTTTCATTTTGCTATTATATGATAATTTCAATCATCAGTACATTTGAAAAACATACCTGTTAGGAAGACCTAGAATCTCTACATCATATGGAATATCTGGAATCCAGTTCCACAAACTATTTTGTTTGTCCTGAGTACATTTCCCCATCTCTGTGAATCTTATTTCTTCAACTCCTTCATGTTTAAAAGTAAAGTCACTTAATGACTGAGAAGTTACTCAATCAAGTGATCCAAGCAATCAACACGGAGTAGAAATCATATTATATAAAATGCACAAATATTTCAAATATATTGTACTATAACCTCAACATTTAGTATTTTAGAAAGGTAAAATCACTTTTTAATCCAGAAATCTTAACAAAATAAGAAATAAATATTTACTTTTTGCAATTTATAGAAAATATCCAAAAAATATTGTTTTCTGTAGAAGTTTTCTCTTCGGCATATTTACTGTGGAAGGTTAAAATGAATTATATTTATTTACTAAAGTAGTTTTATGTATAAAATATCTATTTATGTCAGAATTATTTTTATATTTTTGCTTTTCTACAACTAGTACTACACATTCACCTTTTTATAAGAAATTATTTGTAATGTGACATAAATAACCAACAACCTCGAAGGATGTACCATTATGATTAAACATTGGTATTAAATAGACTAGAAAGAAAATAGAAATATAATAAGTGGCCTGAAATTTTCAAATGACCATTAAGAACACTATAGGAACAGGGACATTCTAAGAAGATTCATCCTGTGTCTCTTTTCACTGATTCATCCAGTAACCAACAAATTACTTTAATGGAGTTTTTAGCTAAAAGAAATCTATTATAATATTGGAAATGGTTTCCAAATGTCAAGTTGTAGTTTCATACAAGTATTTGTCTTAACTACCTATGGTGACAACTTTCTGCATTGATGTCTTCTTTTATCAAAGGGAACAGAAGACAATCGTCTTTGAAATGCCCCACTCAAAATTAGAATGATTCCATGGAAACACAATAGAAAATTAACTTTCTTAGTCTCAGATATAATTTTACATTTAAAAAAATCGCTTTGTTTCTGCTTTTATAAGAAGAGATTTAGTACACTTCCATCACAATGTACTTATCAAAAAGAGCTTTTCACTTCTCATGACTGATGAATCTTACAGTTAATCCATTAAGATTTGATTTTAGCAAAGACAAACTTTTATAAATAGTAGTGTTAAGTATTTCTTACTATGTGCTAATGTGAATTATGATTTTCTATGCTTTCTTCACACTGTCCAGAAAAATATGATATTTTGTTAATTATGTAATAAAGGTAATTATCAGGGCTGGGGATATAGCCTAGTGGCAAGAGTGCCTGCCTCGGATACACGAGGCCCTAGGTTCGATTCCCCAGCACCACATATACAGAAAACGGCCAGAAGCGGCGCTGTGGCTCAAGTGGCAGAGTGCTAGCCTTGAGCGGGAAGAAGCCAGGGACAGTGCTCAGGCCCTGAGTCCAAGGCCCAGGACTGGCCAAAAAAAACCAAAAAAAAAGGTAATTATCAAGTAAATATATATATCCACTTTGGTTATTCACCTTTGGTTATTTTGTATTTGTGTGTGTGTCTGTGTAGTTTTGGTGTGTGTGTGCACACGTGCGCATGCACACATGCCAATCCCAAGGTTTGAGCTCAGGACCATGGTTCTGTCTTTGAGCTTTTTTACTCAAGGCTAGTGTTCTAGCATTTGAGCCACAGATTTACTTCTGGAGTTTGATATTGAATTGAAGATAAGCATCTCAGACCTTCCTGCCCAAGCTAGGTGTGTACCATGACTCTCAAATCTCATTTTCCTGAGTAGCTAGGATTATATGCCTGAGCATTGATATTTGGGTCTTTTTTTTTTTTAACATTAATGCTTTATACATTTTGCCATTGAATTAGCCAATATTTTCAACTGCATACATTACATAGTAGATTGCCAGAAAATTCTTAAAAACTTTATGTAATTTGTTTTAGAAAAGTGGAAGGTTTTAGTCAATCTCCATTAGGAAACTATCAATATTCTAATCAATTAAACAATATTTGGAAAATTAAATATGAGGCATGCTGAAATGCCAGTAAAAGTAATACCCAGATAGGCCTTTTGCTTTGAACAAAAGGTGAATTAACTCTAGGTAATTAACAACAGTTCATAACACGATAATAGCGTGGGGAAGTAAAAGAGGCATACGGTTCAAAATACCTGATCGTTTGAACAAAAGACTTGACAAATCCTCTGTGTCATGGATGTTGAGACATTTAATCTACCCCTCTCCTGTCACCTTAACTAGAGAATCATATTCATTTTTGATATTCTGTTTTGTTGTTCTCAGAATATTTTAAAACGGTATCTTTTACAAAGCAGAATCACAACAAAAACACGATGCTCACGGAGAAAGAAGTTCCTCTGTTTAAATAACTTGGAGAAAAAAATGAAATGTAAATGGATACTGACATCTAACATCATTCATAGAAAGAGTTTCAATAAAATTTCATCACAATAAACTAATCATCACTAAAACCAATGCAAGTGATGGGACAATCATAGAAGGGACTACAAGATCACTTGTGGCAGCAGTGCTCATAAGTAAATTCATCGGTAGTTCATTTTCTTTTTATTAGATAATCTAGTTATAGGTTTAAAAATACATGAAACTCAAGGTTTACCACCATTAGAAATTACCATTAGAAATCTCTGAGAATATTAGGTTTATTCATTTTTCTCCATTCACCAACGACGGACTTTTATCTAAAAATGCCATATAAAATAGTTCTTACAACAGCATTAGGTCTTCCTTACTACTGTTTATTCATAGTCATATACCACTCAAATATATTATGTAAAGTGCAGTAAAATGAATTTTCTTGAGAATAATGATCCAAGCTATCTGTTCAAACAGTTCCTTCCCTATGGTATGTGGATCCTACCAATCTCACATAACCACTCACTACCTATGCTTGCCTAGTATTTTCTTTTTTGTTGTTGTTTTGTTTTTAATTTTTATTGTCAAACTTATGTACAGAGAGGTTACAGTTTCATACGCTAGGCATTGGATACATTTCTTGTACAGTTTGTTACCTCCTCCCTCATTCCCCCTCCCCCTTCTCTCTTTCCCTTTCACCCCCATGAGTTGTTCAGTTCATTTACACCAAACGGTTTTGCAAGTATTGCTTTTGTAGTCGTTTGTCTTTTTTACCCTGTGTCTCTCGATTTTGGTATTCCCTTTCAGTTTCCTAGTTCTAATACCAGTATACACGGTTTCCAATGTATTCAGATAAGATACAGAAATAGTGCAGGTACAACCACAAAAAGGGGATACAAGAAGATCATCAATAATAGAAGCTACGGTAGTATTTTCTAGTAGTTAACTGCAGATTGGTGTTTGAATCTCACACTGTTTTGCACTGTTGCTGCTGAGCCTCTGAAAGATATTGTCTACCCAACATAATTTACATCATGTGCTTTGTACGGTAGGATTACTGAAAAAGATTAATAGTTCCCTGAGATATGCTAGGTCTCTTTTTAAGTGGTTTAAGGATGAATATAAAGATTGAAATGTCTCCTAAAAGTAAATCCAGGTAATGAAATGACAGTAGTGCAAAGTAGTGATCCATTGAAACTGAAAAAGAATGAGGGTGATGGAGGTAATGATGGCAAAACAGAGTTTTATCTCATGTACTGGAACTCTTTTATTGGTTCCTTACACATCAGGGAGCTTTTCCTTCCAAATTGAAGATTTCATGGCACAGTAATTCCGATTTTCACATGAGAAGCAAGTTAGAAAATTTCAATTTTATAACAGGATGACGTCTGTAATAGATTCATCTCCATAAAAGTATAAGAATATCATAATATAAAATGAATGTATCAAGCAGTAATGTACCAATTCAAAACTGTAAGTCAACAATAAAGGTAGGGAGTTGACTAGCTGTCAGGTTTTAAAAAAAGACAGTGTATTATTTTCTTACACATAGAATAGTATTGAATGTGTAAATGACTATGATACAGTGTCAGGTTCATTATTAACAACATTCCCATCCATGTCCTGACTCTGCTTTATCATTGCTACCAATATCCACTACTCAGCAGAGGGAAAGGCATCCACTAGTTTCATAGATTAAAGATGGAACCTAGAAATTGTCAAGATCTGGCTATCAAAAGTGCAGCAATCCCTGTGTAGAGAGCTATATCATGGTTATGAAACACACATCTTCCCAGGTGGTCAGCCATGTCAAATGATCACTACATTCCTGCTGATTTTGTCATCTTTCAAAATACGTAACAATCACAGACAATTAGTGAATCACGGTCTTTTGACTTGGCAGACAATTTTAACGTGAGACAAAAAATACAGGAAACAAAAATAATTATGACCCTTCGCAAGTCAAAAACATTACTGTTATTCATGAGGCAAAATGCAAAGTTTTTTTTTCTTCAAGCTTAATTTAATGCCTTAATTCTTTTATTACTTATGAGCTACAGTATTACAATAACAAAGTTTCCTAAATAATTACTGCATACTTTCAATCAGACATAGTATGATTTGATGTGTATTAACTTTTCTTTTTATTTGTGTGGACTTCTACTGGTTCAGTTTAGAAAATACTGAGGTTTGATTGTACATAAGTTTCTCAATAACCATAAGGAGTGGTAATTTCTTCAGTAGGTATTATTAAATGCAATTTGAAAATTGTCTGTGAAATTTAGCATAGGAAGGATTATCTGGCTAGTTGGAGAGAAGATAAATTAATAGTAAGCTTGATTCTGTGTTCAAAGAGTCTAGATACATTCTCCGTTTTTTTCTATTATATAAACTTCAGATGAAATCATTAGGTTCAATGCTAAGTTGCTATATTTATTATTTAAAATCTTTCCAGAAAAAGAAATATCTCTCAAAATCACTATAAATTATACTGCACATTTTATCCCAATAGCTTTTATTTATAAAGAAACATGAGTTTACTGTGTCCATTACTGATTGCCCCTACCCCCTTGCTATCTGTCTGTACCCCTCCTTTGCAGGTACCAATCTAAAACATCAAAGTCTATTATCAAATATTCAAATATGATAATATTTTCATAGCCTGTCCTAGAGATAATTTTTACAACATGTATAAAAATACATAAAATTCTGTGTTACTTAGTCCTTATAAAGCTCAACTTTTAGTAGCATTCTAAAACTTGGCTAATCATCTAAGTTTCTGTGTTGTTCAAAAGAGTCATATGAGAAAAATAAGCAAGCACATACACCTGCTAGATAGTTTTGTTTTCCTTGGCCATTTCTGAGTAAGAACCTGTTAAGCAAGACTTGAATGAAATTTGGCATTTTAAGCAAAGCTGGAAAATGTATAAAATGACAAAATTATAGAATATGCTTCTACCATTATTCTACTATTTTGACTAAAATGTACTTGAGCTATTACTGAGCATGAAATTAATAAAATGGTGTCTAGTATCAGGTAGCATTGTGATCTAATTTCCCCTTGAGTTGGAATTGGGTAGAATTTGTGGTATATGTAAATGAGAAACAGAAAACTTTCTATTTTTTTTATTTGAAATAATAATTTCTGGTAGCTCTGTACCTACAGATTAGTTATTAAGGTTACAGAGTTGTTGTTAGTAGCAAATGACATAATGTATCTGGAAATTCATTGTAAACCTTAAAATATTAAAAGAACTGCTTGGGGTTACTATTTTCAGAGATTAAAGTAAATGACCTAGAGCAAGCAAATGATTTGCAGTTAGGAAAATACTCATGCCAGATTTACATCAAAGCAGTCTTTCACTTGCTTGTTGTGTTTCATTCCAGGTGTTAATCATCATGTAAAAACATTGTGGATTATTTCACTTTTCTAGACAGTTAATGAAAATATAATCAAATATTAATGATGCTAACCAAAAGCCTTAAATATATTAATGCAAGTTTGCCAAGGTAAAGCCAAACCAAGAATTGTACTTATGCCAACAGTTTGTATGCCCAATATAAATTGTGATTCAATATTATATTTCTGACCACTTAAATTAAAACATAAAGCAGCAGCATTAAAATGAAATTACATATTGCTTCCAAGTCTTTACATTTCCTTCCAAATGGCACAATATCATTACTTCTGATAGGTGTGTAGACTTCCAGCATATATATATATACACACAGATATATAATATATATATACAATGTGATATATATATATTGTCTTAAATCATTTGTTCATTGAGGGGCATCTGGGCTGATTCGATATTCTGTTTATCTTGAACAGTGCTGAAATGAACATCATTGTGGAGAGTTCAAACAATACAAATCTTTAGAAAGACTAAGTCAAAATCCAACAAAAAATCACCAAAAAAAAATCAATACTTCAATGGGAAGAGGGGATGGCCGGACAAAGGAACCAGAGGTGAAAAATGAAGGAGGGAAAGAATGTAGTCAAGAATTCATTGTATATACCATTAAATTAAAAGAATGTAATACAAGTGATGGGTCAAAGGGGGATGAGATAGTTCTAGGGGTGACATACGTATACATTTTGTGCATTCATAAGTTTCCTTACTAATTGACACCTCACTCATACTACTACTTAAATATAATTTTTTTTTTAAATTGAGGGAGGGAAGGGGTAGATAAGGGAGCAGCAGTACAAATAGATAAAGATACTTGACATCAAAATGAATCGTCTCAAATGTTTCCCAAGTATTTTCTATAGTAGCAAATTAGGTTGTGTTGTATATGTTTATTCACTAAATCATTCTTATTCTCATACAAGAAATCAGTAATTTACTTGTAATAAATCCTTTCCTGAGTCATGTCATTCTGATGGGTAACATTAAGCATTTAAATCACAAGTGTACAGTACTCAAGTAAGTGTAAGGAAACTCTCATGTGTTACTGTTTAAAAGTATGAAACCAATGTTTAGGAGAAACAAGGTCAGGATATATTAAAAATATTAAAAGCTAAAAAACACCAAAGAATGTCTAAAACTAACTCATCATCAAAAAAGAATCTGGGTGTTCAGACAGAGAATAATTCTATACAGTGTACATAATCATTCATACTTTCTCCATATATCCTCATGCATTTGCCAGTGAGAAATACAATACCTTGTTTACTGAGGGTTGATGAGAATATGCACACTTTTTGTGCTTATAAATAGAACATGGAACATATTTAGCATTGAACTCTTTCCTGATGGTTATTTTAAATAATTTCTAAAGCAATATATAACAACTTATTTTTAGAAGCTCAACCAATTACTCTTTTATGCCCACTTGGAAACATTTGCATAAGTAGCATGGTTACATGAAGGCCTCATTTTGTCTTTGTAATTATCTCTTATATCAGAGAATTATTTTTCTTCTTCTGTAGAGGCATGTATATTATTGAAAACTTCATCTTATTTTGTTGCTAAGGAGGTAGTTTCATGTAGGAGGGACATTAGCATTTCTTTACAATGTAAACTCCTACCACATTCTCTTAAATTTAGTGTGATAGCATAATACTTAAGAACAATGATTTTTAAATAATTCCTTTCACTCTATTTAAAGAATTCTTTAGATGGTACATATTTACTTCTCACTGTGATTCAGTCTGAACTTTTAGGTTCTTTGCACAATGACTGCTTTAGAGAATATGAAAAAAAAACTACTGTCTCTTCAAACTGTTATGTAATTATGTAATGATGGACATAAGTGGTTAGAATTTTATAGAGACAACTAAGTGAGACAAAGCTGTGATGTGGTGGAACTAGCTTGGATAAACTCACAAAAGCCTAATACTAAATATTCAGGAATTTTTGTACTATTGCTTAAATTCTGTTGATCTATAGTAATGCATTAAATAATGTTATCTTGTTATATTAAAACAAAAGGCAATAGTCAAGTATGTAGTGGTGTGTACGGATCAACAGGCAATGAGACACTTAGATTAGAAAAATGTACAAAAAGAATTTTATTGAGCAAGAAAGTACTGGTGCACCAGGACTGCAGTTTGGAATCTTGGGATGCAGTGCCGGGAACTCTCAGAAGGCTGCTTATATACCCCCAAAACGACAGGAATTTCCCCTTTAGCTTAACTATAGGGGCTTGTTGCTTCTGAGAGGTGTTGGTCACAACAAACAGGTCAGGGCCTTTTGATCTACACTGGAGATCATCTAACAACCTGGTGGCAACATAGGTGAAACTCTGGGGGCGTGGGGGTTACAGGTGTGATCAATACAGAACAAAACAAGTTCAAAGCAAGTTGGGTAAATACAACCACATAACTTTACAGCAGTGACAAGCTTCAGAAAAGTTTGACATTGAACAATGCAGAGCTGTAAAAGGAAAGTTTTACATTGAACACTACAGAGCAGAATTATTTGGTGTTGAAAGCTAGCAGAGCAAGATATTACCTTCATCACATCGGGACCTAATACTTGCTAATTATTTGACTAAAATTTACTACCATACTCTTGAGATTCTGCCTTTTACACACTAGAACTGTAATGGTATAGTTATTTATGCATTTCTATGGATGATTCACATTAAAATGAACTGTAGGAGGACTTCTCCAATGGCAAAAGAAAAATGACACCAATTCAGCCTTGATTGTTTTGCTAAGTGTCAGAGAAAGGATTTACAAGCTTTCCCCAGAACATTCTTGAAGACTATTATTATCTTTAAAGATGCTATCTGGGATCCTAGGGCTTTAAGGCCTGGGCACTATTTCTGATCTTATTTTGCTCAAGACTAGCATGCTACCATTTGAGCCACAGGTCCAATTCAGGCTTTTTCCTGTGACTGATTGGAGATAGGAGTTTTGTGGACTTTCCTGCCCAGGCTGACTTTTAACGATAGTCCTCAGATCTCAGCCTCCTGAGTAGCTAGAATTAGAGGAAGGAGCCACAGGCATCTGGGCTAAAAAAATGTTTTCAGTTGTTGTTGTGCTTTGTTTACCATAAACAAAATTCTATTACAATAGGATTACACATAACTCAGGAAGTATACCATGTCAGACTAAATATTAGAATTACATAATTTCACTAAAAATGAGATTCAATAGAATTAATTTTATACTCTCCAAATGTAATTATAATGGAAAATATCACAATTGCATATAATACATTTACCAATTCTAATTTTTTAAATGAGGGTCAAGTATATCCCAAGGCACATTTGTTCAAGGTTTCTCCAAAAACCTTCTTACTAATGTCATTGTATGTATGACTTGACTTTGGGGGCCATTATCTTGGAGAATTTACTTCGAGGATTACTTTGTTTTTACCTTTTGAATAAAACAAAGTAAAATAAAATTCCAACAAACTGAACATTTTGGATGTTTAAGTTGTTTATTATTGTCATTGTCCATGTTGTTATTTGATTGCTTTCTTTTATTTCTGTGGTTCAGGTTTTATCTCTTATGTTTGTACAAAACGTCTTTTTTAATTGTATGGTATTTTATGTGGACCCATCAGAAATATGCAGGCGAATACATCAGACACAGACGCAGACATACACAGACACACACACACACAGACACACACACACAGAAAATTTCTAAATCACACACTACTATACCCAGAAGTATATAAAAGTGTTTATTCAATATCCAAATCACATATTAGTTTACTCTCACCAATTAAATCCTCTTCTGCATTCTTGATAAAATCATGCTAAGATTGATTGTTTTTCACCTTATTATTCTTTTGGTTTTATCTGTAAATAGGATTGCTAAGAAGAAGCGTCTTGTTATCTTTCATAAAAATATCATATTAATGGAGTCACGGTGTTTCTTTCTGTCTTAAATATTTCACTTTTATTATAAAGGCTATTTTATTCTTCCTGCTAAGTGTATCTATAGTCCAACAGTTTAATCTTAATTATTGTGTGATTTATATGTTGACATAGAACAAAAATTTTTCCATCTATGATTTTACTGTAACAAACTCGGATTTTATATAATCTTATAAACAATGAGCTTTTTTATTTCTAATGTGACTAACAGTGCTTTCTTTGGCATTTAATCAAGAGAAAAATCAATTGTTTGAAATATGTAACTTTTCATATTGTCAAATCATATCTGTAGGATTTTATTTTTGATTGTAGTCATGTATGCCTTATATATTTTCCACAGAATATTCTCAAACATATGACAGTGCCAGATTTAAAATAAAATGTCATGTTAATACTATTTAACTGGTGTTTCCTTCTACAGCAAAATAGGAACGCATAGGAAAATCAAACTGTACCCATGAGACAGAGTCAAACTTTTTCAAGTAATGTTTGTCACCTCTGGCTTGGGTGGTATGGAGGTCTGGAGAGAGCTAAAGTCTCTTGCGCTCCAGTGAAACACACACATATCTCCCAGAGATCTCAAATGTCAAATAAGGACCCTGTGGCAGGCGCACCAGAGGGGCCATAGCTACTGCAGCTAGGTCTTGATGAGCCAGCAGATTACTGACGTTTTCTAGGAGTTATTCAATTGTTAGAGCTTTCCTTCCATCCTCAAAATAAAACAACAAAAAGAAAAAACCTTGTTATCCAATGTGGAAAATGTATTTTCATGTGGCAGTGTAGACACATTACTAATAAATTGGGAATATCTAATATGCCCATAAGCCTTAGTTCTGGTCATTTCTCTTACACATTTAAAGTGGGAAGATTTGAAGTTGGCTTTCAGAAGTGTTTGATAATGATTGATGACAGGAGAGTATCTTTCATTCCTTTGATTTACTATCTGGAAAATGACATTCATAAACTATGGAAATAATATGTCGATATTAATAACTTACAAATTATAATTTTAGGCAGGCTATATGATCCTATAAATGAATAAAAACTATAATTATTTGATTAAATAAATGCCAGATTTACTGAGAATGAAGAAAAAGTCTTAATGTCTCCAGGACAAGGGGTTTATATTTCAAATCATATCTAGTTCAATCTTTTTGAAGACAATAAATTTATTTCAGAGATATTTTTATTTGCAGTTATTATCACTTATATAAAAAGAATTTTCAGAGAAATACTTCAGAAAAAGAGAAAACGGAGGTGTGGAGAATGTGTATATTTACAAAGTCATGTAGCAATTGCCCATTTATTCCTTCAGTCGTATTTGAAAGAGTAACTGTTTCTGATATAGCCACTATGAATCATCAAAAATGTTGTGGCATTTTATTTTTTTTTACATATTGAAAATGAAATTTTAAAAGTTAGGACAATTTTTCCATATTTTGCATTAAGCTACCATATGAAATTACAAGCTGAGTGCCAGGAAAAGAATGATCAGTACAGAATCTCATCGGGAGAATCAGAATGTGGCTTTAACATCTAATCTCGTACTCTCATCTTCTTCCAAAAGACAAAAGGACTGGGACAGTTTCAAAGAAACTAAAGAACAATAGTGAATAAATGTACATTTTTGTGAATGTAGATATTAGAATACTGGGAAAATTTAAATAAATTTTGGTAGTATCTATCCGGGAATCTTTGAAGGGAACTTTTCTGCCTGGGCTGGCTCTGTACTGCAGTGCTTTTATCTCGACTTCGTGCGTAGCCAGGATTATACTCATTAGTCATTGATGACTGACTTATTTATTGAGATTTTTTTAGCGTAGCAAATATGTCATGATATTTTTCAAAAAAAATTACACTAAAAGTACACATTAACCTCTCTCAAAGTATTTTTTAAAATTTTGTTTGGGGCATCTTGAAGATGAAGACCCACCTAAGGAAGAACATATCCATAGAAAACTGCATATTCACAAGTGTTTTGTGGAGCTGCCACAGTAAATTTTACTCTTGTACTATTGGGTAGAATAGAATAGCATTAGCAAGAATGGAGAAATATGAGCCTGTTTTCCATAAACTCTGAGGTAGACACAACTAACTAGAAACAAAAATGTGATTTTTCTTAACACAGAGTTCCAACAGTCAGTCCAGGTATTTCATCTGCCACTTGCTCTTGCCTGTAGGTGTTGCTATGTGACTAATTCTTTCAATGAAATGAATTCAAAAGGAATGTGTCACTATGTAGCACTTAAAAAGAGAGGCACTTGAAAAGTAAAAAAATAAAAAAATAAAAAAATTACATCAACCTATGTTAATTCTAATACTCCATGAACACTGACCTCCTAAATCACAGTTACAGGGAAATGTCTCAAAAATTAAAGATACTATCTTACAATCCTTTTGAAAGGTCTCTTGAGTCTCTTGCCCATTAGAAGAATAAGGAAATACATACTTGAAAGTGCTTAAGACAGATCTTGTCATGAATTAGCAATTTAAAAAGTAAAACTGGCTGTAAAAATAACTTGCTTTTTAAATAGCTTCAAAGCATTACGTTACGTGAGCCACAGGGCCACTTCTGGCTTTCTCTATGTATGTGGAGTAATTGAACCCAGGGCTCCATGAATACTAGGCAAACACTACCACTGAGCCGCATTCCCAGCCTTACTATGTCTTACATCAAAATAATGTTTTGCAAATGGGTTGAAATTTCGATATCTATAAGTGCTAAACCTTTCGTTAAATGCATGTTGGGAGATTAAAAACACGTAAACCTTTATTCTGAGGCAGATGAAAGAACTATTTTCTTTTTCTTAAGTTATTCCTGGGGGTAGAGAAAAATGAGGACTCCCATTCAGGAAAGGTGCAAAGAAATTCTAGATAATCAATCTAAGATTTCTTCCAAGAGCACCTATTCAACTGCATCATGCTACATGAAGGAGCTACAAAGAAACATTTTCTCAGAATCTAGCTTATGTGAATATTAAAGCAAGGCAAGTCACGATGTAAAATGTCATGCCAATGCAATAACTATGATTTAAGCTTTTGCATGAAACGAAATGTCACTGAGTTTCCACCTCACATTTATTTTGAAGGAAATGTATTTGGTACCCTCAGCACACTGTTTGGCTTTATATATGTTATTGTTTATTTTCATTTTAAGTTAATATTTTATTACTTTTGAGTAGTTGTTCAAAGGACTTGCCATTTTACAAGTCAGCTAATGAATGCATGCATCTTGATCAAGTCACGCTTTTCAGCATTCTCACCCATCTCTCTCCTGACTAACCCTTCTCTCACTCCTCTTAATTTTGTAGGATATACATTGAATTCTTTGTGGAATTTTCCCCTTTGGTCCTTTTCATAGGTTTACCCCTTTCTCTTGATCCATAATAAGTTCCCTTGACCTGACTACGTATCTCACAAGTACACATTCCCTGATGTTCATTTTGTAGAACTTTAATTTTACCTTTCTAAGTTTTATGAGCAAGCACAAGTAGAGTTTGCTCCCATATTGCAGGTAATACATTGGCATACACTCACATACCACCCAATGTATTCATTTATATGTTAATAAATGATCACTAGCTTCCTTATTTGAGGAAAAGCATGCAAACTTTTTCTGTCTGCACCTGACCACCTGATTTACTTTGGTTAATGAAGAAGAACTCAGAATTTTTTTTTAACTTAGGAAATTGCTTCAGTGCTAAAATTTCATCTGTATTATGAGGAACTTGCCTAGCTAAATTTAAAATGCTATGAATATGGGCTGGGAATATGGAACAGTGCTTGCCTCGTATACATGGGTTCAATTCCCCAGCACCACATATACAGAAAACGGCCAGAAGTGGCGCTGTGGCTCAAGTGGCAGAGTGCTAGCCTTGAGCAAAAGGAAGCCAGGGACAGTGCTCAGGCCCTGAGTCCAAGGCCCAGGACTGGCCAAAAAAAGAAAAAAAAGGTATGAATATGTACATTTGTGTATCAAACGTATGTGTGATTTCAATATATGTACTTATTACATGTGTATAATATCTCAGAAATTTCATTAATACATAAAATTATTAAAGTTAAAGACGAGTAATGTCCAAATCTGAGAAAAACAGGATCATAAAATCTCAATTAAAAACCCTAATAGCTAATATTTTAAATACACCAACATACTTGTGCCTCTTCCAGTTATATATGACTTTGTGTAGGTAATCTCAAAATGTCAGCAAGTAATATTTTGTTGTGACTAAAATCTAAATAGAATGACAGGATTGATATGAAAAAAAGCTTCAATATAATGCTAAACTATTATAAAACAAGTTGTTTAAATAGACAGTAATTCATTTGCAACTTTAATTATTTAGAAATCTTATTAAATGATAAAATATGTTGTATTATTTCATTAAGACTAATATAATTTCTGAATTGTGTGAGTACAATTTCTAATTGTCCTTGTATCTTTGCTAGATTACAGGACAAGTGTATCCATACTTCTTTCCCCCCCACAGACAGCAATTTCCCTTTGTTTGCTTAGAACTTAATAACAGAATTTTGAAAGTCAATTATTTAGTTAACAAAATGGATTCTAAAAATAAGTTCATATTCACAAATTTAGGAAACATTACATGAAGCTGCTTAAAAGTTTATTTCAAATGCTAAAGAGAACAAGGAGTTCTTCAAAGACAAAGAATGAAACTCAAGCAATATTTTAATGGAAATTATCTCAATATAATCTGAGTATAAAGACAGTTGTACAGATAGGTAGATACATTCCCCCGTTCACTTTGTGCTTATTCATATGTATATACACACCATGGATATAAGAGAGGCAGCAGAATCAAGAAAAACTTGGTTCTAACTAATCATCAAGTTTAAATAAACATTTCTACACTCCATCCATTTCTGTCAGCCCCAAGTAAAACACCTATGTGTTCCCTGCAGTGTTGAGTTGGTAAAATATTCACTGCTGCAAAGATGTAATTTATACATTGATCACGGGAAGCACCTGCTTCCTCTTTGTTCTTTGAAGTTTTAGTTAAGTCAGCTTTATCATAGGTGGAGTCAATCTTTCCCCTAAAGTTGTAAAGGAACTTATTCTTCCATAGCGTTATAGATAGGGACAAGTAGAGTGAACTGCATATTTGATAGGACAAGGAAATGATTTTCAAGCTCTTTTGTTTTATTTTGTAATTCTGAATTGTTGACTTCTAAATATATGTCTCAATTTCAACATGTCCAACCATGTCTCTATGTAACACAGATATTATAATCATACACTAAAATATATAACTACTGATGCCCCCAAAAATCAAATGACATTTTCTGTCACTTACTTAAGCATCCTTTTTGTGCAAATTGTCCAATTGAAACATGGTTATGCACACAAATTTTATGATGGAAATTTCACCAGGAAATTTCTATTAATAATACAATCACAACTTCAAGGATTTAAGCACAATCCTCCTACAATGTTGAAATATAGTGAATTCCAGCCTATTCAAGCTCTGGAAAAAATAGCTATGTTGTGCCTTCATATGTTAAGTATGCATTTTATGTGAATTAGTAGCCTTTAACGTCAACATTTTTAGATTTTATTTCCAATTTTATTTCCTCCTATGCCTCCAAATATGCCCCTACTGGTATAGCCAGCACCTTGCTACCTGACATGGCAAGCAGAATTTACAAGGTGAAAAAAAAAAAAAACAGAGAAAAGAAAAGAAACATAGTTCAAATGATATCCCCTCAAAGTAAGACTTGTTGCTGTTTGTTGGATGTGATATTTTTCAGTCTCTCCAGGAACTATACTGGATTTAGGTGAACATATTGTTGTATTTAATATTAAGGAAACCAAATGAAATGAACCTCTACTCACAAAAGGTATATAATAGCAAGTATCAACATGCCTTTATTGAGTTTGACTCACAGGGAAGATGTTAAACATGTTTCTTTCTTTTTTTTCTTATTTATTGTCAAACTGATGTACAGAGAGGTTACAGTTTCACGTGTTAGGCCTTTTATGTAAAATTAATTTCCCACATAGAGTCTAGAGAGGAGTCATGGGGGAAAGTGGGAGAAAATGAGAGGCAGTAACACTGTTCAAAAAGTTCTCTTTCCTTCCTTCTTTCCTTTGTTCCTTCCTTCCATCCACCTTTCTTTATTTCTGTCTACATCCTCCCTAGCATACAGTGTTTTGGTTTTCATACTGCCCTGATAGAGATAGATTTTTAAAGTTATTCTGATTTGCATCTCCTTTTATGGCTAGTATTGCCTGATGCTTTTTTCTTCATTAGCACTGGTTTTCTTTCTTTCTTACTTAGCATATTTTCTTAGTAATTCATTTTTTCTTTGTTAGCTAATTTTGACAACTATCTATTGAGTGCATCTGACCATTTATTAATTTTATTATTTGTTCTGTTGCTGTTGAAATTTTTGAGCTTATTATGTTATATATTGTAGATGAGTATCTTTTGTCTGATGAGTAGCAGGCCAAATTTTGTTTTATTTTTATTCGGCAGGTTGTCTATTTGGGGAATTGTTTTTCATGGTGAACAAAGCTTGTTGTTGTTTTTCACTTATTTAATGCTATCTCATGAACCAATTATTGACTTTATTTCTTCAGCAAATGACATTCTTCTCAAAGAGTATTGCTATTGCTGATGTGTATTTCTTCAAGTGTTTTCCAAATGTTTTCTTCTAGTAGTTTTGAAGTTCTCTGTCCTACATTTAGATTTTGAACTGATTTTTCTACAGGGTATAAGATATTTATCTGCTTTCAAACTTCTACCTGTTTTTACTATCCATTTTTTTCCAACATCACTTTTTTTCCAAAAGCTTTTTTTTTGTATATTCATGAATTTGGGATATTTTGTCAAAAATCTGATGGCTGTTGTTGTGTTGATTTATTTTGGATCAAGAAAATGTGGTATATATCCACAATAGAATTCTATACCTTTATCAGAAAGAGTGACACTGCCCCATGCCTAAGGAAATGGAAGGACTTGGGAAAAAAATCATACTGAGTGAAGTGAGCCAGTCCAAAACAAACATCTACTCTATGGTTTCCCTCATAGACAATAATTAGTATACATCTAGGATAGTCCTAGCAGAAGGTCACAATAGCTCAATAGCATGTATGAACACATAAGATGATTCTAAGCAAAATGAACTTCAAGTTATGGAAAAAAGTTGGTATATCATTGTTGTAGTTATTTTCAACTTGCCATGTGAAACGGTACCCCCCCCCCCCTTTTTTTTTCTTGTATTCCCTTCCTGTGGTTTTACCCTTGAGATCACTGTAACTGATGTTAGTACGCTGGGTATTGATTATATGTGTATTGGAACTAGGAAAAGGAAAGGGAATACCAAAATCAAGAGACAAAGGATAAAAAGACAAACCAATACAACAGCAATACATATGTCATATTTAAAAAAATATGGTGTAAACCAACTCATGGGGGTAGAGGGAAATGGGAATGGGGAGGGGTGGAATGAGGGAGGACTTAACTTGTTGGATAAGAAATGTACTCACTGCCTTACATATGAAATTGTCACTCCTCTGTACTTCACTTTGACAATAAAGGAAAAAAAAACACATCAGACTTTGTGGTACCATTCTTACAAAAATAACAAATAACTTTTTAGAGTAATAATGTTAATAAAATGGATTGTCGTCTGATAGTTCATCAGTATGGAGTAGAGACATAGTGACACATTTGCTATGTGATTCTCTCAATGGCATGAGTAATTATTCTCTATCCTATTTATGTTGAAGTTGTATGATAAGTTGATACAATATAACCATGATTTCCGTGTTTGTACATACATCAGTATCACTAATTGCCTTTTTCAGACAAATTAGAGAGTGGTGACAGAGAAGACCCAAGGCAGAGAGTTTAAAATGTATGCAATATGTTGAAATGGAGGTGAGATGAAGTTAGTTTAAAACTGTATCGAGTCAGTCCATTATCACAACACAGGATAAGGTGCACATGCACATGCACACACACACGCACACACACATACACACACAGATGGATGGGAAGGAAAAAAGTAAGACTTTTTTTTACATTAAAATATAAATCAATTAATTAATTAAAATAAGCCTCTAGAGATTTCCTAGGTTTCAATATACCACTTCAATCTCTGTGCCTTTATCAAGCCTTTTCTAAAGTTCCCCATATTCTAAGTTTAACCTGTTTCAGTATAGTATTTCAAAAAATCTTCAAGCATAATCTGTCTAATGTATTTCTCAATATTAAAACTCAAAATATTCAGAGTTGAATGAATTTTATTTTCTTCCTGTGCTAGAGGTTATATAATAACCAATCCATTTATATTCCTTTGTGGGCCTTTGGATATATTATAAAAATTGCCATGCTTTCTTTGTTAGTAGGTTGGACTTTTTCTCTAAATTCTGACAATAGATGAGGACAAATGACAATAACCCATTGTCAGAAATGTCCAATACAAAAGGTAGAATACTGAACCCCGCAATGTGGATCTTTAAGTGTTCCCCTCTCTTCCTCAGTTTAATCAAGGAAACAATAAGCTTTTGCACAACCACTAAACCACACTCAATAGAGAAACCCGATTCCTAATGCTTATTTGAAATGCTGTACTCTATCTAAAATGATTCCGACAAGCCTAAGATATTAAATAATAAAACTTTTTTTATATTAAGCCAGTGATATTTTGGCATTTTGCAGTTGTTAAATTAGATTGAAATACATTGGGAAGTATTGTGTTATTGTTATTCATTTGATTAAACTGACGTATCTCACTTGTACAACTTCATGGGAATCCTAGTGGATGTCTCCTTCTAAACTTGTTTTCCTTTATTTAAAAAAAAATGACTTTAGTTTTCAGGTAGTCTTAAAAGGTGTTCTCATTGCAATTTGTCCAATTCTGTGTATGGTACATCTTGCTCAGAGTCACTCTTCTGTGTCCTTGCACTTCCTCCCACCACACTGAACACAGATCTTGGGAAATAATTTTGCTCTATTTTTGTATATTGAGCACTACATCCATATTCACCCCGTTCCCCTCTCTTGGACTGCTTTCACTAACATCAACACATTAATTGTTAAAATCATTTCTCTTGGGCTGGGATATGGCCTAGTGGCAAGAGTGCTTGCCCTGTATACATGATGCCCTGGGTTCAATTCCCCAGCACCACATATATAAAAAACGGCCAGAAGTGGCGCTGTGGCTCAAGTGGCAGAGTGCTAGCCTTGAGCAAAAAGAAGCTAGGGACAGTGCTCAGGCCCTGAGTCCAAGCCCCAGGACTGGCAAAAAAAAAAAAAAAAAAAATCATTTCTCTTTAGTAACGAAAACAATCTTTTAAATTATAAATTTGGTAATGTGGTAACTTTGAATAAAATATCTTCTCATTTTATTGAGAATAAATATATACTTCTAATCTGATTTAAATGAATACACAGTCAAGCAGAATTCATCCACAAAGGACTTGGGGAAATGGATTTTCTTATCAAGCTTTTGGAGTCCAAGATTCCAAAACCTTTAAGATTAGGAGATAGTGTGAAACAAAAACTAATTGAAATGGGATATATGCTATATGTGAACTCACTGCCAAGTATACATTGTGAATTTTAGGGCAATATAGAGCAAATCAATAAGCAATGAATGTAGAAATACTGAATATCGAATGTATGTATGAATATGTGAGGTAATCATCTTCATTAATGTATTAAATGTAAACTGATTTTTATGTGTGTTCTAGACCTCTGTATGAAATTATCTGTTGTATTGCAGTGTTTCTATGGGAAAATATACACTGGCTTCTACATACAACTAAGTATTGTATGTATAGTATTGTCTGAGGTTACACGAATAAATTTCTTAACTCAGATTTTTTAATAGCCATATCTGATGAAATTAATTATCTTTAAAACACAAAGGCTGATATTTTATTTTCCTCAATTTGAGTATTCTAATCTGTTTATATTGCATTTGTTTCTGGATCATTTGGTAGTTATTGAATCTTTCTTTAATTTGCAATTCTTTGATTCAGGGTATATTGATTAAAACATGTATTATAAAAACTACAACAGAGATCAGTAATTCTCTGCTTTCAAAGAGTTACTATAGTAATGCTGAGGTAAAAATAATACTCATTATTATTTATCAGGTAGACTTCAGAATAAACACACCTTACCTTATATAATTTCATGACAACTCCAGAGAACAGTGCTAAATTTATCAAATTTGGTATATGTGGAAAGTGTACTAACATACCATAAAATAATGGAAGAAGGTTTTGACATTCCAGTCGATCACGTATAAATGTGAGGTCCAGAGTTCATGGAGAACTGTGGAGAAATGAATAATCATGAATACCCTGAGGATTAATATATCTTGGAGGAGAGTGATAAATCTTTTGTCATTAATTATTTTATATTTGTCACGCAAGCTATTTCTAGATAACAGATTACTAAGAGAAAATATAGCACCACAGATATGAAATAAGTTTAGGGAAAACTTCCTTCTGAAGAGTTAACAATTTCACTATTTCCTATATAGTACTAACTAAATAAATGTTAATTACAAAACTAATTCAAGAAGTTAGCTGATGCCTTAAACTAGATGTACTTTACATTTAAGGAAAGTATAAAGGAAAAGAAAATGTCAGATTAATAAATATTGTGATGTTCTTTCCTTTTAGAAAATAAACTATTTTACTACATTTTTCATAAAGATTAGATGTTAAATATTTAAGAGCACACTTAAAAATTAAAATTTTGAAATTTATCTGTTTCACAAAGGTAAGTGTTCGATTAACATTGAAAACCTTCAGATAAGATCACAATCATAAAATTACAAGGAGAAATAATGTTCAATAAAAGTAGTTTTAATTTCCTTGGTGCCAAAGTAGTTTCATTCTTCAAGAAAAATAACTTTTTAATTCCATAGATTACAATGTTCAAATCATGATCATAAATGATAAGCACACTTATTAACAGAAATGTCTTGAAATAGTAGTCTATATTCTGTAAGTCAACGTTCTATTTAATTACAATTAATAACATTATATTATTCCAAAATTTCAAATGTTTATTTAAAAAAATAAAGCAGTAACACTTGTGATTTTTAGCTATTTTCAATTTTCTAAGCAAACTTTAACAGAGAACTATTTCAAATACAATTTGTAGATAAGTCTATAGATCTATGTGAATGTCTTTCTAAATGATAGAAATATGCATGTATAGTATAAATCAGTTTCATATTTGTTAACAAAGATATGTTGGTTTAAAGAAGATTGAACCCTTACATAAATACTTGTGGGAATTTTTTTTTTTACATTATTGTACTGCAGTGTCTTTTAGTTGATTTTGAAGTTATTGGTTCTCTAATTCCTATTTATTTTATGAACTTTTGGCTCAATTTTTTTAATCAGTTATTGGGCTAGAACTCAGCGCTGCCCCCTGAGCTCTTTAGCTCAAGTTTAGCACTCTAACCACTTAGTGCTACGGCACCACTTCCAATTTCCTAGTGGGTAATTATAGATAAGAGTTCACAGACTTTCCTGCTTGAGCTGGCTTAGAATCAGTCTTCAGATCTTAGCCTCCTGAGTAGCTAGGATTAAAGTCATGAGCCACCAGCATCTGGCTGGGTCAATTATTATTTTCTTAGTTTTTGTATTTTTCTTGTTAAATAGTTACTCAGAATTCTTTTTTTCTGAATAGAAATATATTGGTGAAATTGTAAGGAAAATAACATCTTCAAAGTTTTTACAAAGAGAAATAATATTTATAGAAAATTAATCACAGTACCTTTCTTAAATCCCAGAGTTAGATAATACGGTTACATAACGCATCATAATAGTCTCTGCCACAGTTGCCACTTATGTATTGCGCTTAACTACCTCATAGCTGAAAGAAAATGATGTCAAAGTTCAAGGTAGAACTAAATAGAAAAAAAAATACTGGAAGTGGAGGTGTGAATATTGTAGTAAACTTCTGGCCGTAAACAAAGTTAAGCCAAGAAAAAACTTGAGGTCCTGAGTTCAAGCTCCAGTGGGAAGACACACAGACACAAAGGAATACACACAGACACAGACACATAAAGAAAAGCTGGTGAAAATAACATTGATTTTTGTTGTTGTTTTTGTTTCTTCTCAAGGCTAGCACTCTGCCAGTTGAGCCACAGTGCCACTTGTGGCCATTTTGTATATTATGTGGTGCTGAGGAATCAAACCCAGGGCTTCATGTGTACAAGGCAAGCACTCTTGCCACCAGGCCATCCATTTTCCCAGCTCCATATTTATGTTTTCTTTGGCTCTCATTCAAATGCTGTTGGTCTTCCTACAAAAACACATAACAAAGTACATTTTTAGGCAGTTTTGGGCTGCAGACCTGATTATTGTTTTAATATTATCAGATACCAAATTCCCTAAAACTTGAAAGAATGCAATATACACACATACATTCACATTTAGCAACATAGACCTTGAGATGGGTAAAGCACCCTGTTTTAATTATCTACGCCACAGGACAAAAAAATTCAGCGAATAAAGCCAGGAAAAGAAAATAAGAAAGAAAAAAGAAGGATATAAAAAGAAGGAAGGAAGGAAGGAAGGAAAGAAGGAAGGAAGGAAGGAAGGAAGGAAGGAAGGAAGGAAGGAAGGAAAAGAATAAAAAGAAACCAAGATAAAAAGCAACCTTAGATATTTTTATTTAGTGTATTTATTGACATAGATTGGCTCTGCTGATAAAACAAGATTGCAAAATCATACTAAATGCATTTTTGTTCATTTGCAGAGAAAGATAGCAAGCATAGAAACTGCTGTTCTAAAACTTAATGACTGTTTAAAAAGAAGAGAGCTGAAAAAAAAGACAAAATGATTGCTAGGTCATCAGATGTTATTGGAAAAAAAACAGAAAAGGAATAAAAGAGGAACATGGGCATTATTTTTTTCTGCTTTGCTTTTCTTTCCATCCTTTCCATCTCTATAGAACATGGATGGCCTTTTAGCTAAATGTTAGTGGATTTCTCCCTGTCCTCTTTCCACAATGAATATGTTTCTGCAGGGAGAGCGAACAATGATTTGAGTTTGCTTATGGGATCCTCTGCATTAGATAAGACAGAAACCTTGAAAAACAGCAGATGGCAGGATGAGGCATTGTGCCAGCTCATTATTACAACCTGTTAGGCCTGGAGGAGTAGTCATGTGCATCTTAGAACTCTGACTAAATGAATCTATGTTTTTTTTTTCTTTATTAGTTTCTTCTTTTTTAAAATTGATGTGAGTTCTAATGGCTAGAGATGGTCATCAGAATTAGTTGCATGTATGTGTGTGTCTAATGTGTCCGTGTGTGTTTGTGTGTGTGTCTTTCAATAGAAACCAAAGTAAAATAAAGAATCAAGGAATTTATAAGTACCAGATGATTTATGCCTATGGATATGAACTCCTATTTTTTAAGTCTATCTTTATTAAGATACAACTAGAAATTACTTTTGCTGATCACCAGCTAGAAGTCAACTTTGAAATAGAAAGCTATGCCATTTATTATTTTCACACATTGCTTTTATTTGGTTATTTTCACATAAGAATTCTGATAAGCTGTTCTAAGGAAGCTCAGCTGGCCCATAATAGGACTTCATGTGAGCAACAGAATCTCTATTCAGAGAGCAGAACAGGTTGCTGCTGACAATCTGTAAACAGGCGTTAACATAATGAGGAAGGCAACATGTCTACTTACTCTCTAATTGTGTTCTAGCCTGAGGGCTCTATCTTGTCACAAATTCCACAACATCAAGGTGAGATGGATAGCAGCATCAAGGTGTTGTGAATATAATCAAGTAAGTTAAATTCTTCTTCATTTTTCAGAGATTTCAGGAAGGATTGGTTCCAAGATATTTTCTGTCCCTAAGTTACTGAGTTGGGATCATGGATGATCTCCTCATGTTAATATTTTAGAAGCTGATTGTATCAATAAGTATGTCATGCTTCCTTGTATCCACATCTTTCTCTCCCTATGATGGATCAGGGATTGGCCAATAACAGCTGAGCACATGATACCTGTGCAGTTTTGAATAGCATTAGTGTGTTGTGGCTAGCTCTCTTGTCTGCACTTGAGGACGCTGTAACTGGTACTCAGTGTGCTGCTGGTGAAAATGGCATGTGTATAGCATAATCATTTTGGCTCCGTCAGACAAGGTCATGGTAAAGTAGCCAAACCAAGAAACTCACCAACTCATTGGAAAGTATGAATGACCCCAGCCAGATCATAACTGTACAAGTGACTCATGCAATGATAATTACTGCTTTAAATATGAATTGTGGAGTAATAGGTAACATCAGAAAACTGACACATTTCTAAAAGAGAAATAAAACATATGTCTTGTATTTCCATTTCAGGATAAGTAAATCCAAAGGTGAATCCTAGATTTTAAATTCTCTGTCATAAGCTCTGAGCCTTAATTATACATATGACTCATAGTAAATTGATTCTGATGAATTAAATTTGAGCTGGCCCTGAAATTACACACATTCCACACTTGCCTACATAAGAAAATAATATTCTAACATAGTGCTATAATATTGATAACACTTTGTCTACAAAACATTTATGTACGTAGCTTGGTCCCTAATGCAATGATAGTAAGAGGTGTTGGGAAATTTATGAGGAGGGATTTAATTTTAGATGATTAGAAGATTGAATTTTGACTACCCTCAGGAAGGGATTATAATATAGTTTCCCAGTAAAAAGCAAGACTGGCCATACCTCCTCTCTTGCTTCTTCTCTCGCTGTGTGAGCTTTTTCTGCCATATGCTTTATCTGTTTGGTGCCAGGAACCATGTCATGATACAGGGAGTTCTTGAAAGAATGTTGATACATACTGTTTGATCTTCCACTCACCAGAATCATGAACTAAATAGACTTTTAAAAATATATATTACCTAGTGTCAGATTATGCTGTAGCAATATAGACGAAGAAACATAATTACTATTGAAGCATGAGAAATAGAAGATTACGGATGATTCTTTTGAGGACTAAGAAGATAAACTAGAAAAGGCCGGGATGTTTTAGTTAAGTGCTTCTACTCAGAATGTTGACACAAATACAAACAATAAAGGCAATGCCAGTGAGATTTTAATCAGAAATGAGGAACGGGGACCATTCTTGTTATTCTAATGCAAATAATTTGGACATCTTGTAGGACACACATATTTTAGCAGTTTGGAAGTCCACTGCAGCATTATAATAGAATAGCAGAGATTCTGTTAAATAAGTTTTTAAAGTCTCTGTGTGGTATTAGAGATTGAACGCAGTGCCTTCCAAGCCTTCCACTACAATGTCCACATCCCAGACTGCATCTGTCTTCTATGACCAACACCATCTCGGATACCTTCACAAGAGAATGTCAATGAATGTTTTTGTAAAATTATTTGACTGGAAAATAACAATAGTCATTATGTTTAGATCATTTAGCAATGGCCTAAAAATGTAGTGGGGAAAGACAACTTCCAAGGTTCTGATATTTAATTCACTAAAATATGACCAAAGTACAAAAACTTAATTGCCATTTGGTTTAATATAACATCAAGATAAAGGTGAACTATACCAAATATGTTAGATACTAAAATTATTGCAAGAAAGTCTTATCAATGCTAGCTTATTAATTTAGTATTACAGATGGCAATTATTTCTTGAATTTATGTATGCAAAATGAAATAAATAATTAACAGGTGAGATGATTTTCCACACTTTATATTCTCATTTTTACACTGTTTCATTGTGCTGTGGTCTAAAGAAATGATTACACACATTTACATGATTAAATACAATTTAGAAAATAAATTGAAATACCACTTCTCAAATAAAATATGGCATTCAGAATTCAAAAGTGTGAATCATTTATTCTTGAAATTGTTTTTAAGCTAGTTTTTGATGGTGGTACCCTTCACCATAGACACCCCTTCACACACACAAACACACACACATACACACACACACACACACACACAGAGGCAGGCAGGAGAAAATAAAGGCAATTGTAATAAGAAAGGAACACAGAAATGCATATATGCATTAATTAAGTAATTAAAACACAGAATAAAGGAAAAAGAAAGACATATGCTCTGCCCTGCCCATTAGTAGCTCCTAGGTACTGGTGAATCAGTATCTCTGACTTATGGAGCAAATGATTTTAATGAATTTACTTTTCTTCTATTTCAATAATTGCATCTGAGAGACACACTGCCCTCTATTTTCTCCTTGTTAGTTCAATTACAGTTTTCTCACCATTCCCAACGGCCTTATTCATTCTTTCTTGTAAATTTGATTTTATTTCGTTTTGTACCACCTCTTCTTTACTTCAGCGAGGGAAAAAATGACAAAACAAAACAAACATGACCTTAAGCATAGCTAGTGACAGTGTATTCTAGAATGAGAAATTAAAGAGGAAGTAACATTCTAAATTGGAACAGGAATATCAGTGGGAGAGTAATTTATTATGTTTATCTGATTAACTTAAATTCATTTTATGTTGCACATAGATATGAGTGATTAACAACATTGATAAACTTACTGATGATTCATCTATATAATTGGATTTCATATATTTGGCTAAATGATAAGTTTACTTTAACTCTACAATGTTTAGCAAAACTAAAACATCTGACAGATGAAGAGATTAAATCCATATAACATCAGACTTCCAAGTGTTAGATGTTTCTCTGTGGCAAGTTTTAAAATATTCTCACCCAAACTGGAAACATGATCTGCTAAAATATTTGTGTCTGAATTTTAGTGAATCCAAAGTAAGATCTAGTTCTTAAACAAAAATAACAAACTCTACATACACATTGATATGTAGAGAATAGAAATAGGACCAAGGCAGTTAGAAATACTTGCAAAGTAAGAATATTAGGGAACTTCCATTTATTTATTTGTTTGTTTATTTTTGCCAATTCCGGGGCTTGGACTCAGGGCCTGAGCAGTGTCCTGGGGTTCTTGTGGCTCAAGACTAGAACTCTACCGCTTGAGCCACAGCGTCATTTCTGGCCTTTTTCATTTATGTGGTACAGAGGAATCAAACCTAGGACTTCCTGCATGCTAAGCACGCTCTCTACTGCTAAGCCCCTAGGGAATTTTTACATCATTATTTCTCAAAAATTAAAAAAGAATTTTGAATGAGAAAAAATTCCATGTAGTTAACAGAGTCAAATATTTGTTTTGTAAACTAACAAGATAGAATTTTTTGCTTTTTAAAAAAAGTATTTATTCATACGTTAGGCATGAAACTGTAACCTTTCTGTACATCAGTTTGATAATAAAAATTTGAAAAAAAATAGTATTTATTCACTCTCCTTTTCAGGTTTGCATTGCTCCTTCCATCTTTCCCATTTTTCAAACAATTTTGGTGTGTTTCGTTATGCTGTGTTTATGCATGTACTTATGCATATGCATTCCTTACTCTCAATATTACATAGCTTTTATGAAGAAATAAATTTCAAATGATACTTGGTGCAGAATCCATTCTCTTGAACTTCTAAAGGTTATACATCTTCAAGAAAATATGTTATAACTGTAATGTGTTTAATCCAAAGATACTTTTCAGAGTTTAGAAACAAGCTAGAGTTTAAGTAGTAAAATATACATACTAAAGAGTTCAGTTTAGGTAACTTTGTGCATATCTATTTGGAATTTTATATTTAGGATTGCAGCCTGTCCAAAATGTCTACAACAATGCATAATGATATAGGTTGATAATATGTGCATTCCTTTCTATTAATTACAACATATTTCATTTATGTTATTTCTCTCATTTTTCTTATTTGTGCTTACAAGTCATTAGAGTTCCTTATACATTTTGATTTGTTATTTGACTATAATCCTTGTTCAGGGACCTTGCCACTATAGTTTGGTATAAAAAAACAGGGGCTGGGGATATAGCCTAGTGGCAAGAGTGCCTGCCTCGGATACAGGAGGCCCTAGGTTCGATTCCCCAGCACCACATATACAGAAAACGGCCAGAAGCGGCGCTGTGGCTCAAGTGGCAGAGTGCTAGCCTTGAGCGGGAAGAAGCCAGGGACAGTGCTCAGGCCCTGAGTCCAAGGCCCAGGACTGGCCAAAATAAATAAATAAATAAATAAAATAAAGTAAGTTTACCAGTACGGGGGCTTTATTCAATAAAATGCATGTATTACTTTAATGTTTTCAGCAAAAATTTTTTTAGTCATTTTTACCTTAAAGATAAAATTGTGGGAAATATGATGTAAAAGCAAAATGTAGTAAGATGCTTTTCTCCTTCCTACATCAATACACATAAATCACAAACATAGTCTTTTGAGATTTGAGAAATCATAGCGTTGTGTTAAGTATAACTATTTTTAGTATATATACACACATAGACACTCTTATGTGTGAAAAATGTCATTTTTCATCTAAGAAATTTCATGTGGTAAAAGGGCAAATCAATGTGTTTCTACTGATAACATATGTTTTATGATGACTTCCTCAAATTAAAAAATAAGATAAGAACATTTACATTTCATCAGGTTAAAAATGCTGATTATTTTTCAACTATAGCATTTTCATTGGAGATCCGAATATAATTTCCATTCAGGGCTAGATTAGTATTATATGTATTAAAGAACTGAATAGAACTCAGACACTGCCATAGCAATAGCTTAATCTCTTGGGGGTTCTATTCATCTAAGAGGAGGGAAACATGAGCTATGGTGGCTTGTGTGTATGGAAAAGAAATAAAAGCACTAGAAACTAATGAATCTAAAAGTAAAATGATATTGAACTTGAGATACTGTGATTGTATATATAGAGAGAAAAATGTGATGGACTGCTAAAGAAATAACCTTTATAGTCATATGTGGTTGTTCAGTCTTTTAAAACTACCTACCGAGAAAAATAGAGACCAGGAGGTACATGTTTCTATTAGAGCTGATCAAAATAAATCTAGATTTGAGGAATTTCTTGAGGAATAGTGTGCAATCCAAGAAAAGTAAAGTATCTGAGTTCAAATCCAAATACAACAAATAACAACAACAAAGAGAATAACACATATGAACACGAACTCCAAGATATTGAAGCAAGAGGTTGATATTATGTCCTGCATGTAGTTTTTGTTTTTCTTTTTCCTTTTGCATCTCAGTTTTCTGTATCTTGTACATAAGATTTTTTGATCAGTGGAAGGGAAAAGGAATCAGAAACAGCAGGACAAAGGATGAGCTAATGTAACACTCACACTATGTTGGATATGAACCTTAAAATTTGTGAGGGAGGAGAAGAGGGAAGGCTAAGTGGGAGAAAATGAGGTTAGCATTGGTTAAAAGCAAATGTACTCATTTCCTTACTTATGTAACTGTAACCTTCCTGCTTATCAATTTTTCAATTGATTTGAAAGAAGAAAAAAGAATAGCAAAACAAAGAACTCTGAATGAATATGATAGGTATGTTCTGAGAAGCCACCATTGGCCATGCTTCAGATAGAGATCAAGGGGCATTGCCCATCTAAGAATGGGAATTGAATGAGAAAGTACTCACTGGGAACTTAAATTCAATACTCTAGCAATTCTATAATCCATGACTTTGGTTTAAGCAAGTATACCTTCAGGACCCAACTGAGGTTAGCTGAATCATTCCCCATTTTGCTTAAGAATGAATTGTTCCAACCCTGGAGAACTTAATCTAACTCCATTTGAATAAAAATAAAATACTAAAGACTTGCAATGGAGGGCTGGGAATATGGCCTAGTGGCAAGAGTGCTTGCTTCGTATATATGAAGCCCTGGGTTCGATTCCCCAGCACCACATATATAGAAAATGGCCAGAAGTGGTGCTGTGGCTCAAGTGGCAGAGTGCTAGCCTTGAGCAAAGAGAAGCCAGGGACAGTGCTCAGGCCCTGAGTCCAAGGCCCTGGACTGGCAAAAAAAAAAAAAAAAAAAAAAA
Source organism: Perognathus longimembris pacificus (assembly GCF_023159225.1). Classification (NCBI taxonomy): domain Eukaryota; kingdom Metazoa; phylum Chordata; class Mammalia; order Rodentia; family Heteromyidae; genus Perognathus; species Perognathus longimembris. The sequence continues at coordinate 10,647,682 of NC_063176.1, read as the reverse complement.
AAAAAAACTTGCAATGGATTCATGTGTAGCACTGATTCTTAATAAAATTGTTCAGTAGTTTCATAGAAGGAATCAGAGCAAATAAGATTCCTTCAGACTGATTGTTCTCCTGTGACACTTGTTAAGGCCCACATAGAAGAATAGACTTCTTTACACATTTTAGATCAATGAATCACAGCCCAATCACAGATCTTAGATTTATAGAGTAATCCAAGAAGGACAAAGGCCCACCCTGTCCATAATCTGGGCACAAAGATCTCTGCACTATTTCAGCAAGTTCCTCATTGTGTTGCTGTTGTCCTCTTAACAGAGACAACAGTCACAAGAAAGTCCTCATTCTTTCATCTCTTCATCTATATTGTGCTGATTACTTTCTTATATACAACTCTGAGAAAATTAACATGAGCCCTAACATCCTAATTCATAAATTATTATCATACTTTTATGATAATCTATTATATAGTATGATTGTAATAATAATATTGTAAATCACATAATTATATTATTATTCTGAAAAATTACTTCCTTAGTGCATATAAAGACTTGGCATAATTTCGGACACATACTTAATGTTCAAAAAATGTAACATAAAAATTAGTTATGATATCCATGATAATTTGGTAATTAGCTACATGATATATATTTTTAGAGCAACAGAATTTTGTCTATTTTTATAGAATTTAGTGTTGGAAAAGACTATTTCTTATTCATCCTTTCTATATGATATATATGTGTCATATCTAATTATGCAAACTAAGTTCATAAAACTTAAATATAGCATGCATAGTCATAATGAGTACAATATCGTTTACATTGTACAAGGAAAGAGTTTTGAAGGCATTACAGAGATAATTAGTGACTTTCTACTCTATTTCAATATAAAATTTCCCTACATAAAAAAATTATCATTCTGAATTCCCACATGGATATAGTTATGGTGGAATATATGTATGTTTTTGTTTTGCCAGTCCTGGGGCTTGGACTCAGGGCATAAGCACTGTCCCTGGCTTCTTTTTGCTGAAGGTTAGCACTCTGCCAGTTGAGCCACAGTGCCACTTCTGGCCGTTTTCTGTATATGTGGTTCTTGGGAAATTGAACCCAGGGCTTCATGTATGGGAGGCCAGCACTCTTGCCACTAGGCCATATCCCTGGCCCTATGGTGGAATATATGAACATACAAATCTACACATCACAATCTTACAGTGGTGTGAGAAAGATAACTATGAAAAAAGGAAGAAGGAGGGATACATAAGAAATGTACTATGTGTCTTTAGAAATGTAAATAATCAGATAATGAATCTTGTTTCCTATACATTTACAAAAAAAAAAGAAAAAGAAAAAGAATTGTGAAGGACTGGGTAGGAAAGTTTCCAGTTTCCAGCTTTACCATTTGAAGAGGGTTGGGGGAGAGAAAGTATTGTCCTTCATATGTCCAAATTTACCTCTCACACATAATTTTTAGATTTTTATTTTATTCATAAATTAACCCACAGAAGATTGGAAAAGGCAGCATTCTAAAATCTAAATTCTGAACCTAAAATTTAAATATAAATATCTATTTAAAAGTCATATTAGCACCCTGGATATTGTATTTACATTAATTTGAATTAGGGAAGGGAAAGGAACATGAAAATGGTAAGACAAAGGATAGGCCGGAACAATGTAACAGCAATACTTACAAGACAATATGTTGGACATTAACAAGGGTGGGAGGGATTGGGGAGGAAGAAAGGTGGAAGGAGATAACAAGTTTGACAAGAAATGTACTCACTGCCTTATGTATGTAACTGTAACCCTTCTGTACATCACCTTAAAAATAGAATTAAATTGAAAAACAAAATAAAAATAAACATCACAGTTATCTCATCCATTAAATTGTATCTGTTAGCTCTTTGTAGAGTATAAATGTCACAGTGCTAATAGTATAAAAGTAAACCAAGCACTTTCATGGTATTAAAAGTAGACTGCATTATGAACCAAATCAGAACATTTTTGTTATTTGGTTTTGTGTGGTTTTGAGATAGTCTCCTTATTTAGAACATATGGTTTGACATATTTATGTTGGAGCACTTGCTCAATGAGCCAGTCTGAATGTTAGATTCATTGTAAGTGTTCAGTCATGACATTATTTGTTCTATAAATTCAATAAATAGTTTGAAATTCTTCTTTTTTTTTTAGTAGAACCCAGAGCATCCACTATCTCGTATAATACATTATTTTTCTCTTTGAAATGATTAATAAACAAAAAAAAACCCAGACCTTACATGAATTACTGACAAAGTTGCTCAAGGTCCTAGTTTAGTGATTGTTTTAGAGTGATAGCCTGTAAGGGCAAGGTGCAAAATTCAGAGAGAAGTGCTACTCCAATAACTTTCATATTCTCACAGGGATATTTTGTATAAAAACTTAGTTGTAGCTTACATTCTTTGGATTTTTTTTGCCTGTTAGACTCTCAATGTTTTATTTATGAGTCCTCTTTTCATTTCCAAAGTGTCTTTTTTAGGTCAAGTTAAAGATTTTATATTCTATTTATAAGAACTTTTTTTTTAGTTGTAGCATTTCAGTTAAGACTGTCATACTCCCAAAAGTGGTATACAGTACCACATAGTGTGGGAATGATAGATTAAAGGATCACTTGCCTGTAAAATGTCAAACTGGGAAGATCTCAAGACAGAGAGAGTCTAAAGAAATTTTCTAGTCCAGCATATAAAACTGCACATTGTTTTATTCAATATTCTTTAAAGATTCTTCAGTCAGTGACAGTGGAGGAAAGTTCCTTTATAGTTATTACCTAAAGCAGTAAATATTATTTTGTATTCCATCAGAAGAAAAAAAAGAAATATGATATTTTAATGAAATTTGACAGACGATAAAATGATAAATTAAGTTCAAATTATTAGACTACTTGTAAAACCCCAGCTATAAATTAAGTGGTCTAAGCTACATATTGCTAAAGAGCAAAATATTATCTCTCAATTTTTGATAGTACATTTTATTTATACTTTTAATGATAATGGAGGATTTCTCTCTACATAGCATTTTATATATTGATCCTTTCAAACATAGGAGTTTCATCATTTTTAGAGATAAATAAGATGACACTGGGGCATCACCAAGACTGAACTAATTCTTATTAAAAATATCCATACTGTTAGTCTGTATGCACATAAGTAAAAGTTTTAAAGGAAACCTTGACAGATGTTCAGTACAGCTCCGAAGTAACTACTAGTCCCTTATGAAGTGCCTAGAAATATGTCCTTAAGAGATCTGAGCATACTATGCAAGTATATAAATTTTACAGGAAGATACTATCTTTTTCACAGAAGTGTATAAATATACACAGTGAGGAATTTAAAACTGAAGGCATCAAATCTACTTATTTATTTATCTAATCATTTCATTTGATTGTTTTAATGTTATCCAATAGGAAAATGCAGTATTAAATAAAAGAACTCACAATGCAGTGCTTACTAAAAACAAAACAATCAGACCAAAAATACTCCATATATACCAAGGAGCAAGAGTGGAGAATTGGGAAGTCAAGGCTGGATAGATAAACTCAAGTACATAGGCTTCTAAAAAAACAAAAACAAACAAAGACATAAAGAGGCTTTGGGGTAAAACTCAAGAACTTCCCTATCAAGCAAGAAACCTGTGTTCAATCCTTTCTATCAAGCAGTACAGAGGGCTTCATACATGCTAAGTAATGGTTACATGTCTCCTACTATTTCATATCTGCCCTATGTTTTTACCTAAATTTCTGAAATCTATCCAAAAATTTAGCTGCTGAGTTTAAATGTGGTAAAGTTTAGATAAGAATTTGCCAACTACCATGGTCCAGGTATTGAATAAAAGCAAAGCATGAATCCAGGTTTATTTAGTTTTTTAAATATGTATGGATTTATTTGTACACTCATACATTTAGTCAATGACCGAGAAAATGGGATTAAACCTAATGTTTCCTGCTTGCTAGACAAATACTCTAATACTCCTCTGGTTTGAAAATAGAGATAGATTTTTTTCCATTCTTAAGTATAGAGTTTTCTTGTGAACTGGCATGCACTCTAGAAAGAATATTACTTGAAAATGGTTTGGTAAATTGAGCTCTCATGGCTTATGTTTATAATCTTGCATACTCAGGAGAGAGATGTTAGGATTTTGGTTCAAAGCCAGGTCCACTAGAAAAGTACAAGAGACTCTTATCTACAATTAACTGGCAAAAAGCTGTAAATGAAGAGCTTAAGTGATCAAGTTGTAGCCTTGAGCACAAAAACTCATGGACAGATAAGAAACCCACAGTTCAAGCCACTGGATTGGCACATAGAAAACAAACAAACAAACACAAATAAAGTAAATGAGAAAAATTGTTTGGTAACTTGAAATAAATTATTCATGGAGCATTTTTCTTCAAAAATTTCTCTTAATGTATGTAAATACATGAGCAATCCATGTAGAATTTGACTTTTTCCATGTTATTATCCAACTATGTAATTGATATTTTAAAACTTTACTTTCAAAATAGTGTTTAAAAATGAACAATTAGTAGATTTACAATTCATTATTTAGCTTACCCTATTGCTATTTTACAAATGAACATTTGTTATTTTTAAAAAACAATATTTATTTGTGAGTGTATTAGTATACATTCTTATTAGTGAAGCCTGTATTTATTTGTATTTGCTAAGTTTGGTATTGTTGTTTCATGCTTTCATTTTCATTTGTTTGTTAAACTATCATTCTTTTACTTCTAATGGCACAATTTGGAAATGTCTTTTATATATTTTTTTCTTCTTTATTGTCAAAGTGAAGTACAGATGGGTTACTGTTTCATATGTAAGGGGGGTACATTTCTTTTCCAACTTGCTACTTCCTCCCTCATTTTTCCCCAACTCCCCTTCCCCATTTCCCTCTCCCCCCCACGTGTTGTACAGTTGGTTTACACCATATGGTTTTATAAATATTGCTGTTGCAATTGTTTGTCTTTTTATCCTTTGTCTCTTGATTTTAGTACTTCCTTTCCTTTCCCTAGTTCCAATACATGTGGATTTACCTACACATTGTACCCTGATTCCCAAAGATACTTAGGTCCTTAATCATATCTCCTTGACCTTCAGAGAGGTTTTTCAAAATTTGTAATATAACCAGACTCTCTTGTCTCAGACTGCCAGCTTCATTGAATTACCTGATCTTACATGAGCAGTTTGTATGTTTGCATCCATTAAGATGCATTATTCATGATGCCTAATTCTATGAGCTTTTAGCAAGTGTACAATGCCATACATTTATTGTTAGAACACCCAGTAAATAATTGTCTTGAAGATTATCTATATTTCATTTATTCATCTCTTACTCCAAATCTCAGCAATGATAACCATTTTAGTGTCTCAAATGTATTCTCTTTTTTGACAAATTATTTTTCAACCAATTAGTAGAGCCAATATAATGTAGTTTGCAAGTAGAGAAATGCTTCTAAAATCAAAATTGTATTAACAAGATTTTTAATATGTTTATAACAGCTAATACTCTTATTAAACATGGTAGTGCTGGTTGATTATGTTCATGCCATTAAGACACCTACCAGAATTTTTTCCAAACTATATAAATTAAGGAAATTGCATTGCAAGTAAGATACATTTCATTTTTCAAAATGTCTTCAAATATCCCCTTGAGTATGTGAGTCATGCTAGATTACACATTTTTCAAGGTTCACAGAACACAAATTATTTAAATAACCCTTGGATTTTTTAATGTGTAGCAAAGATAAATAAGCAATCTTACCATAGGCAACAATTTTATAATCCTCCCCCTGTTTGACAGCTGGACCTCTTTAATATCTCTAACCATAACTGATTGGCTAATGCCACCTGTTCAGTAAAACTTTCAAAAGCCATTCATTTGTATAAAATAGGCAGCACACAAAATAAATATATACTTTTCAAAAAATGTAAAAATATACTCTAAGGAGAAACAGTAGTAGAAAATGAAAGAAGAGGAAGCTGTGACTGCAATATATAATTTTCTAAATCATCTAATGTAAGAATAGTCCATGAAAAGTGAAGTTGGTATGGAACCTTCTTATCTATATCACTGTACTATCGTTTCAAAACTGAAGGGGTTTTTGGCCTGATTTTCCCCTTTCCAGGTGCGATATCTTTCAAAAGATATTTATCCATTTAAATATCCATTTCTGCAAACTGAAATTGTGTTTAATTTGTTTTGCTTGTCAGAAGTAAGTAGTAAAACTAATTGCATGGTTAATCACTATATTAACTGGAATCTTAGTAGTTCCCTGTTACTAATATCAATTTTTGAAATAAAAAGATAGGTAGATTTGGGCTGGGATTATGGACTAGTGGTGGAGAGCTTGCCCTGTATACATGAAGCCTTGGGTTCAATTCCTCAGCACCACATATACAGAAGAAGCCAGAAGTGGATGTTGTGACTCAAGATGTAGAGTGCTAGAGTGCTAGCCTTGAGCAAAACGATGCCAGAGACAGTGCTCAGGCCCTGAGTTCAAGACCCAGGACTAGCAAGAAAAAAAAAAAAAGAAAAAACAGGTAAGTAGACTCATAACTTTGATACATAAAAATATTTTCTTGTGAGAACAGAATTATACATTGTTATTATTGTATTTGTTTTGTAACTATGAGCATTTATGATAAATGGCATAATTATTCATATTTTAGCATTGAAATTGATTCCAAATCAGTATGACAATAAACAATCCCCAGTTTAGTAGAGTCACACAGATGCACTGTTGCTTTCTCTTTCTGGAATTTCAGCAGCTCGTTTTTGCTCAAGGATGTACTGGACAGTTCACAGAGTGTGCCTGATTTATTAAAATGAGATATTAGCTTGAGTTAAAATGATCTGATTACTAGTACAAAGAAGTAAAACACAGAAGAGAAGAAAGTCTTCACTGTCTATTCAACAAAGGTAATTCGGTTACATATAAAACCTGGGGGGAAAAAAGAAAAAAAATAATCCTGTTAATATGTGGGAATAAGAATGTGGCAGACATTTCTCAGAGAATGAAGCACAAATGGTAATAGATAGTTCATATAATGGTCAACAAACTCAGCAGTAAAGGAAATGCAAATCCAAATTACATTGTGAATACATTTCTTTCCTGTCAGAATGATAACCATGTAGAAAACAAAGCAACTGATAGTCTTGTCTCATGGAGTTTTCTACTCGGGCTAGCTTCGAACCGTCAGATTCAGATGGCAGCATCCGGATTAGCTAGGACTACAGGCATGAGTCATTGTCACCCGGCTCTACACCTATTTTGCTAATAAAAATATGAAAAAAAATTAATCAAAGAATTGAAAATACAAAGGAAATAAACAGAAAAACAGTAACAGATGGTAGCTAGCATGTGAGCAGGGGAAAAACACTTATATGAACTCAAGGCCTGGGCACTGCCACTGAGCTTCTTTTGCTCAAGCTTAGCACTCTACCACCGAGCCACCGCACCACTTCTGGCTTTTTCTGGTGATGTGGTACTGAGGAATTGAACTCAGGGTTTCATGCATGCTAAGCAAGCACTCTACCACTAAGCCACCTTCCCAGCCCTGTTGCATCTACCATGGATATCTGTTTAAAGGTAATTCAATAAACTTAAAAAAATAGGACTATAATTTAATCCCACTATGCCACTTCTTAGGATATATTTGAAGAAATTTAAGTCAACATGCAAAAAGAAATAACTGCAAACCCATGTTTACAGAAACATTATTTACTGAAACCAAATAAAATTTCAGTCTAGAAGTTTATCAACTAGAGAATGATAAATTATATATGATATATATCTCATATACATGATATTCTCTCTCTGTGTCTCTGTCTCTGCCTCTTTCTCTGTCTCTCTCTCTATCTCTCTGTCTCTGTCTCTCTCTCTCACACACACACGAGTGGGGTGGTATTCAGACATAAGGAATAATGAAACTGTAAATCATGTTAAAAGAAAGAAGCGGGTGGAGGAGCCCATATTACATTTCTTCTGATATGTGGAGTCTATTTCTAAATAAAAGGAAATAATAGTTAAATATGGAGAGGGGGGCCATTTATGGTTAAGATTCACCAATTGGGTTTGGAAAGAAAAGACACAGGGTTGGTAAATATAATCGAATGTCCTTAAAAATGTGGTGTTTTTTTTCATTTTTTTCATTTTTTATTATAAAACTGATGTACAGAGAGGTTACAGTTTCATACGTTAGGCATTGGATACATTTCTTGTACTGTTTGTTACCTTGTCCCTCATACTCCCCTCCCCCCTTACCCTTCCCCCCCCCCCCCGAGGTGTTCAGTTTGCTTACACCATACAGTTTTGCAAGTATTGCTTTTGTTGTTGTTTCTCTTAATTTAACCTTTGTCTCTCAATTTTGGTATTCCCTCTCAATTTCCTAATTCTAATACCAGTATACACGGTTTCCAATATACTCAGATAAGATTACAGAGATAGTGTAGGTACAATCCAAGAAGGTGGTACAAGAACATCATCAACAGTATAAACTACAGATACACATGGGATGTTGAAAGTAGTTACAACTGTGATATAACAATCATTTTCATAAAATGGAGTTCATTTCACTTAGCATCATCTTATGTGATCATAAGGGTATAGCTATTGGGCTCTTGTGATCCTCTGCTGTGGCTTGCCTAAACCTGTGCTAATTATTCCCAATAAGAGAGACCATAGAGTCCATGTTTCTTTGGGTCTGGCTCACTTCACTTAGTATAATTTTTTCCAAGTCCTTCCATTTCCTTACAAATGGGGCAATGTCATTCTTTCTGATAGAGGCATAAAATTCCATTGTGTATATGTTCCACCTTTTCCTGATCCATTCGTCTACTGAGGGGCATCTGGGTTGGTTCCAGATTCTCGCTATGACAAATTGCGCTGCAATGAACATTGTTGTGCTGGTGGCTTTACTGTGATTTTGTTTGTGGTTTTTTGGATAAATACCCAAAAGTGGGGTTGCTGGGTCATAGGGGAGTTCTATATTTAGCCTTCTGAGGAATCTCCATATTGCTTGCCAGAGTGGCTGAACCAGTTTACATTCCCACCAACAATGAAGTAGGGTTCCCTTTTGGCCACATCCCCTCCAACAACTGTTATTGTTAGTTTTCTTGATATATGACATTCTTACTGGGGTGAGATGGAATCTCAATGTTGTTTTGATTTGCATTTATTTTATGGCCAGTGATGTAGAGCACTTTTTCATATGTCTCTTGGCCATTCTCATTTCCTCATCAGAGAAGTCTCTTTGTAGGTCTTTAGCCCACTTGATGAGTGGGCTATTAGTTCTTTGCGGTTTTGTTTTGGAGAAAGGTAATATTTTTAGTTCTGCATATATTTTAGATATGAGGCCTTTGTCCGTTGAATGGCCGGTAAAGATCTTCTCCCAGTCTGTGGGCTTTCTGTTTATCTTGCAAGTTATGCCCTTTGCGTGCAGAAGCTCTGCAGTTTGATGCAGTTCCATTTGTCCAACCTTTCTTTGATTTGTAGCCTTTCTGGGTCTTTATTATGGAAGTTCCGTCCTGTGCCAAGGAGCCCAAGTGTTTCTCCTACTCCTTCCTTTAGTGTTTTCAGGGTGTCTGTTTTGATTTCAAGGTCTTTAATCCATATGGAATTGATTTTGGTGCAGGGTGATATATATGGACCTAGTTTTAGTTTGTTGCATGTGTTGAGCCAGTTTTTCCAGCACAATTTGTTAAAGAGGCTATCTTTCTTCCAAACTATTGTTTTAGCCCCTTTATCAAAGATTAAGTAGGCGTTGTACTGTGGGTTCATTCCTGGGTCTTCAATTCTGTTCCATTGGTCTTCAGGACTGTTCCGGTGCCAATACCAAGCTGTTTTTATTACTATACCTTTATAATACAACTTGAAGTTGGGTATTGTAATTCCCCCAGCACTGTTCTTTCTGCTTAGGATTGCTTTTGCTATTCTAGGTCTTTTATTATTCCATATGAATTTCCCAATTGCTTCCTCTATTTCATCAAAAAATGGTGTTGGGATATTAATGGGTATCAAAACCATTCCCTGCATTCTCTCAGACCACAAGAAAATAAAATTAGAGCTCAACTCAACCAGCCACCACAGAAATTGCTACAATTCATGGAGACTAAACAACACACTGCTGAACCATCAGAGGGTCATTGAAGAAATTAAAACCGAAATTTAAATGTTTATGGAATTCAACCAAGTTGAGGACACAAAGTACCAGCTCCTTTGGGACACAGCAAAGGCAGTACTCAGAGGAAAATTTGTATCTCTGAGTGCATACATCAACAAACTGGAGAAACAGCAACTCAATAATTTAAGGAAGCACTTTAATTTCCTTGAGAAAAAACAACAAGCCAAACCCCAAGTCAATAGACGGAAGCAAATAATTAAAATCAAATCAGAAATAAATCAATTAGAGACGAAAAAAACCATCGAAAGAATCAACAAAACAAAGAGTTGGTTCTTTGATAAAATCAACAAGAGAGACAGACCCCTGGCAAACCTGACCAAAAAACAAAGGCAGCATGCTCAAATAAACAAGATAAGAGATAAAACAGGTAACATCACCACAGAAATAACTGAAATTCAGAAAATAATAAGGGACTATTTTGCAAACCTTTATGCCAACAAATTCAAGAACTTGGAAAAAATGGATGATTTCCTAGAAAAAATTCATATCCCCAAACTGAACCATCAAGATTTAAACCTAATAAACAGACCCATATCCAGTATAGAAATAGAAATGGCAATAAATGATCTCCCATCCAAGAAAAGCCCAGGTCCAGACGGATTCACCGCAGAATTCTACAAGGCCTTCAAAAAAGAACTCACACCAATATTTCTCAAACTCTTCAATGAAATTGAAAGAGAACGTTCACTTTCAGACTCATTCTATGAAGCCACTATAACCCTCATCCCAAAACCAGGCAGGGACTCATCACGGAAAGAGGACTACAGACCGATCTCTCTGATGAACATAGACGCAAAAATTCTCAACAAAATTCTGGCCAATCGTCTTCAGCAGGTCATCAAAAATATCATACACCACGATCAAACTGGATTCATCCCAGGTATGCAAAGCTGGTTTAATATACGCAAGTCAATTAATGTAATCCACCACATCAACCGGAGCAAGGTAAAGAACCACATGGTTTTATCTCTGGATGCAGAAAAAGCATTTGATAAAATCCAGCACCCATTTATGCTAAAAGCCCTGGAAAAACTGGGATTCCAGGGAACATTCCTGAATATAATCAAGGCAGTTTATGACAAACCAACAGCTAGCATAACTCTAAATGGTGAAAAACTAAAGCCATTCCCTTTAAAATCAGGAACAAGGCAGGGATGTCCACTCTCTCCCCTGCTCTTCAACATAGTACTAGAATTCCTAGCCAGAGCAATTAGGCAAGAAGAAAATATAAAGGGGATCCAAGTAGGTAAAGATGAAGTTAAACTCTCTCTCTTCGCAGATGACATGATCCTATACCTAAAGAATCCCATAGACTCTACCCCCAAGCTACTAGAGCTGATCCAAAACTTTGGCAAAGTTGCAGGATATAAAATAAACCCTCAAAAATCAACGGCCTTTCTGTATGCTAATGACCCGAAGACTGAGGCTAATATCAGGAAAGCAACCCCCTTTGCAATAGCCTCCAAAAACATAAAATACCTAGGAATAACCTTAACCAAAGAAGTGAAAGACCTCTTTGAAGAGAACTTTAAAAGCTTGAAAAATGAAATTAAGTCAGAACTAAGAAAATGGAAAAACCTCCCATGCTCCTGGATTGGGAGGATTAATGTAATCAAAATGGCAATATTGCCAAAGGCTATCTACAAATTCAATGCAATACCCATTAATATCCCAACACCATTTTTTGATGAAATAGAGGAAAAATGTGTTATAATACAAACTTTGGATCCAGTGATTGATACCTGTATTTATAGCTACTCAAGAGAATGAAACATAGAAAAGTGAAGCTCAGAACAAACCAAGACTGACTCAACCTCCCTCCAACTAGGGAAATTGCAGACCGGGGGAGAGCCTCTCTTTTTTCTTAAAACATAGTCTCTCCTTTGTTAAAATCATTGTTTTCATTCAAAGTCCAACAGAGAAAGTTTACAGTGCCAATCTTTTTAGTAGAGAGGAAAAAAAAACGACAGATATGTTAGTACTCACAGTGTACGTATGGTTTTGCTATCTTAAAGTAATGTTGCATTGCACTGTTTTCTAATATTTCTTTAGAAGTCCAACTTTGACCAGTTATGTTTGTTTGGTTTTGCTTTTTTTTTTTCTTTGTCATTCCTGGAGCTTGAACTCAGGGCCTAAACACTGTCCCTGTCTTCTTTTTGCTCAAGGATAGCACTCTACCATTTGAACCACAGCGTCATTTCCAGCTTTTTCTGTGTTTGTGGTGTTGAGGAATTGAACCCAGGGCTTCATGTATATGAGACAAGCACTTTACCACTAGGCCGTGTTCCCAGCCCCACTGACCAGTTATGCTTAAATAACATTGAACTAAAAAAGTTATTTTATCCTTATTATTCATAGCCAAGGTTAGCATGCCTTTACCAACTCAAATATATGTTTTCTTAATTTTATTTATTTAGAAATTAATAATTCAAATTGGGAATTCTATTTTTTTTTTGCCTGTCTGTGCTCAAGGCTAATGCTCTACCACTTGAGCCACACCACCACTTCTGGCTTTTGAGTGGTTAATTGAAGAGAAGCATCTCAGGGGCACTTTTCTGTCCAGTTTTGTTTCAAATCATGATCCTCATATCTCAGCCTCCTCGGTAACTAAGATTACAGGTGTTAGCCACTGATGCTCAGTGGGAAAACTTGTTATGTCAAGAAAGAAACCACTTTGAAAGGTATATAGTGCAAGGTGTTGGTAGTGTATAGCTATCCTATCTACTCAGGAAGCTGAGGATAACAATTCAAAGCCATTTACGTTTTATTTTTTTTTTTTCATTTTATGACTTTAGTTGTTTGTTTGTTTTTTACTTATCTACTTTCAGAAAACTATACTCTTGAATAGTCTTCATCTATTATTCTTCCTTCTAAAATATCTATTGATCTGAGACTATACTGAATAAATTAAAACTCAATAAGAGAAAAATCAAGAATAATTGCTTCAAAATAGCTAATTAAAACTGCTATGGATTGTAATTTTCTTCTCCTGTCCATGAATTATTAGATTAAAGCTCTTTGTTCATTCTGATAATTCCGAAAATTAAAAGGATAAGAAAAGGTAAATAAGCATATTAGCTTGCTCAGCTGATAAATTCCATATTTCTGTCTTAAAGGTAATCCATTGTATAGAAAGGAATAAGACTTTACAGTTCAAATTTAAACAATAATGGGGAAAATTATTAAGATTGCAGAGAGTACAATGACATTTGTATTTCAAGTTTTATTGATTAGAAATATGAAATTCACTTAAAATATTTCCCCAGCCAAGGCCCAAGAGATCAGCTAGTAATATTACTTATAAAGCTAGATAATAGACTAAAGAATGAATGTAAATCTAAGTTATACACTAGGTAAGTGATCAAGCTCAAGGTTATTTTTTGTTCTTGTTTTTGTTTTCCCCCAAAGAGAATGAAATAGAAGTTGCAAGCAAATATGAAAAGGAGATCATGAACTTTTAGCATAGACATGAAAAATACCTCCAGTAAAAGCAGTCAGGAACAGATTCATAAATCTTTAGGCAATAAAATTCCCCAAACTAGTTAGCCATTTGACAACAATTGGACTGTAGAGGTATAGGTAGTTTTAAAGAATTTCTTCTGGTATTATGTTCTTCACATTTCTGTAGGATGTATGAAGCTCCCTTGGAATACAGTAATCAACAATGTTTTCATCTTAAACAATAGTTTCTGAATTTTGCAAATTATCTAACCTATAAATCTTCATTGAGTTAATTTTAATATTTTGAAGGACAAAATTAGGTAAATTACAATTTAGGTTTTTGAACACACAGATCCTGGCCCTTGTATTTCTTATAAAATTATCTCATAATCTTGATGGGGTAGGGCTATCAAAACAATGGAATGAAGTTATCATGGACTTCATGATTTTGCAGGTATAATTATCACTCCAGCTCTGTTTATTTTAACAAATTAAAAATAATATAGACCTTGTTATGGGCCTGACTTAATTACTTGATCCATTACAAGGACTGAAAGAACATGAGATGGATATATTGCCTGAGAACTTTAACAAGCCAGAGTTAAATAATAAGAAGTGGCCATGGGGTAAGACCTGGACAACACTTTCTGTCAGTTGAGAGAGACCTGCAGTTAGCAGCAAGAGAATCAGGGCTTCATTCTTCCCTCTCACAGATTCTTCTTCAGAAAATTTGATGAGTTTATCAACTGGAGGAACTGAGCTACAGCAAGAACTTAAATGAGCTAAGACATAGAATTTTCCTTAGTTAAGGCTGCCCCCAAGTGAGACACCACCTCATAGACAATTTTATCTCAGCTCTGGGAGACATTATTCTGCACCCAGACTCCTCATCTGCAGAAATAGAAAGATAATAAAGAAGAATTGTGTAAACTTGCTCTGTAGATAACTTCTAACATGACAATCAGTAATTAATCAGGCACATATAGAAATCTTATAAATTTATTTTATTATTAATCTAAACAATATGGGAGCATAGGCTTCTTTATTTTATTAAATTAATTATAAAATACAATAATGTTTTTATACATGTATTGTGTGAAAACTCTAAATATGGATGCTAGAGTCTCATTATACTCCACAAATTGTACACATGGAAATTAAGAATTTATCACAACAAAACCCAACAGGGGGTAGTTTTAAAAATAACAAATGTCCTTATTTGAGGAGTGTACTTACTAGGGTTGAATATCAATGAGATATAATTATTATCTGAGTTCTTATTCCAGCAGAGTAAAATAAAACTGAATAATTTTGTATAATTTTCAACATAAATGTAGAAAATGTCAATGTATGCAAATTTCAGGAAGAGTTGAAATCACGAGGTGACAGGAGGGAGGAATGAAAGGAGATGCAATCCTACAATTAGATTTTCTTGATGTGAGTGTGAAATGTAACATAAGCATTAGTCTGCAGTGGTAATTCCTCAGTTGTCAATGTCATCAAACTCTGTTGCACGGCAAGTAGAGATGCTTTGTTAAGATGAACCACACACTTTGACACATGTAAATAAGATTCCCAACCTACTAAACATGCTGTCTCACTTAAGAAATGGTGAAAAAAAAAAGGAGTCATAAATTATATTCAATAGTGAATATTATGTGTCATAAATCGATTATATATCACAAACTTATTTAGGAGAGAGCAAGATTTCAGTTTGATGCCTTAGCAATAAATACTAATACATAACATTAGATATTTTGTATCTTATTTACTTTTATTCCCAAAAGTTTTATTAAAATTATTATAAGAGGTATTATAGTCTGGAGATAGACACATTACCATTTTACTGTATCATAGTCAATTCAATTATTTAAGCATTATATTTTATTTATTTTAAATGCCTCATATTGTCAGATTCAAAGGCATAAATTATGTCTAATGAATGACAAACCTTCAGCCTTTCTCTTCTCATTTCACATGCAGTAGTTTATTTGATTGAAAACTTCTTTTAATGTTTTTACAGAGCTCTGTAACATGCATGTGAGTATACATATAAGAATGCATGCATACCTGCATATAGACATAAATATATATGTATACTATAAAAGAAACAAACATTTCCCAATTGTTAGTCTTAAGAGGCACAATACTCTATTTCCAATGGTTAATTTCTATGAACATATAATTAGTTCTAGATATTTTCTTAGAAGAATTGATTAATTTTTTGAAATATTAATGTTTACTTGCATAATTCACTTCTCAATTTACCAAATATAGACTTTCTGAAACTAGAAATCATACTAATTATATTTGTTGGTAGACTACTTATTGAAACCTAGTGTTTAGGAGTTGAAAACTACATAGTAAGGAACTTAGTAGTAACTTAGAAGTAACCAAGGAATAGAAAATTAAGACTCAAGGCTCTCAGGTTACCATACATATGGGAAATGTTCATGTGATTAAAACTAAAAGTAAAACTTGTGAGAAACAACATCAAACATATGACTTTGTTTAGTAGTTATACGCAAATACCATACCACTATTATGGAGAATAATTTGAATTTATCACAGAAAATAAAAATGATAAATGATGTTGTACTTATACAAATAGAATCATGTCCAAATATTTATGGAATGTATTCATACATACCAATTTATGTAAACATATGGACTTTACCTGTTGTAATACCTCTAATATCTCCAATGGCTATTCTTAATGGGGTGAGGCAGAATCTCAATGTTGTTTTGATTTGCTTTTCTTTTATGGCCAGAGTGTTCAACATCTTTTTACTCTTTCTATATTTAATGTGTTTCACTAAATCTTGGGCTTTAATTTCATTACTAACTTCTATAACTTCTAGAGATGTTTACTAAGTATGAATGAAATATTTGGGACCATTTTCCTTCTCTTTTACTGCAGTCCACTTTCTTTCAGCCTGTAGCACAATAATTACTGTATATAATCCAATGTATTTACATTCATGAATTAATTTTATGATTATAAGGTAATATTTAGAATCATCTTTCTATTGTAATTATCCAAGACTAAGCTCATTAGTATTTATCGAGAAGTCCAGACAGTTAAAAGTATAGTCTAAAGCTGCTCAGTTTTGACATAGGAGATAGTGTAATACAATTAGTAATAAAATGTTAAGCATTTCTAAGTACAGAGTAAATAAATCATATTTAAGGAAGAATGGAAACAATGAAGAAAAGGGCAAAAGAAAAGGAAAAGAAGGAAAGAGTTTTTCTTTCATGACTGGAGATCTGTGTACTGATTTAACAAAATTAATGGAACTCAATAATTTTTACAGTTACAATCATTTTTGGTCTTTAATCTCATATTAACAACATCAACCAAATCTCTGGCTTGGAGACATGCTTAAATTAATTGCATTAAGCATTCAGAAGCTACGTAAACCAAGCAAGTCACATTATTGAAGTGTGATTTAAGACATAAGATTAGGAAAATTGTTTAAGTAGCTTTTAATTCAAGGAAAGCAATTACCCAATATGCACAACAACATCAGCTCTTTTTCTCTATAAGCTAATAGAGTTGAACAACTGAAGGAGAAATTGATTCCTTCAGCAATTTAATCACGGCAGCATTTATTAGTGTTTCATTCTACAGGCATCATTGGTCGTCTGTTCTGCTTATTGGAACTTTGTACATTCACTTTATACAACATGAAGAAGAATTGAGCCAGGTTCTGTGCTTCTTACTTGTAACTAACTACTCGGGAGGCTAAAATTACAAGGATGCATGGTTCAAAGCCAGCCTAGGCAGAAAAATCTGAAAGACAGCCTCTTCACGTTAATGAGTTGAGGGGCTGGAATGTACCTCAATGTTTGCCTAGCGATTGTGTAACATCCTGGATTCGATCCCCAACACCAAAAAAAAAAAAAAAAAGCCATAAAAAGATTGAAAAAACAAACATAAAACAAATTAATGAAAAATAGGGCTAGAAATGTGGGTTGCATTGTAGAACAGCAGCCTACAAAGCTCCAGTCTGAATTCAAACTCTATTCTTGCAAGAGGAAAACAAATGTTGACTGGCTCTTATTGTTAAATATGAATGAAACTGTTATAGTGTTGACATGTACTATTTTGCATATGAACAGTAGTTTTGTTTTGCACTGGTTTCCATTCCAACATTGTGGTCTGTGCATTTGACTGCTTGCACACGTTCAGACAGAACACTGACATACAAGATTAAGCAAATTCACTGCTTACAGCAGACCGCAAAAGCCAACAGGAGTCCTTAATTCTTGGTGAATGGTCCATCTAGGTTGCCAGAAATTGCTCAAAATGAATGGACTATCATCTGTACATACCTAGTGTTGTACTACAACTGAGGAAACCCAGAAGCAGTCTGATTTGGGTTTTAATTCCTATGAGCAAAAGGATACAGTAATCCCACACACAGTACAGCAGCCAATTCTAGGTGGGAAAGGAAAAATCCCATAGTTCCTCTTCCTCTCTTGATGAGATAATCTAGAGTTACTTTGAGACATAGGAGACAATGTAAGAGGCAGCACTGGGTGTCTCAAAGTCATTCAGGTACTTGTTCAGACATACTGACATTTGTTTTTCAATTCTTGGGATAAAAACCATCAAGATCAATTGTTGGACCAGGTGATGAATTTATTATATTTTAAAGAAATGTGCACATTTTATTTCAAATTGGCTGTGTCATTTTACATTCCCACCAAAGGTAGGTGAGAAATATTTTCATTTGTGTCATTACTACTACTTGGTATGGTCAGCATTTTTTCTATACTATGCTTTCTCTTAACTCCCTTATTTTTGTTTATTTTTAAATTTACTTTTGAGCCTGTCTTATATCATAATTTGTCATTTAGTTTATTTTTATAGATAAAGCATCTCTTTAGATATTCTCCCCTATATATTATGTTTGTATCCACAGGCTGACACCATTGTGAAGTGAAAACATCATAAACTGAAAATGAATTTAAAAAGCTCTAAAACTCATTTGTGGGCTAGGACATTTGTAGGTGAAAATTATAAGCCATGGTGCTTCACCACCAAGATGAGTTTACATTTCCCAAACATCGTATAGTGAAGAAGCAGGACTGATATTTGTAATGCTAGATTACACGAGAGACAGAGGTCCTGAGTGCTAGTTTGTGGCTACTGGTGGCAAAAAGAAAATAAGACACCATTTCAACAAAAATGCACTGAGTAAGGTGACATGTACGTTATCCTAGCTGGGAAAAGGATGCAAGAAGCAGAGCTGTGATCCAGGCCAGGTTGACTAAAAACACCAGACCCTATCTGGAAAATAAAGTATCCAGGCACATTTGGTTCACCCAAATGTGAACATAAAAATAAATGCCTACATAAAAAGTTACAATTTTGAAATTCTATTGCCATTACTTTTTATGTACTTTACAATGGTCACCAATTTCCTGTACATTATAGCTAAAGGTTAGTCATTTTGAATCAAATTCCTCTAAAAAGGCCAAATTTAGAAATTGTCATGTGTGACAACTACTATTTTCCCCCCAGAGTCTGAATGTTAAATGACAGAAATGCAGACTAAGGCATAAAGTAAGACCTACAAGTTATGTCTCTTATTTTCTTTTCTTTTTAAAAACATGCTTCATTGTTATTATAAAAGTGATATGCAGAGGGATTAGATTTATACAGGTCAGGTAATGAGTGCGTTTCTTTTCAGACAATGTCATTTTTGCCCTTGCTCTCTTCCAGTTTTCTCTTACCATACCTACTGAGAAGTTGCAAAATTCGTTTTCAATATAGTGTCTAGTGAGTATCACAGCTGTATTTGTCCGTTCTTTCTCCCTCCATTAAGAAAAAAAAGTTTTGGGCTGGGGATATGGCCTAGTGGCGAGAGAGCTTGCCTCGTATGCATGAGGCTCTGGGTTCGATTCCCCAGCACCACATATACAGAAAATGGCCAGAAGCGGCGCTGTGTCTCAAGTGGCAGAGTGCTAGCCTTGAGCAAAAAGAAGCCAGGGACAGTGCTCAGGCCCTGAGTCCAAGGCCCAGGACTGGCCAAAAAAAAAAAGTTTCTAATGATAAAAATATTTTTCTAATGATTAGCTTCCTTTTCCATGTTGTTTTTCCAAAGTCTGATGGGAATCTATCTTTGATTTCACTGTATTTTCCCCTGAAGATTTTGATTTCTTCATTCTTACAAATCTAAATATCTTAAGAATGTAGTTTGTAATTCAAAATAAATTTTCTTTCATGTGTGTTACATTATGTTATTCTTAATTTTAGAAAATTTCCTAGAATATAATTTTTATTTTAATTTTATTCTATTGTATATATTCTGGAACACTGATAATTATGAGTTTTTAGATCCTTTGATAATTTTACATTTCTACAAAGTATTTTTGAAATATTTGCTCTCATTCGTTTGCCTTGACCTGTTTTATTTTACTATCATTCTCCACTATCACTGAAATCAATAGGAATCTAAATGTTTAGATGAAACTTTAAAATTTTATTCTTATTTCTGAGATTTCATCATTTTTCCTTCCACTTCTGATATAAACACATTTTCTTGAAATGTACTGCAAAGTTTTCTTGAACTCTATTTGGATTTTTTTTAGATAATATTTCTGAAATTTATCAGAAATACAGAATGTTTTTACATTCACATTTTGTTCATGCAGAAAATATTAATTTTTATTTAATATTTTTGAAAAAGAATCTGACATTTTATTATTATTGTGTAGGTGATACACACAGGAGTTGCAATTACATGCATCAGGTGATGAGTACATTTCTTTCTGAACCTGTCTCCTTTTTCTCTCTCAGTTCTTACCTCCTATTCCCACCCACAAGGTGTAAAGTTCATTTTCTGCATAGTGTCTAATGACTACCATTGCTGCATTTCTTCACCCTCTGTCCCTACATTCACCCTTCCCCTTGCCAAAACAATCAAATTAATGAACAAGACACAAGGAAACAAAAACAGACAAAACTCAACAACAACAGCACTCAATCTTTAAGTAAATGTGCAGAGGCGTTGCCATTCACAGAAGCACTTTAAGGATACAGTGCCTCTTGATCATTGCCATCCCTTTCCACATTCCCACCCACCACCTCCAACCTACTCTCTGCTTATCTTAATTTTCACTTCTGTATTGATTTTTATTGTGTGTACAGTGCATCTTGATCTGTGTCACCACTTCAACATCTTCGCCCCATTTCAACCCATCCCTTCCTTTATACCTCTCAATTCTGTGGTATATACAACAAGATTTTATCTGCATTCTGCCCCCTTTCCCCTTTATTTTTCTCCCAATGTCCGCCCCACCTCCCTACCCCTTTGCCCTGCTTTGCCCTTCTTGCAAGTATTGATTTCCTGATACCTACTTTGTTGGGCTTTTAGTCTTTTAAAAGTATCATCCTAGTTGGGCTCTCTCTAGAGTCATAAGTGAAGTAAGTCAGACTCAGAAAAACACATGGGTTTCATTATTTTCCTCATCTGTGGAAGCTAGAGTATACCTAAAAATCCACACGGGGTGGTAAGCAAGGGGTTATTAGTGAATTATATGAAGTGTGATTTTTTTTGTTTCTAATCCATCTATTTTTCTATATAGTCAATGCTTTTGTGTATGTTTAACTATATAAGCATTGACTTAAATTTGTGTTCATTCAGTGGATAATTTTCCTCAGTTTCCTCAGTTGATATTTAAAGTGGCTTTTGTTTCCTGAGGCTCTGCCTTTACCTTGTTTTACTTATTTATGTTTTAATGCTGAGGGTCTCACAGGATTATTAGTTTAATGGTGCCCTCTTCTGTCAGAAGTGCAAAGTCAAGTTGTTACCAAAGTGGTTTTAATTGGTGTCAAGGTGGAAGATTTATTGAGAACTACTTATGAGTAGTTTTTCATTTGCTCTTCAGTACCTGAAAATTTCTCATTTTTCCTTCCCATTTGTTAATAAATACTTTCTTTTACCATTTTCATTTATAATTGAATTTATGTGTTTTAACATTTAGCCCTTAATTTGCACAATTCCTCCTGAACCGTACATTTAAACAGCCCCTGAACCTTTCAATGCTTCCTTCCGAAGTAGTAAGTTTTTTGAATTACCTTTCCTGTACAACATACTCTAATTTGTCCAGACATATTTATGCATGTTTTCGAAATTAGGGTTAAAGTAGTCCTCTGGTTATTCTCAGTTGCCTACTCCGTTCGGTCAGCAATCGCCCCCTTCCGTGTCCCCAATCATTCTCCCTCCGCCCAGCTCCTCACAAAACCTCGAACCTGGACTGAGGTAGGAAAGCAACTAAGGATGCTGCACAGTACAATTTGGTGATCTTTCACTTTTTATTTATAGTTACAATGCACTCCGGCACTGTGATCTTCAATTTTTGCTAAGGTACAGTCTCACAGTGTAAGTCTTCTTGTTCATTCCTGTGCTTTGCTAAGGGGTTTTGAAGACAGGTTTAGTTTTGCCTCTTCACTACGTAAGTATGGTGTTTACTGAGTATCATTTAAAGGGCTATAATATTTTCTAAAATGTCATATTTATGATAAGCTAGAAATGAATAGAGAGAAGAATGTCTATCAGTTAGAAATAATAAGGTTGAAGTCAATACATGCTGTGTAGACAAATTTCTTGAAGTAAGTACTGGAGAAAAATATTATGTCTAGGAAACTCATAATCCAAAGGTAGATGAGTTAATTCTACAGATTCCATTATCTAGTAATTGTATATTCTTCATGTAATTTATCTCATTATTGTATGTTTATTATTGTTTGTAATTTAGAAAAAATTGTAATATTTTGAACTTTGTTATTCCACCACTTGAGCCATTCACTTTGATCTTTTTCTTGGGTTAATTTTGAGATAACCTCACCAACTTTTTCTAGGTTGCCTTGGAATATAATTCTATTGATGTTACCTACACATAAACAAAAAGAATTTAATGCATATATATTTATGCGTTATACACTTAGAATACACAGATATTTATACATTTGTAGCCATAAATATCTGTATTTTCTTCCTGAAGTTTGAACTTCATATTATATTTTCTATCTATTGTATTTATGACCTTTTGATCATTGTTTCAAGTACAATTTTAATAGTTCTCTTAGCCATAACATTGAAGACATTATTGGATTATACATGATAATAACTCTCTTGAATTACTGTGAACTTTACAGCATGCTCCCATTGACTAGTGCATATTTTTTTTGGCCAGACATTTCCTTGCTGCACTCTGAATCTTTCTTTCAAGTTGAAGAGCTTAATTTTACTTCTTTGTTAAGAACAGGTTAGGTAGTAATGAGTTACTTTGGCTCTTGTTTGTTCAGGAAAGTCATTATCTCTCTCTCATTTCTGAAGGATCTTTACTAGATGCAGTATTACTGGGCAGTTGTTCAAGAAATTATTTATTTCTTTTCCATGAGTATATCATCCTACTTTCTCTTGGCTTTTAAGGTCACCATGTTAATGGTGTCAACCTTTAAAATTTTGAAGCATGCCCATATTGACATTCCTGTAGCTAGATACATTTTTTTCTCTAAATTTGGAAAAACATTGTTATTACTTTGAATAAACTTTCTATCCTTTGTTAATTTTCTAGTATTTTTTTATTTCCCAAATTCAGATTTAAACTTTCAGCATTGTCCTCTATTTATCTCTCTCTCTCTCTCTCTCTCTCTCTCTCTCTCTCTCTCTCTCTCTCTCTCTCTCTCTCTCTACCTACCTACCTACCTTACTTTTTATTGGTCTTTATCTCCTAACTGGGTACGTTTCCAATCCAATCCTGCTTTTCTCAAGTGCATTAAGTTCATTCTCTGTAACATTCAACTCCAGATTTTCTGTTTGTTTTTCTAAATTACATAATTCTCTTTGGTACATTCCCATAATGTATTTGTAAAGTGCTTCTCTATTTTCTCTTTGAGTT
The DNA here is from genome assembly GCF_023159225.1 of Perognathus longimembris pacificus. NCBI lineage: Eukaryota > Metazoa > Chordata > Mammalia > Rodentia > Heteromyidae > Perognathus > Perognathus longimembris. Next base: position 10,624,127 of record NC_063176.1, on the reverse strand, counting down.
CAGCATGTTTCTTCACAAGTGGTACATGGCATTCCTAGACTGAAGTTACCCATTATCGCTCACAGATGAGGCGACTCACTGCTGTCTTATTGTTCCATTTGAAGAGGTCAGGAATTCCTGTTGGGATTTGAATTTATGTTTGCCTTTTGATGTATTTTAATTGAAGAATTCATTCCAGTCGTCATAAAGTAGGTTTTGTGTTTGCAGGATATTTTTTTTTTGGTCTTTTCAGACATCATATAACTAGTAATCTTATGGACATTTCTGGATTTCCTTCTTCTGGGATCAATGCCTCCTTTTGACATTAAATGTTGATTTAAATTATTCATAGATTTCACATGCAAAATATTTCGTTGGATGAAATTTTCAGGCTCAGCATGTCCAAACCACCCCCCCCCCAACACACACACAGAGTGTGTGGTGAAAGAATGAGTCAGAACTCGGTTTTCACAGGGCACCAAGGCAGTCGCCCCCCCCCCCCCCACCTTGGCGGCAGCATAACTGCACAGCATCAAGATTTGTCACCAAAGTGGAGTGTCACCATACCTTTGTGGTTATCACTCTCCCTACGTTTTGTAGTTTTCTTCAGGACTTTCAGCCGTTAGCCACTAGTAAAGATTCCTATGTACTGAGGTTGAAGGACATCTTTACTAGATGCAGTATTCCTGGGCAGTTGTCCTGACCGTGGAGCTCAAATTGAGGGAGAGGCTGTTTCACAGCCTAATCTTGCTCCTTGATATCCAGAAGTGGAAAGACTTGGAGCGCTACAGTGTAGCTTATGGCCTACAGCACAAACAATATTTATGGGTCTTGTTCTAAGTTATAAGATACAATCTGTTTTGCTTCTAGGTGATGTGTTCATGTGTGGAGGGAATGGAGTTTAAACTCAGAGTTTCAAATCTTCAGGTTTTGTAACCGCACATAAGCCTTGGTATGCTTACTCTATGCCACAAGCGATTACTGGCACATTCAGTATTATTTCAATTGTCTATTTGTCTGTTGATCTGCAATACAAAATTTACTTCTGCACAGAAGGTTGTGCTATCAGCCAAAAATTTGGAAAGCAAGCCTATATGGCCATTCCAATTTACATCAATTTCCAAAATTTTCTTTCCTCCACATCTTCACCTATTTGTTCCTGTATTTTTATATAAACGTTAAAGCACATTATACATTTTACAAGTTTTCATAAAACATATAATAATTTTAATAAGTTTGACAGGTAATAAAATGGTTTATATAAAACAATTTCTTGATGTGCGAACAAAATAAATACCACTCAGTTGTGAGATTCTTTTCCTCATTTTCTCTTCAGTGCTTCATTGCTACTGAAGAGAAGCATTTCAAAAATATTTGGAATTGAACAAGGTCACTCTAAAATTCTTTGCACATTATTGTTAAAAGTCACTGTTAAACATGTAAAGTTCGCAGTATTATATTGTATATTTGAGCCATTTTCTGATATAATTAAATGTCAAATAAACTGAAATGAAAACTAGTTTTCTCAAGTCTAACTTTATAATTCCAATTATCTTATTGAAAACCATTATTGTTTAGTATTGTGATTCATGACATTAATTTCAATTATTCTGGAGGTGGATCTGGAAGTTCAAGATCAGTGAAGTTAAAAAAAATAGCAAGATTTCATCTCAATCTATAAACCAGGCAAGCTCCGGTGAGCTCATCTGTGCAAGAATCTACAGGCAGGAGCATCATGGTGCTAAACTGGCCCTGTGTGAAAATAGAAGATTGTATGTAAAGACTAACTTAAAAATGGTTTGGGGGATTTATCAATTGAGAGAACGCTTGTCAAGAAGCCAGAGGCCCTGAATTCAAGCTCCAGAGCTATTAAAAAGTTAAAATAAAAAGACATAAAATTGAACTGTTCAAGGACAATTGTACTCTGATTACCTGACTCATGCAACTGTAACTGCTCTGTACATTATCTTTACACTAACCATTCTATCTGTGTTCCTATCTATCTACCTATTTTTCTGTCTGTTTGTCTGTCTATCTAAAATTTCTGTATTTATCATATAATCATGAAACTTTACTCTGGATCCACAACTTCTTAAGGAGTAATTAAATTCAGTTTGTGCATATATTTTTTTAAAGTGCTCTCACTGTAACTACATCAGGTAAACTAGTTTTCCTTTTCTGAAAACATGAGTATTCCCTCTCAAGAATGAACTTAGGCTTCCTGATTCAAGTATAATGCACACAAAAATACAAATTGTACGATGAAGAGTCTGTAGATACGCAAATTAACATTTGAAAAATGGTAACACAAGCTCTGTTCATTGTTTCAAAAGCCCTTTGCAACACAATTTATTGGACATATATTTTTAGAATAACATAAACAAAGACTTCACTTGGAAATTCTTCCAAAATATGTAAAATAATTTTTACAAGTAATTTCACTTGTGGTTTATGTATGTGTGTCTAATTGGTGCTGATTTAACTCATCCAAAAATATGTGTATTATATACTTTTACTAAATCTATTTCTACCCTCAATTTGTAATAAATAATGTATTTAAACTTATATAGAAAGTATGAATATATCTATTCCTCCCAGAACATTGTGACAGTGAACTTGATGACTGGCTATCACAAACATGCTTTTTTCTATTTACAGTATCATATAATTTTACAGAATTTAAAGTATGTATAACGGCCTCTTCCTCCTTATATTGTTTTGAGAATCATTATAAATGTACTTTTAATTTAATGTAAACTCAAATTCACAGTTGATATTTTTCTTATAAAGTATCCCATCAAATAAGATTAACAAATAAGTTAATTTAGTCAAGGTGATATTCACAGGGTTACAGTTACATACATAAGGAAATGAGTACATTTCTCTTCAAACATTGTTATCTTCTTTCTCATTTTTGTCCCATTTGCCCTTCCTGCCAATTCCCCACCTAGTTGTAAAGCTCATTTCCAACATATTATCTCTGGTCTTTCATAAAAACTCAAAACAATTTCTATATGTTGTGCTGTAATTGTTTTTAATTCATGTTTACATAAACATCAATAAAAACATTTCATTTGATAATAAGATATTTTACTAATATTAATTCACTTTAAGTAGGATTTAATTAATGTTAATGACTTATGAATTTGTGTAGTTCACTAACATCAACTCATGACTTCCATACTTTTTTCCATGTGTTTCTCTTCTAACGTCACTCAGAGTGACTTTGTGCCCCTAAGTATGATCTTTATTTAATCATATTATCAATGTGCCTAAAATTGTGTCTTATTACCAACCATACCTCACATTAGTCATTAACTAAAGTAGCTTCTTATTAATATTATCTAATAATCCTTGTCCTAACCAAGTCCTATGTCCTTTCTCAATATCAAACTTACTCCTGTTTATGAAATAATCACCATCACAACTATTAGGGAATATATATATAGAGAGAGAATATATATGTATACATACATTATTCTAAATTTTACCTGGTTCGTTTCAAAGCTATCCTCTTATTTTGGAATGTTCTTACACGGAACAAAAAGTATTCTTTCAACAAAATGGTAATTTCTTTTTCCACTTTTAGAATGACTTTTAAAGAGATGAGAGTTACGGGAATTCAGAGAATAAGGACTTGAAATGGGATATTTTGAACACTGAAAGTTTAGCTCTTTGTGTGGGTGTCACACGATTTCATTTTATTTTCAATTTCTTACCTCATCAAGCCTTCTGATACTTACTTTTAGACAAGCGGAACCTCAAAAGGTAGCCTATTTTAAAAAATCTGATGGTCCTTTTAGATTTCAGGTAGATTGCACATATTTTACTTTGATTTCCCTCTCTTTAAACATTAAATGATGCTGGATACAATCCCAATTTCTTCCCTACTGGGAGGGATCTCTATTGTGATATGCTACTTTGGGTGCTTGTTATTAGAGGGTAGTACAGAGGAATAAAGTTTTCTATTTTTCTTAGTAAATCATAACAGACATATCATCATTAAGAGAGCTGAGAGCTGTAGTGGAATAGTAAAAAAAAACAGTAAAAACAAAACAAAACACTATATAGAAATTTGTTTCTGCTGTCTGCATAGTATATGAATTTCTATTCATAATTATCTGGTTTGATTAACATATAGCTATACATGCAGTACAACAAAGTAACATTACACAGAGGTCCAAAATATCTTTTTGGTGTACTTTATAGACATAGTCAGTGGCAAGTTGACCTAGAATTGCACCAACACTAAAAATAACTATAGTCTCTAGTTCATGCATAATAAACAACAGTTTATGTATGACTCTCTTTCCTAATGAGAATGGAGAACAACACATGAATTCCAGCACAGTACATGAATTACAGGTAACTCAGTTTTCAGTAATATGTTTAGCAATGACAGTGTCTTGCATAGCAAATACAGTTGGGAAATAATTCAAACTGGACACTTGTATTCCTAGCTACCCAGGCGGCTGAGATCTGGGGATTACAGTACAAAGCCAATGTGTGCAGAAAGCCTGTCAGACTTCATTGCCAATTAACCGGTAAAAAGCTGGGCCTAGTGGGGTTCAAAAGGGGGACAGAGCCATCCGTAAAATGAAGTCAGGACTCTGTGCTGACTTAATATTTTCATCCTAACTATACATAGAAAAAAAATCCTCAAAGGAGTAGAATTAGTAGTATCAAGCAGAACAAGAAAAGTTAACTAAAAGGCAGTTACAAGAGAGATCTGTTAATCTAGTGGGAAATTCTGGAAAATGGGAGAGCTTTCAGCCTTGTGAAGGCTGTTAGATCACATGAAAACGTCATAGGACTATTCTGAAAGACGAGGATAACCTTATGTGAAGTGATATTTTCAAAGAATGAAAATTCCAGCAAGAAAATCAACTGCTTCAATTATCCCAAGCATCTGAGAAAAAAAAAAGAGGATCTCAGCCTGAAATAATAGGAGCTTGGAAATTCTCCTTATGTATGTTAAAGAAAAAGTGTGTGGTTTTAATTTTTTTTTTTTTTTGGCCAGTCCTGGAGCTTGAACTCAGGGTTGGAGCACTGTCCTCAGGTCCCTGGCTTCTTTTTGCTCAAGGCTAGCATTCTACCACTTTAGCCACAGCTAAAGTGTATGCGGTGCTGAGGAATCGAACCCAGGGCTTCATGTATAGAAGACAAGCACTTTACCACTAAGCCATATTCCCTGCACTAAGTGTATTGTTTTAATTAGGTCCTAATATTGCAGGATTTCTAGGCATTATGATGGAAATAAAAGATTTATTAAAGTAAGAAAACTGGTGGTTTATCATATTTAACCAATTGATGGATTATTCATTCACATAAGTACAAAAAGTGACAAAGTTCACTGGTAAGTACATGAAAAGTGGTGGAATAATTGATCATATGAGGTTTAGTTTGCAAAGTAAGATATAGTTTAGAAGTCTGAGCTCTAGTATATTTGCTCCTGCAGTGTTTTTATGTCAGAAATCCATACATGGTTTCAGCATATTGAATATATATTCCTATTTACAAGTATATAATGTGTTCATAATTTTTCCAATCTTAGCAACAGTCAAAACTTTTTTCAGTTCACTCTTTGGCCTTCTTAAATTATATATTTCATCATGTTAATCAATCCTTGGAAATTTCCTTTAATTCGCTGTGCCCTTATATCTACTTTTTTTTAAACTCACTTGACTGGGAAAATTAAGCTCTTCACTTTTCATTCACTTGAATAATTGATATTATCCACAAAAAATCAAATAACAGAAAATATTGTCCCATTTAAAGTTTCTAAGTGTCAGCTATCATAACCTTTCAGCCTCTTAGTCCTTTTTCTCCTTAGGAATTATGTTCTTTTCATCTTAACTTCCTGGATGTATCCTCCATATACTAAATGTTTAATATTTCTAGCACTACATTTACGTTTTGCATGCAATTGACGCTCCACTTCTGTCATATTATGAAGCTTCACTCTAATAGCAATCTACTTGTAGAGTATTTCTTTTAAATCCCAATAATCTCTACCTACTACTTAAAGATACTTTCTTTTGTGATTTCACTTCCAAATATGCACCATAAATATTGCATTTCTACTGGATTTTTCCCCTCAGCCTGAAAAAAATATAAAATGTATTATTTGAGAAAGAAATGAGGAGAGCTGTATTGCAGAGGCGAGAGAAGAGATCCAGAAATGCCATTCTCACTTCATAGGAAAATATTTATTTAAAAAATGTCCTACATTATTCTTTCCTTTCTCTGCATACTCTTTATATTTTTGCCATTCTCAAGTAGATGTGGATCCCATGTTCCACAGAAATTGCTTCTGGTAAGGTGAACAACCAATCTCACATTAAAAAAAAATCCTACACCACACTTTGCCTTCCAAACTCACAGCAATATTTATCAGAATTTGTTGCAGATTGTTTCTCCAAATAACATCATCTTTGGCCTATAACTTCATAAACGTTTATATTTACATTTTTTTGAAAAACATGGAAGCAACATTCATGTAGCTGTGGATTTTAGTTTGAGATCTCCATTCTTTCATTCAAAAATATGAGAAATCATGAGATACAGCAACACAAAAGCAGTTATGGTTGTAAAATAATCAAGGAGTGATGATGTAAATGCTCTTATGTACACAAATTTGTTACGGGCAACAGAGGTGTAATCCACTTCGATTTTTGTGTGATGCATCTTTATACATGCCTTATGCTGGTTCGCTTGGGACATCAAACCACAAAATAATTTTAATGGGATACACTTAACATGAAGAGTAAGCATAATGAACATGAAGAATAAGTATGATTAAGAAAGTACCATTTAATAAGGAAATACAAATTTAAAAATATTTTATTGAAAACCAAAAGAAGGGTACTATCATAAGGGTACTATCATACTTTCTATTTTTAAGTTTCCAGCTCAGATTTCATCAAAGGAGGTACTATGAAAGTTGTTTGGATGGCAAGTACATTCTCTAGATTATAAAGATGGAACTAGTTTCCATAGTAACTAGACAAGCAAGAATTTCATATAGGCCACATGTAGAGCATCAGTGTCCAGGGAGCTGGGTCACCAGGAGCGTATCAAAATATAGGTGGCATGATATCTGAAATGAAGGGCTGGGGAACAACCCTCCATATTAGGGCTTTAAGATTCCCAGAGTCATTTGGGACAATTCACAGTAGTAAGTCCTAGAGATGCAATAAAGCATTTTCAAAATCATTGCCAAGTGATCGTCTGTATAGGACAAGGGTGGATGACATAACCATGATTAACTCAAAATGGCGGTGAATCTTTTCATGCATATACTATTGAAAGCTGCTGCTTTCATGTACATATTTGAGTCTCTTTAAAATTGCTAAAGTGAAAACTTCCAAGAAAATGATATTAGGTGTTGGGAATTTTGGAGGTGATTAAGTCATAATGACAAGGGATTCATGAATGAGATTAGGGAATTTAGAAAAGAAATTCCAGAAAACAAGGTAGGTACTCCCCCCTTGTAACGTTCACAATAAGATGTCATAATAAATATTCCACATAAACAAGATAAATAGGGAAGCTGTTCTTTGGGAGCTTGAAGAAATTTTACAGCTGTTATCGTGGGCATGAAAAGAACAGACTTTTTAGCCTTTGGACTTATTTAAACTAATGTCTGTTATACCTCAAACAGTTTTTAGATTATTTCAATCTAGTGCTTGTAAAAACATGTATTCAGGGCTGGGAATGTGGCTTAACAGTAGAGTGCTTGCCTAGCATGCATGGAGCCCTGGGTTTGATTCCTCAGCACCACATACACAGAAAAAGCTGGAAGTGGCTCTGTGGCTCAAGTGGTAGAGTGCTAGCATTGAGCAAAAGAAAGCCACAAACAGTGCTCAGGCCCTGAGGTTAAGCCCCAGGACTGGCAAAAACAAAACATGTATTCATGAAAAATGGTCTCTGAAAGGTAAGCCCTATTGTAATATTACTAAATTCTCTTTTAAAATGTAAATAAATATACCTTAACTAAATTTTAAAAATCTTTTTACAGAATTAAACTTTCAAGATTTGGATCTTTTGATTTTTTTCTTAATGTTTTCAAATTCAATAACATGTTTCACTTTCTTCAACTTTTTATTTGTAATTATTTTCCCCCAGATAAAACATATAATAAATATATATTCTATATTGTTAACATACAACAAAGCAACCTGAAGGTGTGTCTGTGTACAAAAGTTCTACATTGATTTTTAAAAGCATATAAATTAGAAATAAATACTAAAAATTCACCCTTTCCTATGTGTTTTACTTGGATGAGAAGCAAAAGTTTTACCTGAACCTTGATTATCTGTTTTCTTTGCACAATATGTCTATGAGAGAACTTTGTAAATTGCATATATACATGAGTACTCTTTTAGGTATTATAACTAGATAAGATTGTCATTAGTAGGGACACTTTTCTAGTGTTGCTACAATGTGTTTAAGTTTTATAATTAAAACATAAAATATTTTGATTGAAAAAGTTATGTAAAATATATGATTGATATATAATTATATTATATAATATATATAATTGATCTATATGAAAATCTGTATGAGGCACTTTTATATGTACTTAGTGTTAGACCATTACATTTTTCTCATTGATAGTAATACTTACATTTTCTTGCAGTGGTAAGTTGATAGTGGGCAGAGATAGACATGAGGTAGAGTAGAGTGAGGGCAAACTTATCCATATATTTAAAGATAAAAGTGATATAAGAACCAAGAATTGAACCAAAATATTTATATTATTTATTGCTTTTACTGAAGATGTATTGAACTGTCTCCACTGCATTAATTTTAACACATATAATCTTAATCTTTGCTATCTAATACTACAAGTAAAGCACATTATAATCTTAATCTTTGCTATCTAATACTACAAGTAAAGCACATTTTATTCAACTATAGGTGAACCACATCTAGATTTGCCTTTTGTATGACATTCAGCAAAAGTAATCATGAAAATGAAACATTAAAACTAGGATAATGGTAATCTTCAAATACATGATGTGTTTCTTTTTTCTTGATAAGAGATCTGTGGTTGTTACAATGAAAGATGAATTTATAAATGACTCATAATATGCAAGAGTGAAAATTGTCTCTTAATTTGTATAATTTGAGGATAGCTGTAGAACAAAGGGAATGAATAATTGTATTTAGTTCTCAAATAGCTGAAGGGAAAGTATGACCCATTTCAGAAAACAAATTAGTGAAAATAAAACAAAATCACAGCATGATAGTAATCTTCTTAACTCTAATAATTTTTTTTCATGTATAATGGAATCTTTGACCTCACTTTTCAATTGTTTTCCTGTCTTAACTTTGGTAATGAAGTAAAGTAAGAACTTTGCATAGCTCACTGCTGAACTGTGAAAGACAATTATTTTCTAACTATATTGTTACTGTCATTATTAGCTATCTTGTATTATAGAGTATCATATGTGGGTAAATCTTCTCATTTTCTTTCTTCTATTAGGTCACAGTTTCAGAAATGTTTCAGTTATATGTTTTGTTTTGTTTTTTCACTTACAAGTGAAATCTTTTCAATTTCAAATACTTGAAGATAATTCATATTGATAAAAACAAAGATATGAAATAACTGACATTAAAATATATAATGGGCCTGGTCTGCATATAGATGTCTCTAATCCTAGCTTTTAAATAGGTGATCATTACAATCATTACAATGGTTAGGCGTCAGTCTCAGAAAAATATCAGCAGGGGCTGGGGATATAGCCTAGTGGCAAGAGTGCCTGCCTCGTATACACGATGCCCTAGGTTCGATTCCCCAGCACCACATATACAGAAAACGGCCAGAAGCGGCGCTGTGGCTCAAGTGGCAGAGTGCTAGCCTTGAGCGGGAAGAAGCCAGGGACAGTGCTCAGGCCCTGAGTCCAAGGCCCAGGACTGGCCAAAAAAAAAAAAAAAAAAAAAAAAAACAGAAAAATATCAGCAAGACTTCATGTTAACTGAGAAACCCGATGTAGTAGTGTATGCATGCTATCAAACCTGTAAAAAAATAATAATAATAATGGGTCAAAAAGGGCTAGGGCCTAACTCAAGTAACAGAGTTTTTGCCTAGCAAGACCCTGAGTTCATACCCAATATTTTAGGAAAAAATAAAGCAAAATATAACTAGAAGAATGTTTGTCATGATACATGGATCATCTTCAAAGGCATAAAAGGAATATGAAATTGTACTGAAGGAACAGAAGACATAACTAAAATGTGTTGTAGAGCTGACTCCATCTTGACTAGGGAAACATGGTAGGGAATGTTTGGGGGAATAGAGATGACTCCATCTTGATTATTAGGTCAACCTGACCCCAAAATTCTGCTTCTGTAAATGGCTTGCTTAACTTGTTTGTTATTGTCTCTACCCCCTGTGTCAACGTGCTACATCTGTGCCACGCTTGCTTGGTTGAGTGTTCTTATCCCTGTGTCAACCTCCTACATCTGTGAACTTATTGCTTGCTCTATCCCCTGCGTCAAGCCCCTACATCTGTGCTAAGCTTTTACCTTGATAAACCCCAATTTGATGATTGCTCGGTGTCCCGGGGTGTTAATTCCTAAGTCTGCACAGTGTCCCTGGCGGGTCAGCCTGCTTTTCACTGCCGTAGTTTCAGCTCCCGAGTCTGTGCTGCATCCCTGGCTGGTCAGTTAGCTTTTTGCTTCCTCAATAAACCCATCTTTTTGCTTGAGACTGTCTCTGGTGGACTCTTGGAGGGACGGGGACTCCACTCCCTCGAACCCTGTAGCAACATGAATATCATAATTTTACCATATATTGACAAGTATTTCTTTAATTCTCATTTTGGACAATGCTATATGGAAGAAAGGAAATGATCTTAAGGAAACTGGTTATAGAGACCAAAAAAAGGTAATCAAATTAGACTCTGGGGGCTCACACAAAAAATCTTAGCTACTTGGGAGGCTGTAATCAAAGGACAGAGTTGAAGTTGAAATCTAAGGACAGAGTTGAAGACTCTTAGCTCCAATTAACTAGCAAATATATATATATATATATATATATATATATATATATATATATGTATAGAGAGAGGCATGGTTCAAGGGTTAGAGTTCCAGCTATGAGTACAACTGAATAAGGAATTCAAGAGCAAGTACTAGTGCACAAACAAAAGATAAATTAACTATAATAGCTACTGTTAAAAACAATAATAAAAGAAAATTTTGGTAGGTATTTCAGTTCTTCACAATCCTGTGTGTGATTTTTGGGCTTTAGTAAACAATGAGAAGATAATATTTAAACTAAGATATAAATAGTAAGAAAAAATGGGCTAAGGTACAAACATATTAGTCTTTACCTTCCCCATGATTATTTCTTTCCTCTTTGCAAACCTATTAAGATGTGTTAAATTTGTTCAATATTGTAAGTCTTTGGATGTTAGTGTGTAGACAGCTACCATCATAAAATGTGAATGCTTTGGTTGACATGAACTTTGTCATTTCTCAATTTATTTTAACTGTTATCTATATTAGAAAAATTCAAAGATGATAGTAAATTATAAAGAGTTTAAATAAGTACTGTTTCCAACTGCATTTTTTTCTGCAGATAGGTTATGGATGGGAAGAAATATGTGACTATTGCACAAAATAATACTTTCATTCCACTTTTGCAAGTGATAGTATTAACATGGGGCTATGACCTACAAACAATAGCAATATACATCTTCTACAGTGCTTTTACCAAATTACTTGTCTTGCTAAGTTCCTCTGCGTAATTACATCAAACTGAGACATTCACACTCTCACAGGAAATCGTGCTGATCCACGGGATGGATAAGCCTTCTTTGATAACATATGTGGGCACTTTGGATTCCTTACAAAGAAACAAAAATGAATCATAAAACAAATGCAAAAAGAATCAGGTTATTATGATTATGATTAACATGCATTCTGGACATCTACTGTTATGGAATAGATGTTAATAGACCAGGAAAGAAAACAAAACAGGAAAAATTACTTCTATAATTTGCTGAAAACAAAGCTAACTTTTCTCAGAACAAAGATACACAGCCACGAAAGAATTTATTCAAGATTCCTGAAACAGGAGTGCATTAACCAGGAAAATGTTTGTATTACTCTGTATTATTCTGTTTGTATTACTCTGTATTACTCTGAAGAAAAGGATGTATGTTTGCAGTGCACTAATGATAAGTACTTAGAACGATGGGTGGCGGGGCCAGGGGCGTATTAGAAGAAAGAGGATGTGTAGAAAACTGAGTATTTCCCAGGGAAAGACTTATTTTCTGTGCTTTATCCATTCTTGTTTGCTTATTTGCCCCCACTGAAATTAGATTCCTGTTTTAGTTTGTAAAAAGGTTTGACATGCCCAACTCATGCAGGAGTTAATACTTAAACTTTTTTTATTTAGTCATTTTATTTTTATTAAGATGATGATAAAGGCTGTGGCTGGTGGCTCATGCTTGTAATCAGGAGGCTGAGATCTGAGGATCTTGGTTCCAAGCCAGCAGGACTAGGAAAGTCTCTGAGACTCTTATCTCCAATCAATCACAGAAAATGCCAGAAGGGGCATGGTGGCTCAAAGGTAGACGAAAAGCTTTGAACAAAAGGAGCCCACAGACAGTGCTGAGCCCAGGAGTTCAAGCCCCAGGACTGGAAAAGAAAATAAAGATCAAGAAAGAAAGACAGGAAGGAAGGAAGGGAGGGAGGGGAAGAGAAAGACAGAAAGAGGAAGAAAGAAAAAAAAAACAAAGAAAGATAAAAGATAAAAATGTATTCCAAGGTGTTTAGAAGTGAAATAACAGGAATTTGATTAGATTAGATATTTGAAGGTAAAGCATTGGAGATAGGATCAGGTTTGATTAGATCACTAAGATGGCGCTACCATCTTAATGGTGCCATCTTAATGGCCGTGGCCTTGTCAGTAAAGAGAGAGACTACACAAACAGAAATATACATCTGTTTTTGCCAAAATGTGATGCTGCCCCAGGTGGAACCTTATACTACCTTCACTATATTGTTTGGAAAATGTCAAAATAATTAAATAGTCAGATTTTGGCATGACTCAAATTGCCTTCTTTTAAAATGTTAATCTTCCTCATTAAGTTCATCACAGTAGCCAATTAACACAAGCAATATCCTTCTACAGGAAATGAGAGGTAGGGGTGTTATTTTTCTGCAATTCCCTTATAATTGAAAGGAGGGATGGCTCTCTGGTTCTTTAGAAAGACAATTTTGCATAAGATTTTTTTTAAATTTACATTTCAAGGACAACTAATGAATTTTCTCAAACTAGCTTCCTAAAGTTAGCATATTAGGTTTGTAATCACTGTATAGACAATGAAATATATTTGATATGTGGCTGACAAAGAGTTTCTGAAAGATGACTTCACAAAAGTGCCCCAAGTAAGAGAAAGGTCCTTCTTAAATGAATATGAGAGAAGAGGTATCTGTAATGTGAAGTCAAAGATTTCCAGGGGGACTCCTTCTTTAGCCACGCTAGAATTTTCAGATCATAATATCCAAGGAAAATTAAATACACAAAAAAGCAACAAGTAATGAATCACAAACAAAATACCAAAAAGTAAAAAAGTATACTTATCAAGGATGTTGTTAATTTTTCAACAAATACAATCACAGTTGATTTTCTTTTGCATTATATAATACAATCTTGGCCACGGATTATCTATGTTAGAACCCTTCACAGTGGGGAACATTATTTATTCCAGAACTCATATCCCCAAAAGCTTTTGAGGGGTGTCTTTGTATCAGACCCTGGAAATGCTGTATTTCCTTCCATTTGTAATGTTTGTTTCCAAATAAATGTTCTTGCTACTTTAAAAAAAAATCAGATGTAGTTTTTTTTAAGTTCTGTTTTCATCCAAATGAATAAATAGGAATTAATTGCTATGTGTGTAAGAATAATTTAATAATAATTTAAAGAAATATACTGTATTTCATCTAGTTTAAGAAGAAAATGTCAAATATATATTCAGAGATTTAATTGTCACAATGGGAAAGGGAAATGAAGATTAGGGTTATGGTTTGTTTACAGTATCCCTACAAAAGTATTCCTGTGTTGAAGTCTTGTTCCTCAGTTGTGCAGCTATTAAGAGGCAACTTTATCATTCCTGTGTTAACCTCCTGGATATATCAATCCATTAATACCTTCAGAGCCTGGTTTGGTTGTAAGAAATAGGTGTGCTTTTGCAGGGAACTGCCCATTTCCTGTCTGTTCTCTCTTTTTCCAAGGCTTCTCTGTCTTTCATGAGGTGAGCAGCTTTCTTCCAACTGTCTACTCTGATGTTCAGCCTCACTATGTTACAAACATCAAAAAACCAGCTGACCAGGATTTGAAACCATGATCCTGACTAAATCTTACGTCCTTTTGAGTTATTTTTTAATGAGAAATTTTGTCGGAATAAAAGAAAAAGCAAACACACAAAAAAGTAGTATCAAAGTGTGGTCAATGTTATATGTCTTTGACGATGCAATTCATACCAGAACAGCTGGAATATTAGAAGCAGAGCATAATGCATGATTCTGGCGGAAGCTCTAAAAGCTGTTGGGAACTCACAGAGAATAGAGTGTGCTTATGAAGTTTCAAATGGAAACTGGGAAATTGACTAGTGGACATTTATGTTACATAGGACAAAAAATTGCCTATACTCTAAGACTATGTATGAGGTTCAGTTTTTAGACAATAAACTAATAAATCTAATATAGGAAATTTTTTAAACAGTTCTTTTTTTAAATTAAATTTTGTTGACAAGCTGTTGTGCAAAAGCGATACAGTTACATAATAGGTCAGTGAGTACATTTCTTGTGATATCTTACACCCTTGTTTCTTATGTAGGAAATTTTAAATCCTTTTGTTACATGACTAGCATATGCAGACAATACATGAATACTGTAATATACAGAACTAGTAATAAAAGGTTAACATTTGTTTAGGTGACCTACACCATTCCTCTAAGAGTAGGGCAAACATGGCCCTAGTGTTCACACAGAGAAGACTGTATTAACTACGGAAATAAATATCTGTGTAATAAGCAGTTATTACCCATCAGAACTTAAATTCAAATTTTCAAGATACTTTATATGGCCTTTCTAAGATCCAGTGAATATATCCATGCACAAATAATAAGTGAAAAAGAAAAATTAAAATCAAGTAAGATAAAAAAGAAATCAGGAGATGAGCTTTGCTGTGATTTGTTAACAATTGCTTGACTCACTTGGGTTATATTTGTATTTATATTTAGATATCACCTATGATGCATTACACCTTTTGAGATTGTTTTTTCTTTGGATATGACTACCTAAGGGGAAAATGCTGTAGGATTAACATTTGTGAAAGTTCACTAACGAGCACTGAAAGACATGGAAATTATATCTGTTCACAGACTTAAGAGTTCAAAAGAAACTCAGCCATACTGAAAGTAATAATGCTCCAGGGAAAAAAGAATTCTAATAGAAATGGAAATGATGACCTACTACATTCGTAGGCGTCTTTGGGCTACCCATCATCCTGCTATTGCATGCACTGACTTGACTCCACCATTTGTCATTGCAAGGTAGACTGGAGAATATGTGTACAGCAGACTAAAATCTCTTGATACTAAGGTAGCTTTAAGACATGTTTGTAAGCTTCCTCTTTCTTTAACAAAGTATACAGACATTTCTCTACAATATTTGTAGTTTTTAGCTTTGAACAACTTTGTGTAATTTAACAAAACCTAAAAAAAAAGTATGTGAAACATAACCTTTGTTTACTTTCTTTAAAATAAGGAGAAAAACTCAATTTGAACAACCAGAATTTATTACAGAAAGGATGGTCGTTTCAAAATATCTGGACAAGCCAGGCAGTGGTGGCTCACCCCTTTAATCCTTGCTAGACAGGAGGCTGAGATCTGAGGATCATGGTCCAAGCCAGCGGGGGCAGAAAGTCGTTGAGAGTCTTATACCCAGTTAGCCACCAGGAAACCATAAGTGATGCTCCGGCTCAAAATGGTAAAATGCTAGCTTTGAGTAAAATAATCTCAGGGACAGCATCCCATCCCCAAGTTCTAGCCCCGATTGACAAAAAAAAAGTCTTGAAAAATTAACATGAGCAAGACATTGTATTTATAAACAATACAAAGTTTTCTTTTGAACATTACGTAGCAATATTTCAGAGTACTAATTTAAAAATCCATAAATAAAATAAAATTTTGCATAGTTATTTTTCTATAGGAGAAAAAAATAAATGAAAGCCAGTTAAAAGGTTTGATTTTGATTTGTTTATTTTGATAAAATATCTAGCTTATGAAGTATCACATAAACTATAAATTTAAGAAATGTAGTGTGGTACTTAAGGATGAGGACACATATGACATTTCTTTAAATCTATGTGCCAGTTCTAGTGCTTGAACTTTGGGCATAGGAGCTGTATGTTTTTTTAATCAACTCTGGTGCTCTACCACTTGGGTCCTGGACCCTCCTCTAGCGTTTGGTTGTTAGTAGGAGATAAGAGTCAGATAGAATTTCCTGACCAGTAAGCTTCAAATTCAAATCTTAAGTTATAGAATAGCTAGCACTACAGGCATGAACTACTGACATGTGGTGGTTTAAGTTTTTAAAACTTTATCAATTTAAATATCGACTCTAATCTCTTTAGAAATTTCCTGATTCATGTTAATTTTATTGAAGACATATCAATATAGGCCAGTTTGAGGAATTTACAAACAATACAGCTCTTTACTTGACTCTAGGTTTTCATTATACATAATTAACTAAAAAGTTTCAAGAATATTTGGCACATACAATTTGTAGAAACTGTCATAGAATGACATAAATAAATTTTCTCCATATTTGTTAATATTGAGAAATATATTGAATGTTTTTTGAAAGGGGGTAAATGATAGAAAGGCATACATGAAAAAAGAGTACTAGGATTTGATGGTAAGGTAAATGACCTGAGAGATGAAATACAACAGTTCAAATTAAAATCCCTTTCTCCAACTGCTTAAAGATAAAATAAATAATAAAAAGAGCATATACTACATCTGTAGGAGGTGATGCACATCTGTAATCCCAACAAGACTATCTTCACTTTGAAGTGAACTTGAAATACATAGCAAAATCACTTCTTAGAAAAAAGAAAAATACACATGTATACATGCATATAACATATAAAATACATATTATAAAGTTTTACATTATATATTTGTATATTTTCTATTGGTTTAGAAATTTCAATCCATTAATTATTCTTAATTATTGACAAAGGTGACTTAGTATAGAACTTTTAATTTGAAGTAAATATTTTGCTGCTGAAAGGAAATAGTTTCATCCACTTTTTGTCATAGCCCTCAGTGTTCTAATGCAAATAGCCAGCACGAAATTGAGAAGGACATAATAAATTCTATACTGTTCACTAGGAAATTACATTAAAACAACTTAAATTTGTAGAAAATGTCTTTAAAATATTAGTGTCTAGCAAACTTGTGTTCAAATTTTGGAGAACCAAATTGTCCGTCATTAGGGAGTCCTTAGCAATTTCACTTATTCTTCTTAGAAGCAGTTCTTAAAATCAAGTGTTTATCTGTAGGGAATACACTGCTTAATAGATGAAATATCTCCTTAGTGTGTGTGAGAGAGACACACACATAGAGAGAGAGAAAGGAAAGAGAGAGAGCATGCATAGATGAAGAGAAACGGGGAAAACCAGTCATATTACACAGCAAAGCAGCTCTTAGAACTGCAGCCTCCCTTTCCAAATCCAAAGGTGCTGAGGTCCAAGGTTCCGATAGGAGGGAAAACATCTGTATCACCTATCTATCTATCTATCTATCTATCTATCTATCTATCAGATGTTGTAGAACAGATTTGTAAATCACTTAGGAATGTCAGAGTTTTAAGATTAGCCTTCCTAACACAAATGAGTATTTATATTTCCCTAGTAATTACTGGCACTGAGCATATCCTGGGATGCTGATTTTCCATTTATGTCTCTGGGATTATGTATATCCACTTATCTTGCTGTTCAAAATTAATGTCAGCTTTCTATTGTTCAGATTTAAGATTTCTTCATATATTATTGTGTTTCCAGAAGCTTTATTAGGAATGTGATTTACGATTTACTCCCTCCTCCCCCCAAGGGTGCTTTTGTTTTGTTTTTTAATTCCAATCTTGAGACTTTACCTGAGGTTTCAGGCATTGTTCCTGAGATTTTTTCCTCAAGGTTACTGCTCTACCACTTGAACCACAGTTCCACTTCCAGTTTTTTTGATAATTAATTGGAGATAGAAAGAATCTCAAAGACCTTCCTTTTTGGGTGGTTTTGAACCACAAGCCTAGGCTATGATTTTTAATTTATTTCATTGTCTTCATAGAACCAGAAGATTTACTTTCAATAAAGTTCGAATTAATTAATTTACATATCCTGAAAGTCATTATGCATTAAGCTCTTTTTCATTGGCAGTTAGTTTCCTCTTTGACTCTTAGATTCTAGTGATGTATTTTGGTTACGGAGAAGTGTCTTATTTACTTCCTGGATACTCAGTGCTCTTATTTTTACATATTTGTAGGTTTTACAGAGATGCATTTGGTGTAAATTTCTAATTTGTAATTTATACTGTAGAGTTGAAGTAAACCACATTTTTGAGGCAGTAGCCATTTTGTTGACAGTTTAAAGTATTGAGTAACCCAGGCCACCAATTATCCCGGCTAGCAGAACAAGCTTATTAGGGCCCAGCCGGTCAGGAAACTCCCTGCTTAACTCTAACTGCCTGGGAATGTTTAACTCTAACCGCCCTGGAATGCCTCAAGCCCTGAGCCAATCAGATTTGTACCCGTATCCTAATATTGTTTGAACACCTGATTGCTGTAACTTTGGTTTTTTGCCTTTATAAGCCCTGTGAAATTTCAGCTCGGGGCTTCCTCCTAACTTCTGGTGCATTGGACTGTAGGATGAGGCCCGAGCTGCAGCCCGCCTGAATAAAGCCTTGCTTTTGCATTTTGGAACGTCTTCTTGGTGGTTGTCTCGAGACTTGGGCATGACCATATGTGGTTAGAGAACATATCTTATTTGAATTATTTTAAATGTATAGAGATTCCCTTTCCTGAATAGGGGGAAAAATAAATATTATTCTGTTTTATTCTATTTCTCTCCACTTTAACTCTCTTATACTAAAGTAGAGCTGACTCCATTTTTATTAGGGAAACATGGTAGCAATTGTTAAAATGAAGTTAAATATGAGATCAACCTGACTGCAAAGTTCTGCTTCTGTAAATGGCTTGTCTAACTACTTAGTTGCTTGCTCTGCCCCCTGCGTCAAACCCTTACACCTGTGCTGCGCCTTTACCTTTATAAACCGCAGCTGGAGGACTGTTAGGGGTCACAGTTTCAGATCCCCAGTCTGTGCTGCATCCCTGGCCAGTCAGTTAGCTTTTGCTTCCCCAATAAATCTATCTTTGCGTGAGACTGGCTCTGCATGGTGGACTCTGGAGGGCCATGGGTTTGAGTTCCACTTGGGGTACCTCCCCCAGACCCCATAACATTAACTCTGTTATACTAAAATAATTCTTATAAAACTTAAAAAAAATTTTTTTGCCTGTCCTCAGGCCTGAACTCTAGGCCTGCACCCTGAGCCTGATCTCCTTTTGCTCAATGCTAGCATGCTACCACTTGAGCAGCAGTGCCACATCTGTCTTTTTCTGTGATTAATTGAAGGTAAGAGTCTCACAGACTTTCCTATTCCAGCTGGCTTTACCTCCTAGGATTACAGGTGTGAGCCACTAACTTTCAGCTTTACTAAAACTTTTTTTAAAAAAATAAATAATTTTATTGAGGCAGAATAATATATGACAATGACTACTGTTTTTTTTTTCCCCACAATAACAACCACCAGTTATTGAGAAGCTATTATGTGCATGACACATCACTTGACATTTTATGTATGAAATGATCTCTAATACAACAGCCCTCCATGGTAGATATTATTTTATCTTTTACAAGAAAAAAAAAAAAAACAGATTCAGCAAAGTTCATTAAGTATCCCAAGGTCACAGAGCTAGAAACAAGTTTCATGCTGAGTTCTGCTGAACTATGCTTTGCATTTTTTCTTTTCAGAATATTTCTTTTTTTTTTTTTAATGACTATGACTACTGTTACATAAGCATTTGGAAGTTCTTGCATTCTGCCAGTTTTGAGGGTGTCATCTATAAAATCAATTAGATCATGTTGTTTAATAGTGTTATTCACCTTCTACAACATTACTCATTGCATTATGTGTTCTGTGCATTATAAAAAGAAAATATTAAAATTCTAATTATAATTTTGTATAGATACTTCTCCTCAAATTGGTATAACATTTGGTCTGCATGTCTTTTGAAGCATATTTCAGCATAAATATTTAGAGTTGTTACTACAGTTCAACTTTTTAATAAAGCAACCATATCTTACAGTCTTTAAACCATTAGTAGAAAACACATGAGTCTTGCTCTTTACCCAGTATTCTCAATGTTATTTATGCCTTTGTGAAGATGTATATTTTCAATTCTATTGTCTTCCACTTTTCTGAAGGATTTCTTGTAATATTTCTTAGGATGTGAATTCAGTTAATGTAAGCAATCACAAATAACCTCGTCTAAATAATGCATGCATTATTTTGCTAAAGTTTTATTGAAAAAACATAGAAACATAACTCAATAAATTTCTAAAAGCAAATCTATATCAACAATCATCACACATATGACAAAACATAAATGATTCAGAGACCTTCAATTTCTATTCCATACAGTAAATATTACTAGGTTAGGAGACATTCAAGTATATTATTTAATAGTTAAATTTTATATCTTTTATAAAGTATACATCATGAACTCAATGAACACATGTGTTAGTTTCTTTTAATAAGATTTATATCTCATTAAATACAAGGTCATTCATAATTATGTGTAGTTGTGCTGTTTTCATTTACTAACCAATATTATAACAATATTGTTTATAACATAAGTGATTTATATATAAACTGTTGACAAACATTTGGGGGCTTTTCAATTTTTGCTAATTAAAATAGTGTTGCTATTACATTTTCATGCTTCTTTAGTCTACATTAGGAAGGGAAATATGTGTATATGATCAATATTTTGGATATTGCCAGATCATTCCAAATAACTTGGTTCAGAGACAATCCAAATGTTTGAATTTCTAGCCTCTGAAAATCATTATAAGGCTTTCTAATTATCTATTTTTCCTCCTAGTCATGCTAATGGCTGCATGATAATATATTTGAGAGTTAGCTTACAATAAGGAATAAGTTAACCATACTCTTATTAAGGTTTTACTCAAATATTTAGCTTATTTATTACTTACATTCATTTCTAATAAATTTTAATGACCTATAACATTGGAATGATTATAGTATCAACATGGTTTGCTATTAAATTTAGTTCTCACCTATTGTATTTGATTTGAAGATATTCATAAAATTAGTAATTGGTGATCACTTTCCTCTTTATTGATTCTTGCATATTTGACTGCACATGTACTTACCCAAGTGCTACAGAAATACATTTTTTCTCCAAAACAATAATTTTATCTTTCATATTGTAAAGCCAATATAAATTGGTCTTGTACATAAAAATCATATATATTATTTTATAAATCTTATTTGAGTATTAAAATAAAATCAAACTAAATGTATTTTTAAATTAACAAATACAGTTCTGCACTACTATTTTGTATTGGTTACTGTTTAGGTCATTAGTGATAGATGGGTAATACATTTTATATATTTCATGGAAAAATATTAAAATTTATAGGGAAAATCACATTCAATTTATTGCAACATTGTGTTATATATGTGGATTAAGTGTGTGAGGATAGGAACTAGGTTTTCTCCCCATTATAGCATAATTTTAAGAAAATTCAATATTTTTTCAGTCAGGATAACAGTCTATTTTAAGGATGTTCCTGTTGCCTTTTTTTGCTCTTACTTTTCTTTCTTTTTGTATATCCAGCAAGTGTAGATTCAATGAAAGATATTATTAAAGTAAACTGTAGAACTAATAGACACTGAGTAACTGTGTTCTGAAGGAGCCATGCTTTTGTTTGTGAGAAAGATAAAAATAGGACTTAACACCTTAACTGAGGAACATGGTATCTTTGGAATCTACATTGGGTGATTTTCTTCTGATAATTTCCTTGACATAAATGCTCTATCCAATGTATTCCATTATTTTTGCCTAAGTCAACATTTGAAAGAAAATTTTATTTACTGAGCTTATTTTAAACCGGACTTCTGCCTTTTTTGTTTTCCTTTCCACAAGTTTGATTAGAACCTGTGGTTGACTTTCAGATGCTGAGTATGATTTCTAGCCCTCTGTTCTTCAGAATTCAAGCTGCTACTTTAGACTAAGGAGGCTGTGGTTGCGTTTCACTCTAGTGATCAGTTTCTTTGTTCAGTCTCAACAAGGGCACTAAGAGTTATCTCCTTGGGAGCATTCTCATAAAAAACAAAAACAAAAACAAAAAACAACCTCAAGATTTAACTGTTTGTATTTTTCCAGAATTGTTACACTTCACTCCTGCCCAAAAATCCAGAAGATATTTAGCCTGTTTTGCTTAATTCAGCACAATATATATAAATGTTTTGACCCTCTTTTTCTATCTCAATAACACTCTTTCTCTTTCTCTCGTCTTTAAATTTTGTTTCTTACTGTTCTCAGCATTTGTACTCCAATGTCGTGTTCGTTTATTATAACATGACTTTTATTGATGACTGATGTATTGACATGCTATATTTGAAGTATAAATATATAATATCTATCCCTTTGGGTATTTTTAAATAGTGTTCATTATATTTAATCTCTGTTGAAGAGCTGCTATTTTGTTCATTCCACGTTTGCCAGTCAAATGTTTGAGAAAGATTTCGATTTCAATTTTCAATTTATCTTCAGTTACTTGAAAATTAATGAAAAATTCTATTTTTGTTTATTCATATTTTTCTAATGAAAGCTTTATCTTACTTAAAATTCATGGAATAGTTTAAAATAATATTTAAAGTATAATATGAATATATTAAACTGAAATACAGACTGTTAATTTCATCCCAATGAAGTTACTTTTTGAGATTTATTATTCTATTTGCTAGAGTACTAGACAGAGAAGAGGTAAACATAATTAGAGAATTCAGGAAAATGTAAAAAAAATCACATACTTAAAACTTTTGAGGGCTGGGGATATGGCCTAGTGGCAAGAGTGCCTGCCTCATATACATGAGGCCCTGGGTTCAATTCCCCAGCACCACATATACAGAAAATGGCCAGAAGTGGCACTGTGGCTCAAGTGGCAGAGTGCTAGCCTTGAGCAAAAAGAAGCCAGGGACAGTGCTCAGGCTCTGAGTCCAAGCCCCAGGACTGGCCCCCCCCCCAAAAAAAAAAACAACTTTTGAAAAGCTGTATGTGTAGTTATTATTAAAATGGATGAGGTTAATACTCTTTCAAATATTATCTAAAGAATATGGATGGAGCAATATTCAGTTCTGGAGCAATATTCAGTACTGATGAGATCCATACCAGTATGAAATGCATTGTCAGTACAGGACCTTTTTCAGTGTATTTCATTTTTTATCATGTCCACATTCAGTATATATATATATATATATATATGTATGTATATATATACAGTATATATATATATACTGAATATATATGTGTATATGTACACATATATATTTCTGTTTATTTACATTTTTAGTATTCAAACCAAACATATTACATCTTGCTATTAGAGTTTACTCCAATTCTGACATTGGGATATACACACAAGCTATCGTTATCTCAGCTGTCATTCAGAGGACTAAAATAATAAATGTTCTCAAAAGTGTAATATTCCTGAACCTTGGAACATTTTCTTCTTGTTTCTTAAGGTTTGAAAAGCCCATTACAGACAACTTTTTGATTAAATTATGAGAGTGAATATGACCAGAGCTTCAGGTGCTTCCTTGAGGACTGTTGAAGTGTGCTCTGTTTGATGTGACTTTGCTTCAGGTTTAGTGGTGATATTTCTGTGTTATGCAGAGCGATATTTACACTTCTTTCTTATTAAGACTGACAAGTTACCAGGAAAGTTATGGTATCCAACAAAAATTTTATTCTGTTTACTTGAGAATTTTTTTGGATGATACACCAGAATTCATTTTTGTTCCACATCCAAGAATGTACTCATCTGATCTTCCTACTCTGGAGGCTTTTAAAAGTATACTTTGTTTATTCATTAATGTTGCTATAATATTAAATGTATCAGGAATATTAGGACATTGTCATTCACGTATAACCTTGCTAAAGAGATATATGTCATGACATAAACCTTTATGAAATCTTCATAAGAAGAGAGAGAAATATTTCCATTTAATAGCTAATATTATATATTTGAAATAATAGTATACTTAACGGCATGGATTTTATTCAGACTGAGTTATTTAAAGTATCTATTGTTCAAAATGTTACTAATAACCTCGAAATTAGTCACTAGAGTTTATATATAGTAGGACTAATTTCTTTTTATCAATTGAGAAGTTAAAGGCTTGTGTTTGATCTCAGTGAAAATGTTTTTGACACACATGAATACACAAGAAGACACAAGTAGACACAAGAGCACCCTGAGCACCAGGAAACCCATATCTGAAAGAGTTTAGACTGGGATCAAGGGAAGGGGGGTAGACAAATGGAGACAAGGAGAGAATGCAGTCAAAATTCAAAGTGTATCTTACAAAATCTGAGAAAAAATGAGAGGAGTAGTTAGGGGGAAAAGGGTGAAACTGTTGAAAGGGGTGCAATTTACTAAGAAAAAAATAGGACTTTTCTTTATTTTTCAGTTTTTGATTATTCTTCTTTACCTTATGTATGGTATATTTACATGTATATATATTTAGGAGGCTTGGGAGGGACAGTACAGACCTGAGAGACAATGGTGAAAAGTACAGCAATGTAGCTCACTGGACACTGATGAAAGTGAATTATACGCTCCCGGGTGGTGATGGGATACAGTGACTGAGGGAGAGTGAGGAAGCAGAAGATACTGCAGGAAGCCAATGCACTAATGCCCTCACCTATGGAATTGTAATCCCTCTGGGCATCACCTCTATAAATTCAATACAGTAAATTAACTTAAAACATGAAAAATTGCGTTTATAAACGTTTGCAAAACCACTTAACTATAACATAATGATGGAGGAACATTCTTACTGTAATATATTTTCCCCAAAGTAGAGATTCTGAAGAGAAATACTGCTACAAATCTCTATATTTTTATAGAGAAATAGTACATTAATTCAGCATGTCCTAGTAGAAACAAGATTACTATATTTAAGTATTTGCTTCAGTTTTATAGTATATATTAAATATTTTTTCCACTTTATACAACAAAATCAAAGAAGTAAACAAAAGCCAAATGAGAAATCATAAAAGAGTATAAACAAATACTTAGCAGTTGATTTATGTTATCATTATACAATTATGTTCTAGCAATTGAATACAAAGTTGTTTGTTATAAAAAAAACCTCACATGTTCTTCAAAAACACGTAACACACATACAAAAACATGCACACACACATATATCCACGTAAAAGATCATCTCTAGTATGAATGGATATATGAAGGATACACCAGAAAAAAATAAATGTAGGGAGAATTTAAGGATAGCCAGAAAAATATATTATGACATTAAAGTAGCCAAAACTACTGATTCTGGGGACTTACTTTTTGTTTTTAATTTTATTTAAAACATATATCTTTTATGGATTCGAATCCCATATTCACACTGACAACGAAAACTTTCATGTATTAAATGCTGAAATAGGATCATTTATTTATAGAAATGTTCACTCACTCCCAACAGTATTTTTTAATCATTTTTATTGTCAATGTGATATACAGAGGGGTTACAGATACATACATAAAGTAGTGAGTACATTACTTGTCAAACTTGTTGCCTCCTCCCTCATTTTTTTCCCCACCTTCCCTTTTTCCCATTCCCCACCCCCACCCCTGGAGTTGTACAATTGGTTTAATACATATTGTCTCATAAATACTGGTGATGCTTTGGTTTACCTTTCCCAACTTCTCATTCATTTTAATGGTTTTGTTAATGTTTTTTAATAATATATAGAAATTTGGCTATGGTGATAAGATAGTATTAGTTGATGCAAATTTTACCAAATCAAACATAAGGTAAACCAATAATGCCATGTAATTAAAATACCCTCTAATTAAACTACTAAGAAAATCTTAGGTTTCCAACTTATTTACTTTTTCTTTCTTTTTTTTTCCTTTCCAGTACTAGGGTTTAAACTCAGGGCTTTTATTTGCTGAGCTGGTGCTCTATGACTGAGCCAAATTTTTGTTATTTTTTTTAATGCTGATTAGTTTCAAAAGAGTTTTATTCACCCTGCACATTCAGCTTCCTAGAACATAATCTACTGGCCTTAAATTTTCAGTCATAGCTGGGATGAGAGGTGCATTCCAACACATTCAGCTTCCTTTTTTTTTTGAGATGAAGCTGCCTTTCCTGTTTTAAAATTTTATTTACTTATTTATTTATTGTCTAAGTGATACACAAGGCTCACAGTTTCACAGGTAAGGCAGTGCATAGATTTCTTAACCAACTTGTCTTTTCTTCAAGGTGTCTTTCAACTGCTTTGTTCCTCATCTCAACCTCCCAAGCCTCTTAAGACTGCAGCTATGAACCACTCAGTCCCAGATATTTTTGTTTACTATTAGGCTTTCTAACCACATCCCTAGTATTTCTATGAGTGTTTATCATTCTGTTTCAGCTTATGGTTCATTCATATGCTATGTTTCAGTTTAAATTTGCTTAAATTTTAATCATTTTTAAATAGCTTTAGATTTACACAGTTATAATCCCTTTGCTCACATGTGAAAGATGGCAGGCAGCCATAGATTTTCTATGTTTTTCTAACAAAATTATTTGTTATATGGTGTATACATTTAAAGTAAAACACACATAGAGCTCAATGTTGGACACTACGGTAAATTCTCTATGACATTACCTCATTTGCATTTACATTTCAAGAACCAAAGTGACATTTATTTCCACAACCAAAACATTATATTAATGAAGAGAAAGTGAGAAAATTGTGCTTTTTCATTTCTAAATTCAATTAAATATACTGTACATATAAGGAGAATGGGGCAGTGATTTAACCATGCAGCACCATTAGAAACTCTCAGAAAACTGTTATTTCCAATCTCCATGTCAGCAAAAGGAAAAACATCCATTCATAATAAATACATACTGTCACACAGAATTCTTTCTTTGGCTTTGTTAAATACAATTACCTGAGCAAAACATAGCATTTAAATGTCCAAGTATTAAAAAAATGTTGGACTAATTTATTTCAACTGTCTTCCCCATTATCATACGATCTATTTTCAATGCCAGTACATAAATCTTGGAAAATTTAATTGTAAGTGAAAGATCCAGAATCATTCTACAATATACTTTATTATTTACTTTATATGCTCCTAAATTAACTGAAGTCAGACTGGATTAACATTCACACAAAATATGACTCAACACTACAATTATTTAAAGAGTACACTACACTAATTTGAAGAATAATTTTCTAAAATAAGTTCACACTTCTTACTATCGTAGCCACATTTAAATTTTTGAAATTGACATAGACCCTAAAGCCTCTCTTACTTTTTGTCATATACTTTATACTTAACTCAGAATGCATACATTGGAAGATAAATTATGTTCTGAATTAGATTAGAATGCAACAAAATGATCAACTACAAAAGGGATAGAATCCAATGCTTTTCATGGATAATACTTCTCAAATATTTCAGTAAAGTAAACAGGATTTAGAGACATTGGTGTTTTTGAGGAAGTGATAGGCATGAAATCTGATTCAGCTGCATCCTGAATTTTTCTAAGGTATGAATGAATGTAGTCTCCTCATTTTTTTTAAACTAATTTGATTGTCAAGATGATGTACAAAGGGGTTAGAGTTACATACATAAGGTAGGGAGTACATTTCTTGTCAGACTTGTCATCCTCTCATTTTCTCTATCTTTTCCTCTTATCTGTCTTAATATTTAAAATATTTTCTTTCCTAATTCTTGGCCTTTTGTTAAGACATTAATACCATCCCTTCAGCTTCTTCTTTGATACACCAAAGTAAATTATTATTTTTTAATATAAAGTTTTATTTATTTCTTTTTACTTTGCCAGTTCTGGGGCTTGGACTCAGGGCCTGAGCACTGTTTCTGGCTTCTTTTTTGCTTAAGGCTAGCACTCTGCCACTTGAGCCACAGCGCCACTTCTGGATGTTTTCCATATATGTGGTGCTGTGGAATTGAACTCAGGGCTTCAGTATAGGAGGCAAGCACTCTTGCCACTAGGCCTTCTTCCCAGCCCCCCAAAGTAAATTCTTTTGATAGATTGGTTAAGGAATTGTGAATTGTTACAATTCTTTCATTTTTGAAAGCCCCATATCATATACATTCTCTTTAAATTAGAAATCCTTGATTGTGTCTTTGCAGTGTTTACAATGCTATAGTTCTTGAGGTTACCATAGTTTTCAAACTCAAGCATAAGGCATGAATGTAAATTTTTCTTTTGTGTTCTCCCATGTTCAATTTTTTTTTCTTTAGCAAAATTATTGATTGACTTCAGTTGAACATCAAAAGAGAAACAAATCTTAGATGTGAAACCAGTCTGATATAGAGCATAAATACCTATGGATGTTAATCTTCTGTATTGTCAAAGAAAATGAACTATTTTTATTATTATGATCAGTACAACTCTTTCAGGAAATACTTAAATCATTGATATTCTTATAGTTGGACCGAAAGTTTGGACATCATTAAAAAGCCACAACCTACAGTTTATTTCTATAGAAAAATCTAACAGCTTTTAGTATATAATATTAGACTTACACTGAAGAAAAACCCTGAAATACTCCTAAAATAATTAATGCTAATTACCAAAGTAGCATATGGTTTCTCACGTTTGTAGTATCACTTTATATTTCTGCTTTGTTTTTTTGGTTTTATTTTTTTCTTTTGCTAGCACTCCCAAAGGACAGATGGATTTATATTGAAATTCTGTAGACCTGTGGGGGGAAAATCCAAGCAATACAAGGAGAAAGGAACTGATCTGAAACTCATGTGTGAAGATGTCAATTAAAATTCCTTGAAAAGTTTCCCAGAAAGAAACAAAGAAATCATCTCTCACAATATAAAGGTGGGGATTATTCTACAATCAGGAAATAATTGCTACATAACACAATGTTACTAAAGTAGCCAAGCAGTGTCCCTGATGGGCCTATTTTCTGAACCTGTTCTCAGGAAGGAGAGAAGGAACAATGTTAAATCAGAGAGGAAGAAACTGTTTCTCCCTTGTTCTAGATTTTCAAATGGAAAGCCCACATATACTCAAATCTACTTCGTTTCCTTTGGGAGACTGAATTTCTTACTCATCAGACTAACCTCTAGTATCCTAGGCAATTCCTATTCTGTAATATAGTTCTAAATATATATTATAACCTCTAGCCTGTCAGTACTGGAAGGAAATGCAAGACTGCCCATTTTATAGCAACATATAAATGCTTAAAATTTCTGGAAGCTGTCCAAGCTGGATCACACTTGATCTCCCCAGTATTTCATCTGTGAAGAATAATTATAAGTAGACATGGATTCTTTAGGACAAAATCACTGCAAAAATCTGATAAACAAGTATTGGGGAAGGAAATGCTCCCATGTCATTTCCCTTAAAACTACAATAGTTGAAACCCTGATAGATTTCTTATATGAGCTACTTTTTAATTTAAATTTTATTGTACTTGTGATGTACAGAGAGGTTACAGTTACATAAATCAGGTAATGAGAACATTTTTTTTAAACAGTGTAACTCTCTCCTTTCTCCCAGATTTTCCCCTTCTGACCCTTCCCCCCCGCCCAAGTCATGTAGTTCATTTCCAATATAGTGTCCAGTGGTATCACTGGGGCCTAATTTTGGACAAGACATTCTCTTAATTGAAATTCTCTTTATTAAGACAAGGTCACAAAAGGACTTAAGGCCATTTCACAAATATTCATATATTAATCTTTTTTGTAGACAAAGAATCAGAAAATAAAAATGTCTAAACTATGCTTTTGTATGTGAGTAAAACAATTTAAAAATGAGAAGATAACTTGCTACTTCATTGTTGGTTTTTTTGTTCTTATTACTATTATTGTATTGCAATAGTTGCAAATAAAAGAATTTCAACTTCATATGAGTGCAAGTCACCTTTTTCAAGGTCAATTATTTATTCTTATTTTTAAGGAGGATAGCATTTCTCATAAATGTTGTTTTTGTCAGAAACAAAATAAACCTGTACAAAATTCTCTGTTTTCTCTCTGTAAAGTAAGTCCATTCTTTATAACGTAGAACAGATTGAAACGACATGGTTAAGTCTAAGAGGAAATGAGAAATAGAATAAGAACAACTAACAGCTTTTCCCAAATGTTTATAACAGGAATGAATTCTAAAATGAAAGTCATCTGGAGTCAAATGTGAGAATAGAGGAAATGAAGTTTTTCTTTCCAAAGTTAAGCAGAAGGTATTTTTGACATCAGAGAAAATGACCAAAAAATGTCACAGTTATGCGTGGTTATAATTGCTAAGGATTTAAAATTTGAAATGTAAATTTCAAGTAAGAAACAAAAATTGTTAGTAATATTGAGTAAAAATAGGGAAAATAATGAAACTTTAATTACAAAAGATTAAGTACCTGAATAAAAAACCCAAAATTATGCATGAGAAAATTACTTGAAACACAAATGGAAAATAAAAATGAAAACAATCAACTAAATTATGCTCATCCATATATAAACACAATCAGTTAAATTGTATCTAAAATGAAAATATCAAAGCAAGAAAGTAAACTTGTAAAGTAAGTTTATATTTCTATCAGATTGCTCTGGACTATTGACATACAATGATGAAATCCAGTTCTTCAGGATACTTTTTGGGAGAGATCACACACTTAGTAGCTTTCAAGGACTTTTCCAAAGCAAAGAAGAATATTCACAGAACACAGCAGAGAGAGTAAAAATCTCTGCAGGGAATTATAGCAGAGCTATTGACACTTCAAATTTGGAAAGAGCTATACAAAAACTTAGAACCTGATGCGACATAAAGCTTTTATATTATGTGTTCTATTCACACTACTGAAATAAGGTGAAAGATGTCATTGTCTTGCTGTTTTTTTCTTGGGAGATAAAATTCATTCATTCATTCATTCATTTATTGCCAGTCTAGGAGCTTAGAATCAGGGCTTGAGCACTGTCCCTTGCCTCTTTTTGCTCAAGGCTAGCACTCTACCACTTTAGCCACAGCTCTACTTCTGGATTTTTCTATATATGTGGTGCTAAGATATCGAACCCAGGGCTTCATGCACGCAAGGTAAGCAT
Organism: Perognathus longimembris pacificus; assembly: GCF_023159225.1. Taxonomy (NCBI): domain Eukaryota; kingdom Metazoa; phylum Chordata; class Mammalia; order Rodentia; family Heteromyidae; genus Perognathus; species Perognathus longimembris. The sequence continues at coordinate 10,592,674 of NC_063176.1, read as the reverse complement.
TCTACCACTAAGCCATATTCCCAGCCCCCTCAAGTTTTTATATATTGTAGATTATTAATCCTTATTGCATGAAGTGCTAGGATTTTTTTAATTTGGACTTCAAGTAAAAGATGAAAAAGCCTTGTTTTGACTTGAAAAGTTAAAGGCTGATGAAGTTATTAACTGCCCTAACTTTGTATAGTTAAAAGTCTATAGTCAGGGGCGTCTGAGGATACAGAAAGAAACTAGCAGACTAATGATTAAAGAACAATCAAGATAACCACAATATTTACTAATTACATCACCTGTCCCATAAGAACGTGGTTTCTGACACCTACCCCCCTCCAAAAAAAAATCAAGTTTTTTTTAATAAGTGAAAGTCATCACAATAGCCATAATAGTAGTGAAAAATTTTTGAAAGATAGATGGAATTACCAAAATGTGACAGAGACAAGATGAAGTCTTTGCTAAACTCTTTGCTACTGGAAAAATGATATCTAAAATCTCATTCACATTGGGTTACCGCAAAGTTATTTGTAAAATGCACAATATAGACAATGTTTAATAAAGCAAAATTTGTACACATGGAGACTATGAGAGTGTTTCTATGTGCATGAGTGTGTATGTGTGTTTGTGTGTGTGTGTGTGTGTGTGTAGAAACATGGAGGGAATTATGAAAAGAGGAAGAGAGAAAGAGGGAAAAGGAGAAAGAAAATAATAAAGAAATTGATCAGAGATACTAAATATAATGTGAAATCTGATGTGTATTCTCAACTAGTTTTTTTTTTTTTTTTGCCTGTCCTGGGTCTTTAACCTAGAGCCTGAGCACTGTCTCTAGCTTCTTTTTGCTCAAGTCTAACACTCTGCCACTTGAGCCACAATGCCACTTCTGGCTCTTCCTATATATTTGGGGCTGAGGAATCGAACCCAGGGCCTGTGAGGCAAGCACTTTACCATTAGGCCATAATCCTAGCCCCTCAGCTTACTTCCTATATAAAATAAAGTTGCATGGGCATATATTTTCCAAACAAGCATGGATGATTGGATTTATTAGGACTCATACAAGTTGTCCTTATGTTCAAACAGTTGTCACCTCCTTTAGCTAGCAAGGTTTCAGCCCCATGGTGATAGATGAATTTATGTCTGGAGAAATGCTTTCTAGGTTTCCCTATGCCTTGTTATGATTGTATTTGCATGGGGGCAGTCTCATGTACACATAGTTTTAGAGTTCTAGAGCTGATTATGTTTCTAAGAAAACTCTCTGTCTCTCTCCATATATATGTATATATATGAAATATATATGAAAATTGTTAAATTGTTTAGGAATCAGATAGATAGGTAAGTAGATAGATACATAGACCAATAGATAGATAGATGAAACATAGATTTAACAATGATGTTGTGCTTGGTTTTTCATTTTCTATCCTAGATAAAGTCATTCTTTGTAAATAAAGTTCTGAAATTTATTATTTCCATAGCCTTCTATATCACAATGTAGAATCACAGCACCACTGGACAAGAGCTGTGGATAAGAATCTGCTTCCCATGAGATTACAGCATTGCTCCATAGGAAGGCATGGTTCTGAAGAGTATCAAACCTTAGCCTTTGGACTCTTGTCTAATGAAAACGAGTTGAGGTAGTAGTATAAGAAATCCCACTCTTCCTGGCCTTCCCTGCCCTGAACAGGTCTTCTATTTTAGATGCATGGGCTGGGGAAGGGAGACATTTCCTCCAAGGATGCTGACCTTGAGTAGAAAATCTGTAGTAGGTGAATAAATGAGATAAGTAAACAATGGCCTATACCTGCTGGATAAAGTCACAAACCCATACAAGGAGATTAGAGGATGGGGGAACCTGGTTCCTTGGGCTATGCACGTAGCTAGAATACAGATTCCATAACAAGCATGAGTGGGGTGACTGTGGTTTGGAAATAAACTGTACCAGCAATGGCACAGGGTTTTTTCACTCTTCTTATGGATGTTTACTAAATTTTCACAAATAGATATTTCTCTAATTACTATACCCTTAGAGCAATATATCAGAAGGTATAAATGATTATACATTCCATTCACTATATTATACTGTTAAGTTGTTGTCTTTAACACAGATTGGCTGAGATGTTTACTATTGCAGCAATTATAATTTTTTTATGATATGTGCCCTGATTACACTGGACCATTTTTTCCCTTATATCCATACTTCTGTTGCGAAAGTCTCAGAGGTGTATTTATAAGATACTTGCTGTAAACCAACTGTACATCTCAGGGGAGAGTGGGGAGGGAACCAGAGGGGGGCTGAAATCTGGAAGGGTAGCGCGGGAGACAAAGAGGGAGGGAGATGGGAGAAAAATGAAGGAGGAGGTAACACATTTGGTTAGAAATGTACTCACTGCCTTATATATGTAACTGTAACTCCTCTGTACATCACATTGAAAATAAAAAAGCGTAAAAATAAAAAAGGTGATACGGTCATCGTATTCCACATGCCACTATGGGGTGATGAAACCTGTTCCTCACAAGTAAAGGTAAAATATTATAATAAATTCAAGGCCATGTTACTTACACCAAAGAATTTGTTGATCATACATTTTGCTGAATGAATCTTGTGGCTTGAAAGTAGAAGAATATTTTGAATACCAACTTGTAATTTTAAGCAGGAACATATCTGAAACCACACCAAATAGACCTTACTATTTCTCATAAAGTCAGAATGCACAGGTCATAAAAATGAAGGAATGTTCACAGATATGAGCTCTTTTATTCCTCATCACTCATCTCGCTACACAATTATAGTCTTTGCTCTGTGTTAACATGTGCCTAGTGTGCAATTCATGACTGTATAAAGTACATAAAAATAAGCAGGATCAGTAAGCTTTATTTTCATTCTCTCCTTTTACTATCCAGTTGTAAGATAATAATTGAGCATCTATGAAGAGATAGGATTGCTGATTTAAATTACACAAGTTTCATGAGATGACTATCAAAAAGTATCAACATTGTGGGATATAAAGTAGAACAAATTCAGTGGGAGAGGTGGGCACGATGATGCTAAAATGGAGATCCCAGAACAGATGTGGTAGAAGTAGAGTGTTGTTACTGAAATATCACAGGTTTACAAGGATATGGACTTTACTGTGACATCTGGCTGTTCTATGCAATGCAGAAGAGCTGGGCATTGCTTTCACAAATGTTTCCAAGTAGAGGTTGGCTGGGAAAAGGAGAGAGAAACCACTATTTATGTTGGTTTTTGTGGTCAAACATAATGACCTTGCAGATTCTCCCAGAACCTTCTCTGAGCCCTTCAAGTCTTAGTTTATGGTGTCTAAGGAGAATCATTGAAAACAGAGGAGAGAAAAATAAGTTTAGTACATTCATTTATTTTATTTTACTTTGAAAATAATGCTTTGCAACAGGCCTTGGGGCTGTTTAAAGATTGTCTCCGACCATCACTGCGTGGCCATGAGGACCCGTGTCCCCCCAGCTAGGCACAGTTACGGTTCTAATATTTATGTTGAAATCAATCATGCATGCCATCTTTCTCCGTTTCTTTTGTGTCGCTGATTGGACTCTGGATTTTGCACTTGCTAGACAGGCATTTTACCGTTTGAGCCATGACCCCAGTGCTTTTTTGTTATCATTAATTTTGAGTACTAGTCTCTCATTACCAATAAGCTAGCTTGGGCTACAACCGTCCTCTTTGATATGCTTGTTGTGATAGCTGGACCTGCAGGAGTGTACCATCACACTGCTTTGTATTAGTTCACACAATCACACCTTTTCTGTGAGTTAAGCTTCCTGGCAATCTCTGCCTTGTTTGTTGTTGCTGTTAAAATGTGGCAGAAGTCAGCCTAATTAACGATGAGATAGTTAATAGATAATTCAAATATTCTGTGTGCTAGACAAGACTTTACATCCAAATACATATTATTTCCAAAGACAGTAAAGGACCTCCTCCTGCCCCTGCCCTTCTTCCTCCTCCTGTTCCTCCTCCATCTCCTGCTCCTCTGCCTCCTTTTTCCTCCTCCAACTCCTCCTACTTCTGCTCCTCCTCATTCCCTCCTACTAGTACTCCTGCTCTCCCTCATTCCTAAGTCCTCCTGGTCTATTTCCTTCTCCCTCTATTTCTCCTTCCTTTTCCTCTTTCATCATCTTCCTAGTCTTCCTATCCTCCTTCCCCTCCTCTTCTTCCTTCTCTTTCTCCTCTATCTTCTCCTTCTCCTCTCTCTCCTTCCTCTCCCTATCCTTTACCTCCTCGCCCTAATACTGTTATTGTAGTAGTTTCGTTTGGCTTTCTTTTCTTGTCAAGGGAATTAATTATCTTTTGATTCTTTTTCTTCAATAGTAACACATATTTAGCTGACATACAAAGTTCAAAATGTACTGTTATTTTTCGGTTCTCTGTTTAATCTCCCTCAGAAACTATTAGCAGAAAAATCTTGGCAATTTAAAGCGAAAAAATCAGTGATCTGAAACAACGGTACCTGAAGGAATATTATATTACTATTAACCACCACTAGAAATAAATATGCACTTCTCTGCAGACGAAAAAAGTGACATGTTGCAGAAACACGGAAACACTCATGTGGTAGAGCTTTTGCCCTTGACATTATTGCACACGTTGATTCTTAATGAATTTCATGTAAGGAAAAGCCAGTAAAATCCTAATCCAGTTACAAACCAGAACAATGGCATATTAACACAGAAGTGGATTTTGATGTTCCGGTATCTTTGAACCTACTGTTCCACTTAGAGTGATTGGTGTCATCACCAGGTCAGCCACTAAGCCAGAGCAATGAGGGTGTACACCTCTGGGTTTCATGAAATTCATCCATGGTTAGTCCTCTGTGCACTTGTGACGGGTTGTTTTTTGCTGCAGCCTTATTTTATGGGCTCACCTTCCTAAGATTTGATGCAATTTGTTCTACCAAGACTCTACACAATGTTGTACTGAGGTTTGAACTCAGGGCTGGAACTCAAAGTGTGTGTTTAATGTCATAGCATTTTTCCACAGCATTTCTACTCAAGGCTGGCATTCTACCACTTGTTTAACACCTTCACTTCTGGCTTTTGCTGATTTTGCATGGAGATTAAGAGTCTCATGACTTGGCTGACTTTTAACCACGATTCTCAGATCTCAGGCTTCTGAGGTAATAGGATTATAGTCATAAATCACCAGGACTTTAAAATAATTTTGAAAGAAAAATGTCAGTGAGCCATTTTTTTTTCTGTTCTTAAACTTCTCAAATTGCTCCTTGAGTACTGCACAGAGAAGTAGGATTCCATCTGGCAATGGACGGAGCATGTCCTTTGCATACTCAAAAGTCAGCTCCCACACTTCCTAATTCTGAATTGTGTGCTCAGTATGAACAGCATCATTGTCACTAGCATTGCTTTTTGCTACTAGTTACTTACTCAGGAAAGAATTTGTATGAAGTGTAAATGATTTAAGATGCTGGTGGCTCATGACTGTAATCCTAGAGACCTCAGAAGGCTGGTTGGATACATATGTGAACATATTTGCTAAAAGTGAAGGTTTTGAATAAACAGCAGATATAAAAATATGTATTTTTGTATTAAATTTTACTTTAAAAACATTGATTCTGTAAATGATTTGTAAAAATTAGCTTTGAATAGAAAAAATATTTCTATTGCTAAAAATAATAACTATAAAAGTGATGACTGATAATGGCTCAGTTTACTTGTTTTTCAAATTTGGTTATGGAAAAATATAATTTGGATTCAGTCAATATCGTGATACTGAATATGTGAGGTATAAAACAATAAGGTACCTTTAACTTATGTTTATGAAATGGAACCTCAGTGTAAAGTGAAGTGTTTTACAACTTAGTGCATAGTCTTTAGAAAAAAGCAGACACAAATATATGCTTTCAGAATTTACCTATACTACACTTTTCAGAGTAAAATACATAAATCTTTTTTAAAAAACTAAGAAGGTTTACTCTACAAGGACAATAACATTTAAAAATAATTCATCCATATTGGGATAATTCCTCGAGAAGTGTGAGAGAAACTGTTAAGAAAATTACAGGTTATAGAATAGGTACTTGTGTTGTTTATGTTTTTGCTTACAAACTTAATGTACATTGAGTAAATTGCAGAGCATGTGGATTAACACATTTCCAAAGCATTTGAAATTCAACCCATATCATACATAAATTTGCACTTGTGTGTATATATCTTATAACCTAATACATCATCATATATATCCATATATATATATATATTCATGTGCACTGTGTGCCACATTATAAAACTGTACAATCCAGATAGATTTGTCACTTTGACAGTCTTAAGACAATTATCTTTATTACAAATTCAGATGAGTCAGGCATTGTTCTTGAAAGAGAACACAAAAAAGAAATTGAAAGAAGCTTCTTGATTTCAGATTATTAATAATTAGTACAAGAGGCATAATATTGTTTGCCTATTATTGTCAAATTGTTTTCAACTAGAAATAAATCTAATTTAAAAGTCTAAAGAAATGTTGAAATAACCCACAGTAAGGTTTTTTAAGGTAATTGTTTTTCTAATGTCTGGTTCTATTTTTATAAAAGCCAATGGGGTAAAGAGAAAGGAAAATGATTCTGTGTCATCTGGTTGGGAACAGCTGTTTGCAGCGTTGCTCAAGTGAACCACTTCAGGTTACCTTTTTTTTCGTTTTTGTTGTTTTGTTTTTCTCTTGACAATTCTCAAGACATGTCAACTTTTGTACCATGCATCTTGAGCAATGTCACTCCTTTCATTATTCTTGCCTTAACAATTCTTTTTTTTTTTTTTTTTTTTTTTTGGCCAGTCCTGGGGCTTGGACTCAGGGCCTGAGCACTGTCCCTGGCTTCTTTTTGCTCAAGGCTAGCACTCTGCCACTTGAGCCACAGCACCACTTCTGGCCGTTTTTTGTATATGTGGTGCTGGGGAATTGAACCGAGGGCTTCATGTATACAAGGCAAGCACTCTTGCCACTAGGCCATATTCCCAGCCCCTTAACAATTCTAATCCTACAAATGCCCTCAAGCTAACAGGAGACTTTACATTATATTTTAGTTTTATGATCAACAAGGCAACAATCAAACAAAGAATAAGAATCATCAGACATTCTTTTGAGAAGAGTGCTTGTTTTACATGTCCAGTGGAATGAGAAAAAATAACAGAACAAAAATGAAAAAAAAAACCATTATTTTATGACTTTTAGATTTGATAAAATTTCTGTTATGATTTTTTTTGTCAATACACATGTTTTTCTTGATGTGTTTCTTTCTCTACTGTATTTAAGTGTCCTATGATTATTTATGTCAAGTTTAAAATTAAGTGTTTTAAAAAAATTGAGAAATCTGAAAAGATTATCAGTATTTTCATTATGGAGCATGTATTTGTAAGATTAAATTTCTTTGATTTTTAAGCAGAATTTTTTTCTTTTTCTTTTCTTTTCTTCTTTTTTTACTTACCCTGTAGCTTTGAACTCAGGGCCTTCTGGTTCTGTCCTTTAGACTTTCTGCTCAAGGCTAATAGCACTGTGATGTGAGCCACATCTTTATTTCCAGCTTTTCTTCCCCCCTTCTTTCTTTCTCTATAGGTGCTTAATTGGACCTAATAGCATCAGAGGCTGCACTGCCTGAGCTGGCTGTGAACTGTGTTCTTTAGATTTCAACATCCTAAATAATTTATAGTGCAGGCATCTTCCACCAGCAACGAAAAGCAGATTGTTTTAAAAGGTGATGATTACTACCCTTGACTAAATAATTATAAGTCATATATTTTAAAAGACAAAAATAATTTCAGGCAGCTCCTTATATTATGGTAAGGCCTAGCTTAAGTTTTGTGGCTTAGATTTTCTTTTCTTTTTTGGCTTTCAACATTTGTTATAAATCTGTGAACACTGTGTATGTTTGAACAGAATTGTTTTTTGAGGTTGTTTCCCAGAAAGGAAATATTTTACATTTGTTTCTTCTTGTGTTTGCTTTTCATTCTGCAAGCTTATCTCTGACACCTTACAATAAACAGACCATTTTAAGTGTCTTTCAAGTGAGAGCACATTTCAACAACCATACATTTTTTGAGGCTTCTTTATTTAACTCAAGTTGCAGAAAATTATGAAGACCATTTCTGCTCATGGCTTACAAATATTGGACTGAATCTCAATTTCTGCACGGAATGTCCAGAATGAGTATAGTGAACTAGAGTTTGTCATTCATCAGCAAAAGAATTTTCTGTCACAAGAAATAGATGGAAACTTAATTGTCTTTTGTCATTTATTTGTGAGATAGTAGAGACACAAGAATTCAGAAAATTGTTTTAAGCAAATGCAATACATTCATTTGAACTTTCCTTGATACTGTAAGAAAGCATGAGCATTTCCTAGCCCCAAATTTTTGTCATGTGTGCAATGATGATACATGTTCTGTTCCCATCATGCTGTGTTTTTTTTTCTCTATTTTTTTACTTACATTCGACTGAACTTCTCAGTCTCAGTATCTCAGCCTTTTTCTTCTGCAAACACATCATGCACAATTCACTTTATGGTTTCACATATTTTTGAAGTCTGTGTATTCTATACCTTTAGGATATGCACATGATTAGTTATTTTAAGCATCCCTTATTTAATCATGCCTTTTATTCTATAGAAGTCTTTCTTAAAATAACCTTGTTTTCTTTTAACTAATCTCAATGCTACTTAATCACTTTCTTTACTCTATTCCAAACTTGTTATGATATATAAATATGTATAAATTTATGCATGTGTACATTGAAAATATATTCATATTTATCTCTTACTGCTATATTTTATACTTGTATTGTTTCAACATGGTATTTTCTAAGAGCCTACTATAAAAAACCAAATATGAATGTCTTTTCTTCTATATTCTTGTCTATATAAAATTGTGTAACTTGATTTCTATATGTTCAATAAAATCTGTTATCAGGCCTCAAAATCTACTTTCTCTTCTAACTAATTTTAAAGTATTTGCCTCCACCATTTCTTTTTTTTTTTTTTTTTTTTTTTTGGCCAGTCCTGGGCCTTGGTCTCAGGGCCTGAGCATGGACCATCCCTGGCTTCTTCCCGCTCAAGGCTAGCACTCTGCCACCTGATCCACAGGGCCCCTGCTGGCCGTTTTCCATATATGTGGTGCTGGGAATCGAACTGAGAGCTTCATGTGTAGGAGGCAAGCACTCTTGCCACTATGCTATATTCCCAGCCCTCCACCATTTCTTTTAAAAGCATCATTTATCTCTTATTGGTTAGAATATAAAACAGTAAAATAACACAAATGAAGACATTCACTAATGAGTAAAGATATTCTCTATCATTTACATGTTTCCAAATACTATTTTTAATAAAATAATGCATGAAGTAGAAAATGTTAATAAGTTTTCATATTTTATTTTCTGGGAAAATGTTTTTTTTTATCATAAATAGACTTAGAGTGAAGCTTTCATAACACAGATTAAATTTTCACTATGCACACAAACATATTTTGAAATGAGACTATTAAAAAATGTTGATAGGATTTTTTGTTGTTCTTTTAATTTGGAAAGAGGTATTTGGATCCTTCAGATTTTTAAAGCTCCATATTCATCAGGTGCTTTGTCATTGCCCAAATTGCTACATCAGAGTAAAAATGTACTGACCTCTTACATATTTAGTAAACAACATAATATCCTACTGTGTTTCACAGTTTCATTTATTTAAAATAATCTTTTTCCTACAAACTTTATAAAATATGATAATCTTTAATATAGAATAGTGACTAACTTAGCAACATCTATTTAATTTTCATTATGAACATTAAGCTTCAATTTTCTATCCAGAAATTGATACTATAAACACAACATCATTCATTGAACTCTCCCGCAGGACAAGATTAATTTCAATAACAATTCCACTTTGAATACAAGTGGAATGTGTGAAATTAATCATGTTTTAGTTAGATGTATTATTGGAATGTTTGGTGCATATTAATGTCCTAACTGTTATGGTTATTTATCTTCATATGCAAAAGTTGTCACATTTGTGCATTTGTAATGTGCAAATTTGTAGCTCTACAAAGTATCCAAATTGGCACAAAGAAACCATTTTCTAATAAAGACAGGGATTTTAGACTTATTAACTTTTAGATAGCATCTTATCTTCCAAACATGATGTCTATTAGTGAATTTTACCTTTCATAATATGACAACTTCAATAAAGTACTCATTAGTGGCACTGATGAAAATGTCATTACTCAATTTGCATGATGAACATGATAACTGGTTAAGTTATATAATAACCAAAGTTACCATTTAAACATAAATTTACAGGCCCATACCTGTAATCCCTGCTAATGAGGAGGCATCTATCAAAAGGACTGTGGTTCAAGACCAGATTGGGCAAATAATTAGCAAAATTCCAGCTTAAAAACAACAACAACTAAGCTTTGTGTTATGTATCTATAATAACAGTAATATGGAAATATAGGTAGGAAAAATTTACTTTAGGCTACTCTAGGGGGAAAATATGAAAACTTACCTGAAAAATAAATCTAAAAAAAGATTGCGTTATACTTCAATGGGTAGAACACTTGATTAACAAATTTGAGGAACTTAGTTCAAACTCCTGTACCACCACAAAAAAGAAAAAGGAAAATAAAAAAATACAAAAGCATTGTTTCTAATTCTATCTGTCTGTCTATCTATCTATCTATCTATCTATCTATCTATCTATCTGTCTGTCTGTCTATCGTCTATTTGTTCATCTTTTTATCCTTAGTTCTGTTGATGAGTTTGTTTTTTTAAATTATTATTATTATTTTGCCAGTCCTGGGTCATGAATTCAGGGCCTGAGCACTGTCCCTGGCTCCTTTATGCTCAAGGCTAGCACTCTGCCACTTGAGCCACAGCACCACTTCTGACTATTTTCTATATCTGTGGTGCTTGGGAATCGAACCCAGGGCTTTATGTATATAAGGCAAGCACTCTTGCCACTAGGCCATACCACCAGTCACACACTTAGATTTTAAAGAAATAACTTAGCTTTTTATTTTTGACTTCTTTATCTCTTTATGATTCTGAACCACATATCTCATTGTGAGCCATAGGAGAATTGAAAATTTCTGATATTTTCCAGAAAAAATTTAAAATGTCATGTTTAGAAATTACTTTGAAATTCTCTTTCTATATTATGTTTTTTCAATTGTTACTTATGTCTTAATTCTGAAGACTAGCAGATTCAACCATATCTTCAATTCTATTTCTACCAAAAGCAGGAATTACCTGGGTGAAATATCATTCTAACCAAAGATTATAACCTTAAGGTTTTTTCCAAGTGTTACTGAAAGATAACACTAAGAATGAAAAAAAAAAATTAAGCTTTGCACTTAAATTCACATGATATAATTAAATTAATTTCATAAATCTTTTTTTTTTTTTTTTTTTTTTTTTTTTGGCCAGTCCTGGGGCTTGGACTCTGGGCCTGAGCACTGTCCCTGGCTTCTTTTTGCTCAAGGCTAGCACTCTGCCACTTGAGCCACAGCGCCCCTTCTGGCCATTTTCTGTATATGTGGTGCTGGGGAATCGAACCCAGGGCCTCATGTATATGAGGCAGGCACTCTTGCCACTAGGCCATATCCCAGCCCCAATTTCAGAAATCTTATTTCCTGAAGTTTTTTTTAATCGTTCCCTACCATTTTATTTATTTATTTTAATAATTAATAGTTTTTTCCCCTCTTATTTATTGTGAAAGTGATGTACAGAGAGGTTACAGTTTCATACTTTAGGCCTTGGGTACATTTCTTGTACTGTTTGTTCCTCCTCCCTCATTCCTCCTCATTCCTCCTCTCGCCTCCCCCTTCCCTCCCCCCCATGAGTTGCTCAGTTGGTTTACACCAAACAGCCCTGCAACTATTGCTTTTGTAGTCATTCATCCTTTCATTCTTTGTTTCTCGATAAAGAAATAATTTTGTATGCTTGTTGTCCATCAGACATCTCTGCTTGAATGTTTCATGAATAATTCAGAAATACATGTCAACATTTTCTTCCCAATTGGTCCTGCTGGTGATCAGTGCCATAGAGTAGAAATCCAAGTAACATTACCTAAATACCATGATCTTCTTTAAATTTTACATCACATAGATTAAAAATCCCCTACTTTATTAGTTAATTTATAACAAAACACTGACTGAGATTGAGTGCTTCTTTGTGTGTCAAAGATATATTCTCCTATGAGTTTATCCATATCATTTCTTTTTTTCTCATTAAATTTGAAAACACAAAGCTGCTCTTTCAACTACTTTATAAATCCAATTACAGAAGAAAGGGGTGGATGAATAATCATAATATTTAAAGTACGTATGTAGACATAGAACCAGGCAACTTGAGGGGATGGGTGGCGTGGGATTGATGGGAGAGAAGGATGGAAAGAGTGACATTCATCAGGATACATTTTACTCATAAATTGACATGTTGAATTGAAACCTTGTTCTAAAACTTCTTAAACATAATAATGAATTCCAGTAAGTAGAGAATCTTTAACTACACTGTAAAGAATTTTAAATAGTCAGGTCTTGTTTTAATTTTGTAGCTTTACTGACTATTCCTCTTATTATTATTTTTTATATATTTTTCTTCTAACAGTTCTTAATCCTGACCTGGACGAAATTACTTAGCAGAAACGTATAGATTTTTACTTTTACTATAAGACTTTAAAATATATATTTATATGTATATATACATACGTATGTATATATGTATATACACATACACATACACACACACACACATATATATATATATATCCATTTGTCATGACTTCCATTATTCTTTTTCATACATCCTTCTTCCTGTCAATGTTTCAATCATATTCCCTATCAACGAAGGTATTATTATTATTTGCTCCATTCTTTCACTTTGATGCTGATATTGAATCAGCAACAAAGGTTTTCCATTAGTCCAGTGAAATCTCACATGTATCATTCACAGTATATTTGGAACAATTTCACTTTCATGCTATAAGTGCTGTCTGAGGAAGTTGGGAGAAAAATGAGAGAGGGGATAACGAGCTGAACAAGAAATATGCTCACTACCTTATGTATGTAACTGTAACCCCTCTGCACTTCACCTTGAAAATAAAAGTAAAATTTAAAACAAACAAAACAAATTATCTTCTCATTGTTGTTTGAGTCTAGTTATTTCATTGCCATTCTCCTGTCAATAACAATACAAGATACTAATCTCAACAGAAAATGAAAAATAATGACTACAATCTCCCGTACCATTTAATCTGATTAATCTCTCTTTAGATTATTTCAAAATTATTAATTAGATTTCTTCATTTCTAATCAATATGATTTAAAGAAAATATTGTAACTTGTAATAATTCAGAATTACAAAGGTGGGTTTTGGGAATACCACTACTTATAACACCAATTGAGTTGTCTAAGATACTTGTTTTTGTTTGTCTGAAATGGTCTTTCCCATTCAGAAAGTCATTTTGGAAGTGTTAATATTACAAATGAAAAACATGATGTCACAAATAGTGTCACTACTACTGGAACTTCACAAGAGTTAATTTAGGCCACAAACAATTTCGCATGGTATGATTAGTGTAGAATTAATTTCTTCATAGATAATTTTAATGATAATCCAGAAAAATCATTTTCAGTTGTTATTTATCAACATGTTCAAAGACAGCAGTATATTAAAACACATGGCATCGTTAGAGGGAATTTCTTATATTTTAATAGTGGAATTTCTTAATCCTCATCATTTCCCTTATCAACAAAAAAAGATCAATAATTTACTTTTCAATGCTTCTCTCAAAGAAGTTCCCTAAAAGCCACCTGTAATCCTATTAAAATAATTTAATAATGTTTTAAAAATATACTACTAATTACCTGAATTTTAGTATCAGAGTGTTGATTTCAAAAAACTACTCTGTAAATTACATGCTACGTAGCTTCAGTGCAGAAATTTTATTTTCTAGCTTAATGTTGCTCATTTTAAAACTGGAAATAATAATAAAATTTTAATAGGAAGGCCGTCTGTGTGTTTGTTGAGATAATAAGTACTAGGCACTTATCTTAGAGCTTGGCAGAGTAAAAGCATACTGAGTGATTCATTACCATTATTAAGCATAATTATTAGTGATGCACTCAAATTTAGATAGATTATTCTGTGGAGAATATGATTTTATGAAAATTATGACAAAGTCTAACCATTTTGCTAGATTTTCAGAAACTGCACTCAAAGCCTTCTTCTATATAGCTCAGAGCAATCTGTTATCATCCATTAATTTTTCAAAAATGAATTAATATTGTGTCAACTAACAAATTTTAGTAATTTAAAGAGGTAAATGAATTAATTCTCAGTGTTTCATAACTGTCACATTTTATTATACAATTAACTATAATCAACAATCTTTGTTTAAAATATTTCTACAAATAAGAAATTGATCTATAACTTCAATGCCAATAGCTACTTGCCTGATTTTTGTTTCTTAGATCTTTCTTTTACCCTTCTTTCTTTTCCTCCCTCCTTCCCTCCCTTTCTTTGCTACTTTCCTCTTTTTTCCTGCCTGTTCCCCTGCCTGCCTGCTTCTCTGTCTGCCTGCCTACCTCTCTTCCTTCCTCCCTCCCTCCCTTCCTTCTTCAGTATTGAAGTTTGAACCTCAGGTCTCACTTTCTGTTGGCTCACACAATTAACTGGTACTCTATCATTTTTAAATGATATACTAGCATTTTAAATGACAGACTAGCTCCAGACTAGTATTTTGCTTGTTATTTTGGAGAAGGACTTTTGTGGCCTTTTCTGTACAGGCTTGCTTTCATTGCAGTGTGTATCAAAATTCATTTTCTGTTTAATACTGAATCATAATCATAATTATTGTCCATTTTTAATTTTGTATTTGCCTATTCAATAACCATTGTATAATTGGTTTGCTTCTGCTTTTTGGTTATTGATGCTAGTTACATAGGAACAAAAATCTTTATTTGTGTCTGTTACAGTTTTGAAAATGGTATCCATTATAATTCATGCATTCACTATTGGAAAACAACTAATGATTGCACATATAATTCAACAAGTTTACCACGACACTTATATTAATGGGCAAAATATAAAAGTGTCAGTCAATATTAGAATTGAGAAACTTGCCTTCATATTTACTACCAGAATTTTTAAAGAATTAAAAACATTATTTTTTTTCCAGTCCTGGAGATTGAAATCCATGCCTGTGCACTGTCCTTGGCTTCTTTTTGCTCATTCTACCTCTTTAGCCACAGCACCACTTCTGTTTTTTTCTGTTTATGTGGTGCTGAGGAATCAAACCCAGGGCTTCATGCATGCTAGGTGAGCACTCTACCACTAAACCACATTCCCAGCCCTAAGAAGAATTTTTAAAAGAACTTTATGAAAGGATATTTGTATTTATTATTAGTGAGTGTGTGTGTGTGTGTGTGTATTTGCACATGTGCATGCATGTGCTATTCCTGGGTCTTGAATTTAGTCTAAGTGCTGTCCCTGAGCTTTTTTATTTTCTCTCAAGGTTAGCACCCTACCCTTTGAGCCACAGGTCCTCTAGCTTTTTGGTGGTTAATTGAAGATAAGCATCTCCTTGACTTTTCTGCCCCAGGTGGCTTTGAACTTCGGGATTTTATTCTCCTTAGTAGTTAGGAATAGACATGAGCCACTGACACCTGGCTTTGTGGTTACTGTCTTTTAATTACTCTCTATAATTCCACTTCTACTTTTAATTAATTAGTTGGCAACAGAGTCTCTTGAACTCTACTGCCTGGGCTGGCTTCAAACCACGATCTTCATATCTCAGTCTCCTGAGTGGGTAGAAAAAAAGTCACTGACTCTTGGCCACATAAGTTTCTGTGTGTAATGTTTGTTCTGATTTACTTATTATTTTATTTGTATTTTAGATATGAACTTTGTGAAATTTGGGTCTGGAAAATATATTTGCCTTCTCTGTTAATAGTATTATTTGACAAATACAGTCTCTCAGTATAATAAGAGTTGTTAGACTGGCCGTATTTTTGTTTCACTAACCTCAGCTACTGGGTGATCAGAATAAACGCAGCTAAAGAAAAGCCTAAGCAATAATAATAATAATAATAATAATAATAATAATAATAGAGAAAAAATTAAATCCTCATCTCATCAGATAAACTAGATACTGTGGTGTATGCTTTTTGTCTCAGTTAGAGATGATACAGGTAGGAAGACTGAGTTCTTAGGCACATAAAGGCAAAAAATATGATGTAGCACCTGAGAAATAACTGAAAGCAAACATGAGATCAGGACCTGGCTCTAATGCAAGGCTGTGAGAATTTCCTTTTCCATCACAAAAATAAAAGAGAGAGAAAAAGAAAAAAAAAGGCACTGTTTTTGACATATGTGTCACTTGAGAAAAAAATTATCCAACCAAAAATGGCACCATCCCTTTCATCATATTTATTGACTTGTTTTTCAATTTTAGTTTGATAGTACATTTAAATGTACCTTTGGCAATGATATTTCTCTGGCCAATTAATCATTCAATGCTATTTTTCAGAAAAATCACTGTGCCTACTTTCAGAGAATATGTTAGCTTTGTCGAAGACAAATCACTCTAGGTTTGGATGGGAGGTTTATGTGACTTCTTCGGTCTGTCTACTTTTGACAAGATTATTAACTTAAATCCTGTGAAATGCAGTATTTGATATTTAGTAGATGCTTCAGTATTTTAGTTCTTTTATGTCTTGCTTGGTTTTCTTTGGCACTTTTCCTTTCCCTGTAGAGTTTACAACTATATCATGAACTTGTGAATACACTATATATATATATATATATATATATATATATATATATATATATATATATATATAGGATTTTATTGATTCTATACATCAATTTCAGGGAACCGAGATCTTTCATAGAGTTCTTAGAGCAAAATAGTGGAGAAATGTATTCCTAAATGGTATGTTCTGATGACTGGATGTATTTACTATAACAAGCTGGGGAAACATGACAGGAAACGGGACAGGAATATGCCACCTACGGTGTCTGCGACGCCATGCTGTCTTACCCGTGCTCCCACAGGCTCATGCCGCCGAAGTTTAGTAACCCTGCCGAGCAATCATGAACTCAGGAGCATCCCATAATTTTTACATTTATTTAAAGCATTTCCCACATACCATGGGAGTGTTTCAAATTTTTCATAGGGAGGCTTTGTTTGTTATCTGTAACTCTGGGAAATTCATCCTTTCTATAAGACTAGGATAAAGCACACATTCATTTCCATATTCATTGTAACCTACAAGTCAAATTTCATGTAACATTATTTTCTTATATGATCTGGAAAAGTTTTATCGATCCAAAGAATAAAAATATTAGAGAGACTGAATGTCAGGTAGAGACTGGTTTATTTAGAGAAATTTTAGCTGGAATTATATATACAAAGCTGGGCTATATCTTACCATTTACACAGATAGATTATTCATTTGGATTGGTATAGATTTGGTGTTTGTGTAAATAACAATTTATGTTGAATACTGTGTGCCTCTCGGAATAACACTTCCTATCTTAGCTTGATGTGCAAGTTGTAACATTTTTACTGGCAATGGTATGTATCAGATGAAAAATAGAATGCAGTTTTGCTTTATGGCATGACCTTGTCATTTGAGAAAGCATTATGTTTTAATGACATGTAATTTAAAATGCCTTTAGGAAGGAGTTGAATTTACTGAGGTATTTTTAAGAGTGATTACTTACCAGAGGTTGTCCGAAGACTTGTAGAGTACAACCCTTCTTTAGGGCAGATATTTGAAACTGCTTGAAATGAATTAACACTTCCACCATTAATGTTTGATGGGAAGCCACAGTGAAAGAGATGGATGTGTATATAATTGACATCCTTAACATTTGGAGCTGACTACTTAAATGCCAGATACATAATTCTGAATAAAATGTCAGGACCCAACTCAATAATATTTAATGATGTAATAAGACAGGAATGAACAGAAGTCAGTTTATATATTAATGAAATTATTTAAAATGGGATTAATTGTCTCCATATGTCATTGTGATGTTTTTATTATTATTTTACAAATAAAATTTATCTGAACTCTTCAACTTCTGCCAGTCTGTAGATGCAAAACATCATTCAGATTCACATTATTCTAAAATACACTTATTAAAACAAAGGAATCGCTTGGTCAGCTAAGTACTTTATTAAAATGAATACAACCCCTAATTATGCCATATTCTAGATACTTTTAGTCTATTGTAAGTGACTTCTTTCTCAAAAAAATCAAAATGAATTATATATAAAGTTAACTATGATGATTAAAACAAATAGATGTATAAAATACATAGGAAAATATCTCATAAACAATATTGTCTTAAATATTCCTAAGAAACTATAGATTATTAGTGTAATAGAGAAATAACTAGAAGAGAATAATTCAATGTATCACCAAAAATTAAGGAAAAATTAAAAAAATGAGGACTAAGTATTAAAAAATCATTAACTTCATCTTTAATTCATAATAAAGTAATATTTGGGGTTTCTCTATCTGAACTCTTTTTAAGGAAGACACTAAAGAGGATATCTTTTATGAAACCCTTATTTCATACTTACATTTGAAATAAATTTGAGGGAGATTATGGTTTAATTAGCAACTTTCAAAGTCCTAAATTCTGGCATCATAACATTTAATATTCACTCTAATGAGAAAGGTAGTTAAGGTTGTTCTTCAAACTTATTTTAACTGGTCCATCCATGTATTATAGATTCTTTAAGAGGTCTCATGAATGAAATAGTAAATCTTGCCCTCACTTCAGGCAACATAGGTAATGCTTGTTGATATGAAAACAAAGTGTTAAATAGCAATCTGCAATGTCAACCAGTATTGCTTAAGTCTATGGATTGATGGTCAATTTTCTGTTTTATATTGTTTTAATGTAGTATATAAATAACTCTAGGAAGATTTCTGAGAAAATTCTAGATACTGTAAAGGACAAACTATTCTTACAATGTTTCCCTTCATTCCTATTCCTTGAAAAGTGCTCAGGGATGTTCTTAAGTCCATGAACCAACAGATATAGCCAGGCACAGAAAATAGGAAGATATGCCTCATTTATTTGCTGCTATTAATCTATTAAATAAATATAATTTTTCTATGTTCTATTAAAATCAGCAATATGCAAGACACATTTTTTTTCCTGGTCCTGGGGCTTGAACTCAGCACCCGGACATTGTAGTTGAGCTTCATTGTGCTCAAGACCAGTGCTCTATCACTTGAGCCTCAGCTCCACTTGCAGCTTTTTCTACGTAGTTTATTAGAAGTAGGAGTCTCATGGACTTTCTCATCCAGCTTGACTTCACACCATCATCCTCAGATCTCAGCCTCCTGAGGAGGTGAGCCACCGGTGCCCAGTTAAACAGTTATTTTTAATAAGATATGCTATTATGCATGTTTTAATATTACAAAATTAAGGGAATTAAATTGTATTTAGTAGTTAATTTTAGTATTAGATATTTGTATAAATCAACAGTATAGAAAAATTATGGCGACCTGCAAAACTCTCTAAGGCTCCGGGAAGCCTTTAAGGACTCCCATGGTAATATAGAGAGATAGCATTTTTTTTTTCCACTCAGGAATTTCATATACTCATTTACAACTGAATAAACAATAAGCAGATTTTTAAAATCCTTTACATTTCTAGTGCAAACATAACCTATGAATGCCCCTACAATTCTAAATTTTTAGCATAACTGATTTTTATCCTCTAATTGTAAAGCAATCATTTATATATGGTGCTGCTTCTGGGTTGAGTTCATATAGTGAATTCCCATTACCCACTGTGACTGTATTTGGAAATTCAACATAGAGGGTGGTAATTTCTATTAAATAACAACGAGTAGGACTCTGTCAAGTACCGATAGCTCACTCTAGTATTTCTGAATCCCCAAAAAGGAAAACAGAACATACTTTACTCAAGTTTCCCGTGAAGAAACCTAGAACTAGAAAAAGTGTTCCTATCATCATTGTATCTCCAACACTCACTATGTGTGTAGATATATATAGCTATTACTATGCTTGAAGAATTAATAAACGGTGTTCATTCAGAATGCACGGCTTCTCATTTATTCTATTAGGATTCAGTCATCCTGGTTTGCTGGCTTTACCTAGAAAGGCCTGACAGTGAATTACTCTGCTGAGAGACATTTCTGCCTTTGGTTCCTCTGTACTAGTTCAAGCAAGCAGAAAAAAAAAAATTGTTTTCCCCCAAATTTTAAGGAAGTGAACATTTCAAGTCAATTGGAAAGATGAATCTCTGTATTCATATTGTCTCCAGAAGGAAGTCATAATGTCTTTTCATAATATTCCACTCAAGCCCTTTATCACCTCACTGAAATTATCTCCCCAAAATCTACTTTAACAGTTGCCTAGGAGTTCCTATTGTCTTCAGTAAATTGACAATTTCAAATACCAAAAAGTGAGCATTTAATAATTTTATTGATTTTTAAGGTCAGTTTTTTTTTTTTTTTTTGGCCAGTCCTGGGGCTTGGACTCAGGGCCTGAGCACTGTCCCTGGCTTCTTTTTGCTCAAGGCTAGCACTCTGCCACTTGAGCCACAGCGCCGCTTCTGGCCATTTTCTGTATCTGTGGTGCTGGGGAATCAAACCTAGGGCCTCGTGTATCCGAGGCAGGCACTCTTGCCACTAGGCTATATCCCCAGCCCTAAGGTCAGTTTTATAATATAAGTTTATGATCCATTTTATTACAATAGTGCTGTTTATCAAACACTCTGAATGATCATATTTAATTGAAATTGACATTCATAATTTTGGTTGGATCTAAACACACCAGCATTGATACATTTTATAATCAAAGGCCTAATCAAATGATGCTATACTGTTACATAAAACTTTTTAACTCCATGTTGTTTCTTGTATTTCAATTGGTTTATGATATTATGGTAACAAAGGAAATAAAAGCACATGCCTTAGCTTTGCTAGTGAAATTTCCACAGTACCAATATTTGTGCTAGTTGATTTCTTTGTCATGTGCATGAAGTATATAAAATTATCTTGTTTCAAATTCTAAACTTCATTTTATTTTTCTTATAAATAAATCTTCTTTCTATTTTTACTTTTATTTTGGTGTATACTGAAGTTGAACTCAAGGCCTTAGGTTGCTTGGCTTGCTTGCTAGGTTAGTATGCTGCCACTTTAAGCCATCCTATAGTTAATACCTCTTGCTGATGGTTATTTTGGAGATGGAATCCTCTGGATCTCACCTCCTTGGGTTATGTCTGCTTGAATTAATTTATATATTGTACTTATATCCTTGTGAATCATCTTTATCTTGGAAGTTTATGGGTGAAGTTACTTTGGGCACACACTTTCTGTGGGAGTGAAGTTCTTTCAATTTAGACATGGCCAATAATTGTAATTTCAATTATCTTGCTAATAATTTGGGAAAATTGTATTTTTTTCATAGAAAAAGAACTAAACTTTGATTGGATCATGTAATTTTTAAAAAAAAGAGTACAATATTCCTCCCCAAGTATTAATCCTGTGTGTTTGTCTCTCCTCTCTCTCTCTCTCTCACTCTGTGTGTGTGCCTCTTTCCCTCCCTCCCTCCTTCCCTCCCTCCCTCTCCTCTTGGATTGAATTCAAAACCTCCAAACTGCTATGTAGGCACTCTATCATTTGAATTATGCCACAATTAATTAATATTATGGTCATTATATTGTTTTTAGATCTATTATCAAAGTTTGTTTTGGATGGCTTTTTGTCTAAATAGCTAGGATTGCAGGTGTTACCCACCGTGTCCTAGAATTTGTGTTCCTCTTAAATTCATTTTAGAACACATTATAAGTATATAGTAGAATATTTTTAAAGTACTTTTTCATTTGTTTAGAGAATTTTCTTGGCTTTTATTTCTAGCTGACTAATTGAGTCGTTGATTTGAATATTAACTTTATTACTCAATGTTTTAGACATTGATATTTACTATTAATTATATTAAATTAGGTATTATTTGTTTTCTTTTGCTTAATTGTTTAGATGATAAATTATACTTAAAATATTATTATTTTTAAAACTGTGAGAAAAGATTTGTTTCATAATTTACTATTATTGATTTATAATATATTTATTTTCAGTTCATAGGAAAAGATGCAAACATACATTATACATACACACATATTCTTTCCATGTATATGGTTTGGAAACTCAGAATAACTTATTTTAAATTAATGATTTTTGAACTATCTTTTTAGATTTTACTTTTAATTCTTCAAAGAACTCTATTTATTACATAACAGATGAATTGGAAACAACTTAAATTAAGACCAAAACTTAATAATTTTTGTTGCTAAATTATGTCTAAAGTAATGAATCAAAAAAAAAGATAATCTCAAAAGTAACTGAAAAATAAGTTTAATACCAAACAAGTGTTCCCTTAGATTTTTTTTTTAAATTACATTTCAGGGAATGTTTCACCTAGAAATTATTATTTTCTTTTTGAACTTGTAGTTACTACTTTTTTAATATAATGGCAATGTGCTTATTTTGACTCATAATTTCCTATTAGCTCACACAATTATTTTATGAAAAATATCAATTAGAAAATCCCCTCTGGCTCCTCCTTGAAAACCTGTTCCAAACTAAGATAAGCACTCTACTTAATATGTTTCCTTTTCAAAATCCTTCAATATTGTACAGAATTAGCAGAAAAGAATAAAATCACTTAGATAAATTCTGGTTAAATGTGAAACAAGAATCCTGCTAGCATTCAATGATATCCTTTACCCCAAAGAAAAATCCAGCATGGCCACCTCCATAATTTCTTGTTACAGACAATGAAAGATTAAGGGATAAAGACATTTCTCTCATTTTGTTTCTTGGCTTATATCCATGTGTACTTGGACTCATGTTCTACCTTGGTTCTAATGAAGGCTCTGCCGCCACCTCTTTTCCCTTTGCTGTGTCATGTCATCGTAGATAGAAATATTGGAAGCAAATGTAGGAGGAAGGAACAAAATCATCAAATGCAATGCAGGAGAGATTGAAGTTCCACAAATCCTTGCCTATTCCAGTTATTACCTTCACTCTGAAGATTAAGCTCAGGGCCTCTCCTAGCATTTGCAAATGCACTACCACAAAACTATAACCTCTGGCCCAGACCACACTTCTGCAAAGAGCAGCAGCACCTCCCAGTAACACCGCCCAACATAACAAGTTCCCAACTCTTAGGTGTTATCAAGACAAGCAATGTTCAAATTATAGAGAAAGGAAAGCATCCAATTCTTGAGTATTTTCTACCTATGGAATAATTAATGCTTATGTTAAGGCTCATCTCTAATCAAGATGGCTCCTCTATCCTCTATTTACCCCATTGTACTGACCTGTGTAGCAAAGGTGGTTTGAATTTGTCTTTGCCTAATCAGAAGAGTTACACTCTTCGGGAAACAACAACCCCCAGGTCACTAAATAACATTCCATTACATTCCATCACGTTCCATTCTGACTCCCCAGCGTTAAATGAATAGCATTCTTGTTTTAGGAATGCAATGAAATCCCACTTTACACTTGATTTTCCCACTAAACCCCTCATGTTTTAATAACTTGGAAAATATGGGAGGCATAGCTTAGAGGTTGATAAAATTCTAATTAAATTGAACAGTGTGAGATGATATCAAAAGAATACTTTACATGAATACATACTTTTATCGATGATTCTTATGGGAGTGTTTAATTTTTTTACTGAAAAAAAAACTTAGGAACTGCAAAATCCACTTACACTGAAAATTTATGCTGAATTTATTTGTCTTAAGGAGAGTATATTTATTGAGATACCATAGCTTTGATTCAGAAGACATGTTGATAAGGATTTGCAAGACAGATTTACTTGACAGGGAGAAGCTATCATTTTATTCAATTCCAATTTCTCGTGTGTGTGTGTGTGTGTGTGTGTGTGTGTGTGTGTGTTGTTGCTTTTGCCCTGGTCTTCTAGTCCTGAGGCTTGAACTCAGGTTTAGGTGCTTTGCATGAGATTTTTTTTTGTTTTTAATTGTAAAGATGATGCACTGAAGGGTTACAGTTACTTATCCATAAGATGAGCACATTTCTTGTGGAACATTGTTACTCCCTCCCTCATTTTCTCTCAATTTCCCCTCCTACAATCCCCTCCCCACCCACAGTTGTAAAGTTAATTCCCAACATAGTGCCCAGTGAATATCAAGTATCACTGTACCCAAGGACTCTTCCTCTTTACCACTTAAGCTGCAGCTGCACTTGCAGTTATTTGATAGTTAATTGGAGTTGAGAGTCTTAAATACTTTCCTGACTGGATGTCAGGAAACCCCAATTCATGTACCACATTTCAGTTAATATGGAAGTATAGATGAGACCCTGAGCATGTTGACACATACATTTATTATTTTGATTTAACTTCAACATATGAGATTAAGCATGCGTCCTTCTTCTCTCTGAGCCTCAGAGTTCACTTAACATAATTTTTCATGTATTTCCCTGAAAATGATGAAATATCATGGATAAGTACAGTCTCAATGTGTTTAACACATTTTCTGTTCACTATTAATATTGAACTTAATTTGGCTGCTTGGTAAATTGCACTTGTCTTTTTTTCCTCCCATTATTCAATTTTATAGTAGTTATACAGAGTATTTTTTCAAAAAGCAATATATAAGACTTAATAGATAAAATGGAATGATTTGAAAACTGAAAGTTGAAAAAAATATTTGCAAAATTATTTTCTTTTCTTTTTGAATTAGTATAGACCTTGTGGCCCTTGTGATCATAGCCAATGGGTTTTACTCTGTTTTCTCTAAGTAGAAGACAATTTTTTTTCTAATTTATTCGGGTAAATATGACCAAAGTTTAATGAAAATACTGCATTGTCCACAGCAGAAGGGTAGCTACAATGACTAACTTAATTATAAGTTCAGCTCTAAAGGCATAATGTTTTCAGGGAAGTTGTAAATTTTACAATTGAACTCTTTCATTTTAATAAATTAATTCACCTAAGTAGCTCATATGGAGTCTTGGAATATCAATGTCATTATGAAAGAAATGGCACTTAAAATGTAACAAGTCATATTACTCAGTTCTGCCAGAAGGAGTAAATAGTAACTATTACAAAGAGAGGAAAAAATATTTTACCCACTGATTACAAAGATTTTTTTCATTTCATAGAAGCTATAAGGTAATAAGACATAAAAAAAAATACCACAATACATATGGTGGTGAGGGAGAAAATCAAGAAATGATGAGAAAGCCCCAACCAAACAAATAGAAATACTATTTCTCAAAAGCTACTATTTCTCAAAGCTACATAGTTCCATATCATATTGACCAATTTGTATATGATTATTAGAACATGATAAAGGATATGTAATATAGACTCAAAATTTACCTCACCCATAAACTAAAAACTTAGGATTTGCTATAAACTTGTTTCCAATTCATACTATCATACAAACACATGTGCACATGCATACACACACACGTCTACACATACACACATATGTGTCTTCCATAATATTATAAACAACTTCAGTTGTTGCAATGTTGTAAATTATTAAACTGTAGGAAGGAAGTTCATGTGATTTTGCTTTTAGTAATATTTTCATGATTGATGTCTTATTAATTATTAGTATATTCGTAAATTGTCAATCAATTATGGGACTTTTGATAGTAATTCATTAGTTTTATTACATTTCCATCTCTTCCATGAATATAACAAGTTCTTTCTTGGAACTAAAGAATCATATGCTGCTTTATGAGTGACCTTGCAAGCCAACTTTATGATTAGGGAACATCTTTGATCCCATAAAGTAAATGAAAACCATTGTTAAAAGAGCAAACAATTTGCTATTCACAACTTTTGAACCTGAAACCTTGCACTCAGAAGTAGATAAAGAAAGAAAATCTTCCCTAGCACAATTAATTTTAGTGAGCACAATCACAATATAAGTGAATTTCACTACTTTTTCTTCTTTCAGGTGTTAAAAAGAGCCTAAGTTGATCTACAATTAATTTTGTTCAGTGTAATCAAAGCTGGTCTTTTCCCAGGGTCGAGCCTCTACGCCCATCCCTTCTGTTCACACATCACAATCTGCATATTTTTCATTATTATAAAATTCCTACCTAGGGATTTTTGAAGTCTTGATAAAATTCCTGCACACACCTCTCCTCTGCCAAGTGACTAAGATGAATATCTCTGTTTAATTCCCCCAGAAATAAAAGCACATTGATGAATTTGTACAAGTTCTTAGGAAGAAAATTTTAGGTAGTAAAATGAAGTCACAGAAAAGTGAATGTGCTAAAAGAATTCTACAAGTACACATTCATGGGCATTTTGTATTTCTGAATGACTATGCCTTGATTTTGCCAACAAAGTACACAGAATAGAACAGAGTTATCTCTCTGAAGGAACAGAGGTGTCTACAATCTCTGAACATACACATATGATAAAAGCACAGGGTTAAAAAATGCACCTCACTCAGGGAAGAGCACATCTATGACTGGCTCACTAGCAGCATTTCCCACAACGTACCTTTACACACTCAGTTCAAATGCTGTTCCTCCTGAATTCAGTGCCACTACCAACTGTACTCTCAGTCATCATTAAACTTATTCCTTGGTTACAAACATTTAACAAGAAAAGGAGGAAAATAATGAAGCTTCTCTAAAACTAGCTGGTGCTGATGGTTGCCCAACCACATATTTACTAAAAATCATTCAAATTGATACATTTCCTGCTTTGTTTGAAATATCTCAATAATATGGTTCAAATTTAGACACAATTTAGAGGAAAACGGCAACCATAGATCACTATAATTAGATTTAAAAGTCAGTAGGCAAGAAATTCATTTATAGCCTTTAAATTTAAACTGCTATACTTAACATTTGTTTGGTGGTTATAGACATTTAAATTGTAATTGTCTTACTAAAATTGTAGAATAAGATTAAGGAAACTATCAGCCATCCATTAGTTATTATTAATGTTTATTCTCTCACAGAATCAATATTGAATCTGTGGTTTGTTTTTAAACAGTAGAAATAACTTTAAGGTATTCAATTAATTTCTGTTTGATTAGAACAGAGCAAAACTGAAGTTAATGTATGCCTATTCCTCTGTAATTTAGATGCAATACATTTGTTGCTAATACTGATAATTTTAGAGTGACTACGATTTTTATTATCTTTTAGCAATTTCTTTTTATATTGCAATAATATTTGAAATTTAGAAAGTAAATTATGACTCTTCATCTTAAACGGGTTTTAGAGGTCTTCACAATTTTTAAAAAATAGGTATTACATTATAGGGAAAATTATTTTGCTCACTGATTCCATTTACTGCTCTTGAGCCACTCAGTCCTTTTGCTTTCAGGTAGAGTCTCAAGTTTTTGTCTGGATTTAACTTCAGGCTACATACTTCCTATTTATGATTCTCTCATAGCTGAGATTACAGATGTGAGTCAGACTACCTAACAGCAACACATTGAGAAGGTAAACAAATATTTTTTTAAATGAAGTTAGAATGACAAAGATAAATATTTGCTTGATTTTTCAACATTATCTTTAAATTTATAGCAATATTGTTTCAATCAAGGATATTCACTATCCTAAATAAGTCCAAGTCTTGAATTTGTTAAGAAAATCCGACAGTAACATTTTGTTAACTTTTCTCTTTCTTACTGGACTTAAAATAAAAGGGAAAAATCAAATCCTTGTATTAATAAGATGCATTATAATGATCACTTACCAAAGATAGTTTAATGTTAATTTGCAGCTAATTAATACTTCACAGACAATTTCCCTGAATAAGAATTTGTAGTTTTATGTTAGAAAAATATTTTAGATTAATATACAATCAAGATCAAACTATTATCTCAAGTGAAAATTGAAAAACTTGATGTAAATGAGTAGAAAAGTTATATGTTGGTGAATGTTGTTCCCTGACTTTGCAGAAGCGAATTGTTAAGAATGCAAAACTCTGGGAGTATATAAAACATTTTATAGTTATGATTTCAGAAGGATAACAGTAATTACCTACAATATAATGTTAATATTTCATCTGAATTACATATAAATCATTTTTAGTTTATTTATACATACTAGATAGTTTTGTTTCCTCTTAGGATTCCCACATGGTCAATAAATAGACCAGCTCTTCTCTTTCTCTCTCTCTCCCTTTACCCTTATTTCTCTCTTTTCCCCTTTCCCTCTCTCTCTCCCTTTTTTCTTTATCCCTCCCTCCATTTCATTCTTTCTCATCTCTTCTCCCTCCCTTTCTTTTTTCCTTTTATAGCACTCCCCTCTTCTTTCTCCCTCCAGGAAAGCAGCTGGTCTTTCTTCTAAAACACTTCTGTTCATTTAACACTAATAGATGCTGATCAACACATTTAACGATGGGATGCATTTGACTTTATTTTCACAGCACAGTTTTATGTGATTACTTTGGATAGTGTTGACATCAGTGTAAGTAGTTAAAAAACTGAAAATAAATTAATCTGGCCTGTTAATTATTTAGAGTGCTTGACAGCTCTGATCAAACACTCTGTGTCAGCTTTTTCTAAGAGTTTCTTTAGAATAGGAATATTTCTTTAACACAAACAGTTGGGGAACATCTGGAAGGACAAAGTTGTATTGGAATGCTTGATATAAGATTCTCAAAATCACTACGATCCACAATATTCCTTGAATATAAAAGACATGCTGTTTGTTCATGGAGGATGATCATTAGAATGGTAATAAAACAAAAACCATAAATATGTTGTGAAGGTATTACAGTCTTCAAAAATATATTGCAAACTGAAGACCAAATTATAATTAAGAAATCTTATGTATTTGAAAATATAGAATACTTCCAATACATTTCTATGAAGTGAAGACTGTAATGTTACACTAATTAGTAAAGTTTCTTTTTTCCTTTTTGCTGTTTTCTTTTTGTTTTATGGTGACAGTAATGAGGCTGGAATCTTGGACTAGGGCAATGTCCCTGAGCTCTTTTGCTTATGGCACTGAGCCACATATTTCAAGCTTATCTGTGACTCATTGAAAAAAAGAGTTTCATTGATTTTTCTTGCCTAGGCTGGTTCCAACCTTGTACCTCAGAACTCAGCCTCCTGAGTAGCTGGGATTACAGACATGAGCCACCAGCTCCAGTGTAAAGGGTTTCTGATGAACCTTACTTAGAAAGTAAACATATTATTTTATCATCAGAAAGACAATTTTTATTTCTTATTTCCAAAATTAGTTTTAGGACTACATTTTATTAGATATTGTAATTTTAACTAAATTCATGTAAGTCTTTAATTTACATTTTATATAACCAATTTGGGTATATTTGTTAGTATGTAAATATAAACACTCATATGTCTATTACCTTAGAGACATTCACTGATTTCTGCTTGGGGATGGGCAGCCAATAGCATTTATATTCCTTCAGAGTAATCTGTTATTATATACAGAAACTGCTGGGTTGGGAATATGGCCTAGTGGCAAGAGTGCTTGCCTCATATACATGAAACCCTAGGTTCGATTCCCTGGCACCACATATATAGAAAATGGCCAGAGGTGGCGCTGTGGCTCAAGTGGCAGAGTGCTATCCATGAGCAAAAAAAGAAGCCAAGGACAGTGCTCAGGCCCTGAGTCCAAGCCCCAGAACTGGCAAAAAAAAAAAAAAAAAAAAAAAAAAAATTTGCTATTTTAATATGTAAGTGTATCATAAAAGTCACAAGCATTGTACTTTTCAACTGAGAAGTGACATACATAACCACAAATGCTTCAGAGTCTCTTAAAAGTTGGGTGATAAAATACATTTATTTATCAATCTATCTCTATCATCTATCTATCTGTCTGTCTGTCTGTCTGTCTATTGCCAGTTCTAGACCTTATACAAAGGCCCTGAGCACTGTCTCTGGCTTCTTTTTGCTCAAGGCTAGCACTCTACCACTTGAGCCCACAGCGCCACTTCTGCCATTTTCTTTTTATGTGGTGCTGAGGAATCAAACTCAGGGCTTCCTGCATGCTAGGCAAGTGCTCTACCGCTAAGCCACATGTTGAGCCCAGGAGATAAAATTCTACATTACACAAATGAAATATGTTTCAGAGACATTAGTTGAAACTCTGATCAGTCTGTAATTTTCAACCTCTGATTATCACTGCTACTCAGTAAGGTCATTCATTTATTTAAAGAGAAAAGTTACTAGTATCTATAGTCTTCATCCTCTACCAACTCATAGCAGCACAAAAAGCTAAATTATTTTAGAACACTTGATATAGGCACAGTTCCTTTGTGGTCTCTGAATTTGATCACATTCATAAAAAGTCAGTGAACATGAAAAACGAACACAGGTATCTTAAATATGTTATTATGATAACATTCTTTAAATTTTCATTCAAAGGACAGAGTTTTTAGGAAGAATCATGAGATTTTTGTAAGTGTGTTTTAAAGGATAAAATTAGAAATAAGTATTATTAACATGGAGATTGTTAGGAAAATGTTTAAACCTAAATCCCAGCTGTAATAAGTACCTTGTGAATAAAAACATGAATCTTAAAAATCCTCAACAGAATCTGGCTTTGAGCACATCCAGGCATATTTATCAACTTCATAAAGTGAAGCTCTTCCACCCACCCCACTATCAGGAATACACACACACTGATAATTCCAGCTTCCAGGTTCCATATGCCAGGCAGACTCATTTTGCTTTATATTGCGTATGTGAAATTCATATAGATTGATATTCTAACTTAGCTCAAAATAGTTTATTAACATGTAGTATATTATAGTGTAATATATCTACCAATATATCAGGGTTTCTTGCTTGTTAAGGCAGACATTTTTTCACTTGAGCCACAGATCCAGCCTTTTATATTTCAGCTACTTTTTCCTAACAGGGTTTTACATTTTTCCCATAGTGTTCTCAGACTAAGATTCTACTATCTACACTGGGATTAAGGTGTTATTCGCCATGCCCAGTGTAGCAACTATATTTTTAACTCAATTCCATTTAACTCAAGAGAGGATTGCGCCTCTAAGTAACCACAGGTCCATAGAACATAATAGAACATTCAATATGGTAAAGTATATGTTTGTTTCTACAGAGTAAAATCCCATTCTCCAAAACAGATTATATGTTGGTTCACAGAAAAACTGACCACAAATTTTAAAACCATGAACATTTTACCTATTTTATTAAGTACTGGCCCCTATACCTGCATTCAGTATCATAATTTGAACTCAAGGCCTCCCATTGTTTGACTTGGTTGTTTCACCCGCATTCTACTACTTTAGTCATGCCTCATGGCCACTTTTATACTGCTTGTTCTGCAAACAAAGTCTCAAGGAGTTTCCTCCCCGTTATTGAAAACCCTGCTTCTCTGGATCTCAGTCTCCTGAGTACCTAGGATTACACATGAGAGCCATTGTTACCTGCCCTCAAGTATTTGTTTATGATGAAGTAAGGAGGGCAGATCTGGCCAGCACCCCCTTGGCCATATGGGAATTGCAAGATCTGGCATCTTGTCCTTAAGGGTGAGCCTGAATTCCTAGGAGAAGGGAAGTCACACCCCCAGGTGATGAGCGTTCCTGAATCCCTGTTGACAGGGTGGGCATTTGGACTATTGGTTACTGAGCCTGTCAGTCAAGTGCCTGGAACTGGGAGCTTTCTGTGGACCTGCCCCCTCACCTGACCCTATGAAGGGTCAGAACAGCTCAGGCTCCAGTGCCCCATGCCACATGTCTCCTTGTTCTAGTCCTGTGTCCTGTGTCCTGGTTCTTTGGTCACCATGGCATTCCACTTCAGCTCTCCATTGGAGCTGAATTAGTTTGTTGGTATTGCTGTTGTTCTTTCTTTCCTCTCTGGGCTGTTTCCTAACAGTGTTAAGGGCATTTGAGAGCTGAGGGCCTTTGTAACAACTAGCTGCCTGCAGAATTCTCATGCTCTAATAAAGATTCCAAGATTCAATCCTTCAGTATGTGGCTTCTCTGATTATTTACTGTACAACAATGGCTACCAGCAAATGAAACTAAAATCAGCTGTCACCCACTGATCAACTCTCTCTACACCCTTCTCTCCAGGCTTTGTTATATATGATATAGCTCCCTTTGGTGTTCTACTTTTGGAGCTTTTGTGTTCTACTCTTGGAGAATTTATCTGGATGTTTCTAGATTTACTGAGTTTTTGTGTTCTCTCTCTCTCTCTCTTTCTCTCTTTCTCTCTATTTCTCTGTGTGTGTGCACACGTGAGTGTGTTACTGGGGCTTTAAATCCAGAGCCTTGTGCTCTTGCTCAGAGTATTTGCTCACTGCTTACTCTCCATCACTTGAGCCATGCCTCCCTCTCTGGCTTTTGGCCAGTCAACTGAAGATAAGAATCCAGTAGATTTAGCAGGGCAGCTGGTTTCCAACTGAAATTCTCACATTTCAGTCTATCAGTATGAGCCAGCAGTACCCAACGTTTTCCACATTTCAAAAAGAAATAAGAAGAAAGTTCTTTTGAAGAAGAACATTTTAACTCAATGTCAATTCATAGAGTGAGTGAGTCCCTGAGCCTTGTCCACAGTGATTACATGGGGTGAGCACTCAATTGAGGAAAGAAAATAACCAAATCTGTGCATGTCATGTATTAAATATGGCTTTTGAACTGAACAATTCCCTGGATACAAAGTCAGTTCTCTGGTCCACTTCACACAGGCTCTCTAAAATACTGAACAGTTAAATTTTCCTCTTTAGATATGCTGTAGCATGTACCCATAGGATTGCATTTATCAATATTTTCTTGTAAGGTATTTATACAATGCTGTAATATAAACACAACAAACACTTAAGTATCTCTATAAAGAGAGACATAGTTTACAAGTTATATAAAATATAATATCTATTTAAAAGGTAAAGAGTCAGGAGTTTGATGCTATTTGCCAAAGGCCATAATGAGAGGAACATCTCAATCTCATTTACACTGTATTTTATTTTCATAATTCCTTGAATATTGTTCTTTTCCACTTATAAGAATTTATGCTATACAATGTAGAATGCTTCTTGCTCTTACTAGGAATTTCTTGAAGATTAACTTTGATCACCAAATTTTAGAGGCATTTCTCTTTCCCTGTCTGTCACTGAATACAAGCCACACTACGCTAGTTACATTTAATATATTACTGTTGAAGTAAAGATACTTTGATTTTGAGAAAGACATCTGACTCCAAATGGGGTTTATCCTCAAAGAAATCAGAGTATGATGACTAGGAATGATCATGCAATGATAATCTTGGAAGGATATGATAACAGTTGAAAAACAAATGAAGAATGATAATGACTATACGATATATATGATAATTTTTATAATAAATACGAAGTACAATTAAGATTTCACATAGCATAAGGATTGTTTTATGCTAAGTACAAAGAAGTCTCTTATTGTACCAAGTGATTTAACCTGGTTTAAGTAAATAATGCAAATAGCCATAGTATTTATTTTCATTAACAAGAGAATCCCAAAGATGTAGAAATTTCTGATTTGCATTAGGTCACCAAACAATGTATGATACACTCAGAACTAGAATCCATGAAAAAAAAATCAGGGATAAGTTCTCTATTACTAGAGGTTAGTAGAGAGTCTTGTTTCATTAACATGGATGAAAGCAATTAAAATGTTGCAGGCTATTGAAGGTACATTGAAATAAGTTTATTTTATATTAAGAGAATGCCATTGAAACATATTTGAGTGATAAAATCTGAAGTATGGCAAGTGCTTGGGAAAAAGAATAAATGAAAAGTAAATTTACAACATAAGAAAGGTGTAAGGTAAGTTTTTCTTAAACTGATGTCCACAACTAAAATGACATCAATAGAAACTTGAGACTAGTTCTTCATTAAAAAGTTCTTGAAATTGGAGATTTCTGGAACCTTTCTTAATCTCATCTTCAGCTAGTTGACAGCACACCATAAAGAGAAGAGGAATCTTAATTATCTACCTCTTAAAATACCCAACTATTTTGCAAATAAAATATTTTATGGTGAACAAATTAGAAAAATTGCTTGGTATTGATTACATAGTCATGAAATTAACTAGAGCTGTGAGTCATGAAATGAGAAGCACACTGTCTTATGTTTCCTCAAGAGTAAATAGCATGCCAGTGTTGTAGTTAGGAAAATGTTATAATTGTGCCTGAAAACAGACATCTAGCTGTAAAAATTCCACAAAAATTTGTTATGCTTTTTTTTTTTTTTTTTTAGGTTTAAAAGTAGCAATGTTTGGGCTGGGAAGATGGCCTAGTGGCAAGAGTGCTTGCCTCGTATACACGAAGCCCTGGGTTCTATTCCCCAGAACCACATACATAGAAAATGGCCAGAAGTGGTGCTGTGGCTCAAGTGGCAGAGTGCTAGCCTTGAGTAAAAAGAAGCCAGGGACAGTGCTCAGGCCCTGAGTCCAAGGCCCAGGACTAAAAAAAACCAACCAACCAAAAGTAGCAATGTTTATTAAATGATGACAGAACCACAGTATACAACTCTTGGGTAATCCACATGTCTAGACATAATTTATACTTTTGAAAGTAAATTCTTATTTTTTCTTTGCTGACGATCTTAATTTTTTTTTGAGAAATCTGGATTAGAAGAGTGACATTGGTGTTAATTTTTTTCCCTACCCACTTTCCAAAGCAGGTGTTTTAAGAGTTATATCCATTTGTGTTTCCTTAGACTGCTTATCACTGGTTAGCTCTGAAAAACACATTAACTCTGTTATAGCCAACTTGGGAGTTGGGTGTCGGGGTTTTTTGAATCACATTCTTCCAGCAATGACAATTTTCTTGGTCAATTTCAGACCCAGGGAGCATCAAAAGTCTGACTTTTCTTACCAGTTCTTTTTCTAAAAGATCCTTGTCATATGTCCAACATTCTTTTCCAAGACTGGGAAGATGGGGTGATTGGGCAAAAATAAATATCTGTTGAATCTTCAGAGATGCATTGTCTTTTTTTGCTGTTGTTTTTAGCCGATATGTGTTTGTAACTAGTAAATACCCTAGAACTAGCTCCTGAAAGGTGCACACATAAAAAACCATATATAGTGTCAAGTTTTAGGTAAAATTTTCCATCCTATTATAAGTAATATAAGGACATCTACAAAGAAAAATGATTAGAATGCCTTCTATTTCTGTCTTGCCTAATTGCTCTGACTAGAACTGCCAATACCGTATGAAATAAAAATGGCAAGAACGGATATCCTTGTCTTTTTCCTGAACTTAGAAATTAAGCTTTCAGCTTTTCACTATTATTTCTGACAGAATTCCAGTGTTCTTAAATAGATCCTATATTGATTGAGGTACCTACCTTCTAGAACTACTTGAAGAGTAATTTAATGAAAGTTGCTTAACTTTTGTGAATTTCTTTTTTTCTGCATTTGTTGAAATGTCCACGATTTTCCCTCCCCCCCAATTCTGTTAATGTGAAATTCAGACTTGTGCGTTTGTATAGACAAAGCCATATTTGCTTCCTAGAGACAAAATCCACTTGTTCATGGTTTATAATTATTTTGATTTGCAGTTTAATTTTTAAGCTGGTTTTTGTTGAAAATTTTTTATCTATGCTTATTAGAGATTTGGGGGCAGTATTGTTAATTTGTTGCAATGTGTTGTTTAGCATTGGTATTGGTATAATGCTGGCCTCTGAAAAGGACTCTAAAAGCATTTTTGTGTCTTAATTTTTAGAAGTTTAGTTGTAGTCATCTTGCCTTGCTGATTAGTTCCTGTGCCTTATTTAAGAATTCAAGCATACACTATTTTTCCATCTCTCTCCTCCCTGCTGGGAAGCAAAAGTTAATATTCTTTTGATGAAACCAAACATCAAGCAAACTGGACAGTATTTCTCTATTTTCTCTTCCTGTGTCTGTGTCAGTCTCATTCTCTCTCTGCCTCTGTGTGTGAGTCTGTGTCTGTGTCGTCTGTGTGCATGTCTCTCTCCATCTCACTGCTTTGCACCAGATGCAGGATGAGGAGTAATTCTTCATTTCATATAATCGCAGAGATATGGTACCAAGAAGCCAGAAGATAGTAAGACTAAACAGGTTGCTATCTAGCTCTAGAACGTACTTTCTATCACAAACTATACTCCCTTGAACAGCCTCTGAAAACCTGAACATTATATTGACCGAGCTTTGAGCTTGAATTCCATTGTCCCCTTTTGTCTGGAAATAATAATGAGGCCTTGTTTTCTTTGCTTTGAATCCTTGTTCTTCTCATTTGTGGATAGGTATTGTACAACCAGAGAACTCAACTTGTGAAAACTGGATCCACTGAGAATACCGATATTTTTCTTTAACCGTTTGGTAGAACTGAGCAATCATAGATTTGTGGATCTGGACTTTCTTTTAATGGAGACTTGCTACTGATTCAATCTTTATGTCATTATTGGACTTTCTACCTTTCTTATATCTTCATGATTTAGTTTTAGTCTTTTGTTATGTGTCCAACAATGTATCAATTTATTGTAAATAATCCAATTTGTTGACATCTGTTGTTCATCATCTTTTAGTCTGTGTAGTTTTCTGTTGCACTTGTCACTTTTATTTTTACTTCTGACTTTCAGTCTTCTTTCTTAGTATAGCCAAAGATTTGCCAACTTTGTTCATAAAAGAACTTCAGTTTAATTAAACATTGCTTTTTTTTCTCTAATCTCTATTACTGCTTAAAAAATCATCTTTTCTTTATTCATTCAACTGATAGATTTGGGCATAGTTTATCCCTACTTTATCTTCATTCTTGACATAAGTGGTGGGTTATTAACTAGTGATTAATTTCTTTGTTTCTTATATCTATTTTACTTTTTGGTAGTTCCCTACATTTTTCTTGGAATCAGGTAATATTCTTAGCATACAAGATATTTCATTGTAACATGTCCATATGTGCCTGCCATGTATCTTGATTTCATTCATTGCCTTTGTCATACTCTCTTATTCTTTCTCCCTTTCTCAGAACAATTCAATAAGCTTTCTTGTTCTATTTCCAAACAGAAATTTAAATTGCTTTTGTAACACTCATCTTCTCCATTCACCTTCCTTACTACCCCCACCCTTGACAAGCAATATTTTCAATTTCTGTCATTTTTGTATGCTACTTTGTCACAGGAGTTACACTGTGGTGTTTTACACATGACAATGCATATACAGTTCTTCAAGCAGATTTACTGTAGCTTCCCGCAGTTGCTTCCCTCCTACCCACACTGCATTACTCAAAAGCTATCAGCAAGATACACACACAAACACAAGCTCTCAGTCTGCTTCACACACACATACACAAGCACATGTCTTTCATATGTATGTGCATAATCATGTTCCAAATTTAGTTCACAGACCTGCCTATTATACATGATCTCATATATGTTTAATGTTTTAGTCTAACACCAACATGTAAAAATGCAAGTTTTGCTCCTCTAGTCCTGGCCTGTTTTACTTCATGGGATGCTTTCCATCCATTTTCTTGAAAATTATATTGTTTCATTCTTCTTTTTGACTGAAAAGTACTTCACTGAGCATATGAACCACATTGTCTTGATCTGTTCATCAGTTATAGAGCATCTGGGCTGTTTCTGTTTCTTGACTCTTGTGAATAGTACTGCAACATACATTTCTTCAGATGATTCTGTTGTATTCTGACTCATTACCTCCAGATACATGATCTAAGAGGGAGACTGCTGAATCTTAGACATCTTTGGCAGGTGCTATGTTTGCAATGGAGATGTTGACAAATTGAATACCGATATTCATTTATATCTAATATCATCAACTTCAAAGTCGCATTTCCTTTTCCCCTTCAACTCATTAGTTGTATAGGAATGTGTTATTTGTCTTTCATATATTTGCAATTTATTTGCTTTTAATTTTTCTTACAATTTCGATGGAACAAGACACCTGATATTTCACAGAGCAGTAAGTACATATGTAAGACCATCTAAAAATACTAATTTACATGTTCATTTCTCACCAAAATGTAATCCCATCTTTCTACTACTAATATCTCCATCTGAATTTTGCAGATCTCCTTTTTCCTGTGTTACCTTATTTTATACTTACCCGAATCACTTTGAGGTATTACTGGCAACGATTTTCTGTAAGCATCTTTGAAGGACTCTTACAAATCAAGTTAAACATATTATCCATAAGCTTCCAAGAATTAAAAAAATGTAAATTAATGAATAACGTTTTCAGGTAGTAATTCTATTTTCACCTTTGTCTCTACTTAGTCTTCTGATGTTGACATTTGCTGACATTCCGTCATCAATCTTTGAGTCAGTGGCTCATTTTATGTCTCATCAAGTCACATCTGTTCTTAAAATTCATTTTGAGCAGAATGTATTATCGCTAATGTCCTATCCAAATCATTATAATCTGGAATGGAAATTTACACCATACTAAAAGAATAAGTTAATGGCTGATGGTGAAAAAAATCTTAATAGAATTGTTCCATCTAACACTTTAAGATTCAAAGCCATATTTTTAATTTCCAAATAATTACAGAGGAGCATTGCAGTCTTTTTTTTATAATGAATCAGGAGTGAGCGGGGGCTTTCTGTCTGTGTATCTATTATCTTCATGGCTAGCATTACTGTGAGTGCACTCTATAAATGCATGATTTCAGGAGATAAATTAACACAAGACAGGCACAAATATTGCCGTTGAGATGGATGTGAGGGAAGTGTCAGTTATGACAATCTTGTTTGCTGCCAGTCTTGTTTGGATGAGCTGCCCAACTATCAGCTTTCAACCTGGCAACTGAAATTTCAATGAGTAATTTCCTCATTCCTAATTTACTTATTTCTTCCTCAGTCAGTTGTAGTCAGAAACTCTTTGCCACAATTCCCTGAAATTATTTTGTTATTATTACGAATAATATCCTTACTGGAAGCCAATGATAATTTTCAGCTTTACTTTATTTCAACACACAGCAATATCTGACCTTATTTTTATTCTAGTATATGTGGAAACAGCCTTCTCCCTTTTTGACTTGTTTACAGCTATTTCTTCTCTTTTTTTTCTCTCTAAATGTTAGCTTTCCTATACATTTGATATCCTTGCCACCAGAGTGTGTGTGTGTGTGTGTGTGTGTGTGTGTGTGTGTGTGTGTGTGTGTTAACAAACCATACTTCTCAATGACTGTGACTGTCTCTGAGTTCTCCATTGTGGCCCATGGCTCCTCTGAATGATCAGTTGTTCTGTCCTCACATCAAAAGTAATCCACAAACAGTCCCCATTACCTAGTTTTTTAATCTTAGCCCTTTGGACTAGCTCTCAGCTAGTTTTAACTCTTAGCATCTTATTATAGACAGGTTACGTGGTGTACTTACTTTTTTTTTTCTTCCCATTTTCCAGAATAGGACTTAAAATTACTTTAAAAATACAAATTTACTTTCTTGTAACAGGATCCAGCTCATCCTTACTCAATGATTATTTTTCCATGACTGTTAAGACAAAGGAAATTCTTTTTTTCTAGTCGCCAAGCTGACTGTCTGTAATGGAACTTTCCAAGAAAATATGACAAAATTACTCCTGTTACAATAGTATACTTCCTGTCCTTCATATTATCCTACACTCAGTACTCATCAAAACACACACCACTCCCTTTTACAAGGGGAGGATTAGAACTATTCATGGTAAGAACTAGGTTATTAGACACCATTCTGGATGTTCTGAGTTACTTCCCCCCTCTATGTACTTATAGATGTTTATTCTCAGTGAACCTAAGTGATCTGGCATTCATATTTTATGTAACTTACATATGTAAGTCTTCGGTGTTAACAAATTCTGGCATTTCTCTCGTGGACCAGTGTCAAAATCCCGGTTCCTTGACCTAATATATACATCATGGTATCTGTTTCATTTAACACCATGTGGGTCCTATACAGTTTCATTACTCTGATAACAATTACTGCATGTGATATAATTACTTAACTAATGAGGTTATACAATGGAGTGCAAACAATAATACCCACTTCTTAACAGAAGAAAATCTGTTTGAAAAGGTAAAGTCTATATTTAGCTAGAAAGTATACACTCCTAACTTGAATTGCAAAAGATCAGAGGGAAATCAAAGATTCACTAAATTGATATAATTTTACCAATTTGTTTACAAATGCAGTATGTGATTATTTGGTCATTTTCCTGAAGATATGCCTGTAGGTTTACAAGCTACCTCAAAATCTTTACGAATTATAGCTCTGTAAATAAGCATGAGCTCTTCCGCAAGCGATGATTTTTTTTTCATTCTTAGTTTCCCCTTTGATTGTAAAAAGCAGTTATTTTGGGATGTTTCAGCTGAAGCACTATGCTGTACTAAAGCATGGGCCATTCACGCTGCATCAGGACGTAGGCAAGCCAGTTGAAAAGCTCAACTTAAAAGAGATCACCATTTTAGCCCAAGGTCCAGTAACAAACTCTTAGAAGGAGCATCTTTTTTTTTTTTTTTTGTGGTCCTGTTAGTGATTCATGAAATGCTTTCTCCTGTGTCACAAAAGAACCAAAGTGGTTCTTTTCACCTGTATCACAAAATGGTTTGTAGTAGATAAAAATATTGCAAAGAAGTCATCTATTTGCAATTATTGAAAGGACATAGAAAAATCAACCTGGTTTCATCTTCTTTCAACTATTTAAAACAAAATAAGATGAAAATAGGTGCTTTTCTTCTCTACTGACATAAATTTTAATTTGCCATCTCAAGTATTTCAAAACTACATCATGTCAATAAAATTCATTCATATGTAAATACAGCACTTACCTGGAGATGCATTAAAGCTTACATTACCAAGTATTTAAGATTTTAAATATTCTTAGTCTGCTGCACAATACACACAAAGCTGAATAATGCTATTCTGCTAAACCAGTCATTTCTTGTTGAAATATTACAGACATATTAATTCAGCACATGCATTATTGCTTTTAAATACCTACCAAAGGAGAATATATATCTACATGTAACGAAATAAAAAGCCCAATGGCACAGAGTTTCAGGGGGAAAAAAGAGTTCCTGGGCTTCATTCCTTTTTAAAAAGGTATATTTGTAACTACGGATATCTATAAATATATTCTAAGAAAAAACTTAGTCTGCTACAGAAAATGTGAACTCTGAAATATACCTTCAGTATAGTCTTAAATCCCTATGTTATCAAATGTAAGAGGAAAGTTTATTTTCAATAATATATATATATGTTTGTAAAATAGCACAGTATTAAAAGAAAATATCACCATCTTCTACCTATATTTTTTAGAACACCTTAAAATTTATGAGCATACATAACTCCACCTGCCCTTTTTTTCTACCTGGGGGTGTTA
Organism: Perognathus longimembris pacificus; assembly: GCF_023159225.1. Taxonomy (NCBI): domain Eukaryota; kingdom Metazoa; phylum Chordata; class Mammalia; order Rodentia; family Heteromyidae; genus Perognathus; species Perognathus longimembris. The sequence goes on along the minus strand of NC_063176.1, from coordinate 10,551,356 downwards.
AATTTGTGACCTTACTTAGACATGCACCATTTACCAAGCAAATTTGGGAAGTTTCTCAGAATTCTTGACCATAATGTTAAAATATTACTCACCAGATTCACATTTCAGGCTACATTAACTAAAAATGAGCGCAGATTAAAATAATGATTATGTAAGAAGACCTTTCTGAATGCAATCTCACTGTCACAAAGCAGGGTCAATTAGAACTATTGTTAACACTCTTAGGAAAGGATTCATCTTGATGCTTTTGTAGTTGTCTTTTTCATTTACTTGCCAAGAGAATCTACTTTCGGTTCAAGTAATACTTATGTCTAAGAAGTTATTAATGCTATGAAGCAATCATTATGCATCTCACTTGTAATCTGCTACAGGATTTTTTTATATGCAGTATGTCAACTCATTGTACCCTCTTCGTAATGAGGTCAGTATCCCCATCTATAATTGCGAGGTCGTGTGACAAAGGCTTACAGATTTCATCTGTGTGTGGTCACAAGTCTAGAACGGTGCAGTACTTCTAGATCAGAAATTCTGCCTGTATTCTAAACCAGTAATGTAGTACTACTCACATTTTAGACTTGTTTAGACTTAACGTTGTTAACGAGTTTTGTCTTTGGGTGTGTTTTTAATATACATATATATGTAAAGTAAAATTTTGTCAAGGTTTGTAATTTGAAAAGATACATTACTTTTTCTTTTTCTTTTTTTTTTTTTTTTACAAAGTCTATGCCTTTTATTTTATACCTAGTTTCAAATACAGTTACTTTCAGACAGGCTATCTAGCTGCTAAAGTAATAAATAAAAAAGCATTATCTTAAAATTCAAATTATAATTGGCATTCATATGACAAGTGTTTCTAAACATGTATGTCCAATGTAAGATTCAATAATGAGGAAATAAATAAAACCAGAACCATCAGATTCAGCAGTTATCACTTTGGTATTTCTATTGAAGTACTTAAATGGTATGAATTGACTTGAAATGCTCTTCACATATCACCTATTTATTGATTATCCTCTATGTTGTAAGAAGATAACTAATTAATCAATTACAACAACGTCTGGTATATAGAATGCCAAATGATGTCAGCATCATAAAGACTTGATAAAATATTTCTGTAAGATCATCCTAATGATGCAGTACAATTTTTGTGTTTCCCCCCCTTGTTATAGAGTAGTCACTAAATTACAATCATGATTTATTTCCTCAATTGGAAAATCTTCTGGTGAACCTGATAACTTTAGAGAAGAATTAGTAAAATACATGTTTGTTTTATGCATATGTAAGATAATTTTTTTATTATTTCATACATACTGTATTTCACTGTGTTTATCACAGGTATTCTTGGAGCACATTTTTCCAATATCATGTAATTATAAATAATTCATGAGCTATAGTAGCAATTAATTACATTAGTGTTATCTTGGACATGTAAAACATAATTGCAATTTAATTTTAACTTTATGTTGTTTTGACTTTTGTACATAATAGACAATGAAAGATTGTCACATAGATATGAAATATTATTTTAGCACAACATGTGATTCTATTCCTTCATATTACATTTCTCTCACATTGAAAATATATTTATTATTGATATTAAGCAACTCTTCAAATTGGTAACAACAATTTACATATTAGTGAGCATGTAAATTTGGCACCTCAAAGTGCTATCATACTATAGTTTTTAAATATAGTACTAAGATACTCCTTGATCACTTCTATGTTCTTTATATTTTCATTGGAACAAACAGCTTAAGAATTGCTTTATCTTGTACTTGCCCTTTTGAAAGGTGACTGCTAGAAATTCTGTGTCTGAATTACTTGTGATTCACATTTCTATTTTAATTGAGCAAGCATCATATGCAGAATGTGTGTTATAGTCATATGTCTTTGCAAAATGAATAAACGTATAATCACAGTTCTTCTCCTCTGTGCATTATTTTTACTGAAAGATATAGGAATTCAATAGTGAAATTCAAGGTACCATATTATAAAAATAGTGAAAACTATTTCCTATAAGCATTTTTTTCATCTTGACTTACAATTTGTGCTGGAACTGCTTTAAATATCAGAATATTATTCTATACCCTCAAAAATATGATACTTCACAAAACATGGCTCTTAGTGGTTTCACTTTGTGCTTACTTTATTTATCAGATATTTTTCCCACTATGATTCATAACCTTTTTTGCCAGTCCTGGAGCTTGAACTCAGGGCCTGAGCACTATCACTGGCTTCTTCTTGCTCAAGGTTATCACTTTACCACCTGAACCACAGCATTACTTCAGGCTTTTTCTGTATATGTGGTGCTGAGGAATCAAAACCAGGGCTTCATTTAAACAAGTCAAGCATACTACCACTAGGCCACATTCCCAGCCCATGATTCATAACATTTATAAGGAAAATTACCACAAAAATGTGCTCAGGCAGTACCATGTATTCAAAACTTAGTATACTCTCTAGCACGTAAAAGATATGCAAACTTATAAACAATACAAATGTCATCATATTTACCTTTTTCCTTCTTTATTGTCAAAATGAAGTACAGAAGGGTTACAGATTCATATGTAAAGCAAGTACATTTCTTTTTTTTTCTTATTTATTGTCAAAGTGATGAACAGAGAGGTTACAGTTTCATACATTAGGCATTGGATACATTTCTTGTACTGTTTATTACCTCCTCCCTCATTCCCCCTCTCCCCTCCCCCCATGAGTTGGTTCAGTTGGTTTACACCCAACAGTTTGGAAAGCTTTTGTAGTCTTTTGTCTTTTTATCCTTTGTCTCTCCCGATTTTGATATTCCTTTTCACTTTCCTAGATCTAATACCAGTATATACAGTTTCCACTGTACTCAGGAGGCAAGCTTTTTTTTTTTTTTTTTTTTTTTTTTTTTTGCCAGTCCTGGGATTGGACTCAGGGCCTGAGCACTGTCCCTGTTCTTTTTGCTTAAGGATAGCACTCTGCCACTTGAGCCACAGCGCTACTTCTGGCCATTTTCTATATATGTGGTGCTGTGGAATCGAACCCAGGGCTTCATGTATAGGAGGCAAGCACTGTTGCCACTATGCCATATTCCCAGACACTCCAATGTACTCAGATAAGATACAGTGATAGTGCAGGTACAACCACAGGAAGGGCATAGAAGAGGATCATCAACAATACAAGCTAAGGTTTCACATGGCATGTTGAAAGCAATTACAACAGTGATATAACAATCATTTCCATAACATGGTGTTCATTTCACTCAGCATTATCTTATGCATTCATAGGGCATCACTATTAGGTTCTTGTGATCCTCTGCTGTGACTAGCTTAAACCTGTGCTAATTATTCCCTATGAGGGAGACCATAGAGTCCATGTTTCTTTGGGTCTGGCTCACTTCACTTAGTATAATTTTTTCCAAGTCCTTCCATTTCCTTATGAATGGGACAGTGTCATTCTTTCTGGTAGCTGCGTACAATTCCATTGTATATGTGTACCACATATTCTTGATCCTCTCATCTACTGAGGGGTACCTGGGTTGGTTCCATATTTTAGCAATGACAAATTGTGCTGCGATGAATGTAGTTGTGCTGGTGACTTTAGTGTAGTCTTGCTTGTAATCTTTTGGGTAGATGACCAAAAGTGGGGCTGCTGGGTCATAGGGGAGCTCTATGCTTATCCTTCTGAGGAACCTCCATACCACTTTCCAGAGTGATTGAACCAGTTTACATTCCCACCAACAATGAAGTAGGGTTCCCTTTTGGCCACATCCCCTTCAGCATTTATCATTATTAGCTTTCTTGATAATGGACATTCTTACTGGAATGAGGTGGAATCGCAATGTTGTTTTGATTTGCATTTCTTTTATGGTCAGGGATGTTGAACACTTCTTCATGTGTCTTTTGGCTGTTCTCAATTCCTCTTCAGAGAAGTCCCATTTAAGGTTTTTATCCCATTGTTTAGGAGGCCATTGGTTCTTTGAGCATTTGTTTTGGAGGAATTTAATTTTTTGAGTTCTATGTATATTTTAGATATGAGGCCTTTGTCTGTTGTATGGCTGGTAAAGATTTTCTCCCAATCTGTAGGCTTTCTACTTATCTTGCAAGCTATGCCCTAATGTTCACCATTTAAATAGCTTTTCAAATACTGTTCTTAACATTTTAATACTTTAGCAACAGTTTTTAATTTTTATCAAGCCATGCAAAACATCTTTCTTTATTTTGGTGTAGGTAATTGTGGGATATTTATCCTTTCATAATTATTTTCTCAGTATCTTGAACATTTATAATAATAATATATGAGTGTAATATATTATTATAATAATATACTATTATATATTAATATAATATATTATTATAATACATTATTGTATTATAATAATAATTAGTATATAGTATACTATTAGTATATATTATTAGTATATAATTAGTATTATGTTATAATAATATATATTATATATATATATTATAACCTGTCCTGTGGTTTGAACTCTGAGCCTGAGCACTGTTCCAGCGCTTCTTTTTGCTCTTGGCTAGCATTCTACCACTTGAGCTACAGTGTCACTTCCAGCTTTTGTGAGAAGTTTAATGGAGGTAAGAGTCTCAAGGACTATCTTTTCCAAGCTTGTTTTGAACCATGATTCTCAGTTCTCAGCCTTCTGAGTAGTTAGCACTACACTTCTGAGCCACTGGCATCCAGCTATATCTTTAGGATGAACATGTGAGCATTACATTGAGAGGTTCGTGGTGCACAGATATACTACCAGCTCTTTTCCTGAACCATTAGAATGAATTTGCATTGCTGACTTGTCTCAGAGTGTCAAGTAGTCACAAAAGTTGCAATACAAACCTAAGAAGTGACATTGGTCAAGTGCCATTTTACTCATAACCTCACTTACAGAATTGGACCACTTCATACAACTACTTCATACATTTTTAAGAAATCAACAAAATATTTTCTTAAAAGGAACAAAAAAAATCTCAAGGAGGTAGACAGAAAGAGAGGAGAAATATTCCTACCAACCTGAAAATTCAGTTTTTAAAAATTTTGTTCTTAATCTATGCTCTTAATCATATGAAAAAGCTAAGCAACATTAAATCTTTTTTTTGTGTCTTAGTATACATGTGGACATTATAATAAATGATAAAAAAAATTGTGTCTTATAACCATGTGTTGTGGAACAGTTTATTTCCTTTTCTTTTTTATCTCTTCCCTTTTTTCTTCTTTTTCACTCTCTTTTTTTGTACTCAATACTGATATTATCTCATGGGCTAAACATAAAAACACAGCTAGAGTCAAATGCAATGCATCAGGGTATTGCTTGGAAATGTTTAAAAGGAAGAAAAAGCAACTTTAAAGAAAGTTAAATCACAGTACTATATATTCTGAAAATGCATAGTCATCATGAAACACATACTTAACTAGATGTGGGCCAAGAAGTTAACTCTTCAGTATAATGACTACCTGGCTGGACATGATAGCTCATAAATATAGTCTCAGCTACATGGGAAAAGTAAAATTAATTACAGAAAGATATATATGGAGAAATATTGAAAAGTGTAATATTTAAATGTTCATAATAGTCTATATTCATGCAAACTTCATATCCACTTGAAAAAGAATAGCTGGGGTACAAAGTTTGTGCTAAAGTAGAAAATGGAATTACAAGGATACTAATCTTTGATTTGAAGCTCATACAGAGATGATCTGTAGAATACGAAGAAGGAAGCCATAACTTTAAAATACAATTACATATCCAGAGTTTTGCTGAAATTATTTGATGATTAAAGTGAATTATCAAGTTAGTAATCAAAATGTCTAAATATCTGTACAAAATATTGCAAATATTTTATTTTATGTTTAAATCTCATGCACTCAAAGATTCCTGTGATACTGTTAACAAGTGAAAATGTATTTATAAATAAGATTTCTCTAAAGCTAAAAATTACTCAAGTCATTTTTTCTCTTCACAGTTTTTTTTCTCCGAAATGAAATCTTACTGACAAGTTGTATGAAAGCCATGTGTTAAATAATAATTTCTACCTGAGTTGTTTGTCTTTTACAATTGTCTAAATTCAGATGTGACATTATTGTTATTCACGTGTGGAAATAATTTGCCTCATGTTAGAATTTTAAGTATAATTTATTGATCAGTACTTCCAAATCTGTAAGGATTAGATCATATATTCAGGAATATAAATGCAGCAAGTAAAATATTAAATCATAGATACATAAAGAATTAATTATTTCTACTACTTAAGAAGCAGAAGGAAAACTAGAAACCTTACAATGTGCTGCCTAAACCTTAAGAGCATATTTTAGTCTTCCCTTTCATGGATTTTTCTTTATGTTTATCTGGGATAAAATGGAAAGAAAATAATATTACAGTATTAATAATTAGACATTTTCATAGCCTAGGCAATATATTTTAAATCCTATATCTGATTTAAAATTCCAATTGTTTCAACCTTGATTATTTAATTATGAATATCCTCAAGACAGATTAACTAAATAGTTGTGCTGTTCAGAATGAGGATGCTGTGGTTAAGTCTCTAGACGAAGGGTGACACATGGGTGCTGTCATGAATATGTCTGCAGATGTGACACACAATGGCAAGTTCTGTGGTAACTATGTCTCTCCCAAGAACTCTGGGAAGCACAAAAGTGTTCAACCTTTCTTCTCACTGAAAGAACTGACTGCCGAGTTTCATGTTCAAGGCCTAAGAGTAACAGCCATGGGGATGATCCAAATGGAAAGAAAAGTGAGAATTCCAGAGAAAGCACTCTGATGTGAAAAAGAGAGATGGAAAGGAATTCAAGTTAACAACCCAGAATGCAAAGATATCAAGAAAGAACTATGTAAACAAATATGAGGAGGGTCCTTGTTACTTGGGAATGTGACCATTACATGATAAGATTATATTTTAAATGGAAAAAATGTAATATGATAATTGTCAAATACATTTTTTATCGTTTGTGGTTATTAGCTTATATTTGCCAAATATTAGTTTAGTAATTTTTTCTATTTTTTATTAACCAGAATTGGGACTTGAACACATGGCTTTAGCACTTTGTCCATTGGTGTTTTCTCCATTGAGCTAGACATTTAGCTTGTTTTTGTTTTGGATAATGTACAAATGAAATCTCAATTCTCACTTTAGCCTTCCAAGTAGGGATGAGCCACAGATGCCAAGCTATTTGGTCTTCTTTGATAAGCTTTAATGAATAAAGATTATATTATATTCTTTTTTTTTGCATAGTGTCTTCCACCACACTGTATATATATATATATATATATATATATATATATGTACATATTTAGTGCATGCTCGTTTCCTTTTTTATTTTAATCATAAAACCAGTTCAGTTTATTGGATATGTTGCTACTCTAGTGAATTGCAGTCATACATCTTATGAATACCTTCTTTACATCCCAAATCCATGAAAACAGACTACTTTTGATTAACAGAAAGAATTGCAGTCCATTTACTTGAATAGGTCCTGTTTCCTACTAAATAACAGCATATTATGGAACTGAAGCAAAAATTGTAAGTAGTAACAAAAATGTTTTAAATTAATATGTTTAGTCCAACAGTTTCAAATGCTTGAACTAACAAAACTCATTCCGATTACAATTCAACAAGCTGTATTTCTCCCCAATTCCAAACTTGGAAATGCTGAGTCATTCGTGCAGTCTAAACTTGTAATTCAAAAAGAATCTTATAACAAAAGTGTAAAGTAAGCTATAATAAAAGTTAAAGGCAAAGAAAAGATTATCTTCATTCTCTGAGAATTTAATGTTATATTTTAATTTCAAATAGTTTTAAAAGAATTCCTTATGTAAATGATGGAGCCTTTTAACTGCTTTATTAAATAAACTATGGAATAACTAAGAAGTGAGGTACCTCTGTGACTCTAAATTGTTTTATGCTCAGTACACAGTTTAAAATCTTCAGCTTCTTTACACATTAATGAACAGCTCCATTTTCCCACTGAGCCTTATGAAATCTCTTGTTTCCTTTGCAAATTTTACTTGCCACTAGATGACTTATTTTAAAATAGCTTTGTCTGGTAATCATTTTTCACTCTGTATGGAAGAGGAGATGATTTCATAGGTCTACAAATCTTAAATGGGAGTTTATCACAGAGAATAGATTAGCTTTTATTTGAATACCAGCTGCATAGTATCCAAATTGGTGTGCATAATCAACTTCAAATATGTACAGAGAAATAGCTGTAATTTTTTACATTAAAGAAAGCATATAAAGATTTAATTTTAAACAGGAAAAATACTATTTCACAAGGAAATTAATATGTAGTTAATTTATATTATGTTACAGATTTATAATTTCCTATATTAAAATTATAAAAGAAAATAATTTACCTACCACTGATAACAAATTGTCAAAATGATTTTTTCCATACTATGATCATAGTACAAGATGAATATGCAAATTGTTTCCATGGAAATCTACAGATCATAAATAAAGCATTTAATTTTACTTTATATAATTTCAAAATAAAACGTAAATTTAGTATTCACTTTATACAATGTGTATTAGATACTATGGATAGTTGAATTTTGGGAAAGAAATCTGAGAAGTTCCACAAATACATACATCAAAGAATGTGGATATAAACATTTTCTTTTCTGTAATACATGTAGTCATGTAATAGTTATACTTAAAGATACAATGTCATCTTAATTTTATTAATTATCTAAGGCTCTCACTCCTTAAATGGAATAACTTGTGTATACTAAATTATTTCACTGTAATTTAAATCTTCAATTTAAAAATCTAGTAGATTCTTCAGTATTCAGCTGAAAACTTGTCTTTTGAGAACTCAAGGCAAATACTTAGAATTGGCTTTTATTTTTTAATTTTGTAGCCAAACAATATTATATTGCTATTTACTCTATATGGAAATCATCAGTTAACAAATTCAACTCTAGAGTATCTCAGAGGATTTCAAATGCACATAATTACTTAATCCCACATAATTACTTAATCCCTTGATTCTTAGTGCTTTACATAAATGCATTGCTAGTGTACGCTTGATGTCTTTCAGTTCAGCTATAACATAACTCTATACAACAGTGTTACCATATTTTCAAACAGTCCACTCAAATGAAATTAAACTCAGATTTCTACTTGAAAAGCAGGGAAAATTACAGACCATTTATCACATAAGCTCAGGTTTCTTTCACAACAAACAGAAATTAAATATTTTGATATATTTATTCTAACTTAAAGATTACCAAATACATATACACATCAAAACATCATTTGGCAACTATTACATAGAAATAGCCAGCATAGCAAGAAAAATTGTCCAGAAAATTTAGTCTCTTATGGAGAAAGGGACAACCTCAATCATTATCTATGACCCACAGGAAGTACGGCCTTCATCTTGTTGGTCAAGGAATTCAACTTGCAATAAATGGTAATATGTAGAATTGAATTTAAACATATTTATTTACTGTTGTTCTTGATTACAGAGCTGGACATTTGGTATTATTAAGAATAAATCATGAATAATGATTGGTATACTAAATTAGTACTGCAAAAAAAATCATTTGACATTTCATAATTGCATACAGCATGGTGAGTCAAAGTTAAAGGAATTCTGATTTAAAAGTTTACTCTGGCCGGGCACGAGTGGTCCACGCCTGAAATCCTAGCTACTCAGAAGGCTGAGATCTGATGTTTGAAGCCAGCCCAGGCGGGAAAGTTCATGGGATTTTTATGTGCAATTGACCAGTTGAAAAGCCAGAAGTCAAGCTGAAATCCAAGTGTGTGAGTGCTAGCCTTGAGCAAAAATAATCGGGGACTGCGTCCAGGCTCCAAGTTCATGCCCCAGCAATTGCTGTACCAGGATTTCAACTGACAGACCTTGTTAGTCAAGTACTCTATCTTGAACAATATTCAATCTTTCTTACATTAGGTTATTTTTTCAGATAAGACCTCACTTTTTAATGTATATTATTATATGTGTGTGGGGTGTGTGTGTGTGTGTGTGTGCGTGTGCGTGTGTGTGTGTGTGTGTGTGTGTGTGTGTGTGTGTGTGTGTGTATGGATATCTTTCTGATGTTGATCCTGGGGCCTGGGCACTGTCCCTGGGACATTTGGCTAAAGTTTAGTACTCAACCACTTGAGCTACAGCTCCACTTCCAGTTTTGGGGGGAAGTTATTTGGAGATGAACCTCCAAGGCTTTCTAGCCTGGGCTGGCTTCTGTGGAGCGGTGATCCTCAGATATTACTTGACTTAGTAGCTAGGATTACAGGTGTTAATCACTGACAGTGCGCACACGGTCTCCTGGTTTTGTGCTCAGTCTCAGGCACTGATGATCTTTCTACCTATGCTTCACAGCTGTGATTACAAACATGAACACAACCAGCTCACTTGTAGAGTTGGAGTTCTTACTTTTTGTTGAAGTTGGCCATGAACTCTGATCCTTCTGTCTCAACTTCTTGAGATAACAGGTATGGATCACACCACAGTACTGACTTACAAATAATGAATTTTAAAATTCCATAGGAGATATGCCACCCAACAAGTTAAAAACTTCAGGCTATGTGTCATGGGTTTCATCTATTCTGAAACTAAATTACATGAGGATATTTATAGCCAGCCTTAAAGATCTGTATCATAAAAGAACTCAGTAGATATTAGTTATCTTTCTTTCCATATTTCTAAATAAACCCAGAAATAAAATTGAAACTGTTTCCTTCACTACTACTACTATATCTTTTTCTTTTACATAAAGCATAATGGCCAAATTAAAATAGGATACCAAGAGAAATATATTTTGATACTTCAATATTTATTCTGTTTTTTCAAGTTTACCATCATTTTGTGCTCTTTCACAAAATTATTAAACTTAGTTGAGTATTATTAACATATGTGTAAAAAAAAGTATGACTAACTTCTTTGAAATATTTGTAAATCACTAACCCTGAAAGATAAGCACAGTGAACTAAAAGTAAAAACATATTTTTTAAATTGAATTTATTTCCAAGAGCCTTAATTCACATGGTTTTACAATCAGATTTTGATGCATTTAATGGAATAATAATCAGCTAAGCATGCTAATTAAAGACTTGTTGAACATCTATGAAAATACTTGTCAATAATGAAAATGTACATATCTTGACATAAGGAACGCTTGATACTGTTAACAATCTATTAGTTAAAATATTTGGAAACATGGAATAAAATAAAAAATGTTAAATAATTACAAAAAGTATAATATCAATATTTAAATTTTGAAACTTGTTACACATATTTTTCTAATCACACCTATCAAAATCCAGTCATATTGATAGGAACATTTAAAAATACTGAAAATACATAACATATATATAATTTCAGTTTTTTATGTTATTTGCTTATATGGTTCATTCATTTTTCTTTCTTTCCTTCTTTCTTTTTCTTCTTTTTTTTTTTGGTTTTGTGTCATTCGTCATTTTACTGAAAACAGCCATTGACGTGCAGTCCCCTCCAATGCAATTTGGCTGAGATCCTCCACTTGTGACCCAGATGAACAGTGCACAATAGAATTCAACGTCATTGCAGTCCACCAAGGAAAGGCTCCAGACATTGAGTTTTAAAAGTCCTCATGGCATGTGTAGTGTTGTAGCCGCGGCTCGTGGACCAGAAGCCAGCCCTGCCTTGCCCCGTTCCTGACCCAATGATTCACGAGAAATAATACTACTTTATTGGTACAGTTTGAGAGTTATTTGATATACAACAATGGATAATTAAAACTGCACCAGAGGAGGAAATTTGGGCTATCAATATTTGCGGGACGTGCTCTACAGACTTGGAAGCTCTGGTAGGATTAGAAGAATCTTGAAAAGAGTTTAACAAGCTGGGTGTTGATGGCTCATGCCTATGATCCTAGATATTCAGGAGGCTAAGACCTGGGGATCATGGTTCGAAGCCAACCTGGGCAGACAAATATCAAAGACTTTTTTTAGGGGGGAGGGGCCGGTCCTGAGGCTTGAACTCTGGGCCTGGGAGCTGTCCCTAAGCTTTTCATAAATAGTCCTCACCAATAAGGAATCTCACAGATTTTCCTGCCTGGGCTGGCTTTGAAACAAAGGCACAATGAATGTTGTAAACATGCTTTTCTTGAACTGCATCAAAATTCCAAACCAATTTTAACATCATTTGGTTTGTTAACTAGAAATCAAATTCCTGTTCTTTTTATCAAGAAACTAGCAAATTTGTTTGCATTGATAGTACAATATGGGCTATTTTGGAATCCAGTGGGGGGGGGGGGAAATGTTCTTCAGTAATATGCCCATCAAAAGTATTTAATTTATGAACAATGAAGGTAGTTCATACTAATACATTGTATTTAAACTCATTTCAGTTAGGGATAATTAAATTAATTGAGAATAATTAAGTTAATTAGATTAATTGGGAGTTGCTACCATTTCCACTGATTCCATTGTTTCTGTTTATAATCTTAAAGTAAAAACAAAAAATATAAAATAAATGACAACAAAATTATTAAATAATAAATTCAACTTTGTTTTGGTAAAAACTATTGAATGTGTTTAATTTTGTCTTTCTCTTTGAAACTAAGATACAAAATGTTAATACAAATACAAAATTGTTAAGAAATGGGACCCTACTGTAGATATTTCTCACTGTAGCTTCCATATGTAAAAATTAGCAATTTGCATACTTAAGACTAAAAATCTACTTATAAAGAGAACAAAATGACTAACCTAAATGAAAGCTTTCAACAATTATCAAGTCTATTGTTCTCTAAGGAATGGATTTTAAATTTCACTTTAACGTGCATTTTATTCACTATGCTTTCTTTATTTGACATTTATACTAAAAAGGGAATTATTCTCTAATTTTCTGGGGAGGATCACAGCTTCTTTAATATATTTTTAGTTACTTGTAATTTGTTTTCCTACTTGTTATTTGTGGATATTTGATCACTGAAGATTGAAAAAAGGAACAAAATGGATACAAATTTCATCGCATCAATGTCCTTTTGCATGTGCTCCTTGGTAAATTTTAAATCTTCCTTGTTTTAATCTATATTTTCTAGGGCATTATTTGAGTATAACATTATTAAATGTACATATTTGAATTGAGGACATGTTTGAATTATGTTAGGGCAATAACCGTGGTTTATGCTGTATCATTTTCTAAAGCATTTCAGACACTATCCTCATCACAAAAATTTACTTTCTATTGCATTATTTAATAAAATAAAAAGTCACATTTACAACTACACTTAAAATTAATTCTAACATGGATGATTGGTATTTTTTTCTAGTTTTAGCAGTTAATTCCTTATAACTATTTAAATACAGATTTTATTTAATAGTCCTCCAAATTATTGTGTTGTGAGGAGAGTTGAAGTCATATTTTTCTTCATACTTTAAGCAATAATTCAAGAAAATAGCAAGTTACATTTTAACAGTGCATCTATTTTGTAACAATCATTGTTTTTATACCCAATCTGATACTTGTGAATGAGAAGCTTCCATAATAAACAGACTAGATGATGTTTTTCTTTTGTCAATAACTTGAAATGAATTGGGAACATTGATATCAAATTTTGTGATAAACATTCGTATTAAGTTGATTTTTCTTAACAAGGAATATTTTATGCAATTTATATTAATTTCCTTTTCTGGTTATGTCAAATGTTTAGGCTATAATGCAAGACATATATCTAAATAACCTGGAATTATACATGAAATGTAGTGGGACATCTGAAGTTGGACACTTACCTCTGAACTGGATCATGTACAATACCTATCTGCCTTCATTTTGACAGAGTTCTACTTTATTTTCTTTTTGAAAAAAAATTATACCCTTCTTTATTGTCAAAGTGACATAGAGAGGGGTTATATTTTCATACATAGGGCAGTGAGTATTATGCAACATGTTACCTCCTCCCTCATTTTCCCCCAGTCTTCCCCCTCCCCAACCATTCCCCCCCATGAGTTGTGTTGTTGGTTTGCTGTTGCATTGTTGTTGTTGTTGTTGTTTTTTATCCGTTATCTCTTGATTTTGATATTCCCTTTCCCTTCCCTAGATCCAACACACGTGTATATAATATCCAGGGTACCAAAATCATTTACAGTTTTATTTCAAGGTATGTTCACTAGCAGGTTATTAAAGTAAGGTGCCAGTCTAAACACTGTTAAAAACCTGTCCTATTGTTTATTGGCTTCTAATTATTACCAGTATTAGAGGTGGGAAAAGAGATGCTTTATATTGCACTGACATATTGCTAGATTCTGGTGGAGCTAATCAGAGTCTCAAAAAATATATAGTTTCTCTCAATCTGTTGTTAGGCTGATTGTACTTGGGATGTTCTAGTGTTATCTGTGTTGAGTACTCTATATGTTTTACTGTTTAGTCTACTGGATGGTCGTATGAAGAACTAGTTGAAGAATTTAGAGAGAACTTGGATATAAAATTTTTACCTGATCAATTGACTAGTGAAATAATCATCCAATTCATTGTTCCATTAGTTACTAGTATACATAACACCATATGTATATCATCAGTGAATCCATTGTGTGTTCATGACAATAAATGTTCAAGATGGAATCTGAGGAAATATAAGAATTATCTATAATGTAGTTCTCTCTTTCCATGGAAAGAAAGAGAAGAAAATTAAGAAATTGGACACCTGCAATGGTAGATTTATATTGTCAATGATACTTAATATCTACCTGTTATGAGGAAAGAAAGTTTTAATTTTCAAGAATATATTCTGTTGGTATCAAACCATATTAATATTACATATTGAAAAGATTAGGCCATACTAGAATGTTATCCCTACACAGAAATTTTAAAATAATTTTAATTTAAAAAATGTATTAATTCCACATTCAGGTGGCTCATGCCTATAATTCTAGTTTCTTGGAAGGCTACTAGGACCATAGTTCAACACCACATTAGGCACAAATCTTTACAAAAACCCCTTCTCAATAAAGAGCTGGATTCACTGACCGACCTTTTAGACTCCACTTATACAAGTTTAACATAGGTGAATAGTGTCTAAAAATGATCTTTCTTTCTACAGAGAAAGCAATGCAGTAGCTCTAAAGTTCCCAGCAGAGCCTAAGGTTAAAGATGGAGCTGAGTAGTTAGTCTACCTACCTGGAGCACATGCAGATCAGCGTGCAAACAGCAGAGCTTCTGCACGGCAAAGGACATAGCTCGCAAGATAAACAGAAAGCCCACAGGTTGGGAGAAGATCTTTACCGGACATTCAACAGACAAAGGCCTCATCTCTAAAATATATGCAGAACTAAAAAAATTACCTTTCTCCAAAACAAAACCGCAAAGAACCAATAGCCCCCTCATCAAGTGGGCTAAAGACCTACAAAGAGACTTCTCTGATGAGGAAATGAGAATGCCCAAGAGACATATGAAAAAGTGCTCTACATCACTGGCCATAAAAGAAATGAAAATCAAAACAACATCGGGATTCCATCTCACCCCACTAAGAATGTCCTATATCAAGAAAACTAACAATAACAAATGCTGGAGGGGATGTGGCCAAAAGGGAACCCCACTTCGTTGTTGGTGGGAATGTAAACTGGTTCAGCCACTCTGGCAAGCAGTGTGGAGATTCCTCAGAAGGCTAAATATAGAACTCCCCTATGACCCAGCAGCCCCACTTTTGGGTATCTATCCAAAAGACCACAAACAAATTCACAGTAAAGCCACCAGCACAACAATGTTCATCCCAGCACAATTTGTCATAGCTAGAATCTGGAACCAACCCAGATGCCCCTCAGTAGACGAATGGATCAGGAAAATGTGGTACATATACACAGTAGAATTTTATGCCTCTATCAGAAAGAATGACATTGCCCCATTTGTAAGGAAATGGAAGGACTTGGAAAAAATTATACTAAATGAAGTGAGCCAGACCCAAAGAAACATGGACTCTATGGTCTCCCTTATTGGGAGTAATTAGTACAGGTTTAGGCAAGTTACAGCAGAGGATCACAAGAGCCCATTAGCTATACCCTTATGAACACATAAGATGATGCTAAGTGAAATGAACTCCATGTTATGGAAACGATTGTTATATCACAGTTGTAATTACTTTCAACGTACCATGTGTATCTGTAGCATCTATTATAGATGATGTTCTTGTATCACCTTCCTGTCGTTGTACCTACACTATCTCTGTAACATTATCTGAGTATCTTGGAAACCATGTATACTGGTATTAGAACTAGAAAATTGAAAGGGAATAGCAAATTTGAGAGACTCAGGGTAAAAAAAGAAAAACAACTACAAAAGCAATACCTGCAAAACTGTTTGGTCTATGTGAATGGGACACCTCATGGGGGGAAAGGGAAAGGGGGTGGGGGGAGGGGGTTATGAGGGACAAGGTAACAAACAGTACAAGTAATGTATCCAATGCCTAATGTATGCAACTGTAACCTCTCTGTACATCAGTTTGATAATAAAAATTTGAAGAACAAAAAAACACCAGTACTGCCACAAACAAAGGAAAAAAAAAGAAATGCATCAAAAGACAAGCAGTCATATTTTAACTTACGTAAAATAAGAATATCAGTTCCTTATAAAATGAAAAGCAGTTTATTTTTTCTCACCAATGATCCATAGGTATTACATGATTACATCGTACATGTGTACACAATGACCACAAACTGGGGACTCATATATTTGAGTTAATAGCATTTGTGTTTCCTATGTAATTGCTCACAGAAAGCCTATGCTAATTACACATTTTCCTATTAAAAGATAAATGATTGTACTGATCTTTCATATTAATTTTTTGTAAAGGTGATGTACCAAGGGTTATGGTTTTCTTTTCCTGTGACATGAACTCAGAGGAGCCTGGGTTATGTCCTTGACCTTTATATTCAAAGCTGGTGCTTTACTTCTTGAGCCAAAGCTCCACTTGTGGTTTATCGGTAGTTTAGTAGAGACAAGAGTCTCACAGACTCTCCTACTTTGACTGGCTTCAATCTAGGATACTCAGATCTCACCCTCCTCATGAGCTAGGATAACAGGCATGAGCCACTGGTACCCATAAAATGATATTATTCTAAAATAATTTTGTTTTATGATAAACATATACAAACTGCAGATAAGAATACCTAAGCTTGTGCTTTTGTGAGTTCCCTTATAAATATAGTACAAACAAGCGATAGCATCAACATTTCCAATTAGTGGTTTTTAATTTTTTATTTGTAGCAAAATGGATTAAAAAAGCAAAATCCCTTCGGACAGTTAAGTATGGAGATATTACATTTGATTTTAGTATATTTTTGAAGATGTTTCAAGAAAAGAGTAATCCTGCACTAAATTACTTAAATGCAGCTTAATGTGAACTAATTTTCCAGCAGTTGTACAGAGGTGAATCAGTGCCAACCTCCTTTTATACTTAATAGCTTCTGGGACAGTGGGAATTCCACTTCCCCATAGACCATCCCCCTAAAAACTGAAAATGTTGCAGTGATTTTTCTTTTCCTAATGCAAAACGGAATTTCAGAACAATTGTTTCTAAACAGCAGGGGAGCTTAATTAAATTAAAGCACTGGTTCAAGAAAACAAGTATCATTGAATTAAGCACTTTGAAAAGACTGTTTTGGAGCTGTGCTGTAAAAATAAAACTCTGCCCTCTGATTTCTGCAGTAGAAGTCAGGATACTTGAATGAATTTATATAAGATTATGCAAAGCTGAATATAAAAACAAAATTTTAAACCTTGCTACTATGATGTAATTAAAACTTGCTGATCAAAACTTGTAAAGGAAAATACTTTTCTCATTTTATATTCTTAAAAATTTGGTCCTCGTTTTCATGTGGTGGAAAAGAAATTGTCGCATTTTTAGATATTTGAAGTAAGTTTAATATGATGCAATCATTGATATCTCAAATTTTCATGAGACTTTCTTTAAAATGATATTAATTTTAAAATATTTATTTTCTGCTTTACTCTCTGTATTAAACTTCCATGAAACAATTTTGCAATTAAAGAACATACAGTGGTTCTATTCTGTCTTGTTGTAGTATTTATCTGCATCAATCAAAAAAAAAAACATAGAGAGACAAAATTTTATCTAG
Organism: Perognathus longimembris pacificus; assembly: GCF_023159225.1. Classification (NCBI taxonomy): domain Eukaryota; kingdom Metazoa; phylum Chordata; class Mammalia; order Rodentia; family Heteromyidae; genus Perognathus; species Perognathus longimembris. The sequence continues at coordinate 10,533,270 of NC_063176.1, read as the reverse complement.
TCTTTAGTTTTAGTAGCATGTTGACTTCAATTATTAACCAGAAGATTAAAAATTGTCTAATCTTTTCTTTTTTCTTTTTTTTTTTTTTCTTTTTGGTTGGTTTGTTTGTTTTGGTTTGGTTTGGTTTGTGTGACAGTAATGAGGCTGGGACTCTGAGTCAAAGTACTGTCCCTTAGCTTTGCACTCATAGTTGGTGCTGTACCATTTGAGTTGGTGTTTTTTCTTACTGTTTTGGGATTAATTGGAGATAAGAGCCTCAAAGACTTTTCTGTCCTGTCCTGATTTAATTTGACCTCCTGGCTAAGGAGGATTACGGGTATGAGCCATCTTTTCCGTGCATATTCAGCTGGGTCTCTAAGTTTGTCCCTTTTCTTCTTCATGAGGAGACACATTTACAACAAAAACTCAGAAAATTCAACATGTATACATAAAATAATACCATTATAATTATGTTTTTATTGATGTCAATGACCAGGTTAGACAAAAGCATACCCAATGTTAAAATCAATTTTATTCAGGCCATTAGACATCTAACTCAGCATGACATTTCAATTTAACAAACAGTAGGAGATTCAGGAACAGATAATGAAGTAAAAAATGTGAAATCACTCAAAATTCTTTTCTCTGGGCATTATGTTTAAAATGCAATACTCGTAAAAATCTAATCAGTATAGGAAATGTAGAATGCCTAAGCAATGAACATTGAGAAACAGCAAATACAAGTATAAATTTTAAAGAAATTAAAATGTGTATCTTCCAGATAGTTAATCAAATTAGTCCTATTTACTGGAGACAAATTTATAATAAAATACTAAATAACGTTTAGCTAGACACTAGTGGTTCATATCTATAATAGTACCTGCTCAGAATTCTAAGATATGAGATAATTTAAAAGCAGTCAAACAAACAGATAAATTGACAGCTCTTATCTTAAAATAACCTGCAAAAGAAAAAGAAAGTTGAATTACAGGTCATGTGGTGACTTGAACCAACTATGAGTCAGGAAGATGAATGAGAGTCAAGTCCCTGAGTACCATCAACAACTAAACTCCTTTCAGATCTCTACAGAGTAGACCACATGACTCATCAATAGTAATCATTCCCTGAGCAAAGATGAGGCATTTTGCCATGCAATTTATTTTTCTAGCTTCTTCCTCATATTCAAATTATTCTGCATATAAATATTTAAGTATGTAAAATTTAAATACAACTTGAATTTTCATTATAAAATACATAATTATATGATTGATGGTATTGATAATATGAAATTACATTGTTATTTTTAGCAATCTTTGATACTGTGTTACACACACACACACATATTACATACGAGGGCAGAGGTATCAAGCTTGATAAGACATATACTCACTGCCTTAAGTGTGAAACTGTAACCCCTCTATATATCACTTTAACAATAAAGAAATTTAAAAAAGAACTTCATGGTAACTTCATAATGTTGTTAAAAGGGAAGGGGAACATCAAAATGGTTAGACAAAAGACAATGCAGCAACATTATTCACAAGACAATACGTTGGAAATTAACTGTACAACTTGGAGAAGGGATGGGAGAGGGAAAGTGGGATTTACAACAGGGAGGAGGTAACAAGTTTGACAAGAAATGTACTCGCTTCCTTACATATGTAACTGTAATCCCTCTGTACATCACCTTGACAATAAAATTATTGAAATAAAGACTAAAACTACATTATTCATGTAGATGTGATCAATGGATAATATATGAATGAAAAGCTATCAAATAATTTTTTAAAAACACTGTATTGGACTCTAGGTTATTAGGCCAATTGAAGCACTACAGACACACAGGTCGATATCATATTACCTCACTATTTGTAATCTAAAATGCTGACCTCATAGAACTAGAGAGTAAAATGAGGGTTAGTGAGATTGGGGTATAAGGATGAGGCTGGTAGGAGAGTTATTGGTGAAAGAATATGAACATTTTATTTTCTGAATATAAAATTTGACAGTGGATAAAAAGTGTATTTTCCACAAGAGCTGTAACTGTAAGATGATGCCACATTTACTCATTCTAAGAAATGCTCCAGGTCTCTAGACATTCACACAGTGAGACCAAAGGAGGACATTCTTAGGAGAGGATTCTAAAGGCTCAATAGCTATGCGCATATGACCATATAAAATACAAGAAATGGGAACAGAGGTTTCTTTCATTTTTCCATTGTTACTGAGTTTGATTTCTCTATTTCTGGTTTTGTTAGTGTATCTGTTTGGGGGCAGATAAGTAGAGCACAGAAAGGGCAAACAAGAAGAAAGGCAGCAGTGATTCTCATTAGACGCTGTTGAAATTGAGCTATGCAGTTTGTGGGTCGGGACAGAAGGAAGAAACTGGGACGGAGGGAAGGGTAATACAGTTCAAAAAGAAATGCACTGATTTCCTGACTTACATAACAGTGATCTTTCTGTACATCATCTTTATAATAATAATAACAACATATATAGAAAGGAGAACTGTACTTTCCAGTGTAAAATAAGTGTAAGTAAATCTATGCTTTTTTTTTTTTTTTTTTTTTTTTTTTGCCATTACTGGGCCTTGAATTCAGGGTCTGGGCACTGTTCCTGAACTTTTGTGCTCAAGGCAAGCGCTCTCACTTCAGCCATAGCTCCACTTCCAGGTTTCTGTGGGGTTAGTTCACAGGAGATGAGAGTCTCACAGATTTTCCAGCCTGGGGAAGCAGATACTGGTGCCTCACCTCTGTAATCGTGACTAATCATGATGCTGAGAATCATAGTTTCTCACCTTCCTACGCTCAGGAACAGCACCTTGTAATTTCTCTTTAAGGACTCATAATAATATCATGAAAAATGGTACAGAGGATACACTAGGTGTTTATTCACCCAGTGCATAATATAGACAGGTAAAATACATTGGAAGAGAGTGTTCATTATTAATCCAAATACCAGTTATTTTATTAGGAGGAACAAAATACCCAAATTTAAAAAGCTTGCATTTACAAATGTGTATTTAAGTCTAGTTATAAGCAACTGGAAGAAGTAGAGCTGTGGCTCGTAGTGATAGAGCACTAGCCTTGAGCAACAGAGCTCAGGGACAACACCCAGTCCCTGGGTTCAAGTTCCATGACTGACAAAATAATAATAATAATTAATAAACAACTGGAGCCTTTTTATTATTATTAAATGGCCATGCTTCACAATTCCAATCTTGATGTTATAAGAAGATTTTCTATTGCTTTCTACTGAATCACTTACTAATAGCTGTCACAACTAAAATCTCTTGCTTAGATATTGCCTCTCTTAATAATTCACAGGTCTCTTTAGATCCACCTTGATTATTTATATATTGGTTTGTAAAGTCTCTTTATATTGCTTCTTTTTTTCGAGTCTTGGCTGAGCTTGAAAGTACACAGAGGAATGCACAGATAGCATAAAGAACAAATTTAACAACATTTCAGAGTGCCATCTTTCTTCACTCAAATAAGAATCTTTAATACACATATAACACTTTTCTTACTCCTGTTAGATCTCGATCTTTGTACAGTTAATCCAGAGAATGCTGATATAACTGATACGCAAAATTTCCGTTCTCCAAAGCCATCAACCTCCATAAACTCTCTCTATATACAAATCTGTAATGAAATTTTATTCAGTAGATGATATCACTCACAGTGTGCTTCCTTTCCTTCCCTTAAAAGAAATGTCATTACATGTTCAAATAGGATTTAACATCTTACCAGCATTGTTACACATGTGGCAGTTACATACATGCACATGTGTCACACACATGTACACATGCATGGATATGTGCACACCTATGGGTAACATGTATGTATAATATGTATAACGTATGTGTGTATGCACACAACCTATTTACTTATTTTAAGTTTGGGGAAGTTTGGTTATATAAAAGAGAAATTGCTTATTTAATTTTGACTTAATGATAAAGTTTCTACTTGTTTTCATTTGGTCAATGAAATTGTGGTATTCTGCCTAAATATAGATGGTTTATCTAACTTTACAATTGTTATCTTTTTCAACATTTAGGTTCTTTTTCAAGTTACAATTAGAAGTTCTTTGCTCTTTGACATACAAATCTTTTCACGAGCCTCTTGACAGTTATAAAACATGAACTGTCTTTTCAAGTGCCGAGCACCAAGGTCTTTGCAATGTAATCCTCCATGTCTCTGTCTGAGGCTGGGTAAGAAGACAGGCCAGGCTAACAGGTGCCTGCTCCACCTTGTAAAACAACTGCTGTCATGAAGGCAGAGAAACTGGACATTTTCCTCAGGGAAAGGCGACTCCTACCACAACTATGAAAATGTCCTTAGCTCTTTACTTCAGGGGAGTTCAGTACAGACTATAAATTCCAGACTCTCTCTCCTGTTGCTACATCATTGTAGCTTTTTGGATGAAGGTTTCATTTTTACTTGATACAAATATGTTAATATACATGGCATTTTAGTGTCATGAGAATTTTGCTACTAGACTTTTTTTTTTTACCCCAGATGTTCTGTGTCCCCAGAGTTCTTATCTACATTTTCTTTTTTTTTTATTGTCACAGTAATGTACAGAGGGCTCACAGTTACATATGTAAAGCAGTGAGTGCATTTCTTATCAAACATGTTACCTTCTCCTTTGTTTTCTCCCAACTTCTCCCCTCCCCCGAGTTGTACAGTTGGTTTATAACATATTTTCTTCTAAGTATTACAAGTGTTTTGGTTTGCCTTTTACCCTTTATCTTTCCTTTTTTGTGTTTTCCTTCCCTAGTTCCATATTTACAATTTACTTATAGATTGTAATCCTCCAAGTTTTATAGAAAATATAAATATAAATGTGTGTATATATACATCTGTGCATACGCACACATACATACCTACATATGTATTTATAGACATGTCACTCGATTCAACTATTTAGGTTTAGGGAACCAGAAACATCTCAACTTGTTAGACAAAGAATTTAAAGACAGAATCAAAGGAGAATTATGCCAGAACTAGTTTATTAATGCAAAGGAAAATTAGAGCACAGTAAAACTACACTCAATATGGGGAAGTGGGTAATCTCTGAAGCCCTAAAACCAGTATGGGAGTGCTCGCTCTCTCTCCCTCTCTCTCTCTCTCTCCTTCTCTCTCTCTCCCCCCGTGTGTGTGTGTGTGTGTGTGTGTGTGTGTGTGTATGTTACATGTAAAGAGATGTTATAGATGAGAGTAGATAGAAAAAAACAAAGAAAGAAAGAAAAATAGAGTTTAAGAATCACCAAATCTAACACAGTACATAGGCTGTAGTCAGTACTCACACTGATGCTGCTGGTTCAAGCGAAAATCAGACTTTTGAACTGGGAAAGCGAATGGTATCAAATGCATTGTGACTCTGCTCAAGTCTAAAGGCAGAAGAATTCTACGTCCTAAGAGAAGGAGAGTTAGGAAAAGATAAGAAATTCTTCCCAAGGTTTTTCCATTTCCTTAGTTCTGACTTAATTTCGTTTTTCAAGCTTTTAAAGTTCTCCTCAAAGAGGTCTTTCACTTCTTTGGTTAAGGTTATTCCTAGGTGTTTTATGTTTTGGGGGGCTATTGCAAAGGGAGTTGCTTTCCTGATTTCAGCCTCGGTCTTCGGGTCGTTACCATAGAGAAAGGCCATTGATTTTTGAAGGTTTATTTTATATTCTGCAACTTTGCCAAAGTTTTGGATCAGCTCTAGTAGCTTGGGGGTAGAGTCTATGGGGTTCTTTAGGTATAGGATCATGTGATCAGCAAAGAGAGAAAGTTTAACTTCATCTTTTCCTATGTGGATCCCCTTTATATTTTCTTCTTGCCTAATTGCTCTGGCTAGGAATTCTAGTACTATGTTGAAGAGCAGGGGAGAGAGTGGACATCCCTGCCTTGTTCCTGATTTTAAAGGGAATGGCTTTAGTTTTTCACCATTTAGAGTTATGCTTGCGGTTGGTTTGTCATAAACTACCTTGATTATATTCAGGAATGTTCCCTGGAATCCCAGTTTTTCCAGGGCTTTTACCATAAATGGGTGCTGGATTTTATCGAATGCTTTTTCCGCATCCAGAGATAAAACCATGTGGTTCTTTAGCTTGCTCTGGTTGATGTGGTGGATTACATTAATTAACTTGCATATATTAAATCAACTTTGCATCCCTGGGATGAATGCAGTTTGATCGTGGTACACCCCACTTTTGGGTATCTATCCAAAAGACCACAAACAAAATCACAGTAAAGCCACCAGCACAACAATGTTCATCGCAGCGCAATTTGTCATAGCTAGAATTTGGAACCAACCCAGATGCCCCTCAGTAGACGAATGGATCAGGAAAATGTGGTACATATACACAATGGAATTTTATGCCTCTATCAGAAAGAATGACATTGCCCCATTTGTAAGAAAATGGAAGGACTTGAAAAAATTATACTAAGGGGGCTGGGGATATGGCCTAGTGGCAAGAGAGCTTGCCTCGTATACATGAGGTCCTGGGTTCGATTCCCCAGCACCACATATACAGAAAATGGCCAGTAGTGGTGCTGTGGCTCAAGTGGCAGAGTGCTAGCCTTGAGCAAAAAAAAGCCAGGGACAGTGCTCAGTCCCTGAGTCCAAGGCCCAGGACTGGCCAAAAATAAAAATAAAAAAGAAAAGATTATACTAAGTGATGTGAGCCAGACCCAAAGAAACATGGACTCTATGGCCTCCCTTATTGGGAATAATTAGTACAGGTTTAGGCAAGTCACAGCAGAGGATCACAAGAGCCCAATAGCTATACCCTTATGAACACATAAGATGATGCTAAGTGAAATGAACTCCATGTTATGGAAACGATTGTTATATCACAGTTGTAACTACTTTCAACTTCCCATGTGTATCTGTAGCTTCTATTATTGATGATGTTTTTGTATCACCTTCCTGTGGTTGTACCTACACTATCTCTGTAATCTTATCTGAGTATATTGGAAACCGTGTAGACTGGAATTAGAAATAGGAAATTGAACGGGAATACCAAAATTGAGAGACACAGGGTAAAAAAAGACAAACAACTACAAAAGCAATACTTGCAAAACTGTTTGGTGTAAGGGAACTGAACACCTCATGGGGGGAAAGGGAAAGGGAGAGGACGGACTGGGGTATGAGGGACAAGGTAAAAAACAGTACAAGAAATGTATCCAACGCCTAACGTATGAAACTGTAACCTCTCTGTACATCAGTTTGGTAATAAAAATTTGAAGAAAAAAATAGAAATTCTTCCCGAGTAAAACATTTTTTATCCTATTCAGAATTTGATTCAACACCCATGCTGGGCATGTCAGTGTGTTTTCCCTAGTCTACTGCATTAAACAGTATTAACAATCATACTTTCATGATGGGATGGGTGGATTTAGGATAGAATGGAGGAGACAGATGGAAGTGATGTCATTGATGAAGATAAATTGCACTCATAATTGATATACTGAATTAAAACTTTTATATGTCTACTTATGGATGATAAAAATAAAATATATAAAAACTTAAAGACTAATCCATAATAATGTGTATTCAAAGTTGTGTTACCAAATAGTTCCATCAAGTTGACAAAATAAATAGATAAGTCACTAAAACAAATGACTTTTCTACTGTGATAAGCCTTAAATTCTCAATTTTTTGTCTTGTATTTTTTCCACATGGTTAGATAAAACATATGTTAATGTTCATTGGAAGTATTTATTTACATCATTAGATATCTAAAATTATTTAACTAAATACTGTGTTTATTTGATAAATAGCATTTTTTTCTGAAAAATGTTGTTATTCATGTAAATGTTGGGTTATATTTACTGTATTTTCATTAAAGAAAATTTCCATCAAGCATATACTTTCTTAATAAATAGTTAAGCAATGTAACTGTTTCCACTTTGTTATGATTTTCTGCATCTATGTAGATGCAAGTTTTATAAAGAAATTGCACATAATTCATAAACTCTGAGTGTTTACTGTAACTGTAACTAAGTTAAAATGTTTCTGTGACTCCCCTTTGTAGATGAAACTGTACCACATTCTAAAACATAATATTAAAAATAGGCACTTCTGTTCTTTTTGTTCCTTTCTTTCAGATATAATACCTTACAATGATTGGAATATTCTTGGTCAAAATTGTGAAATAAGTTCTGATTTTGAGTTACTGCAAGTAAAATTTGTTATATTGAAATTGGACATTTCAAAATTAATTTACAGTTAGTAGCAAACATAAGCTGAAGTAAATGAAAACATTTCTAGGGTATATCTTTCAAGGCAAATTATTTAAAAGATTTATATTTATAGAGTATATTGTGTAAAACACAAGTCAATCTCCTCCCTACAAACACATACAAATAAACAAATGTGCACAAACTCATATCACTATATTCCATTCACATACTTCATTGAAGGCAAGAATAATTAACTTTAATGTTTGCAAATAGTTTCTTAGAAATCTTTGTGCACTCTAAATTTTATAAATAACATATTCCTATATCAGGACTTATTAAAGGTGAATATTAGTCATTACAAATTTCTGCACATATAGCATATAACATGTAACATACAGCATATAACATATGACATATACAATATTACATATAGCATATGACATGACATATAATATATAGCATATAACATATGATGTATAGCATAAAACATATAGAATATGACATATAGCATATAGCACATAGCATATGACATGACATATAGCATATACCATATGACATATAGCATATGATATATAGCCTATGACATATAGCATATCATATGACATATAATACATAGCATATAACATATGATGCATAGCATATAATATTTAGAAAATGATATATAGCATATAGCACATAGCATATGACATGATATATGACATATAGCATATAACATATAATATATAGCATATAACATATAATGTATAGCATATAACAGAATATGACATATAGCATTTAGCACATAGCATATAACATGACATATGACATATAGCATATAGCATATGACATAGCATATGACATTGACATATGTCATATGATATACAACACAGGAAACATGTCACATGAAACGTGACATATATGTAACATATGGCATGTAACATATTATATAGATTATGTGTTACATCATATTACATATTATCTTATATTAAACATTATGTATTACATATAATATAACAGAGAGAGAGAGAAAGAGAGAGAGAGAGCTTTGCAAGAAATAAGAAATTTCCAAGAACTAGGGAACAGAGTTGGGTGTATTTAATTTAGTAAATTCGGAGCCTAGATTGTGATTTTTGGGGGAGATTTGTGAGTGAAACTGTTACTACAGAGACATGTAGGTAAGGCTTCTAATGAACTTGTAGAGTTGGGAAAGTAATTATTGGAGTGACCGTTGGTGATCACTGGCCACTGAATCAAGATACACTCTCAACGGGAGTCAGCCAGTACTTAGGACAATCGTGGAACAGGATGTGTGACAATATGCATGGGCAGAATTCTGGTCCTGAGTCTGTGGGTTACTGTGGTTCCCATTCTGTCGTTATGCTCCCACACTGGTGAAACTCAAAATCTTTCAGAATTCTTATCCTGTAACAACATAGCTCTATAGAGTAACCACACTTGATCACAAGTCACTTTAATATCCACATCAAAAATCAGGATTAATAAAAATCAGGATTAATAAAGCAAAGGTTGTTTTCATAATTTGCACTTATTTGAAATTTCTTATATATCCTAACTTAAGAGCTTGTTCCCATTGTTATACACTTCATGAATTAAATTAAATATCTAGAGCTCTTTCTTTCTCGAAAAATGATATTAATTTTCTATACAAACTAAGAATCTACTGGGATTAAATTTAGTAATTTATCAAAAAAATACCCAAACCAGAACATCTTGCAAGTAATAGAAAGATCCAAATAAAGGAATTTTAAAATAAGCAAATTAGCACTTAGATATTGCAAATTTGGTAGCTCTAAGAAATAATTAAGTTTAGTTTACTTCTATTTGTCAATTTGGTTGTTTGAGACAGAAAAACTTACATAAAGCAAGGACTTCTAATTACACTTACTCTTTTTTTTTTCAATGTCCAGTGAGCTCCATTGCTTCACTTTTTTTTTTTTTAAATTGTCAAAGTGATGTACAGAGAGGTTACAGTTTCATACATTAGGTCTTGGGTACGTTTCTTGTACTGTTTGTTACCTCCTCCCTCCCCCCTTCCCTTTTCCCTCTCCCCCATGAGTTGTTCAGTTGGTTTCACCAAATGGTTTTGCAAGTATTGCTTTTGGAGTTGTTTGTCTTTCTATCCTTTGTCTCTCGATTTTGATATTCCCTTTCACTTCCCTAGTTCTAATACCAGTATATACAGTATCCAGAGTACTCAGATGCGAAACAGTGATAGTGCTGGCACAATCACAGGAAGGGGATACAAGAGGATCATCAATAAAAGAAACTACAGTTTCACATGGCATGTTGAAAGTAATTACAACAGTGATATAACATTAAATTGAACCTTGGTAAATGAAGTAGAGATTCTCTAATGAACTATTGGAGAAAATGAGCAAGTAAATAACTCTTTCTATAACATACCTCATTACATCTTCCAAAGCAATCAATATTTTTTACAATGATGGATAATACCACAAAATATAATTTTGGATCATTAAATGACTCTTTGCAAGGTTCTGATAATGTTATTAATGCTGACTGTAACATTTAGATCATAATTAATCTAACATCAAAAATGTTCCTTAAAAATATGTGCCTTTCATTTAGATCTAAACAAACTGTATTTCAAACATACTCTCACTTAAAGATTGTATGTGACTTTTATTTGAACCTTAATACATTCCCAGAATAAATACGCGTAGTAATCTGCTCTTATTTCTTATAAAGGAAATTTAAAAATCAGATAATTTTATCCTTTTATTCTCTGTAAAGTGCTTTATAGATTATTTTCTTACACCACTTTACTGAGGAGAAACTATCAATCCTCAAAACTTTGCTGTTAGATGATTTGATATAGGCTGTATGGAAAAATAAATGACTTTGCATGAGAAGAAAACCAATTACAATATGACAACATCAGCTTTCCCATTTTTAATCAAGTGCTTAAGAACACAATACAAAATATTTTAAATAAATTAAAATGAATTTTGCTTTTTACCATGTCTCATAAATGCCAAACAATGAAATGATTTTGTTTTGAAAGTTAGATCTCAATTGATCTTCCAGGCAGCAGACTTATTATCTGATTATAAAGATACGCACATTTATCAAAAGTTAGAACCATCTGTCTCAATTCTACTTAATTCTATTATATATTCATCATTTAGACAGTCAGCTTATGACATAAGCCTCTACTGACAAGTAATTCTATACTTATTATCACTTAAGAATGTGCACAGGCAGAGACATCAGTCAGGTCTTATTAGTTAGTTTTGAAATTAAAATTACACTGATGAGTAGGCCATTGACTAGCAGTCATCAGTAATATATAAACAAAATATATCTGGAATTAATTTCCAAAACTTAAAACTGTCAGTCTCAGCATGGCCTTTTCACTTAGAAATTACTAATACACTTTAAATTGAGAAACAAATAAATTGTGTATAAAGTCTCAAAATACTTTTAGGAACAGGCAAAAAGTTTAAAAAATAGGAATTTTATAATGCACACAACTCTTATAACCCTAGGGAAATCATCAATGATTCTATTAAGTGCAAGCAAGATGGTAAGCAAATTACTTATACTGGGAAGTTTAATACCTTAGCCATAATTTCTGTTAGAAGTGAACAAAAATATGAGGAATTACTGCTGAAACCATGATGCTTTTTTTTTTTTTTTTTTTTCAGTCCTGGGCCTTGGACTCAGGGCCTGAGCACTGTCCCTGGCTTCCTTTTGCTCAAGGCTAGCACTCTGCCACTTGAGCCACAGCGCCGCTTCTGGCCGTTTTCTATATATGTGGTGCTGGGGAATCGAACCCAGGGCTTCATGTATACGAGGCAAGCACTCTTGCCACTAGGCCATATCCCCAGCCCACCATGATGCTTTTTTATCATATGGAATGAAGCTAGAGAATGTATAGTATCTTAGCTAATTAGAAAAATCTGTTAACTCAATACTAACAACAAAAATTACTTTTAAAAAAGTACATGCACATTCTTTAGCTTGTGGCATTGATCAAAGTAATAAACGTTGTCAGCTCTAAATTGTTTTAAGGAATATGATTTCCGAATATACATGAGCATCATAGTATATGTATGTGCATATATATGGATATATATGCACATATGTATCATTGTCTCATTTGTACTTATGTGGCCAATAGCATACAAAAGATTCCTCAATTCTAAAATCCAATTTAGCTCAAGAGAATTTATGATAAATATTTAAAGGATTATTTTATAATATATACATGTACTATCTAGGTATCAAGCTTTCCAAATTACATTTCTTTAAGTTTAAAGAGAGACAGAGTATTTTAGTGGTTATTAAATGATTGCAATCTTTACCAAGTGTTTTTCTAGGTAGACAGAGGCAAGAACTAGTGAGATAAAGGGAATTTGGTACAGATATTTACACCACTGAAAATGCTTTAAATTTTAACCTGATAAAACAAGAGTAAAGAGTATTATTTGCTATCTAGAGACTGTGATATGCTCAGAATTGATGTTAAATAGATTTTCTCCAAATAGGGCCCTGACTTTAAGCCCAAATGGTTGCTGGTTATTTTGGAAATAGAATTTCTCAGACTATCCTACTTCTGTTGGCATCAGTCTCTGATACTTCAAACCTTACTATCCTGATAGCTACCATTATAGGTGTATAACGAGCCAGTATTTGGCTCATATTTTAAATATTTAAAAAAAGCAAATAAAATGGAATAGAGCATTATGAACAATAATGGCATGCAAAGGAATCAAATAAGTCAACACTTCCTGTTCATTTTTTTCTTCTCAGAACATGCATTAGTAAATATATGAATAACTGGCTCAAATTTCTTCAGTGAAAGCTCTTAAATGAAAATATTATATTAGAGCTAAAACCACATAAAGTATAGTTCATGCCAACAGTAGAATTATGATGCTGACCAGAACAAATGAAATAGAAAACAGAGCATAAATTAAAGGTAATCATTGCTTGTGATTTCTCTGAATATAAAGTAAGCATGAAAGATGTAAGAATTACGGTGATGAGATAAATTCCTCTAACCTAGGGACAAATAAATTTTTGTGATTATCAAGTCCTATAAGGGAGAAACATCTGGGCTGTGTAAAGTTTCAGTTTTCAATATTTACAGAACATTCTGGGGGCTGGGGACTAATACCTGATACTCTTAGCTACTAAAGAAGCTGAGATCTATAGATTTTTTAAGTTAACCCAGACAGGGACATTTAAGTTTCACATCTCCAATTAACCAGCAGAAAGCCTGAAGTAGAGCTACCGCTCAATGGGAACAGTATTAACTTTGATCAAAAAGCTTGGAGACAGTGGCCAGGTGCTAAGTTCACCCCAGGAAGAGCATAGATACAACTATTACTAATAAAACAGATTTTTTTAAAAAAAAGTCCTACAATTTAAGAAGAACTTTATTTTATAGAACCCCTAGGGCCTTTAGAACCCTAGAACCTAGAGCCCTAACCCTAACCCCAAATCTAACAGTAGAGCACTATAATCTAGAACCCTAGAACCTAGAGAATCAGAACCTAGAACATCAGAACATAGGAACCCTAGAACCTCAGAACATAGAACCTGGAACCTTTGAATCCATGGCCTAGAACCTCAGAACTTCAGAACCTTAGCAATCTACAACCTAGAACCTAGAACGATAGAACCTAGAGACTTAACTAAACACAATATTGATTCACTAACTCCTTGAAAATGGTGTGTTTAGTAAATATTCCGATTTTCAATATTTAAAATTACTACAGTTTATACAAAACATACTTATTAATCCTTGGAACTCATTTGTAAATTCTGTGGTGTGTTGTATACTTTGTAAACAAAATTATATTTTCTTTAATTAAAGAAATTGTTTTTCCTTTCCAATCATGTTTCTCTTGTCATGTTTTCTCCCTGGTTCAAAAATTAGAAATAATATGCTAATTTCACTAATAATGGTTATGTTAACTGCAGATAGTTTGTAGGTTCCTTTGTTAAGATTACTGAAATTCTACTCCTTTTAGTTTCTGGGAGTTTTTTTTCTTTTCTTTAAACACTAGTGACCATTTCAAGAGAGTGTTGCACCTTGTCAGATAGTGTTAGGGTTTATCTCATTGTCCTTTTTCAATTCTGCAACATATTTAATATAAAATGACTTGCTGTGATTTTTCAAAATGTACCCAATTGTGTGTCAATTGAATTTGGGGGAATGAATCACAAAAGATTTCCTCTTGTATATTGTCATCATGGGTGAAAATTGTATTCATTTAAAACAAGTAAGCTTGATGAAACTTCCATTGCAAAAAATTATTTTTCTTGAAGTTGAGCCTGAAGTAAAATAGAAACTTCACTATATTTTATTAAAAGGAGTGATATAAATGTGTTCATTTTCAACCTAGTTTTTAACAAATTGAAATTTTCAAAGGCTTAAATGTAAACAATAGAATCCTATTTTGTAGTTAAGCAAAAACCAATTTGGTAAGAGATAATTTGTCCTACAAAGTTTCAAAATGATTTCCTTCCACAAGTATATTTGTATGTTTTCTTTAAAGATAATCTTTAATTAAGCTTTTATAATTCCATAATTTATAGTAAATTAGAAGAACTTACATTTTCTTAGAAGATGCAATTTCATATTTTGACACACCGATTGCAAATGCATGTCCTTAAGTCTGGGTTTGCTGTGTTGTTTCTTCATCCTTGTATCTCTTTGGGCCAATCTCTCTAAGATTATGTCTGGATAATAAATGATTTCCTATGGAGATACAGTGCTGTTGGCCTCTCCAGTTATAGGTCAGGAGGCAAGGGCAATCATGTTAGTGTTGATTTTTCCAACCTTAGCGATAAGGAAGAAAGAAGAGTAACCAAAACAATAAAACAAATAAATAAACAACAACAACAAACAGATTATTGGCTGGTAAAGTGGTTTAGTTACTAAAATTGTGTCTCTAAGCATACTCAGTTGTTTGATGTGTTGTTTTTCCACTCTCAGTGTCCAACCCCACATTTCTATGGAAAATAAATATGATGTTTTGCTGCTTCCCAGTGAGGTTAGGTAATATTTTGGGAGTTTTCAGAAAACTGAGGTGAGGAGTGAAAAAATAAGTCTTACTTTTCAGTACAAACACATATTAAGTAGGAAACATAGCCAGTCACTGATTTAGACTTTTTTCTACTTTATTTTATTTCCATTACTTTATTAATATTAGGTAGACGGGAAATTTTAACTTATAGATAGCAGGCATATGTGCGTATATCTGTGTATATTTAAAAATGCGAAGACTTTTTAATCTTTAAATGCTAAAGATAAATTAAAAATAAAATTTTCAGAAAAACAAAAATAGATTTCGCTGCTAAGGGAATATTTGGAGTCTTAATTCATATTCAAATAATTTATGCTTTGTCACCACAAACTCAAGAGAAAGTGATTTGAGCAGATGTTGTCTATGTAGGATTCCACAATTAAATGATATCAACTGAGGATAACACAGTCCTAAATATCAGGGAGAGGAGTGAGATTTATACGGTCCCAGTAAGTGTGCAACTGGTGTTATGGAGAGGGTGTGGACATCCCATATGGATGGTTTCTGAAAACTTCTCATGCTAGTGAAAAGTAATGGAAAGTAAACCAAAGACATTTCTCTCACTTGAAAAAAAAATCTTCCCTTTAATTTAGTTGCACATCAACTTTTAGTTACACATTCTAAAGCCACAATGGCTGTTAAGTTCTCAGCTTCTCCTTTGAGAATCCTTTGGAATCCTTCATGGGGACTGAATCACGGTACAGAATTTCTGTCTGGATACCACTGCTGAAATGCAGAGTATTGTGCCAGAGCATGGAACCTAAAGCCAGGAGGCCTCTTCCTATTCCTGTTCTTATTGTTTATTCAAACACATATTTGAAAGGCCTCTCTTTTAAGAAATCATGGACACCATGCATTCCACCATGCACACGTACAAAGTTATTTCACTTCAGATCTTTGGGGTAATAGAGAAACATATAGCAACAAAAAAGATGGAGGACTGAGTGTATTTTCCATTGAGTGTATAGAGTGGGAAACGCAGGTTGGGGAATGTGAATTAGTGAGCCCATTTTGAGAAAATTCCAAAAGATATCCTGGTTACTTGAAAGATGATAGTGTTTACTAAGTGAAGTGGAAATGAAATTGGCATTAAAAAGTGGGAAGAAAATAATGAGATAGATTTTTCAAAAAGAGGGAAAACACAAATATCATATATAATTTTGAAATAATGAAAGCTGAAATGTCACAGGATGAGGCTGATTGAGAAGTACGCCAGAGATTTAGCCATTATGGATACCAATCTTTGGATTATTTGGTGAGAGTTAATAGCATTTGATTTAAATTTGCCTAGGACTACTGGGATATATGACTTTGCAGGAATTTAAATTTTTTTATAATATTTCCTCTTTGCATGAAATTGAGCTGTGATTATCAAGCCATCAATTTTTCAAAATACATGCTTGTAAACAAAGTGACAATGTTATGTTATAGATACTCTTACATACTTAAAAGTTAACTCAAGAGAAAGGACTAAGTTTGTATTCCCTGATTTCCCCTCCAGAACCTAGAAATAAAAATTGATCAGGAAAAGCATCACTTCTGCAAATGCCCATTATGTTCACCTTCTCCTTCTACCAGGGTGGGAAATTCTGTGTACCATAAGCAGGATTGGTTACTTCATCTTATTCCTCTGTGTGTCCACTCTGTGCTGCCACAATCACACGAAGATCTCCCCTGCTGTCCTCCAATTCCTAATGGGATTTAAATATTTTAATACGTACAGCTTATTTTAGTTATCATCTCCTAATTCAAATGCTTTTGAGAAGCCTTGGATGATACATTTGATTATCATATAGATTATCTGATCCCTTTTTAATGTATATAAACATAAATATATTTAATTTTGACAGGGGTGAGATTAGATAATGAGCAGGAGGACATGTACACGAAAAGTAATCACAGGTAGAAAGGACAGTATCATTTAGAAAGAGATAGTTTAGATGATTAAGACACATCTGTCTTTAAAGGGAAATGTTTTTGATTCTTCTAAGTTCTACTGCAAACATTTGGTAAATTACTCATATTTTTGTGAGAACCTTAAGACTATGAAAAGTAAACTACATTCATGTTGACTCAGGAACTTTATTCCTATAGTTGTACTATAGTTACCTTCAGTTTTCTAGGAAATGAAGCTTGTGTTCTGAAACCTAGCTTGCTCTAATTAAAGAAGGAAATACAGAAACTAATGATTCATCAATAGAATATTTGATATATTAAGTGTAGTATTCTGAATAATCAAATACTACACATCTATTGTAAAGGACTAAGCAGCTATGTATATATGCTATGTATGTATCCATGAGGAAAATAATGCTGTCAAAAGGGGAGTAGATTGTACAGATTTATTACACATAGATGAAAAGGATATAATTTGTGAGGAAACCGATGAAACATAAGAAAACTATAACAACAGCTACCTTTGGGTAGAATAATACAACTATTATAGCCTTTAAAAAAAAAGTATTAGCCTTTCCAGTTGTAACAATAACATTGTATACCTCCAAATGGATACATATAATTTGTAAAGTTCCATTAAATTACCAAAAATAAGCAAAAAATTGGAAACAGATTTAACCACTTATAATGGAATAGTGATCCATTGAAACACAGCAATGATTTTGATACCTTTTACTTTGCTGAGACCATTTATCTTCTAATTTGGATGCAATTCAATCTACACATTATTCATTTGAATATTAAATCCAGCAAATGAAATACTAATTGTTATTAAGAGCAATTTGCCACCTAGGAGACTTTTTAAAGGGTAACTCCCTCCAAACAATGTAGGAAATGGAACAAAAGGAACACTGTTTTGCCACTGATTTCCTAGAATCATTTATACAGTTTATAGCAGAGATTATTTTGCATGTGGGTGACACTTCCAAGTTCATCCTCTAGTCTAAGGTAGTCTGAGTCCTCTAGTCTAGTCTGAGTTTGTGGATAAACTGACCGCCATAGAATACCAGAGAATATGAGTTGACCAAATAGTGACATGAACTCCTATTTAAGCTCTCCTTTATTGCAGTATACTAGTCCTATGGTCACCAAGTCTATCTCTCTGAAGTTGTGCTTTCCGCAAGTCAATGCATTGCATGAGAACAGCCATTATGACCAGGCTGTCAGGGAAAGGAAGAGTCATCTTTCATTCCATCCTTTGCAATCGTGAATCATAATTACTTGAAAGGTCACTAAGCTCTCAGTATTCATTAAATTCCATCACATGCCTCTGCCACCACTTGATATATTTAGTCTTTCTGATTCTGCTGCACATCACTTAGTGGCTTGTCAAATAGTTCGATGCTCTGACGGACTCAGTTTTAGAAAAGAATCCTGCACTACATTCATGGGGCAATATAATATGCACATGGCACAGGAGTAAATATAAGCTGTTATAATTTTAAACCACTTGGGTTGTTACCTAGAATGACCTAGCTGGACCAACAGAATCAATCTCCCCAACAATAAAACTCTAGGGACATTTGGGAATAATTTAAACATGAGCATCAAATATTCTTGTAGATTTCGATCATTGATTAATCATTAATAATTGATTTATGAAAATGAAGAGGCCATTTACTATCTAGTTTTCACATTATGCAAGAATATAAAATATGTATATTTTTGAAAACAAGATTTCAATAGAAATCATCATAAAATAAGCATCATAGAAAAAAATGCCTGAAATAAGATCAATAGGGAAACTTGTTTTCCCCCACATCCTGGGACTTGAGCTCTGGCCCTGGGCCCTGGCCCTGGAATCCTTCTGTTCAAGCTAGTGCTCAACCACCCGAGCTACAGTGCCAGGTCAGGTTTCTTCTGTGATTAATTGAAGATAAGAGGCTCGTGGACTTTCCTGCCCAGGCTGGTTAACCACAATCCTCAGATATCAGCCTCCTGAATAGATAGGATTATGGGTGAAAGCCAAGGATGCCCAGCTAGAAACAAACTCTTTATAATGAAACTTTCTTAAGCCTCCAAAGCCAAAACAACACGAAGTAAAACAATGAAATACATATAGTGTTAATGAAATGGTTTTAAAGAGCTATTCTTCTTTCACAGCAAGTTTTGTTATTGTTGAAGAAATATGTTACTTCAATTTTCCAGTAAGGAAAACATGATATTGTTTTTACTTACCTTTCTCCTTTCCTTCACATACTTCCTTTTGATTTAAGTACTCCTCCAGGTCTGTGGGTAACCCGGTTTACTGATAGAAATATTAGTATACTAATTACTAATATACTAATTACTAATTAATATGCATACTATTTATTAAAATTCCAACAAATGCACAACTTCATTTTTTTCATTTTGGTGGTTCATGGACATTCAAGTTTATGAATGGAGTTTGTACGTATGGATCAAAAGCCATTGGAAAAATGCACAATAGAAATCAAACAATGCCTTAGAAATTTGTTCAGTGATTAATGTTATTGTGCTATTCTCATTTATCCATTCTAGGAGTTTTCACTCATAATATGACATGTCTTACTTTTGAATGTAGTATTTCATGGAAAATATATATTTAAGGTATTATTAGAAATCTCCCTGCAAATTTCATTACTTTCAAATTATTAATTATATTAATA
The DNA here is from genome assembly GCF_023159225.1 of Perognathus longimembris pacificus. Lineage (NCBI taxonomy): Eukaryota > Metazoa > Chordata > Mammalia > Rodentia > Heteromyidae > Perognathus > Perognathus longimembris. The sequence continues at coordinate 10,513,470 of NC_063176.1, read as the reverse complement.
CATATACCCACCTTATTTATTTAATACGAATAAGTTTAAAGTCTAAAGTATTCTAGTCTAATCTAATTCATTCAAAGTAATCTATTCTAATACATAAGGACCAAATAATAAGCATGATATCAGTATGAAAATATAAATAATAATCTATAATAATCTCTCTATATATGTATATAAAATGAATATTGAACAGAGTTAATCCTTCAAGGTGTTTGATTAATATATAAGAGTTCAATAGTTCAGCTGAAAGTTTCCAGTTCAAAGCTAATAATTTGGAACCCTGTTAGTTTTGAAGCTAAAACAAGCTTTCTCTTCTACTAATTAGTCTCTTTGAAAATTTTTGCCTCCAAGCAAACAGCTTGTTGCCTCCCATCACTTCCTGCAGACTAAATAGTTCTTGTTGCATTAAAGCTTTAAAGTTACACGGCTCCAGGCAATATTATTAAGTAAGATTCCAAACAAAGTCTATTAAGCAGAGATGGAATGAAAGTTCAATGAAACTTGCTCAAATCTCTAAGGACTATGAATATTAATATGAAATAGATTCCCATTAAAATATTTTAGAGAAGCTAATTTTACATTTGATTAGGTATGTATTATGTTACTTAACTTATATCTTTGCTCATAAAACTCATTTCCTTTTAAATGTTTATAGCAATTTCTTCAAATATTTACCTTATGAAAATGCCATAGTTCATATTTGCACTAGTGACAATTTTCCTAATTGGAATAGTGTGTAATTTGAATAATTTAGCAACTAAGTTAAATGTTATTTTTTCTTTACTAAAAAAAAAAAAAAGAATTTTGTTGGTCGTGGGTCTTGAACTCAGGGCCTGGTCTGGGCGCTGTCCCAGAGCTCTTTTTCTGAAGGCCAGAACTCTACCATTTTAAGACATAAGACCACTTCCAATTTCTGAGTGGTTAACTGGAGATAATGGTCTGTTGGGGACACTTAAGTCCTGGCTGGCTTTGAATGGCGATCCTTAGACCTCAGCTTCCATAGTATAGGATTACAGGCATGAGCCACCAGTGCGCATCTGTTATTGTCTGTTTGTTTGTTTTCAATTTTTTGGTTATACTGGGAAGTCTGGATCTTGTTCTTGCTGCGAAAATGTTCAACTATGTAAGCCATAACTACATTCTTTTTCCTTCAGTTATTTATGCCTGAGAAAGACTGAATAATCATTTACGTGTTTATTCTTCTGGCATAGATGGGATAACACACCTACACTATGGCTTACCTTTCATTGTTTGTGAAGGGGATTTCTAAACTATTTTGAACAGATAGACCTGACATCCAAAGCTTCCTACTGTCTGCCACAGTACTGAATATCTTTCCCAACTCACTTTATTCTCTCTCTCTCTCTGTGTGCGTGTGTGTGTGTGTGTGTGTGTGTGTGTGTGTGTGTCTAATCTTTTGTGGGCTTATGGCCTGGGGTCAGTCCTTGAGCTTTTTCGCTCAAGGCTACCACTTTAAGCCACAGTGCTTCTTCTGGCTTGGTGGTTAATTGGAGGTAAGAGTGCCATGGACTTTCCTACCTGGCTGGTTCAAAAAATCAGTTCTCAGGTCTCACCTTCCTGAGAAAGGTTGGGTTACAGGCATAAGCCATCAGTAACTGGCTCAATTTTCTCTGAAGAAGAAGAAGAAGGAGAAGGAGAAGGAGAAGGAGAAGGAGAAGGAGAAGGAGAAGGAGAAGGAGAAGGAGAAGGAGAAGGAGAAGGAGAAGGAGAAGGAGAAGGAGAAGGAGAAGGAGAAGGAGAAGGAGAAGAGAAGAAGAAGAAGAAGAAGAAGAAGAAGAAGAAGAAGAAGAAGAAGAAGAAGAAGAAGAAGAAGAAGAAGAAGAAGATTCAACAGCAGTATAATGTCTGTAACTCATTTTGTTGTTTGGTTTTGTTTTTATGTTTCTTTTGTAGGTAAATATCATATTTTCCAGGTCATTAGACTTATTGCTGATCATGTTTATAAAAACATAAGGGAGTTACCCTTTCTTTTACAAACATGCACACACCCATAAAACATTTTTGTACACATGTATGTATATAATGTGGGGATATGTGTGTGTTTGTGTGTGTATATATATATATATATAATATCAAAATTTGCAAATATAATCCAGCATAGTGATATTCTTCTGACTCCTAGGAGATGAAGAAAGGGGGATTGCTGTTCAACAAGCTACATTCAGAAAAAAGAGACTCATTTGAAAAATGAACTAAAGCAAAAATAATAATGCTAAAGATGTGGCTCAAATAGAAGATAGAGCATCATTTGCCTCCTTACCTTACACTTATGAATATATGCAATATAGTACTCATATTGCAGAATATAGTTTGTGTCACCAGAATTTTGTGCAAAAATCAATTTTAAATATAATACGAAATATTATTGAGTGAGAAATGTATAGCTAATATTGTGATAAAAAGTACTTTATATCTGGTTTTGGATCCAAGAAGTTAAATGGACTAAATATTCCTCCAGAGCTAGACAACATAAATAAAAAACACAATGACTTTTTCTCTGAGAAGAATTATTTCAGGGAATCGAATTTTGAATGCATTGGCTAATTTTGCACATGAATATAGCTAAGCCGTGGTGCCACATACAGTGAAACTAAAATTTAGGTCAGCAGACATTGAGCAATGTAGATTCTCTTCTATAACACAGATGGACTTCATTCATTCAGGTGAAAACCATAAGGGAGTAATAACCAATTTCCCTTGAGAAAAAATAAAATTCTGCAGCTAACTATAAGTGGACTTGAGCTGAAATGTTGGCATTCATTTGCCTCCCCAGATTACTGACAAACATGGAAGAATTTTACTAGGCATCCTCTTTAATTATATGAACTAATTCTCCTCATGTACAGATTCTCTGAATCACAAATCTAAGTTCTTAGCTTTCATTACATATTTCTTCTGTATTTTGTCTACTTTATGTCTTTTCTCTGTAATGTCTAACAAATAGCATTTTCTACCTTTCTCTATTGTACAATCATAGAAAACAATCTTATGCATTCGCCAGCTTTCCATTGCTATGAGAAAAAAGAAAAGAAAAAGAAATGATTTGGGCTTCCACTGTGAGAGGTTTCAGTTCATTATCACTGTCTTTTGGATCGCTACCGAGGTAATACAACATGACAGGGAATGCATAGCGAAGCAAAACAGCTCACTTCGTGGTAGCTAGGGAGAAAAGTGAGAGAAAGATGAAAAGATTCAAATCCTCAATACTTCCTTTATGGGTGTGTCCCCAATGAGCTAACTTCTTTGCATTAGGCTCCACCACTTGAAGTTTCATTCTAAATTGCTGCTCTTGGTGTAGACAAAGCTGCTTACTTGTCATTAGAAATAAATATGATGAGGTAATTTGATGTGACCAAATAACATCCCTTTCCTTGTCATTATTTTCAACTAAGCTAAATTAAAATTGTATATATTTTTCCCATGTTTTTATTGTCAGAGTGTTGTACAGAGGTGTCACAGTTGCATACATAAGGCAGTGAGTACATTTCTTATTGTTAAGAAACAAATTCCACAGATTAAGTACCTGCATCTCATGGAAGCAATCAGTTTTAGTGATGGAACTTCTTTGGGTTTTCTACATAATAAAACCAAGAGCCTAATAGCTATGGCCCATATGAACACATCAGATGATACTAAGTGAAATGAACTCCATGTTATGGAAACAACTGTTATATCACTGTTGTAATCACTTTCATCATGCCATGTGAAACTGTAGCTTCTATTGTTGATGATTCTCTTGCATCCCCTTCCTGTGGTTCTACCCGAGCTATCACTCTATCTCATCTGAGTACACTGGATACTGCATATACTGATATTAGAACTAGGGAAGTTAAAGGGAATAACAAAATCGAGACACAAAGGATAAAAAGACAAAAGACTCCAAAAGCACTACTTGCAAAACCATTTGGTGTAAAACAATTGAATAACTAATGGGAGTAGAGGGAAAAGGGGAGGAGGTAACAAACAGTACAAGAAATGTACCCAAGTCCTAACGTATGAAACTGTAACCTCTCTGTACATCACTTTGACAATAAATAAGAAAAAAAGTCAATAAAATAGTGTAATGGATCACTTGTATGTCTATTTACCTTGAATCATCAGCTCAGGACTGTAGATGAACTATTCATGGAAAACATGGTGAGAAGCACTTTCTAGTATGACAGTCATTACTTTTTCATAAGAAAGCTTACTGATATCCCATGGTGGAAATTAGGTAAGATACCATTAGGACTCATGTTTCCCTTGACTTTCACAACAACGCAGCACAGGGATTTAGCCAGTTTAGTAAATTCAATTGTTGACATCTGAAAATCAATGTGTTAAAAACTTTAGTTATCATCCTTTCTTACCTCTCTTCTCTTAAACCTAAAAATTATTTGTAGTTTTACTACCATCATTTTTATAGGATAATCATCATCCTTCTCCTAACTTGAGATTTCAAATCAGTATCATGCTGATTTCATTGAATCCACACTCCTTCAGCTTTGATCTTTATTCCACATAATATGAAAAAATAACATTTGAACTATACATTGAGCATATCTTCTTTAAAAATCAAAATCAAAGATGGATTTTACTCTATTCTCATTTTTCATTTTGTTTCATAATTATTCCTGTCTAAATAAATAAGATATCTGTGCTTCTTATCCACTAGTGGGTTTTCAAGAATGGAAAAAAAAATAGATCTCAAAATTATTTTGCTACTTTTTACTACTACTTTCATTTATATATTTATTAGACGTAGATGTATATGAGTTTTATGTGAACATTGATATCAACTTAACGACCGCCACTTATAAAGTATTAAAACAAAAAATATGCTAAAATATGTTTTAAGAAAATTACATACAAACACTTAGCAAGATTGAATACTTAGGTCCGGTTTGAATTAATGATCACTTAGAATACAATGTTCTGTGAACCATTTTATTATTTGCCATATGTTCTGTAATTACATAAATGTTGTATATGCCATGAATATGCTACAAATTAACATTTCTTGTTTGGAGAGAGAAAATGAGAAATTAATTTGGCAAATGTCAAGTTCAGTTCATGTCAAGATGTTTTTTGTGTCATGGTCCATCATGAAAGATTAAACAGATATGTTCTTCTAAATAGATCAATTTGGAAAGCAGCTGTTCCTCACACTTTTGCATGTGGCAAATTCATTCCACCTGACTTTAGAGCAATTCCTAAGATGATGTTTTCGTAGTTTGAGGTTGATTTTTGCATTTCCTCTGCCTAGTTCTGTTAGAGTTGGTAAAGAAGAGGAATATTTTCCTCTGTTATCCATGTTCAGTTCATAGTAGTTACTACAATACATTTGTCTGTGTACTAATAATTATAAAATGGATTTAAATTTAAATCATGTATCTCTAATATCTTTAAATATCATGTATCACTTTGCATTAAGTATATGTTCATAATATTTTTAAAAGTTACAAGGAATATAGATGTCAGCAGTCTGTGCTGTCCTCGACTACCCATATAATTACTGTACCTGGTCTATGCACTGGTAGCATATACTGGTTCATCTTGGAGCTTGAATTCTGGGCCTGGGTGCTGGCCCTCAGCTTTTCTCCTCAATTCTTATGCTCTACCACATAAGCCACAACTTTACCACTTTTGTTGTTGTTGATAATTGAATATAAGAATCTCAAGTACTTTCTTGCCCAAGGTGGCTTTGAACTGAGAGCCTCAGATTTCAGCCTCCTGAGTAGCTAGGATTGCAGGTATGAGCCACCACACCAGATTAAAAATACCTTTGAATAAAAAAAATCATATCTTGGAATAAACAAATAAACACTGAAGTGTCTTTTTTGCTATTCTGAATTTTTACTCCCTCTCTTTCTCCCTCCTTCTTGGAATTCCTCTATATTTCCCCAGCCCCATCTCTCTGCTACTGGGTTTGAAACTCAGGATCACATTCTTACTAGGAAAATACTCCACCACTTGAGCCATGCTCCCAGATCTTTTTACTTGTTGCTGCTGCTGCTGTTATTGTTGCTAGACAAAGTCCTATGCTCTGGTCTGAGCTGACCTCAGACTCTGATCCTACTATCTCCAAATTGTCTGGATTATACACACTATCACTGACCCATAAAAAAAGGGGTCTGGCTAGTCTTGAGTCAGGGTCTTCTATTCTCTGTCTCCTTAACAGCTAGGATATCAGGCAATGTATATCATCCCTGCTCCTGCTCTTTTTTGTTTATAAATTGCACCACTTCAGCAAGCATAGCATATCACCAAGGTTTAAACAATTTAGTTGTCTGACAGAAAGTTTCTTTCCAGCTGGTTAGAAGGAAATATAAAATGACATTAGTATCTGCATGACTGGCAATATCTATATATAAATATTTACATGAAATCATTTTTGCAAACTGTTCTTAAAACCCCAGGGACCCAATAACCCTTTCAGTAGATTAGCTTGCATTTTAAAGCTCTAGTGATCCAGATAATATCTTTGGGGAATTCAACTCATAATTCTGTTCTCCAAAGACAGCATAGTAGTTCCCTCTGAGAATATTTTCATAATATAATAATAAGCAATAGACAAGCTCATATCCATTTATCAGTACATTTTGTAAGACTGTAAGTTTCTGCCAAAAATCTTTGTTCCCAATATACATTATCATTTGATTTTTTTGTTTAATAAATAAATTTCTGAGTTACATGAAAGAACAACAGTGGCATAGGACAGTGGGCACAACTCTTCATATAACACTCTTGACAAGCTAGCCAGTGAATTCAAGAGAAAGTCCCTAAAGGTACTAAGGGCAATAGTGATTAGTTTCCTAGGAAATAAACCAAAGAGAGGAGGCATATATTTATGCTAATAGAAGACATCACTTAGAGTTGGAAGACATAAAGAAATATTATTTTAGGTTTTTCTTCCTTCTCCCCAAGAGATCTATAGAATTCATCTGAAAATATTTATAATTCTATGTTTCACCTCCTCTGTTCTACATAGCTTCCTGAAGGCCAGTTAAAGGACAATATGATTGCTTAGAAACAGAATTCCAGGGGATGGTGCTATCCTTTTAGGATATAATATTAGAAAAATTGAGCCCTAAATTAGACCATGATTTATAAATTCTCCTATCAACAACAACTAACAAATAACAATAAAGATGACATTACTTATTGTCATGGTAGGAATAATGTATCAAAATGTTTTCTATTTGAACTCTAAGTTACTAAAATGACATAAAATCATACTAAAATTAACATTTAAGTAAGCTTAAAGAACAAATTATATCCATCTATCAAAAGTAATTAAGGAAGCCAAACTGGAATCCTAGCTACTTCGGGATTTGAGTTGGAGCTTGGCTGGGCACAGTGACATATGCCAGTCATCATAGATAGTTACCTATAGGTAGCTAAGATTGGGGAAATCACCATTCTAGGCCACCTTGAGCAGAAAAGAATATGTAAGAAACTATGAGAATTGAATAATTGGATGCAGTAGCATGTACCTATGATCTCACTAGCAGTGGGAAACAAAACACGAGAATTGCAGCCTAGGAAAATATCAAGGCCATGTATCAAGAAGACCCTGTATCAGAAATAGCAGAGAGCAATGCTAAAAGTGTAGCTCCAGCCATGAGTTCAAACTCAAGTAACACACACACACACACACACACACACACACACACACACACACACACACGATCATAATCAAATTTAACTTTTCTGTTATGAGGGGCACTATGGGGGAAGAATAAAAATGGTTGGAGTTAAAAATGTAAATGTAGGGCTGGGAGTGTAGCTTAGGGGTAGAGTGCTTGCCTAGCATGCATGAAGCACTGGGTTTTATTCCTCAGCACCACATAAACAAAGAGCAGGTAGTGGTGCTGTGGTTCAAGTGGCAGAGTGCTATCCTTGAGCAAAAGAAGCCAGGCAACAGTGCTCAGGCCCTAAGTTCTAGCCCCAGGACTGGTAAAAAAAAAAAAGTAAAAATATACTAAGACAAGTTTTTAGGATAAATACCTTAGAGGGACTAAAAAGCTAAATATTAACAGTAATCCTGTTTGTCTAATGCAGCATTGTGTAAACTGAAAAGCTTTCAGCACTGTCTCAGCTTGTGGCTAGGGTTAGCAACTAAATGATATGTTCAGCACCCTGGATGAGATGAATTGACAATGGATGGGTGGATATTTATTCAAACAATTCTCAGCTATCTTGCTCATGACAAGTATTCTAAGTAGATGTAGGGATGTGTATGTAGGTATTAAAGGGATCCTGATTGGTGCTATAGAGTCTACTATCTCCCCTTGAAGTGTGGAAACATTAACTTTCCAAGGCTATTGCATACATATATTCTGGGAAAGTTTGACAGAGTTAAAAAATAGGATAAATTATCATTGTCATTTCTGCAATTATTATTGAAAAGGTAAATAACACCTATCTCCTTTCTACCTCCCTAAAAATTGATTAGCACTTTTCTGGTTCTATTATTCACATAAAATTGGAATACTATATTACTACGGACTTACAGTTTAAAAAATAGCAAATAATTATTTAGTAGTATTAGAGGCCAGAATTCAGATTTTGGAATAGCTGAACTCTTTCATTTTATTTGCTTGTTCGTTCATGTGGTATTGAAGAAATAAACCCAAGACCTTACGCATGCTAGGCAAGGATTCTACCACTAAGCCACATTGTCAGCCCTATGTGAAGTCTTTTTGAAAGATCTAGGGAACAATCATTCATTTGGCCTTTTTACAGATCCTGACTTCCTAAGACTCAATTCCTTCATTCCCTTCCTTCCTTCTTTTTCCCTTCTCCCTCTTCCCCCCTTCCCCCCCTCTTTCTTTCCTTCCTGCGCCTTCCTTCCTTCCTTCCTTCCTTCCTTCCTTCCTTCCTTCCTTCCTTCCTTCCTTCCTTCCTTCCTTCCTTCCTTCCTTCTTCCTTCCCTCCTTCCTTCCCGGGCCTTCCTTCCTCTCTTTCTTGCTCAATCTCTGGCTCTCTCAAAACTTAATTTTACTCTTTACACTACAGTGAATCAATCTGATGGTTTTGTACATGCTCAATGTGAGCTGCAATGACTGACTCTTGTGAAATAACTTTTAATCTACCCATTTATCTATGTGTCTGTCTGTTGTTTCTGTGTCTGTAGTGTGTGTGTGTGTGTGTGTGTGTGTGTGTGTGTGTGTGTGTGTGTGTTTAAATTTGCACCAGAGCTGGGGCTTGAATTCAGGGCCTGGACCTTTTCCTTGACCTTTCTTGCACAAGATTAGCACTCTACAACTTGACCCACTGCTCCATATCAGCTTTCACAGACTTCCTGCCCGAGCTGGCATCAAAACACTATCCACAGACTTTAGTTTCCTGACTAGATAGGATTATAGGAATGAGCACCGGCTTGTAGCTTCCAGCTAGTTTTTGATAGAGATTTCTAGAATGATTTCTAGATAGCAGCAGTAAATGTGAGCTCCCTGGCCTAACATGTGGTCCTTGGTAGACACATTTTCCCTTTAACATACCAAACCATTAGATTCCAAATTAGACATGGAGTACCTATTCCTCAACTGAGGAAAACAAAATAATATACTTTACATACAGTATATTTAACTCAACTAGTGCTTCATAGACATTTTTATCAGTCTATTTTTCCAGCTATTTGAGGACCTAGGCATGAATTTAGGCAAGTTGTAGTGACTTTTCTGTACAAGAAATGTATCCAATGCCCAACGTATGAAACTGTAACCTCTCTGTACATCAGTTTGATAATAAAAATTTGAGAAAAAAATTAAATTAAATTAAATTAAATTAAATGTTCAGTAAAAAAAAAAAAGTTCACAAAAGATGTTAATGAGTGATACAAAGACTGATCTGTGTGCAGAAACTAAAATCAGAGAACTGTGGTTTGAAGCCAGCCCAGGCATTAAAAAGTACACTAGGCTTCATCTTGTAACCAATGTACTCTTATCATCCCAAGATATGTGGCGAATCACAAGGGCTGGGGTTATAAAGACACCACTATTATGACAATAGCAGTTGAGACATATGGGGAATAAAGTAATACCTATCCATGAAATAACCAAGGCAGAAAGCAGCTGACAAAGTGGTTCAAATAGTAGAATACCTGCTTTGCAAGGATGAGGACTTCATTTCAAACTCAAAACCACTAAATAAACTAGTAGGTATGAAGATCATACTTCATACACTTTTTCATAGAATATTACACCAATTTTTTCCCCTTAGACTTTTTTCTACTTTCAGGTAATTGATCATCTTAGTCATTTACCACTGACCATGAATCAGTATATGACATTTCTGTAAGTCAAATCTCTTCATATACCAAGTGGATGACCTACTTGACTGCTTGGAATTATGCCCAGATGGAAGATGTTCCCTACTGATCTTTCATATGTATGAATGAATTAAAATGGTATTCAACAGTGGTCAATTTTAAAGTATGTAGAAAGGACAGGACAATTCAAGAATGAAGCAAACTCATTCTTTTATTTCTTCTATTCACTGTTTATAAGAATGTTTTCTCATGTGACCAAGAGTGAGGATTGAAAGGAAACTGCTGGCAATTTCTGGCAGACTGTTTGGTGAGCTGGACAAGCTAGTCAGTGAGCTATTATCTCCTAGGTATCTCATAGATTGAGGACTATTCCTTGAAATGCAAATCTCAGATTTACGTTAGAAACAAACAAACTTTGACTACTGTGTATCATTTTCTCTGTGAATAAGGATTATCCTTGCTTTAAAAGAGGTTTTTCCTAGGCAGTGTTTCAGAGCTGTGATATTTATTGCACAATATACACAGGAAGCATCTATTGCTTATTTATTGTCCTTACTAGACCCATAGGGTTAAGGGATTTTAATGTTCACATCAATCCCATGCAGGTGGTTTGTGCAATGAATAATAAAGTTCTTTTCCCGTGTTAACTTTCTCTTCTGTCAGTTTTAAATAGTATCAGGTATGTGTGAGAGTGAGTGGTATAAAAAAAATCTTAGTTCCTGCTATACGCTGATGCACTTTAAATTGGCACTTACTTGCTCATGATTAATCCCACAGATGCTGTGTCTCCCATATGTTAGATTGCTAGTAGTTCCAGCTAGCCTTACAATGTGTTTGTCTGCACTGTCAATCTTCTGATAGGCCTTCAGGACATGTGGTCATTCTTTCCCTGTGAGGTGTCCTATGTGTATCTGAGCCTGATTGTATACCAGATGGATATACATCAAATGGGGCTAGCTTCTTGGAATAATTCATAATTCTGAAACTTAAGGGGTAATAAATGTCTACTGTGTGAGCGAGCATGCATGTGTACATTCACATGCAGCAGACTTCACTCACCAGTTTATGAGTTTATTTTTAGAAGACACATAAGGAAGAATTTAAAAGTGTGTCTCAATGGTGTGTTGAGAAGCATTCAAGAAATCAGAGTATTTTCAGACACATTTACTGTCATTAAAACCCAGAATACTAGGGCATCAATGTATCTTAATGACAAAAATTCCCATACATATCATGGGGTGAGGAGGGAGATTCTCTGGTTGACATGGGTATCTTACCTCAAATTGATTGAAAGCAGCAAGGTGAGTTCATTTAATAAAGCAACTACATATTCTCAAACACATTCCAATATCATTACTATAACTAAGATCAGTAATTCTCTCTACAATGAGATTGCTCAAAGTATCCTGTCTTCTGTTTTCATTCTGTATTTACATTTTCTTCAAAACTTGTTTTTTATCTAACAAATGATACAGTTGTTCTCAAATAATTTTCTATTTTAGTACTAAGTAATAATTCTTAAAGGTTACAGTAATAATAATGCAATCCTAGAGTTATGCTTATCATCAAATAAAAAAAGTAAAATGTGAAATAAATAAAAAAACAAAGACACTAGAAAATGAATGATGGATTATTGCAGTTTTATGAAGTGCTAAGAAAAGAAAGCTAACATTTAATGATAGAGATCAGATGAACACCTGCATAGGAATGTCAAAAGGAATAAAAGAGCCAAGAGGTCATTCTGGAGTGATGATTTTTTCCTACCCAGTTTTGATTGTGGTCAAGAATGAACAGATATCTCTACAACTATGTCTTCGTAGATCTTAATTTTCCCACTCAATGCTTCGTTTTGTTTTTCTTTTTAAAACTACCTCCAGTAACCATCTGGCTTGAAAATTCCCTTTCCTTTTGGAAAATCATTCCTCATTGCTGAAGTTAAAAGAGAGTGAGCAATTTAAGGCAAATTTCCTACCTGAAATCTTGTGACTTCAATCATATTTTTGGAATAAAATTGTAGTTTTTAATGGTATACATCATTTTCCACATACTTTAAATTTTATCTTACTATTATTCTCTGGACATATTAACATAGAAATGTTGATATTCTTGAATGGAGATTACTATTAGTTTTGTGCTATCCTATTTAAAATATTGGGATAACCAAATTATTCTATACTTTCCAGGATGAGCAAATAAAAATATAATTGAAGGGCTTTAGAGACAAGGCATAATAAAAAGTTGAGATTGTAAAAACAGAAAGTCTTTTTCACATGTACTTAAATAATGTCTTAAGTACTAGGAAGTACATCTGTGGCTGAAAGGTGATAGGGCTCTGTGTTATCACCTCAGGTCCTTATCTGCTCAGAATCATAAGAGTTTGTTAACATGTATTGTAAAATAATTTTTGCAAAGAATTAATTTCCCCTTTCTCTAATCAAAATTGCTGTAATACTTTAAAAATCAAACTTTTCCCCTATGCCTTTGTAATCAGCTGCCTTTTATAAAACTTTGTTCTCAAAAAGTGACTATGTACCAAAGCAGTCAATTAATACTAGCATAAAAAGTGTTTGGTCAGGTAAAAAAACTGAAAGTACAATATATAGGATAGGAGATAAAAAGAAAGTAAGTCAATAAAATAACTTCAGACAAAAGATAAACCGAAAATAATGTTGAGGGAGATTTTTTTTATCATTTTAGTAAAACAGATACCCTGAAAACTAAAGGAAGGAGTAGGAGAAACATTTGGGGTCCTTGACACAGGACAGAACTTCCTTAACAAAGACCCAGAAATGCAACAAATCAAAGGATGGACAAATGGAACTGCATCAAACTGCAGAGCTTCTGCAGGGCAAAGGACATAGCTCACAAATTAAAAAGAAAGCACACAGATTTGGAAAAGATCTTTACTGGCCATACAATGGACAAAGGCCTCATATCTAAAATATATACAGAACTAAAAAAATTACATTCTTCCAAAATAAAACCACAAAGAACCAATAGCCCCCCCCAAAAAAAAAGTAGGCTAAAGATTTAAAAAGAGACTTCTCTGATGAGGAAATTAGAATGGCCAAGAGACATATGAAAAAGTGCTCTACATCACTGGCCATAAAAGAAATGAAAATCAAAACAACATTGAGATTCCATCTCACCCCAGTAAGAATGTCCTATATCAAGAAAACTAACAATGACAAATGTTGGAGGGGATGTGGCCAAAAGGGAACCCTACTTCATTGTTGGTGGGAATGTAAACTGGTTCAGCCACTCTGGCAAGCAGTATGGAGATTCCTCAGAAGGCCCCACTCTTGGGCATCTACACAAAAGACCACAAACAAGAACACACTAAAGCCACCAGCACAACAATGTTCATCACAGCACAATTTGTCATAGCTAGAATTTGGAACCAACCCAGATGCCCCTCAGTAGAAGAATGGATGGGGAAAATGTGGTACATATAAACCATGGAATTTTATGCCTCTATCAGAAAGAATGGCATTTCCTCATTCTTAAGGAAATGGAAGGACTTGGAAAAAATTATACTAAGTGAAGTGAGCCAGACCCAAAGAAACATGGACTCTATGGTCTCCCTTTTGGGGAATAATTAGCACAGGTTTAGGCTAGTCACAACAGATGATCACAAGAGCCCAATAGCTATGCCCTTATGAACACAAAAGATGATGCTAAGTGAAATGAACTCCATGTTATGGAAACGGCTGTTATATCACTGTTGTAATTACTTCAACATGTGATGTGAAACCGTAGCTTCTATTGTTGATGATCCTTTTGTATGCCCTTCCTGTGGTCGTACCTTCACTATCTCTATATCTTATCTGAGTACATTGGAAACCATGTATACAGGTATTAGAACTAGGAAACTGTAAGGGAATACCAAAATCAAGAGACACAGGGTAAAAAAGACAAACGGTTAAAAAAGCAATACTTGCAAAACTGTTTAGTGTAAATCTACTGAACAACTCATGGGAGGAAAGGGAAAGGGGGAAGGGGGAATGAGGGAGGAGGTAACAAACAGTACATGAAATATATCCAGTGCCTAAAGTATGAAATTGTAACCGCTCTGTATATCAATTTGACAATTAAAAAAAAGAAGCAGGACTGTGTTTTCATTTTGAGTAGCAACTTGGAAGTACCAAGTATAAATAAATAATGTCAACTTAAACAATAGGAAAAGAAAAACCTAAAGGCAAATATTTACTTAGTTTCTAGGATACTTCATTCAATCTGTTTTTAACCACCGGGAGTATTTATATTATCTTGTGAAACAAAAAGAAAAAAATGTGTCTTACATTATAAGAAAACAAAACAAAAGACAAAACCCAAGTTGGTTTTTAAATATTTAATTCAAAGAAACCTCAGGCTTAAAAACAACACCACAACTTACTAGACTCTAAAAACATCTAAAACTATAGATTAAAATAGTACCATATTTTATATCTATGAATTCCTTTCCTTACATATCCACATGGTAGCTGGTGCTTTTATCATGAGCCAGCATCACTATTTTCAATTAAGCTTAATTTAAAATCCAAAGCAAAAAGTTGGGAAGTTAATTGAATAAGTAGCATTTTTCCTCAAAATATTAGTTATATGTATGGATAGTGCAAATTGACTTCCCTTTAGGAATCGGAGAAAACTTTAAAATATAATATAATAGCAACTTACAACACTCCTCTTTTGTGTGTTTGTTCTTCCTAGAAGATGAGAAGTTTTGGTTCATGGATCACAGGCATTTGTACGGTGTACAAATCATATAATGTCAAAAGTCTAACAAATTTGTGCAGTAAAATATTCTAACTGCTGCAGCTTCTTTATTCATTTTCTCTTATCATTTGAGTTGTGGCTCTAGTCTACTTTTGTTGTGGTGGTGGTGGATCAGACTGAGACAGTCTCCTTGACTTTTCACCCTGGTTGGTGTTGAATTTATATTGTTAGATCGCAAACTCCTGAGTAGGATTACAGGTATGAGTCTGTTATCTAACACATAAAAAAGATTTAATTCTAGTAAAACTTTTATAGGCGGAGGAAATTTTTTAAGTATTTAACATCCTTATACAAATGATGTATTTAAAATGTTTAGCTAATTATGGTCAAAATACTACTCTTAAGGCTATACTGCACGTGTGCCACTGCTAAGAGATAGTTGGCTTGATTCAAATCTGTAACACCCGATATAAAATTATTTCCACGAAGGCAAATAGCCTTCCTGCTCAATTTTCACCTGAGGTACAGAAAGTCATATTCAAAAAGATGCTAAATGTTTCCACTGTTTTAAAAAAGACAACATATGGAATTGGTATTGTGGTTAAGTGGTAGCGTGCTTGCCCAGCATGCATGAGGCAATGGGTTTGATTCCTTGCTACCACATAGAAACAATACAAAAAAAGTTATTAAATAAATTGTAAAAATAAAAATGACCATTTAGAAAGGTAAAATACAATTAACATATGCATATTAATTACAGGTAGGGAAGAGCAAACTACCCAATACACCAAAGATATAGCTAGCTATAAAACAATAAATAAAAGTAGTCCATAATGATTTAGCTTCAGATACTTTTAATACTTGAAAATTCCTAAGTGTGATTAAGGTTTGCAAGCTGCAAGCTTTAAGGAAAGTTGTAAATATTGGAGTGACATAAAACAATATGGAGAGAAGGATATTGAACTTGAAATGGAAATTTATATTTATACCACTACAGCTTATATGTTCTGAGTAGACCATAGTAACTATGGCAATGTTTGAATATACATACTTGAAATAAAAATGTGTTGCAAATTACCCCGTGTAAGTATGAACATGAAAAAAATAAAGAAATTTTAAAACATTTATTGAACAAACATGGTAGTGCATGCCTGTAATCCCAGTTACATAGGAGGACTAAATTCGACAAGTGGTACTAAACTAAGACTAAGAAACAATGAGAGACCTCATCTGAAGAATAAACTAAAAACAAAAAGACTGGAGATGAGGCTCTAGTGGTAGATCATTGAGACCCCGATTAAATCCCTACTATATCCAGGAAAAAAAAAAAAAAAAAGAGATAAACCAACATCTTGGGCAGACACTGCTGATTGACCTATTCTCATGTTTGTAACAGCACAAGAGATGGTTGTGTTACAGACTGGACTTCCCACACATCCTCATAATTCAGATCTCGCCATGGACATAGCATTTGCCAAACAGCTGCACCTGGTACGGATTTTGAAGACAAATAGGGAGGCTTGGGACGAAACCTTTGCTTTTGCTGCTGTGTTGCATGAATGCAGAAGACCAGCTGTCCTGAGTTCCCCGACTTCACTGAGTCACTCTGTGGGTGTCACTACTGGGTCACCCATTTGGTTGTGTGGTTTTGATGTCAGAAGTTTTAGCCAAGTTCCCTGATTACTGAGCCCTGAAAGCTTGGAGGAAAGATACAAAATAACCCTGCTGCTTCGGGAGAAGTAAAGTTTACTCATGCAGCTCTTCCAATAAAAGTAAGCCTCTTAGTTCCTAGAATTAAGTATTTAACTGTCTAAATTACTTTAATAGCATTGTTATCAGCACCTAATAGAAAATATAGTTTGCTGTTATTAATAACTAAACATATCTTACATATTAATTTTTTATCACATTAGTATTCACATGTGAGTATATATATGCTTATGACTAAAGGCCTAGAAGATATTTAAGGAACATAAGTGAAAATACTATGTCATTAAAATTTTCTGAATCATTTTTTGGCTCCTCTTACATATGCAATTACGAGCACATAATATTGGTGATTACACTTCCAGCATTTTTGACATTAATAATGGTTAATTTCCTGAAAAACTATACAAGATAAGTGGTGACATAAATCAAGATTGTTTCCTAATTAGTTATGTTTATAGCATTTTTTGAATATTTAATAAATATTTCAAAGTAATATTGCAGAACAATTAATACTTGTTTTAGAATATACTTGATTGGGTTGATAAGTTGGTTTCTATAGTTACAGAGGTTCATTTATTTTATTTTAGTAAGTCCTTTTATGTAAAATATAAGGATAATATTTTTCAATATAATTAATGGCAAAGATTATCATCTATGCATTTTCAAATACTCACCTTTGCATAAATGGTTGTTCCAATATATAATAAGAATTCAATTAATTCTATTAATACTAATTCAAATATTAGATACTAACTCAAGCTAATTTTAAATTATTTATTTAAAATCTTAAGGATTTTACCTACCTCTTATAAATAAATAATACAGGGATAGATGAATTTGCTACCTATTAATATATCCATACCCTACTTCCTCATGTTTACTTAGAATATGTTTTTCTGCATGTGCATGAAATTGTTGAGATCCACAATGATGCATTACAAATAAGAAATTGTCTGTATTCAAAACTCGGACAAGAATTTTAAGTTAATTTTAAAAGAAAAATTTGTTGGAATGAAATAAATATAAAAAGGTATAATTGCTATATTTTTTATAGGAATTCATTTTCACATTATGAGAATTTTGAGTGTGTCCTTAAATTGCTGTAAAATTATGCAAATTTATTTAATGCCTATGATAATTCTAATTTGCCTAAATATTAGTTGATTTGATTTGAAACAAAAAGAAAAAATGTATTTCGTGCACACTATTGCTTTTAAAATAGATTTGGTTTTCAGTTTAAAAATTAATTTTTCATAGTTTTCCAACACAAAATGAATAATAACTACATTTTTATGCATTATTGCAGATATCAGTAACAGATTTGTGTATGAATAAAATTACTCAACATATTTATATGTATGTATGTATATATATATACTGCTGTAAATATTGATTTCCTTTCTTCTGAAGATTTAGTTTACTATCCAAAGATACTAAAATACTGAATTTATGATACTGAAAATTATGATCACATCCTCCAAATCTAAACGGTATTTGAAATGTTTATTATTTTTTTAATATTCAACAAGCTTTTAAAGAGTTGTACCACATGGATTTGAGTTTAACTTAGTGAATTTAAGTTCTGGGAAATTACCATCAAATAAATTGTTGGATAGCTATCAATGAGATTAATATTATTAGTTTTTTAACTATATAATAATCATCTGAGTTATGACATACTGTGAACTGTATCCTTTTGTCTGATTTATTGGCCATGGGACACGTATACCAGCTGTATAATTAAGGAATTAGTGTATTCAAATAGGATAGCATAATATCTATTACTTGAAATATTTATTAATTATTGACATCTTCAAAATGGTATAATATTTTCTATGAACTTCAACTATGATCATACTGAAATGCAGAACTGAACCAAAAGTCAAGAATAATCTTGCACTGAGCCTCACTAGTTAGTTGAAGTTGTTTATATTACCATTTTCATCTACAACATTTATTTACATTCTTATACATGCACAAAATACAATGCAAAAATGCTAAAGTATAAGTGCTGGTAGCACTAGAGATAAGAACATGACAATTGTTTTTTCCTTTCTCACAAATTAGCTAAATAATGATGTTCAGTGTAAAGATTCTAATATGTCACATGACTAAATAGAAGCTAAAAGAATTCTGAAAACATTTGAAAAGATTTTCTCTCAGATTCTATCCTAAGCATAATCCCCCCTCAGAGACAATCTTCTATTATTCAACATTTCAAAATTTATATATCTGCAAGAAGAAAACATCATGTCTAAAACACAAGACATAAACATCATAAGAAACTATTTTCTCTGAAATTAAAAAAATCCTTAAGAAATTATTGTTGTGCTTTTGATCATTGTAGATATTCACCATGTAATTGGCCTACATAAACATCATTAAGTAACAGTAATATATTTTCTTTAAAAATACTACATAGACACTGACCCTTTTTGATTTTACTGAAAAATAATATTGTTTCAGGACACACTATTATTATGCTTACTTTGTAACTATTTGTCCAGTTATCTCTCATTTCACATAATAACCATAGCTTAATAATAGCTGCCATCTGAAAATGTAACATGATGGAAATTACCACCTACTTAGAACAGACAATGCAAATGAACCCTGTAATTATTCATTGGCTGACATATTGCAGAGACAAAAATGTTCCCACTTCTGATATGGTAAATAGTATTAGATATCTAAATTCAGCCCGAATCTGATTTTTTGAAAATGCCCAAATGCTGAAAAGGTAATCTCCTAGTCTAATTGTAAGCAGTAATATTGAAGTTATATTAGGTTTGGGCTGGGGGGGAGATAAAATAGTGTCAATATATTTCCACATTCAGTAAATTAAATCTTGAAAAAAACACCTTATAAACATTTGCACAGCAGGTTTACATATCTATGATGTGCCATCATGTCTGAAATAGACATGAAATTTTCACTGGATCCTAAGCAGATTTTCTGGATTCATAGCAGGGACTTTATCAGTAATAAAAGAACAGACAAATCTTCTCTTTCTCTAACTTCACTAAGCAATAAAAATGAATCACAAATATTTGACATTCATTTTCCAGAACATAAGTAGATCAGAATGATAACAGTGCAAATTACTTTATGGTAATTCGTTGGAACTCTGGTATTATAATTGATTGTAAATACAGAATTACAAAAGCAATTAAAAACTTATTTTCAAACTATATGTTGACTGTATTCTTTGAAATTCCAACTTTAATTGACTTTGGTGTTTCTAGGGAAGCTTCTGTTTTTGGTGATATGCATATCAATTTCTGGTTTCTACTCTTTCTTCACCTAGAATCACTAATTTTTCCATCTCTCTAAGAATACTGGTCTTTGTTCTAAAAATTCCTCCAATTCAGGAACTTTCTACATTTGGCAGCTTACAAACATATGATGGAGAGGGATGCTTTCAAATATTTTGACAGGAACAACTCATATTTTGTTGCTCTATGAATGTGTAATAGTAATATATATGTATATATATATATATGCGATATCTATTTTCAGTTGAAGGCATTAAAATATATATTCTATAAAAAGAAAAAGCTAGAAAAACACTGAAACACTGATGGACATGTAGAATGACGTCATTAAGAAAAACAATTGGGCTGGGAATATGGCCTAGTGGCAACAGTGCTTGCCTCCTACACATGAAGCTCTGGTTCGATTCCCCAGCACCACATATATGGAAAACGGCCAGAAGGGGCGCTGTGGCTCAGGTGGCACAGTGCTGGCCTTGAGCGGGAAGAAGCCAGGGATGTTGATCAGGCCCTGAGTCCAAGGCCCAGGTGTTTAGATTTATCCATAAATCATGTAATTACATGTATAACGTAGTTCATATGTGTTTATAATTTATTAAATTCTTCTTTGGATTCGTTCTTCACCCTAGAGTCGTTGGGTCTAGAGGAGAAAAAGACCTAAGGGAAAACTTTAAGAGAACATATACTATTGGCTGGGATTGTGGCTTGGCTTGGTGGACGAGTGCTTGCCTAGGATGCCTGACACCCTGGGTTCAATTCTTCAATGTACATAAACAGAAAAGGCTGGAAGTGACACTGTGGCACAAAGGGTAGAGTTCTAGCCTTGAGAAGAAGCTCAGAGACAGTGCCCAAGCCTTGAGTTCAAGCCCCAAGACTTACAAATACACACACGTATATATGCACATAGATTATATAC
This sequence comes from Perognathus longimembris pacificus, assembly GCF_023159225.1. Taxonomy (NCBI): domain Eukaryota; kingdom Metazoa; phylum Chordata; class Mammalia; order Rodentia; family Heteromyidae; genus Perognathus; species Perognathus longimembris. The sequence continues at coordinate 10,492,583 of NC_063176.1, read as the reverse complement.
ATAAATACATAGATATGAATATATACATACACACACACACCATATTAGATGTGACTAAAAAGCTTAGAAGGTATTTAAGTAATGTAAATGGCAATAGTATGTCCTTTACATTATCTGAAGAAGCAGACCTCACTGATGGAGATGAGATATCCAGCAAAGGGCTTGTTACAGGCCTACAGGTGAAGTAGAACCCAACGAAGAGAGCACAGTAAGGGAATACTTACTGTGAGGGAGAGATGAGGGCGACATAAAACTTTGAAGAGACTGAAGCATATAATATTCCTCAAGATGGAAAAGTAGGAAGAACTCTGTAAAGTTTCCTCCTTAGAGCAGCCTTCACGTTTTTTAACATCTTATTTTCTTTACGTATTTGTCCACTGGCGTGGCCATTTAACAAAGCTATTTATGAATACAGTACATGTTCATCAATGTCTTAATGAATGTAGAGATAATCTGTAAATGGCCAAATGCTATATGGGGACTCCCCACTTCAGTGGGTGGAAAACATTAACGTATCAGAATTGTAAAGTTACCAGTCTTCTTAGATCAAATCATTCTCCTTCAAAGTTAATTGTGACATGATTTTAGAAATTTAGCTAATCACCATTCCCTCCAGAAGATTTATCCAGAGCTGTTCACTGCATTTAATTAATACTCGCTCTATCTCTGGATACAAATATGTCTGGATGTTTATGTTACTACCATACTGGATGTGCTTAATTTTGTTTGTTTGTTTGTTTGTTTAATAATCAAGTTGTTTTTACTAGTTGACTTTATTTTATTTTCCTAGGGGTAGCTTTCTTAAATGACTTTAAGTTTGCAAATTGCTATTTGCATTTTACGTTTTTCCTCCTGAATGTTTCACTTATTTTTTTTTTAATTTTTACAGGTCACTACTTCTTATTTTATTTAGTGGAAATGAGTTTAGTGCACAAATAATGTAAATTGCGAACACACACACACAGAGTGTAACCATATTTCCTGTTATTATCATCTCATAAGATGATTTTGTAGTTAAGGAAATATGCTACTGTTTCTTTTTGCTAAGATTGATTTTGGTCAAAGAGTTTACAGATATTTTAAAGAATGAACTCACTGAGTATGCATATTTATAAATTATTTCCTATTCAGTCAAAGTGAATTTCTTTAAGAGGTTTTTTTTTTTCCATTAATCCATCTTCCATTGCTATCACACATTTTATTCAAATCCAAGTTTATTTTGTTATTTGGATTGATTTCATATGCTATATTAACATATTATTTTGCTAAAAATATCATTAGCAAAATATTGATTATTATGGAACATGTACTTACTTTCTTTTTGTCAAGCTCAGGAAGTTTCGCATCTGAATTATAGAATACCCCTGAAGTGAATAACATAAACAACACAAATGTTTGAGTTACATAAATATATCCTGCTTTAAGAAAATGGGGTATCCTTGAAAAAATATATTCAATGATCGTTTTTGAAATCTACTCTTGTTTAATGACTATAAATTCATCTTAAGGAATAAATTCAACAGTATTTCTTTTTACTTATTTACTGTTACTCTGTAAAGACAAAGTAAAACAATTTATAATTTTTAATTTAATTAAAAATATTTTCTCATAAATGTGTTAATTAGTCAAATGCCTCTGAAATTTCATCTAGATTCTTTACTAATACAGCAATCATTTTCCATCTCAATCATAAAAAAACAGCATTTATAAGAATTTTTAAACATACCTACTCTATGTTAGCATACAAATATCTTGATATGTTATTCCAATATATGTTAGTTTTGTTAGTTTGATGTCCAGAAAATAAAAACTAAAATCAAAAATGAAATTAGCAGAGTAAATTTAGTATGATTATCCTGGAAAATAATATTTGAAAACAATATAACTGACTCAATTTCCTTTCTAATGCAATATTTTCCATTTTAACTGAGACTCAGCCTATGCTATCATGTATCTTGTTTACTGTGAAGTTCTTTAACAAGACTATGTTGTTCAAAGTCTGTCACACCTAGGCTTCCCCTTCAAAGATGTCACCTACTTATTTCACACACAACTCACTCTTCTCTTTTTTTTTTATTTCTAAAGGAAGATAAATTTTGTATATGGTATCAGTTCACTACACACAAAAGTTCTAACTTCAATGTCTAAATGCGTTTGGACACAAGGAATTCTTTCAGATGAAAAGAGCATTTACCTGGAAATCTACTCCTTTTCCTGACTAGGAAAATGAAAACATCAGTGATGATCATGGAAGTCCAGCACTAAAGACTGTGCCTGGTTCACTGATCAATCTCTATAAGTCAACACTGCTTAAAACCCAACTCTCCTTTTGGTGTAATAGTAACTTCTCAAAGTTCTAATCAACTTGAGGGGCATTTTCTATTTACTTCAGTCTAGGAATGTTTAATTTGTGTAATCACTTGTCTGATAATCTCCTTAATATTTATAAAATTCTGCATACTGTAAGGGCTGAATCAGGGAATTGTCTGGTACATGATAAGGTAGCCATATATGATACTTGCCACTTTCATTTGGACTGTCTGCTTGTACTGATTACTTTTTATGACTTATGAATGATGTCATAATACCCAAATTGCCCTTCACAGAAATATGAAACATGGCTCAACATTTAGGAAGCACAATCCATGGAAGGATAACTATAAGGCTTAATGTAAATTGCCCCTCTGAAAGTGTTTGCCCATCACTGGAAGACATTTTTTTTTTTGTATATGGGATGCTGGGCCTAACCAGCTCAACACTGGTATTACTCATGAAGATTCAGAACTCTGCAATCAGGCTGCACAACAAAACTACAGAAGATGCTCCCTAGAGACATTTACTTACTTTGTCTTACTCTTAGTTCACCTGTTTTTATAGTTAATTTCACAATTACAATACGGTTTCTCATTATTAACACAGTTTTTTGAACTGCAAAGATAAAATCCATATGTATTAAAGTAAATAAATATATTTTCAGTTTATTTGTGCCTGCAAATATCACACATGTGATATCACAACAATGAAACACACATCATTCTTTCAAAGGCAAAGTATACTAGAACATAGAAAGTTTCTGTTATTAACTTACAGCAATGTTCTTAATATTTCCAGTATTCAGTGACGTTACTTATAAACTCATGACATAAACTACATGACCTCAATGTTGGCTTTGAATGCCAAAAATTCTTGTCCATTTTATTATGTTTTAGTTCCTGAGATTGTTTGTAATAGTTGAGCTCTTTTGAATATATTAGCTTACTACAAAATCAGTAGGTATAGATTTTTTGAAAAAGGGCTTAGAAAAAATGTGAGCGATTAAAATTTCTAAACACCCTCAACTTCTAGGAAGTACACAGTATAGAACAGATGTACAAATTCATCCTCAAAGTAATCTTTTAAAATAGAGACTTTTAAGGAAGCAATAATCACTATTCATTAAGCTTTTACATTGCAAAGTTAAGGGCAGTCATTTATCCCCAATACTAGTGAAAGACCACATCTGGACTTTAAATACTCTTCTCTTTAAAAGCCCAAAGCTATGTACCTCATTAGAATAGTATTGCACCTGTGCATAATGTATATATATATATATATATATATATATATATATATATAATAAAAACGTAGCATTGCTAATTATTCATTAGTCTATTCATTCATAGTCAGCTTGATAACATTTGAAATATGATGAATGGTATGGAAATGGATATAAATTCCAGTGTAAAAAAACAGAATTCTACAAACATGTATAAACAATTGAGTCATCTGTTTTACTTGCTATATGGTAGGCAAAACATGAAAATCAGTGGCACTAACTTTAGGTTTAAAATATAGATAGAGTTACAGGTAGAAAATTCCGGTTCCTTTTGTATATGTTCACAGTATTTGTTAGAGATCTCCTGCTACATGTAAACGTTCTTTATATATAAATATTTTATAAGTAAAATAGACTTAAATCACAGTTATTCAAGTATAAAAGTAATCAATGTTTATATACGTGATATCTTTAGCTTTCCTCTGTAAAATATTTACTATGCCACACAAGGTAGGGTTGTTAGACTGAGGATATAGCTCATTGTAGAGCAATTTTACAGCGTGATTGAAGTCCCATGTTCAATCACCAACATAGCCAAAAGTAAAATTATAAAACCGAGTTGTTCTCAAATGTTGTATTATTGAATTCATACTGCTGCACATGATATATATTAATTGAAAAGGATATATGAGATAAAAAAAGAAATATGTCACACCCCTGAAAAAATTATGGTATTATATTATATTACAGAGTCACATAGCTTTAATGTTGTAATACCTTAGATATTAAATCACTAGGCCTCATGTCAAGGTTCTTCTCTGTCTTTTAAAATATCAGAATCTTTATAGTTCTGTACAAACAGTTTTGAAAGCAGGAATAATATCTTGCACACACAAAAGAAAATATAATGGTACATATCAATGGATATATTACTATTTCTGTGGGACTATGCATCATAGAGTCTTTGCCAGATTAAAAGATAATAAATAGTACAAGAAATGTATCCAATGCCTAACGTATGAAACTGTAACCTCTCTGTACATCAGTTTGATAATAAAAATTTGAAAAAAATAAAAGATAATAAATAATCAAGATCTTCTGAAGAATACATATTTAATAGTGATTTTTTTAGAAAAAATACCCCAATTTAAAAAAAATACATAATTTTGTGGATATTTCACTGATCATAACCATATCTTAAAATTAGTTCAAGAAATAAAGTTATGCATGCCTTTCCCAATGTGAATATTCATCTTAGCATCTAATAGATTCCAAGGTCTGATACACACTATGCATTGCTACTGTATCAAAACAAATCAGTAACCCTATGGAAGATGGTGAGTAATCTGTTACCAAAAGTGACTAAGGAATGGTTACATTTTTATATTCACTGTAAGCAAATGAGTGCCATTAAGGTTCATTTTAAATATATACTTCTAGGAAGTGATCAAGAATACAGTGTTTAAAGGAATTTTATGATAATCAACCTGAGATTGAGACAAACCTGGGAATACTCACAAGTGTCTTCTAAAGGGAAGAGGAAAGCAGTGGATATCAATGATGTAAACAGATGGGTGATGAATATATTACTTTTTTGTTTTAATGCATGTAATTTATTATTATCAAAGTGATGTACAGAGGGGTTGCAGCTTCATAAGTTAGGCAGTGTGTATTCAACTTCTTTCTTATCCAACTTGTCACCTCTTCCCTCATATCCCTCTGCCTGTCCCCCTTTCCTATTCTCCTCCCCGCCATGCGTTGTACAGTTGGTTTTCAGCATATAGTTTTGTCAGTATTGCTGTTGCATTGGTTTGTCTTTTATCTTTTGTCTCAAGAATTTGTTTTATTCTCAAATGCTGAAAAGAGCAGGAAAAGAGAGGAAATCAGGAAAACACATCATCTTTAAGTTAAGAATGATTATGACATGATAAACCATAAATTATCACATATGTTTCGCCAATACCACAAAATAAGAATCAGAGAGAGGGGATTTTTTATATGATTCATTGAACTTATTCTATTTCACATATTCACTGTGATCAGTAATCAGCAAAATCCCCTGTTCTCCCCTTTGAAAAGTCACAGAAGTAAAAGTTATAGGGTCTTTTGTTCTGCTGTGATTGGCTTGTAAGTGAATTGATTTGTATATAATTTATTTATATATAACTTACTATGTTGTACAGAACAACATAATAGTTACACTATAGTACAGTAAGATAATTAAATCTATTGGGATAATTAGGCAATACACATATGTAGTTATTTTGTCCTAACTGGGAGAAATAAACTAGAAGATCTGCTAGAGTCTTGATAAGGAAGAATGGGGCAAAGCATGAACAGATGAAAAAGTTAACAGATGACTTGTCTTTCTCCAAAATGCAGTCAAAACAAACCACATCGTATCTCCCTTCTTAATGTCTAAGGTGCATTGATATACAGAACTGCACAATAGGAGAAACCAGAAAAGATCTAAAGGGTCATTATAGAATAACAAAGTTGCACCATGAACCTTTAGTTACAGGCTGAATCAAAGAACTGCTTCTCAGACACATTAATCCCTTCCAGTCTTTGTTTATATTGTTTATTTATTCAATATAATTTTAGCCTGATTCATTTGCAGTATCCTCAGAGTCTTAATGATCAAAATTCTGCCCAGACATTTTATAGACATGTCAGTTAACGGTTTTCATCCTCATTAGTTCATGCATATTAAATAGTATGTTTTACGAAACCCTAGAAACATGACCTATAACTGAATCTTTAGGTAATAATGATGAATTTGACAGGTACATTTTTTCATAACCAGGAGTTTTCATAAATATGTATTTATAATGCAGTAGGGACATATACAAAGTTCCAATCAGAATTAGTTATTATTCAATAATCTTCCATGGCTGCTTTGTCAGTTTGGAAGACAGACTTTCAAAAGTCTCAATATCAAATTTATTCTGACTTTATATTTAGCTTTTCCTCCGGAGAAAATTGGGAAGATAAATGTTCAGGATGCGAATATGGGTTATTAGTTTTCACTATGTAAAATAGATTTTAAAATATGCTACAAAATAAAAATGTTCATTATTTGTGCATCAGAAAAAATTCACTTTTGTACCTCATCCCCACCAGACTTTTCCCAGAAGAAAGGCTGTATATTCTTCTACATGGTGAGATGTGTTTTAACCAATGAAATTTCATTTAAACTTTCTTGGAAACATTTCAGTACCCATTGTGTGCCTTGCACATTTGTCTTCCAGCTCTGAGAAGTATATATCTCGGACAGGTGTGTTACCACAGGCTTTGTTTACAAGTCCGAAGAGAGCCATAACAAGCATCAATGTGACTGTAAGTGACCATGTTTTAGTACAAGCCTTTATAAAGCACAGTATATATTAATCCAAACTGAGGGTACATTGCTGAACAGCATCACCACACACACCATGCATTTTCATAAGCTGCAGCTCTAGTTGTTATAATCTGTTAATTTATAATAATCTGCACTTTTTTTTTTTTTTTTTTTTTTTTGGCCAGTCCTGGGCCTTGGACTCAGAGCCTGAGCACTGTCCCTGGCTTCTTCCCGCTCAAGGCTAGCACTCTGCCACTTGAGCCACAGCGCCGCTTCTGGCCGTTTTCTGTATATGTGGTGCTGGGGAATTGAACCTAGGGCCTCGTGTATCCGAGGCAGGCACTCTTGCCACTAGGCTATATCCCCAGCCCAATAATCTGCACTTTAAAAAAAGAAAAATACGCTGATTTTACAGTGGGAATTCAGTAAACAAGCAGCCTGCACTTAGTGGTTCATCATTATTTACTACAGAAACATCTTTTTTATTCCATGGAGGTTTTCGACCTATGTTTGTAATCTGTAGAAAACTGTCAAAAGAGTTGGGGAAAAGTATAGTTATACAAATAACATAAATAATAAATATAACCTATATATCAATATATGGCATATATAAATATGAATTTATTTACATATAAACATATTTTATAACATATATTGGTGTATATATGTACATATATATATCAAACAGAGGTTGTATCAGTTTGTATACCAAGTAGTAATTCATTTTTCCTTCGATAGGAGAAAATTCATATTTAGTGTCATTTGAGTTCATTTTTCTATCATATATAAGCCTGATAGTCTCATTTTTAAAAATAATTTTTAAATGTACTTTTATATATAATATATATCTAGCATATCCTTTTTTTGTAATTGTTATATTTGACTTAGTGATTTGAGCATATATTCACTGAATCACAACTTTTTCTAAATATTTAAGACATTTTCAAATTTCTACCAGGCTTTTAGTTTAGTGTTGGGTTCATCACTTTCATGTTTAGAATGTTTTTATTTTCATCTTTTTAAAAAAAATTTCTGTTAGTTTTGAAGTTTACTGCATAGTTATAAAGGAGAAACATCACTTCAAGATTATAAAATAAATTCTACTTTGATTCATTTTTGTATTTTTTGATTAATTGTGTTTTTTGTATTCAATGTTTAAACAAATGACTATCCATCTTCCCTTCCCCCGACTGCTTTGTCACCGAACCTACAGTAAATAATATCATAGGAGAGTGGTAAGAACACCATCAGCCCTCTACGTGTTTTGTTGTTGTCATTGTTGTTGCTTTATCCTCACCTGCTTCAGGTATTCTTTTTTTAATATAATTTTATTTCATTGTAAAGGTGATTACAGGGCTGGGGATATGGCCTAGTGGCAAGAGTGCTTGCCTCGTAAAGGTGATTACAGAGAGGTTACAGTTTTATCCCATCCCTCCTTTTCCCCCAACCCTCTACCCCACCCCCACCACTGATTTCTTTCAGCCTTGTTGACAGAACCTTAGAGTCAGCTCTAAAAATTCCATCCATGTGATGAAGCAGAACAATTGTAATTTGATCTATAGGAAGAAAATAAAATTTATCTTTTTTTATTTTTTATTTTTTGCCAGTCCTGGGGCTTGGACTCAGGGCCTGAGTACTGTCCCTAGCACTGTCCCTAGCACTGACCCTGGCTTCCTTCCTTTTTGTTCAAGACTAGCACTCTACCACTTGAGCCACAGCTCCACTTCCGGCCTTTTTCTGTTTATGTGGTGCTGAGGAATTGAACCAAGGACTTCAAGTAAGGAAGGTGAGCACTCTACCATTAAGCCATATTCCCGGCTCAGAAAGTGAAATTTAGATGGCACATTAGGTATACTTGTCCAATTATCACAAGATTTTCAAGGGTACTTTTTGATTAACAACTCATGTTTTAATTGTTCCTATTTCATTCAATTATACACTTAGGGATTTTTAGTATTTCTAGGATAGCTTGTTACTAAAAAGCATTTCTGCCAAAACATAGTTTTACTATAGAAATGTGCAAAAATTTGTAGATTCAACATTATTTTCAAAAGGTGACTGGTCAGAATGTTTAACTCATTTACATGATATTGAATGATTGTTTTTTGGTATTTCCAACAATTAAATTCTGATAGTGTATTGTGGGGGTTTCTATTTGTTTGTATGTGTGTGATGTGAAGTAGAAATAGTTATATCTCAAATAAATTAATAACTGGATTTTAGAATGTGCTGTTTTTGAACAACCTGAAGATTGCCCAAATACAATCTCACCTTTCAAATTTGTCAGAACTACAATGAAATGTGTACAAAAATGATGTTTTTATATTAACACTTGGGAAAAATCATCCTGTTCTTGTGCTGAAAATATGCACACAACCCCAGAAGTGAAAGGGCATTTGCAATGCAATGTAAATGAAATCAGAAAAAAAAAGAAGCATAGCTAAGTTCATTTCAGTTTTTACCATGAAAGCACTCATTTGAGTTCATCCATAACCATAACTGTAGTTATTTTCTTCTCCTTTAGAGGAAAATTGTGTTAGAATAAAACAAGTAGTAACATAAACAAATGAACAGATGAATCACTTATACTAAGCTATCAAAGAACACTGAAAACTATGAAGATTTTTCTACTGGTTTTATTTTTATCTTTCTTTATACAACTTACAGATTTTTTCTTCTTCAAGTCACATAGACTGTAATTATTGTCTTCAAATAAAAAAAGAATAAGAAAACAAGTCAGAAAAGTATCAAGGAAGAAGTTTTGAATCTAAATGTATATATGAAATATATTTTCAAGATTAATGCATCCTGAAGTAGTAAGGGTATTTTGAAGTGATGTTTAATTTTGTATGATGAGGGGATCAGTAGTTAAAAATGTAAGATAGCAATTGGAAAAACTGTACCCTTTTTTTCCCTCTTGTATTCCTTTCCCATGGTTTTACCACTGCTATCACTGTATCTGATCTTAGTACCCTGGATATTGTATATACGTGTATTAGAACTAGGGAAGGGAAAGGGAATACCAAAATTGAGAGATAAGGGATAAAAACACAAACCATTGCAAAAGCAATACTTAAAAAAATTGGTATAAACAAACAGTACAACTCATGGGGGGGAGGGAAATAGGAAGGAGGGAAGGTGGGGGAAAATGACGGTTGAGGTAACAAGTTAGATAAGGAATGTGCTTGCCTTACATATGAAACTGTAACCTCTCTGTACTTCACTTTGACAATAATGAAAAAAAGACCCGACTTCACTTGAAAAAGGTATTTTGCTTCCAGACTGCTTGTGAACTTGGGGCAAAATATCACTGTTTTTTCTTGTATGTCTATTCAGCTAGTCTGGCTTGTAGATTTTATGCTTGACAACTCCCATAATTATTTGAGCCATTTTCTTAATAAAACTGCTTCCTCTCTCTCTCTCTTTCTCTTTCTCTCTCTTCACACACACACACACACAGACATTCTATTGGTTCTAGTTTATGAAGAATTCTGATTAGGATAACAATCACATTTGGTAAATAATGACAAACTCCTCTAGATATTCAATTCACATAAGTGGCCCAAATTGTCAAAGACAACTAGCATCTTTCCTTTATAGATATGTAACCTAAGGATTCAGAAAATTAAATGGTAACCAAAAGGATTGCTGATTTAGTTAAGGATGAAGCAATTAGTGCCTGTCAAAGTGCAGATTCAAATAGAATTCTCTTTGACCTCAAATTCCTTATCTTAAGTACTATCACTAGATTATCACAAATAAATAGGAAAATTCAAGCCTGTGACACTAAAAGGCAGAATGGGAGACAATATTGCCCAATATTAGGAAACAAACAAAGAACTGAGGCCTATACTGTTGCTAGATACAGTTAGACGGCCAATGAAAAACAATCTGAAATATAATGCATATTTTAATTAGACAGAAAATGTGAAAACGTGTCTGATATGATTGAGTCCAGTAAAATATGATGATATTTTGACCAGTTTCTAAACCTATCCCAGATTGCTAACTCAGAACTCATTGATTGAAAATATACAAAACCAGAGCAAGGACATGTGTCATGATTCCCTCAGTTCCTTATTTCAGTGGGAACCATGACACATGTCCTTCTTAGTTGTGTACAATTAAAAGGAAATATCCCATTTAAAAATAATATTTTTGTTAAACTGAACAATGTTCTACTGACACTTGGATTTAAGGTTTGATTGTATCCTCCAAAACCTGGTGTCAGAAACTTGACATTCAATAAAGGAATATTGAATGTTTAGTAGAGCCTACTAGGAACAAGATTCTAGTGAAAGATTAGTCTGATTAAGTGGATTATTTGAGAATTCTTTCCATTTGTTTAAAAGGACAATATGTTTCCATTTGCTATTTCTTAGACATCCTTTTCTGTATGCTGTAGGTTATTGCTTTAAAAAAATCTTCATCAGAGAGCAATCACATAGTCCTCTCATCCTCCATAAATTTAGGTAAGTAAGCTTTGTGTGTTATGAATTATCCAATTTAGTGTTTTCTAATAGAAGTACAGAATGACAGAGAAAGTATGAGTACCAGAACCCCATCAAAGGATTGTTATTAAAATTGGAAAGGAAATTTTCAGTTTACAGAATGGGAAAGTAGGGATAAAATATTTATCTGATGAGTGTCCAGTATCCAGAATATGTAAGAACTACAAGTCAGTAACAAAATCAGACCTCATTCTTAAAAATGAATGAAAATTTAAATGGACATACATTGAATAACCAAGTGCTACCTGAAAATGCCTAACATTATCATTAGCAAAATGCACATACAGGTCTTAAAGATGTATCATTTCATACATACTAGGAAAACTATTTTTTTTTAATGAAGAAAAGAAGGTTTGTGCATATAACTCCATGGTGGAGCATTTGAGGAGCTGGTCATTGTGGGACATGCCGGGGCATGTTACATCAGAAAGAGGCAATTAGCTGGCCCTGCCTGTTTCTCAGCCCTGGGGCCACATGGCTATTATGCTGGAACCAGGAAAGGTGGTTGTAGCTGGCCCCATCTGTTTCCCAGCTCCGGGGTCACGTGTGGCTATTACACCGGAAAGGTGGTTCTAGCTGGCACAGCCTCCCAGCCTTGGGACCACATATGGCCAAGATGGTGTCTGATGGTGAACCAGGAAGCAGTCCTGTGGGCTGTGACGTAAAATAAGGCCGACTCTTAGCATTGGTCCCTTGGCTCTCCACTCTTGATGGACAGCTCAGGCCGCCCTTCACCGTCCCTAGATAGGTGCAGGTACACCCCTCCCCTTCCTGCCAATCTTTGACCTGATTGGCTCCTGTGCCTTATTTAATAGAAGAATCTACCTCAATAAAGGAGACTTTGCACTGACTTAGCTCCCAGATATGTCTGTTTGTCCTCCGGTGAGGGTGGGCTGGGTGAGGTCGGTCCATCGACCCCACCATCTTGTCTCCATCTTGTCTCACCTAGTTGGGGCCTGCTTCCCCACCTCTCCCGCAGGTCAGGAGAGCATGGGAGACTAGAGACCCCAATAGGCCATTATGTTCTAGCACCATAAAGCAAGAAACCAAAAAGGGAGAAAAGAAAGAGAGGAGGGAAGTAAAGAATGAATGAAGGAAGGAAAGAAAGAAGGAGGGAAGGAAGCAAGAAAGGAAGGAAAATATTAAATGTAGTGAAGATGATGTACAGAAATTGAATTCTTACGTGTTATTAAGTAAAAGTCTAAAATAATAGAACCACTATAAAGACTTTTGAATTTCATCAAAATCTAAATACAGGTATCACATGACTCAATTATTCTAGTAAAAGATACATACTCCAAAAGCTTATAATAGGTACTCAAACAGATACTTATAGTGAAATGTTCATATCCATATTGGTATTGTACTTTGTACTGCTGAACATTATGCCCTTTGAACAAATTCATTGCATATTGCACACATTCTCTTGTAAGTATGACTAGAAAGATACTTGAAATGAACACACAAAGAAGAAATAGTAAAACAAAACTAACGCTTTATTTAAAAGAAACAGCAAACAATAGGAGATATCCTAATTCTTAGAGTATGAGACTTGAGATGGTTTAAATTCAAATTGTACAAAATCACTGCCGTTTGGGCTATTTTGAAACAAGTAATCAAGCTTATAAAATTCCAAGTGATTTTCATTTTTGGTACTTGAACTTATTACTTGAGAGTCAATTTCATTCTTCTCATATTATCTTTAAAATGAAACAACGGAATGTGATAAATAAATTGAGCCATATATCTGATATCTCCTTTACAACAATTGTATAAAAAAAAACAGAGTTGACTCATAATCTCTCTAAGATTCTATTGTCAGTATAATGATTATTTTTAAAATATAAAGTGTGATGGCCATAATCATAACAAATCATCAAAAGACAAGTCAAAGTATTTCAACTTAAAAAACAAATTTACTATCCAAATATCATCTTCTAAATAAACTCTTAGCTCTGTTATTAAAAACCACTGGCATCAATATTCTTTTACTCTTTCCTATTTCTCTATTTTCTTAGGCTCACTTATCACTTTGAGAGATGATGAGACTTCCTGTTTTGTTTCTTGAAAACCTAGGTTTGAATGTCCAAATTGCACTATGGGAATAAATGCAACCATAACAATGAACTTACATCATGTTACAAATTTATACTGGCTCAAAAGTAAAATTTTGAAAAATCATATTATGCCTTATTAGTGTCTTTTTTTTTTTTTCTCAAATTTTTATTTTCAAACTGACGTACAGAGAGGTTACAGTATCATACGTTGGGCGTTGGATACATTTCTTGTACTGTTTGTTGCCTTGTCCCTCATGCCCCCCTCCCTCCCCCCCTTCCCTCCCCCCCGCCCAGTTGTTCAGTTGACAAATAATAGAGACATTTGAGGTGAGACTGAATGTTGAACATGAATAACTCTATGCATAGTCTTGTTTTTATCAAATGGTATTGTAAATAGTTAAGTCAAAATTATTTAAGTTGAAACCAAAAAGGGGTTAACATAGTTTTCAGAGTAGAAGAATCTTCACAATGTATGTGAAGTATAATGAACATGAGTAGATGCCACAGGAGGTGGTCTGAATGAAGGGCAAAGTCATGGCTCTCTTGTAAATGCCAGAGTTAGGACTCTGAATTATACCAATAGCTCCTAAGATTTGAAAGATTAGTAATATAATGAAGTCTGATAGCAGAAAAATGTAATAGTAGATTTGAATATGGGTTGCTTAGATTAGTAACAGGAAAGAATGTTTTCAATTTGAATATATTAGATGCTAGTGTAGCCTCAGGTCTTCTGAGGAGAAATCTGTATATTATGTTCTGTAACGTCATGAATAAAATTAAAGCCTTGAAGTGGGTGAGATAAAATTGGTGAGCATTTAAAAAAAAAAAAAAACAAATTTACTTATTTCAACCAGTGTCGCATCTGCTGACACTGCACTAGAAAATATTCTACTATACTGCACTACTATAATTAATAGAAATAAGAAATCAAAGGCAAATAATGTGAACAGATTTCCCAAACAGTGGAGGAATCAGTACTTTTGAATATTATAGAAATAACTATTTTATTGACTTTGAGAAACATTTGTATCATAAGTTCAGACATGTACTTTGTAATTTTAAATAGAATTAGCTATTAGGAGTAACATCTGTCATTTAGATGAAAACAAAAAATATTGGGATATCAGGATGAGTAATTAATTACCTGCCCCAAAATTGTAGACATGCTCACTAGCTATTCTGCCAGCCTAAGGTAAAAAGCACAAGGTTATAGGGAAGTGTCTGAGTGCTAAATCATATTTTTCTGTCATTGGAATTACATTTGGCAGAGTAGAACAGCCTGGAAGTGAATAAGATTTCCATGATAACTTCATCCCTCAGTTTGACCAAGTAGAATGGGATTTCATGTACCAACACATAAACATGATAACTAAGGAAATCAAGTTACAGATTACAGTTCATGCTTTTATTATAACAAAATTAAAGAGTTATTAAGTAGGCAGAGATGAAAAATTGTCCACTCCAGGAATCCTACCAGAGGTAGAAGAAAATTCGTCTTGGACCCACCCCTTAACAGAGCTTGTTTCTTTTCCTGTCATTAATCTTCATAGTGTGTATTCGTGGTGCCAAGAGATATTCCCATTGTATTTCAGATTTTAACCACAACAGTCATCTTGATTGGTTTTTCTTCCCCATCCTCCAAACCATTTTGATGAGCAAATTTCTTGGAGTCATATTGATACATATCTATTCATATGCACACTGTATATTAAAATTAGGTAAAGTACATTTTCTATTTCCATCCCCCTTTACCTGAATATGCTTGCAATGTCTCATCTCTGGGACCATGTGTGTATGAGTAAGTACGCATGTGTTGGTGTATGTATGTATACACATCCATGAATATGCATGTACTTTCCTTTGAGGTCTTCTCAGATTTTCTCTTATGCTGCACATTTACATATCACAGTTTTCCAAATTTAGTTGTTGATGCAGTTGCTTTGCAATGATCTTGTCTTTAAAGTCTAGTTGTCATAAGAAGATAGAACATGAAGATGTGAGAAGAGGAAACTTAACGTTGAAATCTCCTTGACTCAGTTCAGCCATGTGGTTATACGTATACACATATATGAATATATGAATATATATATATATGTTCATGGTTTAATAAGGCAGAGACTCTTAGTGTTTGGGAGGTGTGATATTTTCCTACTAGCCAAGCATGGACATGCTTTTTGAAGATGGCTTTAAGAATTTACCTATAGTTGGGGCTGCTGAGTTGGGCTGTAAGATTGCTCCCGTACTAATAAGTGAACCTGACAAAAATTAATTTATTTCAATTTCAAGTCTTTCCTTGGACTTTGACAGTGTTCAACCAAATCCTGAGTTTCAAAGGGATTTCATCAAAAAGATATAGCCAGTGAAATTGTTGTCTAGATGAAAAGACAGACTTCATTACTCCTTCCTTTCCTACCTCCTTCCCTGTACCTTCCATTGTATCAATATATTGGAAGCAGTCAAATTATTTTCAGAATAAATTTCACACAGATTAAAATCTAAGGTCTTCTCTAGTACACATACTTGGAGCTAAATTTAAATATGTTAAATAGATGATTCACATTTAAGTCTGGTTTTCCACACTCAAACAGAAACAAATTTATACTAATGACATGAATAGTAATTACATTGTGAAAACTAGGCAAACAGAAAAGAACTAGGTTACCTCAAACTCTTTCTCTATATATGTATATATATATATATGATGAGATTAATTGAAAAGAAATATTTATATGATTTACTTTTCATAACATGATGTCATGTAAGAATGCTAGAATTCCAGAAAATTTACAATTCACTTTATATGGCCCATTAAGCTTTAAAAGATATATCACTATGGCAACACTCATTTACACATAAATTAATCAAATCTGAGAGAATAATTTTATAGCACTTAATCACTCCCACATTCTTATAATCTCATGTAGCATACATTTTTTTTTCCTTATTCTTTTAATCACTTGTAAAGGAAAAGTAATGTCAGCATGGTTTAAGATTGTCCACATAATGCATTTTTGAAAGATAGCTTGAAAATGTCACCATCAATTTTTCTTAAATATTTACTAAATGCACCTTACTGAAGTTCTGAAAATAGATCAATGAACAGAACAGAAAATATTAGTCTCATCTTTCTGTGTCATTAAAATATATTATTTTTGAATTGCTGTATACCATTTTAGATATATTACTTCAGAAAGAATAGTATCTATGCCTCCAAGTCAGTGATCATTTTACAAATTGCTCCAATTTTCTTGATAGAATTTACAATTTATATATAATACCAATGATTAATACTGTTTCATAAGAACTCAAGACAAGGCATTATGTATCTTAAAATACTGAGTAGTTCATTTATAATTATATACATTATAACTTGGACAATCATATATACAAAATACATTTGGACTTCAAAATTAAGATGATAGGCTAACTTGTTCCTCTTAAAATTAACAACATTACCAAGGTACCAATGACTCATGCTTGTGATCTTAGCTACTCAGAAGGCTGATAAGATCATGGTTCAAAGCCAGCCTGGGCAGGAAAGTCTGGGAGAATCTTTACTCCAAATAATAAAAAAAAGATGGAAGTGGAACTTTGTCTCAAGCAGCAGAGCACTTGAGCTAAAACGCTCAGCGACACACCTATGCCCTGAGTTCAAGTCTCAGGGCCAGTATACGAACAGATAAAGTTTTCTTCTCTTAAAAAGAGAAGAAAAGAAGGGCTGGGAATATGGTCTAGTGGCAAGGGTGCTTGCCTCATATACATGAAGCCCTGGGTTCGATTCCCCAGCACCATATATATAGAAAAATTACCAGAAGTGGAGCTGTGGCTCAAGTGGCAGAGTGCTAGCCCTGAGCAAAAAGAAGCCAGGGACAGTGCTCAGGCCCTCAGTCCAAGGCCCAGGACTGGCAATAAATAAATAAATAAATAAATAAATAAATAAATAAATAAATAAATAAATAAATAAAAATAAAAAGAGAAGAAAAGAGAAAAAATATTATCAAAAGATAGTTCAAACAATAATGGTGATATAAATAATTAAATGTAGTTACTAAATAAAGAGATAAGTCAACTATTCAATTACTTCGGCAAAATTGGTTTACTTCCCTCTCACAGAAACTGGACACGAATTAAATTCATTTTCCCGAAAAGAATACTTGTATATGAATATGCATATATGCATATATATAGCATTAGTGTGAATTATACAAAAACATGTCTTATAAAAGTTAGATAAAGTCTGACCAGCTAGTCTTTAAATATATTTGTTAAATGACAACTGCTTTTAGCGAAATAATTGATAATACTAGTAAGTGTCTTATGGCAGGAAAAGGCCTGGTTTATTAGATTTTTATACCATGTTATAAAAAAGAGTCCACATTAGAGAATGGCAAGTTACATTTTGGAAAGATTAAGCCATTATTGCTATAAGTACAACACTCAATACATAAGAGTTTGCATACCTATGCTTCCGACTTTAAGGTGCAAAACTAAATGTAAACCACCAAAAGTTCATAATACAACTAGTCTAAAGTAAAAGATTAATAATGTATAAGATAAATTTAAAACAAAATTATTTAAAGTCATAGTATTTTATTTACCTACATTTAGGAATGGAATTTCCAAGATATTTACTGACTATTCATTCTAACCAGAAATATATGTTTTACTCAAACAATTTTAAAAGCAATAAATTCAAGTTATATTCTTCCCTATCCTTTCCAAAACATGCGTAGCTTCAGCAAGATGGATGAGGCTGACTGTCTGGAGCTGGTGCATAACTGCATGAATTCAGCTTAGACCACATGTTCAAGGAATTTAGAAGTTTTAAAAAAAAGTTAGGTTGGTAATTCTAATGAGGTTTTATGTAAAACAACAAGAGAAGGAGAATGGCCAGCTGTGCGGTGAGTTTCATAATTTATCACAACAGACATAACCATAATTAAACATACAACTAAGCAAACAGAAAAATTAGTTGCATTTATGAATCTAACTATCAGAATATATTATAATCCGTATGTTATAAAACTTGGATTAGGAATTATCTAATACTTTTTATTTACTATTTTATGTAAGTGTTTCCTCTTAGAAATAACGAGTTTAAGGTAAGAAAGAGTTTTATTTACTGTTATTTTCACTAGTACAGTAAATGGACACAGCAAGAGGTTTTGTCATATTTTCTTCTAATTTTTACTGTTTTTTTTTGTGTGTGTAAGAATTTGTCATACCATCTCCTATCCTATCATACTACATAAAGTAGTCTTTTACTTCAGCCATCTCCCAAGCAGTTCCTAATCATTTTCAAAAGTACTCTCCAGCTCTTTCTTCCTCCAGTTTTATTTATTTTTTTTCAGTACAGGAGTTTAATGGAAAACATCAAGTATCAAACCAATACTCCTACCTTATGCTTGGGATTCTAGCTTGTTAGGAGGCTGTCTTTTTTATTTATGCTGAAAATAATATACATATATGTTATGTGAATATATTATAATACAATGTATGAAAGGAAGTATTTGAGGGGTTGAAATAAATCAAAAATAAAAACAAGCACAAATAACTTTTGCTAGTTAAAAAAGTAGAAGTTTTGTTTACCATATTCTTAAGTGAGTTTGAGAAAAATGTGTTTCATATAGAGTTATAAATTGCTTAATGGTGGGGATACATTTTGACAAGTGCATCGGTAGGCAAATCTGTTCTCTTGTAAAATACATACAGTGAATTTACATGAGCCTAAATGTTGCAGCCTTCTGCACACCTCGGTTATACACCTAGCTCATGGCTCCCACAGTAAAACTTGTTTAACACAAATCTACTGCAATAGACAAGTGCAAGATAATTGCAAGGAATTTTTTTGTGTGAATGCATCTACACACAGGAAAAGATATTGAGGATGTACATTGTAAAGTGGGAACCAGGGCTCTGTACAGGGAACTTGTCAATAAAATAGCTGTTAACGATTTATGAACTATTATGTTTTAACTTTTAAAATTCTTTGTTTAAATACTAAGATACAAACATATGTGACTCATTTTCGATGACAGGAACATCAATATCACTGTCTTCTTCCCCCATATCTTATCAGGCTACAAACTCTTCAGGAACTTAATCAAAGTCTCCTGGTAACTAAGGCTTTTATAATATGTCTAGAAGTGCCTATCTTACTTACACATAAATACTTGTAAAGTATTAATATACTCTAAAATGTACTTTGAAGTACAAGTCTATCTATCTATCTATCCATCCATCCATCAGTCCCTCACTCCCTCCATCTCTCTCTCTCTCGCTCGCTTGCTCTTGCTCTCTCTCACCTGCTGTGCCTGTGAGCTTTTATAAAGCTAGTAACATGGTAGAGTTTTTCATGAACTTCAACATATATACAGAAACAGTGCATTATGATTCAATGTCATAATGACTTTGGAATTACTAAGCAACACAAAAATGTCACCTGTTTGTAAACTTATGGGATTATTTTCAGGGATATGACAGTATGTCAAGTTGTGCATGAGTAGAGACCTACTAGTATAAAACAAAACACTGGGATAATTTCCATATCAACTTTTCTTTGCATTGGGAAGAATTAATGTATCCAAGAAGGTATTAAATATTCAATTTATTTGCAGGTGATATACTGAAAATTTTAAGTGATGAATGCATTTTATAACAGTTCATCTTTACATTTAGGAAAAATTAATTCCATACCTTTAAAATGCAAATTATTTTGGTCCTGTTCTTGTTTTAGATTCACAATAAAATTTATAGAGAGCATCATTCTAGGAAAACAGATTAAATATTCCGAAAAGGATAAATTTTATAGATTTTGGTGTAAATAGCAACTGCTGCAGATGTCAGTTTTACTGATAAAACAACCAATTTTGAGATGTAAAAAAAATAGCATTTTATTATTCTATTACAGTATATATGTGGACATACATGCTTCATTATTATTTTATATACAAACATTGTATATTAAATATAAGTATATGCAGAACATTTATAACATAAATACCTTGGTTGTTGATAGTTTTTCTATAATTAATTATGTAAAATGCACATGAGAATTCATCTGTGTAGTTAGAAACATTGCTGAACTCTGCAATACAGAATTAGAGTTGTTGAAGTCATTCATTCATCAATCTTTGTATCTCTAGACAGGTGTTTTGTGGTAGCTTCTTCAAATATGGTTCAAAATGATATATTATGTGTAATAATTCCTAGAGCACAAAGCTCCTTCCTTTAAATTATATTTCCATGAAAAATAGTTTTGGAACAACTTTTTTGTTCTTTAGTTTAAATTTGTGCACAATTTATCATGTTTAAAAATGAATTCAAGATAAAAAAATTTTAAAAACACAGTATTCTCAGTAATGATAATTTAAATACTTTTTTTTTTTTTTTGGCCAGTCCTGGGGCTTGGACTCAGGGCCTGAGCACTGTCCCTGGCTTCTTTTTGCTCAAGGCTAGCACTCTGCCACTTGAGCCACAGCGCCGCTTCTAGCCATTTTCTGTATATGTGGTGCTGGGGAATCGAACCTAGGGCCTCGTGTATCCGAGGCAGGCACTCTTGCCACTAGGCTATATCCCCAGCCCAATTTAAATACTTTTTAATCTTCCCATAAAAATACAATTTTCTGAATGTTTTCAAAATTGAACTTTGCCTTTTTTGTATTTTGCATTATTATAAAACTTAGTGCCTATTTTAAGGCCAATTATTTATCATAATTTGAAAGTTTTATTATTAATACCTAGGCATGAAATTTCTCCAAGTGTCAAGAAAAGTGTCTGTGTGTGTATGTGTGTGTGCGTGTGTTTGAATGAATAGCTCATCTAATCTTAACAATTGAAATAAAGAGTGAAAAACATCTAATCTTAACAACTGAAATAAAGAGTGAAAAACATGAGTTGAAAAATTTTTATGAATTAAAAGTCAAATTAATATTGACAAGTACTCCTGACCAAAAATAAATAACACTGATAATAAATAAATTTTGTTAGCATCATACTACATGTTTTAATCATTAGGCATGGCTAATTAGGCTAACATTTTAAAGTACATAGCTAAGAAACCAAGCTTTATCAATATAGTAGCACAAAACACAATCCAAACGTGCACATTTATTGAAACCAAGTCAGTTAATTAGCCTTTTTCATTTTAAGACTATAAAAAATGTTGGACATGGCCTCTCTGAGTAATACTTTACCAGGCGATTTGATGAATTTCCCTGTTGAGCTGATTTTCTCCCTAACTCAAGTTTCTAGGCCTCAGTAGCCAATTCTGTCTTGTGACTTGCTACTGAATTCACTTCTCTTCCAATAAGCAGGACTCTCCTTTTAAAAAAGAAATATGAACTTGGCCTCGGTGGCTCAGAAAAATCCATGAGACTCCATTTGCAATGAAGCAGCAAAATGGTAGTTGAAGTAATGGTTCAAGTGGTAAAGCACCAGGCATGGACAAACAGGCTTATAGAATGCTAATACCTTAGTTCAAACCCAAATTCTGGGAATCGGTGAGAAAAAGAAAATGAGAGAGAGAAGATGAGTGAGACATAGAGACAGAGCAACAGAGATAGAGACAAACAGATACAGAAGGAAAGAGAAAGGGAAAGAGAAAGAAGGAAGAGTGAGAGTAGAAAATATTTTATTTTCAATTAAAATTCATTTTCTTTATAGAACAGGCAGAAGGCACACAATGTTCACAATGTATCATGAAAACAAGTTGGCCAAGAAGTATCACTAAAAAGCTTCAGCAACCTTAAAGTGCTGTTATCACTATTGCTTCCTCTAAATATATCAACTTAGTAAAACTGGCAAATGACGCCAGCCAAACACTCTACACACTGAATGTGTCACCATAAATTAATACAACAAATCTCAATATGCACAAATGTGTACAAGACTCTTAGCAATGTGAGAAGAAAGTAAAATTCTATCATTTCCTTCCTGAAGGAAACAATAAAAATAGAAAGGGACTACAAGTACAAGGATATTTATTAAAGCATTAGTCAGAGAACGAATTAAAAGTGCCATGGAGTTAAGAATGTAAATTATGTAGTGATTCTAATAAGAATGAAATTAATGTAAATTTTAATAATTGCTTTATCAAGTTTCATAACTGTAAATAATTAAATTGGATTGCTGAATGGAAAGTGTATAAGTGACATTAATTTTGGTAAGAGGAGAACAATTTAATTATTCTACAAGTAATTCAAATGTGTATGGTTATTTGTGAAAAAAATGGAAGTGGTGAAATCTGAAGCTTTGAGGATTTATAATGATGGAGGGAAAATGGGAGCCAGGTACTTTTGTTGAGCTGTAAACCAATATAGCTATTCTGAAAATTAATGAGACCACGACTAGTGATATATAATAGTCCAAAGTTTCATGAACAGAACATCACTGTGAGGTTATATAAGGTAACCCTCATGCCATGCAGGAGCAGAGGAGCTAGACTAAAGCCTCTCTCATAACTGATTTTTAAAATAGCTGAAATAATTGAGGTATATAGTATTAGATTAATAAAAATTATCAAAGTTTATGTAAATCAAAAGAGTATTATGAAGCCTTCAGAAACAATACATTTCTCTGATACACAATAAAATAGGCAAATTGAAAAGGACAGTTTGTGAAGGTAATAAAACTGAATATCTGTAGAACAGAAATATTTTATGCATTAAAAGTATTTGTCGTAACAAGTTTGATAAGAAATGTACTCACTGACTTACATATGAAAATGTAACCCCTCTGTACATAACTTTCACAATAAATTTATTAATTTAAAAAGTATTTGTTTGGCTGGGAATATGGCCTAGTGGCAAGAGTACTTGCCCTCGTATACCTGAAGCCCTGGGTTCAATTCCCCAGCACCACATATACAGAAAACGGCCAGAAGTGGCACTGTGGCTCAAGTGGTAGAGTGCTAGCCTTGAGCAAAAAAAGAAGCAAGGGACAGTGCTCAGGCCCTGAGTCCAAGGTCCAAGAACTATGTTTTCCAAGTATTGTGCACAACTGGAAGATATATTTTACACACATGGAGAATATATCTTGGGAAGTTATGAGACTGAGAACATATGAACAAGGTTTAAAAAATCCCTATGCAGCTTACCTTATTTTCCTGAACTTAAATGATCTTCTCAATTATATGACTAATGCTCTAGTATTGTCCTTTTCTGATTTTGATTACTAATAAGTATTCAAACCATTCTAACTAATAAATCCAAGACATCTACTCTATGATTGTCTGTATTTTCAGTCTACTGTCACCAATTCTTTGAGAGAACTTAAGTCTATGGACCTATCACCCACTATTTCACACTTGGATCATTATGGCCTCATTCCCTCATTTCCTTACTTCCACTTCAGTTAGACTAAAAGTTATAATCTGATTCAGCTACCTAATTGTGGGACAATGACAGAACAAACTGTTGGTCCATGTTCAAAACACTTTACATATTATATCATCTTTAAAATATCCTTAGAAATACTTATTGCTCGTAAAATATCATAGAAACTGTTGTCAG
Source organism: Perognathus longimembris pacificus (assembly GCF_023159225.1). NCBI lineage: Eukaryota > Metazoa > Chordata > Mammalia > Rodentia > Heteromyidae > Perognathus > Perognathus longimembris. The sequence continues at coordinate 10,468,629 of NC_063176.1, read as the reverse complement.
GAGAATTATTGGCATGGATTTTACTGCTTAAATGCAAATGAAAACACATTTATCCATCAATATCACAACATCATTCTTTAATGAAACAGAGGAAGTGATCTAAAAATTCAGATGGAACAATAAACAATCCCTAATAGCAAACACAATCCTAAGCAGGAAGAACAGTGCTGAAGGAATATCAATAACAAATTCAAACTCTATTACAAAGCGATAGTAATAAAAAAAATAACAGTTTGATATTAGCACAAGAACAGGCTTAAGGACCAGTGGAATAGAACTGAAGACCCAGAAATGAACCCACAGACGTATGGCCAATTAAGTTTGGTAAGGAGCTAAAAAAAAAAAATAAATAAATAAGATGGAAGAACGCTGGCCTCTTCAATGAATGATACTGGCCAAATTGGTTCAATACCTGTCACAAACTAAAGGTAGATCCTTATATATCACCTTACACCAGAATCAGTTCCAGATGATCAAAGACCTCGAGGTAAAAGCAGATACCCTGAAAACACTGCAGGAAGGAAGAGGAGAAACACTTGGGCTCCTTGGCACAGCTCAAAGCTTCCTTAAGAAAGGCTCAGAAACCCCTCCACACATATTTTGACAATAAACCAATTAATAATAAAAACACATTTAATTATAAGGAAGAATCACTCATATGGCATGTTTCATAAGTGCATAGTGTGTGCCATTCTTTTTAAAATCATGGAAATGACATACTAAGTTAATGCTTTAACTTAGCTCTTTGTACATACATATTCTCCTCACACTTTACAATGATTACTTGATGAGGAAGAAAAGAGTGAAAGAAAAAGGCAACATTATTGATTTATTTATCTTTTCTTCAAAAACAGCTTTTAAGTGAATATAATAAGTTAATATAGGATGCACAATGTGTTGCTTAAGCATTAAGGCATCCTAAGTTTGACTTCACCTTTTCACACTCAAGGTAAGTTTTAGTTTCCACAGATAACAAGTACTTCACTGGTTGTCAGTGTACCTGCTTGCTTCAAGCTGTATTGATATGAGGTAATGGAGATTTCCGGTAGGCCTTTGATGCAAGTGAAACTCAAAGATACACGTCTGTTAGTAATCCATGGAGAGACTTTGATACAAGCAAATAAGGTATTACATAATATCTAGTACCCTAATTAAAACCCATGAGGATATTTGCTGTTCTCATAGCTATGTTCTATTGTGCTATTGAATTCCGTGTAGAAAATATTTCAGAAATAAAATTACTGAAAGTTTCCAATCTTGTTTGAAGCCCTGCTGAGGGCCGAACTTGGTGTGATTCCTCTTATTACACACTAATGAAGCCAGTCCTAACCAAAGTCTACTTCCTTCTTTCTTCACATGACCTAAAACATTGTCCACTTACCCAACTACCAAGGAGTTGTATCCATGAATTAAAGGAGGGCTAAGGACACACACACACACACACACACACACACACACACACACACACACAAATTGATGCTGCATTCAGAATTACCTTGCAATTCCAATGCACTTCATTCCCAATTAATTCTCTTATTCTCCAGATTACTTTCCCACACCTCTTTTTCACTATGAGCCTCCTTCCATTTTTGGCAAATATTTTCTATCAGACTTTGTACCTATGCAAGAATGTGCATAGAATGATAGCTCAAAATTGAAAATCTGCTTATGTCAATTTCTAATTTGAACATTTCTAATGGCTTTCCCTTTTCCTCAAAACAAAACATGAAGTGTAACAGTGGGATTTAGCACTTATTTAATAGGTCTTTCCATAATGTTCCAGTAATCCCTCCCTTTGTCTATTGAAGCAATTTAAACCTTGTTTTTTTCTGCTAGACACCAGTCAAAAATTATGCTTTCTGTATTTGAGCTACACACTTCAACACACACTCATGATCATATTCTTAGTCCTCAATACCCAATTTTTATCTTAATAACTAAAATATTTCTGGCCCACAAAGCACTTTTCTCCTGTGTTTTCTTCTTAATACCTTGTAGATATTATTGTTTATATTTTTAATGTGTTTCCTCATTATTAGAAAAAGAGATTCACAAGAACACTGAATGTTTTAATGGTTGCTATTAATTTACAAAATACATATTCCAGTGATATGAGAAGTAATATGCACATTTAGCTCACTCAGCAAACATTTACTAAAGTAATAACTTAGCTACTATTTTAGTTAATATTGTATCTACTTAAAATTGCCAAACAAATTTGGGAGTAATAGAATGTTTCATATAATTTCCCTGGGTAATGACCCTATGGATATCAAAATTGATTCAATCTCTCTTTTCATACAAATAGTTACATATATGTGTATAAATATATATATACATATACATGTATATAATATCTTATATATTACTATATATTTACATATTATTAATATACATATATTTACATATTGCTACTACAATATTTAAAGAGAATAGTAGATTTCCACATTGTGCTAAAGAGATTCATTTTATACAAATAAAATATACTTTAGATAAAATTATATGCAACAGAACATCATATTTTTCTGTTAAAAATCTTATGGTTAAAGTTTATATTTTCATCTATCATGTTTCTAAACATGTAACTTCGTAAATATTAACTATAATGTATTTAAGCTTTGGCATGTTGAGTAAGATTTATGTACCCTGACTTGTGGTAACACACATTTAATTCAGTTTGTAAATTTCAGGATTCTTGCCAATGCTGAGAACAATTAGGTTACTTAAACTAAGTGCTAATTTTCTAATTAATTCAATTAAATACTCATTCAAGTGTATTTGGCTTAAGGGAGGGTAAAGCTAAAAATCTATAGCTGGACTTGTAATCTGGCAGTGTGCCCAGAAACAGTGAACTGTGATATTAAGTAGTCACATGAGTAACTGGAACAAATGTTAAGAAAGATTAAGCCCTTGTGTCTAGGGGCAAAAAGCTTACACATTGAGTAGAAAAGAGTAGTGAGTTTGTCTAATTCTAGATCTGTGAATAGTATGAATGAGAATCATCATTGGAAGATTTTTAAAAATAGAGTGTCAGTCACACAATGAGATATTTGCATGCAGGAACACTGGGTAAACTTTAGGCCTGGACAGACATCTGTGAAAGAGCTGCTTCGGAGTGACTAGGAATCTACATTGTGGGCCTGGCCTAGTGCTCAATCCAAAGTTTTCAATCACCAAGCTCATCAGTGACTGTTAAATCTTTCGTGGAGCAAATGCTGAAGATAAACTTAGCTGGATTCTGATAGCAGGGGTCATGAAATAGATACTTGGGTGTCAATCTAGGAAGTATGTTTATAGTCTCTAGATATACATTTGTACAGTCTATAAGAGCCAGAGAAGGTGGTAAAGATTTGTAATCCCAGCAATTCTACTGCCTGAGGTGAAGACTAGCAGGCAAAGCTGGTATAACACCATCACCACCATCACCACCACCAACAACAAAAATATGAACAAAATCAAATAAAAGAGCTGGCGACCTGGAAGCATAAGTCAATGACAGTCTATGCTTTGGTGGGGCCCTCGATCTATCCTCTTTATACACATACATTCATGCAATTAAAAACAATGTCTGATGCTGAGCACTGTAGTCACTAAAACAAGGAGGATCTTTTAAAGTAAAAACGTCTAATATGGCTGTTGGTGGTTCATGCTTGTAATCATAGCTACTCCAGAGGATGAAATCTGGATGGCAGTACCAAGCTAGCAAGGGCAGGAGAGTCTATGAGCCTTATCTCCAAGTAATCAACAAAGGGTGGGGGGAAGAGGGGCAGAAGTAGATGTGTGGTTGAAGTGGTAGAGTGTAAGCCTTGAGCAAGAAAGCACACAGCCAATGTCCAAGGCCCTGAGTTCAAGATTCAGAACTGCATAAGAAAGAAAAAGAAAGGAAGAAAAAGAAAAAGTTAAAGAGAGAAAGAGAGAAAGCAGAAAAGAGAAAGGAAAGAAGGAAGGGAGGGAGGGAGGGAGGGATGGGGGAGAGAAAGAAGGAAAGAAGGAAGGAAAGATGGAAGAAAGGAAGGAAGGAAAGAAGTTGCTTTGTCAAATTTTCAAGTATTAATGCCACTGTTATGAAACTAAAAGCACTTTCGTTTATTTTTATAATTAATAAAAAAGCTATTTAAAAATTTTTCTTCATTCAATAAACCTCAACAATTTTGGTGAAAATAAATTGACTAGCAATGAATCTGAGTTCTCCAATGACATGTATAAAACCTACCTTCAAATTATATATCTATATCTATGTATATGGCATATATTATATGGCATATTAGAATTTGTAAAGCCCAAAGTATATGTAATGGAAATAAATATAAGTAATGTTTTTTCAAATGGATTACTTTAATGATAAATTGTAGCATAAAGTAAAGGTAAAATAAATACACTCATATACTTGCAAACCCATATAATGACTTATTTTAGCTGGAGAAATAAAATGCAATAAGCATAGACAAAAGACAATGCATTTTACACCAATAAAATATAGATATCAAATAAATGTATACTAAGATTCTCATCCTTAGTCAATTTTTATAGTTTATTGAGATGTGTTTTTAATAAACTACCAAGTGTTAGTAACAATATGAGCTTTGTCACTCACCGTTAATAAACAAATTCATTTGATGAATAATAGCCTCTGCAATTTATCATTAAAGTAATCCCTTTGAAAAAACATTACTTATATTGAAGGTAGGTTTTAGTAGGTAGCTCACAAAATGATTACAAGTTTTACATTTTCCTTTCCCTGTATCCTTGTGCTTACCGTGTAGCCTTGTATGCTTGTGGTCATAACAAGACAATGACTATGCATCCTTACTTCTTTTATCTATATTGCTTTCAATTGCTTTGTTCATTATTTTCAACTTAAATTTAGGTCAGTTAATAAATACACTTTTAGATGCAGTTTCTCAAGGACTCTTTTAAAATCCTAATTTTCTGTCATGAATGCAATGTCAAATTAGTTAAGGGTAGCTGATTCCCAAATCCACAGCCCCAAACAGCTATCAAAAGAAGAATCACTTAGATGAATAGCACTTCCTGAGTGAGGTAAATAAAAATAATTAACTAAAAATTATGTATTGAGAGCACCAATTTCGAACAAAAGAATCACAAACCTGTTCTTTCAAGCCCTTAGTGAGCTACATTGTTTGTTTGTTTGTTTTGTTTTGTTTTTCTGGGCTTGGCACTTGCACTAAGGGCCTGGGCGGTGTCCCTGAACCTCTTTGTGCTCAAAGCTGTCAATCTACCACTTGAGTATCAGTGCAACTTAAGCTTTTTCTGTGTGGCTTATTGGAGGTAAGCGTCTCATGGATTTTTCTGCCCAGGATGGCTTTGAAACACAGTCCTTAAAGTATAGCTTCCCAAATTGCTGGGATTACATGCTTTAGCCACTAGCACAAAGCTTGAGCTTTGTTTTGTTGTTGTTGTTTTTGTTTTATAAATAGCAATTGGTAAGTGATACCAGAACACTCCAAAGAATATTTTTCTATATTTCCACATTCAAATCTCATAAGTTGGCTATTTTTCACTTGAAGGGTTTTTTGTTTGTTTGTTTTTGCCAGTTGTGGGGCTTGGACTCAGGGCCTGAGCACCATCCCTGGCTTCCTTTTTGCTCGAAGCTGGCTCTTTACCACTTAAGCCACAGCACCACTTCTGGCTTTTTCTGTTTATGTGGTGCTGAGGAATCGAAACCAGGGCTTCATGTATGCAAGGGAAGCACTCTACCACTAAGCCATGTTCCCAGCCCCATCACTTGAAGTCTTCTTATATCACGAAGTTTTCTTATATCAAGATCTACATTTATTCTTACATTTCCTATAACTTTCCATAAAATTTTCAGTTGTGTATAACTGTACTACTATGTTTATCAGTAAGAAAAACTTAAGTCTCATATTGAAATCACCACATTATTATCGATCAATTTTTCTATCCTCAGTCTTTCTCTGCAGTCTCAATTAATATGTGTATGAAATACGTAAAATCTAATGAATAATGTCCCTAATTTTTTTTATTGTTTTCTGTATAGATGGACTGTTACTATGCTATTGATTTCTTCAAATCGATTCAAAGCTTATTGATCCTATTTGAATTTCTTTCATTAAATCTTTAAATTATCACAGAGATAATATTTATCTTCACTGCATCTAATGAAGAATGTACATTTAAAATTAGTTATCTCTTCAAATTCTTGTTTCTTAAAAACACTGTACTGCCTGGTGCCAGTAGTTCCTGCCTGTAATTCTAGCTACTAAGGAAGCTAAGACCTGATGATCCTAGCTTGAAGTCAGCCTGGGCAGGAAAGTTGATGAGACTCTCATCTCCAATTAATCACCAAGAAAGCATGTGGAGCTCAGAAACAAGTGATAGAGTGTTATCTTTTAGCACTTAGCAGTGCCCAAGTCTGGAGTTCAAGCACAAGGACAATATATATTTGATAGCATTAAATTAGCTCTAAGAATACCTGTAATTTTTTAGGATTTTGAATGCATAAACCTCATACAATGTTCATAAACTATCATTGATTTGTTAAAAGGTTTAGTGAGGAATCTTATAAGTGCAGATGGCATTCTACCTCTTGGTTAGGGTTCGCATTCACAAAAGTAGAGCAATCAGCTATTCTGTGCTTCATAATTCAGCACAACAGGATGGATACATAACCATTGCTGTTCTTTAAAAATGCATATAATTCTATTCAACTATCTACCTATAGTTGTAATTTCTCAGGAGATTCGGTAAATAGAAGAAACAAAATAAATGACTGCAGAAAGGCACTTTGCCAGGCACCAATTTTTTCTAAAATTTAAAGTCAAATAACTTGATCCTTCTGGTATGTAAATGCCAAAACTTGAAGGAGTTCTTCAAGTGTAGTCTATTTTCTGATGTTTAAAGGATTCAGGCTACCTGCCCTTCTGCAAAAAAAATAAATAAATAAATAAATAAAATAATATATATATATATGCATTACCAAAAGTTTTCTAATGTTGTCATATTAAACTCAGATGTGTTTCTCATCCATAAACATACAGAAAAATGGTAGAAATTAACTCTGAAATCAGAAAAAGAATTTAAGCAAAAACTTGTTTTTATTAATGTAATGGTTAAATCTTTAGAACATATTTTGCTTATGGAAGAAGCAAGCGACATAAAGTCTACCTTTTCAAGACAATACTAGTACCTGGATGAAATACTTGAACATAGTTTGGACGGACAGAACAATAGATGAAAATTCATTTGAAATGATAAAGAATGTAGTTTACAGGCTGGGGATATGGCCTAGTGGCTAGAATGCCTGCCTCGTATTCATGAGGCCCTGGGTTCATTTCCCCAGCTCCACGTATACAGAAAATGGCCAGAAGTGGTGCTGTGGCTCAAGTGGCAGAGTGCTAGCCTTGAGCAAAAAGAAGCCAGGGACAGTGCTCAGGCCCTGAGTCCAAGCCCCAGGACTGGCCAAAAAAAAAAAAAAAGAATGTAGTTTACATATTTCAAATCCCATAGAGTGCACTGTTTTTCCCCATAAAAGTGTTAAAATCAATTGAACAATTATTTCTTCTTTTTCTATTGTGATTATTGTAGCAATTGTTCTTGTCTTGAGGCTGAATTTCTCACTATATAAGTGTGGCTAAGCTAGACCTCTCTGTAGAAGCCTAGGCTGGCCTCAAACTCATTGTCCTCTGGACTTAACTTCCTCAAAGTTAGGAATACATAAACTTGCACCATTTAACAAAATAGTTGATGTGCTCAGTGCACACTGGTTTGTCTTATCACTTCAACATCTTTATCCCCCGTCCCTTCAACTCATCCTTTATCTTATACTTGCCTATTCTGTGGTATATACAATGAATTCTAAACACAGATACAATTTGGACAAACTTAATCTTGTACAATGTACAGATGTATATTGTAATCAGTGTGGGGGTGAAATTAGTAGTATTTGTGCTGGGAACCTAAACAAACTCAATGAATGGAGATTTATTTACTGAGATAACAAATGTATTGTGTTACTCAGTAAATAGTGTGTAGAATGTTAAACACATTTAGAACGTTCAAGAAAATACTGATGTCATTTCATATGTAGAATAATTTTTCCATGCAATCTTCTTTGTTGGAAGGAGAGGGAAACTTGGTCCATCTGAATTGGGCTACGAATATAAGAATAATACTGAACAGCCCGAAACTGAACTTTTGCAGTGGAGCTGCCCAGTCACTGCTAAAGTGATATATGAAACTATTAATGGACCTCAGCAAGACTATCTCTTTTTCTTCGTGCCAATAACCCAAACGATGAAATGTAACTCACTGTGAAGGACAAAAATAAATGTGTCAGATATGATATGTTAGTCCTGAAAATGAGAAGAATGTGCACTTTTTTGAATAGCATATTAATAAAAATGATTAATTCCTCTCCTTCCTTCCCTACCATATCTAGAACAGTAATTTCAATTCATACAAATTCAGAGGTTTAGGGTGGTGTCTGTCATTTATCTTCACATAATGAGTTCAGTGTAACTCAGTTATTCAGTTTCATAGACATTAATGTTCCACTGAATTGGATTTTGTTTATAAAATGATATTTACATCTATGAAAGGAGTGGGGAGACAAGCTAAATTCATGATAAGGATTATATGCAACAAAGTGACAAAGAAATAGAAACTTACTTTGTAACCTTGAATAAAGTATTGTACCTTCTATAAAAGAGTCCCGATTTTCATCATTTCAAAATATAAAGGGAATACAGAAAAGATGTATAGAATCGACCAGAAGTCCTTGGCAGTGCTGCAGAAAAGTACATTGTGCCTTGGATGAGTAGAAATAAGATAATGGATGGTAGGAATTTTGTGGGAATATTAATTAATCAAAATCAAACCTAGGGTATTTTTCATGAACCATAGCAATAAAAGTAGCTTAAAACACAGAGAGGAAAGGCATTCTAGGAAGACTGTGACCTGAAATTGTCTTCTTCCCCTTATATTAAAGATAACGCACAGTCTGACTCTTCTAAGTGAAAATGAAACAGTGAGTTCCAGGGAGGAAAGAAATGGCATTGCCTTCCCTTCTCCATTTATCTGGGCAGGTACCTCATAAGACAGATTGGAGACCTTTACTTCCTGCCTAACCCATCATCAAAATTTAAACACCATTTCAAAATAATACCAGTAAGTCTGACTAACTCCCCAATTGAATCAAGGAAATAAACTGAATCTTCTCTTTGTAGCTGTTGGAAAACACCCAGAAAACAGAGAGTAGAGGAGATTCTTTTATGTACATTCATAAGTCTACCTTCTGCTGGAATATATATGAAAGCCTTTGATGCACAAGTCTAGTGAGTTCTTATTCTCTGGTAGTGTAGAAATAAAACCAAGTACAATGAGCATAGCTGTAAAGGGTTTATTTAGTAAAAAGAAAATAAAGGCCATTCAAGAGAAAAAGTAGCAGGACCAGAAATCAATTGTCCACTGCAGTCAGGGACTGGTTGTTTTATATTGTCCCTCTCTCACTTTTCTTTTCCCCTTTGGCAATTTATCAGTGAGTGGTTTTTTTGAACCACCTAAGCCCTTCCCGTGGGTGATAGTCAAGGTTGGTGGCTTGTAAGAGGGCTGATCTGAATTATATTAGTAACCCAGAACCTCCACTGGGTGTTGGCTTGTAGGAGAGCTGGCCTGGATTAAGTCAAGACACATCCCCTGTTATATCACAGTTGTAACTACTTTCAACGTCCCATGTGTATCTGTAGCTTCTATTATTGATGATGTTCTTCTATCACCTTCCTGTGGTTGTACCTACACTATCTCTGTAATCTTATCTGAGTATATTGGAAACCATGTATACTGGTATTAGAACTAGAAAATTGAAAGGGAATACCAAAATTGAGACACACAGGGTAAAAAAAGACAAACAACTACAAAAGCAGTACTTGCAAAACTGGTGTAAGTGAACTGAACACCTCATGGCGGGGAAGGGAAAGGGGGAGGAGGGAGGGGGGTATGAGCAACGAGGTAACAAACACTACAAGTAATGTATCCAATGCCTAATGGATGAAACTGTAACCTCTCTTTGATAATAAACATTTGAAAAAAAAAAAAAAGACACCCCCCCCCCCCGCCGGGGGAGAGGGGTGTGGTCACTGGTTGGGGAATGCCTAGCTGCCATGAACCAGTTGGATGTTTTACTTCACCTCATATTCCTTCCAGTGGGTAATTATCACAAGTCTTACTAGATCTAAATTGTTATTGTAATAAAAAAAACAATGACAACGACATAAATGAGAATAGCAGCTAAAATGAGAGATGAGAAAACCTTCATAGAACCCAACAACAAAGGTAATGCATTGGGAAATATATTTGTAACACAGACGATAACCAAAACAAATATATGTAAAGAGAGAAAGAAAAACAGACACACAGAGAGGGTGTGTGTGTGAGAGAGAGAGATAGTTGTTTAAAGGGTAATGTTTCTTCACCAAAGAGAATTCAAATGTTCAAACTCACTAATATTCAAATAAATGTTATAAATAAAGGTGATACTTATCACACTGTTATATTTTTTTAAGAGCTAGGTACTATGTGCTAGGAATTACTGAAAAAAGATACTCACATAGTGTAGTAAAAATTGAATTATTTGAAAGCAAACAATTTAGTAGTATCATAATATGAACTTCAATAAAATACTTCAGTAATGGGGCTGGGAATATGGCCTAGTGGCAAGAGTGCTTGCCTCCTACACAGGAAGCTCTAGGTTCGATTCCCCAGCACCACATATATGGAAAACGGCCAGAAGGGGCGCTGTGGCTCAGGTGGCAGAGTGCTAGCCTTGAGCGGGAAGAAGCCAGGGACAGTGCTCAGGCCCTGAGTCCAAGGCCCAGGACTGGCCAAAAAAAAAAAAAAAAAAAAAAAAAACTTCAGTAAAAATCATGTGCTTCTATTTTATATATAAGCTGTATTCAAATGAAAAAGAGATGGTCGTTTTGCAAATAATGTGGAAAAAAACTAGAAATAACCTTTGGAATGAAGAATAAAGTTTGAAATATAGCCACTATGAAGTATTATGTTGCTATTAAAAATAATTACATAGATACAAGTGGACCTAGAGTGACTTCCATTAATACATGACTTTTTTTAAAAAAGAAATAATATGCTTCTCTATATAATTAAAAAATTAACTCAACTTTTAGTTGAATATTGATTGATGAGAATAGAAGGATGAGAGAAAGAAATCAGGAGGAAAAAAGCAAAAAAAAAGTCAAGATGTTTTATATTTTCTTTTACATAAAACATGTATATTTCTAAAATAATATACACAGCAGTTGGCTTTATTTTAAAATATTTTCTGATGCTTAATTTCACAAGAAAATAGGAGGATGTTAAGTTTTTCATATTATTAGTACTGTTAGTTTATACAGTTAAACATTGTTTTTGAAAGCCAGAAAAGCAATAAAGTCAGAAAAGGAGAATTCAACATTACTCATTAGCTGAAAACAACAAACAATGAAACACAATTTTGTACAGTCTCATAGTATTTATAGATATACATAGATTTTAAAAGAATATTTTATTATCCTTTATTTAGGTGAGTCCTAGTCTAAATTAGAAAGTGGCAGAGTATTGAGGGCTAAAGTGTGTAAATAGGATTCAAAATCTGTGATAGAATAAATTATATATATGCATACTATAAAATGGAAGTACTAGGCTTGAGAGGTCTCTGGAAACCTGGCAGCAGAATAATGAAGCTCTGTCAAAGTAAAAGAGAAGACTGCTAGTCACAATACAAATTGAATCGGTGTGATTCTTGTAGAGAATTCTAGACAAAGGAAATAGTCAAGGGTAGAGAATCCTGGGGTAGAATAAATAAAATACTTCAAAAGATGAGATCATTCATAATTGACAGTTTAATAAGAAGATTGCATCTGCCATTTCTAACACCAAAGCAGAAAAGTTGAGAAGACGTTGAAGGGATCTAGGATTGTTCTCTCCTTCCAGTAAAGGATATCCTACAAATCTGACAATTCTCTTACAATAAAAACATAAAAATAAACGTTGCTGTTAAAAGACAACTAAGATTAACTGACATCATATTATATAGAAAGATCAATCTCTCTGAAGAAATAACTTACATCACAAAGCTTTAAAATTCTGTATACTCCATTTGAGAACCATTTATTATGTTTTATCAATATCTGGAGAGTAGGAAATCTGTTTATATGCCCCGGTATAGTATAAATGACAATTATATAATTGCTGTTTATATGTGGAAGAACTTAAAGGTTTAAAAAAATAGGCAAATATATAATTTTGGTAGGCTCATTTATTCATTACAAATTAAAAAATAGGCAAGCACATAGCTTTTGTAGGTTTTTTTTGGCAAATTATAGACTTTCTTTTCCTCATTACCCTAATATTGATTTAACATAATAATTATAAAACTTCAATTTTAAATATTATTCAGAAATGTATGAAAATGATTAAACAGTAGGCGTGAGAAAAATTGATGATTGGCACTATAATCAGAATTTGAAAAGTATTATTCCTGTTCTATGACTGATTAGAATGTAAATGTTTTCTTATTATTTGTCCAGAGAAGACTAAGCACCCCTGAAACATTCTATTAAATGCATGTCATCAGTATGTAAAAAACATTCATACATTACCATTAACATCCCAGGAAACTGAGTTTCTATGGATATTTCTCTGAAGATCATGCATTTGTAAAGGGAGAAATCAAACATTAATAAGTGTGGTGCAATGAGAGATTCCTTTTAAAATATTGTTTAGATGAGATGAGGCTGATATCCCATAAAGCCTTTCTCTTCATAAAGGAGTAGTCAGAAAAGTAACATTTTGATACCTTATGAGGAATCAAAATTGTATTTGAAGAGAAAAGCATTGAATGTCACAATTACATCCACTTAAAGAACAGACCAGTGTCAGGTTTCTAGGATTCACACCTGGAAACTTTGCTTCTCAGTAGGCAAAGTTATGAGGACCATGGTTCAAAGCCAACCCAGACAGGAAAGTCCATGAGACCCTTATTTCCAATTAGCCAGCAAAAATCTAGAAATGGGGACAAGGTTCAAATGGTAGAGGACTAGCTTGGAGCAAAAATGGTCAGGGACATGCCCAGGCCCTGAGTTCAAGCTCCAGGATCAACAGAAAAGTCAAGGACAACAACAAAAAACAGACATGAACATAGTGATCAGGTGATCAGAATATTTCTAGAAAACCTGATGATAGTTTTGGAATTTACGCAAAAGAACTTCCCAATTGGGGAAGAGAGAATCACCATGCTCCTTCGCCCTGCCATGTTTAATATGAAGTAGTACAAAGTAAAATAAGATCAACATGCTAAACTGTTCAGTGACTGCAGAACACTACAGTGTTTTGTTCCATATGGTTATTTGACATGTATCAGCTTAATAAATATGGCATAGATTGTTTCGTATAATGTTAGTAATATAAGACTTCAAGTTTTAAGTTTCAATAACCCCATTTCCTAACGTACATAACTAACTCCAAATCATTACCAGTATAGGATGATACTGAACTTATTAGGATTGGTACATTTGCACTAGTTAGCATTTGAACATATTTATAGAAAATGTTTGAGATTGTATTAGGATAGGAAATTTGAATACCAACTTGTCTTTTGCCTGATCATTTAGTTCTCTGAAACCACAGAGGGAAAACGTGGTTTTCTTACTGCATTGTGATCTTAAACATGACAACATGGCATTATCACCTCCCTCGCTGATCCTTTTTTATTTATCTGACTAAAATTACCCCCCTATTATCCCAAAGCTTAGTTTGGCCTTTTAATTGACTTTGTATTTTTTTCTTTGTTATTCACCATGTAAACACTTTCCCTCTATATTCATCTCTCCAAATCGCTTCTCCGTACTCCAGAACAGAACCATGAAAACAAATATAGAAGACTTATTTACTGCTTAAATTAGAATAAACAATGTCTGATATAAGATGCTAAAGGGATGCAAAAATGCAGTGATTAGAATTTTAGGCAAGTATTATTATACTAATCTCCATAGAAACTGTAAATTATGTTCCTAAATATTACATTTTATGAATTTCTACTGATGGCATCTAATAAACTGATTTGTTTCAAAATTATTTGCCTAAAAAAATCCATTCCAGGAAGTTCTGTGCTTTACCAAAATTATAGTTTGCTTCTGGTCTTTCATGTTAATAAGTATGTTAAATATTTAAGATTAAAAACAATATCTCTCTTTTCTTTTTCTTGTCTGAAACTGGCGCTTGAACTCATTGTCTGATGCTTTTACTTCTGGGCTTGAACTCTTTCAATTGAGCCATGCCTCTAACCCGAAAATACTGTGTAAAGTGAACTAATTCAGGCACAGAGAGACAATGGATGCATGCTTTTGCCTATATGTAGAAGTTAGATTTAGCTTAAACTTCGTAAGTAAATATGGTGGGAGGTCTGCAAATGTAAACAAATATATTAACTGAAATATAATAGATTCAAGGGAGAATTCAAATAGTGTATTTCTTTAGAAATGCAATGTCAAAATTCATGAAAACTCCACGAAGTGGATGTTTTAAAGGGACAGAGTTCTGTCAAGAGGAAGTGAGCAGAGGAATGAAGAGAAGATGGGGAGAATGCTGTCAAGAATATGTACGTATATTCATACACACACACACACACACACACACACACACACACCTCACTCTTAGGAAGAAGGTGTAACCTCTTAATCTATTCAGGTAAAAAGGCAAAAACACCAATGAGTAACAGAGTTCTCCATGATGCTGTAGTATTCTGCAGGATTTCAGGCTCTAAGGTGGAAGAGCAGGATTCCCAGGCTTTCATTTAGATGGTTTAATGTGTACAAATATACATGGAGTGAGCCCTATAAAATGACACCAAAGCTTCAGAGTTGCTAGAGAAATTCTTAAGGATCTTGCTTCAATATCATTTTCAGTGCTTTCAGTCACGTGAGATAATAATTTGGAAGATTACAAAATGCTAGGAGGAACATTTCTTCTAAGAGAAAGAATTAATAAAAAGTCAAGTAAGACCTTCAAACAAAAAATATAGTCAGGGCCTGGAATATAGTCTAGTGGTAGAGTACTTGCCTCACATATATGAAGCTCTGGGTTCGATTCCTCAACACCACATATATAGAAAAAGGCAGAAGTGGCGCTGTGGCTCCAGTGGTAGAGTGCTATGAGCAAAAAGAAGCCAGGGACAGTGCTCAGGCCCTGCAAAAAGAAGCCAGGAACTATGCTCAGGCCCTGAGTCAGGTATGGCAAAAAAAAAAAAAAAAAAAAAATAGAGATGAAAGAAGAAAAAAAGAGAAAATATAACAGGAAATTGAAAATGAAAGAGAAGAAAAGGGTCAGTGAACTGATAGACTTGTCAACAAAAAGTAAAAAGAGGCTTTTCTAGGGCAGTTATCATCAAGATCCGCAAAAAGCAAATGGAAAGAGTGAATGAGGATGGATATGGCTGGAATTCAGACATATATGAGAATAAAACAATACCTGTTAAAATTATTATTGAAAGTAGAGAGGGGTAGGGAATAGTGAAAACAGGTGTGAGTTTGATCAGGATACATGGTATGTAAGCAGTGTGTTGAAATGTCACAATAAGCTACGTCTCGTACAACGAATGTGTGCTAATACAATTTGAGAAGCAATGCTCATTCTGAAACACACAAAAAATTGAATTCAGAAGGAAAATAAATATAAACAGTACAGTTTTACAGATCTGGAAGTAATGTTTGAAATCCATGAAAAACTGACCAAAAAATGAGAAAAATGTTCTAGAGATAGATGGTAAGAAGAGATAAAACTCCCAAATTTTACAGAAAAATTCAAGAAATGGTAGAAAGTAAATAACATGCAGCTATGTGTTAGGAAGCTAGAAAATGTCAAACACCAACTGACAATCTGGAACTAAATCATTTTGAAACATGCTAAATAATCTTGGTCCAGAATTTCTCAGAATTATAGAAGCCAGGAAATAATTGTATGATCTATTTACATCCTTGAAAAACAACCTAGGCACTCAGTAACTAAGAATATCTTTTAAATACTGCATAAATAAATGTTCATGCAAATTTAACATACAAACAAAAGTGAATATTTTACATTATGCATGTGCCCGACAGAACCTTCTTATACATACACATGTGTATATACAGGATACAAGACTTGTTTTTCTTGTCAAATAGAGATTCTCAAATAGTGAGAACATGTTTAAAGGTTAGTCATTGTGTTTGCCAAGGTTTTGCTAATGTAAAAACTGCCTAAGATAATAAATTTACAAGGAGAATAGCATAATTTTGGATGAGTCTGACACTGTAGGCTCCATTGCTTTGGATATATGATGAGAATGTGTGCCAGAGCAAAATTGCTCACTTCATGTCCAGGGAAGGAAAAATGAAAAAGAAGAAAAAGCAGAAGAAGAATACAATGGAAGAAGTCTTACTGTCCCTTTCAAGAATACCCTCCTTCAGGACACTGGTTGAACATGCCTGCAGTCAAGGCTTCTCAAGATGTTGAGATCTGAGGACTACAGTTCAAAACTGGTAGGGGCAGCAACGTCCATGAGGCTCTTATCTCCAATTAGTTACACACACACACACACACACACACACACACACACACACACACATGCACACACACACACACACAATGGGGATGTAGAGAGTGGAACTAGTAGCTAGCCTTGAGCAAGAAATTCAGGGACAGAGACCAGGCCTTAATTGTCACAGCCATTAGAATGAACAAACAAACAAATAACCCTCCAATGGCCTGTATACATTTTACTAGGCTCTACCTTTTAAATGTTCCACAATATTCCAGGAGGGCCATACTGGAGGTCAACTAAGTCTTTAATTATTTAGACAATATTTAATCTACAAACTATAGCAGCATAATGATCAAACAAACCTGAGTAAAAACTAAAATTATTTTTCATAGAATATAATATTAAACTCAAACAGGTACCGGCACCAGTGCAAACTGCATCACAAAGTACTCTTGTGTTTTATGTTACGATGTATTAAGTTATGTTTTTCATATCATGTCAAGTTGGGAAATATTGTGAAATGATGTAAAGCTATGTTAAGATAGAGAAACCATTTTAGAGTGGTAGTACTTGCATTTAGTTGCCTAATCAAATGTTTCAGTAAAAATGATGACCTACCTATAATATGGCTGAAGGACTAACAATGTTAAAAGACTTCAAGGGTAGAAAAAAAAGTTACTTCAACAGTAAATGTCAAAATATAAAACATAAACCAAAGTAATGGTTGGAAAACTAAATGTACATAGAATTAGGGAAACCAGGTAGCTTAAAAGAGTAATGATCAAAAATAGAAGATGAAATTGTGGAAGGTGTTAAGGAGAATATAGTTTCCCTTGATAGCTTAAATTCTATTATACCAGGAACTAGTAGATTGATTCTTTGTGAAGAACTTGTTTCTCATTTCCCCCTCTTATCATCACACATTTTCATATAGCATTTGTCATAATACATGCACTTTTGAATACATACAGATTAATTTCTATGAAAACTGTAGCAACAACAATAACTAATAATAACTTGAGTCAGTTGTTTAATAGTACAACTTGTTTCAGACCTTGTCTGTTATATAACCTAACTTCCTGGCAAATTACTTTTCTCACTTTACAAACACAACATCAAAATGTATTATTATTCCAAAACTCAGAAGATGTCTCAAATTGTTAAATGACAAAGCCATAGTTCAAACAATAAAACCCTGTCAAATGCAGTCTTCTAAAAGTGTTTATATATGCAATACATTTCTGGGAGAACACATGCAATTTTTGTGTATTTCTGGCCCCTCTCCAGTATTTTCTGTTTCTATAAGTACATCATCATTCCTTGTAATTATTTGCCACCTCTTCAGGTTCTCTCTAATAGGAGTACGTTTTTCAATTTCTTGAGTTCAAATCCTGATTCTTTCTATTTATTGAACTGGATATGCTATGATTTACAATTTTTACACTTAAAGTGAGTTATCTGTTATCTTAACAATTGTGTTTGCATGAAGGAATAGTGTTAGAAAGCATTTAGCATAAGGTCTGAAAACAAATGCCTGAACAGCTTCTGTTTTCTTTCAGTTTATTTTCACTTCCATAGACCTTTTAAATAAGTTTAAATAAATTCCTTACAAATCATTCTGTCTTCTACTGCTATCAGAGCATTGGGAAGAACATCAGTTATTTTTTTAAAATTTCATATTATTATCACTTGAGGCTATTTTGTAGATTAAAAGACTTGGCTCGAGAAATAATGCAAATTTTAAATTATAAACTGAACAAATATTTCAGGAGTCCTAAATTGAACATTTTGTAATAAGCATCCATTGGCATACAGCCTGTCCCAGGGAAATAGACCCTCAAGGGGGAATACAGTAAAGAATTCAAGGGACATCCTACAAAATTAACAAGAGTGAAGAAAGAGATGGAGGGATGCGTGAGAGGGAATGCATAGACAGCGATCAAGAAGCAATGTATTCATACACTGATTCGTCAAATGAGTACTTCTTTGTACAACTACTCAAAAATAATAAAAATGAATTTTTAAAAAAGCATTCTAAGCAAATACATAGACCGTGGAGTCTATATATGTAGTCTATATATGTAGTAAGGAAAGTAAGGAAATAAAGGTACATAGAGGTGTAACTTGACCCGGTGAGTAATGGCATAGCTAGATCTCCAGTTCAATATATGGATTTTTGCCATTACTCCTAACTTCTGTGATGACAATATGACTGAAATCATGGATGTATATAGTGAAAAATAGAAACTAAAAATTCTCCATACCACAGCATTATGAAGATCAAGCATTGCGCTTAGCTACACTAAGACATTACTTTAGTCACACCCTAAATGAGGAGAGCTAAAGATAGAATTCCTCTCACTGTATTTACATGATGTATACATCTTCTCTGAAACAGGAAAAACAAACACACAATATTTATGATTATATAGCACAGATTTTTAAAAATATATAAAAAATAGAAATCATGGTCTTGTAATGAGATATCCTGGATACTGTGATAATGGAATAGCCAGGATATTTTGATTAACTAGAAAACTCTTTTTCTTAAACTCCTCAATCAAAAGTTGTATTTGTTAGTAAATTCAGCAATATTGACTGTCATTTCTTCTTGTAAACATCAAAAGAAAGGCAATTATAGGCATGCCATATTTCAAACCTACACCAATGGACCCACAGAAAAAAAGTCTTCAAAATTAATATTAATTAATTGAAAATGTTAAGTATTTGAGTCAACATGTTTACAAACAGTTGATTTGAAAATTGTATAGGTCTCTCAATGGTACTAAATCTAGTACTGCAGCTAGATTAGATGAACCACTTTTTGTTCTCGGATCATGTTTTGTTCATATAATATATTTCTTCAAAATGTTATGTGAGTCTGAAGTCATGGATAGCATTTAAGACAGTTTCTACTTCTCATCTTATTTTCCAAAAGTATATTTGTGGATATAATAGTGCTCTGGCCAGGCACTGGTGGCTCACACCTGTAATCTTAGCTACTCAAGAGGCTGAGATCTGAGGATCTCTATTCAAACCCAGTCCAGGCAAAAATGCCCATTAGGCGTTTATTGCCAATGAAAACTATTCAAAGTGGTTCTGAAGCTCAAGTGGTAGGGCACTAGCCTTGATCACAAAGAGGTTCAGGAAACAGAGCACAGGCCTTGAGTTCAAGCCTCACAACCAACCAAAAAAAAAAAAAAAGGAGAGAAAAGAACTAGTGCTTCTTCATATGTTTATTTCATTTCTTCCAATTTTCCATGATTATAGATGTGAGCATCTGTAAGATTTCTCAGAGTGTTATAATCTCTTCACTAATCAATAATTGACCTATATCTTTAATAGATTTGAACATCTCCAAGCAGTTCAATTTTTAATGCCATCTACCAGAAAATAATTCTATCAAAGAAACTAGGAAATTTGCTTGCCATTTTTTTTCCTTCAAATATCTGTGGTTTGTGTAGCTGGCAATTTTCAGAGATTCTGTTATTTTAATTATTTAGTTATCTATTCTCATGGTAAATAACACATTTATGATTAAAGGGAAACTAACCTTGATATCTTTCCATAGTCTCAACTGAAACAAAGGAAAGTCTCAGTGGAAATTATTTAAATGAGTAAATCAACTCCTGAAAATTAATTTTAAGCAGGCCATTGATGGATGCAAATTGAAATTATTAATATCATATTGCTCTTTGCATACATGAAGAAAATTGAAACATAATAATAAATGTTGACTTGCTATTAAGGAAAATTGAGCTCATGAATTTTTGTAATGGTTATATTTTTGCTCATAAAATAGATTTCTCAGGTATCATTTTTACTGTAACTATTGGTAATTTTTTTTTTTTTTTTTTTTGCCAGTCCTGGGGCTTGGACTCAGGGCCTGAGCACTGTCCCTGGCTTGTTTTTTGCTCAAGGCTAGCACTCTGCCACTTGAGCCACAGCGCCACTTCTGGCCATTTTCTGTATATGTGGTACTGGGGAATTGAACCCAGGGCTTCATGTATACAAGGCAAGCGCTCTTGCCACTAGGCCATATCCCCAGCCCCTACTGTAACTATTGGTAACTTTAGTCTTCTGATGAGAAAACCAATTCTTTAAAAACTTCTTTTTTCTTATTAATCAAAAAGCACTTGGATCTTGATTTTAGGAAACTTAAGTCTAGTATTTTGTCATCTTATTAAAAATTCATTAATGATTCTAATATTATCCCAAAGATTAGAGAAGTAGTGATTGAAATTAAGGGAAAAAAAAATACTGACACTTGTGAAAATGGTAACAAGAGGTCAAATGGTATGAATAAATTTTCTTATGAATCTGTGATAAATGTATAGTCAAAGTCCTGAAGCCTGTGCTGCTCAAAGTGTATTTGCTATCATAAAGGAATAATAAACTATTTGGTAATGTTAAAGCAATTAATGAAAAAGATGACAGAATATTAGAAGCTTGAGGGGAAGAGAGGCATAGGTATTGAGAACTAAAGCACATGTTGGGTGCAGTATTTGGAGAAACAAAAATTAGAGGTCAAAATCTTGTAAGAACAGAAAACCGACAAATATTCCAAGCTTACTGTAGTAATCAAGGAGACATACATCTAGATACAGAACTTAGTCATATATTGAGCAGTGTAAGTGCTAGGTTGATAAAAATACTTTCCCTATACAATGGAGGTTCAATTATAAAAAAAACTCTTTTTTTTCAAATTTTTATTATCAAACTGATGTACAGAGAGGTTACAGTTTCATACGTTAGGCATTGGATACATTTCTTGTACTGTTTGTTACCTTGTCCCTCATTCCCCCCTTCCCCGAACCCTGACTCTTTCCCCCCCGAGGTGTTCAGTTCACTTACACCAAACAATTTTGCAAGTATTGCTTTTGTAGTTGTTCGTCTTTTTTTACCCTGTGTCTCTCAATTTTGGTATTCCCTTTCAATTTCCTAGTTCCAATACCAGTATACACGGTTTCCAATATACTCAGATAAGATTAGAGAGATAGTGTAGGTACAAGCACAGGAAGGTGATACAAGAACATCATCAATAATAGAAGCTACAGATACACATGAGACGTTGAAAGTAGTTACAACTGTGATATAGCACTTGTCTCCATAACATGGACTTCATTTCACTTAGCATCATCTTAGGTGTTCATAAGGGTATAGCTATTGGGCCTTGCGATGCTCTGCTATGAATTGCCTAAACCTGTACTAATTATTCCCAATAAGGGAGACCATAGAGTCCATGTTTCTTTGGGTCTGGCTCACTTCACTTAGTATAATTTTTTCCAAGTCCTTCCATTTCCTTACAAATGGAACAATGTCATTCTTTCTGATAGAGGCATAAAATTCCATTGTGTATATGTACCACATTTTCCTGATCCATTTGTCTACTGAGGGGCATCTGGGTTGGTTCCAGATTCTCGCTATGACAAATTGTGCTGCGATGAACATTGTTGTGCTGGTGGCATTACTGTGATTTTGTTTGTGGTTTTTTGGATAAATACCCAAAAGTGCGGCTGCTGGGTCATAGGGGAGTTCTCTATTTAGCCTTCTGAGGAAACTCCATACTGCTTGCCAGAGTGGCTGAACCAGATTACATTCCCACCAACAATGAAGTAGGGTTCCCTTTTGGCCACATCACCTCCAACAATTGTTATTGTTAGTTTTCTTGATATATGACATTCTTACTGGGGTGAGATGGAATCTCAAAGTTGTTTTGATTTACATTTCTTTTATGGCCAGTGATGTAGAACATTTTTTCATATGTCTCTTGGCCATTCTCATTTCCTCATCAGAGAAGTCTCTTTGTAAGTCTTTAGCCCACTTGATGAGGGGGCTATTGGTTCTTTGCGGTTTTGTTTTGGAAAGGGTAATTTTTTTAGTTCTGCATATATTTTAGATATGAGGCCTTTGTCCGTTGAATGGCCAGTAAAGATCTTCTCCCAGTCTGTGGGCTTTCTGTTTATCTTGCGTGCTATATCCTTTGCCATGCAGAAGCTCTGCAGTTTGATGCAGTCCCATTTGTCCAACCTTTCTTTGATTTGTAGCCTTTCCGGGTCTTTATTAAGGAAGTTCTATCCTGTGCCAAGGAGCCCAAGTGTTTTTCCTACTCCTTCCTTTAGTGTTTTCAGGGTGTCTGTTTTGATTTCGAGGTCTTTAATTTATTTGGTATTTAATTTATTAATTTAATTGATTTTGGAGCAGGGTGATATATAAGTATCTAGTTTTAGTTTGTTGCATGTGTTGAGCCAGTTTTGCCAGCACCATTTGTTAAAGAGGCTATCTTTCTTCCATACTATTGTTTTAGCTCCTTTATCAAAGATTAAGTAGGCATAGTTCTGTGGATTCATTTCTGGGTCTTCAATTCTGTTCCATTGGTCTTCAGGCCTGTTCTGGTGCCAATACCAAGCTGTTTTTATTACTACAGCTTTATAATACAGCTTGAAGTTGGGTATTGTAATTCCTCCAGCACTGTTCTTTCTGCTTAGGATTGTTTTTGCTATTCTAGGTCTTTTATTGTTCTATATACACATTCTTTTCGGCAGCACATGGAACATTCTCCAAAATAGATCACATCTTAGGGCACAAAGAAAATCTGTACAAATTCAGAAGTATCAAAACCATTCCCTGCATTCTCTCAGACCACAATGGAATAAAATTAGAGCTCAACTCAATCAGCCACCACAGAAAATGATACAATTCATGGAGACTAAAGAACACACTGCTGAACCATCAGAGGGTCATTGAAGAAATTAAAATGGAAATTCAAATGTTTATGGAATTCAACCAAGTTGAAGACACAAAGTACCAGCTCCTTTGGGACACAGCAAAGGCAGTACTCAGAGGAAAATTTATATTTCTGAGTGCATACTTCAACAAACTGGAGAAACAGCAACTCGATAATTTAAAGAAGCACCTTAATTTCCTTGAGAGAGAACAACAAGCCAAACCCCACATCAATAGACGGAAGCAAATAATTAAAATCAATTCAGAATTAAATCAATTAGAAGAAAAAAGCATAGAAAGAATCAACAAAACAAAGAGTTGGTTCTTTGAAAAAATCAACAAAATAGACAGCCCCCTGGCATACCTGACCAAGAAATGAAGGCAGCACCCTCAAATAAACAAGATAAGAGATGAAACAGGTAACATCACCACAGAAATAATTGAAATTCAGAAAATAATAAGGGACTATTTTGCAAACCTTTATGCCAACAAATTAGAGAACTGGGAAGAAATGGTAGATTTTCTAGAAAAAATTCATATCCCCAAACTCAACCATGAAGATTTAAACCTTCTAAACAGACCCATATCCAGTATTGAAATAGAAATGGCAATAAATGATCTCCCAACCAAGAAAAGCCCAGGTTCAGACAGATTCACTGCAGAATTCTACAAGGCCTTCAAAACAGAACTCACACCAATATTTCTCAAACTCTTCAATGAAATTGAAAGAGAACGTTCACTACCAGACTCATTCTATGAAGCCAGTATAATCCTCATCCCAAAACCAGGCAGAGTCTTATCACGGAAAGAGGACTACAGACCAAACTCCCTGATGAACATAAATGTAAAAATTCTCAACAAAATTCTGGCCAATCGACTTCAACAGGTCATCAAAAAAATCATACACCACAATCAAACTGGATTCATCCCAGGGATGCAAAGCTGGTTTAATATACACAAGTCAATTAATGTAATCCACCACATCAACCAGAGCAAGGTAAGGAACCACATGGTTTTATCTCTGGATGCGGAAAAAGCATTCGATAAAATCCAGCACCCATTTATGCTTAAAGCCCTGGAAAAACTGCCAGGGAACATTCCTGAATATAATCAAGGCAGTTTATGACAAACCAACAGTAAGCATAACTCTAAATGGTGAAAAACTAAAGCCATTCCCTTTAAAATCAGGAACAAGGCAGGGATGTCCACTTTCTCCCCTGCTCTTCAACATAGTACTAGAATTCCTAGCCAGAGCAATTAGGCAAGAAGAAAATATAAAGGGGATCCAAATAGGAAAAGATGAAGTTAAACTTTCTTTCTTCACAGATGACATGATCCTGTACCTAAAGAACCCCATAGACTCTACCCCCAAGCTACAAGATTTGATCCAAAACTTTGGCAAAGTTGCAGGATATAAAATAAACCTTCAAAAATCAATGGCCTTTCTCTTTGCTAACGACCCAAAGACTGAGGCAATAGCCCCCCAAAACATAAAATACCTAGGAATAACCTTAACCAAAGAAGTGAAAGACCTCTTTGATGAGAACTTTAAATGCTTGAAAAACGATATTAAGTCAGAACTAAGGAAATGGAAAAACCTCCCATGCTCCTGGATTGGGAGGATTCATATAATCAAAATGGCAATATTGCCAAAGGCTATCTACAAATTCAATGTAATACCCATTAATATCCCAACACCATTTTTTAATGTAACGCGTCAAAATTTAAGCTTTCTTTTCTGAGTCCATTGTAGCCAGTGGAAAGTTAGCAAGTTCTTCATGAAAATATGTCTTTGTCCATGTATCTGTAAGTTGGAAAACTGTGAGCCATAAGCACTGAGTTTCTTTCTAAAATAGCTTCTGTGGTTAACTGGCTCAAACATCACATAAGTCTTTATCGAAAAAGAAAGATCTTTCCTCAAGATGCAAATATGTTTAAGATTCTCCTTATATTCTATCTGATAATATTAAACTGGCACAAAGGGAGTCACATTGTCAGGCTCAGATTCAAGAAAGAACAGGGGGAAAGAAAACAATACAATTAGTGCACTACCAAAGCTGAAAAGAATTCAGATTTTTTTCCTGTAGTATGATATAGCATCTCCAAATTGGAACCAAGTTCACATCTAACAATCCAGCAATCTTTTACATCTTATTTGGAGAGAATAAAAGTAGTCAATTCTGAGTAAAGAAATGTCATGAGTAGTACTTAGTTAACTTTACAAAGCTAAATAAACAGAATATAACAAAACAAACAAACCAAAGAAGAAATGACACTCAAAACTAATAATCAAATGAAATCCCAAAGAAACAATAACAGTGGCACTAAGTCTATGGAAGAGGCAAATAGTAGCATCTTTATTTGGACTTTTGAATTATTAATATTCATTTTTTAATTTTAAACAAATTATCATTTGAAACCATGAACATACAAAGTTCCAAGGAATCTGTTGTTTTGTTCTTATTCTTTGTATTTTATGGCTTTCATTTTGTTAATGTTCAACAAAATGATGTTACTAATTAATGAAGTTTAAATTACTAAAAGTTAAAATTACTCTATTGCTTAACAGTTTCAATATATGTCAGTAATGTCAACTTGTCAACTTAGAAGATAATGTATCTAAGCAAAATGACAAATTTGAAACACTGATTGGAGTTTTGGCTCAGGTAGTTGAACTTCTGAAATGAGTTATCAGCATTTAATACTGAGGTTGAGTTCTGGTCTTAAAAAAAAGAAAAGAATAAAAAATATGCAAATGTATTTGCTTATATTTCTGTCTTAAAGAAGAGAAATAAATCAATCAGGGAATAAGGGAAAAAGTGAACAACGCTCTAATCGTCTCCTTAACAATTTTTTCATTGAATCTATATAATGTGCAAAGCAGGTGTTACTAAAAGTTCCCAAATTCTGGTAAACTATGAAAGCAAAACATGTCTGATGGTTTTATAGTCTAAGTAAAGATAACTAAGTAAAAACACTTCATCTTTACCTTCATAAAAGCTAGCACAAATTTTGAATGAACAGAATTTATAATTTTATCTAAATTATTTGATGTTATAATAGGACATTTAAATGAAAGTTCTTTGATCGTTTTATTCAAGGACCTGTAGACTAAGAAATGAGATCTCAGAAGAAGATGGGAAGGGAGGAGAGAGGAAGAAGAGGAAGTAATTCTCATGGAAGTCTTGCATGTGCATGTATAAAAAGATACAATGAAACCCAACAAAATTATTTAATAGGAGGAGATAAAGATGAACAGAGAGCATAAGTTTTTTCCAAGGACAAAATATGTGTATACAGAGAAACAAAACTGAACCCCCCTTTTCCATTTAATATATTCTAATACTAATAGAAAATAATGACTCCCTCTAAAGAACATAAGTAAAACATATAACTGAGCACTTGAAATTGCTTTTGAGTTTTCTTTCCCATATTCCATCAATAAGTATTCAGAAAATTATATAAATGCAGCAAATGATCAAAATCCAATGATGCCTAATTAACATTGCACACTTAGTAGTAGACTCAAGATTTGTTTACTTTTCACCAAGATAACCATAAACTTCATATTCCTTGAATTTCCTTCGCTGCATCTGTAATCCATTTGTAATGCCAAATCTTTTTTCTCTGTACCTAAACAAAGAGGCTGTTATCCATGTCAAAGACTGTGTGAGGTCTTTGTTCTGAAGGTAAGGAAAATAAAAGGTTTAAAGGTATATTCTGGATGCTTCAGGTTTAGAAGATCCTAAATTTGCTTGCTTCCTCTTACATGCATGCACACATACATACACACCACAGCCCCTCCTTATTTTTTGAATAAGAAGGCTGTTTATACTTCAATACATTTCAATATTATTCCCCCTCTAGCATTTTTTTCTTTTTCTTCTTCTCCTACCCCTTCCCCTATTATTCCATTAGCCCCATAATTAAGGCTAGGTGTGGTAGGGAGATCTGGCTAAAGGAAAGAAGAATCAGAGCCCCTCTCTGGGAAAATAAAATAATAATAATAAGATAAAGAAGTAACAAGATTCCATCTCAGCAACATCATGATGTAAGGAATCCCTACATCATGAAGTACAAGATCTATGCCAAATTTTAACTAAAGCAGAGAGGGCTGGGGGAAATATCTCAGTGATATTTTGCCTGAGTAGGAACTGGGAAGCCATGCTTTCAAACATAGATA
The DNA here is from genome assembly GCF_023159225.1 of Perognathus longimembris pacificus. Lineage (NCBI taxonomy): Eukaryota > Metazoa > Chordata > Mammalia > Rodentia > Heteromyidae > Perognathus > Perognathus longimembris. The sequence goes on along the minus strand of NC_063176.1, from coordinate 10,441,168 downwards.
CTGCAGCAACAATAATAATAAACAACTAGAACTTAAGTGACCTGAGAAGATTTGACATATGAACTGCATATAAAATTTTGAGAAAGTGGGTACATCTCTATAGAAATCTATACAATTCAGTTGTTACATATGTGTTAGATTTTCATTCATCTGAAACTTTCTGTCATGTTCCCAGTTCTAGTCTGTAAGAGTTGGTGGTTTTGCTTTTATGAATTATATCTTTTTTTTTTTACTGTATTCTGCAAGTAATTTTTGATGTACCATTATCTTCATTGCTCTATTTTTGATTATACATTTTCCATATAGAGGTTAATTATCACATTTCATATTCCTTATGTTCATATATTGTGCTTTCAATGGCAAAAAAATATCATAATAAAAGTAAAACAGGTTTCTTATCCGCTTTGGGCTAGAAATGTAACAGTTCATAATTTTTAATATTTGGAATATGTGCTCAGACACAATGAGATGTCCTCATGATGGAACTGTACATAGTAACTTCACTTGTGTTTCATATAAATGAAATGCATAAATAAATATATATATTATGTGTATGTAGAATGCATATTGCTTACTTAAAATAATGTTTTCTTTTAAGATCTGAAGTTGTGAAACAATGTTTTACTGTGGCATTTTCTAACTGTGGCATTGGGTCAAAACACAAACAGTTTTAAATTTTAAAGAATTTCTAGTTTAAATAGGTTTTACTAGAAATTTCAACCTGTAGAAAATATATGGATAAAAAATTAATTTAGAACAGAGCAAGAAAATTTATGTCCTTAGAAAGGAATAGGTTTTATTGTTCTAAGCTTTAATTCTATTTAACAATATTTTCCTTCAGAATGAGATGTGAGTTATGAATTTCTTATTCCCTAGTAAGACACAGTTACTTTCCTTTCACAGCACAAGTATTTCTTAACACTACAAGTGATTTGAGGAGGCATAGATAACAAAGATATTTTTGTAAAGTGCATGGCCCTCAGGCAAGCTAGCTGATCATTTTTAATGACTAATTGAAAAGGCATGTGTCTGTTCAAATGCTAAAGGAAAAGTATGTCTATGTTAAACGCAGTGAGAGATGGTATTCATTCATTGTCTTTTATGACAGGAAAAATTATCAAGTGTCTTGATTCCTGGGAGATTTTACTTTATGCTCATATGGAAAACTGAAACACATTGCATGTGTAAAGACTGAAATCCTGGGGAAAATGCATGTCATACTAAAATGTATAAGTGTTGTGTATAGATTTGTAAATCAGTATGAAAAGAAACAGCAAATGTAAAAGTCACTAATAGTATCTTAACACAAGAAAAGTCTTCCAGCCTAGCACAGTGACTTTAGCCTGTAATCCTAAGGAAGTAGGAGGCTGAGAAAGGAAGATCTTCATGTAAGGCTGGCCAAGGCATCAATTTGAGCAGTTTCAGCTCAACCAATGACTGGGTAAAGTGGTGCTCATCTATTTTTTCCAATAACATGAAGAAGCATAGGTAGAAGGATTTCAAGTCAGGAAAGCCATGGGGCAAAATAATATCCTATCTAGAAACAAAACCATGAAAATAGAGGTTGAAAATACAGCTCGAGTGAATCAGTGCTTTTTTTTAGCAAGAGCAGGTGCTTGAGATCAATGAGGAGACAAAAAAAGTAATAATAATAATAACAGATAATAAATTACAATATATTTAAAACTTTACTGTAAAGCTGATACACAGAGATGATACAGTTATGTAATGAAGGTATTGAGTACAAATACAATATTTTAATTATGATATTTCTCTCAATAGTGGGTTATAGGGGAATTATATTTGTTGTATATTTTTATGTTATTTCCAAATATTTATAAAATACTGGAATATAAAGTGCTAAAAATTGTGAAAATTATGTGATCATTTCAATGGTCTTACTTATTTGAACATAAAACGCATGCTTCTAATTAATATACTTTTTCCGATCATATAGTTTTATTCTTGACAGTTCATAGAAGTTAGGCATATTTATCAATGACTGAAAAGTAATATTTTATATCTCAAATGGAAAGCAACTTTGTTGGAGATGAGATGAAGGGATATATAGAAAAAGTGAAAAGATGTCATTCAATTGATCTCTAGTGAAAATTTACATTGGAACAAAAAATTCAAAGGTAAAGTAATCTTCTACATTTCTTAATATTTTTCTCAACAAATAACCATGTTTTTCCCCAAACATTGTGACCAGAGGAAGTTGCTTCCAAATGATAATTTTTCCATCTTCTATAACAGCAGAATATTTTATCAACGTTCACCAAAATTAACTTCATGCCACTATTTTAAAAATTCAGAACTACAATAACTTCAATTGCAACCAAAATAAACTAAAATTCCTTCCTCCAAGATTGTATGGATATTATTACATCTAATGTACTTTTATTTCTTTCAAAGCACATAGTTCAGAATGATAGAAAATTATGATACATAAATCATTACCACATATACATGTGTATCTTGTATTCAAGAATGACTTGTTACATTCAACATTTCTTTCTTCTATGAGAACATAAGCATCATGACAGTGAGGACTATTATTTGGTGAGCTTAGGACTTGTCAAAGAGTTTCACAGAATTTTTTTCTCTAATATTTGCTTAACAATTGCACTTGTATTCTTCTTTGTTAAATAATCCTTGAAAATATTTATAATTTATCCTAACATTTTCACTCTATTCATTCCTAGAATTTTATGCTCATTTATAAAATTGATGTGCATTATATTTCTCTGCTTTGAAAGAGAACTGACAAGGTTGAATAAATACTTGAGTAGGAATCATAGCTTTATTTACAAAGCTTTGGAATTCTTTTCCTTAAATTTCTGAATATTCACTGGTAAATAATATTGTATGAATATTATTTTATTGGGATAGTGATATAACTCAGTAGAAGAATTCAAGGTTAGCATGTGCGAGGTACCAGATTCCAAGGTGACATTTTAATGTACATATAAATCACTTCCTTTATTTTTGTCATTTATACAAAGTGTTAAATCTGCTCTAGTTATTGTGATTTCTGAGTCTTCCTAGAAGTTTATAATTTGCTTTGTGTTGTTTGTTTCAATTTTGGTTGGTGGGGACTGGGTATTGTCCCTTAGCTTGGTGCTCAAGCCTAGCACTCACTCTACAACTTGAGCTACAGTTCCACTTCTGGCTTCTTCTTCTTCTTCTTCTTTTTAAGTGTGATCCTTTATTAGGTATGAGTACAGTTTTTTTTTTTGTTGTTGTTGTTGTTTTCCAGTCCCGGGGCTTGGACTCAGGGCCTGAGCACTGTCCCTGGCTTCTTTTTGCTCAAGGTTAGCACTCTGCCTCGAGCCACAGCGCCACTTCTGGCTCTTTTTTTTTTTTTTTTTTTTTTTGTGGTGCTGAGGAATCGAACCCAGGGCTTTATGTATATGAGGCAAGCACTCTTGCCACTAGGCCATATCCCCAGCCCTACCACTTCTGGCTTCTTGATGGTTCTTTGAAGACACATTTATCAGACTTTCTTCCAGTACTGGATTTGAATCACAATCCTCAGATATCAGCCTCCTGCAGTTGCTAGCATTTTAAGAGTGAGCCACCAGTATCCCACAAGTAATAATAGTTTCAATAGAAAAAAAACGAAATAAGTCTTTTGCAATAGCCTCAAAAAAAAAAAAAACTTAGGAATAACCTTAACCAAAGAAGTGAAATATCTCTATGATGAAAGCTTTAAAAAAAATCATAAAGAAAAAAAAAAAGAAATTAAAGCAGATCTAAGAGAGTGGAAAAACCTCCCATGCTCCTGAATTGGGAAGATTAACACTGGGAATATAACAATAGTGACAAAGGCTATCTACAAATTGGATGCTATGGCTATCAATATTCTAATACCATTATTTAATGAAATAGAGGAAGCAATCCAAAAACTCATATGGAACAATAAAAGACCCCACATAGAAAAAACAATATTTTGCAGGAATAACAGTGAGGAAGAATAACAATACCAAATTTCAAACTCTATTATAAAGTGATAGTAATAAAAACATCTTTATAATGGCACAAGAACAGGGCTGAGGATCCATGGAATAAAATGGAAAATCCAGAAATGAACCCACAGACCTTTGGCCACCTAATCTTTGATAAAGGAGTTAAAAAAATTAGGATGGAAGAAAGACAGCCTCTTTAACAAAGAGTGATAGAAAAATTAGTTAAACACCTCTAAAACTTTAAAGCAAGATCCTTATATATTATCCTGGACCAGAATCAATTAAAAATGGATCAAGAACCTTGATGTAAAAGCAGATAACCTGAGAATAATACAGTAAGCAATAGGAAAACCCCTAGGGCTCCTTAGTACAGGATGAAACTTTCTTAATAAAAGGCCAGAAACACAGCAAATCAAAGAAAGGTTGGACAAATGGGATAAAATGGCATAAAACTGCCGAGCTTCTACATGGCAAAGACCATAGATTGCAAAATAAATGGAAAGCCCTCCGATTGGGAGATGTTCACTTGTCATACAACAGACAAGCGCCTCATATCTAAAATATATTTAAACTCAAAAATGTAAATTCCCCCAAAACAAATCTTCAGTGAAACAATTGTCCCTTTAATAAGTGGGCTAAAAACTTAAAGAGAGACATCTTTGAAGAGGAATTGGCATGGCCAAGCGACATATGAAGAACTGCTCAACTTCTCTGTCCATAAAAAAAATGAAATCAAAACAACATTGAGATTCCACCTCATCCCAGTAAGAATGGCCATTATCAAGCAAACTAATAACAACAGAAGATGGGGATTTGGCCAAAAGGGAACCATACTACACTGTTGGTGGGAGTGTAAACTTGTTTAACCACTGTGCAAAGTAGTATGGAACTTCTTCAAAAGGATAAACATACGTTTCCTTTTTAAAAACAAATTTTATTGTCATTTACAAAAAACGATATGGTGTAACTGTATGGTGTACAACTCAAGGTGGGAAGAGGGAAATGAGGAGGGGCGGGCCTGGGAATGAATGAGGGAGGAAGTAACAAGTTGGATAAGAAATATACTTGCCTTACATATGAAACTGTAACCCCTCTGTACTTCACTTTGACAATAAAAAAGTAAAAAAGTATGTCAGTTGGAAATTTTGGATATAGTATAATAATATAAATTTAGTTAAAATGTACAAAGTATGATAAAATACTTTTTTCATTTATTGAAAACAACGAGTATTTCCATACATAGTATGTGGTCTATTTTCTTTCTCTCTATACATTTGCCTCTAGGATATTTCCTTCAACAACAGGTCTTAAGATATTGTATGTCAAACTACAAGAAAAGGGACAATAAATGGAATGGAGCATTTTCTCTTGTGAACTTAAGAGACAGCCGAGCTGAAAAATCTAAATAAAACTTTGCTAAATAAATATTGAAATACAGCTGGAGTCTGCTAAATTACAGTGCACATTAAATAATCTATGAATATCTTTACATAAAAGGCTGGTCAAAGAGATCCGAAGAAATAGAGAAAAAGACACTTGCATGTATTTGGCTGATGCTCAGAAATCTGAACTCAAAATGCCATTGAAGTTTCCAAGGAACCAGAGAAATTACTACATTCTGTAAAAGGATGCTTGGGTAACTCACTGAGAACACCATTTGGGAGTCAGTAGAAATAGTCATTTCAGAAAAGGTATCAACTGTATGATAATCTACCACTTAGTCCTTTTCCAAACTAGTTTTAATGTTCTCCTTGTACTAGATGGAAAAATATAGAATCTGTAACCTGGTAGAATTAACACATCAAAATACTGTTAAAATAACCAGGCAATGGTGGTTTGTGCCTGTAATTGTAGCTACTCAGTAAGCTGAGATCTGAAGATCCCTTCAGACTCATGATACAGCATTAGTCTGGAGAAAAAAAAAAAGAAAGAAACAAAAGAAAACCTCAGCAACAGTGTCCAAGCCCTTAATTCAAATCTGATACAGATTAGTGTGCCCACAATAAAATAAAATAAAATAAAATACTGTTAAGCTATTTAAACCAAAATCTTTTGTGAAAATGAATAACATGGTTGCTGGACTTCAGGAGCTAAAATATAATTTTACACGAGGTTGAGTAAGTTTACAGAGCTTACTTATTTAGTAGTGAGCATAAAATTATGGGTTAAACTTTTCCTTTGCTAATCAGCTGTCCAGAATCTTCATTTAAATAAAGCCTATAATAATTCAAGACAATATACAAAGTAATCCTTGATAGAAGGTAAATAATATAAAGTGTTAAATGCATAGGAAAAAAATGGAGCGGATTTAAAGTTCCCTAGTCAATCATTAAGTCTTCAATTATGTCTTGAAGGAATCCATTTAACTATTTATTCACTATCATTGAGATACACATTTCTGAGGACAGAAGATGGTTTCTACTGTTTGCAAGCCCAATATGAAGATAAATAGCATAGTCCTAGCAAGATGATAGCTGTTAATCTGTAAGTAGTCTATTAGTATTTGTTACTTTCTATTAGCAATGGTTTTATGCTCACTTTGAATTTAATTACACTGATTTATAGATGGATTTATAAATGGATTAAGTGTGTCTTTAATTTCCAGAAGGGATCCATTTGACAATTTTATGAACTCCTAGTATTTCCTGCACACAAAATGAGCTTCTACATGACTGATTATTATCTAAAATTAAGGCACAGATTTAATTCTTCAACTATACTTTTTAAAATATGAAAAAATAAACAGGAAAAAATATATCCAGAATTTATGTAATGTATCATACCTATCCTGCTTTTGTATTTTTTTGTATTTTGTATTTTTTTCATATATAAACAAAGAACTCTCACATTGGTCCAGCATTCATTGTATCCTATGTTCCATTGAAAATTGTCAAACAAAAACATATTTTTCTGTAAATGTTCAAGTAAAACTCACATGCACGAACACAAAAATTATATCGATTCATCTACTATTGAAATCTTATTCCTAAAAACATATGTTAAAAATTAGTTGTATGCAGAAGAACCTTTGCTTAAAATATATTGGGATAAAAGGAGCTCAATTTCAAGTTTAAGTAAATTAGTATCAAAATACACAACACACTACAAGAAAAACTTCTGTTGATTTCTGTATCTCACTGCTTTGTTTGTTCTTCCTTGTTTTATTCTGTTTTAAGAACAGAACCTAACTGTAAAGCAGCTCACCTCAATTCCACACTCGTCTTGGACATATCTACTGAGACCTAGGTTTACAAAAATATGTCAGAATTTAGTTATTTCAATAAAAGAATAGCTCATAATTTTCTGTTGATAGCATTTTATTAGTTTATAACAAAAATCTATGTTGTCCATAATGGTTTCCACATGTATTTATATGTGTACTTATATTTACTTTTATTTATTTTCATAGATAAGTTTAACCTGGAAGCAGTAGATTGGTTAGAAAATGCTAGCTACTTGATTAGAAACAAATAGATACTTTCAAATATTTTTGAATGTACTAAAACAATCTACATTTCTTCCAAAATTTCTTTACAAGCTTCATTTTATACATATATGGTAGAACATGAAAGACTGATTTGTCTATGCTTGCTAAAAGTTAAATTTGTAACAAAGCATAGAATTTACTCTGGGTATAAATTAGGAACAATTTAAAAAACGTACCAAAGTACATTTACATTTTACATAGGATTTTGTTGTATAATTAAATGTAATCCAAATGATAATAATTTTACACTATAGTTAAGTTTGTAGGAAAATGAAAGAGACCAAATTTGAATAATTTTAATCAGGATCTAGTATGGACCCCAAAAAGGAATGCAAGTTTATCTGAAAAGGTCTGCAACAGACATGAAAGATTGGAGACAGTGTCGATCAGTGTATTTTCCTTCTCCAGTGGGAGATGTATCATTAAGGACAGATGGTATTTAGGACAAATAAATACAGTTACACATTTTATAATGGAAACCTGTTGGTGAGTTTGAATAGAATAATGCCAACAGCAGCTCTCTGATGCCAATTACTTGATAAAATGATACCTCCTGTGGAGCAGTTTTCATATTTTTTTTCTTTAAAATGCTACTAAAGGGTTTCCTAATTACAATAAAGCTCAGTTTGATTTTAATTATAGAACTTGGGGCAGGAAAATTTTGACAGAGGTCATCTAATTTATAATTGGAAGATAATCGTATTTGACATTACACTGAAGTCAATAAGGGTAATTATTGCCATTAAAATGACATTAAAACCTTGCAATTTGAAAGCTATAAATTACAAACTTGAACAATTTGAACATTTTTTCTTATTAGCTGAACACATTCTACATGTGGCAGAAAATTTATGAAATTTCAGGCTAATGGAAGTATAACAATGTGATCCCAAGTTCTTTCTACTACACACATGAAAGTTAGCAGACTTTCTTGAAAATATGCTTAAATGCAAATGTACTTTTTGACATATACTATAATGAAAGAAATATAATTAAATATTCCTCTTTTATAGGTGGCTGTCAATTCGAAATTCTTAATGCTTCCACAATAAATGCACCTTTAAAATAACAATTAAAATGAAGAGAAATAGCATTAACTGTCATGCTTATGACATTGCTAGGTTTACTGTTGATTTAAGCGGAGAAGGTCAAAACATATCCAAATTAAAATAACTGAAACACTAAGGCACAGGGATACCAGCAAAGAGTAGAACCATCTTTGAAATTGAACAAATACTCCATGAAGACACCAGCAGCTTCAGAGAAATTTCTAGTACAGATGAAGACAAAACCATAGCATGGAGAATATTAGAAACCGAATCCATCTTTTCATTTTATGAGTGATTTGGTGTCAGAGGAAATAAATTTCAACTAGAAGGACCACACTAGCTCAAAAGTAGGCACTCTTTGAAAGCTTTTGAATATATTATTTAGAATGATTTTTCAACAATGTGTACTAATATATTTGAAAAGCTTTATGCTGAAGGAAGCCCAGTAAAGTTTGTCTATAACTGTTCACAGATGTGACACACTGACTCCCACATATTTTTTTTTAGCTTGGAAGCATTTGGAAGTATAATTTCTAAGTAAAGCAGGTAAGTCTTATGTCAAACAATTTCAGGCAATTAAAAGAATATTAGATAAATCACTGCGTGTGCAAGCAAAACTATTTTAACTATCTCTTCTTGTATAACAGCTGTTTATGTACGCAAGATAAAATGTGAAGTCTTCACAAAGAAATGCAAATGCTATCCACAAATATCAGGTACTTACTTCATTTATATCTTGTGACCCTTTTATTCTTAATATTTAACCCTCAGTTATGACAATAAGTGTTCTAACAGCTTGTATTAGTCTACCCAAAGAGAAAGAAGTAAGCAAACACGTGGAAGAAATGGACCTTTCTCTTGAAAGTTAGAACCCCAAAACTGAATATAGAACTTTTGCTCACATCCATTAGCCAAAATTTGTTTTCATGGTCATAGCTACTTGTTGGAAAACTAGAAATTTATTTTGACGAAAAAGAGGGAAACAGTGCTGAGTAGAGCCATGTAAACAAGTTAATATTCTTCTTTTTCCCCTTAGGATGGGCAAAGGGATTATGGAGTGGGATTGTAGTTTCACATGTTGGCATGATTGTTTCCAGAAAATATAATTAACCTCTGTAAAATTTGTGTGATAATTCACAAAGTAGGAATAAATAATACAATTTACTTTATAGGATTTTCATAGAAATTGAATAAATTCCAATTTGTAAAGATTTTAAATGATTGCCTAAAAGAATATTGGCCACATTGCTATTGGAAAAAAAGAGAACAAAGGTAAATTTAGTTGTCATGTTGTTTTATTTACAATGCACCTGGAATCGTGGACAACTTCATACTGTTCTTAAGGTGATTTAAATACAAGCCAATCACACATGCATCGGCATATACATATACTGTGCTCCTAAATGAATGGACCTGGGGGGTGGGGTGGGGATCAAGCCAATGAACTAAAGACTTTTCATTTGGGACTAGATTTGCCCAGTATATCTTTTGGCTATTTAGAACATTCATTAAAATCTGTTTTTCTCTTCAACTGACTAATATAAATCAAATAAATAAATCTGAAAGGAGACCAGTATGATTCAAGTCAGATTTCCAAAGAAGTTCTGAATATTACAGCTGTGTTTAGTAATGACTAATCCAAGTGCTCCCAAACTTAAATTATCCAACATTGGGTCAGGGAGAATAGTTCTGTAGTCTGGTTGTGTCCCCCTTAACTTTATGTGTTCCAACTTAATAATCAGTGTGAGCATATCAAGACCCATGTCCCTGGAAAGGTGAATTAGTCGTGAGATGGAAGTCCTCAAGAATGAGATTTCTGACCTTAATAAAGTGTTAAAGTGCTTAAAAGAAGTGCTAAGTAGCTATTTACATCTATCTCTGTGAGGGTTCAGTATACTATCTCTTATGAAGCCTTCATTTGATGTTTAATCTTCTATCAATATAGTTTGTTATCTTTTTTTTAACCTACACTGAAGATTGAACTTAGGACTCACAATGCTTAGGAAAAGGTAATATGACTTTAGCACTACTCCCAGACCTTTTGGGTTGTTTTGTTGAGATAGAATACCAGTAACTTTGTCCACAGTTGTTTTTCCTATCTCTCTGTGCTTCTCAGGCAACTGGAATTCTAGGTATGTACACTGATACCTGTGAATTTGTCAGCCATTTGAGAAAGAATGAATGATATTTCCTGGCTATGGAATTGCCTCTGGCAGTGGCTAATGAACAGTAGGAATCAGATAAATACATAAGGTGTGTACTCCTTGAATTGTGACTAGAGTAAGAAAATGCATAAAAGAAAAAAATTTTGGATGGTTGAGGAGCAACAGCATTTTTTTTTCTGTTCTAGAAAGCAAACATCGATATTTTACATATGCCTCTGACATATAAGAACTGAAGTGCTGATATTCATAAAAATATGTAACAATTCCTATAACAGGGAAAAGTAGAATGTACATTAGCAACTATGTCAACCTTTTATGTTCCACTGAGAATTTATGTTGCAGTAATATGTAATGAGTTGACAACAAATTAATGAAGTAATTTGATATACTGTATTTAAGACACAGTCATTTCTTAACTCTCAACTTTCGGTTTTTCAATTTCACTATTGATTTTTTAATTATTTCATACAAATTAAACAGAAAACAATGTTTCTACAGAAGCTAATAGATAAGTATTCTTTTGGGGCATCATTTGGCCTCTTCTGGTTCTAAGTGGATTTTCCTATCATAATTTTACTATGGCAAAACTTTCCCACTGATAAATGGTCAGTTAATGCTTTCACCAAACATTTACAGATAAAAACAATTTATTCTCTTTTAAGAACAATTTTTAATAGTAGATTTGGGGATTGCTAAAATATCCAGAAATACTTCATATGAAGTTTCAAAATAGATATATTTTTATGTCCTTTGGAAACTTCTGATTCTAAGAAAAATGAATGTTTGAGTCAGACATCCATACATCTTATCAGTATTAGGTTGTAAATGAGGTCAGCCCACTATTAAAACTCAGTAGATGGTGTAGAATGGAGCCTTGTCAATGTTAATAATAAAAACAATAATGTCTTGCTGCGATAGAGCTTTTAGAAAGCTGACAGAGCACATTTATGACAGAAGGAGCAAAGCCCAATGATCAAAATAAAAGAGAAACCGTACCCTTGAGGTCAAATGCTGTCAGTTTGAGACCGATTGAAGATTTTATAGAAATGATCACATCAACCATAGCTGAAGTTTTAGATTAAGCATAGTGGATGTTACTTGGACTACTGAAATAAGGAAAAGGCTAAGTCTACGTAAGTCAGTCACCTTGTTTCTACAGCCATTCTGGTTCCTAGTCAGGTGATGTGGGCTGTCCACCCAGCTTTCAATGCCTAGAAGTGACACAAACCATCCTGTTTAGGCATTACCTAAAAATAAACTTTTTTGATCAAACAGAATAGAAATATCAAATCCCTACATATGTTCAGATGTATTTCCAATCATTTACAAATGATTCCGTGTTTTTCATAAGTAAACTCATGAGATCTATGTTTTAAAAAGTAAAGGAATGGAGAGACAAAGGACAAAGTGTAAAGCAATGCAACAGCAATACTCACAAGACACCTGTTTGGAAATGAACTTAACATCTTAGCGGGGAGGGAAGTCAGCAGGAAGGGAAAGTGTGAGAAAACAAGGTAAGGGGTAGCAATGTTCAACAAGAAATATACTCATTACCTTGCTTATGTAACTATAACCCCTCTATATATTACCTTTATAGTAAAATTAAATTTAAAAAGAAGAATACAGTTAACTCTCTTTAATTCCATTATTTAACCTGCTTGTTTCATTAAATAAGCAAGAATTTTGCAGTACAATTTGAATAGAGTAAGGTGAAATCATTATACAATCTAATATTTCCAATAATAATAGCTATTTTTTCTGTTTAATTCTCATAAACCAAATACCATTTATTTCCCCTTAGGTGAAATAACAAGCACTTTCTGTAAGTTTCTGAAAAATGAAGGACAATATGTAACAAGTTACAAGTTCTCACTAGACTTACAAACATTGTAATCAGGTTAAAAATATCACTGCATAAAGACAAATAAGGTCTTTACTATTATTTTCTCTCCACTTCCCTTCCTGCTGTCTGCAGAGAATTCAGGATAAGAAGTGAAGGAAAGGGCAGTAAAATAATTGAAATTTAAAGTTGGAATCTGGGTGGTTACAGTTGGACTCTAAAATTGCTTTATCTTTATACTACATGCACACACGCGAGCACACACACACACACACTAATCTCCTGCTTTAAAAAATATTAACAAGAAAGATGAAAGCACTCACCTCATTGTGTCATCTGGCATACTATCCTTGGTTATGTGTTTGATTAAACAACATAGCCAAGACCTCACTTTATATTCTCTGTCTTACTGATTCCATTCCTAGGGTTGGAAGTTTACAAGAGAAAGTACTCTCTTTTTCTAAACTGCTTTCATCCTTAGACTCTATATCTTAAGATTTTGTTTGAAATGAGATCCAACATTTTAAAACCATTAGAACCCAATCTTGGCAGGGTTTTTCAATTTATAAAATGTTGCAAGCCTGGGTATTCTCAAATTTTAATTATCTTGACCAAAGTATCATTATTAATCTTTTCAGTTCGCAAACACTCCAAAGTTATCAGCAAATAGGTTCAAAACTGATTACTCTTTTGCTGACAAAACTTAAAAGTTGGCCTGTTTTCTGCTTCTCCAATAAATAATCCAAATAAAACCAGAGTTTCAAAAGCTGTAGCATCATTTTGGTGACTTTCATTTAACAGACAATTATTTTGTCTCTATTCTGAGCTTATCAAAGGAGAAGAAACAACTTTGAAATCTTACAGATTTTATTTTGGGTCAATTTATATGTGATTTAAGTTATTGTTATATGGTGAGAAAATTATAACTATTAGAATAAAGTTTACGTCATTCAGAGGTCCCACACTAACTGAAATTAGGCTTTCAAATTAATTGTAAAATCTAGTGCTTTTCATGCCAACATTTCCATACATTCATAATATATAACGTGATAATATTCACCTCTTCAAAGAGTGCCTATTTATTCCAGCCCTAAGGGTAGATTCTAATTGGACTGACTCAATCACAGCACTCTCATTTTGCTTGGCATTGACAAGTTTAAGTCTAGGCATATGGCCCAACATTTTGCAGTGATTATAAAAAGAAATCTGTAGAGGATTTCTAAGAAAAGTTTTTCTCCCCTAAAAGTGAAAGTCAATAAATCACATTCTTTTTCAAGATATGTTTTTTTCTTTTTTTTTTCTTTTTTATTATCAAACTGATGTACAGAGAGGTTATAGTTTCCTACCTTAGGCATTGGATACATTTCTTGTACTGTTTGTTACCTTGTCCCTCATTCCCCCATCCCCCCTCCCCTTTTCTCTTCCCCCTTCCCCCCCATGAGTTGTTCAGTTGTTCAGTTCATTTTCACCAAACAGTTTGTAAGTATTGCTTTTGTAGTTGTTTGTCTTTTTTTACCCTGTGTCTCTTGATTTTGGTATTCCCTTCCAATTTCCTAGATCTAATACCAGTATACCTGGTTTCCAATATGCTCAGATAAGATACAGAGATAGTGTAGGTACAAACACAGGAAGTGGATACAAGAAATGTTTTAATGGCTGTATTTAAAGACTGGATTAACTGAAAGCATTTTGTCATGTCTTTACGAATAAAACCAAACAAACTGTCATAGAATTATGGCAAAATCCTTGATGGAATCATAGCTAATAATCAAATACCTTTTTAGAACAATGGTAACTCTAGGAATAGTAAAATTTCCTTTACATTAGATAGAATTTTTGCTTACATAAATCAATGTAATATGTTGACCATCATTTTTGTAGCCTCTGTTTATATGTAGTCTTCAACTTATTCTATTCCACTTATCTCTAGAAGTTTTTCAAGAATCTATGTCAAAATTTATTCAGCTTGATTCTTCTAAGTGCTATTTGGTGCACACTACTGATATGTCACTGCTTATCAGTTCTAAAAGAGAAATTTTCACCAAATAAGAATCCCATACTAAAAAAAAAAAAAAAATCCCATGTTAAATTTCATCCTTATTTTAACCTGGATAATTCAGATTGCATCCGTAAAGAGCCATCTAAAAATTATTAATTATACCACAATAATATATTGCTAATATCTGATAGATATTAGATCATTGTTAGCATAGGTTTCTCAAGCGCGCTAAGCAATATTAAAAAAAAAACACTCTTGTCTTTTTAAAAATATAAATATTAAAGTTTTCTGTTGTGATTACTTTGTAAAAGTAATATTTAAAAGTTGCTATTAACTAATTTCTTTCTTTCTTATTAAAAGGGTAGATAAACAGTAATATGGCATAATTCGAGTCATGAAAATACATAGTTCATTATTAAAATTTGATAAAGCTAAAGAAAATATTAAAGCCAATGAGAGGAACTTCATTCCCTGTCTAGAAAATAGTTAACTTTATGGGTATATCGTTACTGTTTTATTACAGTCTGTTACTTTCAAGGGTGAAGAAAAAAAAAAAAAGCAAGAGAAGGACCATAACTATAGAGAACAATTTTTTAAATTTAAAGTTTTCTTTGATTAAATTGGGAATATGAAGCAGCAGAATATATATGGAAAATTCTTCTCTCTAAGCCAAGGATGCCCTTGACAGAATTTTGACACTTGACGGCCCTGAATAAATTTTGGAAAACAGTTATTTTCTATTTTGTTAAGGAAAAATAGGGCGAGTTACAAAAGAGCATTCTAATTAAGGTCTGAAGAGTTTAAAAAAATGATTTGGATAAACTGATGACAGTTTAAAGACCTTATCCTCATTTGAGGGTTTTTTTTTTAGCCAATTACTGTTGAACTATATTTGTGTCATTTATTTTTACTGTGTTCTCTCACATATATTTTGTACATTTTTATTGGCATTCATCCTACACAGTAATTTTAAATATCTGAGATACACTCAACATCATTGCTTTTCCTAATTTTTAGAAGATAAATAGATATATAAATAGTAAGCTTTTGATAAATTTCTTAGATAAGCAAATGATACAACATGATTATACAATTCCTGAAATGCTTAACACAATTTCTTTATAATTTGTTTTGTTTGTGCTCTTTTTGGAATGTTTTGAAAGAAAAAAATATAAGTGGAAAATCGTTTTACTTGCTTTTAAATTCTGTGCTATGTTGAAAACATACACAAACCACAAGTTTAATAAAAATTGTTACCTAGTATCACTGCTCTTAGTTACCCTGTAAATGTTGAAGGAGAAATAACTTCTAGTGCATTCAAACAGGACTCTAAAATTGGGGTTAAATCATTTCCACATTGTTGACTTTGCCATATCCAATGGGAAGAACCTTCATTTCCATAAAAAAATAATTACAATGTTACTCAGTTTCTTGATGAAATGAATCTCCCAAAGAACAAATAACAACTACCTAGATAATGTCAACACACTCAGTATACAGTAATAGTCACATTTGTCAGCTGTTATTAAGAATTCAGGCATAGTACAGAAATTAGAAATTTGAATGATTCAATAGCAAGGAATAGGGGTCACTAATCTCCCCGCCCAAAGTCTGTGCTACATTTAGTCTTTCTTTCCTTAAAAAAAAAATACACATATGACTGATAAATTGTCTGAATATTTTTAAAGAAATAACTATGTCTAAAAAAAGAAAAATAGAATTGATAGAACAGTGTCCATATGGAGATGTAATTCTGATATTAGAACATTCAAATCAGAGATTTTTTTAAAAATCTGTCATTGTCACTAAGACAAATGATAAGCAAATCTGTTCGATGTAGACTTTGATGCTTAAATAATAGAATGAGAAGCTCAGCAGACGCACGCGAGATAGGTCAGAGTTTTCTCATGTTTGTAGCAGATAATGAAAAAGTGTTACCTTCTGGATTCTATAGTATCATAAAGGTGACTAGGTGAAAGTCTTCAGCAAAGGCACAAATATCATGTTGAATTTGAAACCAAAGAAGGAAGGGGTTTTGTTTGTTGGTTTGCCTGATCTGTTCTAACTTCTCATAGCAGAGAGTGTAAAGACAATCATTCCTTAGCAAATCTTGAGACTCAAACTGCACACCCCTTATAACATAGTGAGAACAAGCTGGTATTTTATTGATAATTTAAAACAATTCTGAATTCCTGTCAGAACAGAGCTATTCATTTCAGCATATGGGTAGTCTCCGCCATTGAATTAGAATGAAGTAAATGGTGTTTTGACTGGAGGGTTCTCATCTGGCTCGCTTGGATATATTCCAGAATCATGGATCCACACTGGCTAGCAGAGATGAGGAAATGTGATTAATTTAGGGTGGAAAGAGTCAAAAAAAAATAAGAAGAAAACAATGAAAATAATACAAATTCACAATTATGTACTTCTCTCTTACTCCAATAATACATGGGTATCAAAAAAGGAGGATTGCTGAGTGCAACAGCGAAAATTGGTTCCTCAGGCTCAGGCTGCAGAAACAGTGAAAAGGAGGCCAAAGAACAGAGTTGTATATGTGATTTTTGGTAAAGGGCAAGGTTCCTAGACTTAAGCTCTCTTAATTATATCCTGAATTACTCAATCTGAAGATCTCTTCTCAGCCAAGCAAATGCTTAAAATTGGATCAAAATTTAATATTTACCATCTTAGGAAATCAAAGTATAAGAACATTTTATTATCCTTGTCACTTTAGGTATTTAATCACAAATAATTGTCCTTGATAAAAGTGTATACCAGGGCTGGGAATATGGCCTAGTGGCAAGACTGCTTGCCTCGTACACATGAAGCCCTGGGTTCGATTCCACAGCACCACATATATTGAAAAGGGCCAGAAGTGGTGCTGTGGCTCAAGTGGTAGAGTGATATCCTTGAGCAAAAAGAAGCCAGGGACAGTGCTCATGCCTTGAGTTCAAGCTTAGAAATGGAAAAAAGAAAAAAAATGCATACCATCATTTCTAGGCTCTGTATATAATTTAACATAGTATGTAAATATTTTTAAATGTTTTATACATAACACAACAGTTTTATAGATTCCTGAAACACTTGGTGTTTTCCTAAACCGGCTGCTCTATTCTATTATGGTTTTAGAAAATTACATACTGATTTCTAGGTCTTATTATCAATAAACACCTTTGTACTAAAGTCACTTCGATTACCCCACAGTTTACTTAGAATTTAATATATTCACACTTAATGCAAATTTTCAGTGTGCTTTAATTCTACCATATGTTCTAATGTGTCCTCAATTTGTCATGTCTTTCATTTGCTCATATCATCAGATGTTACTGAATACTTTTAATTAATCATCAAAATTAGGTTTTCTTGTTCTTCAGTCCCAAGAGTAAAGATTTTATAAAATTTTGGATTATTATACTATATTTCTGCTTAAAATAGCAAACATATGCAAAGCTTTACATAAAATAAAATCTCTAAGAATATTATGAGAAGTTAAGGTAAGTCTCCATCCACTCTTTAAACATTTTCTAAAATTCTCATAAATTGATAGGAAATGCAAAGCAAGAGACTATTACAACATTTATAAAAATAATACCACATAGTAGATAATTCCTATCAAAGAATACAGAAGTTAGACTTAATAGGCAAATATGTCAAATAAGCCTTAATTAAACTAAAGGATCAAAATTTTGTAAAGAGAGTATAATGACCACATCTTCTGAAATACACAGAACCTATATAAAACATACAATATAGGTACTTATAATACATATAATATATTACATAATACACAGAATTTATACATGATGCATGTATTCATAAAAATATATGTGTGTGTTTGTATATATGTATATGCATACATAGCCCCTATATTCGGGTGTTTGTATGTTCTGGAAATGTGATGAAACTCTCATTTCCATTATAGCTTAATCGCAAACATGTTTGAAAGTAGTGGGTACAGGCTACCATGAACAGTGAAAAATATAGGGGATAATGAGGAAAGGAATGATACTGATCAACATACATTGTACGCACAAATTGTGAGGTTTAATTGGAATCCCTTTGTTCAGCCATTCAAAAATAATAAAATAATATATATAATTTGAAATACCAGAAAAGGTGAAGACAAATACACAGCCCTTCCAAGAAATGTAGATACGCTAGCTATTATGCATACTAGCAAGTCCATAGTATGAATGTCCCTAAGAGAAGAAAACAATAAAGCCTCAGAAAAAAGTTCAAAGAAATATTTTATCAAAATTAAAATTTTATATACATAAAAATTTTATCAGAGTTAAAGTTTTCTTCCCTGTACTTCCAAATACACAGAATATTTTATATTTCATATCATCGATATACCAGACAAATGTTTTGCTCTTGGAAAAAGTTTAATGTGACCATAACTCAATGGACTTTGTTGTGACCATAATCAAGCATTGTAGGAAACATATATATATATATATACACACACACAGTGTGTGTGTACACACATATATGTGTATATATATACACAAGGTGTGTGTGTACACACATATATGGGTATAGATTTTATTTCAGTTTATATGTATTATATATATAAATTACTCATTTTTCTGAGTATATACTTATGCTATGTATAATTTACGTTTTATATAACACAAGTTTATATATATCACATAAATATGATATATGCATTTCATAGATAGATCACAATAGTCATATATATCACATATATGTGTACACACATATATGTCACAAGAGTGTCAGAAAATAAACAATGAGTTTTTTTCAGTTAATGGTATTGTGTAGAGGTTGCAAAGGAAAAATTCACTGCAGTAACAGTATCTAGTACTTTAGAGTCATTAACTCTTGTCTTCACAGAGCTATGATTCCTTAATTATTTCCCTTGTATATTTAGTTGTTTACTAATATCCATAAGGATTCACCCAGTTACTGCAGGAGTAAGCCCAGGTTCCTGGGTTACAGCATCTTTGCACATGTTGAGTCTTTGAGGTTTTTACTAGTCTCTGTCATTCATTTGGGCTACAAGATTTGCTATCTTGGCGGGAGGAAGAGTAGCGATACTCGTTTAGTCTCTCCATCTGAAGGTTATTTACTTTTCATGCCAAAGATTCATGGGAGCAATTGCCAGTTGAGAACTGCAATTTGCACATAGAAATAATTTTTCATAGTGGGTATTGGTTTTGGTTATGTCCTAGGAGAGTAATCCCAGGTCAGATTTGGTATCTGCTTACTCCCTAAACAGGATATTCCTTATTATCTTGCATAATGGAAAGATTATGAAGTACGCATTGTTGATGCTTGTAGTGGCATTTCAGAGCCTGCCTTTTGCCTTCAGAATTTCACCTAGCCATTAATTTTTGTTATATAGAAGGAAGAACTGTCTCAAGCATGAAAGCTTTATGAGATAATACAAAATTCCTTTTGGTGTCCAACTGTAATCATTTTCCCCATGAATAAGAGATTTAACTGATGTTCCTCAACTAGTTGTAACAGGATAAAGATAGGCTCTCTCTCTCTAGCAGTTTATATGTAAAGCTTATGAGTAAAAACACAATAGCATATGGCTTTCCAATCAGAAATAGAACAAAATAAATGATACAGGAAAATATAGAATATTCACTGGTTTACGAGGAACTTATAATGTCTTATTTATGTAATTATTAAAATACTAATATAGTTTTATATTTTACAATCTGTAAAAATGTTCAAATAGATACTTGAAAGTCAGCACAAAATGTCAAAATATTTAAGCCATACATAATTATGCGTTCATGTGATTATGCATGGAATCTACCATAATTTGTGATCATTAATGATAATAATTGTAAACTATTAAGTTTGTCTCCAAATGTGAAAGAAAGGATTGAAATATTTTGCACAGGACAGGTCAAAAGAACAGTTTTTCAGATAAGGAAAGATAGGTTAAGAAAACTATGTTGTATTATCATATGTTAAGATGTGATTAGAAGGCGTTTGATTGTAATAAATCCTTAGAAACATACAGTGTACGTGGAACAAGTTTACCCACTGTGCTCTGCTGCCTTAGCCAGTCTACAGGTTCCCTTTATTGAAAATCTCTAAGTTAAGAAGACAGCATGCAAAACTGGAAAAATAAAAGTGGGATAAAAACTGAGGTCATCATCTTTTCCCAGTGCTGTGCCACTTTATGAGTCTTGGTTCCCATAAGACTATTGGTGGGATTATTAAACTTGTCTTTGGGATGCTTTCAAAAGTTGACCATTCCATGACATTTTAAAAATTAAGTAGTTGTACAAAAACCATTGGCATTTAACAAAGTAGTTTACAAATACAATACACCTAGATCAGTGTCACCTCTTTCAACATTCTCAGCCATCCTTTCCCTACTCACCCCTTCCCTCACTCTTCTTCTTCTTTCTGTAGGATATAAGTTGGTTTATTGTCAACATTTTCCTCTCTTGTCCTCTTCATTCTCTTTTCCTAGGTCTTTTCCTCTGGCCCTATCACAGCTCTTTTGAGTACCAAACTTTGACTGTGCCTTTTTAAGTAATTATACTAATTGAGTTCTCCCTTGAATCTATTGTATTTCAGTTAATACATTTCTATATACTTGCATACAACCCAATGTACCTACTTACAAGTTTATAAGCTAATTCTAACTTCTACAACTGAATAAAAGCATTCATCTTTTGTCTTTCTGAGCCTTACTTCATTTAACATATATCTTTCCAGATCAGGAAAGATATTTTTATGAAAAGTAGGTAAAAATGAGTCAAAGTAGAAGGCTACTGAAGTGCAGTAGCTATAAAAATCCTGAGGTATCATGACATGTGAGATGCATTTTTCCAATACAGTTGTCCCTTTTTATCCCAAGTTATTATTTCCAGAATACCTGAAGATATAAAACTCTCTGATTATTACCTTACATAGCATGATATAGAAAGTGCAGGCAATGTACATACATAATTTTATATACTATGACACGTAATCTAACATAACTGGTATGTGAATAGTTTTCAGACTATATCGTTAATCTAATAATGGCATGGAAAGGTTTGATGTGTCCAGTACACTTAGAATTGTGTTACAGATACCCTCTTTTACAATTCCTTGAGTATCGAGATACAGAATTCAAGGTTAGGAAGAAACAACTATATTATCATTTGCAGATCAGATGGCACTGCATCTTTATATAGTCCAAACAGGAGGAGCGGTAAGGAACCAGTATTGTACTACAATTCAGAGCTTCCTTATCTACCAGAATCAAACATATACAGAGTTAGCACTCTCCTTACCTGGTTCAGTAATTACAGTTCTTCATAGCTGAAAAGCAAAAACTCCCATTCATTTGAAAGTTAATTCATCATTGACAAAATTATCATAATGTCTTTTCAGTGTTTCAATTTTTGAAAAGGCTATCAGTAAAATTACTGAAAATGTCCAGTTACATTGGACTAACAGACATCACATCAAAGAACATTGACAATTAAAAAAATCTTTAAACTGTTATTATCCCAAATGTGTACTTAAAATGTTTTTCAACCCTTTCAGATAAAATGCTTTTCATGAGTGATTTCATTGTGACTCATGTTTAGAAAGATGCATAGTATCACAAGAAAATGTTCTAAAATTACACTTTGGAAATCAATGCTGGGTCTCAGTTTGCTTCCAAGCTTAAGAGCAGCAGTTTCTGTCTTTAGATTTCTGTAATTAGCACTAGCCTCAGAGGCTCATTTACACCTTTGCTAGCAAGGATGGGAAATCTGACTGTTACTGATGGTGTGTTATTCACACCAGCTTGGAGTTTTTTCATTCCTCTTATTTTTGTGGTTAACATTCACAGCAACCTTTTAAAAAAATCAAAGTACATTTTGCTAATGTTAAATACTATACCTCAGAAATATCTCAAAAGTATATTATTAACTCAAAAATAATATTTTAATTGATTCCCCTTTATTTCTTTACTTTGTAGTTAGTCTCATAGAGAAATAGTAAGAATAAAACAAAGCAAACAAAAGAGCATATATATGGAGTAGTTTACTCGTAATTATGTATACAATCTTCCGCCAAGGAAGATTATTATGAACTAAAAAGTATCAAGTCATATAGCAAAGCAATTGGAGAGACCACATAACAATATGATATAGGTAGAAGTTAGGATTATGAGTTAATATTGTAACATATTCCCTGTATATCTTATGAAACTATGAAATTTGAGGAGAGAGAAGTGTTGGGAGTGATAAAGAATGACGAAAGGGATAATATTGATCAATATGCATTGTGCTCATAAACTGACACGTTGAATGTTTTCCCCTTTGTACAGCTACGTAAATATAATAAAAATATAATTGAAACAGAACTTAGAAATACAAATGTTATTAGTGTCATAATGTAGGAGAATTTATCTATGGAGCTACACTTTCCACAATGATTCAAACATGTTGTTCCTGTTCTGAAAAGCTGTTGTAAAAGGGAAATGTAATTCAAACACAAATCTTAAACAGGATAATCTACTGAGGAATAACATATTTATTATTGTGAATAAATATATGATTTCTATATACTCTATTATAGATTTTACATATATATTATTGTCTGATTATAACTACCATGAACATAGTCACCATAACTTCCTAATGTCTAATTTCTATGTTTAATGTAATTATAAAATCAATGTACAACTGGCCATATCTAACAAATTCATAAAAAATAACATTTTCTGTTAATAAATGGGGTCATTATTCTTGTATTTGAATATACTATGAGTCAGCTTCCAAAGAAGCAAATAATTGAAAGCACACATTATTAAAACTGACAAACTTCTCATTGTCAGTATGTCACAAAAAGGATATGGGTTCGAGGAAAAGAAGAAAAGCATAAATGATATTACCCCTGGGTAGCTTGCAGGCGACTGACTTTCCAACTGTAGGAAATAGATCAAGATTCTTTGCCAAAGATCACAAAAGCTCTCAAAACTGAAATAAGAGCAAAATGCAATCATGATTTCCACTATCTTCCCATCATCACTGAGACTCATTCACCAAAGGTAGTTCAGTTGATAAGCCTTTTACTTTCTCAGGTGATAACCAGGTCTCCTGGTGGGGAGCAAAAGAAACAACACTACTATCTGCTCTAATTCAAATTCCAGCCTTTTTTCTCCTTTTCCAAGTGAAGAACTCATTCGACTTAATTCCTGCCATTTTTATTGTGTTCCTTTGTATCTCACCAAATGCAAAGTCCTCTCGATATTATTAAAGCAGATTGTCAGTGCTATTTATCCTTTGATCTGAATTAATCTGAGTATGAGAATGAGTATTGAGTTTTTGGGGGATACAGAAAATGGAGAACAGGGCTGATATTCTTCAAAATGAAGTACTTTGGGACAGTCTCATAGAATTAGGTAGAGCTGAGGTGAATGCCGTTGCAGAATAATTCGATATGTGAAGACTAAACTTTTGAAAGTCAAGAAACTATGAGGAAAATAATAGGGATAAATGCTCAACAATTTACAGAAAACCATGAAAAGGAATGAGAGCTCCGAGTCAGAGTTCTGACTACATATATGAAGCACCACAGAGCATTTATGAAGGACCAGTGACATACACACACAAATATACACACATATATACAATATATATATACATAATATATGTACAATATATACACATACATTTATTCTCATTAGTAAAATATTAAAAACTAATGTTGAAGTATGAAAATGATGTTCAAATGACCAACAGTTGTAATCAATACCTAAGAAAAGTTTAAAATATACTTGATTTTAAAGAAATAAATAATCTGGATTTGGGGGAACTTCTGGTCTTAAAAAATAATATAATACTGCTTTTATTATGTTTATTTTGGGAAACATAGGATAGAGTTATGCTCAAAGAAAAAGAAAAAAGGCTGTTTCGCCGTAAAAACATATTGCTCTTGATGATTGTTTATTAGATTGTATTATTTATTATATTATATTATTCATTAAATTGTGAATGGCTCTAAAGTAAAAAGAAAATTTAATTTCTCTTTATTATCTTGCTGGTCCAGCCATTTAGTCAGATTCCTTAGAGTATTCCCAGCTGTCCTTCTCCAAAGTTACAGGAGCTTTCTTCCTCAGTTATGTTCAGGCAAGACATTCTGTAAGGTTAGGACCAGATTTTAATTCATAAAGTTAACGGATGAGTAAATCTTAATTATTTTCCATTAGATTACTGATAATTACTAATAGAACATTGCTGATAGTTTTAATGAAGTTACTAATTAAATAAAGCTTATTTACTTATGTAAGTAAAGAGAAATTGTTTAACTTTCTTGAATTCCACAGATAATAGCTTGCAAGTGCTTTCTAAATATATGCATTTTTAGAACACATATCATTTTCAACAATTTGTTTACCTAGTTCCATATGTATTTTTTTTAAATTTTCAGCTTAGATAAAACAGATCTTCTACAGATAGGCATGTGACTCATATAACAATGATGTTGCGCCTTTTCACAATCGCGAGGTAAGTTATAGATGGGAGTCTCTGAGTTATTAGATTTTCCCTCAATATTGACAAAGCCAAACCAAAACCAAAACAAAACTTGGAGCTCTAAGTGAGAAGGGGACTTATTTTTTATTGGTTTGGGGCTTGAATTCAGGATCTGGGCACTATCCTTGGCTCACTCAAAGATAATGTTCTACCACTTTGAGCCACATCACTATTTCCAGGTTTCTGATGATAAATTGGAGATAAGAGTCTCAGGGCTTTCCTGTCCCGGCTGGCTTTGAACCTGTGTTCAAATGTGAATTCTCACATCTCATCCTCCTGACTAGCCAGGATTTCAGGCATGAGCTGTTGGCTCATGTGTTCGGCTGAAAAGGGGGATTTTATTTTTTTAAATCAGGACAGGTAACAGTTTTAACAAGGATGAAATAAATGTAGGAGAAGTGACCTAAATGGGTGATAGAAGGAATATTTTTAGGCCTTTGAGTCAAAGGTATGTGCATGCTTGAAACAATTCAACCACTGGAATCCACAATTCCATCAGCCAATTAAATTCCTTTATGTTGTTTTCTCATTTTCGGACAGTTACACAAAGAAATCCACACTTAAAGTACTCTGAGCCAACAGATTCAAACTGTGCAATTATAATTTTAACAGTGGTATCATTACTGACTTATTTCTTAGAAATCCGTGTCTTAGACTGTAAGTGCATGTGTGTGGGGTTGAGTGTGAGAGAGACATTTAGTAAAATCTTAATAATAAGACATAGAGAATTTATAGCACATTTCTGAAAAAAAGGATCACTAAATATCATTATTTCAATATTCCTCAAGTAATAGCATTCGTTTCATAATTGATGTTCTATGAATGAATAGGTATTCATCTTCCCATTAAACTGTGAATTTTCTCCTGATCCTTGTTGAGAATTGTTTGTCAGCAAGTTAATATTATATTATTTAACACTTATGATATTCCCAAGAAGAAATAATACAAAGATAGTATTGCATTCTGCCAAAGATATTCTCTGGGGAATCTTCGCCACTATTATAGTCCATAATTTTAGAATTAATTATTCAGTAAGATTCACTGTTCAAGGAGCTCTAGGAAACTCTGCCTAGAGATGTTTTAAAGCATCCTCTTTCCCCGCACCCCCTCCAGCATTTGTTGTTGCCTGAGTTCAGAGTATAGGCCATTCTAACTGGAGTGAGGTGGTATCTCAGGGTTGTTTTTATTTGAATTTCCTTTACTGCCAGGGATGTTGAACATTTCCTCATATGTTTCTTTGCCATTTTTATCTCTTCTCCTGTGAAGTCTCTCTTTAGCTCCTTTGCCCATTTAATAATTGGTTTACTGGGTTTGGAGGGGCTTAGTTTTTTGAGTTCTCTGTAGATGACAGATATCAGGCCTTTGTCTGTTGCTGTGCTGGTAAAGATCCTTTCCCATATGGTTGGCTGTCTTTCTATTTTGGTGGCTATGTCCTTAGCTGTGCAGAAACTTTTTATTTTGTAGTAGTCCCATTTGTCAAGTCTCTCCCCTATCTCTTGTGCCCCTGGGTCTCTATTCAGGAAGTTCTTTCCTGTGGCTATAAGTTCTAGCGTCTTTCCTAATCTGTTATTCAGTAGTTTCAAGGATTCAGGTCTGATGTTGAGGTCATTAATCCCTTTTGAATTGATTTTGGTGCATGGTGATAGGCTTGGGGCTACTTTGAGTTTTCTGCATATGACTGCCCAGTTTTCCCAGCACCAGTAGTTGCAGAGGCTCTGTTTTTTCCATTGTATGTCTTTATCTCCTTTGTCGAATATCAGCTGACTGTAAGAATGAGGCTTTATTTCTGGGTCTTCTATTCTATTCCATTGGTCTTCAGGTCTGTTTTTATACCAATACCAGGCTGTTTTTGTTATGATGGCTCTAAAATAGAGCTTGAAGTCTGGTATTGTGATTCCTCCTGTGCTGCTTTTTTGCCTAGAATTGCTTTGGCTATTCTATATGAATAGCCATATGAAATTATGGGTTGCTTTCTCTACTTCAGGAAGAATGTAGCTGGGTGCTTGATGGGGATTTCATTGAATTTGTATAACAATTTGGGCAATATGGCTATTTTCACTATATTGATTCTGCCTACCCATGACCATGGGAGGTCTTTCCATCTCCTTGTGTCTTCTTTGATTTCCTTTTTAAGATTTTCATAGCTCTCATCAAATAGGTCATTCACGTCTTTAGTTAGGTTAATCTCTAGGTAATTTATTCTTTTTTAGCTATTGTAAATGGTATTATTTCCATAATTTCCTTTTCTGCTTGTACATTGCTGGTTTACAGAAAAGCTGCTGACTTTTGTGGATTGATTTTGTATCCTGCTACTTTGCCAAAATGGTTTATTTGTTCTAGGAGTTTGGGGACTGATTTTTTTGGGTCCTTCAGATATAAGATCATGTCATCTGCGAATAGGGATAGTTTGATTACTTCTCTGCCAATGTGGATCCCTTTGATGCCCTACTCTTGCCATATTGCTATGGGTAGGGAATCCGGCACTGTGTTGAATAGAAGTGGGGAGAGTGGGCATCCTTGTCTTGTTCCTGAGTTTAGGGGAAATGGTTTTAGTTTCTCCCCATTTAATATGATATTAGCAGTTGGTCTGTTGTATATTGCTTTTATTGTTTTGAAGAATGCTCCCTATATTCCTGTTCTCTCCAGGGCTTTTAACATGTATGGGTGCTGTATTTTGTCAAAGGCTTTTTGGGCATCTGCTGAGATGATGATGTGGTTCTGATGATGTTATTTCTGTTTTGATTCTACTACTTATCAACATACTTTTAAAAGACCATATTTGCCAGTTTTCATACATACTAAAGGTTCGCATTCTAATGAGATTTTCCATTTAAAAAGAGTATTTTAGGAAACACAAGCAGTTGCTTGAGGGACTGAAACAGCAGGCTTAAAGCTTCAGCCTTACCCAGAGCTGGCTGAATGGGCACAATTATCAGCTTGAAGAAAAGAGGTATTCCCTTTCATCTATTGCCCCTGTCAACTTAGAAACCATGGCTCTTTTAATACATCATCACAATTATCATGTTTTCTTTGAAATTATTTCAATAGACAAGTTTGAACCAGAAAATATGTCAGCAAAAAGAATTTTTTTTGTAGTAATGTTCTCTGTATTTCCTAAAACAATTACACAAAAATGTTCAACCTCTGTAAGAGTTACATACTATCTGTTTGAAAGAGGAACATACCACATATTGTTGAGGTTTATAATAAAGCTCACAATCTTCAACATAATTTATTTTCAGGAGAAAAAAATGTAAATTGAGAATTTGGTTGTATTAGGCAAATGGGAATCTAGGTATAGAATGGTGGCTTTCTAATATCTGTTTTTATTTTCTTCTATGTTCAGAATATACTTGCCTTGATCAAATATGGTTTTTGCTTTTTGCTCATATTTTTATCACCCATAGAAAGTTTAAAGTTATATTTGCAGATAATCGTTATTTTGGCAATGGAAACAAAATTTCATTATGCAACATTTTCTTCACTTTGCCTATCTAAAACTTTTTTTCACCACTGAACCATAGCTAACATCTAATCTGTTAAAATTGGATAACTTTTAAAACTAATGCTTTTATCTAAAATTTACAGAAAAAATATTCCCTTTTAAAAGATTTTAGTGATTGAATTAATGAGTACTATGTTACCTTTCATTTAATTTCTTATTGGGAATCTTATAGAAAAATAGTTTACATTGCGGAGCAATTTTTGATTTCTGTTTTGTACAGTTAAATTACCATGAACTCACTTAAGTTCACATGTGTTATGGTTTAGCTGCTTTATACCAACTAAGTCTATAACCTTGTACTAATACAGAGTATCTCAAAGTATTAATCATGAGTAGAATTTTAAGTGAGAATAGTAATGCTTGCAAGATCAAATTCTAATGTAATTCATGTTGAATTGTGATAAATGTAATACATTATTTTTGTAAATTATACATCATCGTGCTGATATTAAATCATCACATTTATTATAGAAGTTAAGGTGATCAATTCTCATGACATTATTTTTTTAAACGTGTCTGGAAATTCTGAATTCTGCCCACGTGCAGGGGTCCCCTCTCCATGCTTTAGAGGCATCTGCCATTTCTTCCTTCCTTTCTTTCACTTTCACTTTTAAATAAACTTGATTAAGTTAAGGAAAAGTAGTGTGTCTGGCAGTACCAATTCTGACTGTATATACAAAAGGCTTAAATCCACATCACAAGAGATGTTTGCACACTCACATTCACAGTGGCACTATTTACTATACCAAAGAGATGAAAGCAATGCAGCTGGCCAGCACTGGAAGAGTGTGTGTGTGTGTGTGTGTGTGTGTGTGTGTGTGTTGAGTATATATGTATACATGTATGTATATGTGTGTGTGCCTTTTGTGTGTGCAAAAGAACATTATTTAGTCATAAGAAAAAAAGAAATTTCATGATTAAACATGAATGAAACTTGAACACTTGAACACATTTTAAGTAAAATTAGCCAACCATAGGAAATCATACCCTACATGATTCTGTGTTTAAGAAATATCCAGAATTAGATCATAGGGAGACAATAGAATCATGATTGTCAGGGACTGGTGAGAAAAATAAAAAGAGGTTCTTTGTTTAGTAAAGGGTTTCTAGCTTTCCCTGCAGGCAAGTTTTTGGAGAGTGGTTATACAATGTCATACATATATGTAACAGTAATTAACTACACCCTTAGGAACTGTATAGGTACATTTTAATGTTGGGATTTTTCAATATTTTAAAATACATTGAAATACTTGCTTTAAAACTTTAAAAGACTGAGTTATGTATTATAAGTCTAAAGCACTTCAGATATCTTCATATTTTTTGTAAAACAAAATCTCTTTTATCTGCAATGTCTGTTTCTCAGAACCAATTACCTTGGAAATCTAAACTAGTACTTCAAAATTTAGAAATCTTAATTCTTTCTTTCCAGTTCTATTTATCTTCTTCAGGATAAATTAAGCTTAAAAAATCCCTCAAACATTTCTTGCAGTAATGCTCTAAGATTTTTATGGACAATAATTGAAGATGCCCCATGCTACAAAACAGTAAGAAGTTGAAGACAGGTTATTCTGATAGAAGTAACAGTGAAACACAGCAGAAGTGATCCAAAGAGCACTCGTGTTTGAACTTATGATAATAATGCTTAATATAAAACTTGATGTCACTTTATTTTTCTCAGCAATTTAAATAAAAATGTTATTTCTTTTACAGGAACTGATATTTACTTGCTGTCTAATTGTAGAGAATTAATATGTGTTGAGAATATTATCTTTATAAAGCTAGAGGCTAAATTGTGAAAAACACACATCTGGACAGAACCCCCAATTAGGAATTCATGTCAATAAATACACTGAATGACATATAATTTGAACAATTGTTTACTGATTTAGGTTCATTCCAAATTTTTCTATATTAATAGCTGTGATAAATAGGTCATGAAACATTCATTCACCTGTCTTTTACTCAGTAATAATTTAACTTTCATCAGAACTAAATAAACTGTTGTCTGGTGTTTTCTGTTGCACCGGGGAATTGAAAATGCATGAATAATACAATGTACACAAAGTGAATAAGAAAATAATGAATAATGTTTTCAACACTTAAAAAAACTAATTTGAATTCATCTCTAAAATGAGTTTAGTAAGTTTTCTTAGTAATTTTCTTTCTCTTTTATAAAGACAAGAGAGAATAATTGAGAAACTAATCAAGTGCCTTCAATACTTTAACAATGATGATTTTTCCATAATAGCTATTCCTATGAAAAGAGGCCATCACTGCAATGAAAGAGTGTGGCAACCACAAATCATAAGCTTTTTGCACTTACAGCATAGCTAGAATAACACATGTGGGATCATCATATTTAGCAATATTCTGGATCTTTTCTCATCTATGTATGTATGTATGTATGTATGTATGTATGTATCTATCTATCTATCTATCTATCTATCTATCTATCTACCTATCTGTTTTGTACTTTCAGTGTGTACATGCTTAACTTCTGTATGATTTTTCTTTTTTTCCATAGAGGATATAAATTCTGATCTCCTATACAATGGAAACTAATTCCTATGACCAATTGCACTCTTTTTCCTTCTAAATATGCCCAGGACACAAATGATGACAACAGAGTATCAAATGTCCCTGCCTCCAGATATCCCTTACCCAGAGCCCCTTTCTCTTGATCCTCTCTCACTTGCTATTTACACTCTTCTTGTGCTATTTCTCCTTTGGTTTTAATTTTTCTGCTGGAAGGTAGAAAATTAGAGACAGCAAAAAATACTTAAGCCTTTCTCAGATCTCTAGATATTTAATTGTGACGACAACAATATCCAGCTGGGTGCTTACTGTAGCTCAGGTACTGCTTTAATCATTTTATATACATCAGTTCTTCAATTTGCACACCTGAATAGTAGGAATTTTATTTTCAATCTGATTTTACATATAAATATATTGAAGCTCCATAAAATAAGTCAAATGTACAAGGTCTCACAGATAGAACCAAGCCAACATTGGATCCCCAAACATATATCTTTGCTATATAAATTATTAACCATTATTTTATTCTACCCCTCATATTGACTCTTTTAATGTATTAGCAATAAACTTTTGGGTACTTCCTTCATTTCTATGTTGAAAGTTTTCTTTCCCAGTGATTTCCGGATACTTGCAGGAGTTCCAATGTAAGGCAAAGAAGGGAAGTCTGCCAAGTATTGATATGATCAATTTGATAGTTGTCAAGACAGGGAGCTACATGGGTAAATTTCTGTTTGGCCCTCTCTAAGAAAATGTGAACACATGATAATGTTCACACATAATTTACTTCTTATGAGAAGTACATAGTACATTTTAATTATCGAAAGGTATTTTGTTTTCATATAAATGATGTCATATTTGATACATTGTTCATTAATTTACTTCCTACTATTTCAAAATTACTCTCTACCATTTGAGCCACAACTATGTTTCCACTTATTTGCTGGTTAATAAGGGATAAGAGTGTCACAGATATTCCTGCCTAAGCTGGCTTTGAATCTTGATCCTCAGATCTGTGACAACAGAGCAGGTAGGATAAGGGGTATGAGCCACCAGAGCCCCGTATTAAGTTTTAGCCTAAACAGAGTCTGGCACTATTTGTACTCTAGGTACTGTGATTAAGAACTCTATTTAATACCACAGTATCTTGCATCAATGTATAGTCTCTTTGGTTTGAGTCATCTTTTCTTTAATGACAATTTGTTAATGCCATTCCTGATCAGCAATACAAAAGGTATCTCATCCCACTAAGGAAACTATTTTATTTAGATGTTTGTTATGTGGAGCTTAATGTTATATGATTTATCATTGTGTGTAAGTTATAATTGCATATAGGACTCTATAAATGATGCCTGCTAGCTGGTAATATTCGGAAACATTTATAAATGTTTTATTAATATCTTATAGAAAGAAATATTAAATAAATAACATTTTAAATCAAATATATTGTTCCTGAGTTCAGCTCATAAAATTCCTCAACTACTAAGATTATTTTGTTTAATATCATCATTATAAAAGAAACCTCAAAAAAATCAATCGTCCCAAAATGCCGTACTTAAAAACCTGTTAGTTTTTATTACAGCCTATCCTATATGAAAATCGAAGGTCCATGGAACATTGAACAGACTATCATGATAAAATGCTGCCTGACAATTTTCTTCTGGCTGAGATTGGCTGGTTTAGATTTAGTTTAGTAAAATGTGGTCCTTTCTGGATTTCATATCCATGAATAAAAATGTCTTTAAGATAAGATATGAGATTCTAATTATCAAAAAGTGACTTTGTTTTCACTGAAGTATTTATTAAATACTGACTATAACATCAGAGAATCATCAGCTCTACCCAAAGCCAGTTAGTTTAGTTCCTGCAGTTATTCCAGTAATTTCTATATATTATAGTAATAGTAAATTTACTATTAAGTCATTTCCCCACTCTTCACGACCTGATTTTGATACTCTAATTTGACTGATGATATGAGGATGAGGAAGTGAAGAGCACCAGAGCAAAGAGGGAAGAAAAGAAGCAAGGGTGTGACATACTCTGAAATAATTTCTGTTTTTTTCTTGTACGTAATTTTATGACATTTAGCAGAAAAACAACTTTTTTTCCTTTCCATTTTTTTTTTCTGAATGCCTCCATGTGCTCATCAACATCCTATCCTTTAGCTTGTACCAACCTTGCCCTTCTTACTTTCTTCCTGTATTTTTAGCTAGGTCCTTCTCTAGCAGAACATAATCATAGTCCTAAGCAATCTTTCACAGTTATAAAATAAATTAATCTTTGCACACACACACTCATATGCATGTCTTGAAACACTGTGTTTGGTCTGGCAATCACAAGCAAACTAAACCTCAATCTACAATGTATACTTATGGTCTCTTTTGAACAATTCCCGTATTAGCAGACATTTTCATATCTTGATTAGTTTTGTCAGAGAGGACAGCACTTAGGAATCACATGTCAAAATGTGAATAGTGTTAAAAATATAGAAAGCTGAACTCATTAAAGGTAAGAGGCTAAAGTTGCTTTACCTATGTTATCTTCATTCTTTGCATTCCAGATACATCAACAGTGTTTGTGAAGAAATAAAAAATTAAGCTTGGTCTTCCTATTTGGCAATATAATTGTGTTTTATATAATTTAGTTCCCTTTTAGAACAGATTCTAATGCTTAGAATCACTGAAATCACTCAAGTAATGTTCTTAAGAGAAGCAATTTACTTCTCAATGTTCTTGTTTAAATGTAGCTCTATTTCTTTTCTATTTATCCAATAAACACTTAACGTGAGAAAGTTGATCCTGAATTTTTCCTCTTTAATTTACACAGTGACTTATTTAGCACCAACAACTTCATCCTGCTGAGCTTTGGTGTCTTCAACTATAAAGTGATCTTACTTGTAATAATGTAATAACTCTCCTTTCTTGGAAAATAAGAGATCACAAAGAACTAATAGAAGGCATAACTATCAAGAAGCCCATGGTATCAAGAAGAAGAAAACAATACAAGGAGAGAAAACAGTCCACGTGTGCTTCCTCCATTCTCTAAAGCATCATGGATTATATGCAAACCAAAAAAAAAATTTTTTTTGGCCAGTCCTGGGCCTTGAACTCAGGGCCTGAGCACTGTCCCTGGCTTCTTTTTGCTCAAGGCTAGCACTCTGCCACTTGAGCCACAGCTCCACTTCTGGCCGTTTTCTGTATATGTGGTGCTGGGGAATCGAACCCAGGGCCTCATGTACACAAGGCAAGCACTCTTGCCACTAGGCCATATCCTCAGCCCCAAATTTAAAAAAAAAATAAATCAATAATTTTACAAAGAAAAAAGTAACCATTTTTTGTTTTAATTAGATCCTATTTAAAAGATAAACTGATCTATAAAATTTGAGATTAAGTTTGGCGCTGGTAGCCCATACCTATAATCCCATAAACTCAAAAGGGTGTGCTAAAAAAATAGAAGTAAATACACTGTAACCAATAACAATGAAATGTTAAACTGGTGCAAGTTATACTCTTTGGGAATAATATGAGAAGAGACAGGATCTTCTACCCTAGACTACTAAAAGTGGAGGAATAAATCTTCATTACCAAGTTCAAAACAAGGTAGAAAGGACCAGGTCTTGGAATAGGTTCTTAGGGTTCAGTTTGGATATTATCTTCACATCTCAATATTATATATTTTACTATGGTCTATGTGTGCATCTGAAATTTTGTGCTAGTTGAAAAGAGATTCGCTTTCACCTAAAAAATGTTTTTTTTTCTCAAACAATAATTTCTTGAGAAGGATGTCATTTATTAATAACTCTAAAATGATATCTAGATTATTATCTATACATAGAGAGGGTCAGCCCCCATATCCAAAAATAAACATGGTGATGATGACATCCTTGGCTTCTATATTCACAAGGGTTGGAATTAATTAGCTTACAATAATCATACACTATTCCCCATAGCTTTGTATCCCTGTCCACTTTGACTTGGTGATTAGTCAAACAACTTCAATGGATGGGGTGTGTGCAAGTAAGCATGGTTAGAGGTATACAAGTTATATACTTAGTTTTGTGACTATCCAGTCTTTTCATCTTTGAAATCCTGTCATGAATATGAGGTCAGATCAGAGCCTTCTGTAAGCATGGGCACATGTTAATGAAAACTGAAGGAATTCTAGGTCTGAAAGACCTGGGGCAGACTACTTGCTGACAGATGATACATGAGAAAGAGAAGGTAACTATCTCAGCTCTGTCAGTCCAGCTCTACAATTCAAACACTGAAGTGCTTCTCATTTTAAGACTGTAAGTTTTGTTAGGTTTACTGAAGTGAACACACACTGGTAAATGTGTATGATCTCTCAAAATTCATAGGTTGAAATTCCAACTTCTCCATTATGATATAATCAGGAAGCAGGGTGTATGAGTAGTAAGTAGGTCCTCTCAGTGATGAGGCTATGAGGGAGGAGCTCTCATGAATAGCATTGGTGAACCTGTTTCAAGAGAGAATCCCTTCCTCTTCTGTTATGCAAGTCCCTGCAAAAAGCTAACCATCTGTGAGCGAGCCAGCCCACCCAGACACTGAGACTCTGTTCCTTAGGCATGGACTTCAAAAGCTGTGGATAATCCATGTCTACTGTTGGCTTTATAATTGTCCTAGTAACCTGGAAGGAAACACACACACACACACACACACACACACACACACACACACACACACACAGAGCTACAGAATGGCAACTCTCTCTCTCTCTCTCTCTCTCTCTCTCTCTCTCTCTCTCTCTCTCTCTTAAAGATGGACAGCCCCTAGTATCCTACCTAGTAACTGATTTCCCATTGGCCTCAATAATTTGGAGTGGATGGTGATTTTCTCTATCCACAAAGACAGATCACTTCATTTAAGACATTTGCTATTCCGT
Organism: Perognathus longimembris pacificus; assembly: GCF_023159225.1. Taxonomy (NCBI): domain Eukaryota; kingdom Metazoa; phylum Chordata; class Mammalia; order Rodentia; family Heteromyidae; genus Perognathus; species Perognathus longimembris. The sequence goes on along the minus strand of NC_063176.1, from coordinate 10,405,213 downwards.
ATTGCTTCAAAAGTGGTTATTTTTTTTATTCCACTTCCTGCTTTAGGTTATCTGAGTAAACTGAGTTCTGAAAATATTTTGTTAACTGGGTTGAGCCTAGAGACAAGCAGAATGCTGCTCACCAAATGTTAAATGACAACATGTTTATGATCTTCTCTCCGCCCTGCTCTTCCGCATCTGCCCTTGTGCTGCTCGGTTTAACTTTATAGACTATCCTGAAAACTAATGATTCCTAAAGGTTAAGGTTTTTCAATGAATATAAAGTAATGAATATTAGTTTTCTCTTTTATAGTTTCATGGTCCATAATGGATTCCAGTTTAAGTATTTCCCCTTACTAAATAACAAAGAAGGTTAAATGATGTCTATTTCTACTCAAGGCCTTATCAATAAAATTGTAATGAATCATCAAGACTCGTCAGAGGTAGGAGTAGGATATTAATGATACTGCAGGGGCACTATCTCCTGAAATTTTATTTGAAACATAAGGGAAGTTCACCTGTAATTGGTACTCCTTTATAGAATGATGGAAAGAGTTCCATCATTCTTATTGAAAGATCAGGTTATCAAGCACAGGTTAAGCATCTGTGCTCAGTTAATTAGATTGTCTTTTCATTTAGGTCGGTTGGTTGAGGAATGGCAGTCTTATTAAATGGTAGTTTTAAACTGCTTTATTTGCAGAGTGAATAATCATTATGGATGGTCTCTTTCAGGCATTTTTATATTTTTCCATTGCACAAGAAGGCAAATATGTATTGACTCTTTATTAAGGACAAATGAATTATGCCTCAGAACTGTGAAGTGATGTACTCAAAGTGATGACATTAATAGAGAAAGAAGTATGACACACACTTAAGCTTTGAAAACTCTAAGTTCTTTCTCACTCTAAACTATCAGTTTGCAAACCAAAGTGTTGTTATTTACAAGATGAAATCTTAATTTTGATTTAAACAACCAAATCCATGGTGGACTTATATTGGTATAAATCTTTATTGTTAAACCCATTTGTTTGAGACTTATACTTTCATAAAGACAGTAGAGAATGCATATTTTGGGCTAATGTATGGATTTGGACAATTATCACCTTTGTATTTAATACCCTCACCTACACACATATAAATATTTGTGAGTCATTTAAATCTGGGCATGGAATCTTAAGAATTAGAATAAAATGTTACCTAGGTACTTAATGAGAGAGTCTGACATATAACCACCTACTGAAGTTTTTTACAGTCAGGATTTTTTTTATTAATAAACTGGTAATTTTAATAATACATATTATCCACATTCCATAAAAATTAGATGAGAAGGGTAGCCAGTATTTTCACAGCAGACCTTATAAATAGTAAATAGAGAAAATTCCAGTGTGTTTAATAAATGGCAACTCTAGCATCTTTTCTTTTCTTTTTCCTCCTTTCCCTTTTCCTCCCTTCCCCTCCCCTCCCCTCCCCTCCTTTCCTCTTCTATTTTCTTCTCCTCTTCTTTGTACTAGCTCAGAGAATGCTCTACCATTCAAACTATCTACGACACTAGCTTTTATCCTGATTATTTTATTTTGGAGATAAAGTTTTATTAATGTTGCTTGGACTGGCTTGAAATTGTAACCTTCTTGTATCTTCTTTCTGAGTAGTTGTGTGACTTTCTGGTTTAGCATGATGACAATGAGTATAGATTAAGATTTCCATTGTATCACTTTCAGATAATAAAAAACTCCTATTAATTAAATGTTAGTGTAAAAATAATTGTTCTCAAAATCTAGTTATTTCTTCCTTCTCTCATTCTTAAGTGCCAGGAAATTGGCTCATATTACAAATATGTAAAGTAGAATGTGCATTATTAATGATAATGTACTTTGTTATGAACTCTAATTACATGTGACAAGAATTAAAAGTTACCAATGAATAACACATGCTGTAGACTTCCTTTGATTCTGGAAATAAAACCATGGAATCATTTTTTAAACTATGGAATCAGTTTGGAGACATCTGAAAGCTGGCAGGCAGCTTGGCTTGCTCTGTAATCTTCTTGTTTAATATGTCCTTTTGCACTCATGTATACCCCTTAGGAATCTTTAGTACACATTCTACCACCTCCTCAAAGTGTTGGACATGCTTGTCTGTAACTTTTTCCTCAGATCTCGCTCTTACCTTTGCTAGGAACAGTGAAACCACCAGCAGATTTTTGTGACGACTTCAGTAACTGATCTGGTAAGTCATGTCATCCTTTTATTTAGATTTTCCTACTTTCTTCTCCAATTTCCCTACTGTTTATTAAAAGGGAATAGACATCAGGTAATGTTTACATCTAATTTAGTTATCCTAAGCTAATATTTTCTAACAATCATACTTTTATAACTGTATTATATTTAAGTAACTAAGTCTTCATACTTAAATATTGAGAAATGTTGAACAGATAATGATAAAAATAAAAACATTTGGAAAATGTGTGCAATTAGTGTAATTAGATCTGAAAAAGTCAGTGTATTGGATTGGTGAAAATGTTATAGCACCATTAATAACACCACACATCATTGCCTTTTACAAAAAACTGTAAATCCCAGTCAAAATGTTAGTGAGGGGGGCAAGAGATACAATTTTCCCTGTTCAAACTGATGGTGCCCAGAATTCTATTGTCATCAAGGTTAGTGTGTCTAACTCACAAGAAATCTTTTGTTGTTTGAAACTTTCAAGGAAGTAGTTTGACTTTGGAGAGTTAATTTTGTTCTCGTTTGGGAGTTGTTATTGTTGTTTTATAATGTTACCCTTTTGGTGCAGAACCAGTTTCTGGTTTATAAAACTTTTATTTAGGTCCACGATTGAGATACCTGAAACAGTTACATTCCTGCATTTAAATTTACTATAAAAAAAAAAACCACTAGATAGTCTCAACTTGTTAAAGTGTGAGACTAAAATGATTCACATGATATATATGCACACTGTATGGATACAAAAGGTGCATAAATTAGTGACTACTTATCATATTTATATTCCACTTATATAATTTCATTTCTTGCTTTATGTAAGTTGACTATACTTATGTAACTTTATGACCTTCATAAAACAATTTTCTTCCTTATTTGTCAGTAGTTGAGATGAATGATGTACTAATTGTCACTATTATACAATATCAAGTTTTAGTTAAGTTTAATGAACAGAACAATTTAAAGATGACTGCTAAATCCAAGTAAATGTTTTAGATAGCAACATTTGAATGTATTTGAATGTAATAGAATTCAAACTAGTCAAAGTGACTCATGACAAAAGTTAAAAATTCATCTCGTAAGTAATGAGCATAACTTTAACGTAGCACAGTTTTTAATAAATCTCAACCCTGTAAATTTACACAAAATATTAGAATATTTTAGAGGTACTTTTCCAAAGGTGTATCTTAGCTGGCCTAATATTTATTTTTCTTAAATATTTGTTAGTACCAGAAACCAAAATATCACAATATTTTTAAAGATCAGAACTAGTGGAAACTGTTTTCACAAAGTAGTGATGAATTATGTACAGCAATTTTAAATTCACAAACACAGCAACTGTTGTTGACATTTTTCTTCAGATAAAGCTCAGTGAAAAATACCATAAAACCCCCTTTTAGAACTTCCAAGTTTGGGGTGAAGAATATATACAAATCAACAGAAAGATATAATTATCAAGTATATCAATAGGTAAAATGAATAATGAAAATCATCAAACAAGCCTAACATGAAATACATATTACATCTTCTTTTTAGAAATTTCATTAAACTTTATCAATCATGAAGTAATTTCATGTAAGGGCATGTGAAAAGAGTCGAGGGCTGAAGTTGTCAGCATATTAGGAATTTTGTTTTATTTCAAGAATCTCCCAGATGAAACTTTGACAGATAGTAAGTTAATTCACATAATACTGGGTCCAGATTATGTGTTATATTGTTTATTTATGGAGATTAAAAAACAACATTTTGTATTATTAAACCAAGGCTGTGTTTATGAAGATTAGCAAAGATATTATGTCTAGTTAAAGCAGCCCATGTTAGGGCCTACATCTCATTCAGAGTGTATTTGCTATGTGAAGGAAGTACTTAACCATTGCTATGGCATTAATTGGTCCCCTCAGAAACCCATGTTGCCAATGTGACTTTCTGAGGAAATTTGGCTTTATCAAAGTGGCTAGACTTCTTTGAACATAGAAAATTACCCCACTAATATGAAACAATAGTTTCCATGAATATGCATGTACTCTCTTCTTGTACAAGTTGTATATTTTCATCTTTTCTTATGAATGTTGTGATTGGTTCAGCTTGTTTTATATATGCCATCTTTTCCAAGGTGCCATTGAAATCAAGGGTGATTATGTATTATTCATTTCTGGGGCGCTTAGAAGAGTATCAGATTGGACTTACTTTTTTTGTGATTAAAAAGTCAGTATGTTCAATTTCTCTGTGCAATTGTCCTATTATTCTTCTTTTAATTGCTAGAAACTAAAATTCTTGGAATTCTATTCATCATATTTTAATCTTAGTACAGACTTCAAGACAATTGAAGAGGAAGAGAGGTTGGATGGTTTCTTCACTGAGTTTGTATTTCAAAATGACTGTCATTTTGGAATGAAATAAGATATTTTTAATTTTATTTATTTATTTATTCATTTTTATTTCAAATTTTTATTATCAAACTGATGTACAGAGATGTTACAGTTTCATACGTTAGGCATTAAAAGATTTTAAAACATGGATATAAAATAGAACTGTGTGAAGACCACCACCATCTTCCTGATACATCCAGCAGTAAGAAAATCAAAGTCTTAATCATTCACATAGTGCAAGCATGGGTGTCCCAGGACAGCATCATGTGGTAGTGAAGGGAAAGCCTGCTCTTGAAGGAACCATGAACCTTGCCAGTCTCCTGTGTTTAACTCATGATTTAAAACACACACACACACACACACACACACACACACACACACACATACACAAACACAAACATGGGGATGGGAACATGGCTTACTGGTAGAGTGCTTGCCTAAGCTAACATTGACAAGGCCCTGGTTTCCATTCCTCAGTACCACATAAACAGAAAAAAAAAATCATGAATGTCACGACAGGGGCAATTTTGTAGCAGATAGAACTGATTAACTAGCCAGCAAAATGTGGCAGAGTAAAAATATATTACCCTGGAAAGGATTTACTAAAAGTTTTGCAATTAATTCTTATGCCAGTTGAACGAATATCACTAGGTTTTGGCAAAGCATATGAATAGATTTAAAAAATATTTATCGTGGCTGGGAATATAGCCTAGTGGCAAGTGTGCTTGCCTTCCATACATGAAGCCCTGGGTTCAATTCCCCAGCACCATATATATAGAAAAGGCCAGGAGTGGCGCTGTGGCTCAAGTGGCAGAGTGCTAGCCTTGAGCAAAAAGAAGCCAGGGACAGTGCTCAGGCCCTGAGTCCAATCCCCAGGACTGGCAAAAAAAAAAAAAAAAAAAAAAATCTCCAAGATTGAGACAAATAAACCAAGGAAATAGAATTAAGAGTCCAATTCAGATTATATATTCCAGAAATATTATAAACCACAATTCACATCATTTTCTGCCTTACTTGAAAAGAGGGAGAGTAAAAGTAAGGAATTATAGATAACATGCTAAACTGATTGCTTGTGTAACAAGAAGGAAAGGAGGGGTGTTTGAGTAGAAAAGAATTCCAAGAGTGCAGGAGAATTAGTGCAGTTTTAGATTTGTTCGATTTGATTTCATGTGCTCCAAATGGCTCCAATCAACAGCAGGATCTAAGGGCTAATCTTATATCCAGTCAAGAACATGAGCTAAAGGCTAATCTTGTATGTGGGCTAAAGATAGATTTTTCAGATATCCAGGACAAAAGGTGTTGTTGTTGTTGTTGTTGTTGTTGTTAAAATCATGAGAACTTATAATGAGTTGAGGAAGAGTTAACTGAGCATAGAACAGAAAAATAATTTACACATAAAAAGACCCCAAAAATTTAAGAAGGAAATACCACTGAAATAGTAGGAAAATCCAGAAAAGAATAATGTACAGGAAGTGATGAAACAATGGTTTAAGGGAAGATCTGCAATGAGAAGAAGGATTAATAAGGAGAAATTGTTCCCTGTCCTACCTTCAGCAGACATAAGTGAGTGTGGGCAAAGAGATGATTGAAGTTCAAGAGTACCACAGACATGGGGGGAAAAGAGAGTAAGACCCACAGTATCCAGAAATTACACCTAGATATAAATTGAGATAAAGTAGGGAATTTGGAAAGCATTACGCTGTGAGTACTGTTATTGTTTTGTTGTTAATTCCAAAAAATACAAGAACTAAGCTTTCTAATAGTTAAGATGAGGTACAGCGCAAGAGAGGTATGTTTCAAAATGTTAGAAAATAATGAGTTATGGATCCCTAGACAGAAAAACCACTCTGATCAGGGCAAACCAATCTTTGAAGAGATACAATGAAAAGAAAACTTTTGGCAAAATATCAACACTAGGAATTAGGAGAGAAGAGATAAAATAGGAAGCAAAATCATTTTATTTCCATTTTTTTCAAGTTTTCACTTTCCTTTGGCTTAACTGGACACTTCTATTTAACAGGAGTGATCAAACAATAACTCAGAATAACATGTGGAGATTCAGAAAAAGTACAAAGGGGGGGGGGGAAAGTAATTATGTCTCTGTAATGACTAAATGCTTTAGTAAAATCCAGAATCCTGATGTCCTAATACCAAAGACTTATTTGGTTTATAGTGAGTATACTGTATTCACAATAAAACAGTTGTTTATCTCCAAAGGTTTCTCTTCATCTGATATTTATCATTTTGTCATGATGAGGCATAGAATGACCGAACATAAAACAAACATTTTAAACAGCATGGAAGGATGATGAATGAGAGAAAAACCAATGATGACATGCTATTCAACAGCTATATTTGAATCATGAGCCAATACAGAGGAGAACCCTCTTTCTACCATGCTAGGAGGTGAAGTATGTGCCAATTCAGCATAGTTCTGATTTTCTATAGTTTGTATAGGAAGTCAGACTGAAAATTCACCTTAGAACATCTGGGTATGAAGTTAAATCATAACAGACAGCAGATGGTATCTTCAGTAAGTTGAAATACAGACAGGCTCGTAAATAACCAATAATATAAGAGTTAACCCCAGAGTAAAATGGCAAAGCCAGTGGCATAGCAAAGGAAAAAAACAATCTTTTATTTTCTGGAAACACAGTCACTAAGAGGCAGCTTCAGGTAACACACATGAAAAGCTAAAAAGATGTGGTATACTTCACTGGCAGCTCTGAATCTCTGCAAGCAAGAGTGTCACTCTATTAGATGATTTAGTTTGGAAGGAATTTATGACACTCTTCTGTCAATGATACCAGTAAACATCCCCCCCCCCCCCCACACTCCACACTGGTGCTGTATTTTAGCTAATCATTAAGAGAATAAGTTCTAAATGTAACACATTTAAACAAATTAAGTTGTTTAGGAATATGTCCTCAGCACTGAAATATGAAAAAAGTGCACCCCAAAATTATGATCAATATAATTGTTACCTGAAAATAACACAGTCCTGTTTTAAACAAATTAAGCCATTAAAAATCTGTTAAATGTCTGTTCATTGAACATTCACTTCCTTTGATCAATTCCCAACTTTGCACTATTCTTGACCTGCCAGAGCCAGCCAGCAGTGAAAGGGAATCCTGATTGAGGGGGCGAGGATTAAAGAAAAAGAAAGATACAAGACAAGAGACAAAAGACAAAAGATGGGGTTCGGGAGGTCTGCAGCTCAAGACTGTAGCTCAAGACTGCAGCCCGTTTATTTTTAACTTCCAGTTTATATGCACGTTAGGAACCAGGGAATAGCATAGGGTTACTAAAGTTTAAGAAAACAAGAAAGCCTTGAAGTTGGCAATAACAGGTGGCAGTAAAGACAAAGTAAGGTTGAATAGTTAGCATAGAGCAGACTCTTGTGTTGTCTTTTAAGTAAGCCATATCCTTGCACATTTCTTGAGATAACAACATAGCCAGAGGTCAGGATGAACTTTGCTGCCAGCTCCCTACATTGACCCAAATAGTTATACTCTCTCTGCTAATGTTACGAGGGTCTGGTATGGCTTGTCTCTTAGGCCAGGAATGACTCCAGAAAATGATCAATAAAGATGAGGAGTACTGAAGACAAAGGCCAAGTGAGAATAATTGTGGTAGATAGAGTTGTGTTTACTATAATGGGTATGAAAGCCAACAAGTTTTAAAAGAAATTTTAAGAAGGTATCATTGGTACTGTATAATTTATAATAACAACTGTGTCTATTCCAAGACTGATCGTCATCACAAGATATTAATTAGTATATTCAATATGTACTAAATATTTATTGGGAATTTCTTTATAAAAGAATTCAGCTTAACTAATATAGGTTCATGTAAGATGGGAATGCTTACATCAAGCAATCTCTTTGACAGAAATATTCTAATTCTTACAATCATATTAATGAGTCAACATCAAACTACTCATTGGAATCTAATATTTAGAAGGAATTTATCCTGCAACATAGATTAACACATCATCTATTTTACTTTCTTAAAATACATGAATTAAACATTACTGTTTTTACTGATATTGGATCCTTAATATACTCATATGGTGGAATTGATTTTAACTCAAATTTATGGTGCTCTTTCAAATTGTTATTTACAATGTAGGCTCTTTATTTTCCTGGATCCTTACCTCAGGAAGTCTGAAAGAAACCTCAAAGATCTTTACATACTTCCTCAAGGGCATTTGGAACTAATAAATATGTGTACGTTCATTTGGCTGCTGAATGAAACAGACATGCCAGTGTTTGATTTCTTGCTGTGTATGAACAACACACACAGTGGTTTAAAGTAGGGTTTCTAAAGGAAAGTTACAAAGATAGATGCCCCAAATTGCAGGTGCTGATTTTCAATCAAGCCATTCTCACAAGAGCTCCAAATACATTCAGGTTAAGGAGCAGCAGGGAGTTATTTCCATCTGTTAATGATTCTCACAGTAGGCTAGCCAGTAATTTAACAGACCAGCCTGAAATACATACATGCATATATATATACATATATATGCACACATATATACATGTACATGACTATAAGCTGTAAATAGATCTTAAAATATATATCTATATATACATATATAATAGCATATATATTTATTTATAGCTTAAGGTATTAGAGAAATAGTTAACTATCACAATAATTAACACTGAATTTTAAAATTGTGAAAGGATTGATTCCAGGTATTCAAGACTGCCCTTCACAGTCTGACCAACTTGCTCCTCTGTGGGGCCGGTGTGTCCAACTTTAGGTTAAAGCTTTAGTTGATGCTCACATGCTAACAGGTGGGACTTTTATCTTTTGATTCTAACAACTGTGAGTTATTATCTGATATAGCTATTGTATCATTTCTTAAGCTACTTTAAAGAGGGCCTATCTGACATGACTGAGGTCGACAGCATTAATAAATCATTAATAAAGTATTAATTAATTAATAAAAAGATTGAGACACACGCTCAATACATCCAATGTACATTTCTTTTTTGACTTTCAGTGTTTTCTTTTTGCTCAAAGCTAGCACTCTACCACTTAAGCCACAGCGCCACTTCTGGCCTTTTCTATATATGTGGTTGTGAAGAATCGATCCCAGGGCTTCATGTATATGAGGCAAGCACTCTTGCCACTAGGCCATATTCCCAGCCTGACTTTCAGTGCTTTCTAAATATTTCACATCAGTACATTTTGTTACCTGGATACAATTACTCAAAAACTAAGACATTTTAATTTATATGTAATCCTAATGTTTCTTCCTTTTAATAGACATTCCTTGTCTCTTTCATTTCTTAATGATAATATGAGTAATGATAACACTAAGTGATACAGACAGTTCACACTAGCTATAAAACTAATATAGTTTCTCAGGATAGGGAACATAATAAATCAATTACACCCATTTAAAAGAAAAAAATTCAAAAGTCAAATTTAATGCAAAGATGTTTACATTCCCCTAATATAAATTTATCTCTCTTTTTTTTTTAGGGTAGTGTTACTAGGGTTTGAAATGAAGCCTTTGAATCTACTAATGCTCTATAAAACTAGAATTAGAGGCACATTCTACTTATGTAGCTGGGATGACTTCCTTTGAGATAGAATTTCATGAACATTTGCTCAGGCTAGACTGCAACAGTGATTCTATCTGTCTCAGAAGCAGGAGTACTCTCATCTTTTAACTACTTTATTTAACACCATGATATATAGTGCATAGTATACTTTCCTGAATCTACTTTCCTGAATCTCAAATAAAATGGAATTTAAAATGAGTTAATAAAAAGACAAATCCAGATCGTCATGTTGTTGTATTATGGAATTTGATATGAGTTTTTGACTTGGTGAAAAATCTACCAACACAATTCTGACTCCTTTTATTTTGAGAAGCCCTGTGATAACATTTTTTATTGAGTGTTTATTCTAGAATACCAGCACTGTTAGTAGTATATATTGCATTTAATATTTAACCATAATATTATCTATTGCTGCTGTATTGTTAATAAAAGGAAATAGTCTGTTTCTGAAAGAAACTACTGTGATGTTGAAATCCCTTTCTACAATAAGTTGATATTTTGAAAATTATTTAAAAGAGAATGACAGTTGCCAAAGCAGTATTTTCTGTATTGTAAACAACTCGCACAATTGTAATGTATGTTAGTAATAAGAGTATATGGAAACATTTTCATCCCCATGTAGATGCTGCTGAAGATGAGGGTTTAAATTGCATCATCACTGAATATATGCAAAAGAATCTAACCTGGAGACAGAGCAGTAGCACTTGGGGCTGCACACGCACGCGCAGTAATGATTCTTCACCCAGTCACAATGAAGTCTTTCTCTAAAACCTACACGTTTTTGCTTTGGTGGCCCATTCTATTTTGACTGATGTTACAAAGCACTGGAAAACTATAGAAGGAATATCTTAAAGACTACATGTAGTGTATCTTTTAATAGATACAGGCAGTCTATGCATACACACTTGAACACAGAACTGAAGAAACACTTCCTAAAGACTACTTTTCATCTAGAACCATCAAATCATGTTGATATTTTTCCCCTTGTCTTTCAGTTCAGTTTTTCCCCTTTATGTTTTTTTACCCAGATCCTAAGCTGACTAGTTTGCCCCTTCATGTTATTAATACATCTCAGAAATGCTCCTCATTCCCCATCGGTTTATTTCCGTGGGGAACATTAAAGAGACTGGAGAGAAAAGCTAACCACTTCATGGTGCTTCAAATTTGGGGCAGTTAACCTAAGTTTATGGCGAGAGAGGCGGCCCTCCCCAGATCGGTGTTGGTGTTTGCGTGTCCGTGTGTGTCCCGGCACTCGAGGCTGGGGGAGCCTGTCCCTTGCGGGGTGCTGCGGCCGGGGCCTGTGGCTGCGAACTCAGCGTTGGTGCAGCGCTCGGGTGACAGAAGGAAGGATGGCCGCTGAAGGTCATTTGAAAGCAGCACGAATGATACGGGCTGCTTGTCACTGGGTGCCCAGCAGGATCAAGGTGTCGGTGGTTTATACCTGTAATCCCTAGCTACTCAGGAGGCTGAGATACCAGGTCTGCAGTTTGAAGCCAGCCCAGCAGAAAAGTCCATGAGATTCCTGCCTCCAATGAACCAACAGAGGCAGGAAGTGGGGGTGTGAAGCTCAAGTGGTACAGTACCTGACTTCGGGTGCCGGCATACACATTCATACAAAGAATAGTCTATACACTATCATTACCAAGAGAGAATGACTGTATTCCATTGGAGTGCTTGATTTCAACATGACCGTGCTGGTATCTGAATAACAGGGAAAGTAGAGAGTCTAACAGCGGTGGCTTTTCCTATTGCAAGTTGGGGGTTTAAGCTTTTGAGGTACAAAATGTGTCTTAAAATGAAAGTAACATTTGTTTAGCTAGTGAACGTGATATTTTTTTGTATATAATGAATCTAATGTAATTTTAATCGACTTGGTAATTATGTTATTAAATGGCAAAACAAATGCAGTGTATTGAAACTACAAACACTACACTGAAACTGAACGAATTCCTGCTAAAATAACTGGGCTCTTGATTTAGATCATGTGGAAGCTGAGAAATAAAAGTATATAAAAAATGTAGCAGAGGATATTCATTCCACCTATTACTTTGTAATTGTCATAAACCAAGCTGTACAATTGAGTTTATGAAAATAGCACCTGTGCTTTTCCAAAATGGTGATAAATATTGTAGATTTATATATATATATATCCAATATATATACACACACTATTTTCTTATGTCATCTATGACTTTTTATCTGTATACGTTTTTCAGTGTGATTGTTTTTAACATGCTAAAAGTTGTAAGTATAAAAAAAAGAGAAAGGAAAGTAAAACATGGAAACATGAACTGTCAACAGAGAAGGTGAATATGAACTTTATATGTTTGTATGTAAATAGAACAATGGAGATTTGAAATTGATTTAAGAAGGGGAGAAAAAGTGAAAGACATTGATGCAAGGGTGGGATTAGCACATTGCATATATGTATGGAAGTGTCAGAATGAAACACTTTCTACAACAAAGAAATACTAATAAAATATGTATATAAAATGTGATCTTAAATCTCATCCTAGATTTGCATTTACCCATAGAATGAACTTGAATCTTGAGTACATCTGACATGCAATTCACAGTACCCTAAAATTTACCTACAGTTCTCAAAATAATTTTGAATATACATATGTGTGCATACATATGAATATGTCTGTATGTAATTTATGACAATATTATGGAATTCTTCACACAGTTTTCTACTTAAGTTCTGTCTTTCTTCACTATAAGAAAAGATTAAATGATGAAATATCACACTAATAAAATAATTTACTGGATACATGTTCTCTTAGACTTTATTACAGTGATACTGTGTTTTAAAGATGATGCCCCTTTTCATTTTTTCCTAGAATTCCCCCCCCCCTTCTCTTCACTTTTAAATTTGGTGATGGGTTCTCATTTGCATAAAAAGAGGATAGTTTGATAATAGGCCAAATTGTGTAAGTGCTGTCTAGTTATTGAATGCACAAAACTCAAGGTGGAAAATGAAATTTTTCAAAGACTTTGAGCCTAAGCCAAATAAGAGAACATAACTTCTCTGCTTCATAGACTTTTGTAAACTGAAGACATGGATAAATCATTTTGGGTAGAGAAAATAATAGCATATCATACACCCTAGTCAGAGTTCCAGGAAACTTCCAGAAGCCAGCACAAATGACCCTGGGGCATATATGCATGGATAAAGTTGTAGACAAGCATTCAGCAACATTTCCCAGTAAGAATATATTAAAGAGAAAATAAAATTCCTGCTGGTTATTTTGTCCTCTGTCCCACAAAGGAAATTAATTGCACAAAGCATTTTGAATGAATTTATTGACAATTATTTCTTCTGTTTCTACCCCGGCCTCGACTCACTGTAGGCAAGATATGTTTTGTGACATTAACTGATATGGGACTTCAACCACACAACTTGCTTTGGCCCCTGTCCCATGGGCAGAGTGCAAGCTATATTTGTTCTCAATGTCCATGTCATGCCATCTGTTACAGAGAGACCATTTTCCAAGTAGCAATAGACCCTTTATCCTGAGTTCTGCAAACAAAAACCTGGTCTAATTTGTATGCTGCAATTAAGTCCAACAGAGAAGCCAAGAAACAGGTGACCAATAATTTTATTGTTATGCACAAACTCAAATTTTATGGGTTCAGAATACAGCAAAATCTAATCACCACAGGAGATGACTGAAGACAGAAGAGATGCCCATTGTCCTAATGAACACACAGCAAAGGTATTTGAGAATTTAATGAATACAGTAAAAACAAATGACGTATGCCAAAAGTTCCTTGGAATATAAAACCTGTATTGGAAGTTCAGGAGGAGAAATGGTCAGCAGTAGAAAACTAATTTTCTACTATTTAATAATGAGTGCTAGGTGGAAAGAAGATATAATTGTAGGATTGATGAAAAAATTAATTCTGAGAAATGAAATTTAGAGGTTCACAGTGTAATCCAGTAGCTTCCAGACTTGCATGATTATAAATTTAAACCAAATAAATTAAGTGAAACTAAAATTCAGTTACTACCATGTTTCAATCTTAATAACTACATGTAGTTAATGGATACACTACTGGAAAATATGTAGAGAAATAATTATCATTACACAATGATCAAAGATGCTTCGATAGTTGTTCATCCTGTATATGAAAAATAAATAAGATAAAATGATAACCAGTTTTCCATGTTGGGAAAATAAAATATTGGGGATGATTACATTATTCTTTCCAAATATTCTGATTTGAATCATATTATAGTAACATCAACATTGGCTCTGTAAATTGCTCTGTTCTCATCAGTACAAGCAAATTTGATATGGTATATTCAAACAAGTATTACATGGAACAATTTTGTTGGCTTCTACTTTGATCTTTCTTGTGAGCATAAAAATAGACCACTTGTTAATTATTCTCTTTATTCCAAGCTGTAGAAAGAAATTGCTTGTGGATCAATAGATACAACTATAATAATTTACCTTGCAGAGCAGATCTTAATCTAACCGTTAAACCTTGTGGGACATAGAAGGTAAGATATATTGTAAATTACTGGAATTTCTTTTTTTTCTTTTTTTTTTTTTTTTTTTTTTTTTTTTTTTGCCAGTTCTGGGCCTTGGACTCAGGGCCTGAGCACTGTCCCTGGCTTCCTTTTGCTCAAGGCTAGCACTCTGCCACTTGAGCCACAGCGCCACTTCTGGCCATTTTCCATATATGTGGTACTGGGGAATTGAACCCAGGGCTTCATGTATACTAGGCAAGCTCTCTTGCCACTAGGCCATATTCCCAGCCCTGGAATTTCTATTTTTAAGTAAATCTAATTAGTGCCAAATGTATTCTGAAGAAAAGAAATTTTGGAGAAGAAAGAAAATTTTAGTATTCTGTCAAGAAAATATTCTAGAAACAATTTATTTTAAATTATCCAGTAGATATTGTCATACACAGCCTCATAGAAAATGAAAGCAGTTAAAATAAAACTTCAACACAACTTCACAGGATAATCATTGAAACTGAGGAAACCTAGGAATGTTCAAATAAAATATACAGTATTAAAATATTTGAAAATGAAACCTAGTGTATAGACTTGCATTTTCAAAATTATGTTTCCACCTCTAAGTAAGAATACATTTAGTCTCAGAGAATATATATTTATTGTAATTGTATTTGAGAACAAAGCATCTTCCTGACGACTTTCAATGGATTTGACAATTTCTAGAACCCACAAGGAAAGCTTTCTCTATCTAAACCAGAGCATTTCATTCTTTTATACACAATAACAGTTCAGGTTCACCAATTTATTCATTATAAATAAGATTTTTTAAGGCAATTGTGAAGATTCTGGGTAATAGGAAACTTTTATCACATGAGTAGGAATAAATTTTCTTCCCCAAGATTATATATTGTAACTATATGAGGTGGTACAACTGACATTGTCAGGTGTAATTTCAGTAGACCCTGGGCACTGCAGCAAAGGTATTTGATGACTTTATTTAATCACAATATAGAACTTCACCCTCATTGACACTATGACTATTTTGCTTAATGACATGATCCAACAATTTGATTTGGGTATTGTACACATCATGGCCCTGCCAAAGTTATACAAACACCCCTCAAATATCACATAAATGATGATCAGCAAACTGGGAATACCTAATTAAGTTATATACTCATATGTAATAATAAATGGAATACATGTAAAATGTATAGTGTCCCAGAAGATTTTCAAGAACATAGAGATATTGATAGTTGAAATGGTACTCAAAAATACAGGAATATAAGCCAGATGCTGGTAGCTGGAATTCTTTAAAAAATAAAGAAAAAAATCAGCAAAGCTCATTATTTAAAAGTAAATAAATGTCTCAGTTGGGCTTTATTGGCTCATACCTGTAATTTCAGCTCTTCAGGATGCTGGGATCTGATGATTATGGTTCAGAGCTAGTGTAGTCTCGGCCAGAAATTTTGTAAGACTCTTTATTGCTAGTAAACCACCTAAAATCTGTAAGTGAAATTGTGGATCAAATAGTAGAGTGTGAAGCTTGAGCACAAACTATCAGGGACAGGATCCAGGCTCTGAATTCAAGCCCTAAGAACAGCCCTATCACTCCCATCCCCCCCCCCAAAAAAAAATAAACAGGTATAACATTTTCAGAGTTCACTTTATTAATGAGTATATTTTGTGAATTAAAGCAGGGCATTGGTATGGTAGAAATTAATTTGAGAAATGACAAAAGATTTAAGTAAGAGTATGAGCAGAAAAACTTTACAAAGAAATCTAGCTAAGAACAGGAGAAAAAAATAAGACAATGTGGAACACTTTGTTGATTTTAACAAAGTTGTTTTTCCTTGTTTGAGGTGCTTTGATTGTTTGTTTTGTTTTTTTATTTTTGTTTTTTCAGGTATCAGATTTGTGCTCAGAGACTCAGTAAAGGGTAGTTTGCGTGCTTCACTGCTGTTCTACCACTTTAAGCATGCCTATAACCTGACTTTTTTGTTTGCTATTTTTGAGATAGAGTCTCACAGACTGTTCTACCCACTCTCGCTTCAAACCACAATTCATTTTCTAGTGTTAGAAGCTGTGTATCTGTCTCCTGTTTTGTTTGGGCTAATTTTTTTGGTATTTCTCATATTTTCACATATATGGTCTTCTTCAATTTTGGGATAACTTGTCATCACAGAAGAATGAAGAAACCAGTGATGAAATAATTTGGTTCATGAAATTGAATAATATCACTAAGAAGTTGAGAAAGGAGAGCAGTCAAAATTGTGGGGAAAATCCTTATTTGTAAAATGTTATAGTAGGAAAAGTGACTTCCTGAGTGGTTTGAACAGATTACAGTCTTTCTTTCCATTATTTGTATGTGGATTTCTTTGAAGTACTGAAATAAGAATTCCAACAAGTATGAATGCACAGTAGATTGACTATGTATTTGAGTAGAGTCATAAAGTTTACAATATTTTCTGGAAGAAAAAAAATAAAGGGAATAGTGAAAATGGAACCCTTGTGAGACAGTCCTGATAGCTAATTTTATATTGGAAAGGAAGATTGTGCAGTGTGCTGCACAATACTAGATGTGTGTAGTCCATTTGGATGTGGCAGCCAACCAGAATAATGACAGAATTTACAGTGGAAATGACCCATTTACTCCAGGTACTGCACTCTTCAATAAGTGAGAGGAGTTATAATAAACTTTATAAAAGAGTAGTGGCCAAAATGAAGTAGTCGGAGGAGGTTGTACGGTTAGATGCTTAAAAGAATGGGTGCTTTTCACATGTGGGAAGACCAGCAATGATCCTGAAACTGTGTTTGGGAGAGAAGTGCTTTTAATTCCTGTTTTCTGCTACTCATGAAAGTGGGACACAGAATATCAGGGAATCAGTATATGAGGAGTCAGTGAGCTTTTAGTTACTGCACTGAGAGAAAGACAAA
Organism: Perognathus longimembris pacificus; assembly: GCF_023159225.1. Taxonomy (NCBI): domain Eukaryota; kingdom Metazoa; phylum Chordata; class Mammalia; order Rodentia; family Heteromyidae; genus Perognathus; species Perognathus longimembris. The sequence continues at coordinate 10,387,659 of NC_063176.1, read as the reverse complement.
GTGCAATTAAAGTGTGCTGGTAGTAGGAGAGCTATTTAGCTAAGAATGTAGATTTAAAAAGACATGATAATAGACTTTGGGAAAAGCAATGAGAAAAAGAATTGGGGAAATAATGAGTTGGGATAAATGAAGCAAAACTCATGAATCTATTATAATAAGAAAGCATAGTATTAATAACTTTAAATAAGTTAATGCTAGGTAAGGTAGTAATATCTCAAAATACTTTTAAAAATGTTGAGAGGGTAAGAGGTTGTTTGGGTTGATGATAAAGCTAAGGAGAGAATTGTTAGAATTTTCTGGAGGCAATGTTTCCAGCTTTGCTTTACAGAGAATAGGAAATTCAGACTCTTCATCCAAAGAATAAGCAGCAAATAGCTAAAAATCTATATAGAAAGGTTTATTTTCGGGGGGGGGGGGGGATGTGTGTTCAGTCCTCTTTTATATTACTGGTTCAGCTGGCCTGTAGAGAAATATGGAGCTCAGGTTATCATATCACCATGGGGCACTGAATAAACAATTCTAATGGTAGATCAATAGGAAAATACACTTAAATTAAGTAGATGATAGACAGACAGAGACAGAGAGAAAGAAAGCTAGATTAGGTAAATAGATAGACAGACAGATAGATGGTAGATAGATAGATAGATCAGATTAGGTTCATAAGTTGTGTCAAGTTTACCACTCAGCTGAGGGATGGTGAAAACGGGGAAGATAATCAGTATGCATGTTAGGATAAGGTAAGAGATTTTTCTCTGTCTTCTTTTTCAATTTCTGTGAGCCTAAAAGCGTTGTAAAAATGAGTATAATATTTTAAAAATCACTAGTAAGCATCATTGTCTTCCTAAAGGTACATAAGCTGTCATTCTAAAATAGAAAAAAAATGTATATTATAGATTCTATGAAAGACATACTTTTCTTCTATTGTGTTTTTTATTTGGTTTTCCTATCTCACAGTAGTTCATTTTCTATAGAAGTGATCCAAGTTAAAGATCGCATGAAATTAAAAGCAACATGGAATGGAGTGTGATGTGTGTGTGTGTGTGTATGCAAAATATTATCTGCAAAAAAAAGTATGCTATATTCTGAGGTTACTGCTGGGTTTTGAATAGTAGAGGAAAATAGAAAATGAAGGCAGTCATCAATGACAAAGTTCTACAGTAATAAATCTCAGATGCTATGATAAGGCAAATACATTGAGACTATAGACAACAAAACCCCTGGAAACAAATCCTAAGGACCTCAAGGGGAAACAGAACACTGTTATCGTAGGTGAATGTTCTTCATGTGAAAGTCATTGGGTTTTGTGGGGTATGTTGTGTGATATTGTTTCTTCATAAAACTATGTGATTTTTAAAGTTTCTTTAGAAAAACTGATTAAATGTTTTATTGCATGCACAAAATACATATAGGTTAAGATAATTTCATATGAACAAAATAATAACTACAGATAAGTCTGAATAGATGGTGAGAAAACTAATTTTAATAAACAAAGTCTACATATTACTTTTATAACATGATTTTATAAGGGACTGATAGCGACCAGACAACATTAAAAAAAAAAAAAAAGGTTTAACCAGTAGAAAACAAACAAACTATGCATATGCCTGGATTCAGTTTCTACTATGAGGGAGATGAAGAACAGGAAGATGGAGAAGGAGAGGGAGAGAAGAAGGGGTGAGAGGGAAAATCAAACAGGCTAATTATATCATTTATTTGTAAGATTGCTTATTTTAAAAAATATATTAATCATAGGCATTAATAATTAATTCACATCTATAATAGATTTTCCTAACTGTAAACAATCCAAAATAATTATAAACTTTCCCTAGGCCATTATTTAGGCCCAAGTAGATTTACTTTTCATGTCTGGAGTGTTGAACAAATCTTTAATTTCCTTGTTTATTGGAAAAAAAATATTTAACCTTTATTTTTGTTGATTTCGAAGGAAAAACTCATGTGCTCCTTGGAAATGTTCATGATTTTCCTCTACTATGATTTTGCTTAGTTTTTAGCTGTCTTTGGATGCACAATGGAAAGAAGAAAAATAATAATAATAACAATAATATAGAACTCTGTACTTAGTGCACGTATTCATAAAACAACTTTTCAAAAACCATCTATTAACCAAGTAGTATAATAAATTATTAAGTTCTTCATTCTCTCCTCCCCGCCTTTTTTTCCTTGTGTATTTGTTTCTTCTAAATCCGTATTTTCCTCTTTTTGGTAGCTAGGCATTCTCCAAAGCCTTTTATGAGCAAGATCTTTCTCCCCTCCTTCACTCCTATGGTGGGGATAATAGGACTTGAATTTATGACCTTGTGCTTGGCAGGATGGGGTACTACCACTTAGTCATGGCAATAACCCTCTTATTGCTAGCTATTTTGGAAATATAATCTACCAAAGGAGCAAAGGAGTGACGCTGGGGAAGTACCTAACAGCACCTCAAAATCTTTGAGAAATACTAGAGGACTTGCCTTAATCTCTCTGTTTCCCCCCTGAAAATCAAACAAACAAACAATCAAATGACATATTTTCCTGTGATATGGAGTCCACTTACCTGTGGTGGAGTAATGATTCACTCTTCCTGGAATTTTTCCTAATTGCAAATCTTCTCTACCCCCAAGTAAAAGTGCCTTTGCTCCAAATTTAACCCCAGTTAGGATTTCTTAGCTCACACATATAATCACGTAGAGCAGAGTAATTTAAAATGACAGAAAATAGAGCATTCTCTACAAACATAATAAGCCTTTGCCTCAGCACTCTTGGAAATTTGCCTGGCATTAATTCAAAGAAACGGAGATCTAGTGAAAAGTGTCATCCAAGAAAGTGAGAGAGGAATTGGCCCGCACACTCCCCCCTCAAAGTCTTGTGCCCAATGGTGGCTTCCCTTCCCTTACTTTGCAGATCCAGAGAGCTGATATTGCAAGGTTGCTCTTCCCCCAGCCATGTTTTTAAAACAGTTCATTTTCAAATATTGTCTTGCAAAAACAAAGGCATTCTCATAAAACAAGAAAGTAACAGTCAATAAGTGCTGTTGATAGATAAACCAGCCTGACTTCTAACATCATGATTGTCAATTAAATAATGCCAGCAATCCTTAGCTATAAAAATAAGTTTTATACCTCCAGTACAGAATATATAAACACCTATTCTGTGAGCCCACTCGGGCTTTATTTTCTTGTTGCTCTGGCATCAAATTTCTTTTCTTTTCTTTTAAAAAAAACTATCCCTCTCCTGTGGCTTTGTCTTTGGGACTGGGGTCATCAATCCACATGGACAACCTGACATTAACTAGGACCCTGGCATCCCCATTTCAATAGTGCCTGGAAGCCTTAAAAAGATGGGTTAAAAGCAGCAAAGTGCAGTTTTCCAGATAAATATTTTTTGGCAGAATTAAGCCTCTGGTTGTAGTAAACAAATTTCATAATATTTTATTTACAATATATCATATATAACACATATTTATAAATGGATACTTTAGACAATTCAGATTAAAACTATATATATCATAAGTATGTGGACAAAAACATAATTTTTTCTTGAGCTATTCTTTTCATATTGTAAGGAAAAAAACTGGGTTTCATTAGCATCAAAAAATAAGCAGTTCTAGTGAAGAGTTCACAATAAAAGATGTTAGAATAAAGGATTCCAACCAAGTGCCTATAGTCATTAATCTCTGTCAAACTGAAAGGACAAAAATTATCTTGCCTCAAAATACACTTTATTTATCTTCCCATCCAGTCCACAGGAGATGGGCTCAGCAGGGCTACTTTAATCTTCTATTTGAATGCAGATTTTTGGATGTCAGATTTAGAATATCTCAGGGATGCTAATTTTCTCTATTTAAATATCATTTTACATTCTGAAGTCCACTCATAATTTCACAACTCTTGTAAATAGAACAGTCTCTTTACTATGACTTTGAAAATAGTTCCTGAAATAAATATTCTGAAGCTGAATAATAAAATTCAGATTTGAAGACTTAGAGATTTTCCTGATTTGAAACCATCTTTAAAATGTAAATGATTCTTATTTTAAAAATATGAGTTTTTATAGATTAAATAACAAAATTTCCTAAAGTATAGTTTCCTATGTAAACATATTAAGAAGACTTTTGTTTGAAAGATGCACTTTATCCATGATTATTTGTGTTAATAATTGAATGCCCAAGCCCTTAAATTAGAGTTGTCTTAGATGATGTATTTCCAGTTAATATTTCCCTTCCCTCCCTGGAAAGGTTTAGTGTCACTTTGCATTAGAGATATTTATTAATAAGTACAGTTTTATTGACTGGCATTTATTCATCTGGATGAATGGTAGTGTTATGTCCATGTCGCGAGGAGACCACCAAGAAGACCACCGAGAGCCAGACGTTCCGAAATGCAAAATAAGGCTTTATTCAGGCGAGCTGCAACTTGGGCCTAGTCCTACCCACCCACACAAGTGGAGGTTAGGAGGAAGGCCATGAGCAGAGTTTTACATGGGTATTTAAAGGAAAAAAATCACAAAGTTACATAAACCAGGTGCAGCCAAGATTGGGGTATGAGGACAAATCTAACTGACATGAGCCAGGTGCAGGGTTGGGGTGTGAGGACAAATCTGATTGATTTGGGGCTAGGGGTTCTCTAAAATTGGTCTGATGACATTCCAGGGTGGTCAAAGTATCTGGGACTTTCCTGAACCGGTTGGGCCATCCAGGAAATGGGTTTTTATGGTCAGTTGGTTTCGGGAAATGGGTTTTTATGGCCGGTTGGTTTATTCTTAGCTTAACACAAACAACAAGATGGTTGCAGTTTCAAGAAGGAGTTGTCCTAATCTTTCAGTAGTAGTAGCTAATAACATCACAGTGTTTAGTCTTTACAGTGTTATGGTCTAGATATGAAGTGCACCTTCCTAATCAAAGCTCACTGTTGATGACATAGACCCCAGCTAGTGGAGCTAATGGCTGGACATGGACTCTCATTTCAAGAATGGTTTCTTTTTTGATGATCTCATATTAAGTGAAATTTTAGAATGGGGGAGCTACCTGCTTGGAAGAGGAAGGTTATAGGGTTGTATTTAAGAAGATACGTTTTATCAGTCGTTGACTATTTCTAATATGTATATTAAGTCAAGTATTTCAAGCAATCACCAGAAACTAGGAGATTAATTCATTTTTTTTGCCTTAAATCCAGAAAAGAACATAGCTACATAACCATTTTAGACTGTAATAATTGTTTTAAACTATTCAATTTGTGACAATTCCATTGTGTGTGTGAAATTTTTGTATAGGAACCCCAGGAATATACCATATTTTCCTTACATATATAAATTTGTCTACTTGTTACTCTTCAGAGGCAGTAATTTTGTATATACAATACTTCGGAACCTTGCAAAACCTGTAAAAATGTGGAAAACTAGATTAAGTGCTCTAGAAGCTTTACACACACACACACACACACACACACACACACACACACACACACACACACACCAAAAATGGCTCAGGGAATGAATATGTGTCACCTAAATTTAAATGTTCCACAATGTACATCTATCAAAAAATTGTGGTGCTCAATCAATATGTACAATTTTCTTTCTATATATCAGTTAATAATGCAAGGTTTTCTAGGATTCTGAATCCCTTTTACAAATTCCGTTTTCCTATAACTCATCAATCTAGGAATCAAAGCCTGTGCTTTGTTTATGGGACAATGTCTAATCTGTTTAGGATCCTAGAGGCATATTAAGGAATAGGGGTGCCCTTTCTCCTTACCTTATCCTTTCAGCCTCTGCAAATGATACAAAATTATACTACACAAGACTATATGGTAAAGTTATAAAATTCTTAAGCAATTCCTTTCCACAAACAATGGTTTCTTAATGGTATAGGAGCAAAACAAAATGGAAAACCAACTTTACCCTCAGTATGTTTTCAGGAGATATTCCTCATGACACACTTGGGTCTGGTGAGAATTTCCAGTTTAAAATTCTATTTGATTTTAACCTTGTTTGGCTGCCCTCAAGTTAAAGCTCACTGCTCCCTTCCCTAGGCAAACTTCATTATAACTTATATGAGAGGCTCTAAGCAATTTCCTTACCCTGGGCAAAAAGTTAAAAAATAAAATCAATTCTCTTCGGGGGTGAGTTCCTTTCTTAATTCCATCCTACAGCTTGCAGTCTTATAGATAGCCCAGAGTTTCAAGCAAAACAACAAAGTTTGTTACAGTTTGTTTTCACTGATTTGCAGGTTATTGTGTCATCTGAATGAGCAAAGATAAAAAAAGCACTGTAGTTTTCTTTTAAAAAAATATTTCCTTCAGTAAAGCAACATATTTCTAATTCTATTAGTCCTCAAACAATACATAAGCTATCATTGTGTCAGATAGAGTGGGTTTACAATGAAGGATATGCTAACTTAAAGTTGCTGATTTTTTTTTTTTTGCTTTCCTTTTAGAATAAACATACTCTAATACAGCAAGAAGTTTAAAGGTGAGCAAGGTTCAGATTTATCAATTTAGATTGTATATACTATGGCATTCTAATGTTTGAAACAATTACTCCTGAAACTCTCAGTTTTTTTTATTATATATATTTGTTATCAAACTGAATTACAGAGAGGTTACAGTTTCATACATTAGGCATTAGATACACTTCTTATACTGTTTGTTACCTCATCCCTCATTCTCCCTCCCCCCTCCCCCTTTCCTTTCCCCTTCCCCCCAACAGTTTTTTATTATAGTGAAATGTTAGTTTCTGCTGTCATAACACTCATTGACTCATTGTGTTGGATTCTACACTAATTGAAGAAAGCATGAACTTATCATCTTCCTCTCTCTTTAAAAAAAAACTTATCAAATTCGTATAATTACTCTTTGAATGCTATTTATTTTCTATCCAGCCCTTTATTTCTAACATATATATCTTACATTAATTGATTTTCATTGACAAGCTTTAATCATTTTTCTTTTATTAACATATATCTTTTGTTCTTTCTCTGATTTTATTTTATTAGTTTTACTTTATTAATTTAGACTGAACATTATAGTCCTTTACTTATTGCTACACTCTCATTAAATTTCATTTCTAGTTATATTTTTGGTTTTGTATTTCAAGTGTGTCATACATTTAATGTATATTAAATCCATGTTTAAGGTACATGATTAATTCATTTTATAACTTTTTGTGTAAATAGCCACAATGTTTATCTTTTACAAAAATACTCAGGCTAAAAATAATCATATTGCTCTTTAAAATATTTATTTGTTTGTCTGTCTGTTAGTTTGATTTTGCTATTCACCACAGGCTCATACCTGTAATACTAACTACTCAGGATGCTAAAATCTGGGAACTGAAGTTTGAAGCTAACCTAGGTAGAAAAATCACGACTGTCTATCTCCAACTAACCACTAAAAAGACAGATATGGAGTGTTGGTCTTAGCTTTGAGATATTATGCCTTTTTCTTTTGTCTTTCTTCCCCATGCTTTTACCCCTGTTGTCACTGTAACTGAATTTGGTACACTTGGTATTGTATGTACCTTTATCGGAAGTAGGGAAAGGGTAAACCAAAATGGAGAGACAAATGTAAAAGGTGAACTGATTCAACAGCAATACTTACAAGGCAATATGTTGTAAAACAACTGCATCTCAGGGGAGGGTGCGGAGGGTATCAGAGAGGAGAGATGTTGGAGAAAAATGAAGGAGGAGGTAAAAAGTTTGATAAGCAATATTCTCACTGACGTATGTTCTCACATATGTTTACTGTAACCCCTCTGTACATTACTTTGACAATAAAAAGGAAAATAATCTATGGGACAAAGAGTGAACTAAGTTCAGGAGCAATAACCAGTAGAACTGATGCTGGAAATGGACTATACAACTTGAAAGGCAGTAGGTACAGGAAGAAAAACTGGGAGACAATGAAAGAAAGGTTCAAAAAGAAATGTACTCTGGGGCTGGGAATATGGCCTAGAGGTAAAGTGCTTGCCTCCCATACATGAAGCCCTGGGTTTGATTCCTCAGCCAGAAGTGGTCCTATGGCTCAAGTGGTAGAGTGCTAGCCTTGAAGAAGCCAGGGACAGTGCTCAGACCCTGAGTTCAAGCCCCAAGACTGGCCAAAAAGAAGAAGAAAAGAAAAGAAATGCACTCATTACCTGACTTATGCAACTATAACCACTCTGTACATTATCTTTACAATAAAATTAAGTAAAAGCAAACAAACAAGCCAACAAAAGCCTAAGGACAGCATTCAGGCCCTGAGTAAAAGCTGCAGAACCAAGATAATATATACGTATTATATATAATAATATAATATTGTAATATAATATATTTTAATATTATAGTATAATATGTAGTGCTATCATATAAATATACACTATATACTAAATATACACTATATAACATATACACTATATAAATATACACTATATAACATATATTTTATACATATTTTTTATATTATGATAATGTTATTTATTAGTTAAGTGTATAATTATATATAATATATAATTATAATATATAATGTACATTAAACTACTTATATAATACATATAAATATATTGTACATATTTACATAAAATTATTTTATAGATAAATATGTTTATGATATTTTCAGAAAAAATAATTGACATAGGTATATAATTTAATATCAGCACATTAACAATTACTTATATTTTTGATAATATTTTCTAACTTTTGTTTTTAGTATGGCTGGATAAGTAAGTATATAGACTGATATGTGTTTGGAATTATTGAAAACAGTCTCTCTTGTTAAAAATTGTTCCTATTTAATAATGTAGTGATGTCTAAAGATAACTAAAATAGTAATTTTGACCTTACGTTACAGACACTTTATGAAAACTACAATTTAACACTAATCTTTCATCAGTTTATATTGTATACTCTAATTCACAATGTTATAAAAATTAGTGTGTAAAGTTTCTTTCAGTAATGAAGACCTTTGCTTTCACATTAACTTGAATCTAATTCCTTGGATATTCATTCACCAATAAGTCTCTGTTTTGAAGCTTTTCAAGTACTGTATTTCATATCTCTTCTACAGCATATAATTTTGAATATTTCAACAATTTCTTCTTTCTTATTGACATGAAAGTATTATTCTTATACATTCCTCAGATAATCATTTTAATTTATGCTCTGTTCTATTCATTCTCAGTTGATATTTAAAGTCTCATAAATAGAAGTGCCAACAGTAATTTCAATAATCTAATAACTTTTTTTATAATTACACCCTCCATCCTTCAAGTAATAATTAATTCTGCTTGTCTGGGAACATTTCTTCTATGCAGAGGGACAAACGGAAATTAATGTTGAATTGCATTGAGGTAAGCTCCTTGAGGAGATTTCATGCTTTAGAAGCTAGCTATATTATTTTACTTTTATCTAACAAGAAACTATCCTTTCAAAAGGCCTTTTTTGTGTGGTTATAGTCATATTTTGAAATAATCAATTTCACCGTGGCATTCAATTTGGCTTAGAATGTTTAGAGAAATTTTTTAATGTTGAATAAATGAGAGTTTGAACGTTCAATGAAAAGCCTCATATAATTGTCTAATGAAAAACAATGATTCTGAACTACATTGGTGATGATGATAATATAAGTAATAGCTAGGTGATACATGTATTACAAAGGTAAATTGATGGAGCATATACTGGCATTAAAGATCCCATTGCTCATTTCTCGAAGATTTTTACTTTATGGGCATGACTTCGTACCTTCACGGTGTTGTATGTTCTAGGATGGTGGGCTTCATGGATCTAGGCCTCCAACCCTGTTTGAACTGATTTATTTTAAGATGGTGTCTTGCTTCTTTGCTTTCTCACATATCTGGACTCTGATCGAGGACTTTAGCCTCCCCAAGTTGCTCAGATCATACATTGCACCTCTAGGTCCAGCTTCTGTCTGTGGAGATGGAATCTCATACATTTTTCTGTTCAGGCTATTCTGGCATCTCAAACTCCTATGTGGTTTGAAATGACAAGCATAAGACTCTGAATGAAACATATACTGATAAGTGGCCACATACATTTTCTGCACAGTTTGGCCTTGAATTGGGTCCTCCTAATCTTAATCTCCCAAGCAACTAGGATTACAGTTGTGAGCCACTAACCATCGCTTGTGGGTTATTTTAAATCAAATAACATCATCAAAAGTAAATTACATAAATTTGCAATTAAATTAGGAATGTTAAAATAAAAGCAATGATTACCCCATGTCGCCGTTTCCGAATCATTCTGTGGCATTTCATCATAATTTATGTTCTCAGAGTTTTTAGTTTTCATTCCTGCTATATGGTCTAAACTTGATAGAATAGTTCCAGATAAAGGTTTGTTGCTGTCTGTGAATATCCTTCCAACACCAATGGCTTGAAATTAGCCAGAATGGGAGCATTTATACCAAAGAATTTGGCAAGTTCTGCCAATCAGTTTCTGGCTAATTTGATGCTTTTGCTTTCCAATATTGTTTTTTAAATAGTCTGGCTTCTATAAATCTTCACAATTCTACTGATTCATTTTATGAAAACTGAAAAGTAAATTTATTTAGGAACTCAAATGAATACTAAATTCTTTAGATTGTAAAACCTCAGTATATAGTAATGCTTTGCTACTTTTTATCAATGAGGAAAAGAACAATATTACTTTTACACCTGGAATAGTGAATTTCTGAATTAATCAACAAGAAAGAGACATAAATATTAAGCGATAATATGCAGCATTAAAATGCTGCTTTCAGAATATCAAAATTTCCAGGAATTAAGTATGTTATAATTACATTATACACAAGGTTAAAGACTCAAAACATATCGAAAGTAATTGAAAAAAATATTTTTCTACAACGCACTACACTTTGAGAATTCACAGATACTTTTGGTGGGTATACTTCTTAATTTTTGTGTTTGCACTCATGGAAAAGAAAATTTAATACATAACTTTCCTTCCTTCCTTCTTTCCTTCCTTCCTTCCTTCCCACTTTCTTTTTCTGCTTGAACTAAGAGCTCCAAGTTTTCTGAGCAATTACATTATCACTGAACCATATCTCCAAACCTAAATCTCTTATTTTAATCACCCTTTTAAAATCCATCCCCAAATATGATCCTAGATATTTCAAATTATATGGAGCTATAATAACAAATAAAATTTCAAAAACCTTGTTAGTCCATCAGGTATCATTCTAATATATATGTGTATTATATAAACTATTATTATGTCTTGAGCTGTCAATCAATCTACTGTCCATCATCTATGTCCCTCAAAATTGGACCCTTTGACTTGAGAGTTCTACAAAACTATCATCTATGTACCTGTACTTTACCTTTTATATACCTAGGTAAAATCTCATTTTTCTAAAATACCATTTTCTTGGAGCAGAAGGATCAAGGATTGAGGAAACTGATATAATACTGGTCATTTCTGTAAATTCTATAGTTTTTTGGTTGAAAACTGACAAATTTAGATGCCACACTCTATTTCTTTTCTTTTCATCTTGAGCATGGAATTATTCCTGTATAAACAGAAGTCATTTAAAATTAGCAGACTAATTTCCAGGACAAATCTTCATGAACACTGTAGTTTGGCAAACATGGTATTAATCATCCAAACCAAGACTACCGACCAATTCTATAGTGAGAGACCTGAAGCTGTGAAATCTTGGTTACCATCTCCATAAGGTAAGAGAGAAATTTCCATGAAAAGCTGTTAGAAATGTATTATAAAATATGATCTCTTATAACTTTAAAAGAAAAAATATATTTAATGTAATTTTCAATGACTTTATGAAATTTTTACCCTCTATCTGTTTCCTGCTCAGACTATTTGTACACTGATTAGAACCTATTATTAAGCTAAATTATAGTTTATTTTAACTTAATAAAGTTAAAAGTATTCATTGTTCTTTAAATATTAATAATTATGAATTTAATATATGCTGGGAAGGAAAATGTATCTGATGATTCCATGTAATGATTTCTTAAATGGAATTGTAACTTGACGAATATGCACAAAGAATTAAATCAGAAAAATTAAAAATAAGCTCTCTCTCTGTCTCTTTCTCTCTCTCTGAGCAAAAGTAGGCTTCACCAACCACTATAGACTTTCTCTATCTAACTTCAAACAGTATGTCACCAGAAAGTAAAAATCATGCTGCCTATCAGTACTCATCAACATCCAACATCAAGTCTATGAGGTAAATCACAGTTACAATGAATGCCTCTGATAGTTAACAAGACATTTTTGGGGATAAGAATTATTCTACATACCTCTCCTCAATGAATAACTACATAATCCAAGGGAACATTATGCTCTTGAGTACTGTTCAATCAGTTACAGTCACTCTTTCTCCTCTGTCAAGAGAATCTAGCTGCCAGAGTTCCAGAAATACCTTCAAAATGAAGACAAGTCAGAAAATAAAATGTGGTATGACTGAATTTGTTTCTCTAATCCCTACAACTGGAAGATAGGTTTCTGATTTAAGAGTTTCAGGAATACTTGAATTGGAGCAGCTAGTAAATGAAGCACATTTGCTGTTGAAGATCCCATGGGTAAGAAAACTGAATTTATAACATATAAAAGAGGAAAATTAGTTTTTAAGATGGAGAACTAAAATGCCAAAATTTGAGCATATAATGACATTACCCAATTGAAGGCAATATTTATTTGTCATGTAGATTAATGTTTTCTAAGCAGGCTACCAGACTCTAAAGATTGCTAGCTGTTGAAAGAAGTCAGGCAAGAAGGAATTAAATGACTGGTGTTTTACACATATGCCAGGCCCAAGGCAAAATGTATCTTCAACCAAAAAGCTCTGTATCTGTATTTTATTGATAAACATGTTTATATCTTAGAACTGTTTCTTAAAGGATAGTTTTTCTAACTGTTGAGATGTAGAAACTAATGCAAATGCCACCCAGAAGGCTAGAATAGAAGAATCTTCTATTTTGGTGCAAGAATCTGGTGCAAGGCTGGCATGATCAAAAGGTTGGGAAGATCCTGTCTCAAAAATTCTCAGCAAATTATCAGATCCAGAAGAGTTTTTCAGCATAGAGTACCAATCACGAAGCACAAGGCCCTAACCTTAAACCCCACATTTATGATAAAATATTACATAATAACTAGAACAACTCTAATAATCTATTTTTGAAATAAATAATAGCATAACTTTTAAGTAAAGCATTGGCATTTTCACACATTATGAATGAGTTGGATTTCTATTGATAAAAGAAAACTTTTTGGTTTTGCCCATTCTTGCAAGGATTTTATAGCTTTAAGTAGTAAATTGCTGTGTCACACCTTCTTTTGTGATAATATCTTACCTGAAAATTAAACCATTTTACAATTTGTGTTCTACTAATATTAAATTCTAGATATCATATAATCTAGAATGTGTTAAAAATAGTTAAAGCATGTTGAAGTGACTGGAAGACACAACAGTGTTGACCGTAGTAAAATCCCATTAATCTGCCATAAGCATATATGTGGCATGAAATAATGATAACCTATATATTAAGTTACAAAATCTTAATGAACTCATAATTTTGCTAATTTTGATCCTATAGACGACATAACGAACTCCAAGAAGTACATAGCAGGCATTATGTACATTATGTATCTGTATTCTGACACCATACAGGACTATTTCATCTCTCACACGGTAGTCAGTTATATCTCATTAAACAAGTGCTCAGAAGCATAGTATGATACTCCCTTCTTGGTACAAATAATGTACCTTTGACTTACCATGGTAAATGTAATACACCATTCATATCTAAGTCAGACTTTCACATGACATTGCCCAGGAAAGGAAATATAGTCTTTGAGCATACCAAGAGACTGCTTTTCACTGTAAATGTCCTATATTTCCCTATCTCAGAGCATTTCCACTATCTTTTGCTTCTCTTTGCCTCTTCTGATCCTACTTCTCTCATGTTTATATATGTGATGACTCAACTTTTATTTCATTGAATTGAGGTGTATGTGTGTGTGTGTATGTGTGTGTGTGTGTGTGTAGTTAGTTCATCAAGGGTGAGTACTATCTCTGATGTCATATAAATTTGTAAAGTTACATTCTGTCTTTGTCCAGTTTTAGTAAAAGGGAAGGACTGTGATTTGCTAATGTTCTTATTCTTTTGAAAATACACATCTGGATATATTATAAGCATGAAAGATTTGCTGAATTTAAGTTTTGCTGGCTGCTGAGAATTTTTTACTCATGAATAGGAATAAAATTCAAAAGGTTTCCTAGTGTTCCTATACTTACAATAAGTAAGAATAATTTACAAATATTTTAGCTTACTGAGAGCCCACATTCAATACAATTATTAAAATTTTAATATTAGATTTATTAATAAATCATTTTATTTATATTACCAGTTATTTTATATTTTGTTAATATAATAAAGATTGTGATTGTCACTATTTTCCTATGCAAATTATGCTTAGCCCAAAATTCATCAGGAAAAGAATTACAAACTACCGTTAATTAAAGGAGGAAATGTTCCACTATTTATACACAATGAAACATTCTGTATAATAAATAACCATTGAACATTGAAAAGTTCAGTGCACAATTTTTCTAGCTATTCAAGCACATAAAATAAACCTTGAAGTTGACATTCCAGAGATCTTACAAAACCCCAGAAGATAATGATGTATTTTTAAAGCCATTTAACATGCATTCAGCCATATTTACTCTTTGAAATAAGCTCTTTCCAACTAAACCAGAGCTGTGAGAATGGTTTATGCTTTCATTTGATGTTATAAGCTCATATGTCAGAGTGATGGCTCACAATTCTAGTCAACACAAAGAAATAAAGACCAGCTTGAGGGTATTTCTTTCTGACACACAATTTTATGGTTATAATAAATGCCTCTTTATTAAAATCTTGTGTTATCTGTTGATTGGAAGTGCAGTAGATTAGGAGCACACAATGAAAGCACAATTCTAAATTGTGTTGGTAAAGCATACTTCACTCATGTGCATGTTGAATCCAGAGAATGAATGACTGGACAAACCCTTGGGAAAAATAAGCTTTTTGAAAATTCTTTTGTCCTCTTGTGTAATATTTTATAAATCTGTGCTTTTATTGACTATGTTCTTGTATGCTGACTTGCCATTTTGGAGAGAGGCAACTAAAATTTTGCAAAGTAACCCACATAAATAGGAATAAATTGTTGGAACACAACAATGAAGCAGTAATTCTGGTTAAGGTCACACAAACATCGATTTGACCAGAAAATAGTAGGTATTGTTTTCAATATAAATATTGTCTTCTGGTTATGTGAATCATAAAGAGACCCTTCAGAATAAGCTTTAGAGACTTTACAGCTCAAAATTTTAAAAAAGTAAGAAACAAATAAGGTAGGATCTAAAATAAAAACTCCAGTAAAAGAAAAATCTTCACTGCTCAATTCTGACTGTGCCTACCTGTTGTACAAAATTACTAAAAACTAGGCTAAGTACATGTATGCTGAAGTTACAAAAGCAACTCATGGTCTTGGGCAAGAAATGTTTAAAATTTCTCACATGGGAAAAATGACATATTTATTTCTATCTTCCAATAAAATATATGAAACTTTTGGAAATATTTATTGAAGTTATCTTCCCGTGGATAGTATGTGCATCTATTTTAGGCATGTAATCTCTTAAATGTTGAAAGCCTAATAAATGTCAGTTGTAGCAATTAACTCTGAAGATAAACTCCATTACCTAATTTCAAGTACCACCAAAACCAGGGGAGGAAATAAATACAAGAATTACAATCACAATGCAAACTGAGAGAAAAGGGCAAAGACATAGCAAATTCAAACCTGGATTAATTATAAATGGCTTCTCACATTAAATGACAGTTGAACTGAATTTCAGCAGGTAAGTAAAGTTCAGGTATACTTATAAAGAAGCAGAACATATTCCAGAAATAAGAGATAGTAAATGCTGGTAAACATGTTATGCTTAGGAGGAATCAACCCAATTTGGCAATTTGGGATATTAGAAACATACATGTATGGCATGGAATGACTATTTGTGTATTTCAGGAATAACCAAGGGGTCATTGAAGGTTACCCTTGCATATTAGGTAAAGTGTCTATAAATAAGGGGAAATCCCTGAAAGTGGTTAGCAAAGAATTACTGGTACAAATTGCACATTGGAAAGGACAGTCTAGTAGCTTTTTATATTGTGAATCAGTTAGAGCAAGAAAAAAAATCAGAAAGATTTCTGCATCAGACAAAACAATAAAACTCTAAATAACCTTACCCTGCATTCTTCTATTGTCTTATCCAATTCCCCATTTGCCCCCCCCCCCCCCCGTTTTAACCATGGCAGTCTTCTGGGTCACACATGAGCATAGATGTCTTACTGCGTTTGCATTTCCTATTCCTTCAAACAGAGTCTTTTCTTTGAGTGAAAAATACTGTCTTCTGTGCCTCATTCACCTTTTACATTATCAAACAACCTAGAAAATAAAAATCTTCCATCCAGCATTCTATACTGCAGCATCCTCTGTTCTGTTATGCACTTAATGTTTTTTTCTATATAGCTCATCATTACCAGCAGCCATTATTACTATTTACTTTATGTACATTCCTAGTGGAATGTAGTTTTCAATAAAAAAAGGAAAATCGATTGGACTTAGTGCTGCATTTCTATATTCTTGAAAGATGTATGACGTAAATAACACAGTAAATATTAATGAGTAACTATTATTGAGTAAATGGGAAGGAAGAAAGAAGAAGTGGAGGAGGAGGGGGAGGAAGAGGAGGAAGGACAAGAAAGAAGGGGAGGAAGAGGAACAAGAGGAAGAAAGAAAAAGGAGGAAGAGTGGAGGAAGAGGAGGAGGCGGAAGAGGAGGAGAAAGAGGAAGAAGGAGAGGAGGAGGGGAAGGAGGAAGGAGAGGATGAGGGGAAGGAGGAAGGAGAGGAGGAAGGGGAAGATGAAGTAGAATTAAAATTAGGAAAACATCTTCTAAATACTTTGTGGGTGTCAGAGACTTGTCCAAATAACTAATATGTATGTTGTCAATCATCATATCCTAAAAATTGCTTCCATTTATAGATGTAGTAGTGTTTTGAAAAGCCTCAATAATATCTCTGTAAAGATGAAATGAAGAAATTAATCTTAAAAATACAGAGATGAATTTGCCAAGAAAAGTAAAGGTTGAGCCCAGCTTGCCCTCTTAAGTCGTATTTGTTGGAGATGAGTCCTATCAACTTAGAGAATCGAGAGTTAGAAAATACTTTAGTAAGATGTTATATGTAATATTGGGACATATAGGAAAGTAGAGTAAATGTACATTGTGTACTAAGTTATTCCAAATTATGGCATAGATCTCTAGCATGGAAAACCTTCCATTATCAAGCTTTATAATAGTTCAAACTATTACTTAATATGTTAAACTATAATTGATATCTTCTGGTGACTAAAGCATATCTTGATTCTTATTTGTTTTATACTAATTGTCTCTATGTCCGAGATCTCACCATTATTATTTTTCATATCTTGTGACTTCAAGTCTAAACTCTTTGTTCATATGATGGGCTTTTCAAAGAGATTTACCAATAACTTTATTTAACAATAACTGTGTCTACTAATGTTCAAGAGTTCAAGTTCCCATTGATTTTCATAGCATTTGGTGAATTAATTCAATTGAAGAGGTTAGCTAATACTACAAAACAAGTGTGTGTGTGTGTGTGTGTGTGTGTGTGTGTGTGTTCATGTGCTTATATTTGCCTGAAGAATAGGTTGTTAAATATCTACTTAACTATGTTCCACTTGAGATCATACAAAGGCTGTAACTGATTGATAAATTTTCAAAAGTAAAAGTAGATGGTATAGTGCAATACCGCTACATTTCTAAAGTCTGATAAAAGTATGGACCAACAAAGGAAGATTAATTGATAGATTGATATCAGCAAAGATAAGTTATTTAACTAAAATGCACATTCACGAGAAGAAATTTAAAGGCTTGGCTTGTATACACAAGCTTTCTTTATAAAAGTGATCACATTCACTCAGCTGCATAATTTATGTTTTAAATATTAGAAGTAAGATTCCTATTTTTCTGTAGTCTTTAACTCTTCCAATAATCTCTGCACAAAACTATCACTGAACAACAAAAAATGCCAGTGGTTAGAAAGCTACAGACAACATTGTCATGAAAAATTTAAAGGTCTAAATATTAAGTCAAACAGCACCTAATGTTAGATTCTTATTAAGTGCCAGTGTTTGAACCTCTATGTTGTATATTGTAGGTCATCTATCACTCTGAATCCTCATACATAATTAAGTGTATCATCAGCTTCAGGGTATATGTATAAAAAAGAAACCTCATGATGATTCTATGTTAAGGACTCCACAGTTAAAATTTCTTGAATTATGACTAACATTAACTCTGAGACTGCAAACTTCTTTTTCTTGTCTAGCTTCCTAGTGTTCACTAGCAATCTTTGAGGTAATTTAGAGGATAAAATAAAAGAGAAAATTCATTTGAAAATCGCGTATAGTTCAGGATACAGTAGGGATGCATAAAACAGATTTCAGACAATGAAACCCTAGAGACTATTTATTTAGTGGTAGAAAGAGCTCTAGTGTTCAAGTCAAACAGATATGAGTGAAATTTCATTTTTCTAACAGCCACGGGAGTTAGGTTATTGTAGGAAATTCGGTCAGTCTATAAGGACCTCAAAGTGAACATCTGTAGATCATCTAAGAGAAATCTATATGAAATTATAAAAACACCCTCTAGTAAGGACTACAAAATAATGAAGCCCCCATAATAGGTTAAGATCACTGATTTTCTGGAGAGTCAGAAAGACTAGAAATATCAATATTAATATCTTTTCTAAAAGTAACTTACAATTGACCCATCAATATTCCTTTAAGACATAGATTTGATTCAATAATCTTTCACTAAGTAGTTTCCTGGTATTTTAAGGATTCATTTATAATTATAAACATAAGCTTCAATGGGAAGGAGAAATAAGGTAAGATAGAAAGAGATAAGGAGAGAGACCAGTTCTGAATTACCTTTAAAACACAATAATTTTCCCAGGAATGTATAACCAAAATAAAAATAATAATCACAATTTAAATAATAATCAACTGCTGCAAAATTGGCATGATGCACATAAATATCATAGACATTATTTTCAAAATTACTATGCAAAATAATTTAATTGACCTGGTATGTGCAAAATGTAGGATGAAGAATAACTGTTTACTGATATATACAGTATGGAAAAGGTACAAAGTGATTATGTGTTTCCTTCACATGCTTCCAGAATTAATCTCAAATATCCAGCATTCCAAGGGCTAGGGGTGATGCCCATTCCTGTCCTCATATGCCTGCTTGGGAGGCAGAATTCAGGGTTTGAGGACTAAAGCAATAGTCAGTAAAAGAAAGTCAAGGAAATAATACTAAGTAAAAAAAAAAATAGTGTAACTTCATCTCAGTCAAAAATGAATAACTAAACAAATAATAAGACAATGAAGCTGAACATATGGTGAGTGCCTATGTTTCCAGCTACTAGAAGGTAGATGTAGGAAAACACATGTGCAGACAATCCTATGCAAAAATACCATATCCTATTTGAAAAAAAGAAGTGAAGCGAAAAACGAGACAAACAATGAACTCTTGTGCTACGGCTTATGTAGATTGCCTGCCTAGCAAACTAGAGGCCCTAACTTTCATTTTCTGATAAATACTTTGACTTTATGCTTTCTGTACTGGCTTGTTCCTATTACTAGTGGAGGTGGTGGCATTGTAGCTCCCCTATGACAACACTTTCTTGTCAGAGTCTCATCACCAGCATCACTTTTTGGTTCCCTTTTCACACAAAAGCAACGAATGGAGGGTGAAATCAAAGCTGTTGCTGATAATTGGCAGGTATATGCAAGACTTGGAAACCTGCTTCTTGGATTAAAACATCCATCACTGCCTCAGGTGTACTCTCCATCTGTCTCCTTCCTTTATAATAAAACTGGAAATAAAAAAGGCTGAGGCAGAGTTTTGTTTTGTTTTTTTTTTTTTTGAGTTTTTGAGAATTAGACATGCACTGATACAGTTCAGAACAGTATTTTAGTTATTTCCTCCTCTTTTCATTGCCATTGAAATTGCTTTAGGTGAAATCAGTATTTTGATTCAGAAATTTACACACCATATAGCTTTTACGCACTATTTGATATCACATACTTTTTATATACCGACATAATAAAATAATTATTAAATGCCAAATTCTTTATTTTCTCGTTTAAGCATAAAGCAAAACTGTACAGATTTATCGAACAAGGAAAATAATACAAGAGAAATTAATGTTATAATAATAATCAGATGAACCCAGTACACAAACACACACACATACAGATGCAAACATTGCCTGTGAAAAAATAAAATTATTTCTAAGTATCTCAGAGAAGACGATTTCACAGAAGAAATATATTTGAGTAATATCCTTAGAAATATATGGTTATTTATATTGCTATGCTCATTGAAAAAGTAAGATAAATCCCTGTAGTTCCACTTACCATTTTTTTTTTACAATTAAATTACATTTCACAATACTCATCATTGCTTTTGTTTATTTGTTTTGCTTTTGTTGCCAGTCCTGGGGCATAGATTCCGGGCCTGAGTACTGTCCCTGGCTTCTTTTAGCTCAAGGCTAGCACTGTACCACTTGAGCCACAGTGCCACTTCTGGCTTTTATCTGTATATGGGGTGCTGAGGAATTGAACCCAGAGCTTGATGTATAGGAGGCAAGCCCTCTACTACTAGGCCATATTCCCAGCCTCATTGCTTTTGATCCTCAAAACCACTGGGTGGGAGCAGAAGGTTGTGGATTAGAGCTCTTACTCTACAGACAATGAAGATGAGTTTTAAAGATTCACATGAGGAGGAGGAGTGGGCAGTTCCAAAATGATCACCCAACACTTGTAACTTATATGTCTCTACTTTACAATGCTTTAGGGAATGATCCAAGCTACAGTGGCCTGTAGAAATTTTGTAAAGTCAAAATACAACCCAGTATTTAAAAGAATAAAATTTAAGAGTCTATAGAATCAGCGGTCATGACCCTCATTGGACCAAATGGATCAAGGAAATGGGGTATAATTACACAATAGAACGTTACTTATCCATTAGAAAGAATGATATTTCACAATTTGTAAAGAAATGGGAAGACGTGGAAAAATTAAGAAAAGTAATTCAGGCCAGAGAGATAAAGAATGCATGTTTTCCTCTAGATTGAGTTAATAAATTTATAACTAAATATGTTGTGATATATAAAAATGTATATGAATATACTAATTAAAATATGATAGATCAAGGGAGATCTCAAATAGTGCAATTCCTTAGAAAAAAAATCAAAGCTTAGCAAAATAAACAGTTGGAGATAGATACTTGCTAGAGGTGGTATACACTCAAGGGGAAAGTAGTAAAGAAATGAAAAGGAGAAGGAGAGATGCAGACAAGAATCCAGTGTAAATCCTGCAAAATTAAAAAATAAGGGAAGAGATGGGTAGGAGAGAGATGGGTAAAAATGTTGACATGGATGACATTGACCAAGATATAGTGTATGCTTGAATAGTTTGGTTAAATAGCAAGATTAAAAATAAATAGATAAAAGATAGTACGCAACAATTGTATAAAAGAGTAAACAAGATTAAATGAATGGTACACGAGTCACATAAATAAATACAATTTATTAGAACTTTAGAAAAGCTGCAAAACGATTATAGATAAAATGGTGTGTGAATTCCTCACACATGTAATATATGATGAGCTGCAAATGTTTTGAGAGGATGTAGAAGAAATATCTTCCATAACATCTGGTAATTCTGAATTTAAAGTAGATATAGATGCTAAATCACAAAACCCTTTACAAAAGTTAAACCATAAGAGAGATGCCACTAAAAATATAAAGAGAGACAGAGAGAGAGAGAGAGAGAGAGAGAGACCAACTGAGAGACTGACTTCAATAGAAGAAAGTACAGATTTGTGGGTTTTTCAAGAAAATGAAAGAGATTTATTTAATAATTTCTGCCAAAATTTTTGGAGTGCAAAGCGTACATTGTATCATTCAGATATGGCATTTTAAATATAAAATACAGTACAGTATTTTATAAATATTTATTGTCAAACTGATGTACAGAGAGGTTACAGTTTCATACATTAGGCATTGGATACATTTCTTGTACTGTTTGATACCTCCTCCCTCATTCCCTCCTCCCCCCTCCCGCTTTCCCTTTCCCCCCATGAGGTGTTCAGTTCACTTACACCAAACAGTTTTGCACGAATTGCTTTTGTAGTTGTTTTCTTTTTTTACCCTGTGTCTCTCCATTTTGGTATTCGCTTTCAGTGTCCTAGTTCTAATACCAGTATACATGGTTTCCAATGTACACAGATAAGATACAGAGATAGTGCAGGTACAACCACAGAAAAGGGATACAAGAGGATCATCAATAATAGAAGCTACGGTTTCACATCACATGTTGAAAGTAATTACAACAGTGATATAACAATCGTTTCCATAACATGGAGTTCATTTTACTTAGCATTATCTTATGTGTTCATAAGGATACAACTATTGGGCTGTTGTGATCCTCTGCTGTGACTAGCTTAAACCTGTGCTAATTATTCCCCATGAGGGAGACCATGGAGTCCATATTTCTTTGGGTCTGGCTCACTTTACTTAGTATAATTTTTTCCAAGTCCTTCCATTTCCTTACAAATGGGGCAATGCCATTCTTTCTGATAGAGGCATAATTCCATTGTGTATATGTTCCACATTTTCCTGATCCATTAGTCTACTGAGGGGCATCTGGGATGGTTCCAGATTCTAGCTATGACAAATTGTGCTGCGATGAACATTGTTGTGCTGGTGGCTTAAGTGTGTTCTTCTTTGTGGTCTTTTGGGTAGATGCCCAAAAGTGGGGCTGCTGGGTCATAAGGGAGCTCTATGTTTAGCCTTCTGAGGAATCTCCATACTGCTTTCCAGAGAGGATGAACCAATTTACATTCCCACCAACAATGAAGTAGAGTTCCCTTTTGGCCACATCCCCTCCAACATTTGTCATTGTTAGTTTTCTTGATATAGGACATTTTTACTGGGGTGAGATGGAATCTCAATGTTGTTTTGATTTGCATTTCTTTTATGGCAGTGATGTAGAGCACTTTTTCATATGTCTCTTGGCCATTCTCATTTCTCCATCAGAGAAGTCTCTTTGTAAGTCTTTAGCCCACTGGTTGAGGGGGCTATTGGTTCTTTGTAGTTTTGTTTTGGAGGAATGCAATTTTTTTCAGTTCTGCATACATTTTAGATATGAGGCCTTTGTCTGTTGTATGGCCGGTAAAGATCTTTTCCAAATCTGTGGGCTTTCTTTTTATCTTGTGAGCTATGTCCTTTGCCGTGCAGAAGCTCTGCAATTTGATGCAGTCCCATTTGTCTATCCATTCTTTGATTTGTAACATTTCTGGGTCTTTGTTAAGCAAGTTCCGTCCTGTGCCAAGGACCCCAAAAGTTTCTCCTACTCCTTCCTTTAGTGTTTTCAGAATATCTGTTTTGATTTTGTGATCCTTGATCCATTTGGAATTGATTTTGGTGAAGGGTGATATATAAGGATCTAGTTTTAGTTTGTTGTATGTGTTGAACCAGTTTTGCCAACACCATTTGTTAAAGAGGCTATCTTTCTTCCATACTATTGTTTTAGCTCCTTTATCAAAGATTAAGTAGGCATAGTTCTGTGGGTTCATTTCTGGGTCTTCAATTCTGTTCCATTAGTCTTCAGGCCTATTCTGGTGCCAATACCAAGCTGTTTTTATTACTATAGCTTTATAATACAGCTTGAAGTTGGGTATTGTAATTCCTCCAGCACTGTTCTTTCTGCTTAGGATTGTTTTTGCTATTCTGGGTCTTTTATTGTTCCATATGAATTTCTGGATTGCTGCCTCTATTTCATCAAAAAATGGTGTTGGGATATTAATGGGTATTCCATTGAGTTTGTAGATAACCTTTGGCAATATTGCCATTTTGATTATATTAATCCTCCCAATCCAGGAGCATGGGAGGTTTTTCCATTTCCTTAGTTCTGCCTTAATTTTGTTTTTCATGTTTTTAAAGTTCTCATCAAAGAGGTCTTTCACTTCTGTGGTTAAGGTTATTCCTAGGTATTTTATGTTTTTTGAGGCTATTGCAAAAGGAGTTTCTTTCCTGATTTCAGCCTCGGCGTTCGTTTAAATATGGAATGCCGTACTGTTTTCATACACAGACTCCTTCCTTGATAAGCCTGCTTTCTGCCACTCACCTCCTCTCATTCCTTCCTGTTTTCCTTTGAATACAAACTGTCACTAACCTGGCTTGATTGACTTAGTATTACAGTCTTGATCTCCCAAGTAGCTGGGAAATCAGAAATCTGTCCTGTTTGATTTTTTTTTTTTTGTTTTCATTTCTTTATTGGTAAAGTGATGTATAGAGGGGTTATAGTTCCATATGTAAGGAAGGGAGTGCATTTCTTATCCAGCTTGTTATCTCCTGCCTCATGCATTTGCTGAAAGACATCAGTAGACACTTAGAAAATGTGAACCAATATTTTAGGAGACCCTTTAATTTAGAGTTAGATCCAATTGGTGATAAATAAAGTAACAATGTATATTTTTCCTTCACATAAAATCAGGTAAGTTATGGCAAAGTTGTCATCTATCATTTTAGCCATCTAAGAAACCCAATATAATATTGGGGCCCTCAGGAATTCCAAATATCGCAGATATAATTCATTTTGCATTCCTCCTATACCAGTTTGTCTTATTATGAACGTGGGGTTAGCCATTTAAAACTGTATAAATTTGAAAATGTTTGTTGCCAAGAAGAGTAATATCTAAAACATCAACTAGCTTTTCAGAGGTCAAATGGTCATGAAATTAACTCTTTTTCTAATTACTGGTGAAGTCTCACATGAAAAGGCTTTCCAATCTGTAGAAAAAGTCATCTGCATAACACACTGTACTTTAAGTTCTTGTAATACTGATCACATGCTGGATAAAATGATAAATTGTACAGTAACTTGTTTTATACTATTACTATTGATTACATTTTTACCTTTTTTTAGTCTTTGTACTTTGTCCATTTTCCATTTATCTACATTTAACATGAAATTCTTTGTATTATTATGATGTTTGTTATTTATTTAGTTTCATAATTAATCAATTGAAATTCAGAGTTAAAACATTAAAAGGCACTCCCTAATAAATGAAAATATTTAATAAATTAATTAAAATTATGAGGAAATAAGCGATCACACACTCCTTATGTGATAATTCATCAAAACACAGATTTGACACAGTCAAGAGCACTGCAAGTCTTCTCCCGAAAGTCCTATCAATTACAAAAAGTTAAGCTTATTGATTAAGCCTTTTTACACCATGACCTTAGAACTCAGTGTCCCCATTTTATTTTCTATAATTAGTTTACTTTATTGTTATTATAGAGATGATGTAAAAAATAGATTTATAATTACATGAGTCAGATGATGAGGATATTTCCTTGGAGACAAAGTCTTCTGTTCCCTCTTTCTCTCCACTCACAAGTTGTATAGTTCACTTTCATCTATGTCCAGTGAGCTCCACTGCTGCCGTTTCTCACATTTTTTCCACTGTTCTGTATCTTCCTCCTTCAGTGTGACATTGCCTGTTGGTCTGTCATATGTAGTCTTTACTACTTAACGAACAGTTCAATCTATGCCTAGTTTCTCCAGAGCATTAAACATGAATGGATGGCATATTTTGTTGAAGGTTTTTTCAGAATCCATTGAGATGGTCATGTGGTTTTTGTCTTTGACTCTATTGATGTGGTGAATTATATTAATTGACTTCTGGATGTTAAACCAGACTTGTATTTGTGGGATAGTGCCAATTTAGTCACATTGTAGCAATTTTTGTTTTGGGTTTTTTAAATCATTTTTGAATTGTGTTAGCTAGTATTTTATTGAAGAGCTTTGCATCTGTGCTTATCAGAAAAAATGGTATTTATTTCCTTTTTATTGTGTTGGATCCATACTTGGTTTTGAAATGAGTGTGATATTGGCTTCATAAATAAGTTTGGAATTGCTCCTTCTGTTTTTATTCCATGGAAATATCTTAAGAAGCATTGGTGTTAGTTAATCTTTAAAAGTTTTATAGAAATCAGCAGTGAATTTATCCAGGCCCTGGGTTTTCCTTGTTTGAAGAGTTCTGATTACATCCTGAGTCTCCTTGCTTTTTATTGGCATGTTTGACTGGTTTATATCTTCTTGGTTCAGAATAGGCAACTTGGATGTCTCTAGAAATTTGTCCATTTCTGCTATGTTTTCCTTCTTTTTGGAGTATAGGTTTTGAAAGGAGTCCTTTATAATTTTTTTAATTTCTTGGATATATATTTTAATGTTTCCTGTTGTATTTCTCATTTTGTTGATTTGAATCTATCTCTTCTTTGTCAGTCTCACTAGTATTGTGTCAATGTTATTAATTTTTTCAACAAGCTTTTTGTTGCATTAATTTTATGTATTTTTGTCTCCATTTCATTTAATTTCTGCCCTCATCTTTGCTATCTTTTTCTGTCTAGTAGTTTGCAGTTTGATATGTTCTATATTTTTTCTAGTAGTTTTAGTTACATTATGAAGTTGTTTACTTGAGCTGCTTTTGTTTCGGTTTTTGTGTGTGTGCTCACTTAGAGCTATAAACTTTCAGCACTTCTCTATTTTTTATATCTGAAAACTCTATTTTACATGAAAATCTCTTAGCAATAGAGTACATTTTTGTTAAAGTATCAGAAGTATTCTTATGACAAGAGCTCTGTGTTTGAAGGCAAAAGAAAAACAGTTATAAAGGCTTCACATACTCCGGCTTATAAATTCATATTCACCTATCTTTCTTTAAGGGAAGTATTCTCTATGGATTTTGTGGAATTTACTTTATCTTTGTACTGTTCTGACACTCAACTATGCATTCCCTGTGCCTTAAAGTCAGCATACTGCGATGTGCTTTGCGTTTGCATAATGTAGGGAAAGAGGACCACTTAAAATGGTTGGTGATATTTACATTTCGAAGTCCCCATCAAATATTTCATTTAGGATAGCTACATTTCTATTCCAACTGTCTCAGTATCTTTTTTTAGCCTGGAGGAAACATTAGTTTCAGCTAAGCCATAGACATATTTCTTAGAGAAACAAATGTTTCATAGAAGTAACAGAACTGGCAGAATCTGAATCTCTTTATTCTCTGAAATCTGGCAGAATTGAACTTCAAAGAAAAGAGAATATCAGAATAGATTTTTTTATTGAGAATAACTTAGAAGCTGATCTATGTGTAGCTTATCTATGATAACTACAAACAGTTGAAATCTCCAATATTCTTTCAGACATTTCACAATCTTGAATTCAAATTTTCCAAACAAGTTTCTAAATAAATGTTTTATATACAATAAAGAATAGTAAAAAATAAACAGAAAGTAGCTAGTATACACAAAATGTTCCCTCTGTTTCTAGAATTTAAATAGTTGTATAAGAAAAATTCTAATGCTAAGCTTCTAGTTTTTCCTTTAATAAAGTAAAATGGGCTTTAAATATTAAAAGATAATTATGGTTTTAGAGGGGAACAAAGTTCCACTTGGTAAGGCAGTTTCTGCCATGAAATTGAGGTTACTTCCATTATTTTACTTAATAAAGTAAAATATTCTAGTCAAAGTAAATTGTATGTAAAACACACATTTTGGGCTGAATGCAACATTTCTTCCACTTCAATTCATATTAGGGAAACTAATACCAGATAGGATAGGCTACCAGAGATTGGCCGTTGAAAATCAGTTTAAGAGAAGTCAGTGCTCCAGGCATGAGGAGAATTAGGGTTGTCACAAAGGAACCCTGAGTATCTCAACGTCCCTTCTGTTACAGGATCAAATTTAGTAGGTAACATCCTAGGCAGAGAATAGCCCTCACCAAATATGTATTTAATGGCCCTTTGGTTTTGAATTTTTTAGACTACATAAAAGTGAACAATAAGTACGAATTGTTTCTAATGAGTGAAACCATAGAAACAATGAGTCCCTGCCTGGTTTTGGGATGAGGGTTATGCTGGCTTCATAGAATGTGTCTGGTAGTGAACGTTCTCTTTCAATTTCATTGAAGAGTTTGAGAAATATTGGTGTGAGTTCTGTTTTGAAGGCCTTGTAGAATTCTGCAGTGAATCCGTCTGGACCTGGGCATTTCTTGGATGGGAGATTTTTTATTGCCGCTTGTATTTTTCAATACTGGATATGGGTCTGTTTAGAAGGTTTAAATATTCATGGTTGAGTTTGGGGATATGAATTTTTTTCTGGGAAATCATCCATTTCTTCCAAGTTCTCGAATTTGTTGGCATAAAGGTTTGCAAAATAGTCCCTTATTATTTTCTGAATTTCAGTTATTTCTCTGGTGATATTACATGTTTCATCTTTTCTCTTGTTTATTTGAGGGTGCTGCCTTCGTTTTTTGGTCAGGTTTGCCAGGGGTCTGTCTATCTTGCTGATTTTTTTCAAAGATCTAACTCTTCCAATTTCTTGATCTGATGTTTACTATTTAGGGTTCATTTATTTGCCTGCATTGGGATATTGATTATTTTCCCTGTATAGTACATCTTTACGGATTTTTTGCAAAGCAGGTTTTGTGGAGATATATTGATTCAGTTTTTCCTTACTATGGAAGTCTTTTATTTGACCTTCGGCTTTGAATGAGAGTTTAGCTGGGTAAACTATTCTTGGTTGGTAGTTATTTTTATTTAGTGTTTGGTATACCTCATTCCAGGCTCTCCTTGCTTTCATGGTCTCTGCTGAGAAGTCTGTGGTAATTCTGATTGTTTTCCCTTTATATGTGATTGTTTTCTTCTCCCTAACAGCTTTAAGGATTCTTTCCTTGTACTCTACTGATCCTGTTTTGATCACTATGTGTCGGTGGGATGTACTATTCTGGTCTGGTTGGTTTGGGTTCTAAATGCTTCTTGTATCTCTATAGGCCTTTCCTTTTGGATATTTGGGAAGTTCTCAGCTAATATTCTGTTAAATAGGTTGCCTATCCCATTAACTTCTTTCTCCAAGTTTTCCTCAATACCTATGATCCTTAAATTGGGCTTTCTGATTGTATCTTGAATCTCCTTGAGCGATCTGTTTTGTCGATTGGATTGGTTTTGTATTAATTTTTGACCTTTCTCCATAGATTCCAGGGAATCTTCAGCTCCTGAGATTCGATCCTCTGCTTCAGTTAGTCAGGACTGTAGGCTAGTTACTTGATTTTGAATCTCTTTTCCTTCTGACTGGTCTTTCCTGATGATTTCCATGTTATTTCTTAGGTCCTGTATGGACTTCTTTACTTCATTAACTTTATTAATTTGGTTTTGAGTGTTGTCTCTCAAATCTTTTAGCTGGGTAGCTATCTTTTCATTTGACTCTTGAAGTTCATTTGTCTTTCTATTTGTGGATGCCATGAAATTCTCCATTAAGTTTTGCTTTGCCTCCTCTTGGTCTAGAATAATTGACTGAAGAGATTCAAACTTTTCATTTATCATGTTTATCAGTAAACTTTGTAGAGCATTTTGGGGGTCCTCTTCTATGTCTTTGATTGTCTGCTCTGCTTCCTCCTTGTTTTGAGTGGGGGATAAGACTTAATTTTTTGTCATTTATCTTGTGTTCCTTCTGCCCATTTGGATTGGGAATGCCAGTCTACCAGCACCTGTGAACACCGTTTAAGACCCAAAGCAGAGCTTACCAAGCCCTGTTGTGTAAATCTTAGAAGTTCACAATTATATATGGATACCTTTTATACTTGTGTATAAAGGTATATTTGGTGTTCCTAAAGAATACATTTTCAATATAACAACCAATCCTGAGCCCTGTATTGAGTAGTTACTTATTTACTGTTACAACCCTATGAGCAATTCTTGTTCTTATATTAAGTTCCTTTTGGACTGGCTTTCTCTATGAACCCCTTTGTTTCACTCGAATTAAGCGGGGATACCTTCTATCCAATAACCAGGAGTCAATGGGATCTGAAGGACCTAGCAGTAAGTCAGGAGGGTAAGTTAGAGGTAATAAAGAAACTAGAGTAAAATGTATGGGGAGGTGATGATTTTGGTTTAGTTTCAGTGATGTGGAAATATGGAGGAGAGTAGAATCAGTAGAAACAACAAGGTTAAAATGATAGACAGTGGACAGTTAGCAGTAAAGAGTGGAGATACTATTCATAGGAAAGTAATTTTTAAAGAAAGAGAGTACATAGAGAGAAATAAAGAAAAAATACTGGAAGACAGATGCACATAACCGAGAAAATTTTTTAAAAAAATAAAATAAAAAGGAAAAAAAAAAACAGAAAAAGAAAAAAGAAAAAAAATGATCAACAACAAAAACAACCAAAAAAAATGATAGAGCCAACAGGTGAAAATGGGAAACAAAAACAAACCAATGATGTTTCAGAAATGAAAATCTAAGAAAAAAATAAATAAAAATAAAAATGGAAGTTTAAAAAATTTTGAAGACAAAACAAACAAACAAACAAAAAAAGTCCTCCTTGTTTGTAGGACTTTCTCCAGTCTCTGGTTTCCTTGAGATGGTCTGCAGTCTATTCTGCCACTTGGCTGGTTTGACGTGCCTTCCGTTTGCAGGGGTGGATCTGTTCTGACCCTCCTCCACTGTTGGTGCAATCCTGGGTCTCTGTGGTTCGCACAGCTTGCAGGTAGGCCTTGGGTCTCTGTGATGGGGACTTGAGCAGTCTTGGGAACCTTGGCTCCTCTGTCTGCTGTGGGGCCGCTGCCTTTAATGCCTGGCTTTGAATAGGCTGTGGACTCAGCAGGGCGGGGCACCTCTGGCCTGGTTTACCGAGCTGAGAGTCACTTGCCTTGGGGAGGTTCCTCCCTCCTGGGCAGGGCGGCCTTCTGGGTAGAGCTGGGTATGGGATTCAGCTCTGTTTCAGGCTGGGAATTGGGCTTCTAAATGGGACCGTTTATCTGTCTCGGGAAGTTTGTTCTCCCGTGTGGCTGTTCCATGATGTCATAGCTGCTTGCCACTTTTGCTTTTAAATTAGGAATTCTGGCGGGCAGGGCGGGGCACCTCTACCCAAGCTGGGGCCCAGGAAGAGCCTCCCACCTGGGCAGGGGGCTTTCTCCTGGGCAGAGTTGGCTCTCACTAGTTGGTCCCTCTTGCCCTTCTCAAAGATGGCCGCTTTGTCCTCACTTTCCCCAGGCGGGCTTTAGCTCCAGTCTGGTCTGACCCTTTGCCAGTGTCAAAGATGGTGCTTTGCCCTCGCAGTTGGGGGAGGAGCTGCTCTGTGGGCGCAAGTGAGAATGTCTATCGTGGGGTACTCGCGCTGTCCCTGCGATTTCAGACTGTCCATGCTCAGCCTGCGATCTGTATGTACGCTGCTGTCTGGAGAATTTCTCCCTGGTCTCCATTGAGCTGCGTGGGGTGCACAGCATGGTATTGGCGCCCACACTTGCGTGGCGTTGGGACTCCGCCTGGAGCTCGAATCTGTGTTTTCAGACCAGCTAAGTTGATTTTTCCTTCCTGGCCGGAATCCCTGTACTGTTAGAACTTACTTGTGCTGTCTATCTGGTGGTAAAAGTTTCTCTGGGGTAGGAAAACTGCGCTGTTGGAGGGAGCTCAGCTAGGGCGCTGTTGCTCTTCCACCATCTTCTCCCAATCTCTTCATTTTTAATTTTTGAGTGCACAGTAATGACATGTTACATGTTTTCAGTATGAAATCAAAGTTAAAATTCACTTTTGTAAAGAACAAACAAATGAACAGAATTTTATGTACCTTGTACAACAGAATAAAAATATTTGAAAATTTTAGGAATGAGTCTAACAAAGCATGCTCTTTTGAGAGACAATCATAAAAAAAAATTTTGTAGAATGTAAGGAAAATCTAAAACCTACCAAAGTCCAAGCAGAAGATTACAATAGCTCAATAGCTATAGCTATACAAACACATAAGTGAAATGAACTCCAATTCATGGAAAAAAGTGGTTTATCATTGTTGTTGTTATTTTCAACATACCATATGAAATTATGCCCTTTTTCCTTTTGTATTTCTTTCCTGTGGTTTAACCTCTGATAGCACTGTAACTGATTTTAGCACCCTGAGAGGAATATGGGAAGGAGGGTGAAAGGAAAGTAGGAAAAGGAAGTAGGGAGAGAGGGAGGGAGTAAGGAAGGAGTGAGAAGGGGTGGAAGAAGGGGAGAGGGAAGAAAAGAATGGAAAGTTGGAATCATGAGTGATAACATTACTTGTTCTTCAGGATGTAGATGATATAAGAATGCAATTGAAAATCACATTGAAAATATGTATTCTATAAGTCTTCAATTCTAATGGTGATATTAACCTGCCAAAATATACTATGATAGCCAAATTAAATATGAGAAACTTTTTTACAGAAATGTTGTTCATAAGAGTCTCACAATGAAATCTATAAATTTATCTATCAGATTCGAAAAGATAAATACGGAATGTATCAGATGAATCAATTAATTTAAGAAATTACATCAGCATACTACTCTATGAAGGCACTCGGGGCATACTAAAAAGGAAATATTGAAGAAATTGATAAAGTATAGTTAAAAGAACATTTAATTCCCTTTTATGTATTCTCCAGAACAAGGAAAAACAATCATAGTATTGGAAACACAATGCTATTTGCTATAAATATAAAGCATCAATATTCCTCAGAAAAACATAAAATTAAAAAGTACTCTACGTATAATAATGGGACTTGAATTCAATGAACAAAATATGTCTTTCATCTCTCACACCATATCTGTTGCATGCTTGCCACCGTAGTGAATACATACTCTCACCTCTGGTCTTTGATATTTGCATATTTCTGGAGTATTATATACAAAGATATCCTCAATATTCCTTTTTTTATCATCCTCAAGTCTACATTGAAACTTAACTTTCTCAATAAATGATGCACTTAAATTATTAAAAAAATAAAAAGAACACATTGTCCTTAGTTCCTACTGCTAAGATCTCTATTTATCTCCCTCTTTTCAATTTTTCTTTGCTGCTTAAGATAATTTGTCCCATGATACATTTTAGAAACTTACATCATCATCAGTCTGTTTGTTTCCTTTTATCATTCTCTAGAGCATAAGAGCAAGGAAATTTTATTAAATTAACATATTGATAATTGAATGGACATTTA
Organism: Perognathus longimembris pacificus; assembly: GCF_023159225.1. NCBI lineage: Eukaryota > Metazoa > Chordata > Mammalia > Rodentia > Heteromyidae > Perognathus > Perognathus longimembris. The sequence continues at coordinate 10,354,478 of NC_063176.1, read as the reverse complement.
AAACATGTAAGTCTGTCATGACTTCAAAGTTTTTCCCCCCTATAAAGAATATACTTTGGATTATCTACAAGCATTAATTATTAAGTGCTTACAACTTGTGGTCTTGTGTTTTTATAGAAATAGTTCTGAAATGTAAAAGCTATTTTTTATGCTATTTAATACAAACGTCAAATTAATCACTAGCATTGCATAAAGAGGAAAATTTTATTTTGAATAAAGTTCCGGTCTTCTAAGAAACATATTTACCACAGCATGATTATAACTGTGCCACAGAGCATCTCAGAATGTGTAGCAATGGGGTCCAATCCTAGAGAAGCCTCTTTGTGAGCAAAGCATGAATTTCACACATCCAAAGAACAATACTCAGTAACTTTTTGAATAGAAGAAAACTTGGCAGATTTCTGCCTGCTAAAACTGCCAACTCAGACAGCTTGACAGAGTTTAATTGGTTGACTACTCTAGATATTGAAGTGAACAAAAGAAAATTCAGGAATAAAAGGAAATTGGGAATAAAAAGCTGCAATAATAAAAGAAACACATTTCTTCAAGGACTGGAATCATCTAGAGGATTGGTCCAATAATAAGTTAAATTATGGGAGATCAATAGGAGATATTAAAATGTTATAAAATAATAAAAGTTAAAAGTTAGGAGGCGTGAACCAAATTGAAAGCCAGAGAAGGGGACTCTATATAGGTAAGTAATTGTTAACGATGTTAACGATGGTACATGACAGTGAGGGGTGTGGTTCAATTCCATAAGTCCAGTATTTCAGTAGCAGAAGTATGGAATCACAGTTTAAGGCTAATCTAGGAAAAAAAGTTAGAGAGAAGTTATTAAAAAAAAAATAGTAAGCCAGGAAGGTCAGGGTGCATTTGTCATCTCAGTTGTGATTCCTGGAAAAAAACTATTTTTTTTTTTCAGAAAAAAATAAATAACTGAAAATAAAAGAAGACCTTCTTCATGAATTCATGAGTACAGTGTTTTCATAACAATTGTGAAGCCTTCAAAAACAGTAATACAATCAATACTCCCCCAGCACATACACACACACACACACACACACACACACACACACACACACTTATAATGGACACAAACCAGCTGAGTCAGAAATCAAATACTAGCCTAGTAGGAAAAATAATGAGCATCTAAGACTTTCTTTCTTCTCAGATGATATGTCACATTAGCAACAATAATCACAGCAGTAATAGAGTAATAGTAATGTGATAGAAAATGATCTATAATTGAGGCTAGCTGGATGAGTAACAGGAAAGTCAAATGAGCAAATTGTAGCAAAGGGGAACGGTCAGAAGTGACCATTGTAAAAACTATTTATTGCTTTTGTTCTAGAAATGTGTTATTTAGAATTCCACTTTAGGAGCTACTAGGAAAACTCTTATAAGGAAAGGATACTCACACACTTAGAATGCCATTATGAGAAGACTTGGGAGCATGTGATGAGAATTGCATTCAGCTGATAATGCAGATGCATGGGAATGATACAAATAGACCACAAACACGTACATGGGCACACATGTGCACACAATTATGGTAACACATTTTTAAACCTACTGTATTTTGAATCTGAATATGACAAATATCCATGCAGTAAAGGAGGAAAGAAACCTAATTGCAATGGACTAAAATGTCAGAAAGCTTTCTTGTTATTGAAATATGAGGTAAAATAGGAAAATAAGTAAAACACATTTAGTAAAGCCTACCATTAGCACATTTCCAGAGTTCCTTGATTAGAATAATTATATTTTTATCTATATACACACTAAATAAGATGACAGATCAGAGTGTCTTAAAATAACTTGCTCTTACACTTTTTTTTAAAAGATTTCAAATGAATAAAATTGAGTAACAATAGTGGTGACAAAGGTGCTGCAGCCAAATCAATATAGGCCAGAAAGAACAAAACCTAATTGTCACCTCATCTTTCCTATAATAACTTCTACCCTATTATTTTGAAGAACGACTCCTAGTATAGTTCCTTCATGCTCACATTACTACAAAATGCATTTATGCTAAATATTAATAATGTACTTTAATTTTAAAACTCTATGCTTTACTGTATGTTGCTATTAAATATTAAAATTAATCTTTTAAATGTCTTTTTATGATTCTACATGGCAATGTAGGAGCCATACAACAGAAAACATTTCTGTCTCAGGAAATTTCGTACAAAAGTAGGAAAAGCATACACATGGAAAAGCATACACACTAAGACATACATCCCACACTCAATGTATAATTTATTTAGTGCTTAATGTTACAAATGCTACTGTACATGTCATATACACTCTCTCATGCAAACAAATTACCTTAAAAAATAAACTTATAAGTGCATAAAGCGATTCCATACAAGAAAAACATGAAAATGCAGAAGGCATAAATCTATCTTCCAAAATTGTGGTTAAAATGACTTAGAATTTTGATGCATTTAGAGAACTACAACATTCAATTTGAATAGCAAAGACAGAAGTGACTGAAGGGGTGTGTGTGTGTGTGTGTGTGTGTGTGTGTGTGTGTGTGTGTGTACAAGAGAAAGAGAGGGAGGGGGAAGGGGAGGGAGGGAGAGAGGGAGGGAGCTGGGAGAGGGGAGGAGGGAGAGTGGGAGGGAGGGAGAGGGGAGAGGGGAGAAGACTTTTGGTGACGTGCAGCCAATGCAGGTCCGTGAGAAATACAAGAACAAAAACAAAAACAAAAACAAAAAAAAAGGAAAAATGTTTGGTATATTTAATGACATGAATCTTGATTGTTGTTTTCACTGTTATTGTTACTGTATTGTACTTTAAATCCTGATATACAGTGTTATTTGTGTTGCCTTCCAACAAAAACAAGTGAAAATACAGTTTCATTAGTTACATATTTAATTATATTCAAAGACTACCATTTTATTACTGCTCCATATGGCTATCTGATATGAACATTATATTATCTTGCTTAAGACTGGGGAAAAGTAACTGGCATTCTCTCTCATCAAAAGCTCAAATCCAGTCAGGTACTCTCCTGTCTGTAATGCCAGCAACTCTGAAGTCTAAGATCTGCCAACCACAATTTGATGCCAACCAGAACAGAAAAGTCCATGAGACTATTATCTCCAACAAACTACAGAAAAGGTCCGAAGTAGTGCTGTGGCTGAGGGGGTATAGTGCTGGTCTTGAGCACAAAGAGGCTGAGGAGCAACACCCAGGCACTAAGTTCAAGCCCCAGGACTGGCAGAAACAAAACAAAACAAAATGCATTCCTCTGCTGGACTCCACAAAGAAGAACCCATGATATCTGTGGTCACATGGAAATAATTTATGGAATCAGTTTCATTTTGGTTGGAAACAACTTCTATTTTTTTTCCCCCAAAAAACTTCTGATGAGGATTCAGCCTGTTGGAGACTTCCATTGTGTTCTCAGAAAATCAATGGAAAAGGACTTAGGTTAGCTTTACTTCAACACCTTAAATACTTCAACACATCATACACAGTGGGTTACCACTAAGTTTGTTGCAATTTCTTATGTAACAATAAAAAATGAATTCAGCAGCAAACACAAGGTACTGTTTCTTTTTAAATAATAAGAGGGGAATGTGGCTTAGCTGTAGAATGTTTGCTTAGCATGCAAGAAGCCCTGAGTTCGATTCTTCAGCACTGCATAAACAGAAAAAGCCAGAAGTGGCGCTGTGGCTTGAGAGGTAGAGTGCTAGCCTTGAGCAAAAAGAAGACAGGGACAGTGCTCAGACCCTAAGTCCCAAGCCCCAGGACTGGCAAAAAAAAAAAAAGACATTAAACTGACTAAAGCATGATGGAGTCATATATATTTAAACCTATTTTAATTAACCAAACTGAATTTGAAATATCATAGGTTAAAAAAAAACTGGTAAATAAATGAACAGATAATCCTATATAATTCTAAATTACCAATTTAATTAATCATAAAAATGTCCTCTCTTTTTCAACACCATACAGAAAATAGCTTTGAAGTAACTGGTGAACTTGTTTCACAAACCTCTTCTGTATAGAAATCCAACCTCTTAAATTCAGCTGACTTACTGAATGAAATGTAACTGGATTCTAAAATCACAAGTAACAGGCAATTAGATCTTTAAATTCATGATGTGTCATTAAGAATGGTTTTTTAAATGCTATACCTGAATTTAGATCAAAAAGAGTAAATAACTTTCATAAGAGGGTTCAACAACTGTATTCCTTTTGTGTAACATGGAATATGAGGTTATTATTTTTTCCTGCTACTTTTTAACGAGCTGTATTTCTAAGTGTTTGTTTTTTCTATCTAAGAAATGCAAGTTATTTTATTTAAGTATCTAGAAATCTAAATATAGTATAGGTACTTGTAAATAAAGGTTAATATAGTACTTATAAAAAACACAATCAAGAACCGCAAATACATTTGGACAATATGGATAAGATGTCTATGTTGTTAGAATTTGTGTAACTGCAAGCAATTCTAAGGTAGTCAAGTTATAAAGAAAAAACAGGTTATTTTTGCTCTTACTTCATTAGTTTCCATCCAGAATAAATTTACCAGGTAGCTCTCAGGCCCGTGTTAAAGCTTAGTATCTTTATGTGGAAGCGTAAAGCTATGTAACTTCTTAGCCAACAAGAGAAATAATGAAAGAGGTCCCATCATCTCCTTTGAGAGAGGTCACATTTCCAGTGACTGGAAGGTCTCACACTGGGGGCCTCAGAGCACCATCCTGAGTATTACCCTTTTAGCATATAGAATTTTAGGGATTACTTAATATGCAAGCTATAGAACTATTACAGAAATATGATCATTGGGGAATTTTCTGCACATGAATTATAACATCTCTTTAGGTTACATGAAACTACACACAAAAGCTTTGTTTGGCCACATTTTACTCAAAGGATTTAAATTCATAAAAAAAAAAAAGAATCCAGTTTTAATCTCGTTTCTCCTAACTTACTTTTATTTACCTTATTTGATTTGGGTGTACCTGGATTGAACTGTGGAAAGTTAAATATTTTATGTGAAGTATGTTAACTCCAAGTTGTAAGGACCCCAGGAGAGTGTGGAATAATAAATGACAACATTTCTTCCTTGTTAGCCTCTCCTCTCTATGGTTACTGAATAGCATGCTGAGTATCCAAAGACTGTGTGTGTTTGTGTGAAAAGGAAGCCAGATACTAGAGAGCCAACTTCAATCTGACTTCAGAAGGCCTCTTGCTGTGCCATCCTGACAATTAAATCACCATATTCCCTTGGTGAGCTACCTGGAACACAGCAGTACCAAGAAAAGAAAATTGAATTTATCTTGTTTTTTACTGTATTCTTGGGAAGCTTTTGAAGAGATTTTAAAGGACTGATTTTTAATGACTGAGTGATTGTGCTTGTTTTGCTCTTACATTTCCTGTAAGTGAAATTCCCAACAATGCATATTGCATATTTTACTCAACTGAATCAATCTCATTGGAACTGAAATTGAATAACCTTCTTGAGAAAATACTGAAAATAAATACAAAATAAACATTGACAACTGTCCATACAGCATTAGAAATTGTTGTAGTATTAATCAGATTTAGTGACTTCCCAGGATGGGAATGCAGTGTCAAAGATCCACAAAGAAGTCAAGGCAAGTAATAATGGCAAAATAATATGCATTAAAGCTTACAGATTCAAACTTTAACTATGACTACAGGAAAATCTATACTAGGTCTACATGTATTACTACCTCGTAAGAAACAGTAAACATTTAGCCTATAAAAGCTTTTTCAACTATGAAAAGAGCCAACTACTTTTAAAAATTAGGTTAAACCTAACGCATTTCTATTCAAATAACAATAAAATATCACTAAGACTGATCATTTTAGTAATGACGCAGTATGTGTTGTAGATTTTTCTAAGGCTATTCAAATTGATTCATTTACAAATTCTTTTTAAATATCTAATGGAAATACACAATTCAAAGAAAATAGCAATATAGGTTCCTCTCAACTTACAATGGTTAAAATTACAACTTTGGTGCCTTATAACAGTGTAAAGGGATACATCATACTTCAAAATTCAGGAGAAAATGCCACAGCTCCCATGTAATCTTGAGTAGTTTACCAATGCTCCACAAGGATGGTGTTGTTTAGCTGTGATGTATAGGAGCCTAGGTGTATTAAATGCAGTCAACTTGCATTGGAATTATCAGGATATAAAACTATTGGTTTTCTAAGAGCATCTTATCTTTAAAACCAAATGTATAAGCATAATTTGTGTCCAATTTTTTTCCAAGAGATCACTTGGTCATAAGTACATTTCTTCTAAAAAATTACATATTTACTATGTGTAGATTCTTCTAGTCTATACTGATTGAGTTCAAGAAATGTCACCCCTCAAATATGATACTTTGGAATGCTGATTATTTTAAGCTAAGGATACTAAGGGAGCAGTAAATGTAGATAACGTTTCACTGAGCTCCATCTCTGGCACAAGGTTTCTCTGAAGTCCACCTATCATCCTCAATTTCTCTGTCACTGAAAACTAGCTTGGTTGTTTGTCCCCCAAACCCTGGCATCTTATTAACCATGAGTACTTGATCCTTCAGGTAAGTAGGAAAAGTGGTTAAAAGTCAAACTTTAGTTTCCAGTCATGTTTCAGTTTTAAATAGAACAATGAGACAATAAATTATTCCTAAATGTATGACTTAAAATGACCCATCACATTTAAAGGGTTTTCAATTGATTGTTTTAAGTCATGAATTCTTCATTCAGAATGTATTTATTAGAAAGAGCATACTGCCATAATATTTCAGTGAGAGGAACTTTACAGGACTCACAGAGAAGATGAGGGGAAACAATTTAGGTGAAGAAGACCTGTAGTCAGACAATATCAGACTATTTGATAGTGCTGGAAAGTCTGGCCAGCACTCTGAATATAAAAAAAATGTTCTTGAGGCCAGGTATGCTCACACAGCCTTGAAAATCTATCTATCTATCTATCTATCTATCTATCTATCTATCTATCTATCTATCTATCTATCTATCTATCTGTCTGTCTGTCTGTCTGTCTGTCTGTCTATCTATCTATATCTATCTATCTATAGATAGATATATAGATTATATATATATATACATATATATATATATTTATGAGCTAGAGACAGGAGGAGCTCAGCTAAAGGCCAGCCGTAACAAAAGTTAGAAAGACCTAATCTCTATCTCTAAAACATGTCATGTGTGGGATGGTCCCAGACACAGAAAGAGTCCAAAGCTACCCCTGGCGAAATTCCTTCAAACAGTCTGTATCTGCAAAACTAACTTCAAAGTAATTAGGGTGTGTTGTTCAAGTTGTAGGGTGATTGCATAGCAAATTCAAAGACCTGAGTTCAATCTTCAAGAAAGAGAGACAGAGACAAAGACGTAGACAGAGACAGAGACAGAGATATAGACAGACAGACAGACAGACAGGCAGACAGGCAGAGACAGAGACAGAGACAGAGAAAGAAACAGAAACAGAGAAGAGAGACAAAGAGGACTGCAAGGAAGGAAAAAAAGGATGGAGGGAGTGAGGGAAGGAAGGAAGGAGGGAAGGAAGGAAGGAAGGAGGGAAGGAAGGAAGGAAGGAAGGAAGGGAGGGAGGGAGGGAGGGAGGGAGGGAGGGAGGGAGGGAGGGAGGGAGGAAGGAAGGAAGGAAAAACAGGGGAGAGAAAGAAAAATAGAAAAGCAAAGCAAAAAGAATACATTAACAGATGGAGAGGGAGACATCAAAACAGGAAGTACAAAGCATTACATGGTTTATTTGACAGTTTCCAGTCCATGTGCACTCGTCATAGAGGACAAAAGTATGTGGAAAGGGATCCTGACGAAGTAGCTGCAGGGCCCATCACTTGATGTAAAAGGCGGTCCAGCAAGTGGATGCTCCTGGTACATGGTCCCATCCAGCACCCCATTCAGCTAAACTCATCCCACGAGGCACCCACCCTATTCCACTGTCTAATAGTGGGAGCAAAGTAAATAGCTATTTTAACCCACTTAGTTAGGAGCGTAGTGTTTATTTTTCTGAACGCAGAAATAAATAACCAGAACCTAATGATTGTTTTCCCTAGTAACTATAATTTAAATGGATCACTCCATTAATTTTTTTAATTGCAGAAAATAAGTTGAATAATGGTTGCAAAAGTGCCATTTAAGATTATGAAAATTTCTAGACCATTAATACCATTTAGATTGAACAGCTGGATAATTAGATTTCTAGAATTGTTTTTTATATTCCTGAATAATTTACTTATCCATAGAATTATTCTTTGTTAAGATTTTAATCTCTGTATATGTTTCCTTTTATTGAAGGAAGGACTAATTATGTATTAGTAAATCTTCCAGGAAATGCAACCGAATGTAAACATATGAAATCCTATATGTATTTTTGTGATATCATTTGTTCTTAGTCTTTGAATACATTTGGTTGCCATCTTGTATCCATTTTTTAAAGATGAGTTTATTTTCACAACATGGGCCATTCCTTTGTAGTCATTTTATCTCTTTGTCTAGTAGTTTTAGATTTTTTTTTTTCAGTGTAACTACAACTAAGTAGGGATACATTACTCGTGCTTTTTCCTTTTTATACCCTTCATGCATTTTTAACTTGAAGACTTGGAAAATTCTTTGTTATGAAATTTTGAAGCATTTCCACTCTATATAAGTTTTCTATTTCCTATTTTCTATTTCCTGTTTTCCTGGTTAATTGTTCAGTGTATCCTGCTCATTCACTGCATCTCTGTTTCTGTTCAGTGAGGACAGTATTATGCTCTACGAAGTTTAATTTTTATCTTGGTTATTCTGTTTCAGTGTTGAAGATCTGGACTTTGATTTTAATATTCATCAGTAATCCTTTCCTCTGTTTAATAATCGCTTTCTATTTTGAAGAAGGCTATTTTTTTAATCTATTTCTCTATTAGGATCTTAAATTTGCTTTCAAATCCTATTTCAGACTTATTCTAATATTTGGATTTTATTCTTAAATATTGAATTGTCTGACTCATATGAGAAATCTCCATGACTCCCTCCTTTCTTCTCCTTCATTTCTTTCTCTTTTACCTCCTTTCCTCATATTTTCGTAATTTTACCTTTTAAGTAGTTGTGTTATTTCAACATGTCACAACTTTCTTTATATGATTGTTATATATTTACCTCCAACCAACCTTGTGGACCCTAACCAAAATCTAGAGTTATATTGGCTCAAATGTATAATATTCTAGCGTACTCTAGAGAAAGTTATTGATTTGACTTAGCACTCTTTTAACAAACTACCTAGGATGTTTTATTGATTCCTTCTTCTCTCTACCCCCCCCCCCCCACCTCCATCCTGGGGCTTGCAGTCAGGGCCTGAGCACTTTCTCTGGCTTCTTTTTGCTCAAGACTAGCACTCTACCTCTTGAGCCACAGTGTCTCTTCTGGCTTTTTCTGTTTATGTGGTGCTGAGGAATCCAACCCAATGCTTCATGTATAGGAGGCAAGCACTTTAACTCTAAGCCACATTCTCAGGCCCTCCCCCCACTTTTTTTTTAAATCAAGGCAACAACTTTATAAAAACTATAACTCCTAAAAAATATCCAAAGCTCTTTTAGTCTTCTTTTTGTGGGTGAGGAAGCAAAGTCCAGTTCTCATTTCTATGCCATCTAGTTCTTTTCGTCTGTCCAAGTTATTGGCAGGAACTCAAATGTGATAATATTTCTGTTTTCTTGAACCCTTCAGACCTGCATACCCCTGCTATTAGCACTAACTTATGGAATATCTTTTATATTTACTTTAGGTTTGTTATGTTTGGAAGCAAAGTAAATGGATGCATAGATTTTGAATACCATCTTGAACAGAAATCCCCTAAGAAATCCCAATTGCTCCCCTTCTCAACCCTCTGAATTCTCCACATCAAAGGCAAGACTCTAAATATGAGGCAACACATATATTTTCTGACATCTGCATGCTCAAAGGGAATTTTTGATAGGGAATATATTAAGGAAAAAATCAATGAAAAGGAAAGAATTTACAACCAGTTATTGAATATATGAAGTTTACTATATTAAAGTCACACAATGGGTAATAATGATAAACTATGCTCTAAAACAGTTTTTATTACCTACTTTCAACAAAACAGACAGTAGATATTAAAAAGTTGAAATAAGAAGTACATTTTGCAATATGACTAATCTCTGTCTTCTGTATACAAATCCTGCTGTGCAGGGCAGGTTGTGTTCCACTATGTTTTTTAATATTAAGCACAGATAGTCATCATCCTTTTCTTTTCAAACTAGAATGGCTCTATAATATTGCTCTTTCGCTCACTACCTGTGTTTCTGTACTAGATTTGTAAGGATTTTTTAAAACCAATTTTGATGGAAAATGACACTACAAAATATGGGTCTGAATCTAAAAATTATTCTCCACTGACAAAGTAATATAGATGAGATTTACATTTTTGTAACTCGAGTTTTAGGCTACAGGCACAAGTTCAGAGATTCCATATGTGAGGTCTAAAAACTCACCTCAAAACAACCAACAGAGATATCAATAGTATCAACATAGACAATTAAAATGTCTGTTTCGTTTTTTGTTTGTTTGTTTTTAGTTTGTTTGTTTTTGGTAAGTGCAGCGATTTTGTTTTGTCATGTAATTTTAACCATTATCATTTTAGACTTGCAGAAACCTAAGTTATGTATCAATCTATAATGACCCCCAAAATGGTCTCTTTGCAATTTCTTGCAATAATCAGTGAATTAAAACAGTACCATTTTTGTTCTATTTTTTTTAATGCAACTAAGATATAAAAAGAGAATAACAAGTACCCTTTAGAGATAGGGGTTATCCTTTCACCTTGGTTTTATCATTTTTTATTTCTATTTAATGTTTTCCAGTTGCCTAGCATATACAATATGCCTGGACAAACTTTTAATGACTATGTTCGCAAGAAGCTTCCATCCTGTCATTTGTGTCCCTTTCTATCCTGTCACCATGGTCTATTGTACGGAGTGCTCCACTGAGAATTCCAAAACACTGGGTGGCGCTAAATACCCACAGAAAACTATTTATTTAGCACGAATGTATGTTTTCTTAGCTTGATTTTTGCAGACCTGATATCAACTATCAGTGGAGGTTCTTCTGTGAGCCTTTCTGATATTCCACTCACACAAACATCTGGTGTGAACTGGCCTGTTAGCAAAGAAATGTCAACCATGTTGCTTCAGTGAGGTAACATGTTCATGATAAAAGCCTGATGACAAATGAGAAGGCAATAAAATCACTTGACTGAGGGACCTTTTTTTTCCTTCATGTGTGATGACTGCAGTTATTTGTTGGAATGAAGCATTAAATAAATTACCAATTTTCTTAGCCTGTGGATTTTAAAGGGCCATCACATTTTCTACAACCGGACTGCAGTTGTGATGTAGTAAAGAATCCATTGTAATGTGGTAATTATTTAATTTTTCTACCTACATCTCTGACAGTCAGCCACATTTACCGAGCTTTCCTTTCTCAACCCCAAGAAAGTTGGATGCAAAGTTGTTTATAGTAAACATAATAAAGGATTGAAGGGATGTTAGCAGAATATATTTTGTTCATATTTATTATTTTTAAGGAGTTGTAAAAGGGATTTTAGTTCAACATCTCATCTGTATATGCATATTGGTCAATTGGTCAATATAATCTTTCAAACAAAATCATTCTACCGCATCTCCACTAACCCATCCATCTCTCCAATTTACTTGGTTCCATTTTTGCATATGTACAGTGAATAAGATGACTGCACAGTATTTATTATTGTGATTGAAGACAAGGAAAGTATGAAATATTTTCTAAGTATTACAACATATGACCAAAATATTAACATAATATAAAGCACACTCCTAAGAAAAGGACTTCCCAATTTTGTTATGAATCTTACATAATTAACATAATTTTAATATTGTTAAGTAAGAAATTATGTTAGCATATCTATTACTCGTCCATCCCACCTCCCACTTATAATCTACATTGAGAATAAGAGTTATTTCACACATTCAGGTTCTTTTTACCTCTATGAAGCACATTTATGTGGTGACAGATTCTATTCCATTTGAATAGTTTCCCTTTATGCAGTTTGTATATATCATCTAAAAGAGAGTTTTATACCTTTCTCTTAATATAAAGACTTAACTACTTTTATGTATGTGTTTAAAGTATCTTTAAGTAGTTTTACAAAGGAGTTGGCATTTAATAAAGAAGTTTATGAATACAATATATCTTCATCAATATCACCCCTTTCAGCAACCTCAGCCACTTTCCCTATTCCCCTTTTCCCGCACTCTGCTTAATCTTGTAGAAAATGAATTGAACTTTGACTGCACTCCCGTCCTCTGCTCCTCTATAGTCATCTACTCCTTTCCTCTAGACTCTGCCCCACCTCTTCCAAGTCTTATCAATAGCAAGATAATACTCCATACCATGAGGATGTCATAAAATCATCATTTTCCTAATTTGATTTTCAGGATTGTGATTGTTTCAGTTACCTTTATCACTAAGAAAGTTACAGCAAACATTTTGAGCAGACATGTTTACTCATACATGTATTTGTATAGGACAAATCTTGGACAGCAAATTTCAGAGACAAAACTGAAAGCACATTTGTCTCAGACATTGACTAGACTTCCATTCCCTCCAGCAGTGAAGTAGAGTGGCTTGCTGGAAATCTTCCTATCAACATGTTTCCCCTCATATTTGGAGGGTGGGACCCTAGATTTGTGCTACCTTCACTATTAATTTTATGTGAAATTGTTTATTATTTTACGTTTTGTGAGAATTTGTGAATACTCATTTCTTAACTGCATATACACATCATCTTTGCACATCTTCATAATTCAATGCTGCTTCTCTATGGCATTGTAAAAGACATGTACACCCTGTATAATCACTTCCTGCTAATTACAGACCCCCACACAGACATCTCCCAACAAGTCTATCAGCATTTCTTATGCCACTTTCCAAGAGAAAGCTTTATTATTAATTATATCTATCAGGGTTTTGGTTGCGTTGTGAAACTCCTCACTGTATATATCTTAACAAAGCATTGAGTACCTCAACTTTCCATGTTGTGTTTTACGTAATATAACTTCCTTCAATGTTTCCACTACTGTGTATTACTTGACAAAGCATTGTTTACCTCCAAGTTGCCAACATGGCTGTGTTTCCCTCTCACTAGCACTGTCATAGTTTTGATTTTTGTATTTCTAAAACTCAAATCTGTTTAGGAAAAAATAAAGTCAGACTCCTTTTTCTCAAATCAATAGAAAAATTCCAAACTATGAATTAAAAATTTTGTCCTTTTCCCATGGATTTGAAGCCTCACACTCACTAAAAATTTAAGAAATCTTTCCTGAGTTTCAGGACAAGTCTTCTTTACTTTTTCGGGTTTTATTGTTGTCAGTTATAATTAATGAAGACACTAATAACATTCATAGGCCATGTAAAAAATATATTTGCTTACATACGAATCTCATTTTTACATTATAATACAACAGAGTTAGCCTAAACTTGATTAATGGTCTTCCAAAAAATAGTAATTTGTGTGTGCACACAATGGAATCCTCATTTTGAGGCTTAAGGTATGTGAAAGAATTCAGTTTTCACATTACAAATGGACCTGTAAGACATCACAGTACCTAAGGCAGGCCAGGAAAACAAAAACAAAGACTTCATGATTTCACTTATATGTGCTATGTAAACACTGAACACACGGAGCACAGCCGACTTGTGGTTGGCAAAGTGGAACCTAGCAAAAAAGGGATGCTGCTAGACCAACACATACATATGTATATACACACATATAATCAGAAATAGTTGATATAATAATTCAGTAATTAACTTCATGAAGTCATTCCACACATCATACATATATCAAAACTTTAATATCAAATAAGGAAGTAGGTTTTAAAAGTTCAACTAATTATATTTAAGTATTTTTCATATTTTGTAATGTAACTCTCTTTAGTACCACCAATTTATGATTTTCGTTGAAGGATTTAAGAGTGGCTTGCCTGAACCTAAGATTGAACAGTTATAAATTGAGTTAGGTGTGAAACAATTTACGTTGACAAGGAAAAGTCATGCTTCTAGTAGTTTTGTAATTATTGGGCTCTACTTCAGTGAGCACACTGAATGGTGACTTTAGAGCTTGACTTTAATTTTAGCAGGCGAGGCCAGACAAACTACACAGTACTAATGTAGATCAATCTTTCTTAGACTAGATAGTTTGCCTTCTGAGACATTTTCTAAAGATAGCATTTTATGGTCGTTGTTCAGCCCATTTAGAATACCTTTAAGAGTAGAGACAGTTCATATGTGATTCTAGATAACAGTGCAACACTTACAAGGTTATAATGTGAGATGCTATGAAATATTTTTACTCACAACCTTTCTACATCCTATGTGCAGCATTATATCTCATATCAAGTAATTTTCTGACTCTCCAACCCCAGCTGAGTGTCCTGAAATTCAATTCTGTTTTGCCACTCACTACAGGAAACACAGAACCCGCTATTTAATGAGTCTCACAAGACAAGACTGCATCTCCACCTCAGGTTTCAGTAACAAATTCTCTTGCACTTCCTGTACACCAAGAACTTCCACAACTTTCTCCTCTGGTTGAGTGATTTGCTGGAAAAACTTGTAGAACTCTTACTACTTAAAGAAAAATTAAAAAAAAAATAGAACAAACTTGGGTGAAATACATTGTAAAAATTGCTTGATAAATGGCTTTTAATTTTCTATTTATATTGTAGTCAATAGTTAAATATATGAGGTTTCAATTATTCAGGTAATGTGTTCTCATGATACATTGGATATAGAATTAATAGAGCTTAAATATTACTCAGTAAAATATTTTGGATTGCTAAAATGAAGTTATGTATGTTGAATTAAATACTAGCTAAAAAGATTAAAAAAACTGTAGAACCCAAGGAGGAGATTTGTTTAACTGCTTTTAGCTAATCAAAAAAAAAGAGATCATACTAAAAAATGCTCAAATGGATGAAGAACATAGGGCAAGGTATTTTAAGTCTTTTAGACTCTATCTGGGTCCACTTGCTCTATTAACCTTGCTCTATTCACCAAACAGATAGCCCTCCCAATCTCATTGTCTAATTGCTTTAAGTTTCATTGAATGGCAAATTCTTTATGAAGTTCATACACTTTTAAGTCCCTTTTCCTCATTAGACTTGGAGAGTGAATGAAAATCTCAACACGCTTGTCATTCCTTGGGTTTTGTAGCAATAAGACCCTAACCTAAGCCTCTCAGGACCCTCAAGTATCACCAGTCAGTACCAACCAGGTACAGACAAGAGATCCTAGTAAATAAACCTGTCAAGACATCCTAAGCTTTTTCTTGCTCTGATTCAGGAACCAGAGGCAAAGAACAAATAGTTCATAGTATATCATGGATTCATGCACAAATAAAGGAAATGTGACTTTGTAGTAATGGATGCCAGTTTCTAGCAGAATCTTACTATGAGTTCTGGGCTGGCCTCTAATTCATGTTCCTCCTGCATCAGTCTCCCTGGATCTGGAATTGTAGATGTGCACTACCATAGCTGGCTCTAACATCAATGTTTGCATGAGGAAAGTTGCATCATTTTTACACAAATTTGCATAATACTTAAAATATTACAAACAGTAAAACATTGCATCAAATTCTTACAAAAAATAGATCATAATGAAAACAATGAATTGATCTTCATGTAAAAATATATTGATAAAACCACAAAATCTACCTAAGCAATGTTAAATTGTTTTTCAACTATAGAACATTCATACACATTTATTAAGACAATGGACTACAAACCTGTCATTATACATACTTCAGTGATTCCTAATTAAGTGTTTCCTTCACTTTGAATTTTGTTTGTGCATCATTGGTTGCCATTAAGCTCCACATTTTAAAGAACAGAAATGACAAAGAGGCTATGAGGTAAAAATCAAGTCATATACAGTATTATTTTTATTGTGCTCAATCCATTATTTTAAAAAAATAATTGAAAAGTGAAATATACCATAGGAGTGATTTTTCACTATAGATATTGTAATCTACATCTAATATCTAATAACATTAGGCATGACAGAATCCATACACAAGTCTTTCAAATATCATTAGGTAATTTTTATATTCTACATATAGTATATAGCTATCACTTTAGAAACTTTCATATCTGCACTTCAGAGAGCTCCTTATAAAATACTCATTTTCATGCTATTAACATTTAAGTTAATATTTCTTTGGAACAGTATCCCTCCTAGCCATTTGTATCTCTGTAGACAATTAAGCTGGAACATGGCAAAGCTAAATGATTTTAATCTACAAAATACTCATTTAAATTTACAATCATTTTTTCCATAAGGATTAAATGCATGATTGATTATTACAATATTTATATTAATTAAACCATAGTAAATTTGTTCTGACAATAAGATTATAATATTTATTTGTCGAGAGTTTGTTTATTTATAATTTGATTACAAGCACAGATTTTAATATAGGACAGCATACCTAATCTTCTCATTAATGTTCACTATGGTGAAGATAACGATAAGGAAGTTGTGACCCTGTGGCTCACACCTGTACTCTTATCTAGATAAGAAGCTGGGACTTATAACATCAAGATTTGAAGCCAGACTAGGAAATCTGTGAGATTCCTCCTCTGGATGACCAGCAAAATGCTGCACTAGAGGTGTGATTCCAATGGTAAAGGACCAACAATAAGAAAGCCATGTGTGAAAACTTGAGTTGAATGCACAGTACCAGTCTTGTCCCCCATGGTATTATAAATAGACTTGCATATTTCTATATGTATGATCAGATTTTAAGACACTCAAAAGCCATGTGCTTGATGAAACATGGCTCCTTTGTGAACATGGTGAAGAATTTCTTCTTGATGTGGTTGCAGTTTTCTTCTTTCTGCAAATAAGGAAAGAATGGCTGGTTAGGAGAGAGCTGGTAGATTATTAGGACTACCTTGAAATAACTTTGATAGCGCTACACCTTGCTTTCATATTTAAATACGTAATATCTTCTTTGGTTATTGGAAAATGTTCCATTTTTAATACACACACACAAAAGAATGATGGAACATATAGCAGAATGATGTCCACTCTTTTCAAAAACCATTGCTCTACAAAGAGTTAATGTGCTCATAATGTTTAGAGAGTTGTGTTGCTTGATTGACCCACCTTGTAAAGGCTAGAGAAAATCTGACCTGTCACATGAAGTTCCTTGGGTGACTGGGACTTAGTATGCTGATAGAACAGAAGATAATTTGTATCTGAACGATTTCTAAGCATTACCATACGAAGAGTCACAGCCATATTCTTTAGGTGATTTAATTTCAATTGAAAAGTTCATGACAGAACCTGAATAAGTGTCTTTGGGCCAACCTCAAGTTCCTTCTCCTTTAGCTTGTATTTTTCACATGCTGCATTTCAAGATTTGCTAGTGTTCCACTCCAGAGAGACACAGCTTCACTGAGTGCCAGTGGGACGTCTGTTTTTAAGTCTGTTTACAGAATCTGGTATTTGCCTGCAAAGGAGAAGGTTGAAAGCTTAAAGTCATATGTAATTTGACTTTCTTAATGTTATCAAATGGAGTTTCAAAATCTCTAAAACAATGAGCTCTCCCTTCTGTTTTCATTTTTATCCCATCCAACACCAATAAAAAGAAAATTAATGCATATTTGTTAGAGTCTGTATGTTTATCTTAAAAAAAGAAAAAGAAAAATTGACTCTATTTTGGACCTGTAATGCCTCCCAAAGGCTAATGAGTTAAAGGAATGGTCCTCACCTGCAGTGCTATTAGAAGATGGAGGAAATTTCAGAAGGTGGGCTGCCTGGGCGGTAGCCGGCTGTGTGTAGGTTGTTCCTGTCCTTTCCTCTGGGCACCATAAAGCTAACAACTTGGTCTCACAATGCTCCTCACTGAGATGTGCTACCTCACAGAGCTAAGTAATCATGGACTAAAACTCTGAAACTCACTCAAAATAAATACATTCTTTCTCTATAGCTTTTAGATGTAGATTAAATACTTGGAGGGGTTTGAATAAGATTATTTGTGGCAAGTAGTAAGCACTCTCTATGTAATTATTGTTATCTCATGAAAAAATCATTTACAGAAAATCGATTCTAAGCGCTGAAGACGTGATTCAGTGGGTAGAACGCTAGCCGAGGAGTGAAAGCATCAGGCAGAGAGTTCAAGTTCATCTTAGACATTAAAAAAAAAAAAAAAAGAAAAGAAAAATCAATTCTAGAGGAAAGCTTTAACCAGTTTTCAGTATATTCAAGTGGGCATAAATCAAGAAAGGCATTTGGAATTTGTCTTAATGACATTCCCATTTCTTTATTATTTTTAAATTTAATTTTATTGTAAAGTAATGTTCAGAGGGGTGAGAGATACATATGAAAGGTAATGAGTACATTTCTTTTCAGACGTGTTACCTCCTTCATTTTTCTCTACCTTCCCTCCTCCCTAAGTCTACCCCCATTGTACAGTTAATTTCCAACATAGTGTCTTGTGAGTATCAGTGTTTGGTTCATCTTTTCTCCTTTGTCTCACCATTTTAATGTTCCCCTTGCCTACCCTAGTTCAGCCCCTCAGTAGATGAAAGAATGAAGAAAATGGTGTATGTTTACAAAATGCAATGCTTTAGTATTTTATCAAAAAAGAATACATGTTGAATTACTGTTAATTAATTGTGAGTGCTAAATTATTTAGCTAATCAAACACGAAATGGATTTTAATTTCGATGATATCATTCCCAGATTTTATTCAAATGTAGTTGTAATTAAAACAAATTTAGAGTTAACTGGGGTAGCTGAAAAAACTTTAGAGAAAATGAAAATAGGGAAATATTGGAAAGAAAACATCAATATGAACAAGTCAGAAATTTCAGCTATAAACTGAGTTTGTTGTACATTCCTCATGCTTTAGACTTCTGTAAACTGTCATCCACTTAGATTTTCAATTGGACAGAAATTTATCTTCAAGATTACAGCAATAAAGAGATATATAGATGAGTTTTTATTGAGGAAATTTTCTCAAGTTTCATATAGGTTCTTGGTACTAAATAAAACATGAGTATTATTAAGTCTTATACAAGGAAAAACAGGAAGCTACCATCAGACTTAAGTGGCTAATAATGCAATATTAAATTATTGAGAAGGAATTTTGGATCCACTAAACTGAGGATGTTTATTCATTCATGTAACAAATGATTCTGGTGTTGTTTTATGTACTGAATGTAGCTTAAGATGCTAGAGATAGAGGTTAAAAACTAATATTTTACTTGGAGCTGATGATTTAGCAGGGGAATTTTACAATAAACAAGGAAGCAAGTAATATGATTTTAGATAGCGATCACGTCATGAAGGAAATAGAAGAATTAAGAGATTCAGTATGATTAATGGGTATAATCACTGCAAAGAATGAAGGTCTCTTGAGGGGAAAAAAATAAAACAAAACAAAACAGAGTGTGTAGAGATGAAGGAAAAGAAGCCTGCACTTGAAGGGCAGGAGTCAGAGGAGAAACAAGTGATACCCTTAGAGAAAATGAGTTTGGCAGGTCGGAAGAAATAGAAAGAAACTGTGAATACCTCAAACTGTATGAGAATAAAAGTTATGTAACTGGAGGGTCAAAATGAAATAGAAATGTATCTTATATAATAATGGCAGAAAACAAATTACAGTGAAGGCCACAACATTAGAATTTACTGGTTGGTAATTCAATGGTAAAAACATAATTTTGAAGCTGGTAAGATTTTGAATAAGTCCATAATTGCCAAAATGATAGTGTGGTGATTTTCCCTAAGTGATGACAGGAGATAATGAGAGATGTAGGGTCGCAAGTCTTCACTGACAGAAGGATGTGAGGAGTCCGAGAAAGACAACTCAAAGATGGTTCCATAGATTTAGAACAAAGAAAGTAGGCAAAATGATGCTATTGTTTGAAGAAATATAAGTGAATGTAGCTATGTATGATTGAGGCTACATTATACATGCACACACACACACACACACACACATGCAATGTGATTTTACATATCCTTTAGAAAGAATATTACTGTATCATTTGTGAAGGAATAGAAAGACTAGGAAACCCAAGGTGTAATGTATGAAGCTGTAACCTCTTTGACAATAAATAAGTGTGAAAAAATGAAACAAAAATAAAGTAAGTCAGGCCCAAAGATACAAAGGAGACATGTTTTCTCTTATATGTGGAAACAAGATTTACCTTATAAACTTATAAGTGAATATGTCAGGTGGTATGCAATTGTGTACAAATGTATTAACTGAAATGTAGTGGATTCAAGTGAGATTTTAAATAGTTTCATTCGTATGAAAAGCAAAATAGAAGTTCAGCAAAATAAAACACCTGGGAGGAGGTACTAGAAATGGATCAAGGGGGAAGGGGAAGAAAAATGAAGAGGGGAAAAGGGGGACAGAATCACTCATATATATATATATATATATATGTATATATATATATGTATATATACATATATTTAAGAATACAAGGGAAAGTGTGAGTTGGGGAGGGATAGGTGTGAATGTTAGCAGGGTGACATTGATCAATATATATTTATGAACTAGTTTGCTAAATAGCAATTCCTTTGTACAATTTCTTCTTGGAAATAATATAAAGGAAGAAATGAAAAAATAATACGATTATGATGATAAAATGTAAGACCAGGTTATGCCTGAGAGTACAAAGGATAAGATCATAGTCATATCTTTCTCAGTTTTCCAAAGAATAGTCGTTCTCGTCTTCTCTTCCATAATCAAATTTCGATCTAATCCATAGTTTCCACTTAAATAAAAATACTCATTATGAGATATAATCAGATACAGTATGACATTGGTAGTCAAAACCATAGAAATTATCCACATTTGTAAAAATTATTGGTGGATTGATATATATTGAAATTGTGTAATATGAAAATGTTAAATTCCATTATTAAATTTACATTTTCATTACAATTTAAATTAATATTTTCCATGCATGAATTATGACTCTAGATGTATATCACAGAGAAATAATAATGGTTATAATTACTTTTGGATTGTAGAGTATTGTCTTATAAATGTCATTATAAGGAAATAAAAAGAAAAACAAGTGAATCATACAAAAACAATTAATTCCACCAAGATTTATGGATTGCCCAAACACAGACCACTTGCCTTAGTTTCAGAAAATATAAAACTGAACAGAAGTGCAAATCTTGCTGCAAGTATGGAAATTACATTCGTAAAACTCACAATAGCATCAGTAAATCAGATTATATCTTGTGCAAAGGTTTTATAATAGGATGAGATTAGAGACTTAATTTGTGACAACTTTTATTGATTAAAAACCAAGTCACAGGTTGCCTTTATACTCAAGAAGAGAACTTATAGTGTAACTCATTAGGGTTCGTCTTAATGTATTCCTAACAATCTAAGATGTGAACCCTAAAGAAAAGCACTGAAAATGTTGACATGTTCTCAGGTGATTTCTGTACAATGTGTACAAATAGCACATGGTGTGTGAATATTAATATTTAATGAAATTGATTAATATATTTTCAATGAAAGGTAACTTCCACAAGGGTAATATTTTGCCTCAAAGTAATCTATCCTACAATTAAAATAATTAACAGTTAAGAGAAAACTAATTTGATTCTACATAGAATATATCGCAATAGTAAAGGAAAGGGATAACTCAAATCATGAAGAATTCACTGACATGGGATTACAAAATTAAAAGAACAATAAAAAAGGTCATATTGTAGTTATATCCCTTTTACCACTCCTGTGCCTACTGATTTGGTTCTCATATATTTCTCTGCTAAGGATACCTGTGCTGGAACTATCAATTAATGACCTCAGATCAGTTAACATCAGTATGTCAAGAGGAGCAAAGCAGAATTAATGAAGTTGAATAGATGCAAATAGCAAGTAGGTGAGACTAGAAACATATTCATTAATTGTGAGAACTTTAATGTAGGTATATGTCTGCGTGTGTGTATGTGTGTTTGTGTAGTACTGCAAAGGAGGTGTCATTTCACTGAGCAATTTATGAATGTAAATCATCTTTATCCATGTCATACCTTTAACATTTACACCCCCCCCATTTGATCTGCCCTCTCCCTTACTTTTCTTAATTTTGTGGTATACAATGAATTACAATGAATTCTTGACTGCATTCTCCCCCCACTTCATTATTCTACTCCAGTCCTGACAGTCTTCCATCCCCACAGTTGCTTGTATCCATTTCCAGGATCTGACTTTGTTGGGTTTTGACTTAGTCTTTCTAAAAAACAAAATTATACTATTGGAGCTCTCCATACAGTTTATTACACTTTAGTTGATTCATTTGTAACTACTTGCATACTACCCAGTATGTTGACTTACAAATTTATAGCCACATTCTGTCTACCACAAATGAGTGAAACCATGCAAATTTTGTTTCTCCGGGTTTAACTTCCTTCACTTAATATGACTTTATCTAAGTCCTTACAAATTGGCTAAATTCTTGAATCACACCAAGGATTAAATTTCTCATCTATAAAGCTGAGATGATAGAGTTACAGCAAAACTGCCACCATATCATATATATAATTTATGGAGCATAACTCTCAAAAATCAACTCAACTTTTATCAATCTTAGATTTCCTCAGAAATCTAAAGAAACTCAGAAACTAAAGCAGTCCTGGTGCTAAACTTGATCTTCATCTTACTGTGTTGTTTCATTAATATCAAAAACGTGTTGTTTAGTTAATTAGTAGTTTTACTCTTAGATGAGATATCTCAGTTCAATTATTTCACTAGTCTTTTTATTCAATTTTCATTGAAATATTATTAATATTTTTATTTTACGTGGCTACACTTACCATTCAATACCAAGGTAAATAATTTCAATTATTGACCTTCACCAAATTTTCTCTTAGGCAGATGATGCTTCCAATCACAAAATCCTGCCAGATTTTATCATAACATTTCTCACCATTGGCTCAAACTCACAGATTTGGATTTGCTGTTGTACTATGGGTCACTATTTCTCCTGCCTCTCCCCTTTGTCAGTGAAGTTGTTTGCTCGGATGTTTATTTCTCGATTTCTGTTCTCTTGCACCTATGCTGGAACATGGATAATCATCACTAAATAAATAGTTGATTATACAAACAGAAGTGTTGGAGTTGAAATGCATGGAGATATTTGATACAATGCACTAGTGCTTTCGATTATAAAGGATTTTTGAAACCAATTAAGGACAAAATGCATCCACCCTAGTATTTGAAAGCCTCAATTGTCAGTGCATATACTAGAATCTAGACCTGGAGACAGACCATGTGAGCAGGTGAACAAGGATAAAGAGCCTAAGTTCTGTTACCTATACAACCAGAGAAAGAAGACAATAGAGTTACCTCTTTCTAAACCTTCTAGGGACACAGCCGTAAGCAGTGTTCAAGAAGACATCTACCAAGATCTGAGTTTCCAGGGTCGTTGATCATAAACTTCCCCACCTCTAAAACCAGGAGAATATACATTTTGTCATTCAAAACAGTCAATGTTATTTCTTGATGAAACCTTGATCTTACTAAGACAAAAATTCAGCTACATTGGATTTTTAATTTATTGGGCTTTATACTTTACACAATATACTTTTAGAATTATCTCTGCACCAAAAATAACTCTACCCGTTAAATATGTGTAATTAGTTTACCAAAGCAAAATTAGAATTAATAAATTGTGGAGGAAAAACTGTATCTGGCACTTGAGATTTAGCTAAATGGTGTGCAGATGTAAATTCGTAGTCTATTAAAAATCACACTGGTTGCCAAGGATTCTAGATAGAGTTGAGAAAACTCCAGGTTTCACAGCCATTACAGAATTTGTTCTACTTAGACTATTTTATTGGAACTGAATGCAATGTTTGAAACCCAAATTATATCATTAAACAAAACCTTGAACCATGAAAACATAGGTATAGTTTATCTTAGAAACCCATAGTGAAAACAGCAAGTAAGAAAATACTTCTTTCAGAAAGCTACTCTGAGATTGAATCTTCCTAATATTTTATTGACATAAGAATTTAGACACCAGATTTTAAGGTAAAAAAATATAAAAACCCCTCAAACATTCAGTCATAATTTTTCTAGAGAAAAGAATGCCTTTTAAACATTTATACTCAGCCTAAATATGAGATTGTGACGTTAACTTACTATTATTTTAATATTATACAATTTGTCTCTATATCCCCCCCCCTCACATTTAGCAAGGATAAAAAAGTAGAAAATGTATTCTAAAGCCAGAGCTGGTGGCTCACATTTGTAAGCCTCGCTACTCAGGAGGTTGAGATCTGAGGATTATGGTTTGAAGCCAGTCTAGGCAGGAAAATCCATGAGACTTAGATCCAATAAACTTCTCAGAAAAACTTGTAAGTGCCACTGTGGCTCAAGTGGTACAGTTCTAGCTTTGAGCAAAAATAAGCTCAGGGACAGAGTCTAGACTGAGTTCCAGCTCCAAAACTGGTAGCCCCCAAAATGTATAGAAAATAATGTATAAATATCTTTTCCAAATTATACTGACAATAAGCGGCAAAGCCAATATTTGAATTACATTTCCTTCAGAAATTTTGTCCTTAACAAAACTGAGGTGATAATAATAATAATAATGTAATGAATGTTTCATTCTTCCTCATTAGTACACATATGTGCACATATTTACATTTATTTATATATACATTTATATAATCTTCCATCTGCACACTTGAAAACATTTCAGAATCATAACAGATACTGTGTTACACATGTAAGCAAAATACAGAGAAGGTAGATACAATGTTAAGTACTAAACACATAGATGATTTCACAAACCAAACCATTTAGAAAAAATGGTTTATTTTGTATCTTTGAAATCATGATGGCATGTTACATGGAGTGCATATGTGAGCATTCATGATATGTAGTATATATACTTTTTGCATCACTTTCTACAGTGCCAGAATATGTTATACTATACTGTAGCATGTATTATTTTAAGCCCAATTTTCAAATACACAAACTGACTTTAAGGAGGTTGACTGACTTCCTATGGGCACTTGGCCAAAAGATGTCAATGCTAGGTCTAGATCCAGTTCACACTCCTGTTCTAGAACTCTTTTGTTAAACTTTCAAGAACACAACAAATACAGCTTCCTCATCTGTAATCTGTGCTTGAAAAATGCCTTCACGTTATAAGTAATCCATACATTTTAAAATAAGAAATGCTAATATTCATTAATCAAATCACTTATCTATGGCTTTGTTATCAAGACAAAAGTCACTCTTTGAATAAATATTTAATTTTCTCCTAAGCACACAAAAATAATAATATTTATCTCCTTTCCAGTGTGTATACAGACAAAGAAAATGTGCAGAGAAATAAAGAGCTCACAGGGCCCAATATCAGACTGTTCATGCATACTAATCCTTGTGGTAGCAATATTAGTAAAGAAACCTTATTTGTCGTCCCCTTCTATTTTAAACTCATAGTGGAAATAACCTTTCTTATTTCTCATAGTGAATGCTGACTTATGAAACCAATAACATTTAGATATAATAGTAAATGAATTGACACCAGCAGAACAATGGTATTAATAAGGTAGAATTTTCTTAAAGTTTTAACTTGGAAAATAGGCCATCTACAAACTCATGTCCAGTCCCAAACCACAACTGTAGGGCAAGCATTACATACACTATGAATGCACTTTTAAGAGGTTTTAAAGACATTTGAAAAAGACATCAAAGTCTTACATGGCAGACAAATTTTAAACATTTTAAGACCTGCCAGTTTCCATTGTTGTGAAATTTTCAAATGTAGAAATGACATCAAGCATCATATAACCTGACAATTGCTTCTAAGTGTTACTTGTCAGTTGGATCTTATTCCTCATTAGCCGTTGCTGGAAATAATGAGTAATTAGGGTGCACATAGAATTGTACAACTTCCAGATCCTCAGATAAATTCATAGGCTGACTAATTTCCGATTCATTTTTTTGTACTATTTTCATTGCCAGAAAGAACATCTCTTAACCATTCTGTATTCTTAAGGCAGATCAGAGTAAAGAGAATTTATTAATGCCCTTATTGTACAAGTTAATATTTGTATAATTGAATAATTTAATTATTCCTGATAATTCAGCACACTGTGTTAATTATAAAATATATGACCAGCATTTAAGTTTACCATAGTTCTTACTAGTTATAGTTCATCTGGAATTAAGAAAGATATTTAATTGGCAATAATACTTGTTGCTAGAAAGTGAACCTGTTTCAGAATTAATTAAAACAGAGATACAATTAGTTATTTATTTTAAAAATTCTTGTGAAATTCTAATTATGTCATGATAGTTTTATCTGTAATTCACATAATGGTTTTCGTGTGTGTGTGTGTGTGATTTTAGTTGTGTCTCTTTTACTTACTTGATGAAAGTCAACCTTTAAATATACAAGTTTGCATGAAATGCTAGCAGGGTTTCTTATTCTTAACCTTCTCTAAAGTAGAATATTTTCCTATTACATATATTTTTATATTTCATATGAGTATAAAAAATTTCAAATATAATATTTTAATTGTGGCAGTTTAAAACTAATGGCTTACTATTAGTGATACACAAGATCTAAGCACATTTTTATATTAAGATTCAGTTAAAATCATACTTCAAGTTTTCTCTGTGAAAAATGCTAAGAAACAAAACATTCAGAAAGATGACAAACCAATGAAACTCCAGAGATTAAAGATTTAACAGTTAAATATATCCAATGTATTTTACTGTCATTCTGATTCTACCTAATTATTTTAACTAAATATTAATTATTTCTGCATGAATTTTTAATGGTGACTTGCTTCATTGGTTTTGCCATATCAAATTAATATTTTTTTTACTTCTAACACTTTTGGAACATTATTTCTCTGAAAGCATATTTCTGTATATATTGTAAAAATTAAAACATGGTGAAGATCCTTCTCTTTTCTATATTGCTGTCAATAACAAATTTTTACTCTAAGGACAGTCTGCTCTGTGTGCTATTGATTGTGATTACCAAATGTATTTTACCAAGTGATTGTTATTTCACCATTATTAGTTAGAATTACTTTGTCAGTTTTGATTCTGTTGAGAAGGTTACTATTGAAGTTGTAAGTTTTCTTGAGGTTATTTGGGATAATGTGTATTCTTTATGGCATGTTTATAAGTAGAGAAATTCTGGTGAGAATCATACAGGGCAGAGCTGAGGGTCAAGGCAGTCAAAGAAGATAGTTCATCCATCTTTTGGGGTGTTTTTGTTTTTAATATATAAAGTAACCCAGGGCTGGGGATATGGCCTAGTGGCAAGAGAGCTTGCCTCGTATACATGAGGCCCTGGGTTCGATTCCCCAGCACCACATATACAGAAAACGGCCAGAAGTGGCACTGTGGATCAAGTGGCAGAGTGCTAGCCTTGAGCAAAAAGGAAGCCAGGGACAGTGCTCAGGCCCTGAGTCCAAGGCCCAGGACTGGCCAAAAAATAAAAATAATAAAAAAATGTCACTCCATTGCTCCATGGGCTATCATACATAAACATAAATAAAATGACAATCATATCTTGTTTTGTCAGCAAGTGTCTATATCCACAGTAGTGGTTTCTAAACAGATCTCAAAGATTTATGTTACCTGTGATGTTGTAAACACTATATCCATCATCATAGCATAAGACATTGTTCATATATTTGTGATGGTGTACAAAACTATTGTACTGCAATATAGTATAAAAATATGGTGTATAAAATTATGTATAGACCCTAATATTTGATAGTGGTAATAAATGACCATTACTGGTTTAGGTATTTATGATAGATTTAATCATTACCTTAGTGTGGAAGTTTTGTACCTTATTTTAAGCACATCTCTTGTTTATATTAAAAGGAGATATTCAATGACTGACCTGCTCCATCTAGACTTGTGTAAGTTGATTCTGATGTTCACACAATGGGAAAAATGCACACCAATGCATTTCTTAGAAAATACCCCTAATATGTTAAGTGGTTCGTATTTCTGTATGTACAATCATTGACTTCCCTATATCTCATTAACATGGTATGTGAAAGAGGCCACTTACCAAAGACCATACATTTTTCATTCTATTTAAGCTAAATTCTGAAGACATATGGTAATAAGAACTAATGGTGATTGGCTAAGATATGGCTTTATCTGAGGTGATTCTTAAGAGTAATAACTCATGGTGTTTCACTCAGGATTTGTGTATATTTCTTTATCTATGAATCGATGCAATAAAGTTTTTACTAAAATTGATTAGCATTTTTGTTTCCTTAGCCTTTAATTTAGAGACATAAAAATTGCCATGAAGGAACTTTCACATTTGTATGTTATACAGCAGATTTATTCTTTACAATTGTACAGTCCTTAGAATATTTTTTAATATTCATGTGGAGACTAGTAGTACTTTGATACCAAAATTTAAATCTTAAAACTTAAAATATTTTTGTCAATTTTTGTTCTGCTTAAAGATATAGATCTAAAGGACAATTTTACTAAATGTTTAGTTATATTGACAAGCATTAGTAAAGAACATTTATAATATTCATACAGATTAATATTAGAATTTAGTAATATATGTGTACTGTTAAAATGTAGTTTATAAAAAGATACTGCAAATGATGTGCCAATCATTTATGTTTAAATATTGATTATCTACCGAACTCAAATTACATGCTATAAACACTGCAAAAGAAGTAATGAATGAATAACATAAAAAATTATGCTAAGAATGAGGAGAAATTTATACATGAAAACAATGGAATATTACAATGAATTTATTGAAACAATGATTAAAATATAATCCAAAAATTAAACTTAAAGAAGAAATGCAATATTTGGAGAACTTGGTTCCAAGACAGTGCAGAATGAAAAGATCACTAGACTGCACCTCTAAAATATCTAGCAAAGAGAAATGCATCGGGTGTGTTTCAGCGGGTAGAGTGCCAACCTAGCAAGTCTGAAGTTTTCAGTTCATAATGACCAGTACTGTTGAAGAAAGGAAAATGGACCAACATGGAAAATGTTCAATATTTATGCATGTCTTCACATTTACATTCCAAACATTGAAGTTTTCTATTAGAGGACTAAAATTGTCAAGATAATTAAGGAGCTCAAAGCCTTCCTTCCTTCACAAAGATAAGGAGTTAACACATCAACAAGAATACTTGTTGCAAATTCTAAGGAGTATTTGCAAACTCACTGTACCATTATAACATCCAGCAAGTATTTCAATAAAAGAAATATGAGAATTGAATTCATTTTGGACAACTTCCATGCTGTACCTATATCCATGCCTACCCTATATCTTGGATTCTTCCTCTGGAATAGAAAATAATAAAAAGGAGTAGACTATGAGGCCAATTGTCCTACATTATGACTGGCCCAGGTGCTGTTCAAAGACCACATTTGATCCTCGATACTATCAGAACTGATAGAGTAGCAACTTTGGAACACACTAACATCAGAACACCCCTAAATTACTTTAGAGGCTCAGTTCTGTGGGCAGGTCAGAGGGCATCAAAACATCAGGACAAAAATTTTTTTGAGTCCTATAAATGTTGGCCCTTCTCATTGTTAGCCATCTTCCCTTGATCAAAGTTAGCATGCAAAGACTGAGAAAAGAGGTTGTTTTTCCAAATTTACAGAAGCATAGAATTTTTAGAAAGGGTCAATAAAAAGAACAAAATTAATTAAACTGCCAAACACAACTTTATTCTTTTTAAAACTTCAGTAAGAACTCTTGTTGACTGTCAGTTTTATAGGGGGAAACATATTTTGCTTAAGTAAATACCATAGCAAACAGACTGGAAAATTTCCTCATTCTTTTTTTTAAAATTTCTGTCTCTGTAATCCCCAATCTGCATCAGTTATTCAAACAATTAAGATTAGATGGCCAGAAATGATTCTCACAATGAACCCTCAGCTGAGTTGAGGTTAAGAAATGTGTGAACAGACATTTTCTCCCAATTGCAAAATTGCCTTAAGCTATAGATAATCTGAAGAAAAGTATTCAATACAGAGGCCTCTCTGTCAGTATATAAAACTTACCTGTTCAAATTTTTGCCCTATGATCAAGCACAGAATTAATATACAGAGACTATGAGAATTGCATTTGGATTTCTATTCCTCTGGATTTGAATGACAGGGTTGTAATTTTCTCCGTCAAATTTGCCAGTGATTCTAATTTTTAGACCTAAGTTTTCTCACCTGTAAAATTAAGGGGAAAATTCCTCCCTCACGAATACATAAATGGATGGTTTTAGCTGGGATGATACAGATGAGACTGAGAGCAAATATTTAATGAATACCAACTACCACCATGATTGAAGAAACAGAGATACTAAAAGCAATACTAGTGCTATGAAATAACATATGTATTAACTATGCTATCTGAAAAACCAGCTGAGTCTATGGCAGGGTTTACCTGTTGGATTGAGTGGAGCACCTGTGGACTCCACTTTTCACCACAGTAAAAAGGAGACTCACATATTAAATATATGTATATTTAATATTGTATATAATATATATAATATATTATATATAATCATATGCATATATGATTTCAGAAAGAAAGAAAGAGAGAGGAAGGAAGGAAGGAAGGAAGGAGTCAGATTAGCAGAGCCAGAGATGCAAAGTACTTTTTTCAATTTTATTTTTTCCAAAATAATTCTGAACCACCAAATCAGAATCATTGAGAATTCAGTACTTCATTGATAAATGTAAAAATTAACTTCAGGGCCGGGAATGTAGCCTAGTCGTAGAGTGCTTGCCTAGCATGCATGAAGTCCTGGGTTCAATTCCTCATTCCCATGTATACAGGAAAAGCTGGGAGTAGCACTGTGGCTCAAGTGGTAGAGTGCTAGACTTGACCAAAAAGAAGGCAGGGACAGTGCTCAGGCCCCAAGTTCAAGCCCAAGGATTGGAAAAAATAAAGAAAGAAAATAATTAATTAATTAATAACTCCAATGAATACTTTCAGGTGAGTTAAGTACGGTTAATTGAGGATATCTAAAGTTTATGCTTAAGCCACTGACTGATGCTCCTATTACTTCTACCCTAGGCTCCTAAGTTTCTTATTGAAAACCAGTGAAAACAAAAGTAGGAGAAACCATTCAGTAGGAAGTAAACTGACTCCACAACTGTGTAAACACATCTAATACAAACTTTAGTTCAAACCTACAACTAAAAAATAGCTTTCTAAGTCCCTCAGGGGGACAGCCAAATTCTAAAGATGATGAAATCAAAATAGTTTTTAAAAATTGCCCTCATTTTCATCAGAGCTACAAGGTCTGTTAGAGAAGTGAAAAGTGATCATGTTGCTCAATGATCTCACAGTAGAAACTAGGTAAGTGTCACTATCTTAATCAAAAAACATTCTATAAACTTACACCTAAAGTAGTTTGTGGTGATAGTGTTTGTGGTATTAGAGCAATGCATCTGAAGAGGTTGACTTTCTATTATGAAAGTTCTAAAAAGAGTACGAAAATACTGGTGATCTGGTATAAAAAGAAATAGCATTGAGAAACAATAGAGTATATGAGAATTGTATTATCAATTAACATATACTTTGGGCACCCATGTCTCACACCTTTAATCTTAGTTATTCAGGAGGCTGAGATCTGAGGATTCCCATTCAAAGCAAGCAAGGAAGTCCCTGATACACTTATCTCCAATCCACCACCAGAAAACCAGAAGTAGCTCCATGGCTTATGTCATAGAGATCTAGCCTTGAACAAAAAACACTCAGAAACAGCACCCAGGCCCTGATTCAAGCCCCATGATGGAATAAAAAGGAAAAGTAAAATACAAGAAAATACTCTTTGTGTTTGAAAATCATTCTGCATGGAAGGTGCTTCTATCATTGCTTTAAATAGAGTCATCAATACACTTACATCATATGATGTTTGATTCAGTTGCACCTTGAAATGTCATAATAATTGCATATATGATGGCATATTTAGCAAACATCATCTTAGCACATTTGCAAAGCCAGAAGTAGTCAGCGTGGAGCAAACTTAACAACGCAGGAATTTCAAGATTGTCACATTCATGGCTATCATGATAGCCAAATCTCCCTTCCACCCTTCCTTCCTTCACTTCTCCCTCCATCCTTGGCTTCCTCCATACCTCCTTCTTTCTCTTACACACTGAGATGAATGCCTGTGTTATATAGCAAGTTTTCAGGAAGTGTGACATACTATTAGATACTACTCATGGATATTAAAGCACATGTTTGGATGTGTGCATTCTGGGATCAAAAATGTCTCCCAAAAATTATGTTTGAAACTTAATCCCCAAGATGTTAGTACTGAGATGTGGGACCCCCTCAAAGTGATTATTTCATGCATATTCCACCCTTAAAAATGAATTAGGATGATATGAAACCACTCAAGTCTGAAAGTTCAGTCTGTCACTCACTCTCATGTTTTTCGACTTTTTAAAAAACAACTAGATAATGCAGCAAGGAAGAGAGTACAAGTTGTCTGCCCATAATCTCAGACTTTCCAACCTCTAGAAACATGAACTGATCATTTGTGTGACAGTCGCACAAAACAGAGTAAGAGGGTATATTAGATTGTTCGTGCTGCTGCAGAGTAAGGTACCACATGTCTGAGGAGAAAATTGTGCAAAAAATTCAGAAACCTGTGTTCTCCACTTGAACATGTCACAGAATAAATGTGTAATATCACCTATCACTACACAGCAAATGCCTACAAGAATCAGAAGGCATCATAAAATCGTAATTCTTTAAGAGCATACTGATTAGATATGGGGAACAACTATTTTATTTGAGCACAATAGTTCTCATGCTATTCTTTGAAAACATTAGAAAGTGTGTAGGTATTTTAGAAATCCATGTGCTTCGGTTTAAAGTTGTTATTTTTCTCCTCAGGTAAAGAAAAAGATAGCATCAACCAATCAAAAGAAGGAGCAAGAGCAATTCAAGGAGAGACTCTTTTTTGTTGCTAATTTCCAGAGGGAATTAAGCAATTTTCTGTATTATGATAGAATCAGCATATGGAGGATTGGACCTGTAGATAATGTCAAAGCAGAAGAGGTGCTTTCAGTTCTGTGTGCAGGCTGAATCTTAAATATGAGCAACTGCTGAGCTTGTTTGCTTCACGATTTCCGGTCAGGTTTCATCAGATTGGGGCCTGCTGTTTAAGCTGTATTTAGGACATGACCCTAGCAGCTGGCTTCCCAGAGTGAGCCACTTCAAGGTGGTTATTACTATGCATGCAATAACTAAAGAATTTGACACAGCTACGAAAAAAAAAATCTGTATACTCTAATGAATATATGGGGTACATTTGAAATCCAACTAAGGAATATCTGAAAAATAAACTATGGTAATTCATGCTAAAAATAACTTTAATATTGCCAATTGGATAAACGATGCTATGTGTTTATGCCAGAGAAGGGGAATCTGTTTTTAAATGCTATCTGCTACTTCAGAACAATTAAAATTATTTTACTGCTTCATAAATTTAAAGGCATTATTCCTGAAAATAATTACCTTTTGGGTAATGTTTGGCAAAAAAAAGTCAAAACACACTTATTTTCATATGCATTCTCTGTAAAGGTGGAGATTATACTTTATTCAGTGTTCTAGTCATGTGAAATATGTCACACGATAGACAGCAAATAATGTTTTTGAATTTAAATCTGGCTGCTGGCATTTGGGAACATAAAATGAGAGCTTTAGTGTATATCTAATGAAATTTTAAACTATTAAAACATGTACATAATACACTGAATCAGTCCGAATGGCCAAAATACATCATCAATTTTGTATTTTCTGTGTACACACTAATAAAAATTAATTTAATATGAACATCCTTTTCTCTAATTTTATTTATGAAGAAAAGCTATAATGATAGGCATCTTAGGTCTTGTACTTACTACCATTTTGACACCAGAACGATAAGATTAAATAAAGTCAGTAATGTTTATATTATATATGATATAGGTCAATGAGTTAGTAAATGAGAGTTAGTAATTGGCTATGCTGTAAATGATTGCTAAACATTTCCTCATAGGGTTGTTAATAAATTTATTTTAGAGTAACAATGAAGAGTTACTTAAAGACTAAAACATTTATAGGTATTTGTAGCAGGAGACTGGGGTATTAGAAGCAATTAATAATTCGAATTTGGCCAACATATCTGATATTTAAATAAGATGTTGGGCAGAAGGAATGAAGATTAAATCAAAGAAAAAAATTTCACCACTAAAATTTGGTTGTCACATTTTATACCGTTACAACACTATAAAATGTTTATTTTTTGCCATTTTAAATATGAAAAAAGTATCAGATTTAAAAATAGTACTCCCTTGTCATTAAAACTTGGAAACTTCTCAGACATCATTGGTTTTATATGAATCATGTTAGAAGTAAATTACATCTGATGGAGAGTGGTTTGCACTTGGTCTCCGTTGGTAAGCTCTATTTCTGGAGACACGCGTTATCCTTAATCCTTCTCTATTTAATCAGAACAGCAGTGTCACCTGGGTGGGTGTAGCATAGCCATGGTACAGATATCTCTCCACAATATCCAAGGGTAATCCTTTCGATTGAATACAGTTACGCTCACACTTAGCTTTACTAAGAAATGCCAAAAATGAATATTTGGTACAGTTATATAAATAAACATCAATGTTTCAAGTTAGACTTCATTTTTCTATTCCACTACCTTTGTTCAAAAGAAACTTAATGGGACTCATATTTATTTCTTTCACTTTTTTTCCCTATTCATTCCAAATGTTTAAGGAAATTGCTGGTCATTAAAGGTCAATTACTCATTACAAAATATTTTTTAAGGGGAGCTTTGGAAAACATTTTATATTTTTTCAATTGGAGTATAAAATGTATATGTAAACTATTATTTTTAAAAACTTCACAGTAAATAGAAAGACTATTACATTTTTCTTTATGTAGATTGCTAGAGCTTAGATTTGAATGACTAACCACATACATTGCTCTTTCTGTTCTGCTCAGGCCCTGAGTTCAAGCTCCAGGACTGGCAAAAAAAAAAAAGAAGTCACAAAGAAAGAACAATTCTTGAGACCACACACATCCTGATTTCAATGTATTACAAAGCAATAGGTGTGAACACAGAATATTATCTTCTTATATGTAGATATGCAGATCAATGCACCAGAATACAATGTCCAGCAATAAATCTGTTTTAAGATCAGCTGATCTTTAACAAGAATGTCAAAAAATTCACAATTGAAGAAAGCACATGCTCTTGAATAAATGAGTAGAAAAAAATGAATACTTACATGCAAAAGCATCTAATTTGACTCTTATGTGAACACACTTAAAACAAACAAAAATTGATGAAAGATAATTTCAAAACAGAAGATTAATATTAGCAGACAATAAACGGTAAAACTACTTGACATTGTTTTGTTGGTGTGCTTGTGTGTGTTATTTGATCTATTCTTGAAAGTGCAAACAGTAAAGTGCAAGCAATAAAAGATAAATTAGATTTCATTATGGCAAAAAAAATGTTTCACAGAAAAAAATAAGAGGGGCTGAGAATATGGCCTAGTGGTAAAGTGCTCGCCTGATAGACATGAAGCCCTGGGTTCAATTCCTCAGTGCCACATACATAGAAAAGGCCAAAAGTGGCGCTGTTGCTCAAGTTGCAGAGTGCTAGCCTTGAGCAAAAAGAAGCCAGGGACAGTGCTCAGGCCCTGAGTTCAAGCCCCAGCACTGGCAAAAAAAAAAAAAAAAAAAAAGGAAGGAAGGAAGAAAGAAAAGAAAAGAATAGAGAGACTGCCTGTAGAATAGGAGAATACAACTTCAAACTCTACAACTGATAAAAAAACAACTAATGTACATAATAAGAATACAGTTAAGAGAAAAAGAACAGCCCAATTAAGATAAATGAACCAAAGATCTAGCAGAAGTTTTGTGAAAGAACATATATAAAGGGTAACAAATACATATCATAATAATCAACATTGATAATCATCAGATAATTCTAAGTAAAACCAACAAAGATTTATTACCTCATACCTACTACTATCACAGTTATAAAAAAGTAACAGTGACAGTGAGTATGTTTATGACCTGAATGTTGATGCAGTCACTATGAACAACAGTACAGAACATTAAAAAAAAAAATCTAAAACTACAGTTGACTTGACCCAGTTGTCACACTGTCACACTTCTGGGCATATAATCCAAGAAAATAAAATCAATATATTAAAAATGATACTTATTACACCATTATTTAGAATAGTTAATACTCAGAAAAATGTCATTGGAAGAATAAAGTGTGTGTGTGTGCACATGTGTATGTATTTGTAATGATATATTAGAATGGCACATTATCCACACTTAGTAAAGAAGTAACTCCTACCACCTGCAGTAACATGAATCAATCTGGAGAATGTTTTAGTAAATGAAATAAAATACCTGCAGAAATATTTTTTTAAAAAAGCTATATTATCTCCACTATAGGAGGAATTTAAAAAAATCTCATCTCATAGAACAAAGAATAAAGAAGTTGTCAGAGTCTACCAAACTGAGTAAATGGAGAGCCCGATATGTCAGAGTTCTAATGTGTAACTTAGCATCTGTAATTAATAATAACAACATATTCTATACTGGTCATTTAAGAATCATATTGCTTTATTATTTAATACAAACAGGATGTTCAAGCATTGCCTAAGATATACTAAATACTAAATAAATTTGGCTTGCATTCTTCTCATTTGTTTACTTTTAGTTTTCTTTATCATTACTGAAATAGTTTTGTTCAAGCTTCAGAACTTTCCATTAGACTAGTGCTAAATAAAACTTTAATAAAATTCTGGGTTACTAGACCAGGATAATAAGTAAAAGAAATACTATGTTAATTACATGATAAGTCAAATTTCCAATTCTAGGATCCAGAAATATCTTGGTCTTTGCTATTCTTACCCCCTTCTATTCCTTCACCATTGTATACAAAACTAAAAAAACAATTTTTCATATTAACTTTGAGATGAACTGAATTACTGATTGTATTACATGACATGATGATTAATTGGCCAAGATATATCAATAACATTACTATAGATCTACTAAAGTTAAAGAAACAGAATGAATGATGAAATCAAATACACAAAAAGGAAACATATAATATAATATACATTGGTTTCTTCCATATATTCCTGTAGTTACATAGTGTCAAATACACCTTGAAAACCAGATAATCACATCCAATTAGAGAATTAAGTTTTGATGTATGTCCTCCAATCATATTATTTTTGGGACAATATCTTAATGACTCAGAGTATGCATACTTAATCCCAGATCAAATGCTAGAAAATACCACAGCACTGAGTAGAACACAATTATTTTAATTAGATGTTTTGTTCTCATAAACACTCATAAATAAAAAAGGCACCGTAACATTACAAGCCAATAAATGTAACTAATAGAATCAGCAAAGAAAAATAATAACTTGCTAAGTAATATGTACTAAATATCTCAGGTATTCTGCTGATAAATTCCAGTCTTCAAACAACAAATTCTAAATTATTCCTATATGTGCATTTCTGTAACTTTTTCCCTAACCTACCCAGGAAAGAATACCAATTTGTTTTCTCTCTTGACTGTTTGTTTTCTATTAGCTATTATCATTTTGCTGTTGTGCAAATTCTGTTTATCTGTGCTCCTTTTCACTCCTAAAGAATGTTGCTGACCCTTGCTTAATAAAGAGAAACTTTCTTGTTTTGACGTGTTCAAATATAATTTAAAAGAATTAGAAACAAAAATTCCAAAACTAAATAGCTATTATGGATCCACAGGTTCTTATGGAAATTCCTACAGTTTAGTGAAGTTTAGTAACCCATAAACTAAGATTTTTTTTTCCTCAGAATTTGTATCTTAATTCAAAGATCCAGTGGCATTTAAAGGTTGTGTAATCTTTGCAAAATAAACACATGAAATCTCAGGATTGATATATTTTTTAAATTGACATAATTTTAATGTTAAAAGCGTAGTGTCAATTTTAACATTACATGAAATAAGAATTTAAAAAGTATGTAATAAATTGTCTTGCTATTAAAGCCCAATTAGTATTGAAATTGATACTCTTGTAGATTTCAAAGATTGATAAGGTTAAGCAAGGATTGCCATGATCTGTGGGAAAGGTTAGCAGAGAGAGAGAGAGAAAATAAAATGAACTGACAGGAAAAGCTCAGGAACACCAACCCTAATTAATGAAGAAGAAAACAGTTGCAAGAAATGAACTTATAAGGTCACAGAAACCACTTACGGTAAGGGTTGCTACAAATATGGAGTAATTAGTATATCTACCTACATCTCTGTGGGCATCTCATGTTCCCTAACCACATTTTCTTCTGATCAAAAAAAAAAAAACTCAGCTTAGATTCACAAAATGACATTCTGTAACTAGTTTTCAAATAGACACAATGATTTTCAGTTTAACTTGGAACTTGAGTTCAACTATTATGTCACCTTCCTTGATGAGGAAACAGAGGCCGGGGTGTGACAGAAATTGCCACAAGTTTGCCAAAAAATGAAGAATGATTTAGCTCCAGTGTTTGGCACTCAGCCTCTCTATTGTGGGGGCCTTTCATGCATTAGGTTCACTTGTAAGATAGAATGTGAGGATATAGCCCCCTCCCAGTTGTGAGGGAACACATAGTTCTACCTCTAAAAATGATCAAGCAATAAGAGCCCACTCAAATCAAACGGTTTAGTAGGCAGAAATAACTTAAATGCATGCTTTCCTATGTGAATGAAAAATAAAACCAGAAAAGAAATTCATTTCTAAAGAGATATATGGTCATTATATGGTCATTTAAAGAGATGTATGGCCATGATACATTATGAAGCCCCATTTTCAATGGTTTGATGCTTATTATATTTATATTCCTACATATTTTATATGGCTATCCATTTTTCTGTCATATATCACCTTCATTTTATTTTAATGTCAAAGCACTTTATCTGTCATAATTTTAATAAAATACATCTTTTAAAAGTGATACAAATAGAGATTTGAGAATCCTTTTCTTTATGTGGTACTAAATAACATCAACCATATTAAACTTGTAGGATTATGAAGTATTTAGGCTTATGAGCTTCGTTTCTAAACTCTACAACAAAATGTATGGCCCTGACTATGTTAAGATGTTTGGGGGCAAAAATATGGTAGCATATATGAAAAAAATTAACAAATTATAAAATTACTTTGAAGATTACAGAAATGTATTTTTCTTTTTAATGAAAAGTCTAAATGATTTGTTTCAAAGATAGAATTCCAGCCCATGTTTCTAATGTAAGAGGTTGTAGATTAACTTTTTCCTTTTTTATTTCATTTAAATACATACAGGATAAGCTCACTATTTTTTTCCTCATATTAAACCAGCAGCTTCTTTCAGACCAAAGAAAAGTGCAGTATTAAAAAAAAAAAAAAGAAAAAGAAAAACACAATGAAACCCCAAGGTCAAAGTCATAGTAGATTCAGGGAAACCAGAAACCAGATATTCGGGTTTCAAATCCAATATCATCATATTTAACTGCAAGTGAGTGGATAATGTCAAATAATGTTAGAGAGCCCATGAAACCTGATGTTTAAGAGAGCTGGGTTTGAATATAAAATACCTGGCTATCAGTCTTTTCACTTTAGTTTACTAGCTCTACAACCATAAAAAAGTTACTATATCTTTTTGTCCTTCCATTTCCTAACCTGTTAAAAGAGAAAATAGTTTTCACATATTTGGTTACTATAGAGATGAAAAGTATTAATTTCTGAAAGGTTATTTGAGGAATCCAGCATTCATTACTCATTAAATAGATGGGATATGTACATATATACATACATATACATAACTGTATATGTATGTGTGTGTGTATATATATACATATATGCAATCATTTGATGAGAATTTGAAAGGGCACAGTGACTACTATTAAATATGTTCCAATTTCAAGTATTATTTAGCAGTATCTTCCATTTATTTAATGTATAATGCGTACTAGATTCCACATATATACATACTTACATATCCATATATATGTGTATATATGCATATGTATATGTATATATTTCTCACATATAAATACATATATGTGTGTGCACACACATTCAAATGAGAATGGACATGTGCTACCAATTCCCACTTCTGAGCTACATCATAAGGCATGATAAGAGTTTGAAATGTAAACTCTAGACACCTGCAACTTTAATTTACTCAGATGGAAAGACCAGAGAACAACCCCACATTTCCTCAGGACCAATATCCATACCAACTAGCAAACGAGCAGTCTTGGCTAGAGGATAGCAATCAAATTAGGAGCTGGGAGTGCCATAAATTAGAACACAGCATCCTAAACCCATGTGTGAGTAAGTTGACAGGAAGACATTCCCTAACTGATCACTACAGTTGTCATGTTTGACCAAAGAAACCAAATTGACTTCTGTACAGTAAACAAACACAAACTGTAGTGATGTAATAAGCATTCTTCCCCTAACACATTTCAGATGAGTTAGGTTAATACTTGTATAGGAACACTTGTTCTGTAAGTATTCAGTTGTTCAACAAATATTGCTTGAGATTATATTTTGAGTCAGGTCTTCTGATGACCGAACTGAAAATGACTGAAAAAGCACTATTTAGTGGTTTCGGGATTGCCACAATGATTGATGCAATTAGATAGTACAGGCTGCTATTTAGGATTTCTGCTGCACATTTCCTGTTGTACCATTGTGTAGGTAAGACTTCCCCAATAGCATGCTGCAGTACCTCAGAAAGTCATTAAAGCCACCAAATCATACTTAAGAAATCAATAAAGTTCTTCCTTTTTTCAATGACAACGTAAGACTAGATGAACACCTTTAAGATTTGTCTTAACACATGTTTTTTTTTTCTTTTAACAGATGAAACAACATTGAAAACTCCAAATTGTAAGTTGAAAAGGATTCTCTGCTTGGTCTCTTCCTCATTACTGCAAACCTCCTCTGAGTTGCTTGGAATACAAGTTTCATCATAAAGACATATAACCTTATAACCAGACTCCTAAATAAATAAATAAGTAAAAGGTCTCAGTAACAGAATAAAAGAATCACACACTTCAGAAAATGCTTTTTTTTTTCAAACTGTCACAAAAACTGCAGAAAAAAAATACCTTGATATTTCTCAGAACATCTTGTGCCTGTAAGAATTAAAAAAAAAGAAAAGAAAAAAAATCCTACTAGTTATTTAAAGATCAGTTTTATATCAACAAATTAAAATGTTTTTAATATTTACTTTAACATTCTTAAGTGTAAACTCTTTTAATAAAACTCACCATGCAAGTGTTCAACATATTCCTCTTCTTTTTAATTTTTTTAAAATTTATCAAGTTCTAGAATATGAACTGTTACAGTTACTTTTATGATATATTCATATCACAAGTTACCATGATGGAACTTAAGATTGCATATATAGGCATATGTTTATGAATACAAGCATTGAAACATTTCAGTTACACACTTCTTTGCCAGCCTATATCATATAACAATATATATCAACCCAGTGTTTGGCAATAACAGCTCTAGCTGATTCCACTTTTGTCTGTGCCTCTGTTCTTCCTGCTTCTTTAAAATATACACGAATGAGAAGAAGTGAAGCCATAAGAATACCCACTTTATATTAGCACTCATACTGAACAGTAGAGTCGAATAAAGAAATTGGCAAAGGATAAGAGTTTGACAGGGTTTTTGCTGTTCTTTGCTATTTTTCTTGGGCACATGCAGATGGCTGTTTAAGAATGGTCACAGTGTTCAGCCTGTGGATTGCCAACAATGTAGACTTAGAAGGTAGAATAAAGAAAGTCAATGAGCACAGTAATGGCAGGAAATGGCTCAAAAGAGAGTCCTGTACTGCATACAGAAATATCCCACAAATCTAAATGCAGCTTGAGTAATCATTAATTAGAAAATGTAAGTTTCCAATTTTGGAAGAATGTGTATAGCTGAAAAAGTCAGAGGTGAATAATTTAGTTTTCTAGTAGCTTTAGGAAGTTAGTCTTCATAACAAGAACATCACAAATCCATTCATTTTCATTTAAAATATCAAGAAGTTTTTATGGATGAGTGCTTTACTAGACATAGTATCATAGTACAAAGGGAGATTTTTTAAAAATGGGCAATGTGACAGTGGTTATCCTCAAACAGAAATTTCATCTAAGCAATATAGAAAAGCATTTAAACACACAAATCTAATTAAAAGTGCCGTGTCACTTAAAGCATTTTCTATGGAGAGATATGTGGAACGGTGGAGAGATCATTAGCTTTGGATTCACAAATAATTGCTTTTAGAATTCTCACTTGGGAACATGCTATATTTTTATCTTAGAAAATGTGATTAATCTCTGGGAAAGTGTTTCATTAACAGAACAATAGCAACACCTGCTTTGAAGGATTATCTCAAACATTAGATGAAACAGAAAATAGACTCACTATTTGATATTTCATATCTCTTGTCCTAAAATTTCAGTAATAAAAGCAGACTATAGGGTTCCTGACATTTTACCTAATTATAGGTATTAGAGAAATTGCGTGAGCCATTGCAAAGTTACTAGAGCAGTTAGTGTGAATACTTCGATTCCAAGACACTTAGTTTTATCTTGTCTTTTTTTGTGTTTTATGTCAACATGTCCTATTATCTTAGAAGAAATTACTCCCTAAGAGAGTCAAAAACAGAGATAATTCACAATGTTTGCAAATCCTCACAATTTTTACCATTTGCTTCAATGTATTTGTAGTCTCCAAACCAAAATTTTACTCTTTCTGGGGTCATCTGTTAATGTAAAGTAGAAAATGTATATTTTTTTCCTCCAGCCAACACACAGATCCTAACTGACACCTCTATAGCAAAAGACAGATAACAAGACAGAAACATACAAATTTTTGAAGCAAAGTGTAACTAACATGAAGCATTTTGAAATTTAGAACACAAAGACTCAGGTAAAACTGCTTTTCTGCCAAGTTTGGATAAAGAATGGACAGTCATGTCAATGTAGGACTAGAAAATGATAGGGATACTGAAAATGAATGACAAGAACATAAAGCAGGTCCTTTGCAGGATGAGGAACTAGTGGGAGGGAAAAGAGAAAAAGGAGAGGGAGATGGAGAGTGAATGTGGTCAAAGTACTTAATGTTGCCTACAGAGCTGGGTTTGGGAAGCAGGGAGGGACAATGTGGGAGAATAATGAAGGAGATAAGTTAAATCAAGATACAGAGTATGCATAAAGGAACTTGTGCAATTAATTAATAATGATAAACTGTATAGAATTTTAAAAAGGCAAACTAAGAGAATTTAGCGAGGACTTAGGTTTTCATTTTTCTTTGGGTCTCTGGCTGTAGCACAGGCTGCCTTTAGAATCATGAACTCATAACCTTCGTGGGTAGTAAGGACAAACAGTGAGCATGCTCAGAGGAGAAAGTCAGGAGGACTGAGTGGTCTTCTAGTTCTGTGGCTTTTCTGATGACAAAGGGATGGCCTACCTGCATTATTCTATGAAGCTGAACATTGACATGTGCAGAAATGAAAAAAAAATAAAGAAAAAAAACTGAATTGTATAGTTTGCTGATTCCATCTCAAGTCACATTAGGTAGTGCTCTCCTTTCTATTTGTTTTCATACAGTGATAAGAGACAGAGAAGGTTGACAGTAGGCTGAAGAGAAGTTCTCCCTGAAGTCCAGGTAACAGTTATGTCATAATTTTGGCAAGCCATTGGACACCTCTGAATCTTGATTTTCCTATGTAAAGCAACAAAATCAGAACAAGTTCTTTTTCTGACCTAAGATTGTAATCTATGTGGATAAATTTCTCTAGGAAGAGAAAATAGACTTTAGATAGATACATGATAGGGATAGACAATCAATAATGACATAATTGGAAAAGTTAGTGCTCTGATTTATTAAAACAAGAATTATTATATGTTGTCATTTCAACTACTTACATAATAAAATACATAGTTGAAATCACAGTATACAAAAATAATCACAATACCTTGCTATATTGTTGGGAAGCAGAGACAATTCACATTATCTGTATAGTTGAGATAATTACAAATAAGAGTAATTATATAATTGTACAAAAGTATTACAATTCTAAATCACATCACTTGAAATATAATGAAACTTCTGGGTTGTCTCAGACTTAAAATAATGAATTCTTCATATCTGAGTTTGAATTGAACACAAAAACTTATTTTCACTTTTATAAAATACTGCAGCAGAAAGAATAGTTTAAACTTAAACACTAACTTTTTCAAGGCTAT
Organism: Perognathus longimembris pacificus; assembly: GCF_023159225.1. Taxonomy (NCBI): domain Eukaryota; kingdom Metazoa; phylum Chordata; class Mammalia; order Rodentia; family Heteromyidae; genus Perognathus; species Perognathus longimembris. The sequence goes on along the minus strand of NC_063176.1, from coordinate 10,310,091 downwards.
GATCACAGACAATTGAGCTAGGGGAAAAAAGCCATGATAATTTAAAAACAATCTTTCTTTGTTAGTATGAAGCACTTTCAGTAGGGTTTACAACATGAGTTGTCAAGCAACACAAAACACGTTTAAAATTATAATCCAAAAACATTAAAGAGACACTTGAAGAAAAATCACTTGCTCAAGACTGGTATTTATATACATTATTTCACATTTTAACCTAAGCTCATACTTAAGAAAACAATGGAATCTTTTTAAATTTCCAGCTATATAATCTCCATTTGATCAAAAATAGCTTTACTGTCAGAGATGTATGATGTTTTCTTTCTCCCTTCCGATAACAAATTAATTTAAAATATCCACTCACACATGTATTATACATTTGAATGATTATTTTAAGATAAGTGAAATAGAAAATATATTTGTATATCACTGAAACTATGTGTGCTATAATTTCTTTGGAAGCTCATTTAAAATACGTTGACAAATTTTCTTTAGATGATAGTATACAATAATGTGTAACATTGAATTTACCAACTCATAACATTTTCAGAGACCTTCAAGTAGGTGGAAATAATTTAAATAATTACATTGGAAAAAGTGACTCCTAATAACAATAAAATTTCAATTCTGAAGCTGTATGATTTGAATAAAAATATATGAAATTATGGAGCCAGATGCCTGAATAAAATTATGCAATTCACTGTCTGATCCTGTAACCAAATGATAACATTGGAATTTTTCTTTTTCCATATGGGTGCAAATTGTTCAGGGATCAAAGAGACTTATATCTTCACTGAAAGTAACCATAGTAATAGAGCTCTATGGATAGCAATGCAGGAAATCAAACCTGACGTTGTTTAAATAACATGAGCTAGGTCTCTTGATGGTATGGGTTTGCCACAGAATTGCATAAAATGGAAATGCAAAAAGAGCATTATATAAAATTGAGAAAAAAATTAAGTGAAAATTCACATTAGAAATTCTAGGTTTTTTAATAGAGAAAAACTAAAGTTGAGCTCATTTGAACTCTAGTCCCAGATTATTTCTCTGTGCCACTATACTTCCTTGAAGTGACTTCAAAGAACAATTACAAATTTCATAAATATATAAACATGCAGTTATGGAGGGGTTTATTATAATGGGTATTGAGATGCACTCTGAGCCTAATTATGCCCTTTGAAACTCCTACAGAAGTGTCTAATGAGTGAGGGTATAAAACTATAAAGTAAAATTTCAATTTATACCTAAAATCAGCAGACTTCTTTTACTGTTCTATTTTTCAAATATCTTAAATTCAAACATCATAAAAAGAAGGACCTCATGTATCCACATTAAGCTACAGATTTTTAGGCCTCCTTTTTGCTCTCTTACATCAAGAAGTCTTTACTTTCTTCTACCTCTTCCTTCCTCTTCCCTGCCTCAGCCCTCCCCCTCTCCCTCTTTTCCTCTTCCTCCTCTTCCTCTTCCACCTTCTCTTCTTTGTCCTTCCTGGGAATCAAGTAGATAAGATACCATACAGTGAAAGGCAATTCTCCCTGGTATGAGTCTTGGTTAAAGACTTGTACCAACCTACCAGTAGCTAAGATGATTTCCTCAGTTTATCTAGTGCCTTGCTCTCACTTTCTTATAAGCTTTGCTTCTGTTAAAAATTAAAAAGAAAAAAGAACTAAATATACCAAGGCAGGATATTTAATGAATAATAGTCAAGGAGATTGAATAAATAATAATTTTCAAAATCCTAACAAAGAAAATCTGGTTCCCCAGACCTCCAGAGTAGCTACTATTTCAGATGTGCACCCCAGAACTCCACTAAATGAATTTATTTTTATTTTTAAAAATATATTGTCTTGTTATAGTATATAGTAGGTGATGTACAGAGGGTTTAGAGTTACATCATTCAGGTGCTGAGTGCACTTCTTTTGAACCATGTCATCCTTTTCCTCTGTATTTCTTGTTATAGATCAAAGACAAATACATTTGTTTTGAATGGTGACAAAATGAAATGTAGCATTGTATATATTGATTAAATTCGAAATGTAGCATTGTGTATATTGATTAAATTCGAAAATTTACACTTTTCCATTCATAAATACTGCTATTTTAGAGCGATGGTAACTAAGTCTTTATTAAGCTGTTAAATCTGACTTATACCACAATTGTTTGATATGGCAAAGATTCATATATGTATGTATAAATGTATAAAATAAATTAGAATGAGACCATTAAGAGTTCCATTAACAAATGAAAAGCTAACACGTGATGCATAATTTTGCATTCTTTGGGTATTTTATCTTTCAGTGTTTGTCTTATCTTTTAAAGGTATGATATTTACCATATTTAGGGAGGGTCTAAGTATAATTCCTTTAGCTAAAAAATAGCAATAGAGAGAACACATTTACATAATATAAAATGTGAGTGGATACAAATGTGAATATAGTCCCTGTGCAAGTTTTTATGCTTGGCTTAGAAAATTCTCTACAGTTAAAGTTAAATAATTAAAAAGAATAGAAAAGAAAATCTGGTTTCTAACATCATCAGAAACAAGTTGTATTAAGCTTTTAAATAATTAATATAAATAGTAGTAAAACCAATTAATATAAATCAATAGCAGACAGCATGTAAAAACTCATTGCAAAAGACCAGTATTAGGCATTGACTAAAGGAAGATCTGGACACTAGAGAAAGAAAACATTACAAGCCTGTGTCCCTACTAAGCCAAAATGCAAATTCCTCACAAAATCCTAGCAATCCAAATACAACAAACATCTCTTTGGAAGAATCACTTATGGCGGAGTAGTGGCTCAAACCCCATAATCCTGGATACAAAAGCAGCTATAGTTAGGGGAATCATTGACCTATCCTTCTATCCCTCCCTGTTTCTGCTATCCTTTCCCTTTCTCTGTGTGAGTGGAAGAAAGAATACCAGAAAATGTGGAAAGAAGGAGACTGTTTTGCAAGCTTGGTTAAAAGCTCTAGCAAAGAACTGAATCTGTCAGCATCTTGATCTAAAATGCAGCTCCCAGAATTGTAAGAGAATTATTATTTGTTAAAGATAGCCAGTCTGTGTGCGAAACACTTCCATGCTAACAAAATACCAGAGACTTGACTGTTTGCAATGAACGGGAAATAGAACAGAAATTCCAGCATCAAAGGGCCAGTAAATCTGATGCTCATTGAAGTCTCCCTTTCCAACATGAGGAATCAAATGTTACAGCCTGCAGGAAGGATGATCTTCATGCAATGAAGAATGGAGGGGAAGAAACAATGCAAAGGTGCTCTGTTATAACAACCCGAGTCATCATACTGTCACAAAGGGAGGAGATGGAACCTTAATGGTCTCTTAGTAGTCTCACTCCTAATCCTGTTACATTGAGGAATATATTTGCATATGTGTTTAAGGGGCCTAATTCAAACCACAGCACAGCACGAATATGTTAAGTTAGTGTTTCCTAAGTTTTCAATATGCTTATAGATGTGTTTGTCTCACCCAGTTTCACATATAAGAAGTGAGCAAATAATACCAAGATTATAATTCTTGACAGGTCATAGAAAAGAGAATCCTAATTTTGACACAGACTGCAATTTACAACATGCTGAGTTATTATTGTGATATGGTCAGTTCCCCTTGTCCTTAGATAACATTCTTTTTTATGTATATGTTTCCCTGATATTAGTAAACATTCTTATTGGGAATTGGCTATATCCACAGATATTGATCCTGCAAAGTACTAGAGCTATGCATTTATTAAAAGTAGGATAACTAAGCCTACAAAAATTAAAGTTAAATGAAGTAAGTCAGGCTCAAAAGAACAAGTGGCACATTTTTTTTTCTCTCATCTACGAAAGCTAGATCTATACTGCAGACATACATGACAACATGCAGAGCATTTTACAACACAAACATTCTACAAGATGATATACTCAGGGGAGGAGTCCAATTCATAACTCCTATGAACAATAAATGAAATGTTTAATAAAATAAACATTCGGAAGCAAACACATGAAGGCAATGATGGGGAGGAGAGACGTGTGGAGGGAGGAAGGGTGAATAAATGTAGCCATTATATTCAATGTCTATCATATAAAAAAATCAACCACATAACTTATGGGTAGGGATGGAAGGGAGAAAATGGGGGACAATAATTAACATAGTGACACTGATCAAGGTATATCATACTCATAAAATGTGACTGAAGAAATTGAAACCTGTTTTTCCAACTAATTTATTAAACCCTAGGGGTACAGAGTGTCAATAATGACTAAGATATATTCCAAATTACTAATACACTTGTGGTTAAGTACAATGTTTGTACTCATGGAAAGTATTTATTTCTGCATTCTTTTATGATGCTCAATCTCTTTGAATATATCTCTTTGGGGAAAATTGTTGGCCTTTGGATTCATTATACAGATAAGTTCACAAATTTTCTATGTGAATCAAGAGGACAGGATTTTTTCACTGTGCACTAGAATTAAACAAAACGACTGCATCATTGTATATAAAAGTAACCTCCAACTCAAATTAGTAATATAAAATTATTGCTCTTTATAGTTCTCTCAATCATTTTCCTGTCATTCATTTAACCTAGTCATCAGCAATTAACTCAATGTTCCATGCAGAGTGACTTAAAAAAATTAACAAATGACAATAAAATAAATAGAAATAAAAATTCTTTAGGCCTAAGAACATGCCTTCTATAAAAAAATGAAAGTAACACTGACTCCAATAAAAAATTGACACAAATAGACTTTTTTTTTTTTTTTTGGCCAGTCCTGGGCCTTGGACTCAGGGCCTGAGCACTGTCCCTGGCTTCTTCCCGCTCAAGGCTAGCACTCTGCCACTTGAGCCACAGCGCCGCTTCTGGCCGTTTTCTGTATATGTGGTGCTGGGGAATCGAACCTAGGGCCTCGTGTATCCGAGGCAGGCACTCTTGCCACTAGGCTATATCCCCAGCCCACAAATAGACTTTTAAAATATAGACAATACAGACTTGTAAAAACAAGCTTTATTATATATGTTTTCATTTTATTCAGATGAATGTTAATAATATTAATAATAAATTTATTATTTTCTACTTGTAAGTGTTCTCAATATGAATTACTATATTTGGCTTTGGATTTTACACAATAATTTCTCATGATTGAAGAAAATAAAATTATAATGAAGAAGTATATTTAATGTAGCAAAGTTTCTTTTTTGAAAATAAATTACAAAACAATGTAATTCTTAAATCCAGCAACATGATTTCATATATATGTGTGTATAATCTACCAAAAATACTAGACTGAAGATATACAAAATAATCAGACATATGTTTACACATATACATACGAAAATTGAAATATATGAGAATTGAAATCAGTTTCTACAAATATTTTGATGTAAAAAAAAAGATAGACGCAGATTTTCCTTGAAATTCTGTCACATAAAAAAAGAAATAAAAACAAAAGAAATTAGTTCGTGGCTTAATTAGTAGAATGTTGCTTTACTCTAAACCTACTCTCATTTTTTAAATGTATAAACTATTTTGGACCTTGGGAGGACCTTGGGAGACTTGAATTCAGGACCTGAGTTCTGTCCCTGAGCAATTTGGTCAAGGCTCGCACTCTGCCACTATAATCCATTGTCCCAGGACTGGTTTTGGTGTGGTTAATTTGTGATAAGAATCTCACAGGAAGTTTTCTGTCCATGCTGGTTGAACCCTGATCCTGAAATCTCAGCCTCTTGAGTAGCTAGAATTAAAAGCATGAGCCACTTGTGCACAGATGTAAAAACTATTTCTAAATTTCACCTTGAACATACATTTTCAGGAGCTGAAAATAATACAACATTGTTCTCTGCTTGCAAACTGACAAGTCTAGAAGTAGGCCTGCTATGATTTAATTGATAGTGGCAGACCACATGTGACACCAGAGTTAGAACCAGAGTGTATGATTATATGGGGAACACTAACCATCGCTAGCTTCATATTATAATCATTCCTTTTCCTTCTCCAATTTCATTGCATTGATATGGAGTAGCCACCATAGATGCTTGCTGCATGTAAAATAGGATTTTATTTTTTAGTCACAGCTATAGTGCTCTACATTTAAGAAATATTAATTTTTTATAATGCGATGAGCCAGAAAAAAATACCGATTATTTACAAAGAAGACTATATTGGCATTATATGTAAACTTCCATATGTCTAATTCTGAGAATGATACGCATGCTTATTTCCCAAGAAGTTGTAGCCTGCTTAAAACGGATAGTGTATGTGGGAGGGGAAGGGAGTGGTAATGGGTAATATATCCGCATTAAGTGTATGAAATAAAAATACAGCGATCAGTTTCTGACCTTATACTCTCACACAGAATTTTCTATTTAACTATTCTATTACAAATCATTATAACTCACATTAACAAAAAGAGCATGACACCGGCATAAAAAGAGACCCATGACCAATCAACTAGACTAAAAGATCCAGAAATGAACCCAAACATCTACAGACATCAGGTTTTTGACAAAGAAACTGAAAATGTTATCAATGACACTAAGCAAATATGATATATTCATGTAGAATTTTGTCTCTCATCTTCCACTATCAACTCAAAAGGGATCAAAGAACTCAATGTAAGATCGGAAACCTTAAATCTATCACAGGAAATATTAGGGAACGCACTGGACCCCATTGGCATAAACAGGAACTTCTTGAATAGAATTCTAGGCTTCAGAAAATAAGAGAGAAATGGGAAATCAGATTTTAATAACTTAAAAGCCTGATACAAGGATATAGTCATTAAGCTGAAAATGACATCCTATGAAATAGGAGAACATCTTTGCTAGTTATACATCTAACAAGGATCAAATAATCTCACTATTCAAGGAGCTTAAAAAACTAAATCACCACTTGTCACTAGTGACTCATGCTTGTACTCAGTTCCAGCTATAAAGGACAAAGATCAGAGGACAATGATTCAAAGCCAGGTTGAGCAGGAAAGGCCCTAAGACTCTTATTCTCAATTAACCAGAATAAAATGGCAAAAGAGAAGCTTTGCCTTAGTGATACAACCCTAGCCTTGAGCAAAAAAATCTAAGGCACAGAACTCAGGCCCAGAGTTCAAGCCCTAATACTGGCACAAAAAAATAATAATAAATCAACCACCTGCACACACATATTGCAACACTATTCACAATATAGAAGTTATGTAAACAGCCTAGATTCCCTAAAACTGATGAATGGATCAATAGAACAAGAAAATGTACACGCTCACACACACACACACACACACACACAATATATCTAGATTCTAGGTGGATTCTATCTATCTATCTATCTATCTATCTATCTATCTATCTATGTAACTATCTACATACAGGTTTTAGTTATCCTTTGAGAGCAAGAATACTTCATTTGCAGAAAATGGAAAAAATCATATTGAGTGAAGCAAATCAGCATAAAAAAGAGAATGAATGTATTTTTTCCACGTTTGCATGTTAGGCTTAAAATATGAACCATTATGAAGACATAACGGATCGTATGGCACAGGGATGAGTGAGATTCCAGTGCATTACCCATACAAACAACTAAGAAGAAGTTAAACACACTGAATATCAGGAAGTGAAAGCATGTATTGGCTTAGGGGGATAGATAAATGAATACAGAAGTAATACTAAATGTACATAGGTGAAAATGATACGAGGAAAGTTCATGAGACGGATGGAAATGGGTTGGGGAGGAGAGACATAACTTTACATATGCCTTTATTTTCCCTGATTTTGTTTCTTTTAAAGTTTTCTTCTGATTCCATTATATCTGCTGAATAATAACTTTAAAACACGACTGCAAAACTCTCTCCTTGTTCAGATATTCTTTCTTCTCTAGTCTCAAGTTAAAATTTTGCATTTAAGAGACAAACTGCCATGTACAGTGTCTCAGAGCTATATCCTTGTGACATTATCTTACGATGTGAGTACAAAACAAAACACAAAAACAAAGGAATGAAAATATTTTGTTGTAGTTATTTCATAAACCACACGACGATGTTGATAAGACAGCTTTTTCTGAGAGAGTTCATTATAAATGACTGTGTTTCTTGTTTCTTATGATGGATGCTGCATACTTGTAAAGTGGGAAGTATTGTTCTGACTTATTTATACAACTCCTGGATGTTCTTCTACTTCAGAAGGCATACTTTCTTAGGATTTATCAGTCAGGTTATTTGGGTGTGACATCTTTGAGTAGGTTACCAGAAGATAGCCTAATAAATTAAAACTCATTGTCATAATCTTCAACATCTCTTGCTATGGTTGTTTGTGCATATGTTATGGTCAAAGAAGTCTGAGGTAAAACAAAAATAGGCTTGCTATCTTATAAAATATCCTTCTTAAATTGCAGAGCAACTAATTAACTCGATCATAATTTATGTTAATGGAATTCTACTAATTATACAATGTCCTAATGGAAGACCCACCTCATCAATGTCATAATGACTTAGCTTTGTTGTTTTCAATCAGTTGCTAGCATACATCGACCTCACTATTAGTCTATCATCTCAGGGATAAGTGCTGTCTGCCAGGAAGGAATCATGGAGTGAAAAAAATAGACAAGATATTCATCTTTTTAGGAAAAACAAGCACCAAAACGAAATAAATACTAAAAGTAAACTAAGTAGAAAGGCATTTTTGTTCATCCTGCTATAGAAAGAGAATTTTATTATACTTACTATTTTGTTTAACTTCCCCTTGCAGAATAATAAATCTTGCTATAAGAGATACTGTATTTTCTCTTAAATTATAATAATGCAATTATTTTAACAATGATATGAAATATAAATTGTAAAAATTAGTACCTGAAAAGCACCAGATATAACATAGATTACCTATTTCTCATCTTTACTAAAGACTTGCAAGATTCCAATCTTATTACCAGTAATAAAGATTAAAGCTTAAAAAGGTTAAGTGAATGATTAGAAGCTGATCAAAGTTCTGTGGATAGATTATCAGAAACATGAAATGTAGGTTGATAATTATTGAATAATGTGATAGTACTACAAAAAAAGCATAACTTCCAATAAAATATATTTTCTACAAAATACAAATTTCAATGTGAATGAATTTTTCCACAAAATACAAATTTCAATGTGAATAAATTTTGTAAACAGAAATATTTATAATTTTATAAACATAAATTACTAAATATATTTTAATGTTTTCCATGTAATGAAAATTCCTTGAAGACTTCCAATCATTGCAACTACTCATGCATAAGTTCAAATATAAACTGAAATTTATCTCTAGCTCCACTGAAATTATTTCCACCCCCACCTCTGATTTTCCTGTCAACCAGTTGAATAATACGATGACATTCTTAGGCGAGAACATCACTATATATGTATGAGTGAGATAGAAATAAAGTATTAACTAATACAAAAGAATATTGAAATGGTTCATTCATGTTACTTTTTTTTTTAGAAAATAAACAGTTTACTGGTTTGTGTATTTGAGTTTTATTTGAGACCAACCACTGTCAACTTTCTTTGATGTAATTTAAGAGCCTCACTTAGAATAACATAGACAAATGGACTTGGACATTATTAACTGTAATGGAGAGGAAGGATAAGTGTTCGTGGCTTCAATCTTAATCTACTATTACCTTATTATATTAGATTATGAATACAAAATTCTTTAGACAACAGTAAGGGGTTTGGTGAGAGATTGAAGGAATACATATTCATGAAAATATGTTACTTTCTTGCAATTTATTGTTTATTTTTTTGATATATTCATCTTGCAAATATCAAACCAAGAAACAAACAACAAAAAGAGAAACCTTATGCTATGTTTATTCTCTTCTCAGAAAATCATGCTATTGAAAATTAACTTCATAATTCTGTCAGCTAAGGAGGGAAAATAGATACCATGGTGATCTTTGTTATCAGTTATGTGATGCTATTCATTGTATTCTTTTAGGCAAAAAAATAACTCTGCTGTACTGACATATATAGAAAGTGGATGCAACAGAAGAATTTTAAGTAGTAATCTTCTTCCTGTGATAAGAGAAACCTAAAAATGTAAACAATTTTAAAACCAACCGAATTAGGTCCTAAGATATGGAAAAGATTCTACCCTAATTATATTCTTTAATGTGAGGTATCTACCTACCAAACTTATATTTAGTTAACCTACACAGAAAATTAATGTATATTTGCTATTTGGTTCTGATAGTTTTTGTTTATATTGTGCTGGAGACTATGTCCTGGGTTTTGTACAAGTACCTTACCACTGAATTGAACATCTGGCCATATTTTCAGCAAAAGCTTGGGGATTGTTTGTTTGTTGTTGTTGTTTATTGTTTTGTTTTCTCATTGTTTTCTTAGTGATAAATAATAATGATCATTAAGTTGTTCCTTAGACCAACTGTACTAAATGTGTATTGTGTCCCAGGCTTTGAACTTACAGATTCCTATGTGTTCAAGCATAACAATTCAGTACTTCTAGCTGAGCCACATGTATATTTAGGGAGAAAGACTAAGAGGAATAAAAAAAAAATCAAGTGAAATATTTTTCTATTTTCCCCTAGTAGTCCATATCATGTTATGCTTATTTTCAGCTAAACAGCCCAGAAACAAAATTCTAACCACTGAATAGGATGCATTTTTATGAGACATGCCTGCAGATATACAAATAAGCACCTAACAGGGGGAAAAATAGAGTCTCTCTTGTTGAATAATCTGAGAGAAAAAAATAAGAATAAAGAAAGCAATAAACTCCTGAATATGAGAGATGATACATCAGAGAAAATCATCTGTTTCTTAGTACATTTTGGTTATGAAGTGTGTTCTTGTCAATCTAAGTTTGAATTCATATTGTTTTAAATTACTTATATCTGAAGTAAATAATTCTAAAACTTCATGATTATATGACTGTCATAATGTAGTTCAGCATTTGTTTAATTTCTTATTGGCAAAGGAAAATTGATGTATTTATGAACATCAATAGGATGAGAATACAAGTTATTAAAAAGTAAGATATATCACCCTGGACACTGGTGGTTTACAGCTCCCACTTATAAATCTAGCTTTGCATGAGGCTAAGAAGTGAAGATTGAAGTTTGAAGCTAAACAGGGCAGGAAATATCTGCAATTAAACACCCAACAGCAGAAGTGGAGCTGTGGCTCAAGTGGTAGATATGTAGCATTGAGCAAAACTGCTCAGGGACAATGCCAAGGCACAGAGTTCAATTCCCAGGACTGTACATACATATATATATATATATATATATATATATATGCATGTCCTATGTATATGTGTGTCCTCTCTGTGTGGATTACATATACATATGTATTATACCTATTACCCTTTTCTGAAATATTAAGTAAGAATATCTGATAATAAGGTGGTTAATATTGTCAAATGAACCTACATGAAATTTGACCATTAAGGCTTGCTGAAATTGGCTGGGGAAGAGGAGTAAGGATAAGGAGAGCGTGATGAAGGAGGTGAGTCTCATCAAAGTACTCTATGTATAGACATGTATGTATAGACATGCTGAAATGCCACACTTTTGGAAAATGAATTAATTTATGCTAATATAAATGCAAAAAGAAAAAAAACTGAGTTTGGGTGTTCATAGGTATTGCCATTTGTACTATACCTAAAATATGTTTTATTAAAAGGAATGTAGTAGTTCCATTTTAAGAACCAGCAGTAATTGTGATTAATAGAGTAGCTTGAATTCACTATGAGTACTACCTGGGTCTTATATGGATTGTTCCTGATAACATGCTCATTCTCATCTTATGATTCATAAGAGAAAGACTCAATCTTTGTGTATATTTTGCTTAAAGGGCTGTTTTATTAATTGAGATCTGACTGGGTAATGATATAGCCCAGCTGCCTTATGAAACCTGGTATTCTATATCAGAGTATCCTTTCTCTCTTTCATCTGCACTGTCAGGATTTTTTTTAACATCTTTGATAAAGGAGATTTTCTTAAGAACTTTTAGAGGGATTAAGAAAGTTTCATATTGCAACAATAGTTGAAAGAATCCATTCAATTATAAAGCACACATTCTTGAGTTGTACAGAATGACACCAACAGTTCCATGGAAAATATAGTATTCAACCTTTAGTCAAAGGGTCAGAAAGAAGTGAAACCAAATGAAATCAAATTATGTAAAAAATTTGTCTCCAAAATTTGAGTGGGAGTATTCGCACATATTCTCTTGTAGTATAACTAATATATGACATTTTAAAAGAATAATAAAATCAAGGGCATATGTAAGAAAAGTTAAAGGGCAAAAAATATTGAAGTACATTGTATATGTGAATGATGATAGAAAAAATGAAACTCTCTGTATGCTTTTGAATACTATGAGCTAATAGAGATGGCAAAAGTGACTGCAAAGGAAGAGGTAACTTCGATTAAATATTGTCTATGCCTGTATGAAATACCCTGGTAAAATCCATTAGAACAATTAATATACACTAAAAATTAAAGAAAAAAGAATGAAAGCTCTGTACCATTTGTGTGAGCAGAGATCATCACTATACCTACCACAAAACAAACACACACTATTGTCTTCCAGAATACAGAATAGTAGGAAATCACAATAATCGTCTTTATGACTTTTTAATTTTTTAATGTACATAGAAGTTGCTATCATTGTTTAACCTGGTGTTGCAAAGGACTTCTTGACAAAAAGAGACTAATCTGGCTACCATAGACTCAAGGAGAAAATGGGATCACATTATTTACCTACCAGAAACCTTTGTAGCATTCCATGACTGGAACTTCAATCTCTCCTTCTTTGATTTTACTTTTTTAAAAAAATAATTGTTTTTATTTTTGTTTATGTGGTACCAAGGAGTTGAACTCAGAGCCTCGGAGTGCCAGGCAAGCAATCTATCCACTAAGCCACACCCCAGCCCTTGATTTTACTTTTTACACCTACTTAAAATATTATCCACACTACACAGCCCTGACAATATATAAGGCACATATAGATGGTAAGTTTGGGAGTTCAAATTTTGATGCTTCTCACATTTTATAAATGTGCTTACATCAAAACTGACTTAACTTCACCCTGTTTGAATTGAGAATAATAATAAAGCAGCCAACACCTCTATATCAGCTTTTATGTACAGCTAAAATTCTCAGACATAAATTCAAGCCTTTAATATGATACATGTTTGTTAGATACCCCTGAAGATACACAGTTAAATCTTTGAAACAAAAAGAGGAGACTATGTTGCAGTATATTCTGAAAGTAAAAGAGAAAAAATAAAGTTCTGACCATAAAAGCTGAAATACCAAAGGAAACCTATTTAATAATCAATGGGACCACTTATGACATTAAATTTCTTCATACTAGACACATATATCAGTGCCGGGCAAGATTTAGGCACTCCAAAAATATCATCCCTCAGTAAAAATAACCTGTGTCAAAAAAAGCATGTATGTAAATTCAACCTCTCTGTACATCACCTTGACAAAAAAATAAATTATATAAAAAATTGCACTGTTCCCCAATCAGTATGTTAATTCAGAGATAACTCCGAAGAATTTACCCATACTGGCTTTTCCATTCTTTCCAAACATACTTTAAAATACAGGTTAGTCCCTTCCTACCTCAGTATTAGTTTATATGGCTGGGTTGAAATGGAATTCACAAGGCTTAGAACAAGTCCTTTTAAAGAATTTAATCTCTGAAAGACTTGTCGTAGTCGACTTTTAAAATTTAGCCTACAATTTCACCCCTTTTGCCATTATTCCTGTAATTTCTCTTTTGAACAGCTCCCATTTCTTCTATCTGATCCATGGGTGAACTATTTTTCCTTGGCAATGAGCTGAATAAATTCATTATTCTAACCCAAACTACCACAAAGAGTAAAGCTTTCCTCCTTCCTTCCACTCCTATCCATAATTATTTTTTATGACAGTATCTAAAATTTTCCCCTGTAACTAAGACAAGTGTTTTTATTGCATTTCCTCAACACACAGAACTCTGGAAAGATTATGAATAGCATATTGTTTTCAACATAGATATCACTCAACATTTCAGCAAGCATTCACTTTGATAAAGAGATGTTTATCTTTTAATGAGGATAATTGTCATATTTTTAAATCAACTATTAGGGCATTTTAGATTGATAAATGTGCTTGATTTATAAATTTATAAATGTGTTACTTTATGCAAAGAAAAACAAACGAAAATTTCACAATAAGTGTTTATCCGTCAACTTCCTTCATCTGACTTCTAGTTCTATTGAGAAGAGACATTACTAAAGTATCTAGAACAATTCCAAAGCTGTAGAAAAAAAATAGACTTTTGTTTCCTCAGTCCACTAAGATATAATGAAACAATAATGGTACTTGGTGATTCCTCTGTGCACATTGGAAAAGGTGATGAAACGAAAATATTTATTATTTTTATTTTTTTTTACAATTTCATACATTAGGTCTTGGGTACATTTCTTGTATTGTTACCTCCTCCCTCATTCCCCTCTTCCCATGAGTTGTTCAGTTGGTTTACACCAAATGGTATTGCAAGTAGTGATTTTGAAGTCCTTTGTCTTTTTATCCTTTGTCTCTCAATTTTGATATTCTACCACACCCCAGTAATAATGTCCTTTATCAAGAAAACTAACAAAAACAAATGTTGGAGGGGATGTGGCCAAAAGGAAACCCTACTTCATTGTTGGTGGCAATGTAAACTGGTTCAGTCACTCTGGTAAGCAGTATGGAGATTCCTCAGAAGACTAAACATAGAGCTCCCCTATGACCCAGCAGCCCCACTTTTGAGCATCTACGAAAAAGACCACAAACAAGAACACACTAAAGCCACCAGCATAACTATGTTCATTGCCAGCACAATTTGTCATAGCTAGAATTTGGAACCAACCCAGTTGCCCCTCAGTAGACGAATGGATCAGGAAAATGTGGTACATATAAACAATGGAATTTTATGCCTCTATCAGAAAGAATGACATGGCCTCATTCATAAGGAAATGGGAGAACCTGGAAAAAATTATACTAAGTGAAGTGAGCCAGACCCAAAGAAACATGGATTCTATGGTCTCCCTCATAGGGAATAATTAGCACAGGTTTAGGCTAGTCACAGCAGAGGATCACAAGAGCCCAATAGCTATGCCCTTATGAATGCATAAGATAATGCTAAGTAAAATGAACTCCATGTTATGGAAACGAGTGTTATATCACTGTTGTAATTACTTTCAACATGCTATGTGAAACAGCAGCTTCATTTGTTGAAAATATTTATAACTATGGTTTCAATGGTATCATAGATTCCAATATCAAAACTAGGAATCTTGAAAAATAGATTATGACATCTGTAAATATTCCTTAATCTTTAAAGAGAAGGACAACAGACACATTTGAAAAGAATAGAGGAACTTGGGCTTTGATTCTGGGTTCTTGAGTTAAAATGAACAAAGAATAAAATTGATGATAAAATGTTTGATACAGATTGCTGCTTTCATTTGCATCATGCATCATTGATCTTGAAGAACTGTAATAATTTAAAGCCCTGGTGTTCAGCTATGTATACCCTGCCTTTCTGTTTCAATCATCTTATGAGAAATATATGTTTAGAAAACTTACAAATCATTATTCTTCAGTTCCAATAATAAATGAGAAGTATATATTAATAGATCTCAAGGTCTGTATCACATAATTTATTTGTTCCTTCTTATAGATTACTTCATTTAGCATTCACATTGAGACATAAATAAATATTGTATTGTTTTACTTTTACATAAGTGTAACTGAAACACATATTAGTTAGAGAGCATGTCTGGAGTCCCACAACTGATTAGTGACAACTTTAAAGTGTGAAAGCATACGACTTGTTTCCCTTGAAAATGATGCGGATCTTCAATTGCTTTCCAAATTCATGGACATAATAATAAAATAATAACTAATATGCAAAACAGAGCAGTAATCATTTGAATTTGCGCTAAAATTATACTTGAGATAGAACATTTTTTTTTAAATTTTTTTTTTTTTTTTTGGCCAGTCCTGGGCCTTGGACTCAGGGCCTGAGCACTGTCCCTGGCTTCTTCCCGCTCAAGGCTAGCATTCTGCCACTTGAGCCACAGCGCCGCTTCTGGCCGTTTTCTGTATATGTGGTGCTGGGGAATCGAACCTAGGGCCTCGTGTATCCGAGGCAGGCACTCTTGCCACTAGGCTATATCCCCAGCCCCAGAGATAGAACATTTTTGTACCCAGATCTCCAATGGTTTCTACAGTCCCAGATATTGCATTTTATTTTTGTTGATTTTTTTTTTTTTTTTTTTTTTTTTTTTGCCAGTCCTGGGTTTGGACTCAGGGCCTGAGCACTGTCCTTGGCTTCTTTTTGCTCAAGGCTAGCACTCTGCCACTTGAGCCACAGTGCCACTTCTGGCCATTTTCTATGTATGTGATGCTGTGGAATTGAACCCAGGACTTCATGTATATGAGGCAAGCACTCTTGCCACTAGGCCACATTCCCAGCCCTGCATTTTATTTTTGAATACATAGTAATTAAATAAGTTCATAGAGCTTTCAAGTGCAATAGTGACAATTTGCTACTGTTGGGTTACCTCAAAACTCGTGGCAAAGAATCATTCAAACTTAAATCACAATCATGATACATGCTTCCTAATAATGAGAAAGCCTTTGCACATCCATCCATGGCTCCCATCCATGCATTTCAGTGTAGATAGAGTTGTCTACTAGATGTCATGGAACCATCCTGTTTTCACCAAACACATGAAGCACATACTGTCATGTGTCGCCTTTCTGTCCTCAGCACGATCAATCAGTTGTCCAGACTGTGTGATTTTTTTGAAGTCATAATATAGTCAACATTCTTGGAACCATTTATTATTTTAAAAAGCTAGTGCAACCTAGTGATATCAGATACAGTAAAAGATATTTGATTTCTATATCATGATACCATTCACAATAGTCAAGCTGTGCTCTTATGCCACCTTTCTATGGTTTTGATTTCTCACTTATATAATTTCTTGTGATTAACCGGGATTATTTTGCAGTTTGGGTACTGAGGTTTGAACCCAGGGATGTGTACTTGTTGGACCGGTTCCATAAAGATCAATCCAAATCATATCTGCTTTTTGGCTTGTTGTCTTTGACAGGGACCTTAGCAAACTTTTCTGCTTATGCCGGCTTTGAATCATGAGTCTCCGAATCCTAGCCTCCTAAATAGTGAAGATTAAAGGCTTAACCTACTGCCAACAATCTTAAGTGTTGTGTATGTTTTCTGGTTTTAATTTAAGTTATTCTTTCTTACTTGCTCCTTATCCTCTCAATCTTAAAAATCAAAAAGAAAAATAAAATTGGTTAAGAAGATCAAAAAAGACATGCAAAGACTACTAGTGCAGATTCTTAGCAATTCTTAGAAAGCCTGGTGAATCAATGTCTACATTCACTCATTCATTAATTAGCTTCAACCAACAAATATTTGTGAATCTACTCATATATGTATTGGATACTGAGGTATCCACTGTGGGGAAAAAGTCTGGGTGACTTAATAAGTGAGCATTAAAAATGAGAGGATTTCCTCTGATTCTTTTAGTACTACTTCCTTCTCCAGTAATTATTTTGACTTCTATTGTGCTAAGAAAGGTAGGACATACTCTCACTGGTAGACATAGTGTGGTAGTAAATTTAACATATCAGTTGTCTTCACAATAAATGCATCATTATGATTTTTAAA
This sequence comes from Perognathus longimembris pacificus, assembly GCF_023159225.1. Lineage (NCBI taxonomy): Eukaryota > Metazoa > Chordata > Mammalia > Rodentia > Heteromyidae > Perognathus > Perognathus longimembris. Next base: position 10,292,373 of record NC_063176.1, on the reverse strand, counting down.
TGGGAATTACAAATACATTTATCATCCTGTAAATGTATTTTCAACTGTTTGCTTTAAAATTGCGCAAAGACTTATCATACAAGATCCAACTCTTTGCAGACCTTGAAATCCTTATCAGCTGCAGCCATGGCTCCCTGTACCCTTTCAGAGTTCTCTTTTAATATGACAATGCATGCTAATTCGGGATAACCTGCTTATTCTCCTCAAAACAGCAGTATTATCCAAAGTTTTAATTACTCTATCCCATTTTCAAAATTGAAGTTATTTTCATTTTCATTTCGATTAAGAAAAAAGGTGGAGGGCTGGGAATATGGCCTAGTGGCAAGAGTGCTTGCCTCGTTTACATGAAGCCCTCCTGGGTTCTATACCCCAGCACCACATATATAGAAAACAGCCAGAAGTGGCGCTGTGGCTCAAGTGGCAGAGTGCTAGCCTGGAGCAAAACAAAGAATCCAGGGACAGTGCTCAAGCCCTGAGTCCAATGCCCAGAAAAAAGTTGGAGACACATGTTTAAAAACGTTAGCTAGTCACTAAAGAGCAAAAAGAAAAAAAAAATTACCGTCTGTGTGCACCCAGGGAATATTAAATTGCTGGGACAGATGCCAATACTTAGAAAGTCCCCAAAACTTTCTTGGCCGCTGTTGTTCAAATTAGTTTATAAGTAACTTGCTGGTGTTTTTAAATAAACCAAAATACCTTCAAGAATGAAAGGCTTTGGAAACAAATGACGATCTGGTAAGCTGGAGACCTTTCTTTCTCATTGCTTTGTTTCTGTATAAAGGTAAATATCCACAACTGAACCTCTGTTGCTGGAAGGTTCTGAAGCATGGTGTGTTCCACTTTGATCCCACCCACACAATTTGGATACTGTTTCATTTCTGTGGATATCTATCTCATAATGCTGAGGGGGGAAAACACACAAAAAAATATTTAGGACATCTATACCCAACGCTGATGTCAGTCAGAGTCTCTCAATTAGGAGGAGTAACAATTCCTGACATATTATGGATAGCAGTGGGATTTGAACTCAGGGCCTTTCACTTGCTAGGCAAATACTCTTGTATTATTCAAGCCATACTTTCGGCCCTATTTTGCTTTAGTTCTTTTTTCAATGGGATCTCTTTTTTTTTGCCCCAGATTTAGCCCTAGTCCTAGTCTAGAATCTTTCAAAGTATGTCTTCCCTTTACATGGGATTAGAGGCAAGCAGGAACAAAAACAGTTTATTTGTAAATTGAGGACCCAATAACATTTTCCAAGGAGCGTGAACCTTCTGATTGCTTCTCCCAAATGAGCAGAATTGAAAGTTTCTGGCACAACCATGTTTGGTCCTTCCTTATATATTTTCAAAGATGTTGCATTGTTGGCATGAAAGGAAATCAAAGATCGAATAAACTAACCTAAATTAAACTCTTCTCTAAATGTTCAAGTCTTCACGTTTTAGATATTTTCCACTAAGAAGTATATCATGTAATTAAAAAAATTGTATACTTATCAAAAAAATAGACGTGCATATGTACAGTGCACATTCAGTTATATAAAAGTTTTGGAACTATCAGAAAGATAAATGCTTTCATATGGTGATAGCAGACAAATAGTTTTATACTTGCTTACCCTTTTAAAATATTTTATTATCTTTAAGTAGTTGAACAAAAGAGTTACTGTTAAACAAAGCAGTTTGTGAATAAAATGCATCTTCATGCCACTGCTTTTGAGATTTTCATCCATATATCCCAACCTAACCCTTACCTTTCTTTTCTTAACTGTAGACTATGTACTGAACTTTTGACTGATGTCTAATCCATTTCTCTTCATTTGTCTATATCTTCTCTTGATCCTGCCCCATACCTTTCAAGTACCAGTGTTCTGTTATTTATTTATTTTTGTTGACCTTTGGTTTACTTTTTCTAAGGAACTACACTGAGTTTGCATTTGTGTATAATTACATACCTCCCAAATTATTTACTTACAGTTATTTACTTCTATTTTTTCAAATGTGTAGTAGTAAGCTCATGACAGTTTCATAAGAAAACTTAATAATCAAATTTGTGAATGATATTTTTAGTTACATTTTACTTCCTTAATGAAATAATAAGAATAAGAATGTAAAATTTAATTCATCCCTACATTATGAATAAATTTATTGATAAATTAGATTGTTTTTTATACTGAACTTAGCACAATTCTTGCCTTGCATTTATCTTTCAAATATATGATTTATATATTTCATCCATTATAAGCTGAAGATACAGATTTCCATTTTCCTTTTGTTTTGTTCTTCTTGTTATTGTGCTGGTCCACATGCTTGAACTCTGGCCTCATACCCCGTCACTTGATCTATGGCTATTTCTAGATTTTTCATTAGTTAACTGGACATGAAAGTATCCTAGCTTTCCTTCCTTGGCTGGTTTCAAACCTTGATCTTGAAATCTCCATCTCCTGAAAATAGCTAGGAATACAGTCAGGAGCCAGGGGTGCTAAGAATTATATTGTTTCGAATAACTAGGTTTTAGACCCATTTTTTTCTTCTGTTTTCCATGAGACAATAAAAGTGTGCATCTCTTCTTTAGCATTTCCTGTGACTTACCTTAAAGCAAGTTTCTTTTTCTCCTCAGAATGTGTAATGCTTGTTCAGCAGTCTCTGCCTTCCTTCCAAGTACTAGCCAGTGCCAGTGCTCAGGTAGCCTCACACATTGCCAGAAACAAGGAACTAGATAAACTGAGTGTCCCCATGCCTGAACGCCCATGAAATGGTAGAATGACTCTCATACTGAAGCCCAACTGGAAAATATGAGCTGAAAATGAAATTTTGTATATGGTACTCTCTAAGATGAACAATTTTGACATATTGTTAAATAGGTTTATGTTCATAAAGGTCAAAATTTGAAATGGAGTTTTTGTCCATATTATGTCTACTTACAATAAACAATAAAAACATCATTAGAATTAAAAGTCTGTTTACTCATAATTGAGGGGTTTATCGGATTTAATTTTTATAAGGAATCTAAGATTTTAGAATTCTAATTGGGAATGGGAAAGGGGTGTTAAATGGAAAGAAAGACAATCTTCCCTGAAAGTACATTTCAAAGAAGCTATTTTGGAATAATAAAAATAAATTTAAATGTACTTCAGAAACTCCTTTCCCTAATACCCTCCTTTCTTCCCATAAAATTTCCATGAAATTTTAGTATGTTAACCACACTCAGCTTAATTTTTTAAAATATGGCATTCTATCTGTTTTGGGGATTACTATGGCTGGTTTTATGATGTAGCTGAGCTGACCAGGAACTCTCCAACATTCTAGATCTACCTCTCTACTGCTGGGATTATAGTCATGAAATATTATGCCCAGTTTGTACACTAATCTCATTGAAAGTTTATAAATTCACTGTGAGTTGTCTTGGAAAACATCTGCCTCACAATTATTATACAAGATCTTGAACACCCACAGAATATCTTGACATTAACAATACCCACCCCACCCCACCCCCCCGCAAAGGCTAGCACACTGTGTATTTGTCATCAACATCAAATAATTCTAAAAACTCTATGCCTAATATTTTATAAGATTAATTCAAGTATAGATAAATTTCCTTTTAAGATATCTAAGTAATTGCATATAGATTAATTTCATGTAATTCTTATATTATATTGTAAAATTTGTAGGCTAGACAAGTTTCCCCATTGTCCAGAGGAGAAATGGAAATGGAAGTATTAGATATCTAATAAATCCTAACTCCAGGCTTTCTTTCTATCATTTCTTTCTATCATTAGTCTGTGTAATGCAGATTCCTGAAGGAATTCATCATTATAGAAAGGATTTTACATATTGCTACAGGTGGTATATGGTTTTATAGATCATGTTAGACAACAGTAAAGTTGTCATAATATTTTCATGTCATTATGCAATACTGAATTCAATGGGCTTAAAAAACTAGCAGTCTTGGGGCTGGGGATATGGCCTAGTGGCAAGAGTGCCTGCTTCATATACATGAAGCCCTGGGTTCGATTCCCCATCACCATATATACAGAAAATGGCCAGAAGTGGCACTGTGACTCAAGTGGCAGAGTGCTAGCCTTGAGCAAGAAGAAGCCAGGGACAGTGCTCAGGCCCTGAGTCCAAGCCCCAGGACTGGCCAAAAAAAAAAAAAAACAAAAAAACTAGCAGTCTTAAATATGAAACCAACTAAAGCTATTTTCTGATGGTGAGCAATCATGTGCAAAGAAATTGAAAAGTTTTTTTTTTCGCTAATAAACTATTATAAAGAAAGTCACACAAGAAAGAACATATTATTCAGGGGAACAAAGGGGACATTAATGAATGGAAAACAAGTGGACTCTTAGAAAAAATGTGTAAATATTCATACAGTAGCAATTGACACACTGACATGTTGCTAAATTTGGTCAATAAAAATCTGAATGTTGCCCAGCAGGAAGTATTTCACATTTTTCTTCGTTACCTTTTCAACAGCTGCTTATTATGAGAGAAACAGAGATTTACAAAGTCACTTGTACACCAAGGGGAAGACTCACATTAGAATATTCAAAATTTTTGAGTAATAACAAAAGAGATTACATTTTCCACTTGCAATACCATTAATATCCACCATTGTCTGAGAATTATGGAGAAAATGAGAAATGAAATGGTGCCAGTTGTGTGTAGAATGGATATTTTTAGGAGTAAATAAATAAGATATTTAAAGGAGAAATAAAAGTATAAAGCGCACACACCATAAAACAGTATCTATAGATGTAAAGAAAAACCAAGGAGAATTGAAATGAAAGGTACTGCTTGCATTCCTAAGTGAAAATTCTAGTCTACTTCAATTTGTACACAATTATATCTACTGCTTATAGTATCTTCTTAACACCAAACATTTAAGTTTCTGAACACATCTGTCTATCATGGAAAGGAGTGTCTTTTCTTAGTTCATATTCTTTGTGATTGTTTCTTGAAGATTATAGAAACAATGCAATATTCCCCATGTTTGGAAGAAATTTGAATGAGAATCTTTTTAGAGGAATGATAGGTAAGATCCATTTTTTACCTTTGGGTTTTCCCAAAGGAAATAGCATCTGGAGAAATTTGATATCTCTTTTCCTAAGGCAAAAACACAGAAAATGATAGAAAACTACAGATATTTGAAGTCTGAAAATGCCAATCAATGAAGTAAGGCACTTCTTATCAGGTATGCGCATATTTCTGTCTAGATTGGGTATTATTCTTCTGTATTTTCTTTTTATTACTTTACAAATAAACTTCCTTGGTCTGTAAAAAATAAAATGGCAAGAGAGATATGAAGTGAATTTTATGTTCTGTATTAAATAGTATAATCATCACTGTAACATCTGCAATAAGATTAAGACATTACATCTGTATTATGAGGTTATAATGATTAATAAAAATAGTCACAATTAACGTATAATTCGAAGACACAGTCATGCCTCAGTTAATGCTGCTGTATTCTTATTAAAAGATTTTCAAAGTCATTTATAAGTATAAAGAAGATTCGTAAAACTAAAGCTCTTTTGTTACTTCATTCTTTTAATATATACACTAGTATAATATCCACATATGCACACCTCCCCCCACACTTTTGTTTCTATTCCACTGCAGAATATTTACTAATATACTTGATAACATATATACAGAAATTCTCTTTACTATTTTATGACTTCATTTAAGGATAAAATTATTCCAAGTTGATAAAATTATATAATCCTAACCTGCCTTCACAGTTCCAATCATTTCTAATTGGCAAGAACTAGAAATACATGATCACTTACACATTGTTTAAAATTATGGAAATGACATAAATCACTTCAGAATGATATGCCCATTATTAATATGTTTAGCTTCAAGTAACAAAATCACAATTAATAGTGATTTTTAAATATATTTGACACTTTAGGACTTATGTAATGAGCAATGAGATATACCATCCAAAGATTCAACTTCAGAGGATAATGATTCCTCAAAGACCTCAATTTCTGTATCTTTAATTCCTTCACCATCTTGGTTATCTGGACACTCTATTCACGGAAAGAACTCTATGCAACTTACTCCTTGGTGATACAGAGTCAGCCTCTGATGGTGAAATGTGCTCAGACAGACTTTGTCACCTGTACAGTTTTTCTGAGAGCTAGAGTGACACAAACAAACCCCTTTCTTTCAATGTTTCTTAGTTCTTCCTCCCCATCCTAAAGTGCCAGACTTGCATCAAGGTCTGATCTCTTTCAGGAACTTTTTCTAGTTTTCCTGACAGATATTCTCTCTCACATTGTTCCTTAGTGTAGTGACAGATCCAGTCTTGAAGCTTGCTTCTAACTGGACCTTGTCTAATAAAGTCCAATAGCAATTATCTCACAGTAGCAATAAATATAACTAAAACAAGATTTTGAGTTCTAAATTCAAAATTGAAAGAAAGAAAATGGAAAAAAATGACTAAGTCCATGTATGTTGGATTGAAAATATGAGGAAAGCTTGATTATATGGGAAAAAATATCATAAACTACAGTAAACATTTCAAAAGCATAGAGAAATTGGTTAGGAGAGGCTACTAGTAAACAACTTTGGACAATTTCACAACAATCATATTAGTAATGTATTATACTACAATGAATAGTCAGCTATGGATTCATAATGCAATAACACACACACATACAGATAAGCAGAAAATGTAGATGAATACACAGTATTGGAAAAGTAGATGCACATCATGAATGCATGATATAGGCATGCAAGAAAATATTATAGTGAATCCCAATAACATAATTAACTATTGTTTCAATAATTTAAAAAATACATCTACTAGTTTCATAACCTTTAAGCTAATAATTATTACCTGCTAACACTTTATTCTAACTTCATATAGCATACACAAAACATATGTGATGGACTTTGTTTCTTCTTTTAAAATGATTACATGTTATACTATTTTTAATTACTTTATATTTGTGGTAGGATCTTAAGAAAATGTCCTGTTTTGGAAACTTTATGGATTAAGCAGATTATTTTACATATTCCTTTTTTAGAGGTGGGAGTGTAAGACTTGAACTCAGGTCTAGTTCTCTACCAATTTGAGCCACAGCACCACTTCCAGTTTTCTGGTGATTAATTGGAGAGAAGAGTTTCATGGGGATTTTTCTGCCTCAGATGGCTTTCAACGGGGATTCTCAGAGCTCAGCCTACTGAATAGCTAGTATTATAGACATGAGCTACCAGCACCCATCTTTATTTTACATTTTAAAATATAATAAAAATGTGATATTGAAACCTCATTTCCCATAGCAGGAAAATCCATCAGGAATAGTCTACTGTGATTAATCCAACTATTCATGAACACAATGGAAACACAGAAAAATAATGTTTAGAAACTTGTTCAGAGTCATAAACTTGTATAAAGGAAGCAAAATTGGATTAAAGCGTTCTGTTTTTGAACGTTTTCTCTTAACTACAATCCTTTATTTTGTGAATGAACTTGGGAAAGATACAGAGATACAGAAGCAGCAGCATGGTAAGTAGAACTTCCATCTCTGGAAATTAAGAATCACATTTTGGCAGAAGGTGAATACTGATATACTTGGGAATATGTTGTATTTCCAAGCCACTTAGATTTCCTGAGTTGTTTTTTGTTGTGGTTGGTTGTTTGTTTTGTTTTTTTTCCATAAAAAAAGAAAAAACTTTAAAAAGATAATGATTAATTGTATTTAAACTGACATTTTGAATGGTAACCCTTGTCTACAACTACTTAAGATAATATATTTGCAAAAGTAATCATCCTATCCAATACAAGATATATAACTAAAGTTCATGAATGTCATTACTTGGGCTAGCTCTCCATCACCGCAACAAATTGCCAGAGATTATCAATGTAAAGGAGAAAAGATTATTTTGGCTTACTTTGTCCATGTTCACTGGACCAATTTAGTCAGGCCCAAGGGAAATAGCAAGAGCAAAGGGCTTAGGGTTTCATTATCTCCTTTAAGGTCTTTCTCCCAAGATATTTCCTTCCATGAGGCTGCAGTAGTTTCTAATATCTCCAAATAGCTCCATATTCAAATACTTGGCCAATGAAAGACATTTAATATGTAAATTTTAACATCACCTACAACTTACAATTTGAATGCAATGTTTATTTAGGCAGCCAAAAACATTGTCCTATACTTTTTCGTTCTACCAATGTATACTTTATTTAGAGCTTAACTATACAAAATTTAAGATAATTTTTTTTCTGTACTTTCCTAGTATAACAGGAGAGACACATCTTTGAGGAGCTTCCCAATTCAAAACTAGAATTCCTCCAGTAAGTTGCAACTTATGCCCACATAAATATATATATGAGCTGCTGGTACCTCCTAGGTAACTGTATAAATTTGGAACTTTGAATATTCAGAAAAAGAAGCAGATTTATACAACTTGAGCAGATTTTGGGAAGACTTGGTAGCTCATAGCATTGAAAGAAAATTGTAAAGTACATTCTTAGAAATGATTGTAATGTGGATATACAATATTTATTTCCAAGTATTGTTTGGAAGTGAGAGAGAGGTATATCACCTGGGTTGATATATACAAATATATACACAAATTTATATATATTTATATATATTTCAAATAAATACATAGGAGTTTTATGCTTCGTATTTAATAAGACCCAAATTGTGTATATGGTTGCATACATATTTGTTTATGAGGTATACCTACATTTTTATATCTTTGAGTATAACATATAGCTCAATAATCAGAAACTTAGAATTTAAATTGTCCCTTTTCACCTTTCAAGTTATACTATGTGTTCATTATTACAAGTCACATAAATATATGAAGAATTGCTTACTATATATATTCACATAAAATTTACATTACATGTATTTCACGGACATAGAAATATTTTCATCTGTTATATTATATGGCTCTATAACTCCAAATACAAATAAGTATAAAGATTTTAAGCCACTGACTATTGCTATTGAGTAGGGAAAAAATAAATGTTTTGTGACTATTTCCTCTTTAATACTGATTAGGTTTAATCAATACCAGATTATTATTTTAATGTCTGTTGCCTCAAAAGTTAATAAATTTTAACTTCATTTATTTTTGAATTATATCTGTTATCAATTCTTTCAGGTTAATTATTTTTCATCATTTACAAGGAATGCTTGTGGTGATCATGTCTAATTTCTCAGTCTTAATTTCCCATTTTCTTTTTTTGTTCTACTCACTTATGTTGTTCTTGTCCACAAATATATTGAAACAGTTAATATGCCCATATTTAGACACACTATAAGATATTTTATGGCCTTGCTCTTTTTTATACATATGACTTCATTTTTTGAACTACACATTTGTAGTAATACTATTTTTACTTTATGTTTTTAAAAATCTATTTCGTGTTGGTATTTCAGCAAAATACCAGACTTCTTCGTTAATATTCATTTTAATAGTAATTTCTGACAGTTGAGTAACACTTCATACGAAATTACATGGTAAGTTCCTGGACCACACATGTTCTTGAATCTTTATTTAAAACAAGAGCAATATAATTTAAAACCAAGCTAAGACTGACATTCATATGAAACTCAATAAAGCCATCTTATTTTCTTTGCAATATAAAAACTGGTCTACTTCTACAATAATGTTATTTTTAAGTGGGTGGGGTCACTTTACTTTTTTTATTGAAGTGGAAAAACTATTTAGATGTGTGGAATTGTCATATATAATAGGATTCCTAGAATTCCTCATATTTGTAACATAATTTTAGCCCAAACTTTGAGCACATGTTTGTGTGTCACCTGTGTTTGTGTACATGTATGTACACAAAGGATGCCGTTGATCATGCCAAGGGCTTCTTACCTTTTAGGTGGCCATTCTGCCACTATGTTACTTCTCTGACTGCAGAAATATTTTGTAGACTGGTATTGTCCAACTGTCTTTTAACTTAGTAATGGGTCAAACAGGTAGATTCTGATACTCTTCTCAACTCAACACTTCATTTTATCTTCCAGATGCAATGATTGTTTTTCTCCCTCTATGGTTGTTACTAATCTAAGTTTCTGACTCAAAACAAAAGATAAGATAATATTGGTAAAAATAGGCTGGTTTCAAATTTAACACATAATATTTATATGGAAGAGTGTATGCTTCATATTTACTATCTCAATAGCTTAAAGATGCTGGATCCCTAAATGCATACTATCATATTTATTACATTCTTTAAGTTGGCATGTGGCATCTTGAATATAAGGGAGATGTCTTCTTACCTTCTTATCTTCTTAGATTGATGACTATCATAAAACATGAGAAGAATAATCTGGGCTGGGAATGTGACCTGGTGGTATTTATGTAGCATGAATGAAACCCTGGGTTTGATTCCTCAGCACCACATATACAGAAAAGGCCAGAAGGGGCGCTGTGGCTCAAGTGGTAGAGTGCTAGCCTCAAACAAAAAGAAGCCAGGGACAGTGCTCAGGCCCTGAGTTCAAGCTCCAGGACTGACAAAAAAATAAAATAAAAGAATCTCTAAAATTTTATGAAAAGAAGAATGAAACAGTATGCTTTTTTATAGCAGTTAGATAAAATTCTAAAACTTTACAGAGTCATTGTATTCTTTCTGCAAATTGAGAAAACAATAAGGACAGCATTTATGGCAGTAGACATGACTTCAGTCAAGTCCAGAGCACATCTATGTATTAAATGGTTACACCTTTCAAGGACTCTACCAAGATTATTTATATTATTTTTAAATAGTTGTACAAAGGAAGTTGTCATTAAACCAAGAGGTTTGTGAATATAATGAATCTTGATCAATGTCACCTCTTCAAAAATCTCAACCATCTCTCCCAAACTACCACTTCCCTCGCTTTACTTATCTTTGTAGGATATACACTGATTTTTTGCCTGCATTCTCCCGCACTTTGCTTCTTCATTCCTGACAGTCTTCCCATTATGCTATATTGATTTTACCCAACAACTTCATATGCTTTTGTAATATTCTTACAATTAATTTCTATTTGAGGTGAAAATACTGCATTAAATACACAACATTCTCAAAGCTGAACTATTAGCTAACATGTCTGATTTCAAACCTGTGTTTCTAAGGACTGTATATTACTATAAACTTGAGTGTAGCTAGGTATGTGTATATGTATGTACATTACTTCTAAATTTGCTTTACTATTGAATATTTATTATTGTTGTTGTTTTTACTAATATTATTTACAAAAACAAGAACAAAAATCTCTGATGACTCTATGTTTATGACCAGGAAGAAGATAAACACATTTTTGTAAAATGTAAAGAAAATAAATATCCAAAAGGGAAATGAATCACCTAGCTAAATTTTAGAAGACTAATTATGAGACAAGACAAATGATCCGAATATTTTACATACGTACATTTATCTCTCATTTATTCATTTTGTAAATTTAAGTGTAGTGATTTGCGATGCTGCATCATCACAAAGATGAGCATAAAAAAGAATATTTTCTAAACTTGTATTTTTATCTGATTTCAATGCAACGAGATAAACACTTAAATGTAAGTGGAAGTTAATATCAAAATATTGTGAAATGAACATGAAGTGGCTACTTTTGCATGATAAATTTCAGGAGTCTCATACAATTGTTATATAAGAAGAACTTGTGAAATTCCCCAGGTATGAATGTAGGTAATTTGTGAAGTAGCAAAACGTGCTCGACTAATAGAGAATATATAAGTTGTACACTGAACATATTTTCTTCATCTCTAACCCAAACTCCACAAATACACACAATCTATCATCGAATTGCATTGTTTCTGTAACCTAAAGCACCACTGCATTACTTTCCAAAAACTAGTAACTTCAAGGAATATTAATATAAAATTGTAATTTGGTAAAAGTTTCACATATAACTTTTTGTTTAAAGTTTTAATGAAACATCGATAAGGAGAGATTTAAAACAAGAAAAAAGACTTTAGCTTTGCTATGGGAGAGTGGGTAATTTGTATCAACCTTCCTGCTGAAAACAACCAGAAATATGAACAAAAGAAACATCTATCTTCTTGAAAGCTTTAGAAAATGTAAGTGAAAAATTATTGAGCAAAAGTTCAGGGAATAAAGAATGAAGAGTGGTGAACAAACTGTTTTCCACAACTTATCTGCTATGGGCACACGTATATTATTTAAAAAGAGAGCAGAGGCAAGATACACTATAAAATTTTGGAGGAAGGTAAATTCAACAATTTGAGCCACAACTGGAGCAGTATAAGGTGGCTGGCAATAAATTTAACTTCAGGACTTGCCAGTAAGTAGGAGCTCCAGAACTTACCACATCCTTATTAAGGTTCAGATCCACAAGAATAGAGGGTATATATAGTAACTTTTAAAGGCTAAGTTTTGAATAATCTCAATTCTTAATATTAGAAAATAATAGTTATCTAAACTCCCAGATACTTTTTGAGTGTCAGTGCTCTAGCAGCATTGTCCTCAAATATTTTATATATAAGGAATGGGTGGAATTACAAAAACAATAGCTCCTAATAGACACAAAATTAATGCTAAAAGCAACAGATATTTACAAGTAGACTTGGACAATAATATAATTAGAAAGAACTTTGAAATAAAAAGGGTGAACCTGTTTATCAGTGAAGTACATCAGGGTAAGGGAGACAAAAATTGCAGGTTTTCTCTCATATGTGAAAGCTATAATTCGTTTATGAAGATATAAGTAAGTACGTTGGATTATTTCACAAAACTTAGAAGATGCTTACACTGAATTTAGGAGGAAAAATATTTCTGAAAATAAAGGAACTGCCTGACTGAACACTTGCTTAAAAATAATAACAATAAGTGCAATTTCTAAGCAGCACATACCTATCATTCACCTTCCCCTCAAACTGGGGGAGTGAGTTTTGGGCACCTTTGAAATCTGCTTGGGAGGCTGCCATGAGGGAGAGCGGTGGAGGGGTGAATGTGATCTGGGTACATGGATAGAAAAGTCACGTAGTAATCCTCCTGTGTAACTAATATAGGCTAGAAATCATTTTTTATAGAAGAATATGCTGAGGTTAAAGATATGAAAAGGTGAAAAAAGTTAATGCAATTTAAGTAATTCTTTTTGGATATTACATTAATTTGAATGTGAAGCTTATCTATGAAACACCAGTAGCTCCTGATTGGAGATCTAAATGAATCTTCCAATACCCAAGGAAAGTAGCAGCATGATAATATTATCTTATCCTAATGGATTCACTTTGCTCCTGTTCCATACCTTGATCCATGATCTCATTTCTAAAAGTTGCCCTCTGAAGACATAACTGCTTGAATCACATTACCTGAGGAATAAATTTACAAGCAGTTTTATCACTGTCCTGGTATTTACAAAGTAGTTACAAAAGACAGCATGAATTACTAGGTTTTAGAAATAAATTTAAAAATTGTATCTCTTAGTGTGTTTTGTGCAAACCAAAAAGAAGAATATGGATATGTTTTGCTTTCATTACTAGTATAAGTTTAGAAAAAAAAGGTGTTAAAAACTTAAAATGTGCCCAAAATAAAATCTCTCTCTTTTTTTTTCAAATTTCTATTATCAAACTGATGTACAGAGAGGTTGCAGTTTCATACATTAGGCATTGGATACATTTCTTGTACTGTGTGTTACCTCGTCCCTCATTCCCCCCTCCCCCTTTCCCTTCCCCCCCCCCCATGAGGTGTTCAATTCACTTACACCAAACAGTTTTGCAAGTATTGCTTAAAAATATGGAATTCTTTACGAATTTGCCTGTCATCCTTGCGCAGGGGCCATGATAATCTTCTCTGTATCGTTCCAATTTTAGTATATGTGCTGCCGAAGCGAGCACTCTCTCTCTTTCTCTCTCTCCCCCCTTCTCTCTCTCCCCCCCTCTTCTCTCTCTCTCTCTCTTTCTCTCTCACTCTCTCTCTCTCTCCTCTCTCAAAAAAGTTTCTTATAAGGAAATGTAATTGTGGAAGGGACAGATCTTTGCATCTGTAGCACTAAAGTACTATCACTGTACTCCACACCAAGTTAGTTTGTTTTTTTATATCCAAGTTAAATTTTGGTAATCAGATTTTTACTTTCCCACAAATTCCAATTTATTTAGCTACTGATATATAGTGCTGTATTTGTTAGTCTGGGCACATTTGCTCATGCTTATAGTCTCAGCTAATCAAGTGATGAAGAAAATAACCGAGATCATTCTAGGCAGAAAAGTTAGTCAGAGACCATCTCAACCACTAAAACTAGATTTGCTTCCATTCCTCTGTCACAGCTGGTACACAGGAAGCTTAAACAGGCAAAAATCAATTCCAAAAACAACAAAAATTAGAAGAGTCCAGAATGTGTGGCTCAAGTAGCAGAATATTTGCTAGGAAGAGGGAAGCCCTGAATTCAGTTGTTGGTAATGCTACAAAGATAATTTCTTGCTTTAAGAGAGGCCCGATAAATTCAAGAAGCTTTTCTCATGGTAGCAACCTTCATGCAACTACTTACCTGTGACTGACTCTAAGCTATTTGAGGATCCAGAATGATTTCATTTGATCCCCGCAGCAGCACAACAATATTGTCTTCTATCTACAACAAGGCATTTGCTGCTTCATTGGATTTTTATAGTGCTTGGTTATTATAAATAGGTATTAATTTCCTAGGGCTACTGCAATATAGTACCAGAAGCCAGGAAGCTTAATACAAGCATGAATTTTTGTCTTCCTGTTACTAGAATTAGAAATCCATATATTAACATGTCAGAACCATGTTCCTTTCACTCCTACAGGGAGGAATGATTTTTGTTGTCGTTGTTGTTGTCTTTTCTTAGTATCTGGTAGCTTGCCAAAATTGTTACTAGTGCTAATTCAGCCTCTTTCACCACAGTATCTTGTCTCCTCTGGGTCTCTGTCCTCACTTGGTATTTTCTACTTCCTTTAAGGACATCAGTCACACTGGATTGTGGTCCATTCTAATGATGTGATCATAATGTTTAATATCTGCAAAGACCCTATTTGTAAATAAGGTCACTTTCACAGACACCTCGGATTAGGTCTACAAATGTGTCTTTTGGATGGATCCAATCCAACCCCTAAACAAAGAGCTGTTTACACATTCCTGGGCTTTTCAGAACTCCCAAACCTCAATGTCTTTGAGATATCCCAATATCCATAGTTTTCTCAGTTATTTTAAGTTTGAGAATGATATCATATTCATATATATATGCATATATATAATACATATACGGAAACATTGTCTTTCCTATTTATTCAGCATTTCCCCCAGGAAATTACTAAGTATTTATGCAACCAGTTAAAATAGCCATATATAAAAATTCATCCAAATTTGTGAAAAGTAAATATATGGATCCCACCTTTTTTGTATTTGGTGTTCACTACCATCCATACGTATCAAATATGTGTGTGCATGTATATACATATATACATCATATATATGTATACACAGATATATGTAGAGAGACAGACACAGAGATATCAAAATTATATATACCATATATAAATCGCTTATCAATAAGTATACCTAAAATATGTGATAAGATATTCATGTATGTATTAGTATATATAACATATGTATGTACATATCATATATGCATCTTATGTGATCTATCTTATATATGAACATCTTTTATATACATCTTACATATAAAATACATCACACAAGCTCAGTGTGTGGGGGGTGGCATAAGTTTTCTTATCATGGTGAAGTGATCATGTGACTTGCTTGGGCCAATAAATTCAGTGAATGTGCTACAAGTGAAACTGTTCCTTGTACTTGATTATTCTGGCTTCTATATTGGATTTCTGATATAACCTATAAGAACATTTCCCAGGTAACACTGGCCAAAGAAGGAGTACATTCATTAAAGAATCTCAAAACCAGAAGTCCCATAGATTAGAATTAACTGAATAACGCAGAAAACTCTGAGCAAATCAGTATCTGTTTGTATAAGTTGCTAAATATGGAAATAGTTTGTTTAGCAGGACTATCATAGTCCTGCAATAGATGACTGCTGATTGAGGTATGCACCACTCTTTCACCTTTTCCTGACATTTCACTCATTAACTTTTCAGGTTTTTTTTTCTACAGGAACTTTTCTCTAGTTTAATCTATAAAGAGAATTGCTCATTACTAAAAGAACTTTCTGGTGTGCCATTGATTTCAAAAACTATACTTGCAACATTAAGAGTTTCATGACAAGCTTATCCTAAACTATATTGAAATAAACTTTTTCCCATGACAGCAAACAGAAGATCCTGAAGCTGTGGCATGTGTGAGATAATGTCAAAGGTCTCCTTTAAATAAGATGACTTTGTAATTATCAAGGTGTATAGGGCACTTTTGAGGGTGAATAGGGTCCTCTTCACAGTTATGCTGAGATATTGTAGAAATCCAGTCTCCTGAACGCATGCGTCTAAGAGATCACTGTTCCTAAAGTCAAAAATAGTTGTAAACAACTAAGTGAAGTGGTTTTGGTTGTTTGGTATGTTTTCTTACTAAACATTTAGTTACATGCAAATGCTGGTTAATGCCTTTACATTTAGAGTTTTTACACTGAGGAGTCGCAAAGTTTAATCCAGAAAGCTCCCAACGGAAAGAACTGCCATTTGATATGTTAAAGTCAAGTTAACTGAGTCTAGATTTACTGTCAGACTAATTCTCATTGAGGAAGACCCAGTAAGAAATGTTTCAAAGAGTTCAACTTGTCCAGAAAGCAGGTCTATTTGCTGTTGACATTTCCAATTTGCAGAGCTAGGTAGAATTGGATTGCTCATGGTTTAACACAATACATCCAACCAACATTCAGTTTAGCCTTAAGTTATCTAAGTTATTCTCCAAGCTTTCAACACTGATTTCAGAATGAAGACATGACTGAGCTGCCCATTTTTGTTTTCTTACTCTGGTTGACAAGTTCCTAGAATGTGGTTGGTTCATGATTTCCTGGCATCCCTGAACATCTTTTAAGGGATGAAAAAGGACAAACACTTTCACAGTAATGCTAAGACACAATTTGTCTCATGGATGTGTTTGCATTACAATGCCAATGGAAAGTTAAACTGCACTAGTAGTGATATCAAAACACGTACCCAAGCTGAATCACTATATTTCTCAACATCATCATTTTGCAACTAAGAATGTCCATTTTAACAGTAACTTCTAAGATTTACAAATAAATAAATATGCTTTATGTATGTATCATTTTAATTTTATGTCTAGTAAAATTAGAAGTGCATATAACACTGGCTGTTGTTATAGGAATAATGACTGTCTCTCAAAGATTTTTATGAACATGTATGTACTTATGTGGTTATGTAAGTATTCTGAGAACATTTTTCTTCATGGAAAATTTCTTAATTGATAGAATGGCTGAAGCAAAAAGTTATGGTTATTCAGACTCGGGTATTTGGAAGATATTTTCTTAAACATATAACACTGTAAGCTTGCCATGTAAAGAAAATAAAGTGACACGTATATTATCATTTTTCACATTAATAGAAATGTAATCGGGTAAAATGTGTACCCAACTACTGTGAGAATTAGCTGTTCTCCTTAACTAAAATATATCTGATAAGTGGTGATATTAACAAAAAATATTGTTTAATTAGTTATAAAATATACTGGTATTTAAAAGATGCCCATAACTCATTGAACAAATATTTTACAAATGCCCAATCCATGAATTAAAGAAAAATACTCAGAGCAAGAATTCAATACTTATCTTACAAAACTAAGAAGAGTTAGGGAATGGCTGGGTAGAGGACTGGGGTATAATGTTGAAAAGGATGACCTTGATCAAGATGCACTGCACTCATAATCTGATTTGTTAAGTGGCAACCAAAACAACAAAAATAACAGAAACCACACTGTACTAGCTTGAATCCAGAGGTAGGAAAATACAAAAAAAACCATGCACATTAATCTGTAAGCTCAGTGTCTTAAGAACAGCATTTTTCTGTTGTTGTTGTTTTTCCCTAACAATCTGGAAGATGGGAAGTCCACAGGTCCAATGTTCCATGTGGATTTGATGCTTTCAAATGGTACCTTCTAACTGTGCTCTCCCAGGGTGGAAGCGGCAAATGGTCTCTAGGGCTTCTTTCACAAGGGGCATTAATCTCCATCCTGAGGGCTCTGTTCTTATGACTTAATCACCTCCCAAAGCCTGCCTCCACCCAATAACCCTATCACGTTGGACTTTCACAAGAACCTGGGGAGAAGAAAACAACTTAGACCATAACCCTATGTTAGACCATAACCAGATGTTAAAATTTTGCAGAAATGTTTCTGAAATCAAATCTTAATGAGTGGCCTTCATTTTCAGGCCAATATTTTATTTAAAAATATACTTGCCTAGTCAATTAATTTATTCATTTTACATAGACACTTTAAATTCTTGTTTTAATTTTCAGTGAGGTGAATACTAATACTATAATTGAAATACATAAAGGATTTCATGAAAAGCAACAACTTTTAATATTACAAAACAGTACTAAAAGCATAAATATTCAATATGATTAGCTCTACAGTCAATGTCAGAGTTCATTCTGGATTTCTCTTCCTGTTTTGTTTTGCTTTTGGTTACCTTTTAAAATTCTAGTCAACTCTTAGTTCTTGGCTTAATGCAAATACAAAAAAAAACACACCAAAAAATTATCTGTATGGAACCCTTCAATCATACTAGAAAAATCAATTTGTTTAGGCTTGTGTAAAGGACAGGTCCAAGTAAAGGGCTTTGATATGATTATAATCCAACTGTGTGTCTTTTCCATGAAGTATGATGTGAAATTAGAAGAGTTAAACTGTAGATTTTGACTTCAGATGCAATTACCCACCCATTTCCCTCTCCTTATCTATTATGAGTAGCTTTCCAATGGCCAAAGTAATGGGTTTCATAGCTAATGTATTTGTTCAGAAAGAATAAGGAATTGAATTTGACATACATTAAGAGAAATAGTTCTATGTTTCCTCAAAAACTTAAACTTACTTCGTGCCTTCTTTGATAATAACATTGTTACCTTTTAGGTTTGTGTTGCTCTGTTTGGCTTTGGTGTTTTGTTTCAATGATTTGTGATTTTTTTAATTGTGTATCTATTTTATATTCATAATAATTGTCTACATTTATATGTATTCTGAATTAAAATTCTCTGTGTTTTTAGTGGACAACCGGCCTGATAATCATGAGGCCCTGAGTTCAATATTCACTACCACAAAAACAGAACAAAATCTGCATACTTTGTGTTATTATTTAAGACTTTTTTTTCATTGCAGGGGCTGGGATTATGGCCCAGTGGTAAAGTGCTCGCCTGGTATACAAGAAGCTTTGGGTTTGATTCCTCAGCACCACATATATAGAAAAAGCCAGAAATGGTGCTGTGGCTAAAGTGGCAGAGTGCTAGCCCTAAGCAAAAAGAAGCCAGGGACAGCGCTCAGTCACTGAGTTCAAGCTCCACCACTGGAAAGAAATTAAAAAAAAAAATAAGAAAAAATTCATTGTAATATTTACAGTTCCTAAATGACTTAATGTAGGTTCAGTTTGGGAGGAAATTAAGTGATTTAAATTCCCTACTGTTAGTTACTTTGCATTCACTGCACTTGGCACCTCAGAACCTACTATGCTGTGAATGTAAAAGGCAAAAACATCATAAGGATAAATAAAAAATTAATATGGAGATTGGATTAAATTATTTTAAATGATATTCCAATATATAACACAAAGTATAAATGTTTACAGATCACAAAAAATAATATTCAAAATACTGAGAAGCTAAAAATGACTGGAAACCTTGCATGGAAAGAACTTCGGCATTAGTGTTTGGGACAAGGAGTGAAGGAACTTTGGGATGAGTCTAGTTCGAATAATATTAAAGCAATATTTCCTCATCCTATGACTCAAGCTTCAATTTAAAAAATAATAGCTATAAAAATATTCAAGAAAAAGCTTTTCTGTAGCAACCTTATATATTTGTATCTGCCAGAATCCCTGGCACACAGTATAGTGAAGTGCAGATTTCTTAGGCAGCAATTTGACTTTTGTTTTATATTGTTTTGTTTTTTGTTTTTTGTTTTTTTTCAAATTTTTATTATCAAACTGATGTACAGATAGGTTACAGTTTCATACGTTAGGCATTGGATACATTTCTTGTACTGTTTGTTTATATTGTTTTATAAAACTTTTAGTTGAAATTAATTCAATCAGTGCCCAACCTCATCACATTTCCTTTAAAATAGCATTATCACTTCAGTTCTGTACTTATTCAAATTCTCAGAACCTTCTAATATCATCTTTTATCTTTCTGCTTTACTAAAAGTTACTTGATCTAAAAATTAACTGCATGTGAGGTCTGGAAACTAGTATCAATGGACCTTGCATATATTTCTTCAATATAGGAGCATTAAAAAATAGACGTTAAAATATAGGGCAGACATTTTTCTTTCTCCTTAAGATAAAAATGACAGCACGTGGAATCATATTTACACAAAGTATACTTATATGTCAGCCTTTTGCAAAATAAAATACACAAAGCTTAGAAGTACATTAAACCTTTGGAGAGAAAGAGAATATTTCCCCTGAAATTTTTGAAATTATCTCCCTTAAATTCTTTATGCCACCTTTCTCTGTAAAATGGCAAATGGCAAAGTAGGTGTAATTCAGTAGGAAAAAGAAAAAAACAATGATGCAAGGCTATTTCACAAGTTTACCTTGAATGCATAGACACTTTGGGTAAAGAGTGAAGTTCACAACAGTATAGAGTAAACATTGCCTGCTTTGAGGTTCTCATATTTCCTACCTCAACTGGAGGTTACTGTTGATATAATAGTGCAGTGGTAATGAGTTAAAAACAAGATGTGCAACATCAGAGCAATTTGATCAATATTCTCGTTCAGCAAAAAATATGTTGAAAGTACAGTTTTATTTTTGCAACCTCTTTTCATGAAATAAGAAAAGTAGTAGATGTGTTTTATTTTGCCAATAAGAAATTCATTCAGATCACAAAGGAAGGGAGAGAAGTAATGAGGAAGGGAAGGAGGGTGGGTAGGAAGGAAGGAGGGAGGGAGGGAAAGGGTGAAGGAAAAGGATGGAAGAAAAAAAATATTAAGAAAGAGAGAGAGAGAGAGACAGAGAGAGAGAGAGAGACTTTTTTGGATTGCCTGCACAGAACACTGAAATGTATTTTTTTTAACCAGGAAACTCTTAAGTAGTGAGCCTACAAGAAATTCTGAGACTGTGTAAAAGATCAGAAAGCTTTGAAGCAAACAAGCAAACAAAATTGGCTACAAAGAAAATAAAAATGACATTTTCTAAATCCCTAAATTGTTTAGATAAAAAGTAAAATTTAAATCTAAAAGCCAAAAATTAATTTTGAAAACCATTTCATGTTGTCTGACCCACAAGCACTACAGACACTACTTCATGAAAACAAAATCTATTCCTCTATTCCACATTTTAAAGTTCGAAATTCTCCTTTCTCAAACATGTTTAAAGCGTTAAGGACTTGGCTTTTATTCTTCATCATGCATTTTTGGTCAAAGACTTCATTTGCATGATCTTGTTTTATTTTGGTTCATGTCTGTAATCAGAGAAAGTATTGATTTGATAAGTTCTTAAGGTTTACATCAAGTTGTAATGACTGGTAATATCTAAATAATTACAGTAAACATATTTTTGGTAGTTCAGGGATCGAATTCAAGCTTGATTGGTAGGCTAAGCCACAAATTCAGCCACCTTCTGGCACTGATCTTTTGAGGTAGGGTGCTAAATTTAGCCCAGGCCTGTATCTGAATCATAATCTTAATTTTAGGCCTCCAGTCATAGCGGAATGAAAGGTATGCACTACTGGGACCAGCTTCTTTAATTTAGACAGATTCTTCAGCACTGTTTTACACAGGCTGGCCTAGAACCAAGCTCCTACAAATCTCAGCCTCTCAGGTTGAGGGAATGGCATGATCTCTGGGGATTTTGCAGGGCTTGTATAAAATAAAAGTACACACAGACAATAAAGTATCAATGACAGTGTGCTTTCCGCCACCACACAAGTTTTGGTAGAGAAGGAAGCCTCCTGAACCTTTTCTTTTTTGTTCTAGCTGACTTCTAAGTTGCAATCCTCTTAATAACAACCTCTTGAGCATTTGTATTTTCTTAGACATTCTCCAATCATCCCTTACTACCACTAGTGACCTGACACTATTGTCAAGGTTGCCAATATCCTTCAATGTATTGAATCCTATATAGCTAGGTATTTGTATCCACACACCTACCAACAGCATTTAATTAGTTTATCACCCACTCCTTTCTTGAAGTGCTAATTGTTTATTTATTTTTTGCTCATCTGAGAGGATGGGGGTCTTCTCTCTTCTTTGATTCTTCTATCTTGTTTTGTTCTCAAATATATCAATAATTCATAGATTAGTAAGTACAATGATGCTGCCAATTAATAAACACATTTTGAGTAGATTCATGAATGGATAATCAAATTTTAAAGGCCACTATTGCTCTTTGATATAGGAATTAGAGAACTATTAGAGTCATTTGTCTACCTTAAAAAATAAATACCAATCATTTGTTTCTTCTAGCAATGATATTGTATGAAAATCAGGTTTTAACATAAGCATCAAACTATAGCTAATTAATATTGACATTCAGTGATTTAGCATGCTAAAACACACAGTATTTTAATAGTTTAATGATACTGACATTTGAAATGGTGTATCATTAATACTCTCGCATTTGTAAATAATGTAAATATTAATATATTCACCTACATTGCATCCATAAGAATCACGAAAATATTTTTGTCAGCCATATGTAATGTTTTATATGAAAATAACATGCCTGCCAAAACCTTTCACAAGTAAAATAATGAGGACAAGTACCAATACAGAAAACTCTTGTCTAAAAGCCAATAAAAAATTGTTTTACGTTTACAGAACAATGAAAATTAACACACTCTAGTTATGAAAGTAGTAGTTTATTTCCTAAACATGACCTCTAGTGATTCAGCAGTCAGGGCTTACATAAAATAAGTGCAAGTACAGGGAGTAAAATATGTAACTACTGCATAAACTGGCATACCTATTTTCTTCATTAAATGTAGTTTTTCATAGCTGGCTAATCCCTGTAAGCATTTCAGAGGCATTGTTAACTAAGATATCATGAGATTATAAAGGAATAGGATATTATATTTGAAAGACTGAAAGTGTATGAGGTAGATTCAAGTAACATAATTAGTTCATTCAGATATGGATCATGGTTTTACCTTGGAAGCTTAATATTCTTTAGGTGCAACACGGAATCATCCTATAATGATTATCAGACAGATGTGATTTAATAAATATTTGAGAATAAAACTATGGCAAAATTTTAATGGATCTGTAATTATAATTCCCAAGTATCTTTCCTTCCTCAACTAATTGGTTAATGACATTGCTAGAATTAATCCAAGGTCATCAGCCTGTGCATAGTACAGATGGTTTCACTCTTTTATGGGTATACAGGGGATTTGAGATTACTATTTGCCTGCTGCTTTTCAAACTAATTTTTATTCTTAAAAAATCCACATTTTCACTGCAGCTGAATAGCTAAGCCATATGTTGCTTTGTTAATACTTGAAAATATCTGGTGCATGTAATTATTACACTAAAACTAGCAAGCATTAGTACTTTTCAATTTTGTTATGAAGAGAGCATACTATTATCGTGTGTATGTGTGTGTGTGTGTCTTTTAAGTACCAAGGTGTTTTGTTTTTTCGTTTACATTACAGTCTTATTAAGACTTTCAACCTAAAATATATTAGTTGCCTAGCCTACTTTCTGATACATAATATATTCCAGTATACTTCATAATTTTCTTGATGCTATTTAAAATACCATGTAAATATGTTTAGGATCTTGGTTTGAAACATCTTTCCAATTTTTAAATGTGGTAGTCATGATAAATAAACTAGAATAATATACTTTTGTGCTTTGCTCTAATTTCTGATACGCTCATGGCAGGTCTGAAAATCTGGGGATTAGAGATATATTTAATATAGGATAATAATACATTATTTAATAAAGTCTTATTAAAAGTTGTGATAGTAATGATACTGTTTTATTTGTAAAGATTGTACAGTCATTGAGAAGCTTCTTATGAAACTCCTGCTTAATGTGAAGCCAATCTAAAATATGTTGTGCCATCAATTTGCAAGGAGAAAAGAAACTAAAACTCAGAAATCCTAATAGACTTTTCCATGTCACACAGCTAAGAGAGTGACAAAATGAGGTTAGGATTTGTACTTCTTTCCTAGATAGAGCATATCATGCCTCAGTCAATAAATCTACTAGCTACCTTTTTTCATTTTCCTTTCACCCTAACTCTGAGTGGTGGTCAGTCATGAAAAGCTGATACTCAAGATAACTCTATATTAGGACTATCAGAGAAAAAATGAACTTATTGAGTAAAAACAGAAACAGTATGAAAGATTATTGGCTCATATAACTGCATAAGTGAACAGATCTGCAGTGTGAGTAGGCAAATTAGGACACCAGAAAACCCAGGGTTTAATTCTTACCAAACATAAGTAAATTTGAGACCTAGGAGGGGCTGAATCCATTCCAGTTTGAAGGCAGGAAAAAGCTGCTGTTCTGTATAGATGCAATCAAGCAGGAGAAATTATTTTACTTGCGTGAGGGTATACCTTTGTTTTCTAATCAGATTTACAACTAATTGGATGAATTTAACACACTTAGACTACTTATTTCACCTTACATGTCATACTGTATTATCCTTTTATAATACTCAGAATAATGTTTGTTTAAGTATCTGAACACATTGTGGTCAAGAAAAACTGACTCCAAAAATAACCATCACAAAATAAAACTTCTTTTCTTTTTAATTACATCTTTTTACCATGTTTATTTTCCTAATAACTATATAACTTGTTAAGATAAACTTCCATAAATTGTTTGGGAAATAAACAAAATACACCTTTATATGACTAGAATTTATACATGTATATTAAAATCATCAATTATTTAAAGCAAGAAAGTGAATAAGAAAAACTATAGAAAGACTACACAGCATCTGAAAACTACCATACCTGTAACTCACTCTCTGTCTTCCAAGGATTACATTGTGGCAATTAACTGACTTGAATTGCTTGTTTTCTATAAAACTGGTGATAATCAGTTAAGTTAAATGAACAAAGATGGCTTCCTCAGCTTAAGAAAAGTGTTACAAAATAAAGTAGAAAAATAATTTCACCAAACTGAATTTAAAGAGCTTGTTGAGATTATCTAGGATTAAATAAGAGATGGCAATTACTTGAGTTTGAATTATCAAAGTTATAGAATCAGTAAAATTTGATACTGAAAAAAATGGGATGAAATTGGTAACTTTTGAGCCAATAAGTAAAATTAAACGTTTTCAGAAACTGCTTTTGGTGGAAGGAAGGAAGGAAGGAAGGAAGGAAGGAAGGAAGGAAGGAAGGAAGGAAGGAAGGAAGGAAAGAAGGAAGGAAGGAAGGAAGGAAGGAAGGAAGGAAGGAAGGAAGGAAGGAAGGAAGAAAGGAAGGAAGGAAGGAAGGAAGGAAGAAAGGAAGGAAGGAAGGAAAGAAAGAAAGAAAGTAAGAAAAAATAACTGAGATATTAGTATTGAACCAATGTCAATTTTCCGATTTAAACTATTATGATATGGTTCTATAGTAAAATTTACTTATTCTTCAAAAAGAAAAAGAAAAAAAATTAGTGAATATTCACTGGAACCCACAGGTTAATGAAAAACAAGATCAGAATCCTTACATTAAGCAAGGAGTGTCTACCTAAAAACTTGTGATACCAAATTATACTATCCCTCAGTCAAGGCAGAAGGTACAATTGTCATAGTAAAGTCTTTTATAGCAAGGTTTCATGATATCCTCATAGAGAACTCTACTCTAAAGTACCTGGAGGTCTCTAGTCATTGCCTTAAACTTTGTAGTCACCTTGGATTCCAAGAAGAACCAATACTCACAGCGGTCACTCAACAATGGCATCCCCATTATTTCAGATGCCTTCATCTCCTGTGGAACACATTGTCTTTCAGTGAGGACTTCTTTAGGTCAGTATACAAAACAAAAACTAAGGTAACAATCAATGTTATCCTAATTGGACGAAGATTACTTAATTATGCATACCTCTCATTCCCTGCCTCAGTTCCTCCTCTATTTAAACCACATGTCAATACCCTAAAGATGGGCCGAAGTATTTACCCTCCTAAACCTGCTGATTAAAATAGCTTCAATGTCACCTTATTTCTGCCTGCTTCTTTTTTTGGGGGGCAGGTTTCCAGAGACAGGGGATAACCAGTTGGAATGACAGTGGTCAGGTTTCAGAAACATTTGCTTCAAATAAAAAAAAAAAAATTGAAGAAAGAAATAGATTCAAAGTAAGGAAAAAGCCAAACAAGTGAAAATTCAGACTATCTGGCACAAATTATGGATACATTTCAATGTTTCCGAAAGAGAAACCAAAAAGGAAACAAAGCCAATTCAAAGGAAAACTAAGAATAACTATGTCAACCAAGAGCAAAGCTGATATCTAGATATCACGTGATATCTAGATATCTAGATATCTTGTGATATCTAGATTTTAAGAAAAGAGTTTGTGTTATGTAGATTTTAAGAGAAGAAGTAATTTATGAAATGACGATATCTTTGATGAAAGTAGAAATCACCTTCAAATTTCACAGGAAAACAAAGAGTTTGGAATATGCCTATAAAGCTGTAACGGACACCTGACTTAAACACTGAAATGACAGTTGACGAATAGATCTTAGTGCTATCCTTTGGGGTAAACAGGTTCATTCTTCTAAGAAAAAATTTCTAGAAATTGAAAATGAGAACTTATGTTTCTGGTGTCACCACTTAGTGAAAAGTAAAATAAAAGCCATGAGTGAAGTCATAAGAAAGCATCATAGGAAAAAGCAAACAAACCAGGACATTATCTCGAAGAAATATTTGAAGAAAATGTGTCCAAATGAAGAGATGAGGGGTGGAGACGCACAGGGAGAAACACATAACTTACACGTGTAGAAAATGGAGTAATCCAAGATTGCAAATAACAATAATTGGTTCATGGCCTGTCTACTAGATGAACATTTCATTCACTAATCAATTGCAGAAGAAAACATTGTCACTGGATTCTAATTGCTAACTCTCAGCACTTCAGCTCTCTGTGGAGCTAATAATTCGTTATGGAGTGTTTATGTAGATGACAGTCATCTTGCTTGCCACAAACTTATTTGTATGGAAAAGCACACATCCGTTAGACTCCTGTCAAAATAATTAGCTGAGCATGACAGAAGACCTTTTAGATTTTAGGATGGGTCTAAGCAATAATTCCTTTCTTACATGAAGCCATATAATTTTTATCATGTTCCCTCTCAGATTTTTTTTCTCATCTATTTAAAACCTATTTATCTTTATACAATAAATCATTAGCTACTGATCATCACTGAGCTCATAAGAAACCATTTTTTTCTTTTATTTTGGTGGGGCTTTTTTTTTTCACTTTTCTCATCTGTCTCTCTGAATTTTTCCATTTCATCCATGTTAGGCTTGAGGAAGCTGAAATAAAATCTATTTCACTTAGGAGGGCTTTGTTCTCTTACTGGAGGGCTTGGTAAACAGTGCAACTGAATTTAGGTCAACATTAATTTAAGCACAATGCATCCATCACCTAAGACACACACAAGTTCATAAGAATATATTCTTTACTCCTCTTGGATGAGGTACATCTCAATGCTACCAGCTTTTTAAAAACAAAACTTCTACTTCCATCTCTGTAAACATAGAAAAGAGCCAGAGATCAGGGCTTGCAGTTCTAAGAGCTGTGACATAGTATTTTGCTTACTGCCGTAAATTCATTTTTACAAATGTTTAACCTAATTCTGTCAGTGAATTTGTTGTCCTTGAAAATTTGAAAAGTCTTAGTTCAATATTCATTTCTTTCACTAATCTCCTTTTGTATTCATCCATTTAAAGGAACAAAAATCATTTTAGACAATTTTTCTTTCTCTTGATATCTTCAGTGTTTTAAAAGTCAAGCCACAACCTCTCTGGAAAACAGTATGGAGGTCGCTCAAAAGATGAAATAAACATAGCGCTCCCATATGACCTAGCGGTCCCACCCCTGGGCGTTTACCCAAATGACCTCATGCAAGGCCACACTAAAGTTACCAGCACCATAGCAGAATTATTTACCATAGCTAAGGTATGGAACCAACCCAAATACCCCTCAGTAGATGAATGGATTGATAAAATGTGGCATATGGGCACAATGGAATTCTGTGCTTCCAACGGAAAGTATGACATTGCCCCACTTATAAGGAAATGGAAAGACTTGGCAAAAATCATATTAAATGAAGTGAACCAGACACAAAGAATCAAAGGCCCAAGTAGTATATATTGAGGATAGTCCCAGCAGAGGCTTACAATAGTCCAGTAGCTATACACATATGACCATATACAATGTTCTTAATTGAAATGAGCTCTATGATATGGAAACTGAAAGTGGTGGTTTTTTTGGTGTGTATGTGGTGTGTGTGTGTGTGTGTGTGTGTGTGTGTGTGTGTGTGTGTGTGTCTGTCTGTCTGTCTGTCTATCTGCCTGTCCTATTTTTAGCTATTTCTTTTTCTTTCATCTATTGTTCCCCTCCCACCCACCCCCTCCCCATTTGTGGTCACTGGTTTCTATTTTGGTACCCTTTGTCGTGTGTGTGTGTGTGTGTGTATACTTATATGATTTGGGGAAAGGAAGGGGAATAACAGAAATAGTGGGACAAAGGATGAACTAATGCAACAGTGATACTTACTAGACACTATGTTGGAAATGAACTTTACAACTTGGGGGTGGGATGGAAAGTAGGAGAAAACAAAGGAGGGGGTAACACTGATCAAAATAAACATACTCTTTACCTTAACCTCTCTGTACATCACTTTACCAATTAAAAAAAAATGACTATTGTGGTCAAAAAAGTCAAGCCAACATTTTTGCCATTCAAAAAGTTAAGGATAGGGCTGGGAAGGTGGCTTAGGGGTAGCGTACTTGCCTAGCATGCATGAAGCCTTGGGTTCAATTCCCTAGTAGCAGGTATACAAAAAAAGCCAAAAGTGGTTTTATGGCTCAAGTGGTAAAGTGCTAGCACTGAGCAAAAGAAGCTCAGGGACAGTGCTCAGGCCCTGAACTCAAGCCCGAGGAATGGTTAAAGAAAAAGTTAAGGACATAAAGATGAAGAAGAAGCTCTTGTGTTTAAATGTGCTCAAGAGCGGCTAGAGCTGTTGAGCTTATTATGCTATTAATTAGGAGAGAATATAATTTAAAGATTACTTCACTCAATAGCCTTTTGGCTAAAATTGTATGAATCAGAAATAGTTGTGAGCACACAGTATTATGGCTTAATTCAAGGTATTTCCTCTTTTGGACCACTGAAAATTTTAGACTATAGAATTCTTTGTCAAGGGATGCTGTCTTGTGCATTGTAGGATATTTAGCAGCAACCTTAATCTCTGCCAACTATATACCAGCTGTATATCTCAGTATGAGATATGACGAGACAAAATATGTCGATATAGTTCTACTATTCCTCTTGTTGATAACTCTGCTCTAGTTTTACAGGAGAATACCAATATTAATTTAAAAGGCAATCAGAGTCCACCTGGAAGATTCAAATAGAGATACAAGGAAAAAGCAGGAGAATGCCTGAGAAATCAAGAAATGAAAGAATTTTTAAAAAGAAGTTAACCAGTGATTCCACATGTCATGTGTGATATAGATCGTTTCTGAGAACACAGTTCAAACAGCATTTCAGAGGTGATTTCTAGACATTAACCTCTACCATTCATGATCCTTCTTCTGCTTTATAGTTTTTAAGTGGCCGTGCCCAATGCTCTGTCAGTAATGTAGCTTTCAAGTTCCAAAAATTCAAATTTGATTGTTTTTGAGTGTCAGTTTACATTCATATATATATATATAGATGGTGTATATATGTATATATGTATATACACATGTATATATGTACATGTATATATATACACATATATATATATTTACCTGAGCAATCTTGTCATAAATTTTTGATTCACATCTACCTCTCTAATCATATTTACTGTTTCCTTTGTTGTCTCTGTAATTTCCTTCCTGTCTCTAGTAATGTGTAGTAGTATAAAGAATATTCTGCTAAACTACTCTGGTCAGATTTCCTAGTTCTCAATTTGAAACTAAACAATTGTGTTCACTTAAACTTCCAACTTTAGTTTAATCACTTTTAAAATTGGATTGGGTAATCCCTCCAACACTAATATTTTGTGTATAACATGACAAACATAACTACAGTACATAGACCTGTAATGACAATATTAGTAGTCAAATGCAAATATATGTAAATAATGAAATAAATATCAATTACAAAAAGTATTCCAATCTGAAATATCATACAAATATTAATAAAGTGTAAATGGCTATATTTTAGACATAGCTAAAAAATGTATTCCATAACATACTATATGTTCAAATTTAAATTTGGACATAGAATAATAATCTGAATTTTGTAACATCCCTAAATTATAAAGAAAGAAAACTTGCATATTGGCAGATATATAATTTTTTCCTACATGTAAGATAGCTTTATACACTAAACATGGGATTTTGCTTTCCATACACTTTTAGCATGTTTGATTTAACATAATGGAAGTTGTCAATGGTGAAGTGAAATCACAGGCAATCAGGAAACAAAAGCTGCTACTTTTCTCATTGTTACCACAACTGCTTCATTGAGGCAGGAACCTGGAGAATAAATAAGCAACCAGAGCTGCACTTGTGGATTTCTATGTCTGCCCAAGCATCTATCACAGCCACGGTTGCTTAGCAACCTGGAACAGTAACATGCATGCAGGAAGGTTGGTACCAAATATCACACACCTTTAAAGTTTGCCTCAAACAATAACAACAACAACAAAATAGGAGTTAGAAGGTTTCTGCTTTGTGGTCACCTTTCAGAAATCACACGAATGTTCTTACCCATGGCATTTTATTCCTATACAGATAAGAAGCACCAATTAGTTTTTAGACATCCTCAAAAGAAGGAGAACAGAATGGGTTTGAAAGAATCTAAAGAATCTATCACAATACACTTCTGATTTTTCCTTTTACAAGTATGGCATAAAAGCAGTAATCGCTTTGTAATAATCACATTCTGGCCTTGTCCATAATGCTATGTCAGCAGTACATACCTTTATTGAACTCTGATCTACAATCCCTATACAAAATTAACATGTAATTCGGTAACTTTGGATGCATGCAAACACTTGTGGAACATAGGTTATCATAAACACTTAGTTAAAAAAAATAATAAAAGATTTAGTATCATAAAGATTTAGGCTGACTTTGCAGAGAATCTGCTACCCCCAAATATGTCATATTAGAATAAGAAATATTTTGTATTAGTCACTTGACTAAAGCACAAGAGACTGGCTTTCCCAAAGTCATGATGTCAAGGCTAGGGATGAGATTGGAAAAGCTCCCTCAGTGTCAGTTTTAGAAAGAAGATAGCTCAATATAAGAAAGACATTTGCAAGAAGGACAACTGAAAAGAGAATGAGTGGATCATTCCCTGTTTAAGCAGGTGCGGGGATGACGATTATGTAAATTGATGGGGTGATGGGGTTCAAGCATTCTACAAGGGTATGAACTGAAAGACCTTCAGGATCCTGTATTACTTGAAGAGCCAAGGGCCTCTGGATGTATGGTTTTTTAATGAGCATCACAGACTACATGAGAGATTCATATAAGTTTTTAAAACAAGAAAGAAGCTAGGCAAGATAACCAAATTTCTAAGAATCCAATGGCCACAATGGCATTTAAATCTCACCTTTCTATAATAATCAAGAATGTGATTAAATAATGTCCCGGATTAATTCTAAACCTTTAAGACATGTAATAATTTCAGAAGTATGTCCATGCACTAGGTCAAATTCTTCTGATTCTTTTAAGTACATGCACGTCTTAGCCTTTTCTGCAGCTATATACATTAGGGAATTTGACCATATCATATAAAATTATGGTAGAAGAACTTCAAATAACTCTGTTTGGAATGATATTCCGAGAATGAATAATAATATAGCAGTAGTTGTATAAGTAAATGCTTAAAACTCCGACATCATGGACAACCGGACTTGTAGTTGGTATTGAAAGATTCATCTTTGATTCTACCAGGTAAGAAGATAGATTCTCTCCAGATATATTTAAAAATGTAAGCCAGGCATGTAAAGGGTTACCCAAAGATAAAATTATTTTCCCATTCATTGGTTTTGACATTTTTATTTCAATTTTCAGAAGAAAAATTTAATTTCATAGAAAACCATGAAAGATTCACTTGTAGTTTCTTATTATAATAGAGTCTTTTATCCCACTAATGTCTATCACATATACTTCTGATCCCTTGTTGTACCTGTGGAGTTGTAATTTGTCTTATAAAAATAACAATCTCAGATGAAAAGATAATTGTCTGACTTTCCATTACATAATATTATTATATCATTGATAAGTTAGGGTTTCAGATATATTTAAATCTCTTTAATGAGTGAATTCATTAAGACAGTTTCTGGCTCAGAAATGTGCTCTATATATCTTTTATAATTGTTAACAGCTTTTAATCCTTTGAGGGGAAATTTTGAGCTATAAAGAGAGCATGCAATGTCATTTTCATTAGTCACAAAATTGTGAAAATTGTGATGTTTTCTAAATAAATAAGTCAAAAGTTTATGGAAGACAGTAAAAAAAAGGCACTTGAAAAATATCAGAAACAATTAAAACCCTCTGAAATTTTTCTTCCCAAATGCAACAAAGAAACTATCATGTACCATCAAGTAAAAGACAGAAAAAATTATTATCATCAGAAATTAAGGAAATTTAATCAGAGGGAAACTTGTGCAACAAATTTTGCTAAACTGTTTTTTAGTTTTGTAGCCCATTCTCCACAGTTAACTTCTGTATGCTTCTTTTGTCTTATCGTTTTTCCATAATTTCTACTGTTTCCCAAGCTTAGTAAATAATTTTAATGTGTGTGGGATGGGGGTTTCATTTTCCTAAGACTTTCTGTAGATATTAAATCTGTAAGATTTTCTCCTGTTAATCTAAATCTGCCAATTCTCAGGCTTTCTTGAAGAGCCTAAGCAGTAGAGGTAAACTTTTACTTTCTCTACAGACCATAAAATAACTATCATAATATGTTTGTTGTGAAGTAAAGCAAGATGGATTTCTTAGTTAAATGTTGAAAATCTGGTTAAAGAATGTAGGACTGAAAGAATTCTTAATGCCATCATTGAGCTACTGCTACATAACTATAAACAATTTGAACTTCTTGTTCTGTAGAAATTTTTCTATATTAAAGAAAGGGAAAAAAAAGCATATCCATGAATGACTTGCCTCCTTGCATTATTATGGTAATTATATGAGACAAAAAAAATCTCTGGGATATAGTCCAAGAAATTATACTTACTATAAATACTGAAATGACAATGAAAATAAAGTAAAACTGATGGTATTGGTCTGATTTATCAAGGACATCCTAAAGGTAATTTTAAAATCAAGATGATAACATTTTACCATGCATGTCCAATTTGTCTGGAGGTAAATGTCAAGGACTGTGTGTGTAATTGTTTGTGGTTATAATAGTGAACATATATTTTGTAACCTAAAATTATTCCACTGTATTATATCATAAATTTGTGGGGAGGAAAAGCCCATTTTCTAAAAAGATAACCTAAAAGAAACTTTTTAAAATCACAGACTTGTGCTATCTCCGTAGCTATTTATATAGTTCCAATAATACTGTTTTCTAATTTCTAAAATATGATTTAACCAGTTTAAGGAATTTTGGGCTTTGGGCAGAAAGAAATAATTTTTGATTATTCATTTCCTATTACTATTATTCAGTAATAGGAACTTCATAGAATGATGCTAAGTATGTAGTACATTCTAAATAAAGATCAGTTTCCTTTTATTTCCATCCTTGCACAAGGGCATAGACAATGTCTTCATCTTCGTATTAAAGAAAGCACTCAGTAACAATGTGATGTAATATAAAGAGCATGAGGGTGCCGTAAGTTGCCAGAGGCCCCAAAATGTCTCCCATCTCTAGAGGCGTATTTCTTTATAAGGGAACTTCCCACTTTTCCCAGGGAAGAAGGGGAAAACTATTTATATGATTGAGCCATGACTTACTTACCCAATGGAACATCTTAAAAAGTGATGCTGTATCCTGCGGTTAGCCACCCTTCACTGAAACTAAGAGTAAACGACTGAATAATAAAAATAGAATCAATATGAGCAGATATGCCAAGCTTTCTCAGCCTGACCCAGACATGGAGTGAGGCCACATACATTATCCAGTCTCAGACAGATTGGCCCAGATCAGAACTGCTCACACAGTCCAGAGAATCATGAGAAAATAATAAGCATGTATTATTTTAACCCACTTAACTTTGGAGGTCACTTGCTAAACAGGAAAAAAGAAAGAAAAGGAAAAGAAAGAAAATATCTAAATGGAGTTTTATATTAAAAGAAACTCATGTTTAAAATCTATTAGTTAACTAACTGTATTAAAAATCCCACCATCTTTCTTGAAATTTTGAAATAATAATTTCTTTCCGGGTAAGATATGGTAAGAATAAATGCCATAAAACATCTAAAACACTTCGTCCACTGACTGGTACATATAGACCTCCCTCCATTTCCTTTTCTCTCCCCCATACTGTCTTTCATAGGATGTGTTTATGGATCTCAAGTTCTTTTTGTACAAGAAGTACCAAACACAAACATATCAAATCCAATGAATAAGCAACTGCAATTTAGTCCATGATGGTATTTTATCAGTGACATATTTTTGCTTGAGATTTTAGAGAAAAGCCAGAAGAAGATATATTTTTAACTAATTCACACAGAGACATTAGCAAACCTAACAATAGAATAAGTTGTATGTTTAATAAATTTTATTTCAATTTTACTGAATCGAATCATATTATTCAGTTGTTACATAGAAACTAAGACAGCCAAAGAAGTCTCAAGTTATTTAAAAATCTAGAAGCTTTGTAAATACATCCTCACTTTTCTTTTTTTTTTCTTTTTTTTTATTGTCAAACTGATGTACAGAGAGGTTACAGTTTCATACGTTAGGCATTGGATACATTTCTTGTACTGTTTGTTACCTCTTCCCTCATTCCCCCCTCTCCCTTCCCCGTCCTCACTTTTCTTGAACTCCACATTTATTCCATTTGGATGCTTATAAAAATGGCTGCACTCTGCAAACTATGATGATTTGTCATTCCTTAGCTTGAAAAAAAAATGTAAAACGTGCTACCTTGTTCTTTGATTAAAAGTGTTGTCTTCTGTTCTGACTTCCTTTGTTGCATCATGCTTGGAATTCACATCTTGATTCTTGCACTTCCTAAAGTCTACCAACAACATCTGCACCCTCAGTTGTGTAAAGAGAATGCAATGTATCATCAATTACCAAAACCATTTGTTCATGAATACATTCAATCCCTCTGGCTTCCTTTCATCAAGTCTGTGCCAAAAAGTAAATAACTAAATAAAATGAAATTTCCTATACACATCTCTTACGTACATCATCTTCTTACTTGCTGTTATACCTTTGTTACCAAACTATCTTATAGAAAAAGATAAAAGCATAAAATGTACATATTTTAGATAGCGGTATCTTTTAGCCACATCTAGACATGAAACATCGCTTGGGAATTCTAAGCCTTTTCCTCCTTCTTTCCTCTTGTATTTTCCTCCTGTCTTTCCTCTGACCAAAATTTCCCAAGCTTTGTCAAACTTCCCTATGCTCTAACCAACACTCACTTATCCATTTATCTATTTATTATTTCAGAAACTTCCAAAAGATACTACCAAACTATATGTATTTTGATTGTACGTAAAAATAATGACCAGATCGTGAATATCTTCTTCTGTTCTGAAGCTTTTAGTCTCTTCTGGGAAGGAGAAAAATAAACCAGTATACCAATTACTTACAGTTTTAATATTATGAAAGTCCATCAGTGGTGTTTGCAGGACACAGAAAACTCGTAGGTAAGGCTTAGCAAAGTAATTCATGTACCTACAAAATGAAAGCTTAGAGAGGCAGGAAGTAGAAAGAAGGAACAGAGGAAAGGAAGAAGTGAAGAGGAAGGAAGAGTGAAAAATTGAATTCATTCCAGCAAATTAGAGTTGTGAATGTTTATTAAAGATTATTAGGTGGTTGAAAGGTATTCTGGAAGAGTAGAGGTAAGAGTCTTGGAGGCCAAATCAACTACACTTGACATCAGTGACCTTAGAAACAGAGCACTTGAAACTCTATCCTGGTAGTCCTAATATCACCAGTGCAATCTCTATCTGTTGTAGCAGTGTTGATCCCTTCATAGAAGTGCATTGTATATATACCTAATTAATATACATGAGTCATATGACCAGAATGGATTAATGTTCTCATGCAGGAAGTGAGATAATTATGAAGGGAGTAGGTTCCAGATATAAAGGATGAGCTCAGAACAATTTTATGTCTCATTTGCTCACATGGTCTTGCATTATGTTATAACATAGAAATAAAAAAAATAGTCCTGTGACAGCTGTATGCTCTGGTCTCTTCAACACCCATAACCATAAGCCAAATAAACTCCTCTTACTCATAAAGTATTTGTGTATGGCATTTTACTAAAGCAAGCTAAAATTCAAGCATTTGCCTACTGAGAAGAGTTTACTTTTGATTAATCTCCTTTGCAACATGTGACAAAACTCTTCTTAGTCTCTCTTTCCAATAGAAACTTGAGGGTCAGAATTTATTTTACAAATCCATGGTCCATGGCCCAAGCCAGTAATGTCAGCCACCCATCAAGCTAAGGTTAGGGGGATTTCAGTTCAAACGCAGTATAAACAGACAAGTCTGAAAAATTCCAGCTCAAAAATAGCCAGTATAAAACCTAACTGGGGACATGATGCAATCAGGAGACTACCAGCTGAGGAGGAAAGACAGTAAGCACAAGGCTCTGAGTTCAAAATTCCGGTAACAGGAAAATATACAAATGAGTAAATAAATAAATAAATGGGCATTTACTATACTGAACCAACAACACACACAATTTTAATATAAGGTCAAGAAGCTTTGTAACTTTTAAACCACGTGATTCTAGTCAATATATTAGTAACATCACAAAAATATATTTGTGTACATCTACTCAAATTTATTACACATATTTTCGGTGTATGACTTTCACTGGAGCTTCTCTTTTCACGATAATGCTGCTAGCTGAAGAGGTTTACAGGAGGCCTTATAATAAATAGTAGGTTTCATGAAATTTTCTGTACAGGGGTTTTACAGTGAATGATCTAACACAGCTATTCTTATTATTCACATTTTTAAGCAAGTAACTTAAAGAGTATGTCCTTGAGTTGACTTAAAGGGTTATCTTTTCTGGTTTTAGTTTCAAAACATTTCTCAGTTTTATGTTTACTCCTAAGATATGAGAATCGATTGTACTTCCCAAACTTGAAAGTCTCAAATTATATATTAAAAAAGATGGCTTCTTTTCTATTCTTCCTTGAAAATAGACCTCATCCTTTCCTTGAAGCATTTTTTTTCAATACAGCTTACTTAGTAACCCTTGTTATTTAGCTTCCATACATCATTGGTCGTAGCCATAATAGCATTGTACAAACTGTGTGCATTTCAAATTATATTTCAGGTTTGATGGTTTTGTTAGTTTTTTACCTTCTGTGTAATATGGATATTTCCATCTTCTTATAACAGGATTGTTATTTCTGTTCTTTTAATGCTTTCCACCAGTACCAAACACAATGTCACATATACATTAATTTTTCTTCCACATACCAGTTTTTATGTTATTGACTAATTAAAGTTTACTTTTTTATCTTCAAATGGATGTACAATATCGGTATAATACCACTCTTTTTGTCATTCCCCACACCCTTGTCTCTCTCTTAATGCCTCATGCTAGCTAGCTTTTAATATTAATGTCATGTAACAACCCAATACCTCTTTGGTTAACAGTACACTAAACTTTTTACTGTATTTTCACAAACTCTGTAAGATGGTTGTACTTCTTCTCTACTCTGTGGAATATACTTGTTCCCTTGCACATTTTTTCTTTTGATTCTATGGCCATGATTAAAGGATAACTTCAATCTAGGATGTCACCAGCCACAGAGCAGAAGGGAAGACCAAGAGAAGTAAGGTAGATGATATCTACTTCATTTACAACTCAGGCTCAGAGAAAACATATATTGTCCTTGACAGTGTAAGTCACTTGGCCAAGGGGATGTAAATTTTGACATTATTCTGAACTTGGTAGTAAAGGAAAATTGAAAACTAAATATTTGTTAATAATGACACAATTTACTACACAGTACACAAATCTCAGAACTCTTGAGTTCTCTGAGAACTCTTCAGTGACCACAATAATTCAGATTTGAAAAATCAATGCCACAATAAAGAAAAATCTATCAGAGAGATAGCAGGAGTATCAGGGATAGTAGTTCTATGAGAACTACTTGAAGCATCAAGATCCAGTAAGTCTGAGAAAAAAATGTAAGCCTGAAAGATGTCCTCGTACTCTAAGATGATGTAAGAATTATAATGATTTAAGGTGTCCATAAACTGGTAACTGCAAATGAAAACTTTTAGTAGAGCAGAGGAGACATTGCTAGTCCAGGAAGTTACACTAAAGATTGAATAAGGAACATATTTTGGGGACTGGGCAAAAGTGAGGCACAGGAGTGGGAAGAAGAGTGAGCAAATGTAGTCATTATATTCAATTATGTATCAGATGAACTGTGTGACTTGAGGGTAGGGACAGGAGGAGGAAAATAGGGAAGAACTTAGGATGATGTGACATTGACCAAGAGGGAATCAAATGACAAATATCCATATAAATCTCTGCTTGGTGCTGCTGAATGTAGGTAGATGTACAGCAAGTAAGTGTTTCCTCATATTCCTTGTGTTAATAAAGTGAGGAATGCATCTTCAGGGTGGATTGGATCTCAGAGCAGTTGTCCTTTACCTGGCCATGTGTAAGGACAAACAAACAAACAAGCAAATGAAATCAGCTGCCTTAACTGCCTTAAACCCTCAGTCACTATACAGAGATATGACATTTAAGGTGTTATAGAACTAGCTCCTTGACTCAATTCAAATATATTTTCTAGGTAGGGAGCATGAACAATAGAAAAATACATTTATATTCTATGTAGATGTGGCAAATACTATCACTTATCACTTATCAAACACTATCACTCTATAACTGTAGCCTTATACTTCTCCCATTAAATTTTGGTAAGCCTAATGGATTGCTAGCTATAGATTTGGACAGTCTTTCTTCTGGAACAGTGCACAAGCAGTGATAAAGTGATATGAACATTTTTTGTGTCACATCATTGATATATATATGTATACATATACATATACATATACACACACACATATATATATATATATATATATATATATATATGGTCATCTACTTTACTTACTCTTTTTTCCCATGCCTGTATCCGCAAACACAGAAACAAACAATGTATTGGAAGGAGAAAACACTTGTGAAGAATAATAGAGTTTCTTTTCCAGCCCCATTCTCTGGATCACCATTCAGATGAATCACCTACCGATCCTATAATTTTCATATTCCTCCAGACACGATAAATTAAATTCTCTCTTGATTTGCTGTCTGTATTTTGGGATCTACTAGTTATAGTAATTTAAGCTGCATATAATTAGTATATATAATTTAGAAATTAGTAATTTCATTCTGTCATAATTAAAGTCTCAAGTGAAGCCTGCCTTCCCAGGCTTGCAAGGAGAATTAGAGACATAAAAATTTTAGCTTTAAACATATTACCACTCTTTTTATATTGTGACAAAATATTTGTTTCATCAACTGTCATAACATGGAAGGTGAATCACATACTCTCTGAACTTGTACGGCCCTTCTGTTTCTGTCTTGGATAAGAATCAACTGAGCATCTCCAACATGAGAATGCTACATTCCTTGGCAAGATAAGCAAAAATGTGCTATATTAGCAAGTACAGTTGTAATAATGTTATTTATACAATAAAAAGACTTGAAGAAATTGTATATGATTGATAATTTATACGAGAACTATAGATAGACTAATGGTAAGTTTTAAGTCATTGAGCTTTATTAGACATTTCATTGAGTTTTCTAGATCTTTGAAACTTTCTAAAATACATTTGATTCTTATTGTAGAGGTTATGCACAGAGGGGTGAGAGAGAGATATGTGCGGTAATGAGTACATTACATTTCTTGTATTTTATATTTTTAGTTTTAATCCTGTTTTATTAAACATAATTCAATTGTAAAGGTGATGTACAGAGGGGTTACCATTACATAAGTAAGGCGATAACTAAAATTTCTTGTCTAATAGTGTTACCCCCTCATTTTTTCCCACTTTCCTTCTCTCTCCGCTCCCCCCAACTTGTCTCCCTCCCAAGCTGTAAAATTCATTTCCATCATAGTGTCTGATGAGTATCCGTGTTGCAGTGATTCACCCTTTGTTCATTATCTCACCATTCTGTTATTCCCTCATCAGGCAACTGCATATACAAGACATAGGAGACCAAATCAAAAACAGTGACAACAGGAGATAAACTCAAGTGGGGAAAAAATGAAAGAAAAAAAGAAAGAATGTAACATAGTACAAAAAGTTAACACAAACAAACAAAAAACCCTCTTGATTCCACATCTTGGAATTCATTTCAATTAGCAGCATTTTATAAGATCATATGTACATAGGTATTGACCTACTGTGATTCTCTGTTAGGATTATCCTAGACATAAACTAATGATTACAAAGGAGGGAAACTATGGAGCCTATGTTTCTTTGGGTCTATCTTACTTCACTTAGTATAATTTTTTCCAAGTTTTTTTTTTAATTTCCTTACAAATTTGCCAATGTCATTATTTCTCTTGGAATCATATAATTCCATTGATGAGTATATTTCTTTTCTGGCCATGTCACCCTTTTCCTTGCACTCTCCCTATCTTTCCCTCCTGACCCCACCCACACGTTTTATACCTCATTTTCCACATAGTGTCTAGTATCACAGGTGTATTTGTTCAAACCTGTTTCTTCATTTTCTGTGTCCTCCTTGTCCTCTAAAACACAAATGAACAAACAAGATCAAACCTGTATAATTTATGATGTCCCAGTCTGTCCTTTTTTTTTTAAACCCATCCTGTGTGTTTAGTTACAGATTTAGAAAAACATTCTAGTTATCACAAGTGAGGAAATCCATGAAACCTATGTTTCTTTAGGTCTGGCTTCAAAAAATTTACCTCCCTCCCCCGAAATCTTTCTCTTTCCTTAAAAATGATACAATATCCTTCTTTCTGATGGAAGAGTAAAATTCTAATGTGTGTGTGTGTGTGTGTGTGTGTGTGTGTGTGTGTGTGTGTAAAATCACATTTTCTTGCCCCATTCATCCACTGAGGGGCATCTGAGTTGATTCCATATCTTGGCTATGGTAAACATTGCTGCAGTGAATGTTTGCACTGGTCATTTTAGGGTGGCTCTGTTTGTGTTCTGTTGGTTTAATGCCAAGGAGTTAAAATCATTTAAAATTTGATCATATTAAGTGTTTGTTTTCAATAAATGTAATGTGGTTTACATGGAAGAAATACTCATTGTTCCTTTGGATTTCTTTTGGTTGTTATTGGGGTTTTAACTCAGGACCTCACACTTGCTAGACTAGGGCTCTATTATTTGAACTATGCCCTCAACTCTAGTTTTTCTTTTGGCTTTTTTTTTTTTTTTAATGTAGGTTCTTGCACTTCTCTCATCTTTCCCACCGCTGCTTTTGTCCTCCTACTTACACCTCTCACATAGATGCAATTAAGATTGTGTACTGTCATGGCCAGCTTTTTATTATTCTTGCTATTAAGATAAAGTCTCAGTTATGCCTAAGCCAGCTGGATCCACAAATCCATTTGATCTAAGAAGCTGGGATTAGAGGTGTATGCACCACCACACCCAGCCAATCTTCCTTTAGAAAACAAAAAAGGCAGTGTGGTTTTGAAAGAAATTTGTAAGAAGAGAAAAACATGTCCCAGGAAATTATTGGGATAGAAGAGATATAAAGACAAGAAACAATGGAATAAATTGCACAAGCACCAAAAGGAAGGGAAGAAAGGAACATAAGGAAGTTGAGACACAGCTGCAAGTAGATGTGCAAATTTGGTAAGAGGAAAATGTACCAATTTGATGCTTCAAATTTCTCAGGATACCATTATGTTGGAAGAAAGTGGACAATAGGAGCACGAGGAAGTTAAAAGGAGAGAAAAAAATGACATCCTTAAAAGATGAATAAGCAAATTTGTTTAGAAGATGCCCAAAGACTTATGTTTCCTTAAGAATATAGTTGATATTTATAAATTTAAAATGAACCATTTCAGTCTGTACCATGCTATTCACCTATAGCATTCTGTAGAACAAGAGTACAGTCGTAAATAAAGAAGATACTGTGTTGTCACAATTTGTTTGTTTGTTATTTTTCTACTAAACATAAGTGAGAGAACCCTAAGAGATCTAGGGATTGAGTACTTCATGGTAAATGAGTCGATCATTATGTTATATTATGAGCAAAGATTGAATCAGATAAGCTGGCAAATAATTAGTTAATGGCAAATCAGTGAAATGAAGATCATGCTAAGATTAAATCAAATGTTAGGATTTCTTATGAACACCCAATGTCTTTTTGTCAATTTTCTGGAAATGAGCTTTGTTTTTTAATCT
This sequence comes from Perognathus longimembris pacificus, assembly GCF_023159225.1. NCBI lineage: Eukaryota > Metazoa > Chordata > Mammalia > Rodentia > Heteromyidae > Perognathus > Perognathus longimembris. The sequence goes on along the minus strand of NC_063176.1, from coordinate 10,249,544 downwards.
GGAGTCACAAAGAAACTTAATGTAATAGGAAGCAAAAGTTCATACCTCCCCAACTATCACTTCTCTTTTTATTACCAGGGAAAAAGCTGCTCATAGTCAAACCTGTCATTTACTCTCTATTGCCATCTCTGGTTTTAGTGGTTTCTCTGTCATTCTTTTTTTTTTTTCTTTTCTTTTCTTTTTGCTGTTTCTTGTCTTTTTTTAATTGTCAAACTTATGTACAGAGAGGTTACAGTTTCATACGTTAGGCATTGAATATATTTCTTGTACTGTTTGTTACCTCCTCCCTTGTTCCCCACTCCCCCTTTCTTTTTCCCCCCCATGAGTTGTTCAGTAGATTTACACTAAACAGTTTTGCAAGTATTGCTTTTGTAATCATTTGTCTTTTTTACCCTGTGTCTCTCCATTTTGGTATTCCCTTTCAGTTTCCTTGTTCTAATACCTGTATACACGGTTTCCAATGTACTCAGATAAGATACAGAGATAGTGCAGGTACAACCACAAAAAGGGGATACAAGAGGATCATCAACAATAGAAGCTACGGTTTCACATCGCATGTTGAAAGAAATTACAACAGTGATATTACAGTCGTTTCCATAACATGGAGTTCATTTCACATAAGGTATAGCTATTGGGCTCTTGTGATCCTCTGCTGTGGTGAGGAAATGAGAATGGCCAAGAGACATATGAAAAAGTGCTCCACATCAGTGGCCATAAAATAAATGCAAATCAAAACAACATTGAGATTCCATCTCACCCCAGTAAGAATGTCCTATATCAAGAAAACTAACAGTGACAAATGTTGGAGGGGAAGTGGCCAAAAGACAACCCTACTTCATTGTTGGTGGGAATGTAAACTGGTTCAGCCACTCTGGAAAGCGGTATGGAGATTCCTCAGAAGGCTAAGCATAGACCTCCCCTATGATCCAGGCATCTACCCAAAAGACCACAAACAAGAACACACTAAAGCCACTAGCACAACAATGTTCATTGCAGCACAATTTGTCATAGCTAGAATTTGGAACCAACCCAGATGCCCCTCAGTAGACGAATGGATCAGGAAAATGTGGTACATATACACAATGGAATTTTATGCCTCTAGCAGAAAGAATGATATTGCCCAATTTGTAAGGAAATGGAAGAACTTGGGAAAAAATTATACTAAGTGAAGTGAGCCAGACCCAAAGAAACATGGATTCTGTGGTCTCTCTCTGTCATTCTCATATCATTAATTCCTTCATGTGGCATAGAATATAAACATAGGCTATTTTTCTCATAAAAGATAATTTATCCTCAAGCTAACATACCATTTGTCTTAACCTAATAATTTCCACGTACCAGGATATTTCTCTGTATTCTTCTTGCAATAAAACTTTTTGAAAGTAACCTTTATGCCTACCTATTCTAGCATATTTTCTTTTCTCTCTTGAACCCAACAGAATTATTTCTATCCTTGTTACTCCATATTTTATGTTACCTTTGGTGTTACTAAGAACTTCTACATTGAAAGAGTTGACAGAAATGCTTAATCATTTTCTCTAATAAATTGGTACCTGATTTTTTAAGCTCTATGCTTATTTTAGTCCCTCTTTCTTTTTCACAGTTTACTTGCCCCCAAGTTCATTTGTTTAAAACTTTCCTGTCAGTTTACTCTTCTTCTTTGCAGTGTGACCTTCTACGCTATCTTAAAACTACAGCTACACATTTTGTTTCTCCATCTACAAGTCTTCTCTCTGTTCTTCCATCCAATTGTGTGACCTTACATGGTGCCAGAAAGCTGACTAGCCCTACAGTCACATCTCCAGCCTGAATCCCCCATCAGACCTCATACTTGCTCTCTGATATTCTCATTTGGATACATACTGAAGTTTTTAAAGTTTCCATGTTCCAAACAGCATACCACTTGTGTCAACAGATGTTTTGCTGTTGAATAAGGAATCTAATTCCTCTCTTCTTGTGCCTATGTTTATCTATGTACTTTATATTGCTATCTTTTTTTCACTGCATTATAGCAATGAATTTCTAATTTCCCTCCTTCTATCACCATCCCTGTATAATTTCTTGCAATAGATTCCAAGTAACCATTTGTAAATATAAGTCAAATCATGTGGCCTTTATGAATTCTGCAATAATATTGTTTTTACAATGAGTTGTGAAGACGTATGACTAACTCCACTTCTGTCTTCTCCGCTTCAGAAACACTAAGTAGTGTACCAATGTGTTTGGCTTTTTTTAAAAGGCTGGTTAAATTGTCCCTATTTCTCACTGGCAGGACTGTATGCAGTTTAAAAAAAAATGAGGCTAGACTTCTCTCACCTGTGGAAAAGCAGAATTTTTATCATTTTTATCCTAAATAGGTAATGTCCTTCAATGAGAAAAATAACATCACCAGCATGATTTTCCGTGACAAAACTGAACTACAACCGAAGTAGGAAGCTCAGGTCTGTCTGGTGCCATTGGCCATGTGGTAGAGTCTGGCATGCTGGGGGAAGGTGAAGCCCCCCCCCAATACACCCCACCCCCAGTTGATGGCTGTGTCTGAATTCCTGAAGGCAGTGGGCAATATCAGGCACTTGGCTAATAGGTTAACAAACCTGTCAGTCCAGTGCCTGAAACTAGGAGCTTCCTGGTACCCTGCCCCCTGACCTGAGTCTGTTTAGGCCTGGAACATCCCAGGCCTGATTACATCATGCCACATGTCTCCATGTTCGCATCTTGTGTGTCCTGTCTCCTGGCTCATCCCCAGTCACCATGGAGTCCCACTTCAGTTCTCAATTGGAGCTGAGTTGGCTTCTTAGTATTGTTTTTGTTCTATCTTTCCTCTCTGGCCTGTTTCCTAACAGTGGAACGTGTACTTGTGGGCTTCAGTCTTTGTAACAATTGGTGGCCTGCAGACCACTAGCATTCTAGTAAAGACTCCAAGATTTGACTTCTCAAAATGGTTTCTCCAATTTATCAACTTACAGCACAACTACCAACATGAAATTACTGGTAGGCCAAACACATTCTAAGCTGGAAGATGAGCATCAACACACTGTTATTTCTCACAGACAAACACACATACCATTTTTTTTTTATCTTAACCTCTCAGCCCCTTTGAGCCAGTAATGTTTTGCTCTGCTTTCTCTTTTTCTCAACTTACTTTCAGTTTTTCTTCATTTTGATTTACTTCTTTATTATGAATATTAGAGGTGATGAAATGTTGGTGGCGGTGGTTTTAGATGCCCAGTTTCTACTTGGGTATTTTTTACCTGCCTTCTCATTTCTTTTTTTTTTTTTTTCAAAATTAACTACTTTTTATTGCAGCACATTTCAATCATCAAGGGTTTTTTAAACCCCTAATTCAGAAATTTTCTACAGCATATTTTCTTTTTTTTTTTTTCCAAATTTTTATTATCAAACTGATATACAGAGGTTACAGTTTCATACGTTAGGCATTGGATACATTTCTTGTACTGTTTGTTACCCTGTCCCTCATATCCCCCTTCCTCCTCCCCGTTTCCCTTTCTGCCTTCTCATTTCTCAACTATATTTTTGTATCAATTGATCCGTAAGTATTTTGTGAGTTGGACCTATTCATTCTACCTGCTTTTTTCTTCAACTTTTTTATAAAAAGATAATATCATACAAGACAAGACTCTTTTGACTCTATTTACCATAAAAGTTGATATTTTCTTTTTATTTTCACTACCTTGAAAATAACATTATGCTATGGCTTGTTTTCTATCACACTAAATCTCTTCTTCAGTTTTTAATTGTCTTTTGTCCCTTAATATTCTCTTAATATTGCTTTGAAAAAAACTTTCTGAATGACTAAAACAAATAAATAATTTAGAGACGATAAATTATATAGGATCATACTCAGTAATATACAGATGTCAAAGTAAGCTATGCATAGGCTCCCAATCTATGGACAGATGGCCATATAAAATAATATTCTATGAAATGAACTCCAAGAAAAAGAAACAAGAGACCTTGTTTGGTTGTCATTGTTGCTGTTTTTGTTTTCTTTTCCTTTGCCTTATTTGTTATCTTGTTTGTATTTGGGATGGTAAAGGAGAGCACATAAAAGGTGGAACAAGGAAAACAAATACAACAGTGAACACTCACCAGACACTGGGTGTAAATGACCTGGATATCTTTTGGGTGGGGACAGGAGGGAAAGGGTGAGAGAGAGCAACAAAAGGGGAGACATGGTTCAGAAAGAATTGTACTGATTTACCTGATGCAGGTAACTGTAACCCCTGCATATATCAACTATGCAATAACTATTTTAAATGGTTATTTAAAATATCATTATTGCTGACTAAAACACAGAATTTTTTTCTCTTTTTTCTTTGTGTTTCCTTTCAGGAAGGCATATTTTCTTCATGTAGCATTAGTCACTTCCTTCTTTAAATCATTCCTCTCCTGATTTCCATGATGCCACCTCTAACTTCTTTGATTCTCGCTTTCCTGTCAGTTTTCTTTGTCACCTATTCCCTTAGGGCTTGATCCATTTAACTTTCCTGATTCCTTCAACAGAAGTCCTGGTGCTCTCCCCTGATCTAACATACCACTGGTCATAGAGTGTCATATCATCTGATTTCACATCAGCTCCAGGGCAAACTTGTAAACTCTGTTGATGTTGTTTCCAGGCTACATTCTGTCTAGCCAGAGGGTCAGCATGATATTTGGCAAATAATCAATGGCTCTGAAGTTGAAGATCCCACTCCATCTCAGATCATTCATCAACAAACTTGATAGCTGTTTAATCCCATTGGCCACAGAGCAAAACGATTTGTTGGTAGGAAATGCATTCCAACACACAGTGGTGCTTCTGAGACCTCCAGGGGCACTGGGAGCATGGCACTGAGAGCATTCTTAGCTGGTGAGAAGTTGGTTGTCATGGAAACATGGAGGCCTTAGGGAACAGAGCTATTTCCTCTTTTTTCAAGAAAGCTTAAGGACTGTTCTAATACACAGGAAAGGACAATAAAATCAAACGACTTCAGTATCTTGCTAGAAGGAGAAATACCCATGTTCCAGACATTTAAATACTCTTTTCATAGAAATAAATCTTTATGGAAAAAAATCAGCTTAATAGAATTATTTGTAAGAATGAATAAATTCTTTCATAGATCAAGCATATTAAAACAACAACAACAACAACACAGAATACATTTACAAGAACACTCTCTTCCCTGGTACCAACTTCTCCATCAGTAGATCAATATCGCAAGGTTTCCAATAGCACCCAGGCCTCAGTTTTTCTGCTGGCTACAGAACACCCATCCCATCTTCTCACCAGGTGTTTGTCATTGGAAACCAGCTGACAATGCCCAACACGTAAGTCCTTAGCTCATTGTTGTTTCTGGAAATATGCTCACATCCTTCAGTACTTTGTCTTCCCCCTCTCTGTTGAGGATTATTTCCCCTACTCTTTAAGATTCTAATCAAGTCTTGTGACTCTTTAAAGGATTTCCTCCACTACACCTGCTTTTGCTGACATCTCTGAGCTTCAGTACCTTTTATCTCTCAACATATACAACTATGTCTTATTAACATTTTTAATCTATGCTATGATTATTCCCAAGTGCTGGCTTATAAAGGGGCAAAGCTACTTCACAACCATAGGGTAGCAGAGTAGGCTAACTCTGAATGTATATTAGAGGCAGAAACTTCAAAACTTCACATATAAACAAATATTATTAAATGTGTTATAGTCCAACAATATTCTTATTGGTCAAAGTTTCTGTTTATAGTGGTAATTCTCAAGCATCAATGTGTGGGTCTGTGATGTAGCTCAGTGACAAAGTTCTTGCCTAGCAAGTGAAATGACCTGGGTTTGATCTCCAGTTCCAAAAAGAAAAGACAAGAAAATAAAAAGAGAATCAATATATCATGTATATTTGATATTTATTTGGAGCTCATCATATGTTCAAGACCTATATGTGCTGTAGCCACATCTTCACATAAACCTTTTGCCTATGGCTTCAATTTACATTTCTCCAACAGTCAAAAATTTACTGGCCAAATATCAAACTCATAAGTGAAATACTGAGATTAGTTCAGCTTCAAAAGTATTCAAAATGCAATATAATATTTTATTTGCAAACATGAATTTTTACTGTAATTCTGTTTACTCAGTTGTTAAAAAAAACCTGCTATACCACCAAAAACACAGTTGATAAATATATGTGTTATAGACATGCTCCTTCTGAGATGACAGCACTTAGTTGGTATGCTACATGTCAATGTACAATGGTAATGATATCCATGATTTTATTATAATTCTACTGTAAAACAAGACCATTTCAGCAAGACAGATAAGATACCTGTCACCCATTACCCTTCTACTCTCTCCTGAATGCTGTGAACATACTACTAAGAAATTTTCAGGGAAAACACTAAAGGAAGAAGTAGGAGAAACACTTGGGCTCCTTGGCACAGGACAGAACTTCCTTAACAAAGACCCAGAAAGGCTACAAATCAAAGAAAGGTTGGACAAATGGGACTGCATCAAACTGCAGAGGTTCTGCACGGCAAAGGACATAGCTTGCAAGATAAACAGCAATCCCACAGACTGGGAGAAGATCTTTACTGGCCATTCAACGGACAAAGGCCTTATATCTAAAATATATGCAGAACTAAAAAAATTACCTTCCTCCAAAACAAAACCGCAAAGAACTAATAGCCTGCTCATCAAGTGGGCTAAAGACCTACAAAGAGACTTCTCTGATGAGGAAATGAGAATGGCCAAGAGACATATGAAAAAGTGCTCTACATCACTGGCCATAAAAGAAATGCAAATCAAAACAACATTGAAATTCCATCTCACCCCAGTAAGAATGTCATATATCAAGAAAACTAACAATAACAGTTGTTGGAGGGGATGTGGCCAAAAGGGAACCCTACTTCATTGTTGGTGGGAATGTAAACTGGTTCAGCCACTCTGGCAAGCAGTATGGAGATTCCTCAGAAGGCTAAATATAGAACTCCCCTATGACCCAGCAACCCCACTTTTGGGTATTTATCCAAAAAACCACAAACAAAATCACAATAAAGCCACCAGCACAACAATGTTCATTGCAGCACAATTTGTCATAGCGAGAATCTGGAACCAACCCAGATGCCCCTCTGTAGACGAATGGATCAGGAAAATGTGGTACATATACACAATGGAATTTTATGCCTCTATCAGAAAGAATGACATTGCCCCATTTGTAAGGAAATGGAAGGACTTGGAAAAAATTATACTAAGTGAAGTGAGCCAGACCCAAAGAAACATGGACTCTATGGTCTCCCTTATTGGGAATAATTAGCACAGGTCTAGGCAAGTCACAGCAGAGGATCACAAGAGCCCAATACCTATACCCTTATGATCACATAAGATGATGCTAAGTGAAATGAACTCCATTTTATGGAAATGATTGTTATATCACAGTTGTAACTACTTTCAACATCCCATGTGTATCTATAGTTTCTACTATTGATGATGTTCGTGTATCACCTTCTTGTGATTGTATCTACACTATCTCTGTAATCTTATCTGAGTGTATGGGAAACAGTGTGTACTGGTATTAGAATTAGGAAATTCAAAGGGAATACCAAAATTGAGAGTCAAAGGGTAAAATAAGAGAAACAACAACAAAAGCAATACTTGCAAAACTGTTTGGTGTAAGTGAACTGAACACTTCAGGGGGGGAAAGGGGGAGGGGGGAAAGGGGTATGAGGGACAAGATAACAAACAGTACAAGAAATGTATCCAATGCCTAACGTATGAAACTGTAACCTCTCTGTACATCAGTTTTATAATAAAAAATTTTTTAAAAAAAGAAATTTTCAGGGAGATTTAGAATCCATTGTTACATCAGTACATTGAACAAGTCCTTCTTTGATGTATGATGGTCAGTTGACATTTAGAACTACATTACTACTTTTTTTTTTTTAAAGAAAAGCATTACACATAATATATTTACTAGACTTTAACAAAATGTTCAAAAATTGGGCAGCAGTCAAAGGCAGAGGTCTTCAAAGAACAGAGCTACAGAAGCAAGGGCAAGAAGTTCTTGGCTACATGGTAAAATCAGACAGCAAAAGTATATTTGGCTACAGTAGAAAGTTCTTAGTAGTTTCTAAATTTTAAGAGTCTCCAGTACAGTTTTCCTGGTTATAGAGGATATTTCTTGGCTTATGTAGGAATTTAATGCACTATGCTCAAACCAAGGGCTTTCCTTTTGGAAAAAAAAAAAAAACAAAATTTTCTGGCAAAAATGATATTTTAACATGAATTGTAGTGAAAATTTGCTGGGTAATTATCATGCTTCAATGAGGAAAAGGAAAATTCCATGTGTCTACAGGTGGCTATGAATAATTTCAAGGTTTTTAGGATGGAAGATGACATAAAATAGGAAGGGAAGATGACTCCTTCCAATCAATAGAAACAATTTTCTGTTTTTTTATGAAAACTATACTTATGGATATGTACAATACAGCTATTTGGGTAGAAATGATTCAACTTTTAAAAGCTGCCTTTGTGTTTTTGTCTATTAGCTGGGTTTTATTATTACTGATAATGAGAGTTCTGTTTTTTTCATTATTTTAGAAAGAGCAAAATGAAGCCAATTTTCACAGTTAATACAAATGATTCAAAGAATACTTACACTATTAGAGATATTCTACCTAAAACTGACAGCATCTTTTTCTCCTAAATATAAGAATAGAAAACTCTAAAATATCACTAATGCCCCTTGCATTAGTCAGAAGTAATGGAATAAGAGTAGAGAAGAGCATTGCTGTTAGTTATAGATCAAAAACAAATAATACAGTGTTGAGTGTGCATTATGATGAGACACTTCATCATATGAAAAACTCCATGTTTAATTGAAAAGTGAGGCACGTTAGCAAATTCAGAAAAGTGTGCTTTCACCAATGTGATATTTGTATAGAATGCAGTAAAACAGCTAGACAGGTAGAACTATACAATATTATACACTTTTTTCCAGTGTCATTGGAGGAGGAAAGAACCAAGAAAGCTCTCCAGTATAAAAGGAAGTAAGGTTTCCATAGGCTAAAAGTACACATCCATGTCCTCTTGATGAATTGGTAATACCTCTGTTATGAAAAGAAATTTATAACCAGTTATATTATAGGTGAATTATGTAATTATTGCTCATAGTTGAGTGCCAGCAGTGACTTATGCCTTTAATCTAACTTCTCAGGAGGCTGAGAATTGAGGATGGGGGTTTGAAGCCAGAAAAGTCCCCATGAGACTCTTACCCCCAACTCACCACTCAAAAACACGAAGTGGTGCTGTGGTTCAAGTGGTAGAGCAAGCTCAGGGACGACATACAGGCCCTGAGTTTAAGCCCCAGAACCATACTTTAAGTGCAATGGATTCAGTGTGTTCTTTTCTAAATTCTCATGTGGGAAACATAATTTCCAATTTAAAATTGCTGGGAAGTGGACCCTCTCAAGGGTGTGGAGGTGACAATCTCCCCACCTTCATTAATGGATCAATGCTATAATAAAAAGTACACTTGATGAGGGAAGCAGTAACATTGTTCAAAAAGAAACACACTCATCACCTGACCTATGTAATTGTAGCTTCTCTGTACATCAACCATACAATAAAAACAAAAGAAAGTACTTGTGAAAGCAATGTACTCACCTCTGCTCTTCGGCTGTATGGAGACACCATACTTTCTTTCTTTTTTTTTTTTTAAATTTTATCTACTTTCGTCCTTGTGAGAATGCACCAAGAAACTCATCAGATGCAAGCTCCTTGTTATTGTCCATCTCAGCCCTCATAACTGTAGGAAATGTATCTTTCTTGCTGATAAAAATTACCAAGTCAAGGATATTCTCTTATTGCAGCACAGACAGAAGACTCATGCTACATGAGGATAAATGGACATGGCTGGGTAATGGACTCAATTCTTTATGGGCTGAGCAGTCATTATCTTGTATATAAGATTTGTCACAAACTAACCCATTGTGGCTCATATGCAAAAAAAATATTGGCATCAATAATGAAAGAACTTGTGTTTTGAATAAAAGGGTAAAGATGAATTTGGTGTTCACTTCCTATTGGTGTTCACTTCCTAGGCAAACACTTCTAGACAAACTTTATTTTAAGGTAGGCACACACAAAAAAATGAGGTAACTGATAAATAGCAATGACATCTTTTAGAAAAGGTTTTAATTATACTTAAACTTGTATGTTAAATTACCAAATTAGATAAAGAAGGTTGGTTGGGCAGGTAGTTATGTGACAGATTATCCTTCTGGTATTTAAACCAAATCCATAAATCAGATACAACTTCTAGGACATTTATAAGTCCATAACATGGAAGTTTGTAGTTTGAAGATGATAGGGTTAAAATGGATAAAGCAGATTAGAGTCAGATGATTTCTTGTCTACACTGTTGTATAGTCATTTTTTCCTTTGTAGTATTTTTCCTTTTGTTTTGTTTTTATTTTTCCCTATAATATTATCTTTCATCCCTTACAATTTATCTTTTTCCCAATTTTCTTTTAGTAAGTGACCTGGCATAGGACATACTACTTCAAACAGTGGCATTTGAGAAAGCAATAGAAGCATAAAAGTCAGTCTCACCTTCCCAAGTTTCCCCTGATGCTGATCACAAGACCCTTACTGAGAGGTAACCCACCTATATCAAGAGGGAATGAAGCTATTTATTTTAGTAGGCCTTATTTTAAAAATTACCATCATATCACTTTTTTGCATTGTATTTTTCACAACTGTTCACAACTCTGTCAAACTATAATATCACATACATACCTTTACATGTTCTTTGTGTTTTGGCTTCTGCTCCAGGAATTTAAATATATCTGTATGAACTTCTTTAATTAATTTGTCTTTTGTTGCAAGTTCCTGAACTATGAATAGAGTGATGAGTGAGAAATAGAAATTTTCCTCCACTGTACAAGTAAATAAAGTAATATACACTTTTATGAAAGAATTTCTTTTCATGTTTAAAATTTACATAAAATTTATATCCAGATATGGGTGGGGTTTTTGTGGAATTTCTGAGGTATTAAAAAAAATCAAGTGTTTTCTACATAAACGGTACAAAAAAGATACTTTTATTTTGATGCTACCATGATCTTTATTCCAAATTTCAGCTTTCAAAATTCCTTTTTCATTAATATTAATTTAGTTTTGTGACCTAAACTAGAAAAACTTTATGAAAATTAATACTCATAGCCAACTGTCTGCATGTTTGATTCAATTGAATGCTAAAATTACAAAATCAAATTTCAGTATCCTTGGATTGAAAATGACATAGAGGACAACAGAAGGGTAAATTACATTTTTAGCAGAAACTTTCCAACAAGAAAAAAAGATACTTGTTTTGTGTTTACCCATATGTTGAATATCTAGCCTGTGCTACGAGGTGACTTTTTCCTATTTCAAAGGCAGAGCAACATAGCAGGTAGTCGTACAGGCCCACTCATCCCCATATGCACCGGTGAAGTGTGATAACAGAACGCCACAGTGGGCAGAACAAGAGCTCTTTCTTCTTGGAAAGGAAAAGGAAGAGAAGTAGCAAAGGGGCAGGAAGAGAAAGAATGAACCATAAATTTTGAACACAGTGACTTAGATTGCAAAAGACAGTTAAAAGGTGAGAGAGAATAAATGAATGGAACTGTGATCAACATTTAGGTGTAGGAAGCAGTCTTGTCAAATATCACTAATCAGAATCTTGCTAAGTTTATGATATTTTCCAAATAACATACTTTAACTTTTCAGGATTAAAAGGCCAGTGTAGTGACTTTTGGCTAATATAAAAACAGTAATTTAACACAACGTATTAACAATATTTAGTTTTGTCTTATGTTAAAAAATTATGTCATTAGTTGATTCATAAAATTATAGTTCTGAATTTCAAATGTATTTTACATATAATACCTTACAATTGTCTTTCTACATAAAAAGTTACCTGATGATTAGTTCTTTGAATTCCAAGATATACTGGAAAACTTTAATCAAACAGTGTTCTAGAGTTTATAAAAAGATTTAAAGTTTTAGAAAAGAACTACAGGAAACAAACAAGAGGGTTTTTTTCCTTAACAAAAAGTTTTATACATGAACAAAGTTACTGAAAGACAATAATAAAATATATTTCAAGTTTTCTTTATCTTTCAAAATTAAGACTGAAAAATTCATTAGTTTCCAATTTTTGAAAAGTTTTCAGCTTCCACTGAAATGTCCCTTTAGATCTATTTGTGAAATGTGCAACATATTTTTGGCATGTTTTTAACACATTTATCCCCATTCTCATAACACAAATGTCGATGTATGAACCAAGAAATGTAATGAAATCTGATGACTTTGATCTAATACATGTTTTCTTTTCCTGCTCATCGAAGTTATGTAGTTTCAAATCACAGGGGTAAAAGTACTTATCATGGAATCTGTATTTGATTTGGATCTACTCCACTAGTCAGAATGTTATTGGGTCCCCTGGGCCCCTTATTATTTATACTTTCAATCAGACCCCTCCTAACACTTAATGTTGGACAAATTTGGTCGATTAGTCATTTGTTACACATACTCTAATAGTACGTGGTTGAATCCCAAAGGCAACATAACTGTGCATGTTTTTTTCACAGCATAGCAGCACATATACCACTATAAATAAATGCATGCTTATTCAAATCATTAATAGCACATAAATTCACTTTTACTATATGCATTAAGCTGACAAATGCCCTTATTTTTATATCACAATGTGAACTACACATAAGATGCATAATTCTGTTTTCTCTCATAGAACAAAAATCTTTGAGAATTGGAAAGGCACATTTCACAAAGGGGTTTCTTTACTTGTCAGCTCCTTTGCTGCCTTAATATCTTGTGACACCCGGCCTCATTCATGAATTCAACCTTTGAAGTTGAACAACAGTACAATTCTGCATCAGTCCCGTACAAGGAGACCTTCTCTTCAGTGTCAACCTCTGAGACAGCCACTTATTAATTTTTAAAAATTTCAATCTGTATTGTTCCTGGAATATTTCCCCACTTACCAAGCCTAGGTTTTATTCACTGCATTACTTAAGAATGTCCTACTTTCATTCTTATACCTGAACACCTTCTGTGGTGTCCAATATTATCTATGCCACTCACATTAAATCAGTACATGCTATATGACAGTAGACAATCATAGAGAACTCAGTCGATGGCAGGTTTAATTTACTAACTGATTAGTTTCTAATTTTTAAAGAACGAGGAGCTGATAGAATTGTCTACATAGAGCAGGTGAACTTAATGGAAGAAGATGGAGAAAACTTTTCAGGAAAATGGCTGGTTCAAATGCAGGATTTAAAAAAAATTATTTTTATGACTAAGAATAAAAATTTGAAAAAAAAAAAAACACAAGGTAAAGGAGGACAAAGAGGAATGTCTGGACAGGACCAGAAGAGAAAAAGGCCTTGCACTTTGTAAATAAAGAAAAAGTGAACAAGCACTGTGGAAGGAAACAAAGAAGGTTTTGAGTAATGAAATGAGAACAAAGATTTGTCCCAATATGTCCTGAGTCCTCTTTTCCTCTTTGTCCAACCTGTCTCCCCAGCTGCTCCCTTCACTAAGCAAAGCAAAGTGCTCACAAAGAGATGGGAGGTAGTTTTCACAGTGTCTTCATCACTACCTTCTTCATGGTTTTGTATTTGTGGCCACTTGAATTTACTTTCTCGGATCTTTCCTAAAACCCTCCTTGTCTACACACGTAATTCTAAAAGAATTCCTAATGATTCTATGTTCCTAATTGGATACTAATGGCACATTCACATATGTGATGAACCATTTTGCTATTGGCTACAAGTAATGATGTCCATTGTAACCACTTAGTTCATAAAATAATCCCATATTCAAATTACTTGTTTTGTCCAATGCACAGAGAGGGTTTTATTGAAGCAGGGACTTGAAAAAGTCTTGAATAAGCCAGGCTCAGTGGCTCATACCTGTAAACGTGGTATACAGAAGGCTGAAAGCTGAGAGTCATGGTTGGAAGCCAGACAAAGCAAACTAGCACAAACTAGCACAGAAGTAAAGGCTTGGCTCAAGTTATAAAGCATCAGCCATGAGCAGAAAAAAAAAAAAAAAAAGAGTGTGAGGCTCTGAATCTGAATCCAAAGTTGGGGTGAGGGAGGGAGATGGAGAGACAGAGACAGAGACATAGAGACATAGACATATAGATGTCGATCTTCTGTTGTTATTTTTATTTTCATGGAGTCTTAAAACTGCAATGAAAGTGTAGCAATGTATGTTTAGCATCCCTTAAGTATACAGACGGAGAAGAACATGGAGGAGTTTGAGGATATTCCAGTAACATTTCTTCTAGAGAGTTTAGTTCCCAACTAGCCAGCCCTACAGCTGACTATTCATGCCTTATGGAACACAAATGTGGTAATTTGAGTCTAGTGTCCTTCAGGAGACCCAAAAGTCAATTGGTAGCAAAGCAACTTCATTGTATCTCTTCAGTCATAGAATAGAAAACTATTTATCTTAATGTAATTGCCTCAAACTTCAGGTAAAATTGGCGTTTCCTGCCCACAGGGCCTCAGTAAACTTCATTAATGTCTAATCCACTGATATGCAATCATGAAAAATATCTCAAGCCAAAGAAGCCAGTCTAACAAAGATGGTATGCCAAGGATGTGTGAATAGAGCATCCTCTGGTCCAAGGACATATTGTCTCCTTAGAAGGTTATCAGCAATGATCAACATTGAAATATTATTTTGAATATACAGTTATAGAGAGGATCCTACAAGAATACAACATCAACATCCATGATGCGGTTTCTACCCCAATTCAAGAATCAGTAAATGGTACCTTGTACATAATAGACTGAATTTATATATCGGCGGTGGAAAAATTAAGTATTTTTGTTGTTATTTGTTTGCTTTTATGGGTTTGTTGTTGTTGTTGTTTTGGTCGGTTGTTGGGTTTGAACTCAAGTCCTCAGTGCTGTCCCTGAGCCTCTCTGTGCTCGTCTAGCACCCTATCATTTGAGCCACAGCACCACTTCTGGTTTTTTGAGTGGTTATTTGTAGATAAGAGTCTCACTTGGAATTTTGTGCCCAGGAGGGCTTCAAAAGGCACTCCTCAGATCTCAGGCTCCGGATTAGCTAGAATTACAAGGATGAGCCCAGAGTGCCTGGCTAGAAGGATGGAGTTTTAAGTGACTTCATTCAGCATCCACCCCAGTGACCCACCTGCAGGACTCATCCTTCCTATTCTATGCCATTACAATGGGTTTCTCCTTTACCTCTGGAAAGTGGAAGGTCAAATGTGCTAGTGTCACATTTGAATTTTAAGTAACTGAAGTCTATTTCTTCTTACAATATTATGTTCTCCCTATTTTCCCAGTATTAGCAGTGGAAATATTTTTGCTTCTGAAGTTCAACCACATCCCTGACCTTATAACTTTGCAGGTATGCAAGTCAGACTGATGTACTTAGAAACGAAATCTTTCCTCATGGTACTTACTCAGTGCATTTAAACACAAACAGACTGACTTCAAGGGTTTCTACTTAGAGGAGGAAGATACAGCTCATTTGTACAACTGATGTACTTTTTTTATGAAAAAAGAATACCAAGAAATAGAAATATGTTTTGAGGGTAGGCAAAGAGAAGGGCATTGGAATACAGATAGGAAGAATTAACAAATGTAGTCTTTATATTCAATGTACATTATGTAAAGCATGAACTATGCAACTTTAGGGTAGGGATGAGAAGAGAAATTGGGAGAGAACAAAGGAAAGGGTAACATTGACCAGAAGCATTGTACTCAAACCCTGACTTTAGAATTGTCATCCATTTGTTCAACTACTGAATAATAATAATAACAAAACAATGACAATAATATTTTAAGAGGTGAACATCTTTCTCCTTTTGCCATCTTAAAGATTAGTAACGTATTACCAGATATAAAATATCTCACAGGTGGTACATATACGCAATGGAGTTCTATGCTTCTATCAGAAAGAATGACATTACCCCATTAGTAAGGGAATGGAAAGACTTTGAAAAAAAATCATAGTAAGTGAAGTGAGCCAGATCCAAAGAAACACAGACTCTATGGTTTCCCTAATTGGTAATAATTGGTATATGTCTAAGATAGTCCTAACAGGGCCTATTTTACTCACTGTATATTTCCTCATAATTGCACTTTATTACCTTACAAAAGTCCCAATCTTCTGTTAATTTCTGTTGTTCAGGATTACAGTACCTAATCATTACTCACTGAGAAACTTTTAAAATTTTTATGGAATCCCAGCACACATATGCAAAAAATCTCTTGTATCAACTCAATTTGTATATTAGAAAAATTCCCAAATGTTTACAAGGAAGCAATTCTCATTCCTTTGCAAAAAAAATACACAAAAAAAATGTAAAACTTCTGTGAAAACAGATGACAATCAGTCAAAAGAGAACAAAAAGATGGTGATTATTCAAAGGTTTCTTGGGGCAAGGAATTGAGCCACAAGATTCAAAAGCAAGCAAGGGAGCATGGAAGTTTCACAGGGAATAAAGGGAAGGTTAATGTTTTTAGCACAATTTCTAGATTTGGTGGAACTAAGAGAAGGACCTATGTGATTGGTTAGGAAAGTCTATGTGGCTCTTCCTGGTTGGCCCCAAGTTAGTGGAAACAAAACCATGGAAGTTGTCATTTACTGAAAAAGTTATGACCATTTAGTGCAAAGGGTTTGAATTGTCTTTCTGAAACAGTTGTAGTTTGCAAAGTAAAATTTTACATTTTATATGGTCAATAAACACACTGTATATTTTTTTAGTTTACTTTCTTTCTTAATCTAGAAAGAGAATCCCTCAAAATACTAAATACTTGATTACACATTAATCTTCACATATGGAACAACTTTCTTAATATATTTATATATTATTAAATGAAGTATTCACATTAGAAATAAAGTATGCTTTTGAAAATATCATAAATAGACTTCTACATAAAACAGATCTATTTGTATAGGCTTAAAGTTATTTTGAAAATAGGATTCATTCTTTTACATTGCATTAGAGACCTTTTAAGAGGACTTTTGAAAACCAAAATGGTAATATTTTATAGACAACCATACAAACAACACTAGAAAAACTCACTGTGAGAGTTCTGTATTTATTATCAATGAATAGAGCAAACAGACTAATCTGATTATATAAAAGCTTTTATCATTAGGAATTGTTAAATATGATATTGAAAATTATTTAAAACTATGAATCTTCAAAGCATTTATTAGAAAAAATAAAATATCATTAACTTTATGAAAGGGTCATGTAGGATAAATAAGCAATAGTCTTTTGGTGACTTAACTGTGGAAAAATAAACTTTGGAAGAAAACAGTCTGATAAGTTTAAGAATTGAAACAACCATACTGACCGAATAAGCAATTATGACAGAATATATGTGTAGTATTAGAAGATCTTTGAAATAAAGATACTGATTTATGTACAATCAAATGTTTATTTACAAGTAAATTAGATTTAAATCATTCATTCTTTTGCTTTTTAAATAAATAATGCATGTACAACAAAAGTCTAGTCTGAGTAAGAAAAGAAGATTCAAATAGAGCTATCAAATATAATATATATTACATTCTACTGTATTTTTATCCACTGAAATAACATTTCAAAATCAGGACATTTTATACACAAGTCTCAATGTCAATCTTTTCTTAACAACCAGAGCCTGAATTTTTACGGGTCAGACAGCCAATGGAAACAGAAGAGAGGCATGAAAGGTGTGTGAGCTTTACGACACTTCTGACCACTGCCCAGTGAGACTCTGCTTCCTTCAATTATCCTTTACCGTGGTCCTGACATGGAGTTTAACCTCAGAGAAACATTTCTTTAAACCTATGCCTCTATAAAAATTGAAAAGTAAAAGCTAGGCCAATAAAATATCACATCTTAAGAATAGAGGGATGAATATATTTCCCCTTGCAGATTTAAGTGGCTCTTCTCAAATTAAATTAAATATATCATCTCTATATAAGAAAAGACAACACTAAGTCTACTTCACTTGCTTATATTATTAACATTGTAGCCACAGAATAAATTTTTTAAGTAAAGGTCTCTTGTATTCTTGTCAGGCACATTGTTAACTCCTGGGGATGTTATTTTTAGCATTATTGGGTTGGTTCTTGATTTTGTAGGGTTTAGAATCTTGTATGGAAAAAACTACGAATTCTCATAAAG
The DNA here is from genome assembly GCF_023159225.1 of Perognathus longimembris pacificus. Classification (NCBI taxonomy): domain Eukaryota; kingdom Metazoa; phylum Chordata; class Mammalia; order Rodentia; family Heteromyidae; genus Perognathus; species Perognathus longimembris. The sequence goes on along the minus strand of NC_063176.1, from coordinate 10,231,323 downwards.
TTAAATAAGTGTTCACAGTAAAGCTCCCTCCTTAAGCCATCAAAGAAAATGAAAACTTCAAAGAGCTGCACATTAGTGACTGATTGAAAAGGCATTAAGACACAGGTGTTTGGGCTTGCCCTCATTTCAGTCTGCAAGATTTGGAGCCATAATACCTGATGTGGCTATCTATGTATGCTGATAACTAGCGGTGCTCATGCTGCTCTCTGCACACTCTCCCCTACCCAATCACATTTCACTCTCCCTCGCCCACTTCCAATCTAATGTTTCATCAACAAATTTCCCTGTAGTGGCTACTTCCTCTTAGAATGGTCTATTCAGTGGCTGGCTTCTATTAAAACAGAAACAAAAACAAAAAAAAATGGCTTAGGTGAATATTCTCTGTGTTGCTCTTAATAGCAAAGTGGTGTTTTTTTGTTTGTTTGATTTGTTTTTCTGCCTTCAAATGTCAGAAATCAAGTCCTGAGTTTATTATGGTTATGATGGTTAATTACCCTTTCTTTGCAGGGGATGAATTGTAATGCCAATGTCATCCATCTACATGATTGGATTTTTCTCCTGGGTAAATTAATACTATATAGCTTTTATCATGTTCTATGGTATGAATAGGAAATGTTACCCACATTGTCCTATACTGAATGACTGATCCCCACTTATTGTTATTTTGGAATGTTCTAGAAACTTTCTTAAATGGGCTTCAGTTGGAAAAAAAAAATGGATCTTACAGAGTCTGACACTGAAGGTTAATCCTGTTGCTCTGTGCTTCCTGTCTACTCTCATACCAATAGCCGACTTGCTAGTTTACCTACTGCCATGATTTTCATAGTTCTCATGGCCCAAAATCAGTAAAATCAAGATTATGGACTGAAATCTCCAAACTTAATTTAAAAAGAGCTCAAGAACAGTGCCTGCTCTCTGGGTTCAATCCTCACGACTAACAAACAACAACAAAAATACATAGAGCTGGGCATAGTTCTCATTACAGTCATAATCAATATATTCAAATAAAAAAAATAATTTCCTGAAATTCTGATGGTATCTGCCTACTGCCTTTGTTTTCCAACATTCTCAGAATGTATACTAGGTCCTCTGTACATTCTCAACTCAGTTGTACTGTGTGGTGATGTCCTACTTATAGTATCACTGAGAAAATTGAACATATCAAATCAAAACTTCAGAAAGACTTCCAGCAACTGTACCACATAACATAATCCTTACGAGTATTATTGTTTAATGCCAGTCCTGGGTCTTGATCTCAGGACCTAGAAGCTGGTCTACTGTGTTTTGCTCAAGGCCAGTGTTCTACCATTGAGGCACAGCTCCACTTTCTTTTTATTATGTTATTTGGAGATGGTTGTCACAGATGTTCCTGCCCAAGATTATCTTTGAACCCTGATCCCCAGATCACAGCCTGTTGAGTAGCTGGGATTACAGCCGTAATCCACCAATGCCCAGAATGAAATCCTCATTTTCGAAAAATGGAACTCCATACTTTATATAAGCATGTTGTTATGTTACTGAAAGATTATTTCTTGGTCTTCCATGAGTGAGGAATATCATATGACTTAGTTCTCGGAACGAATTTTGGATAGAAATGTGACCAAGATCCATAAATCTGAGTGATCTGTTAGGGTATCTGTCCTACCACACTTTCGAAATGAATGGAAAAGGTGGAATCAGACCTCTGTGGACATAGGAGAGAAAATCTGAGTAGATCCATCAAACATGGAATCTGGGATCAAAACAGATCCTTCTTGCTTCAACCAGCTGCCTGAAAACCAAAACCAAGTGTGTATATGCTAAGTAGAAATATTGTGAAGTGCAGACAAATAACAGAGTTAAGCAGGAATTAAAACTTTCATTGCAAATCATGATGAATACCCAATTGGTTTTTGCCAAACATTGTACCAAAAGAGTGAAAGAATTGGTATATACTCTGTAATACATATAGTAAGTGGAAATGTATGAAATGAAGATGGTTAATTTGCAAAAATAAATAAATAAATAGAAAAGAAAAAAACCACAGAAATATTCCCAGAAGTTTAATTACACAAGGGGACTGGGAAAGACAAATAAGTAAATCAAAGAAGAATTGGGATTTTTAAGATTTCTTTTTCTGGGCTGGAAATAGGGCTTAGCGGTAGAGTGCTTGCCCAGCATGCATGAAGCCCTCGGTTCAATTCCTCAGCACCACATAACCAGGTAAAGCCAGAAGTGCAGCTGTGGCTCAAATGGTAGAGTGCTAGCCTTGAGCAAAAAGAAGCCAGGGACAGTGCTCAGGCCCTGAGTCCAGGACTCCTCCCCTCCCGCCCCCCCAAAAAAAGATAAAAAAGAAACCATTTCCTTTTCTAAAAATAAACAGATGTTTGATAAATTTTACTTCATTAAAAAATATCATCCAATAGTACTTGTTCATTTTGGTAAGTTTATTTTTCTAAAGGTGATTAGGCGTGGATTGATCATTTCTCCAAGATTCTTCTTTCCCTTCAACAAATTAGTCTGCATCTTTATTACCCTATTTCAATGTCACATTGTTCTTGGTTGCTTCTTTTGTGTGCAGGAATACTAGTAGCATCTACATAAAAGGCTAAAAGATGATTGGTCTTATTACTCTGGCTATGGAACCTGTAAATTATTGTTTATACTCAGATCTGCTCTCTGATGCCCACATAGGTCTGATTCCTCCTTTTTCATTTATTTGTAATGTATTGAGGGAACTCAGTTACCCTAACAGATCACCGGGCTCAAAACAAAATAGAGAAGAGACATTTCTCTCTTTTTTTTCTTTAATAGTTCTATGTCATATCTCAGTGAGAGCTGCCTACGCTCCTCTCCCAGCTCCCTGTGGACATCTTCAAGCCAAAGACCCCTAAACTGATAACAACACTTGGTCTATTTGTACAGGTGATACTCGCTTTTAGCTGTTGGAAATCTCTATTTTTTTTAATGATGTTCATCCACTTTTTTCCTATTTTATTATATATGCAACTATTGTCCACTTACTATACTATTTTCTTTACTGTTGTCTTCACCATCCTCACTAGTATATCAATAAAGGTGAAATAGCTATATATGGAGTGTGTATATACAAATATACATATGCATATATATGTTTCTTCAAAGAAAAAGAGTAGAAAGCCTTGGTAAAACAAAAATATTACAACTGGGCCATGATAATTTATATTAAAAGGAGAAAAGAAAGATAACTTACATGTAGGAACAAGTAAATGATCAGTCTAGTTTATTTTGTATTTTGTTATTTGTATACAATCTGTTCATCTTGGGCACATTTAATGACACTGAGACGGTGGTGTAATCGTGGCCTATTTCCAATTACACCTCAGAGAAGTACTGAGTCTCCAGAGAGTGGTAGCTAAATTGTGTCTTCTGCAAGTAGAGCCTTAAAGCATTTCCCAGAGCTCTTTAACTTCAAGAGTACACAGCAACAGAATATCCATGCAACCAAAGAAATAAATGTGAAAAGCAAAACCTTTTCAGGAATTTAAGACATTAAGTAATAAGACTCAAGAATCCCTTGTATGTAGTTACAACAGAAAGATTTCTCTATCTGAGAATGATACTGGAGAAGAAAGAGATTTGCTGAACTTAATGAGATGAGAAACTGTAAAAATGTAGTAATTATCTAGAGATCTACTATTGAAAAACAAGCAAGGTAAGGCACAAGTTAAATCCATAAAGACAGGGCACATTCAGGTCTCAAGGACATTTCTACTCAAGTCATGAGGATCATGTTTAGACCCATTGAACCTGAACACCATGTCTGAAAGGGACAGAAAAGGGTATGAAATAATTACAATTATAGTTTTGACACTTTTTATGGAGTGGACTTCAAAACTTATTCAACTTTAGAAATACATTTTTAATTTACTACACATCTACATTAAGAAAGCTAAATTCCTATCTTTGACAAACAATTAAAATAGGGTGAGGGGATCGGGAGGAAAAAAAAAAGAACTGTGAGAAAATGAAGGAAGAGGTGACATTGTTTGAAAAGCAATGTACTCAACACCTGACTCATATACCCATAAACCCTCTATATCAACTTTAAAATAAAAAAATTAAAAAGTCAAAGGTTCTTAGAGGCTCAGTTTTGTATTAATTTTAAAAGAAAAAGCTAACCCAATAATATACAAATTTATGAAGTACTCCACTAAAATATGAGTGGCCATATTTTGAGTAATACAGGAGTCAGAAAAGAAGTTTCTATTTCACAATTCTCAAAGAATAATTTGTCTTTTTAAAAAAGCTCTAGGACTCACCCTCTGGCTTAGCTTCTTTTTGCTCAAGGCTAGCAGCACTCTTCCACTTGAGCCAGACTTCCACTTTTACCTTTCTGCTTTTTAACTGGAGATAAAAGTTTTACAGAAGTTTCTTCTTGGGCTCACTTCAAACCCTTATCCTTTAGATATTAGCTAGCATTAAAATATGAGACTATTTTGAATAATTGATTGAATACTTCAATAATATAGAGCATAACCTGTAAATTTCATATGCAAAGACCTAGAAGTTGAGTCATTTTACACTTTTACCTAATTATTTTTTAGCTTCCCACATGGTAAAATAGTATTGTGTCTATATATCTCTAAGTGAAGCTGGCACTTTTAGGGAGAGGTACCACGAGAAAGGTGAATATGCAATGTGATCAAAGTCATCTATAACAATAGAACAAAGAAATCCATTGAAATGGCTTTAAGAAGGGGAAAGCAGTTAAGAGAATGATAGATGGAATGCATTTTATCTGGACACACTGTATGCATGCATGGAATGCCACAGAATCTCCTCATGTACACCTAATATATACTATTAAACATGTCTACACATAGACTCAACTGTGAAATTATATGAAAAGAAATATTCAAGTATATCCATTTTAACTAGAAAATGTTTTTATAATGCAACATTCATGTTTAAAATAGAAGACAGGTTCACATTGTGCTGCTTATGTTCCCTGACTTCAGTAGCAATAAGCCATCTTTCACTGAGATCTCATAGCTCCAAATTTCCCAGATGCTGCTTTTTCTTTTCTTTCTTTCTTTTTTTTTTTGTTCTTGCTTTCCCCCTTTTCTTTGAGTCCAATTCTGGGTCATGGAAGCAGGGTCTGGGCACTGTTGCTGATCTTTTTTGCTCAAAGCTAGTGTTCTGCCACTTTCACTACAGGTCCACTTGCAGCCTTCTGGAAATTCATTGAAGATGAGTCTCACAGACTTTCCTGCTTGGGCTGGCTTCCCACCATGATCCTTCTATCTCAGATTCCTAAGTAGCTAAGATTACAGGTGTGAGCCCAGCAAAATCTGTTTGTTTGGTTTTTTTTCCTAAGTATTTTCAACTGAGAGGCACAGTGGTAATTTTTTAAACGATATTATAACTAATTATGACTATCCTTATAATAGAATTAGAAGTAACATCAGCTTTTTCATATACAGACATAAATTCATTTTTTTTTCCTATTTTTTCAAAGAGAAAGCTAGAGATGTCCGGAACTAGGTAAATATGAAAATAGGATGAGAGAATTCTTTGTTTGCCTAATGTGTTGTTCACAAATTTGAGTGATTTAGCAGCTATTTTCCAAGACTGAAGACACACATTCACTAACTGTAAATCAAACTGTGAATTGTTATACTGTACGTGACAATACCCTCACTATGGGGTTTAAGTGAAAGGATTGAAAGAAGAAAGCTGATCTAGATCAGTAAGTAGTCACTTTTCATATGTGTTTTTATGAGTCCAATTTTTTTTACAGAAAGAAATTTTCCAAACAAGGAAGCTGTAATGCAATGATGATAGTCTGTTCAATTCAATTATTCAACACAACAAACCCATTTTAGTCATTAATTTAAAAAGAGAGGAGTGATTCTCATAAAGAAAAAAATATTATGTTTATAAGGCACTAGAATATCTTGATTTGCACAGTTAAACATAAAACTTACATAAAATTCTCAGAACTGGTTAGGATGCACCAAGTGGTAAATCGCATGCTCTTGACTTATTATTCATCTCCCATTAGAGTTACTTTAGCTAAAATCAGGAGAATTATAGGTTCACAACCCTATAATGCACATGCCAATGATTCTACATATCAGTATTGCACCAATTTTGCCCATTAGCAAATAGTAGACCTATAAAACAAATAACCACCAGCAGCTATTAATCATTACTTCTCATGAAGTTTCTCTTACTATAAACCAAGGGTTCTGGTCAGGTGCCCACTGGTGCTTCATGCCCATAATCCTAGGTAAGGAGGCTCTGATAGGAGGATCACGTTTCACAGACTACTCTGGCAAGAAAGTCTATGAGACTCTTATCTCCAAATAGCCACCAGAAAATCAGAAGTGGGGCTGCAGCTCAAAGTAGTAGACTGCTAGCCTTAAGCAAAAAAGTTCAAGGGAGTGCCCAGACCCTGAGTTCAAGCTCCATGACTGACTGAAATGAAAAAAATAAAAAAAACAGGTTAATTAATTGGTTAAAGATTCTATTCCCGGGGCTGGGGATATAGCCTAGTGGCAAGAGTGCCTGCCTCGGATACACGAGGCCCTAGGTTCGATTCCCCAGCACCACATATACAGAAAACGGCCAGAAGCGGCGCTGTGGCTCAAGTGGCAGAGTGCTAGCCTTGAGCGGGAAGAAGCCAGGGACAGTGCTCAGGCCCTGAGTCCAAGGCCCAGGACTGGCCAAAAAAAAAAAAAAAAAAAAAAAAAAAAAAAAAAAAAAAAAAGATTCTATTCCCAATGACAAGCAGGTTGCTATTGATTAATTATATCCCTCAAGGTTCATGGATTAAAGATTTAAATCTTAATACTACATTGCTATGGCTCATGAGAACAGACTATCATTCTGGAATAACCTTAGGGCAGATAGAGTTGAGTTATACTGAGAGCAGGTTTGTTGTAAAAGCAAGTTAGGCTGCCTCTTATTTGCCTGTGCTCATTTTCTGTGATGAATTAACACAACACAAAGGTCTTCAATATCTGCAAGTTTCTCATTCTTCAATTCCCCAGCTTTCAGAATGCTAAGAAATAAACCTGTTATTTATAACTCTGATACATATGACATTCTGATACAATAGCACAAAGTGGAACAGAACGGTGGTTAAAAACATAAGTGTGGTAATTACAAGGAGTGCAATCTGTCTATTTATAGATGGCTTTCTTATCTGTAGTGAAGAAAGAGGTATTATTTCTTCTCTGTGAAATTTGGATACAGAAATAAGTTGGAAGGTGTCATAGTATGATTATGAAGCTTCCATCTGTTAAATCTAACACCAAGTACTTCTGGAGACTTAATAATTTCATGCACATAAAAAAAAAGTACAACGTTTGTCAAGTGTAGAAGAAGCTATCACCTTATACTACTGCTGCAGTGTTTGGGATTTCAGGCCTGTTTTGCATTCATTCCACAATGTTTTCTTGAAGTCTGCTCATGAAAGAGAATAATGCACCATTTCCTGCAGATTTCTGTCTCACTCATTTATTAACTAATTTCTGTACAAGACTATCTCATCTCAATCATCACTGGTGATGGCACATAATAATTATCTTTCTACCACCAATCAAAATCCATTTTAAATATAAATGTTACAGTCTTATTATTATCAGTATGCCCAAGTCACTTCTCTTCTTTTCTGAGCTAACAAGCATTGTAAAGCAATGTCCCAAATTCTTTCTCCCAGTGTTGTACATCATTTAACTCAAAGAGAAGGTCAAATGTTACCAAGCTCACATTTTACAGGATTATTTTTCCCTTCAAGTTTCCTTCATGTCCAAAACTAACTGAAAGAACATTATCCACTGTTATAAGACAATAAAAGTATTCATTATAAATCTATCAAAAAATCTATATATTTTATATGTTTCAGTAAGATACAGAACCCATAAAACTATGCCATTAACTAAATAACCTTAATTGTTATTTTGAATATAACAATACATTAAATAAAAATATTACCTAGAGTCAATTCTGAATTAGTTCATGGTGGATATATCTAAATAAATACTAATACTATGTGCTTTAATTCTTTTTTTTTGGTGTGTGTATTAAAAGTTTTATTAACATAAAATTTAAAAATAATATACTGGTTATACCTATCATTGTTTAGATAGAGAATATAAATCTAAATATAAAATAAATCAAAGCATTAGGAACAAAAGTAAATATTCTCTAAGGGTTAAATTACGTAGAGGATGTCATGGTAAAGTGGTCCATTTCCTCAGGGAGTAGACCTAAAAGACCCCAGCACAGTAGATATTATATCATTAATCAATTAATCAGTTTCTTTCACCATAGCACAATGGGGTTCACTCTTTTATATATATATATATATATATATATTTTTTTTTTTATTATCAAACTGAATTACAGAGAGGTTACAGTTTCATACATTAGGCTTTGGATACATATCTTGTACTGTTTGTTACCTCATCCCTCATTCCTCCCTCCCCCCGCCCCCTTTCCCTTCACCTGCCCCATGAGTTGTTCAATTCATTTACACCAAACAGTTTTGCAAGTATTGGTTTGTAGTTGTTTGTCTTTTTTTACCTTGTGTCTCTCGATTTTGGTATTCCCTTTCAATTTCCTAGTTCTAATACCAGTATACATGGTTTCTAATATACTCAGGTAAGATACAGAGAAAGTGTAGGTACAACCACAGGATGGTAACACAAGAAGATCATTAATAATAGAGGCTACAGTTACATATGGCACGTTGAAAGTAGTTACAACTGTGATATAACAGTCGTTTCCATAACCTGGAGTTCATTTCACTTAGCATTATCTTATGTGTTCATGAGGATATAGCTATTGGGCTTCTGTGATCCTCTGCTGTGACTTGCCTAAACCTGTGCTAATTATTCCCTATAAGGGAGACCATGGAGTCCATGTTTCTTTGGGTCTGGCTCACTTCACTTAGTATAACTTTTTCCAAGTCCTTCCATTTCCTTACAAATGGGGCAATGGCATTCTGATAGAGGCATAAAATTCCATTGTGTATACATACCACATTTTCCTGATCCATTCTTCTACTGAGGGGCATCTGGGTTGGTTCCAGATTCTAGCTATGACAAATTGTGCTGCGATGAACATTGTTGTGCTGGTGGCTTTAGTGTGATTATATTTGTGGTCTTTTGGATAGATACCCAAAAGTGGGGCTGCTGGGTCATAGGGGAGTTCTATGTTTAGCCTTCTGAGGAATCTCCATACCGCTTTCCAGAGTGGCTGAACCAGTTTACATTCCCACCAACAATGAAGTAGGGTTCCCTTGTTGGTCTATGCTGTGTGCTTTAGGTGCGCGGAGTGCAGGTCACTGTGCTGGGTGCTGTGCCAGCACCAGCACTGGCGCAGCGGCGGGTCACCACCCAGAGCTCAAATCTGTGTTTTCCGGCCAGCAAAATCAATTTTTCCTTCCTGGCCAGAATCCCTGTACTGTTAGAACTTACTCTGGCTCTCTTTCTAGGTTAAAAGTTTCTGTGGGATGGGAAAACTGCAGTGTCAGAGGGAGCTCAGCTAGGGCTCTGCTGCTCCTCCGCCATCTTCCCGGAAGTCCTCCTATGTGCTTTAATTCTAACTAAAAGAAAATTAACTTTGTTAAGAATGTTTACATAATTAGGCTACTTAGATTTTTTTATTTAATTTTGTTTTTTTATCATTCAAATTAAATGAAATAAAAGTATAGTAACTACTTCAATTAATAGAATTATCATAAAATCTGCATTTGTATATGTATATACTTCCCTGTATTCTTTTTTTTTTTCCTAAACATTAGATATTCACACCATAAGAATTCCTCTTTTTGTCTGTTGATGTGCCTGGATCTTATATTGTGAATTCACTGGATTCCCTTGTTTTATTAAATAATGGGATGTTTTGTACTCATCTTTTATTGAATACAGAATTAGGCATATAATATATACTTTCATTTTCTAATTTAGAATGCTAGCATACCCATCCTTTAACATATACAATGAAAACAGTGTTTGCAAGTCCTATATCATACCAATCAGTATGATACATGCCTCCTTTACTTGAAGACTGTGATTTGTCTGGACCTTTTCATAGCAACATCATCGTCAATGCCATTATGGTTCATACTGCATAGTGTTTTTTTACTAACCAGGTGCTGTGATGATATTTTTCATGTTTGTAGTTGAAATGCCAGTTCTTTTCAAGAAACTTTTCTTTTTCACTCTTCAACAGTGAGTTACAAATTAATCATTCAAGAATTTTAATCAGAATTCATGTTCTCCTTAATTTATGAAGAATAAATATAATCACATGAACTTATACTTCAGTATAGTTTTCTATTTTCAGGAGTTTATGATTGGATGATTAACCACAAATTAAGCATTTTGTCTTTTGGTATGCACTATGAATATTTACTCTGATAAAACCATAGTAATCTATTAGATTTAACTTTTTGGTTTGGGATTTTTCCTTCCCCTCTCTTTCTCTTTTTTTTCTCTTTATCTCTCTTCCTTTTTTAGCAGTACTAGCATTTATAATCAGAGACAGGCACTCTACCACTTGAGCTATGCCTCTGGTGATTTTGGTTTTACTTATCTTACAGTTTGTGTTTCATATATTTACCTAGGGGTGACCTCTGACTTTGATCTCTTTATCAAAGGATTACTGCATAGCTGTACCACCATGCCTGACTTACACATTGGGAATGAGTCTACATAAAGCTTTGCACAGGCTGTCTTTAATCCATGGTCTTCCCAATTTTTACTTCCTGAGTAGCTGTGATTTTAAGCATAAGGTACACCTGGTTTAAAATAATGAATTCATAATAAATTTTAATTATATTTCTTGTGTACTTGCATATGTTTCTTAAAAATAGCTGCGGTTCTGTCAAAATAAAAATTGATCAAACCGTTATTCTAAGACTAACTTTTATCATCATTACCAATTTTTAAAATTATGTTAACACTTTGTCACTTTTCTTCAGTACATTTTTTTTTTACAAATTAGAAAAGTCCTACAAGATATGTGAGAAATTACAGGACTTTTAAAGCCCGGGCTCTGTTTCTAAAGTGAAACAGTAAGAACAATATCTTAGCTTCAAGTTAAGATTCAAGTCGCAAGTTAATGCTTCTTACTTAGGATTTTATGGATTCTGCCCTTGTTTTCCAGAGAAAAGATTGATAGACGACTTCAAAAGAGCTGAGATAGGAAAACAAAGAAAATTCAGAAAATAGAAACAAAGAGTATTTCATGATATTGACATTCCCAAAGACGAAGACATTGGGCAATATTAATGCTCCTGAGGATCAATCAAACTGAGTTTTGTAGATACAGTGAAAAGGAAAGACACACCAGGGTCTAACTGGAAGGCATCATGCAGAAGTATACTAAGCAGGATAATATAGAAAACATAGCACACTGCAAAACAGCAGGGGTGTTCTTAAAGAGATTTAAAAATATGAACAATATTTACCAAATTGGAATCAATTTTTTTCTTAAATTTATTTGAGCATTGTAGTTTGACTGTAAGACGAGAGAAAAATGGTAGCTTTTTAATGTGTTTATTCATATAATGTTATATAATACAAAAGACCTCTTTACCATCATTTAGCAAACTGTGTTTATTTTTCACAAATTTATTATCTAGGAAAGATAAGGTCTTTATTTTTTTAACTTTTAGCAAGAATTTATTTTACTATAATAGGTTAAAATAGAAAGAAATTGATAAATGAAAAAACACTACCTGCTCCCATATAACAACTGTGAGTACAGACTGAAAGTGGTGGTTTTTATTTGTGAACATTCTATTTTCTTTCTTTTGTTGTTGCTGTTGTTGCTGCTCATGGGGCTTGAATTCAGGCCTGCTTGCTGTCTCTGAGCCTTTATATAAAACATGAAAACAGGATCTAAAATCCACCCAAACACAGGAACAATGTGTGAGATTTTTGCCCACTTATGCATTAGTTGAAGAGTTTGCAGCTTCTTTAGGGAAAGACCAGTGCATACAGGCCTTGCTTGTCTCCAAACCTTGTAACAGAAAGAGCTAATGGGAGGGGAGCTTGCTAATGGCTGTTTTGCTTTCAGTTTCTGCTTCAAGTGTCTAAATCTAACCCTTTTAATATTTCTTAACTTTAACTTCTCTGTTTATCCCTCAGTTGGGTTGTTCTCATGTTTATTTATATTTCCATCAACAGTATATAACTAAAAGTCTTTTAATGCTTCTAATGTGAGAGGATGAACAAAATTACCCTGATAAGCCAAGTACTGGTGGCTCATACTTACAACCTAGCCACTCAGGAGGCTGAGATCTGAGGGTGGCTGTTCAAGCTACTCAGGCAGGAAAATCCATTAGATTTTTATCTCCAATTAACTACAGAAGGAACAAAAGTAGAGATAGCTTGGTTCAAGTAGTAGATCACTAGCTTTGAGCACACAAATTTGGGGACAGTTCCTAGACCCAGAGTTTAAGCCCCACAATAAGCAAAAAATATAAAATAAAAAATCAGATTTATCCAGGCACCAGTGGCTCATGCCTGTAATTCTAGTTACTCAGGAGGCTGAGATCTAAGGACTGTTACTCAGCAGGCTGCGATCTGAGCATAATAGTTTTGAAGTTGGCTTGGGAAGAGAAGTCCTTATGAGTCTCTTATCTCCAATTTACCACTCAAAAAAGGAAGTGGAGCTGTGGTTCAAGTGATAGAGCACTAGCCTTGACCACAAAGAGGCTCAGGGACAATGCCTAGTCCTTGAGTTGAAGACCTACAGCTGAAAAAAGAAACAAAGGAACAAAAAGCATGATCGATAACATACAAGCAAATTATATAAAATTAAAACTTTTTAAACTTTAATATTCTTCTTTTGAGACAAAAGTAATGTATAGCTCAAGGAAGCCTCAAACTCACGATGTAGACTAGGCTGGCCTTGAACTCTGATCACTTTGCTTTTGTCTCCTAGTGTTAGGATTACAAGTAAGTACCAGCATGCTTGGTCTAGATAGAGCCAAGAAACAAATTCTCCATGGTAATTATATGAATTGATATTAGATTCTGCTGTAAGTTATAGACATCTAGAGTAAGAATACCATATTAGAAGCTAACTTCTCTCCCAGGAAAGTGGTGTAGGCCCTCCAACATTTCAAAGGATCAAGCGACCTAGTTCTTCCCATTTAAAAGCTAAGGTCTATAATCCTTACAGTTACTTTATATGCATGCAAATGGGTAGAATCATTATGAACTTAAAGTCAAATGATCCAAAAGAAATAAATTACACCACTTACAAAACTCTATCACAACCAGCAAAACATTCAGTTTGATACTTTATAACACTTCTTTAGAGTGTGATTGATTTTGGTAACAGAAACAATAATGCAAATAATAAATAGCACAGTAAATGAATATAACATTGATTTAAAGAAAGAATAATGCTTGAGTCTAATTATTTTATTGTCTATCCCCAAAGTAATTATACATTTTTATTTTCCCATATAGACAGTCTATACAAATAGATCTCACTATAGCATCATATTAAATAAGAAAAAGTTTATGATGTATAGCTTCTCCAGTTGAGAATAATTTTAAACAACTATTGGCAATACTACCAAAGACAGTGGCCAAGTTAATAATGCTATGTGATACGAAGCAAGTAATTCATTTACAGCCTGACTTGACTGTCTTTTCTTTCTTGCTCATTAAACTTGAATGCTCAGCAATAATTTCTGATATTTTCCTAAGAGTCCAAAAAATGAAGAAAAATACCTGGTATATCTTTAGTATTTGATGAACTCAATTAAATAATCTATTTTTAAAAATAATAATTACTTATTTATTGTCAAAGTGATGTACAGAGAGGTTACAGTTTCATACGTTAGGCCATGGGTACATTTCTTGTACTGTTTGTCACCTCCTCCCTCATTCCCCCCTCCCCCTCCCTCTTCCCCTCTCTACCCTGAGTTGTTCAGTTGGTTTACACCAAATGGTTTTGCAAGTATAAACAATCTATTTTTAAAACAGAGAAAGAAAAGACTATAGCAAACAGCTTTACTTTGAAGAGAGGCCAAAGTACTGCAGGAAAGACACCTATAATTTTCCCAGTCTCCACAACTCCAAAGTTGATGGCTCAAGGGGGACACAAGGATAAGGAAAGGCAAGGGATGACAGGAGAGAACTGGAGACAGAAACCTCCTATAAACTAGGAATGATGAAATTTAGGTTTGCAAAGTAACAATGAACAAATGGTCAGTTAGGAGAGTCCTTCAATATGGTTACAGCAAATTAAAAACACAAGCCCATAGAATACCCACAGACCCATAGGAGCCATCATTCTCCAAAACCAAGGCTTAAGATGGGAGATCTATGTACTACACAAAAATCAGGTGCAAGTAAAGGAACCATTTGATCTCCTGAGGTTGCTTATTGATGTAGAGAGGAGTCATCTCTAGAGAAGCAATCCTCCTAACCTCTTGATCGAAAACAGGAGACTCTGATAGTTTTTCTTCTTTTCTAAAAATGTATTTTTCTTCATTTCTTTATTGTCAAAGTGATGTACATTTTCATACATAAGGCAGTGAGTACGTTTCTTATCCAACTTGTTACTTCATCCATCAGTTCGCCTGCCTCCCCGTCCCCATTTTCTTCTCAACCTAGTTGTACAGTTGATTTATACCATATAATTTTGTAAGTATTGCTGTTTCATTGGTTTGTCTTTTGATCCTTTGTCTCTCGATTTTGGTATTCCCTTTCCCTTTCCCTTTTTCTTGGGAGAAGTCAACATCTAAATGGTTTATAACAACACTACTGTTGCATAAACCAGACAAAGTAAGTGTAAAATATATAAGAAAAATCAAAAGAATTAACATTAGAAAGGGATATTGGGTTATACATGAAGAGACAGTAAAAGTTATTTTGGAGAAAACCAACAAATAAATGAAAATTCAAACCAAATCAAAGTGAAACAAATCAAAGTAAATGGGATGGATGTATTTAAAATAAATAGTTTTTTTTAATTTTGAAATCTACTTATTTAGCATGTAAGGAAATTAAAGCATCAAAATAACACACACGTGTGTGTTTGTGTGTGTGTGTAATTTCTATGCTATTCAACTAAAAACTAATCCTCTGAATTCAACCAATATTAATAACTATTACTGGAAATTAGACATCTACTGTTCCACAAACATAAAAAGAAATGCCATCTGTCTCAGTCCTTTCAAGCTACTGAAACAATACATTAAAGACTGGGTAGTTTATAAATAATTGAGAAGTTGTATAATTCTGGAATCTGGGAAGTCTGAGATCAAGGTCTCAGCAGATTCTGTGTCCTGAGCGGGCTTGCTCTGCAAGTGTGGCACCTTCTTGCTGGATTTTCAGGTGCAGAAGATCAGGGTAGCTCTTCAGAGCCTTTTTAAAGGGCATTAAACTGAGTCAATTCCCAAAGGACTGACATCCAGCTGATGAATCGTCAAGCTCTGATTTCAAAATTGGTCTAGTTCAACATGATCTTTCATTTATTAAAGTACAAAGTGAATTGTGTGTGTGTGAGAGAGAGAGAGAGAAAGAGAGAGAGACAGCGACAGAGACAGAGACAGAGAGAGACAGAGAGATTGTAAATCTCATATTTCAGGGAAGCTTCAATGTAAGTGAAGGTTACCTAGAATTATGTAGCTTAACTGGAATTAATACCATCCTTTAGTTTTCTGTCATTGGCAACAGAAATGCTGGTAGAGGAATCTGATGTCAGTCTATGTCTTTAGCTTTTCAATAAATGTTTTAGTCTGAAATAAGATCTGGCTCTGGCTTGAAAGTGCCAATGCTGTCTATATTGATAACATATTGTGTGTGTGTGTGTGTGTGTGTGTGTGTGTGTGTGTGCATGCATATCCGCACGTGCACAAGTATGCATGTGCCTATTCTTACCTAACCTAAGGCTTGCACTTGGGACTTGGGTGCTGTCTCTGAGTTTAATTTTACTCTAGGATATCACTCTACCATTTGAGCCACAGCTCCATGTCTGGCTTTTGGGGTACTTTATTTTTAGATACTGCAATGTTTGGCTTCAAACCTCAGTTCTCAGATCTCAGCCTGCTGAGGAGGTAACAGTATACGCATTAGCTCCTGGCTGAAAATCAGACTCTTTTATGTATTTTAAAGTATTTGTAAGTGGATTCTCAACCAGAAAATGATGTAACTTGTAGAAAAAAAAGAAAAAAACACGTCTTGCCTGCTGAAAAACAGTAAAACAGAAAGGAATCCTATCTTTCTAAAGGCTTGCATTTCACGGAGAAATGAGATTCAGTATACTGGGGATTTACCTAGCTTGTAGTCCACATACATTAGTTATTGGTCTTCCAGGGGGACTTATTGTTTTTAAAAAAGGAGTAGATTAAGGAAGGCAACATTCCAGGAGTGAAAAAGAATGAGGAGGAGGCATGGCTCAATTGTGTAAGGCCCTGAGGTCAAACTCCAGCACTGGTAAAAAGATAAAGAAAGAAAGAAAAATCATTAAAGAAAATGAGAGCAAGATAGGATTCTTCCCTGTGCTGTATACAATTTGATAGTGGATCAAACTTCTATTTGTTATTCAATTTGTTATTTTATTGTTATTTACTAAATATATTAGCAGGAACTATTGTGTGTGAATTTTGGATGAAATCAAGAAGAATGAGTATTAAAAACTCAAAAATTATATAGGATTGTAGCTTTCATCTTTTGCTCATTAAGGTTGAACACTCAAAAGTACAAACGGTCCTGCTGGAAAGACCTACTAGAACGTCACAGAGGGAAAGAGACTGGGCCATAGCCAGCAGGGAAGTGAAGGCCACAGGTCCACAGACTACAATAAACTAAATTGTGCTGAAAGTGCAGATTCAAGGCTTGATTGTAGCCCGGTGAGAAACCCTTCAGTTGATGACAGCGACACCCTGATTACAATGCTCAGAACAGTGAACTAATAAGAATGTAGTCTTTTAAAAAATTCAGTCCAATATAATTTAGAGAACTAATAAGATGCCTTAACCCTAAATTAAAGATATTATGTAATTTCTCTGAGGTATTCTTATATACTATTATACCCAAATTGTATTGCTAAATTATCTTTAAAAATAATAAAGGAAACTACCATTTGTAAAACTACTTAATCTCTCTTTATTAAAGTTTGTATGATATATAAACATTCTTCTAAGGTCATTTGTAATGTTAACCAATTTGAAAAATAGCTTGCACTTCAAAATCAAAGTAGTTAGAATATTTTGGAAAACAACAGCAGAAACAACATAACTCACCTAAAACTAAAAATGCCACATTTCAGTGTAGTTATCTATTTATTGTTTTAAGTTTATTATATTAAGTAGCTGTACAAAGACATTTCAACATGCCAGTTGGTGAGTACAATACACCTTCATCAATGTCACACCAATCATTATTCTCCTCCCGTCTCTCCCACTCACCATCCCCTCAACATTTTTGGATTTATTTTCAAATATGCACACTGGATATCATGATTGTATTCACTCAGACGTCATCTCACCATTCATCTGCCACCTCTCCTTTACTTCACTCTCCCCAGTAACACCACAAGTTCCACCTACCTGGTATTCATTTTGTTAAAAACTTATTTGTTCAAAGTAGTTATGCCAAGTCATGACACAATAAGGATATTCACTTGCACAATCATTTCTATTGCTATACTGTTCGCAGAAACCAAATTATGAAGACTGTGTAAATACCCCTCAATGGATGAATTCAATAATAAATTCTGTATATACATATGAACAATGGAATTCTACTGAAATGACATTGTGTCATTTGCATGGAAGTATGGATATGGAAAAGTATTTATAGTAAAGTCATGTTGAGATAGAAAGTGAACACATTTTCTCTCAAATGTACAAGTTAGAACTAGAGAACATACATACATATAGGTGTATATATGCACACATATACATATATATACACATACAACAGACGTAAGTATAGAGAAGGTCATATATACACACACACATATTAACTAAGATATGATATATGTAGGTAAGAAAACCCATGGTCCCAAATTTAGTGAAGTCAGAATGTCTCAATAAACAATAAAAAGGTTTCTTCATTTTATCAATAACTCAAAATAGAATATGCATCCAGTTAAATAAATAATTTGTGCTTTAGCTAAGGTCTTATAAAAAGAACATGAATAGAAAGAAATAAAACCCATCCTGTCAAGTTAATGCATCTGTTCAGTTTTTGATCAAGCAAGAATTATTCACATGTTGCCTAAAGTCATCTGTGAATGCCCTAGACTTGTATAATACTAACTAACTCAGAAGCTACAAGAAAACTAAAAGTCTTTGCTAGGAGGATCACCATAACCAAAAGAAAGAGAAAAGAAATAAGCTTTATATAAAATATAAATTATAATATTCCCAAACTCCTCATGTGAATTTTGGTACGAAAAGGTTAAGTAAAAGAAAATACAGCAAATCAAAACCTTTGTCCTATGATGCATGTGTACAAATAAGTGCACATTCATACATATATTATGCATTTTGTGTTATAACTTACAATTTTACAAATATGTAGTATTATGGAATAAAAGGCTCCAGTACAAAATGTAGATAAAACAGAGGATTTTGAGCAATGTGTTTTTAGCTGAAATCATATTACTTTTTATCCTCAGTTGATATAAAAAGTAATGTGCTTTATATAAACGTAAAGTAGTACAATAGGAACAGTAAATAATATGTAAGTGGCCTGTGTCTTGCCATGAAGGTTGTTTGTTTATGTAATTATAGGCTGAAAGCATCCAATACACAAAAATACATCCCAGTAGTGGTTAGAGGTAATAAGAAACGGTCATGATATTTATGCTTATAATAAAAACATATATTTGAGAAATGACAAAAATGGAAGTATGACTGAGTGTTAAACAGACACAGAGACAGAGAGGCAAACTTACACACTCATCCTTTTTCTTTAATAACATCATTTTAAGGCAGAAAGCAATAGAATGCAAGCTTTCTGCAAATACTCAAAGGTGACTATGCCGTTTCTTTTACACACATGAAAAGCACTCTTTTTTTCATTTTACATCGCATATACCAAATTACAAGTCTATGGAAAAAAAATAAGATAGCCATTTCCTGCTGTATATATGATAGTTTTAAATGAGGAGGCAATGTTATCAATTTTTGTCATTCACAATAACCTGTATGTATTTGGAGAATAGACTAAACAGATACAAAGACAAAGGAGTTAGACATGTGTTGGAAAGACTTTTGGTAAAGTTTAGAGAAAAGAAAAAAAAAACATGGTTTGATTATTATAGAGAAAGCAGAGAAGTAAAACAATTCAAGACATAATATAGATGCTAAAATCCAGCAGGACTTCTATTGAGCTTGTTCAAAGGAAAATACATGTTAACACCTTTAAGCCAGGTACTGGTGGCTCATGCCTGTAACCTTAGCTAGTCAGGAGACTGAGAACTAAGAATCACAGTTTGAACCAAATCCACACAGAACTGTCCTCCAAAGTCTTATCTTCAATTAACTACCCAAAATGCGGAGGTGAATCTATGATTTATGTGGCACACTGATAACTTCAGGTGAAAATAACTCAGGGACAGGGCACAAACCCCCGAGTTCAAGCCCCAGGATGAGCCCAAAACAAACAAAAACAACTCTATTGGGCAACATTCACTGAAATCGAAATCACTAATCCCAGATGCATGTCTGGATTCTTAAAATTAATTCCCTTTGAATGCTGTTTGATGATGTGACTGCACCCACACAAAGAATGGAATAAAAGGAATGCTTCATGAGTCTGAGATTTTCATAAAAGGCCATCTGAAGGCTGACCCTTAGAATGCAGCCATGAAAGCATGTGAAACTAAGACTCCATGTTCACACTAGGAACTGAGGAACTGGAATCTGAGCTAAAAGCCAGTGTCAGCCACTTGATGTGAGCAAACAGGTTATGAGGCAATTCCAGATCCTAGACAAGAGTTATCCTAATTGACAAACTGCAGCAGAGGCACGCTATCACTAGCAAACTCCACCTAGAGTAAAAAAACTGCAGCAAAATAAGGGGCTTCATGCCATAAGTCACCAAGTTTCATAGTTATTTGTTATTTATCAACAGTAACTGGAACATCTGATTAGTAAACAATGTTATTCTGTATGTGTATATATATATGTGTGTGTGTGTATACACATATATGTTATAGAGTTTGATATTAGATATATAGTAGACTATATAGTTACACAGTATAACAATTTAGACCAGAAATTACAATCTTATATGTAAAGTAACTGTAGACATTAAAACAGATTTAAGTGAAATCACCTGAAAGTAGAGAATAAAGAAGTTTCTTTTAACTAGCCTAAATGTTTTATAGTCAGTAATTCTGGTAAAATATCAAAATCAGTGCTATGGTAATAGGGAGGCCTCAGGTTTTCAAGTATGCACATGCAGTGTATTTCTAAGCCTAATTTAACAATCACAAAAATGATATATTTCATTGCTACTTTCCAAGTACAGATTCAGCTAAGACCACTGATGTTTTGCTCAGTTCTCCACATGTGACCTGAATTAACGCTGTACTTCTGGAAAGAATATCTCATAATAGTGTAACATAATAATTGCCAAGATATAACTTTAAAATAGGTATGATTTGGTTTTCAGACTTATTTCCTCAATTTTCTTAAAGATAAGATAATTTCTTATCTTTAAGGGAAATAACTTGTACTGATTTAATCGTTCTTCCAAATTCCTCACATCAGGTCCATGGGGAAAACCTCATTCCTCCTTAGGTGCATTTCTTGAATTGTTCTCTGCCTATAATCACAAATCTCTTCTTGCACTGTAATAGGCAAGACTCTTATCACTATACTAGACAAGACTCTTACCACCAAAGATCTAGAAATGCCCACTCTATGCATGATAGATATGGTTTCTGTTCTCAGTTCTTCTTTGCTAAGGGACACTATGATACTAGAAAGGAAAAAAAAATTCTCACAGCACTGAAGATAAGCTTGACCAACACAATGTTGGAAAAAATGACAGAATATCTTCTTTTTTTTTCTTTTCTCATTTCTTTATTGTCAAAACGATGTACAAAGGAGTTACACTTTCATAGGTAAGGCAGTAAGTACATTTTGTATCTAATATGTTAACTCCTCTCTCGTTTTCCCCTACCTCCCCCTTCCCTTTTCCCTCTTCCCCCCATGAGTTGTACAATTGGTTTACACCATATAGCTTTGTAAGTATTGCTGTTGCATTGGTTTGTCTTTTGATCCTTTGTCTCTTGATTTTGGTATTCTCTTTCTTGTCCCTAGTTCCAATACACGGATATACAATATACAGCATACTAAAATCAGATACAGTGATATCAGGGGTAAAACCACAGGAAAGGAATATGGAAAAAAAAAAAAAACAGAAGAGCATGGTTTTACAAGGCATGCTGAGAATAACAACAACAGTGGTATACTACTTGTTTTGATAACTTGAAGTTCATTTTGCTTAGTATCATCTTATATGTTCATAAGGGCATAGCTCTTGAACTATTGTGATCTTCTGCTAGGAGGAAATGAGAATGGCTAAGAGACATATGAAGAAACGCTCTACATCACTGACCATAAAAGAGATGCAAATCAAAACTACACTGAGATTCCACCTCACCCCAGTAAGAATGTCCTTTATTAGGAAAACTAACAATAACAAATGTTGGAGGGGAAGTGACCAAAAGGGAACCCTACTACATTGTTGGGGGGAGTGTAAATTTGTTCATCCACTCTGGAAAGCAGTATGGAGGTTCCTCATAAGGCTAAACATAGAGCTTCTCTATGACACAGCAGCCCCATTTTTGGGCATCTACCCAAAAGATTACAAGCAAGACCACACTAAAGCCACCAGCACAATAATGTTCATTGCAGCACAATTTCTCATTCCTAAAATATGGAACCAACCCAGATGACCCTCAGTAGAGGAGTGGATCAAGAAAATGTGGTTCATATACACAGCGGAATTTTATGCCTCTATCAGAAAGAATGACATTGCCCAATTCATAAGGAAATGGAAGGACTTGGAAAAAAATTTTACTAAGTGAAGTGAGCCAGACCCAAAGAAACAGACTCTATGGTTTCCCCCATAGGGAATAATCAGTACATAATGACTTCTGAGATGAAGTTTTTTTGTTTTTGTTTTTGTTTTTGTTTTTGTTTTTGGCCAGTCCTGGGGCTTGGACTCAGGGCCTGAGCACTGTCCCTGGCTTCTTTTTTTTTTGCGCAAGGCTAGCACTCTGCCACTTGAGCCACAGCGCCACTTCTGGCCATTTTCTGTATATGTGGTGCTGGGGAATCAAACCCAGGGCCTCATGTATATGAGGCAGGCACTCTTGCCACTAGGCCATATCCCCAGCCCTGAGATGAAGTTTTGACAAGTGTTTATTTTTCCTCTAGTGTCATTGCCATGCAAACAATGTCCTTAGAAGGCTCGTTTCCCAGGACCACACACAGGTAGAACAGACCTGAACCAACCAGTAGCAAATAAACAAGCCCAAAAGAGTCATGGCAAACTTCCTCCATGAACCTACCACACCATGAGAAAGAAACTGTCAAGGTTTGTGTTGAAAGCTACTGATCCTGTGGTTATGTGTTACATAACAAAAACTAATATTCTACCTTTAGGATCTCTTTTCTCCAAATGGGCCCCTGCCAGTTTTTCCCTACTATAATACTGCTAGAACTCTCCCCTTTTCTGCTCAAATGTTTTATCATTCCCAGTCACCTCATGAAAAATCCAAATGTTTTAACCTGATCGTTCACTCCCAAGCGTCTACTTACCTTTCCTGATAGATGACCAAATACAACTAAAACTGAGCCTTTTGTTTCCAGCGAAGCAATGGCATTTTGTTGTTGTTCCAAAGCATTTCTCATCTATTTTCAGGCCTACTCGATAGTTCACTGCTTACCTCTTTAAATTGTTGTTTCATTCTCTCTTGAGAAATAAACACAATAAAGTTTTAAAAATATTTGTAAAAGTCAATTTTTATCTAGAATATAAAGGCATTTTGTAGCTTTGTGGTAGGATTCAAATGTTGATGTCAATGTAAGGACCAAATTAAATTGCTACCCCTTGCCTTCCATTCTGGAAATAGATTACTAATGGTGAGTGATTTTTCAGTGTGATTTCAACAGCTTCTTCCACATGCATTGTACATGCAAGCTCTTCCAAGACATATTGTCTTAGCTGTTGTTATCAAGTTACACTGATAGCTCAAGTAAAAACACAAAACAAAAGATGAAGATTACATATTTAACCATAGTCCTTAAGGTAAAATAGTATATTATTGGTCTGTTTTATAATTCCAAGTATTTTTCTTCCTGCTTCTTAGTACTTGAATCTATTGGATACATTCAGGCTACCTTACACCTAATGGCTATTTTGATCTCTTTCTGACAAATCCTTAAGATATACCTAACTGCTGCAGTAACAAATATTGTATCCTATGAAATTCTTTTGCTTACTTTTGGAATTAGTCTTTTTCTGTTTTACCACTTATACACTTTTGAGTGTACACTAGTATATCCAAATCTTGTAGGTAAACATTAAATGTTGGAGAGTCAAACTAGTCCTTTATAACCCTAAAACCTAAATGATAGCCTTGATTTGATGGGTACACAGTATAAGAGAAAAAGTGTAAGATTTGCACTCATAAAAAAAATGACTCTACTAATGGCCAGGTTTGATTGAACAGATAACTGATCTCTCAAAACTAGTTTAACTCTATTTGAAAGGATAAACCACGGAGCAAGTGTCCATACAATTACCAATACCTGACACATTTGAAATAAAGTATTTGTTACCTATTAACTTCATTTACCTCAATTTTTAAATATGAACAAAAGTTTATTTCAGAGAGCTATCATTTACTCTAAAACCCGTATATCATGTTTGTATGTCTCTGGAGCTAATTTTACCAATATTTCAGCTCACCCACTTACATTTTCAGCAAACCCAAATCAAAAATAAAAGACTCAGCCCCAACTGGACTTTCCTAGATATACAGAATCAAAAACAGCATCACAGCAACCAAGCTACGGTTTGTATCTCTCAGATGCAGAAGGTTGAAAAAATGCTAAATTAGGAGAGAAAAATGAAAAGGAAATGAGTATAGCATTTGATGTCTGATGTTAATTTAGATGCTCTTTCCTAGCACAGATTAAAATTGATAAAAGTTGTATTTTATCTTACTAGGTAGCAACCTGAAACGTAAGACTGCTTCCAAAATGCTCTGTCCAATTTGAAAACTCTGAGATTTATATTGAAATGCCACAGTGGAGGCCTGATAGCTCACTAGACACTCAATAAATTTATGACAACAATTGATCAAACCACAGATGCAGCATAATGATTAAGTACCACACACCACTTCTACTATATCTGTAACAAACAGCTATTTGGTTACTTTATCTAAAGAAATCAAAAATTTCAGTATTAATAGAATGACCCCATAATATTTGTCATTTACAAAAAAGTTCAATGTTAAGTTTACAGTTTTAAAATGATGTTTGACAGCCAGGCACAAGTGACTCATGCCCATAATCCTAGCTGTCCAGGTGTCTGAGATCTGAAGATTGCCCTTCAAAACCAGCTGAGGCACTAAAGCCCACTCGGCTGTTATCTCCAATTAACTACCAAAAACTGCCAGAAATGTAGCCGTGAGTAAAGGAAGCTCAGGGACAGTACCCAGGCTCAGAGTTCAAGGCCCAGGACAGGCTCTAAAAGGAATACTACAACAATAACACAAGAAAGGAAACAGCAAACCACAACAGCAAAAACCTTATCTCACTAGTAGTCTCTGATCTAAATCTTACAATCCTCCCTACATGTCTATAAATGGACGTGAGTTAAAAATATTATATAATATTATATAAACCAAACAACTAAACATAACCACTAATAATAAAAACCTCACATAATCAAAGCCAGGTATCTTCACTGGGAAATTTGACTAATTAAAATAGATTTCTCCACCAGGTGAAACAAAATCAAATCTGCTGTTCTTGCAGTTAGGCATTAAGCAGTTCCAGTCCACAATCAATTTGTTGGTAAAAAGCAGCAAGCAGACAGGTAGTCATCGTGGCAGATTCCCCTGGAGTTGATTAGAAAACTTCTTGCCCATTTCCTATCTTATCAAAATATTGCTTTATATAAATATTTGAATATGTGTGTGTGTGTGTGTGTGTGTGTGTGGTGTGTGTTTGTATGTGTATTTGACAGCCATTCTTCTCAGGAAAATAAAGAACATAGTGTCACTTAGGTAGGAAAGTCCATCAGAAGTAATATCCCATAGCCAAGACTAGAAAACACAAATAAGGAAAAGAAAAAATTAAAACAGGAAAGGCAAGGGAATATATTTTTTCCTGTGTTCAGCTTGTAGAAATCAACTGACCTGGAAAAAAATTCAGAAAAGAGATAGGTTTGATTCATTAATAACAAATACCATTTATAAATATACTATATACTAAAAGCCATCTTAGAAACATTGTGATGCAATTTACCTTCCAGAAAGAACAGTGAAATGGTAATTCTACCCAAATCACAGGTAGTATACGTAAAATTACAGATCCATACATATGCAAATTTATATAAATGTATTTCCCAAACAAAGACTCTTATTTTAAAAATAAATTTGAAGACATGGTGGAGAGAGAGACCTGTAATAGAATATAAAAATACCTTCCTGAAACTCAAAGAAATATCACAGTCTAACCTTAAGAAATGATAGCAAACTTTCTTCAAATTTTTCTCAAACTTTAAGGAGCTCTGACAGCTGCCCAGCTAGGGCAGGAAACAAGAAGTATAATACACAGGGGAACACTAATGTGAGATATAAGGGTAATATGCTTTGGACCAAAAGGACAGCTGTCTTGAGCAAATATAGAGGGTAAATCTTAAAGTACCCACCAAGGCAATAGGAGAAATTATTGACAAGAGGTAACCATGAAGGATCAGAAAATCATACCACAACTATGAAAGACAAAGGCTCAATCTGACATAAACCGTATAGGTATTTGTGAGGAATGTATTTGTGAAAAATAACAAATGAAAGAAAATTCAATTGTAGAGTCTCTTTTTCTTTCTTGTGATTCGTTCTTTTAGTATATAGTAATTGTACCAAGAGTTTATACCATGGTATTTCAGATGGGCATATATTACATTTCAATTAAGAATACTTCTTTGTTACTCTGGCTTTCCCAACTTCCCTCAACCACTGCTTATCAACATCTTGCACAGATTATGGTTGGGTGAGAAAGTGCCAAGCAGAGGAGTTGAGCACTACCAGAAAAGGGGAACAAGGCTGGATATGATTACAGTGGTTTGTATGTATATATGAAAACAGAATAAGGAAACTTGTGGAAATTGTTTGGGGACGGGTAAAGGAGAGTAGAAGGGGGGAGATCAGTCAGGACCTAGAATATGCCTGCATAGAAACTCATGAATAAATTTCCCCTTATAGAACTAACATATGATAATAAAAAATCTTAAAGATGTAATTATAAAGATTTCTACCACCATTTAAGATGTACAAAACTGAAGCCTGATATCAGTCAAACCTTAGAAATAAAGAAAGTACGGGTAATCCATCATATTTTTAAATCATACCAAAGAGCTGAGGATATGAAGTAAAAATGTATCCCTGTTCTAAAGGCAGAAGACACTCCATTGTACAATAAAACAAAGCACATTAAGTCACATGAGATCTGCATACAACTTTATCTACCAAATAAATTAAATATTCAATTTCAAATGAAACTTTCCAAGCTGGTTATTAGTCACTCACACCTGTAATCCAAGCTCCTCAGAAGGCTGAGACCTGAAGATCGTGCTTCAAAGCCAGCATGGGCAGGAAAGTCCATGAGACACTGTCTTCAACTCATCACCAAAAATTAGAAGTGGAGCTGTGGCTCAAGTGGTAGAGAGCTAGCCTAGCCTTGGGCAAAAAAGCTAGGAAAAAATGCTCAGGTTCTGAGCTCAACCCCAGGACAAATACATACATACATACACACATACATACATGTTAAACTTTTTATAGAGATATAATTGGAAAACTCTCCCAAATGTCTGAGTCATACTCACTATGTAAGAAAATATATTTCTGTAGTTAAAAAAACACTGTATAATATAAAAATGAGAGCAGTTATACAGTTATCTAGTAGTAGCAAAATTTAGATACTCAACATTTTCCGTCTGTAATACTGAATATTAGGAGTATATGAAGCAATTTAAGCAGAATTTTAAAAACAAAATTGTTTTGTTCTTTAAATTTTCACATACAACTGTAGCAAACACTACTAGCTATATTCTAATATTCATTATTTCACACATAGATAATATTGACATCTTCTACTGTACTGATGACTATCCTTTTTTCTGTTTCTATTATTGTTTTATTCTCTTTAAGTAGTTTTACAGCATAGAATTTAATAAGGCATCTTGATCATTGTTACTCCTTGTAGCATTATTCTTAAGAAGCATATTAAATAATGGATAGCAATGAGTCTCCTAACTTTCCATTTTTTTTTGTTGGTGGGCTTTCATTACCTATCATTAAAAAATCATGTTGCATTGCTCCCTGGCAAGGCAAAATTAGAAATCCATGAACACTGAACATATTTGATAGGAAAACAAGCTCTCCAACTGGCACCTTTAAAAATTGATAATGTGTCAGTTGTTTTTTGTTTGTTTGTTTTTAGAGATACTAGAAGTTTATTCAGTATTCCCAGTGTTTTGAAGAGAATATTCACTTTCCTGCATACTTTAATAGCTGTTTATGACTTGCTTCCTTATGATCACTTAGTGATCATCGCAATTTAAATGTCTAAGTCTTTATGTCATTAATATATATTATGATGTTGCTAAATATACTTTATAACAGCAAATCTCTCTCCTGCAAGGAAGTAGCATATGGATGATCATTTTGACATAAGTTCATATTTTAACACACATAATGGCCACAGAAGCTTTTCTAATATTGCAGCTGGGCCTTCACAACATGTTCCTATAAAATCTGAAGCGTGAAACTGTAATTTAAAACTACGCAATCTTTTATTTTTAAGTGACGTATTGTGTTTCAGGCAAGGAAGCTAAAAACATATTCTTCCCTCTCATCACTTGTGAGTTCGACTCATGCACATCTATTAAAAGAATTGCCTTGTTAGCCTCATCTGCAAATTTGCAATTTGTGCTGAAAAACACTTCGATTGTTTTGTTTCCTCAGATGGTCCTCCTCATTAGCCGGTTTTGGAATACAGCAATGGCTAACAGAATCTCGAAACGCTTGTGTGTTGTAGAAAGTGGATGAGTACCAAGATCTAGCCTTCCTCATGAGACTTTAGATAGGAATCATGGGTGCCCTATCAATTAACATGAACATACGAATTTCTTTCTGCCAGAACTTTGAGACTCCAGGAGAGATTCCCGTTGGAGCCTCAGCTTATTAAAAAAATGGTATGCACAATCTGTGCAAAGAGAACTCATTATACTCTTGCCACACATACAATAATGCATAATGTTCTTTCACTGAATTGATCTTCCTGTTGTCATAGTATCTTATAGCCTATTGCAATAACCCTCTTTTCTCAGCTGTTTTGAATATAATTTTTCTCGACCTATGCTCAGATATATTTTTACTTTCCCCTGCCCTTCTACTGCATTTATAAGAAGTTTTACCTTTTTAGGGAATGTGTGTTTTAAATGTTTCAACCTCTGAAATTAAGAAAAACACCACAAATGTCAATCCCTTAATTTATCTGATGCAGGCAAATTTAAAAGGAGGCCTACGTTAAAATATAACTTAATGTAGAAATCACTAAATATTTAAAAAATATGTTTTTCTAATTTTTATTACCTTTTGAGATATGCACTAAGTTTTCAACAACATATAAAAATATTAAACTTGTATTAATTTCTGTATTCATTCTATTTCATATCAGAAAGAATTACTTACCAGGCTAACCTTGTAGGTTTGCCGAAAGAATTCACAATGAATTCAGAAGACTTATTCAGTATTTAAAGTATGTATTTGGGGAGTTAATTTTAAGAATGAGTGAGAGCCTTCCTGTTTGCTTGTACAGCTCGCAATGATCTTTTTCTTCTTTGGTTGGATTTGGGGTTTGAACTTAGGACCTGGGTGCTGTCCCTGAGCTCTTTTGCTCAAGGCTAGCATTCTACCACTTTGAGCCACAGCTCTACTTCCTAGCCTGTTTGCTGTGTCAGGGCTATGATATATATTTTCCTAGTGCTATGATTTGTAAACAACCTTATATTGTTTTCCCACTATCTGGATGATGAATATTTAACTTTCTCAATATGCTTCTTGTTATATGTGAAATAAATTTCTTATGATATCCAAAAAAAAATGAGTGCAAATGATTGCAAGTCATGTGTCCTTTTAGAGCACTGAATGAATTTCTTACCTCTTCTATGTCAGATTCATTGCTGTGATTTTCTTTGTATGTCTTCATAATGCTGCGTTATGATTTTTACATTCATTGAGAAATACATGGTCAAAAATGAAAGTATCACATGTAAATAACTCAATACATAATTAAGAAATCCTGTTCTTCAGTCTTCGACATTCAATAAAATGTTATTGAATTATTTATTTTGTGTTTTTGTTTTTGAGACAGGATCTAGCTATGGAACACAGCATGATCTCCAACTCATGATTATCCTAGCTCAGCCTCCTAAATGCCAGTAGTGCATTACCGTATTGCAGTTGTTTTTCAGTGTGTGTGTGTGTGTGTGTGTGTGTGCATGCACATTCACGACAGCAGTTTGAACTCTGAACATGGGCACTGTTTCTTATCTTTTTGCTGAAGGCTAGTATTTTACCATTAGAAGCAGAACTCCACTGGAAGCTCTTTCTTTTCTTTTCTTCCCTTTTCTTTTCTTTTCTTTTCTTTCTTAAGTAGTTTATTGGAGACAAGAGTCTTATGGATTTCCTGCCCACGTGGCTTCCAATCATGATTCTCAGTTCTCAGCCTCCTGAATAGCAAGGATTACAGGCATGAGACATCAGCACATGGCTATAAGCTACTTCTTAAGATTTTTGTTGTTGTTGTAGGTTTTAAAATTCCCAAATGTTAGTCACTGCCAACTAGGACTTTTTCTATACTTCCTTAAGGTAGACTGAAGTAATATTTCAGGGATAATTTGTATGGATAGAAATGATTAATATCAATAAGAACTTCAAAAACCCATATTGACCCCATATCCAGAATAGAAAGAATACATTAACATGGAAAGGCAAAGTCTCGAGTTGCTTGAGCAACTTTTCGTGACCTGTAAAATTTAATAGCCATAATCAGACAGAATTAACTCTCTTCTTATTATTTTGAGATACGTAAAATCAGGAAGAATGTTAAGGAGATAGATCAGTCACAAATGAAGTCACTTAGAGGAAGCAGCATCTGTAGCTTGTAAAAGAGACACTACTTAAGGAAGCAGGGAGAACATTCTGATTAATCCTTCCAGAAATATTTTGACCAGATGTATATGCCTCTCTTTGGCAAACTTTCTCACCAAAAATGAACTGGGGAATAGAAGTAAATGAATTTAGACACAAATAAAACTCAATTTTTAAGATATTCACAAATGTATTTCCACTTGCACTTTTTTCCCTGTCAATTTCATGTCAAAAGGACACTTAGAAATTTATTTGTCCCAGCACATGCAAGTCTGCATTTACCATGACCCCTGGAGACCAGTGCACTCCTTGTTTTGATGCTATTTGGGGATTTACTATTTATGCTTTGATTTTCATTATTTTATATGCTTCACTGAACCACATTTTAACCATGGGTCTATTTTTGAGATCTAGGGATGTAATGTTGCCCAAGTATGAAAACAAAATTATAAATTTGATAATAGTAGCACGAAAATAGCATAAAATATATTACAGGAGACACAGTGTGCCCTATTAGCAAAATATTTGCAGATAAACAAACCAAATCAGTCCTTAAAAGGACACATAGAAATTTTAGAGGACAAAATAATCACTAATTGTGTGAGCAATGAGGTTTCTATGCCAATAAAAATTAATCTTACATATCAGATTTGTTTAAAGCTGTAAGAAAATATATTTCATGGATTTTTCCTGTTAAAATTGACAGAACACTTGTGACACAGCCACACACCATACTTGTCATCAAAGTATCCTGCTTCTTCTCAAACTTCCCCACCTTGAGTTATTAGACATTACAGGTTTTGTGTGTGTGTGTTTTTCCCTTGAGACACTTTACATGTATACACATTCGCAGTAACACAGTCTCTCTCTCACACACACATTCAATCCTCATAATTAGAAAATAAATTAGAAGAACCCAGTTTTCTGACCTATTATCGTAATTTAAAGCAATTAATAAAGAACACAGGGAACATAAAAGCTTGTCTTGACCTTAGACTTCTTATCTCTAAAAGGCCAGATAAACACAGAAACTGCTTTCATTTGTCCACTACTGACATGCTCACTACTGAATATGTAATCACGGCATCCTTGCTAAGAAAGAATTCTGTGTTATCTTCAGTCCACAAAGAAATTGAAAGGAGACTGATGCTGAAGAGAGAGAGAAAGAGAGAGAGAGAGAGAGAGAGAGAGAGAGAGAGAGAGAGAGAGTCCATCATTCCAGCACTAATAGTAACACAGTCTCCATTTAGAGAAGAACCTTGGAGGAAAATCCAAAATTCACCTCTTTGACATACACTAATGCTCTCATGAATAAGTACATGGGTTCCTATACAAAAGTAATTAGATGAAATTTATAAACATATTACCTGGCATATTTTCTTACAAAAACAAACACACTCTAACACTAATAAATATATTCATTTTAACTTCATTCTTATTTTTCTTATAAAATATGAATAACTTTCTTGTATAAAGACCTATTTTATCTCAAATGGAAATGTATTGCTGAAATTAATTTGAAAATTAAAAGCAGTTGTGTGATAAAACATTGATATAGAACACTTAAAACAATTAGAATTGAAAATAAGAGGTGACTTAATCTATTTATATTTTTACAATGAGCTTAAATTTAATTCACACTGAAAGGTGTGTATCTATATAATGTCAGTAGTGTTGACATATAATCATATATATATCTTTATATAGCTACATATGCGTTAAAAAGTAATATAGTTACATACAGGTTTGTTAGGAAAACATATATTTGACATACACTTGACTAAGGTTTCATTCCACAGAGGAATATTTAGTTCTCATTCTTTGCCCTCCCTATGTAGTGAAACCTTATTATAAATATTGCTGAAAAGTTTACTGCATCAAAAATTATAAAAGGCAGAAAAATAAGCAATGTTTAATGATCAGCATTTTGATCTATATTTTCTTAACCCTAAATAAAATATTAACTAATGTATCTTTCTTTTTTATTTCAATGTCAAATTATAATTTATTTTCATTTTTAAATTCATCACCTTGAAATAATTGTACAAAGAATTTTCATTTGACAAAGCAGTTTATGAGTACAATGCATCCATTAGACTTCAGTTAATTCATTTGTAACCACTCCCAAACCCCCACAGTTTTTACTTACAGATTTATAGTCACATTCTAGGTGCCACAAATGAAGAAACTCCTGCAACCTTTGTTTCTCAGGGTCCTGCTTCCTTCATTTAATAGAATTTTTCCAAGTCTTTTCATTTCCTTACAAATGGTGCAATATCATTTTTTCCAATGGATGAGTAAAATTCCATTGTGTATATATAACACATCTTCTTGATTCATTCATCCATTGCAGGGCATCTGGGCTGATTTCCTTTTGGGGCTGTGGTGAATAGGCTGCAATGAACATGGTTGTGCAGGTGTCATTTCTGTAAATTTGTTTACATTCTACTAAAATACTAGGAGTGGAATTGATAGGCTATAGGGTAGTTCTATAGTTTTTGTGAGGAAGAAAGGCAGCTTCTTAGACAAACAGTGGTGATATAACTGGATATTCATATGCAGAAACCAGAAACTATATTCTGATGTATCGCCATGCACCAGCATCAATTCAATTTAGAACAGAAACCATGAAACAATTACAGGAAGGCCTAGAGTAAACACCAGGGCTCCTGGCCACACAGGTAAAAATATTCTAGGGTAAGATCCAGAAACACAACAAATCGAAGAAAAACTTGATAAATAGGATTTCATCAGTTAAAATCTCTGCAAGGCAAAAGAAAAAAATATATATATAGCTATCAAGCTAAATAGAAAGCCTAGGGAATGGGAGAAGATTTTTACCAGCTATATACATCGAAGGCCTAATATTCAGAATCCACTTAGAGGTCAAACAAATTCTCAAAAATTAAACCGTCAAAGAAACAACAACCCAATTATTAATTGGGCTAATGATTTAAAGAGACACTCCTCAAAAGAAATAAAAATGGTCAACAGACACAGGAAGAAATGTTTAACATCTTCATCCATAAAAATCTCTCTCTATAGCTAGAATTATTGAGGGATCAATTATATATCTTGAGACCAGATGGTCAGAAAGTTTAAGTATCAAAAGTGACTTTCAGAAAAAAGAATGAGATCAGACTTGGGTTGATGCAGGTAAAGTTTGCAATGCCAAGTACTTCTGCCTTCACAAGCAAACTAACTATTCTTGAGTATATTTATACAAGGTACTAGCCCAAAGAGAAAGTGAGAGACAAAGAAAAAGAGAAAGAGAGAGAGATTACCTGAAGACATTTTATTTCAAAAGAGCCTAATATCTGTTATAAATTTATTATTCTATTTGCTTTATTTCCCACTTGGGCTTAAAATAAATTCTGTACTTTGTATCTCTTCTTCTATATTGACAGACCCAAGAATTCTCACTTCTACTATGATGTTAAAATGATGTCACATGTGTTAAAAGGCAGCTATTATGACAACTTTCATATGCTTTATAATTGGTCTATATTTCATCTCCTTGGCTGTTATTTTCAAGAACTGAGGATTTCTGAGGCAATCAATCCCAAGGATAGATGATCTGAAAAGGTACAATTTTGTTGTTTCAGAATTTAAAGCAACAGCACAAACAGAAAACAAAAAAGGGGAGGGTCTAGTTTGGGCAACTAAATGAAAATAGAGTGTAAAGTACAAATTCTATAACAGGAAGATATACACTGTTAAATGATCATGTATTTCTTTAAATGATATTGTTTTAATTTTTCATTATATTTTTATTATTAAGTAGTTGTAGAAAGGGGTTAAAATTCCAATTAGATTATAATGCTTCTTGACAATGTCATCCCTTCCTTCTTTCTCCCTATTCCTCTTCTTCCGTCCATACTCGTATGTTACGTAGGTTTTTTTACTTAGTGTACATTGAGTACAATGACTGCATCTAGGCCTGGGAATATGGCTTAGCAATAGAGTGCTCGTCTTGCATACATGAAGCTCTGGGTTCGATTCCATTGTACCACATAAACAGAAAAGGCAGGAAGTGGCGCTGTGGCTCAAGAAGTTGAGTGCCAGCCTTGAGCCCAAAGAAGCCATGGACAGTGCTCCAGCCCTGAGTCCAAGCCCCGGGACTGGGAAAAAAAAAAAAAGTCTGCATCTACTCACTCTTCATCTCTCCACATGTATTTAACTGCAAACATTTGTGTCACTTGTTACTTGGTAGAGCACTTGGTAAAAGCATTGCTGAGCATTCTTAATGAAGTATACCAATATATATAGAAGAAAGAACTGAGCTGTATGCTAACCACCATCACAATACAGGGCTGGAAGCCATTAACCAATTCTTCACACAATGCCTAATCTACGGGCACACTGTCTCAGACATGATGAAGATTTTAGAGAAAATAGTATGTGAATGTGTATATATAGATATATGTATGTGAGTGTAACAATGCATGCTATATATATATATAATAACAGCATATATAGTGAACTTAGAAAAATTTACATGTAATTATCTATTTCATATACTATATATTTAATATATAATTCATACATATTCACCATATAATTATAAATGTGCTATTCTTTGACATTTGTCAAAGAAAAATGCTAATACAAACGTAGACTGGAAGTTAGAAATAACTTTGGCTTTGCCTCTAAGTTCCTTGATCTCCTCGGACTGAGTCTAAAAAGAGAAAGTTGGTAGAATAAATCCCAATGAAATGGTCTTCCACACATAAAAGATAACATGATAAATTGGACGGATGCTTACTTTAAAAGCACTAACTCTCAGTGGTTACTTAACTTCATGAGCGTAATTTAGCTCTTGAAAATATAAGTATCCATCTTTGAGCATTGTATCAGGGATTGTAAAAGATAATAGAAATGAAATGGTTGCATGAAACCTGGCATGTAAATGAGAAAAGAAACAATATTTATTATAACCTTCTTAGCAATTTTCTGAATTAATCTAAACCATATAGGAACCCAATTACCTGGGTTATAGTATAAAGATTGTCTCCAAGTCTTTCTAGCCAAGTAAATGTTTAGTGATAGCTATGTTTCTTCATGTGTAAAATTAGGGCTCATATATATGCTTTGCGCCCTCTCCACTTGCTATTGTCATAAAAACAAATAAATAATGTGAGACCACAGTCAAGTAAAGAAAGGTATTCAAGGACAGATAAGAAATTGATAATAAGGAAGCAGTTGCTCTGTATGCTGTTTCGCTGGCTCCTCGGTGCAATCCTGGAAGGTATGCATTCACAGCTGAAAAAGCACAGTGGGGTCAAATCATGCGTCTAAGGTCATCCAACTGTTAAGTCATAAAGCAGTCAATCAGTCCAGGTATGACACCTGCCCCCATAGCCATAAATTCCAGAGCACTGAGGATTCCACTACCAAGAAAGAAGCAATCCATCTCAAAGCAGGAATTATGAAGAGAAGAGCAATGATGGGCTAATCGATGGCCGAGAGCACCTGTGTAAGTGGCTTATGTATATGATGAGATGACACTCCTACTGATAGTAGATAATAACCACACCTAGAAGGAGAAAAACAAATATTAAATACAATAGGGCTGTCTAAGGTACAGGTCTAACATTTTGTTTCTTTTTTGCTTCCATGAAACTGACAGTGAGAAAAGGAAGGACATTTCATGACAATTCATCTTACACCCTAAATATACTCTAGCCACTGATCAGAAGAACCATGCCGGCGGGTGTGACTCCAGAGCGAGAGCGCAGAAATCCTCGACGGAACGCCTGGGTTCACAGAAGTCTCTCAATCACTCTGTCAATCTTCCGGATCATTATTCAAGTTGCCATCCCTAACTTTGCTGGATATATCAGATCAACTCCAGCTCCATAGGTAATTTTTCTCCCTAATAGATTTAGAATGTGTTCATTCTTTTATTGTCTGTGGGCTAATGTGCAATTGAAACTTTGGGAAATAAGAGGTTGTCAATCATTTTCTCTGTATTTGGATTGTGTATCTTTATACATATATAGCTATCTGTATTCAGTTATTTCACACAAAAAGTCTTGCTACTGTCATGCTGTTAATTGTAAATATTGTGCTCTAATAAACAGAGTTGCTTATATCTTATTTTGTCTACTTCAAAGGCTATCTATAGACAAGGAGAAGCATGGTTCTGAGTTGTTGTAGAATATATGGAGAAAATCAAGACATTTTATCAAGGTTAGAAAATTCAGCTAAATATTTACCAAAATCTGATTCCAAAAAGAGATATATTGGGGGCTGGGATATGGCCTAGTGGTACAGTGCTTGCCTCGTACACACAAAATGCCCTGGGTTTGATTCCTCAGCACCACATATATAGAAAAGGCCAGAAGTGGAGCTGTGGCTCAAGTGGCAGAATGCTAGCCTTGAGCAAAAAGAAGCCAGGCTGTGAGTTCAAGTCCTAGGGCTGGCAAAAAATGGAACAAGAAAAAAGTGGAGGTGGGAGGGAGAGAGAGATTTGAGAGGACTCTAGGATATATTTTCAAGAGAATTCATTATTTCCTTCAAAACAACTGAGTTACACAGTATGTCAGGAGTTGGATACATATTTGAAGGGCCACTTATGGCCCTTCAAGTGGTGAAGAAAGTTGACAAAGGGTAAGAAAGGTATAGTGAAGGATTAGAGAAAGGTGAGCAGTTTTTTTAGTGCACATATAATACATAAAGCTATGCGAATCATGGCCAAAGTGCAAAATTCAGAAAGACTTCCTGACAAACGTGAGAACTTGTGAAAACACTAAAGATATATTTCTTAGATTAAGAAGAAGCTTGGAGTACTGTAGATAGAATGATCTTAGGTGAGAAAAAAACATAGGTCATGAAAAATTCATACATGTTTTAGTAAGGCCACTACAACTGACTTTATTATGGACAGTATAACATTTTATCTTTTTTTTTTTTTTTGCCAGTCCTGGGCCTTGGACTCAGGGCCTGAGCACTGTCCCTGGCTTCTTCCCGCTCAAGGCTAGCACTCTGCCACTTGAGCCACAGCACCGCTTCTGGCCGTTTTTTTCTGTATATGTGGTGCTGGGGAATCAAACCTAGGGCCTCGTGTATCCGAGGCAGGCACTGTTGCCACTAGGCCATATCCCCAGCCCCACATTTTATCTTTTAAAAAATACTGATATTTCCAATATCCAGAAGAGTACTTCATTCACAGTAACTAGTAGTTGAATGAATGACATTTTAATGAATTTGTCATTAAAATATAAACGGGAAATCATAAAACAGAAAGAAGAAATGAGTATGGAAATAACTGGAACAGAACTTCAATCAGGACTTCAATAATCTGTGCTTTTGCTTCTTTTTCTCCCAGTCTTTTCCCAGAAACGGGGTAATAACACAATGTGTTGTCTAGGATCAGTACTTCATTTCACACTTCCCTTTAGAATTGTTTTTCATGGGTGTGTGTGTGTGTGTGTGTGTGTGTGTGTGTGTGTTTAACCTTTGTTTCTTCTTTTTAGTTAGTGTTTTGTTTTGTTTTGTTTTTTAGGTGGGATCTCATCATGAAATGAAGCTCAGGCTTTTCTTGAACTTTAGATCCTCCCATCTCAGTCTCCCGAATGCTGTGATTATTGGTACACACCAGGATGCTTATGCTGTTCTTCTGATAGATATCATTTGATGTAATCTGTGAGAGCCTCCGCTGTGTCACTTTACTCTGGGGCAGGCCTTTAATGATAGGACTAATTTAACTTTTTTCAATTTTAAGGCTTATGATTTATGAAGGGTACTGGGTGACAGTGGCTGACATCTATAATTCTAAACTATTCTGGAGGCTGACTGAGATCCAAAGGATTGTGGATTGAAGCCAGCCCGGGATGTATGTCTGTTAGACCTCATTTCTAATTAACCAGAAAAATATAAGACTATTCAAGTGTTAGGGAAACACACACACACACACATACACACACACACACACACACACACACACACACACACACTGCTGAGAGAGAGGCTCTATGATCAAACGCCAGCACCAAAACAACGAATAAGTAAATAACTAAATATTATTTAGATTTTTGTGAGAGAAAACATTTGCAGGAAGTATTTTTAGTCTGCTGTAGCTTTAAGTCAAAACCATTCC
The DNA here is from genome assembly GCF_023159225.1 of Perognathus longimembris pacificus. Classification (NCBI taxonomy): domain Eukaryota; kingdom Metazoa; phylum Chordata; class Mammalia; order Rodentia; family Heteromyidae; genus Perognathus; species Perognathus longimembris. The sequence goes on along the minus strand of NC_063176.1, from coordinate 10,192,799 downwards.
TTCGGCTCACTGTAGATTAAATGACATGGTTTCCCATCTCAAGTCTGACAAGGTCAAGAATTATAACCTTGAATTACTTATCTTTAGAATACCTTAATAAAAGATTTCAATAGAAATTAATAGAAACAATTAATGAAAAAAATGTCTTGCAAATGTCGTGATGACACAAATGTAAGGGGTTACCCATTATTTAGGGTCTACAAAGCCTATACACCAAGACTTAAGTAGAATGTATCATGTTCATTCTTTCAAATTAAAAACAACAAATTAGATTAAGCAAACATATTATCGTTAAGTAACTTTATTTTTAAGGCAGGATTTTGCCTGTGTAGCCTAGACTATTCTTTAACTGAGGTCTCCATTCTGAATAATGGCATTATAGGCATATACCACCACAACCATTGAGTAACATTGTGGGTGCATGTGGGGGGGGGGGGGGGCGGGGGACGGGGAGTGTGTGTGTGTGCTGTATGCAGGACCTGGGGCTAGAACTCAGTCTTTAGGCACCCTCCCTAACCTTTAAGCTCTAGGCTAGTGCTGTACCACTGGAGCTGAAGTTCTATTTCTGGCTTTGTTTTTATAGATAAGAGTCTTTTCTTTCCCAGCAGGCTTCAAATCAGTGTCCTCATATCCCAGACTTCTGAGTAGCTAGGATTACAGGCATGAGCCCCTGGCTCCTAGCTCAGTAATAACATTTTTGAAGAGAGGACATAAGCTTTAGTGTCACAATAAATTATTCCGTGATTATGATTCACAGTAAGCTAATGTGTATGACACTACCAAAAAAAAAAAAAGTAAAAAAAAAAAAAAAGAGAGAGAGATCTGTACTTACATCACCATGGTTTCTTAAAGAAGAACACTAAAGAATCATCAAAAGAATCTTGCTAAGTGGTAATGATTCCCATGAAGTTTTATGAATTTTCCAGTATGTTTTATATGAACACTATTACCTTGTATTACATATTTTTACTATTTTACTGTATCACTTTTAATATTTTTGTAGATGATAATACCCAGTGAAATAATTGCTTATTTCATTTTAAATTATATCTAAAACTCTATCTGTATTCTTTTTTTCCAGGTGAACAATATGCTTTCTTCATATTTTTAAAAAACAGCAAAGTGGAAAACTGGTGAATCATATAAGGACACACTGGAAATTGCATTGTTACTATGGCAATAAAAAGGGTAGCGAATGTCCAAATGCTTTTGTGAAGAATTCCATGTCTCCATCTGAAATATGATAGTTTTCATTGAATTTAATACTTACTGCTTTCATTTAATTTTACTGTATCAGACAAATACCTGCTATGTCACTGATAACTTCTCATGCAAACATAACTGGAATACAGTCTCTGGCCTCCACGGTATTGCAGCTTATTTAAAAAATAAATAAATAAACTTATGAGCTCAACACAAAGTAACAAACACTGTAAGATTCTCATAGGAAGCAGTGCTTGTAGCCATAATTATGATTGTCCAAACCTCTTTCCTCTTCCTATTTTTTGAGTAAGTGTGGTGGTGATATACTATCAGAGAAATAAACTAAGGAAGAAATCAAAGATTTAAAGCTCCCCAGCATAAAAGACAAGGACACAGAAAATACAAATAAATAGGAGAATACACAAGGAAGTAGCTATATCCTGACTTCAAGGAACGTAATCACATACACCCTACCCTGGCCTAGGATGACACATAGACATCCTGGTAACCTTCATGTATTCACTTGGTCAGAAGCAAATCCTAAGTCTTATCATAGTCAAGGGGAAAGTCACTAGAACCTGGGAACTAGGAGTCAGGGATTATGGGACCAGTATAAAGTTACTCTGCCATAATCATTGTTTATCTGTCTATCTATCTATCTATCTATCATCTGTCATTATAACTATATATGTAGTTATTATCTATATATCTAATATATATCATACATATCATATATATTTCATATATATATGATAAAAATCCCACCACAATAGCTTGGACCACAGTACAAATGTACAAAAGTTAGGATATTTTTTTTGAAAATAAATCTCATCATCTACATTATCTTTATTATGAAAGCAATAAAATGATATGTGACAAGTATTAATGCCCTCCAGTCCTAGAACTAATAAAATATCTTCATACTATACTAGAATGTGTATACATTTATTCGAATATGTGTAAATACATATGCATACATAAATACATATGCTATTCTCAACACATATATTCTATCTATATCTGTATATATCTATAGTGCCTATATTGATTGACTGGAAAAAGTAGCCTACATTACCAGGAATGCTGGCAAATTTAAGCTGGTAAGGGAGGTAAACTAGGAGGCTAGGGACCAAAGGCAAAGCTTGACTTTCAGAGCCAATCCCTGGGAAGTCATCCTATCTTCCTTCCTTCCTTCCTTCCATCCTTTCTTTCTTTCTTTCTTTCTTTATTTCTTTATTTATTTATTTCTCTCTCTTTTTTCTTAGTCAATCTGTCTGTTTTATTCAGGCCTTTAACTGATAAAGTTAAGTCTTTTCATTCCATGTCATGGAGAGAAATTGGTGCTCTTTACTGTAATTTCAATGATTGAAATGAAATTCTTTTTATTAAATAGCAGTGACATCCACAATAGTGTTTAAACAAATGTCTTGACATCCTGGCTTATCCAATTCATGTATACAATGGCTCACTGTAACATTAAACCATTATAATATGGTCTTTAATGAATTTTAGGTTATATTTCTATGTATTAAGTGCTATTCATTAGCAAATACACTAATTATGTCCAGCAAATAGGTTTATTATAAAGCCTATTTCTGAAACAGACACATCAACACATACAGAATCCACATAATTCACTTGTGGATAGTGCAGACATAATTTGAACAGATGAATTTGGTTGCACAGGGCCTTAGTTAACATTATGCAGTACCTCTGATCACGCTTATTGAAAATGCCCAGAATCGACTGCAATTACATTTTTGGAAAAGGGTATCTTTATGACTTTATAAATGCTAGCTGAATGTTCATAATACAACTTTAGGCCATGATCTTTAATGCATTTCTATTTCCTTCAGAAAACCATGAATTTCATAACCTTATATTCTACTTTGTTGCTCACCAGTAATTAGAGTTATAACTAAAACATAGTAAGTCTATAATAGGACATTAAATCACAACCTGCTCAGTGATTACATCTGGTGTTTTTCTGTACTATAAACTGCTTCCTTTCCCGGAGTGACTGGCACACAGATGATGATAGAAAATATTTGCCAGGATGGGAAGCAGTATATGTCTTAAAATCATTTAGCAGAGCCTTTCAGATTAATAACAGATATATAAAACAAAGCTCAGTTCAATGTGAATATTTTTTCCCAGCCCCTGAGAGAAATTCTGTTAAGAAAATGTCATTGTTATTAAGGCATCAAGAATTGCAGGGCTGGGAATATGGCCTAGTGGTAGAGTGTGTGCCTCATATATATGAAGCCCCGTGTTCAATTCCTCAGCACTATATATATAGCAAACACAAGAAGTGTGGCTGTGGCTCAAGTGGTCGAGTGCTAGCCTTGAGCAAAAAGAAGCCAGGGACAGTGCTCAGGCCCTGAGTCCAAGCTCCAGGACTGGCAAAACAAACAAAAAAAAAAAAGGAATTGTAAGGAAATACTACAGGCACGTATATGAAAAAGAATTCATACTAAAATCATAAAAACTCAAAACTAAAAAATGGGTAGAAAATGGTCTGTTGCAATAAGTCAATACATGGAAAAACAAATGGTTAATGTGCTACTTTTGTTTATATTGCACTTCTGGTCTTTTTCCAATTCTAAAATGTTCTCAATTTGTTCTGTACACTCTATTCTTCAATGTATAGAATAAAAAAGAAAACATACATGAATATTGGTGTTGCTTAATACAAAAGATATACAAATAACAAATATATGAAATACAAAAAGAATTCACATTTCCTTAGCACATATCACATATCATTAGGCAAGTGCAAGTTGAAGCAGTTAGCTCCTGCTTCAAACATTGCTACAATACCAAACTGAGAAACTCAAATGTTGGCAAAATGTCTAGCAATAGTAGCTCTCATTTACTCCTTTACAGGAGTAAATTTACAGGAAGGCAAAATAGCATAGCAAACTTATTTTACACACCAAATCTACTAATATAGTTTCATATTTTTTCTTATAATTGTCTATCAGATGTATTTCAGTATGTGAATTAGACAAATACTGTGTTGTAATAAAAGCAATGAGCTATTAAACAATAATAAAGTACTGAGGAGTATTAACCTTTTTTTGTTCAGACAAAAAGTACTCTAAAAAATGCTACATCATACATGATTCTAATTATTCAACACACTGGAAAAATTGAAACTAATAGAGTCAGGGAAAACAATAGCAATTTCAGGCTTTGGAAGGAAAGAGGAAGTAATGAATAACTGAAACCCAGACTTGTTTAGGACAGTGAAACTGATGTGCATTCCACTGTACTTGTTAAGTAGATGACCTTATGCAATTGTCAAAAGCTATTGAATTGTAAGATGCAGGCAGTTCACTCTAATGTAAATAACTGATTATATTAACTTGTGTATCAAAATAGGCTCAGAAATTGTAACATGCATTACATTTATTCGATTTGTCTTTAATCTCCAAACAACTGTAAGAAATAAATGATAAGATTCAGGAAATGCCTTCTTCATTAATGCTTCACAAATGCTTCTCCAATCAGAGTCTGGGGAAGTGATTCAGTGGTAGAATTTTCCTAGCATGTGATGACAGGTTTCAAAAAAAGGAAGGAAGAAAACTTGTTGCTTATTGTCCTTTTGCACGAAGTAAAATCATGGGAAAATCAAAATGGCTAATATGCTGCTTTCATTTTGTTTATATTGTTATTCTAGTCTATTTTTCCAATTCAATAATGTTCTGTAAAACATATGTACTTTGGAATAGTTGTCAACTTATTAACAGATATAGCACTTCTGACACCAAGTGAGAATCAGTTCTATATTTTAACAGTAAAACAGAAGAAGGCTTGAATTCCTTACAAATTCCAGAGACTGCTTATTAAACTTTCACAGGCTATTTCAAAAAGCAAAAACAAGAATCCGGTTAAAATGCCCTGAAGGAAAGAAGAAGGGAAAAAAACACCCTATTCTACACACATAGCATCTATACAAGATAACATTTCTTTTATTCAATGGCTGATCCCATTTTGTGAAAAAACATATCTATTCCATAGTCGCCAGAATACTGAATATTTCCAAAGAGGTTAGAATTGAAGGTGAACCTAACCTGTTTATGTTAAAAAGTGAGTTGTGTGGTAACACAAAGTTCTTTGATGTGGACACTTGAAAATAAGAGCTTGATTTTCAACAAAACATAATGTTGAAGGTATAATTTAAACCCAATATCTGAGTCTATTCCCTTAGTTTGATTCTTGCTTTTAATTTGGTTCAAGCGGCAGTCAGTGCTCTTGTTGATGATGATAATTATGTTTACATTGATATTAACCCTGATTGTCTATGATGAAATGGCAAGCAAATAAAGTCATAGTATTTCTACGTGGTTATTTGTGAGAACGTGTAATCCATATACTTGCCATTGGGAGACACTTCAAGTACTTCCTTGAACTCTCAATTTATTCTCTAAACTCTATTCTGTAATGTACAGAATAAAAAAAAAACACAAACATACATGAATATTGGTGCTACTAAACCCAAAATATAAAAAAGACGTAATATTAAGATAATTAAATGCCAGGCTGCAATTTTTCAACTGTATGTGCTAATGCTGCAAATTTGAAGCAGGTATGAAAATGGAGTTGGTATTTTTCTTTTCTTTTTTTTTTTTTTTTTTTTGGCCAGTCCTGGGCCTTGGACTCAGGGCCTGAGCACTGTCCCTGGCTTCTTTTTGCTCAAGGCTAGCACTCTGCCACCTGAGCCACAGCACCACTTCTGGCCGTTTTCGATATATGTGGTGCTGGGGAATTGAACCTAGGGCTTCATGTACATGAGGCAAGCACTCTTGCACAAGGCCATATTCCCAGCCTGATATCTGTAATCTTATTAAAAAATCATATGCAGCAATGTGTGGAAGCCTCAAGTATAGCCTAGGAGAATGGAATACTGAACTATGATTAAGTTTATCCATTGAAATATTCAAAGACACTACAGGAAATGTTTTGATGGTAATACACAATAACTTTTGAGAATTAAACATCGCAAAGTACAGAGAAATTGTATATAAAGTACATATATTAATAATTATTGGGATTATATATTTTCCTTACTTAGAAGATAATATAACCATGTACTATATATCAGCAACAGTATTGTCATTGGTTCTAAAAACAGCCAAAAATTAAAATTAAACAAATCTTGGTTAGAAGGTAGGAAAGAACAAAATGGTAGACCACTTTGTAGCATGCTCAGTGCCAGGGTTCACTCTTTAGAACCAAAAATTAAACAAATATATATTTTAGTCAAATTTACTTTTTCTACGCTAATCTGACATTTATATACTAGTAATATGTATCAAAGTGTACCTCTTCAAACATTTTAGTGCAGCTTGAGCCTTTATATTTTTTCATTTTTAATATACAATAGAACTTTATACAATGAGGAATATATACTGAAAATTATGTGGAACCACTTGGAAAATTATTACTAACATATTGACAGAATAGGTTATAGAACAAGTTTAAAGCATGTCAGCAAAATTTGTTGAAAGTTAAATGTTCAATTAACATTAATTATTCTAGGAATCTAAATAACAAAGCAAGAGGATACATTTTGAATAAAAACAATTTAATTAAAATGAGTAAAGTTTACATTACAGTTTTATAGGAAACTGACTGTACAAACTGAGATTAAAAATTATGCCTTTTGGGTTGAAGTTGTTATTCAAGTAATTATCTGCACTTACACACAAACAGCTCTGACTGCAATCCTCAGCACTACCAAAAAAAGAATAAGTAAAATTTAAAATTAATAATTATCATTAGATATGTAAAGTGTAATGTCACTTCTTAACTGTACTACCACTCAATCTTTGCATATATATGTATAAACATCTTCATATATATAAATATAAATCAAGGTCATATGATATTCTCTTTAAACTTTCCCTTTAAACTTTACTGTATGTTAAAATGTATTTAGACAAAGGAGAAAGAATGCCTTTGATTTGGATAATTCACTAGTTATATTATTTTCAAGTTATGACTTATTTAACATCCAGTGAATTCATTTCCTTGTCTTCAAGGTTCAAGACATTATTATTTGGAAGGTATAAGCTGAAACAATGTATGAATCTATTAGCATGTCTTCACAGATGTATAGTATACCTAATTATGTAATGTCATCTATTAAATGCAATTCATGAAATTGTAATGAATATAAAAATATGTACATTCAATTGTCTTCTCAGTATTAAACATCTAATGTGTTCAATATGAAAAATAAAAACAGCATTATCTGCATTTTGATTTCCTTTGCTTGACCAAGCTCTTTTGAACTACCAATGTATTATCTACCCTTAAAGCTTTTTAATGGGTTTTAAAGCTTGGTAAGTACAACTGCAAGTGATAGATGAATCTACAGATGAATTATGTAAAGAATAAGTGCAGCCTGAACTATCTTATGACACACAGTAAACAACTAATCAAATAAAAGTGAAGTCATTCCAGGAAACAGAAGCTCAAAGCAAAGGAGCTACTAAGCATCAAATATCAAAACTGTGTAAGTACAGGCTCAAGATCTTGAATCAAGACATCTGAAATCCAATGATCCCAAATCCAAGGCTAACAGGACGGTACTTAGAAGAATTTCTGACCTTACCTTTTGCCATAGATTATGGTCAAATCTCAAACATACTGAAAATACTGCACAATAAAACTTAACTTCAGACTGTATGTATAAGGGGTATCTAAAACCTAAGTGAATTTAGCCTTTAGACTTGGCTCCTATCCATAAAATTATCTTCCTCATGTATGTGGAAATAGTCCCAAATTTGAAAACAAATATTTAAACCACTTATGCACCTCAAATTTTCAGATAAGAGATGCTTTATGTGTCATTCGTCAAAACTCACTGAAGAAAATTGTTATTAAAATACTTCCAACAAAACATTTATCAATTACTTATTGAGAGGATTTGGCAGATACCACCTCAATCAAGTCATCAAATTATCCCACTGTTGGGATAAATTAAATTTTTTCACCTAATGGGTTTTGATCAGAGCACAGCTCCACATATGTAATTTACCTGCCAAACATACACAATGGGCTCTACTCCTAGGGAAAACTCAATCTCCAGTAACCAAACACTCTGTAAAATGACTGACCCTTTTTTTGAACTGAAGATTTCCAAAACATCAATTATTAAAGCAAGAAAAAACTGAAGAGTCCTTTAGACAGGAATACAAAGAAACATGCCACCTATAAGAAACAAGGAATATATACTAGACCCTTTTACCAGAGGGAATAGTATCAATTCACTCAGAACATTCTCTGAGAAAATTTGAGATATAATGAAATACTAATCTCGCTCTCTCTTTCTCTCTCCCCCTTTTCTCTCTTCTTTCACTTTTTCTTTTGGTTACTTGGGTCGAACTCACCAGGCACTCTGCTACTCTTACTGAGCCATGCCCTAGCCCTTTCTGACATTGTTTACTTTATGGTAGGATCTTTCCTCCTGCTCTGGGTTCTGGACTAGACTGTATTCTGCCCCCTTTTTAGCTTTCTGCCATAAACTTCTCACCTTAGTTGGGATGGTAGGTGTATATCAGCATAACCAGTCTCCTTTGTTCAGGTTTTTCTCTCTTTTATTTCTGGAACTGAGATTTTGTCTTTGTAGTTTGACTGTACTCTGCTTCATAAAGAACTTGTTCGGTTTGAATTTATTTAAATTTATCTTATGTCCAAGATTCCTGAATCTGGATACACATTTTCATTATCATCATCATCATCGTCATCATCATCATCATCATCATCCTCTCTCTATCTCTCTCTCTCTCTCTCTCTCTCTCTCTCAATGTGTGTTGGAAAATGTTGAACTCAATGAATGTTCACAAAGCAAGGGATCCTTCAGGTGAACAGAAAAGTGAACAGGTGAACAGGACTCACTGTACTTTAGTAATTTGGACCAAGGTCAAAGGAGAAGAACTCACCACATGGTCTCCTTCCTCGAGGTAATGCTGCTGGGTGAACTCCAGGCACCTCTCTAATGTGGGTTCTAGGTCTGTGTGGGAAGCAGGGTTTTCTGCTACCTAAGAATGTAACAATGGAGATTCCGGACAGCTCCTGCTTGCCTTTTTCCACAGTAAGAAGTTCTGCCAAGGTGACTCCAAGGTGACCCTGAGATTACCTGCTTACCTACTATTTCTTGAAATCACTAGAGTTTCTGTGCTGAGGTTCCACCACTCTCTTGCTGTGTTCCAGTGCTCCCATTTCAAAAATTTGGGTAGAAATGTAGTTACTTAGTCGTCATTTTGCTTCTTTTAACTATAGGGTGGATGAATGTTAAGCAAGTTTAGTCAATTTGTGGATTTCACTACCAAAAACAACATACACACCTATTATCGTCATTGTTATGCATTTGAGACTGAACAGTGAAATGTCATATAAATTTATATCACCAAATATATAAGTAGCCCAAAGAGACTTAATCTATAGAAGCTTCCTTATTTCAGAAAAAAAGAAGGAAAGAAACAGCAGACACATGTATTTCCTTATTTGCATTGCAAGCATTTTCCTTAATGAGGAAGAAAATGGCAAGAAACACAGCTCACATAGAAGACTCATTAAATGGTTTTACACATGTTACCTACTGTCACAGAATTTATAAAAAGAGCATAAAATCATGGCAACCCATTAGAAGTGTGACTGCTTTGCCACTTGTAAAATCTGCTAAGCTGTTTGAGCTTCTAAGTCTTTGTGACCAACCAATAGAAGACTATAAAAATGTCCCTTTCACGGTTTCTGTGATAAGTTACTAAAATAGTGTGATACAAAATGCAGAGAAACAGGATATAAGTAAATGGGTAACCGTAAAATAATCTGATTGTATAGTTTTGGAAAGAATATTCATAATTTAATTCACTTTTGAGTAGCATTCCAAAACAATATTGTTCCTCTGAAATCAGAGAGGATTTGATTTCTTAAGGGCATGAACTCTGTGACAATAAGCATTAATAATTACTTGAAGTACACTCACTTGCTGTATTTAAAATGTAGTATCTGATTGGTAGATGTAAATTAGTACCCTGCGCCTATCACAGACAAGGAACATGTCATGTGTGTCTATTCTTTAGTCCACTGTGTGATTTTTTTTGGTCCAAAGACTATATTCTCAACAGCCTTTTCAGTAACTGCCCTCTCCTGTAGAGTCTTCCTAAATATGTGCCACTATTTCTTAGAAACCAAAATAGCATTTCGTTATAAAGGCATTGTCTAGGTTCAAACAGGTGAAGAAACTGAAAACTTCCTCTTAATGAATCTGTGCTATATTGATCATGTAGAGGATATGCTGTTTGCTGTTATTCCATCAAGCCTTTAACTTGATGCAATTACTACTCTGTGTGTAAGAAAGAAAATACTGTTTCATCATTCTTTCTCTGCACCAGCATTTTCTAAGCACTATATCATTGAATATTCATTAGAAATCCATGAAATGAATGTTCAACATGCAGGGAACTGAGGTTTAGAAATCATAGATGAGTAATCCATTGTTTACCAGGTTTTAAAAGGTCCAATGAGGATTCAGAGGCAGCCCTTTCCAACACTAGAACATCAGCTTTTGTACATGGAATTATATTTGCATGTCAATTGCAGTCATTTGGAATATTATATTCCTCATTCCTCACTTGCAAATAACTATCATTAAACAAAATGTGTGAAGGAATTGACACTATAAAGGGGTTTATGATAAGCGACAGGAACAAAAGTACCAAGATATCTATGAGGACTCACAACAGAATATCAGTTAAAGATGAGTTTCTTATAGAACATTCTTTTGTACATTGGCACATCCCTGCTATCAAAAGGTCTTCACTGTGAACTGCAAACAGTTGACGAGTAAAATAAGTTAAGTGAACTGTTGACCTGCTCCTGCAGGTCAAAAAACTCTTGCAAATTTGTGTCACTTGTGACCAACTGTATTCACTGGGAACTCAGTTACAAATGAGGGTAAATTTTGTCTCAGATGAGCATCAGCTTCTTGCTTTATGCCTGCATCCTGAATTCAGTGGATTGAATGTATGTGTGTTTTTACTGACATTTACTTTAAGTATCAAAATAAAGGCTAACCGCTCACCAACCAATGCTGGCTATTATTGTCTCTGAGAAATGTATCCATGAGAAAGTGATGGCCCTCATGGATACAATTGCATTTTTGATCCATTTAATTGTCATTTATAGCACAAGACTTTTAAAGTTTTCTTTCTGGTAAAGGAATTTTTTACATCACAAAGAAATGGAACATGTAGTTTCTATAGTTCTCCTTTAGGGAAAAAGAATAGTGGGCCTAGCCCTAATAACAGACTGACTCCTGGTCTCCTGGGAAGATTAAAGGAGGCATGGCCTATATACATTATGTACAGTCCTGTCTTGGGAGATGTAAAGGCTGGTAGAACCCCTCCACCCCTGGCTCCAGAGTCTAAGATTCGGAACCTAGGCAATGCTCCTTTCCTTCTAACCTTCCCTACCCTCCCTCCCTCTTTCTCTTTCTCTCTCTCTTCCTCTCTCTCTTTCTCTCCCTATCTTTCTCTCTGTCCCTCCTTCCTCCTCTCTCTCTCCTTCCATTTTCTTTTGTATTTATCTTTTCATTATCCTCAAAAACTTGTGCAAAAGTTCAACACAATTCAACATGTCAGTTTGTGAGTGCAATGAACTGATTAATATCATTCCTTTGATGCTTCTCCCCAATCTCTCTTCACCCCACCCAGCTCCTTTCTTTCTCTTTACCTAGCCAGTTATCATTTGATGGCAAAAATCTAGAGCAAAAAGGTATATTGGAGTTTATCTGATGACATTTTAAAACAATATGACACTTTTATAATAGTGTACATTTGATTTCTGCCTTCTTTATGTACAGTTGGCTTTGATCAAAGTCGATAAATAATTACAACAGCAAGCATTGTCTCTACTAAGAACACCATTTATGATTTCTAATATTTGATACTAAGCTGTTTCTAAGAATATCATGAAAATGTCAAATTACCATTTATTAGTTGATGTATATCTTAGAATATGGCAAAAGAAAGGTTCCTCTTTCATAGTAGAGTATCACATTGTATTACATAATCAAAGACAAGCTCAAACAACAACATTGAGTTATTACTGGAAAATAATTTTTAATGTTAAGAGTAAAAATTTGGTATGAAAATTATGATCTCTGAAGTAACACTTCAAATTACCTATTCATTATTTCAATTCTGAATCAGATGAATTAATTTACTATACCTGGAAAATACTGTTTTTTCCTGATCTTCCTGATTTTATTTTGGATGGAAAAATGGTTCAAAAAGGTAACATTGCGGCTGGGGATATGGCCTAGTGGCGAGAGAGCTTGACTCGCATACATGAGGCCCTGGGTTCGATTCCCCAGCACCACATATACAGAAAACGGCCCGAAGTGGTGCTGTGGCTCAAGTGGCAGAGTGCTAGCCTTGAGCAAAAAGGAAGCCAGGGGACAGTGCTCAGGCCCTGAGTCCAAGGCCCAGGACTGGCCAAAGAAAAAAAAGGTCACATTGGCTTTGAACTCATAGTCCTCTACTCATTCCCAGTGATAAGATTATAGTCATGATTCATGTTAATCATGTTCAAACTACGGTTCGATTTTTTTTTTTTTGCCTAAGAATTCAAGGAAATACTTAGTTTGACAGTACAAGTCATTGGCATATCAAATGAAAAGCAAAATACTTAGAAACATTGAAATTTATATAAAAAAATTCTTCTATTATTTAAACTCCCCCAAATACATATTTGTAGCTATCTCTGTGTACTTCCCTGCTTAAGGGACGAGTTGTTTTGCTTCCTTCTTGACAATAACTCCTCCCATATTTTGTCCCTGCCATCTTCTCAAGATAGCGTAAGTTCTTGGTTCTTTGTCTTCTTCCAGAGACTCTGCCGCCTCTCATGACTTCCAGTCAGAGTCTTCATGACATAAAAATATTGAAAACCTGAGTTAAACATGGTGTTTAATACTTGACTTCCTTACTTTATATTTCCATCTCAAACCTTGAAATTTTATATATTACATGACTTAATCCATACACAAAAAGGACCCACCATTTAATGCCAATACCATGGGCATGAGTTTCAGCATGAACTATGGAAGAGACAATATTATTCACATTCTAATATGATACAAGGGAAGATTTATTGGCTTGATTTTACAGATGGAGAACATGAAGGTCTCATTCTGCAGCATGAATTATACTTTCCAGACATAACCCTGAAATTAATATGAAAGATAATCAAACCAAAATAGCCTATATAGATTTCCCACTCCTCCCCCTCCAGTGACTAGAAAAAGTGAAATGATATATACCTATAACTGCACAAAGGTTTATGTATCCCATTCCAACCTATACACTGGCTCCACATAGTACAAGAAATAGTATTCTTATTTACCATGCAAGTTTATATTAAAAGGCAGTTAAAAATTGAATAAGTATGATTTGCTGTTCTCTTTTCTGACTTGCATTCATTTCAAGATTGTAGTTTTCAGGGTTCATTGACTCCCTCCCTTATCTTGAGTAAATCTGTTCTAAGTCACTAGAGCCGAGGAGTTCTAACTACTCAAGGACAAGAGGAAGATTAGATGCCTGCTTGATTTAGAAAGACAAGGACCCTGAGGAACTAGCCCAGACTCTAAGCTACAGTGAGGAGGGTTGAAAACCTATAACCTACATAAGCACTATATCAGGCAAACCGATTTGCCAAGAATTAGTCAACTAAAACCAGGCACTCTTTTTCCTGAAGTTTCCATGGATTTCACTATAGAATACCTAACATTTGTAAGAGAAGTATAATCTATGAAATATAAAAATAAATATAGATATGAAGATGTTCAGCCCTAGAATATAAAAATCACTACATCTAATTTATAAGCATTATGGAAATGTGGTATAACAGAAATTATTTTAGCAAAAAAATAGTTTCACTCTGGGTACCAGTGGTTCAGGCCTGTAATTCTAGCTACTCAGGAGGCTAAAATCTGAGAATCACAGTTCAAAGGCAGCCCAGGCTAGCAAGTCCATGAAACTCTTATTTCCAATTAACCACTAGAAAACCAGAAGTGGCACTGTGACTCACAAGGTAGAGGGCTAGCCTTGAGTAGAAGAGCTCAAGGACAGCATCCAGGCTGGCCCAGAGTTCAAGCCCCACAACTGACTATACACACATACACTCCCCACACATACACTACATTGCAGTCTGACGTATATTAGACTGTATAGAGAACACAAATAGTATAAATCTTCAGCAAGACTGTGTCAAGTCAAACAAAACGAGCACCAGGAATGAGTGCAAAGGGAGGTTGGTGTCAAAGGGATAGGGATAGAAAAATGAAAGAGGAAGCAGAGAGAATGCAGGGGAAAAAAATCATTGAATATACCACAAAATTAAGAAAATTAGGGAAGGGCAGGATCTACCTGGGGTGAGAATGTTGAAGGGGTGACAAGATGAATGATATTCATAAACTGCTTTGTTAAATGGCACCTCCTTTGTACAACTACTTAAAGAGGACAACATATAATTAAAAAAAGAAATCGTGTATTCATAAAGTATTTTGTTAAATGGTCCTACTTTGTACATCTACTTAAAGACAATAAAGAAAAAATTTAAAATTTACTAAGTATATGTTAGTGCTGTTGCATTAAAGATTTCTAAAATTAAAATAATGTTGACTAGAGAGTAAATCCCTTTATATATCTCCTTAAAACAAAATGTGCAGCTAATTGGATTTTTGGCAGGGTATTAGTGGATACTTCATCTAGATACCATAAATAATGAATTCGATTTGATATTCCTTAATGTATGAATGAGCTTTCTTAGATTGTATCATTTCTATGACATCATGTGCATTCTGAACAGTAAGCAAAATAGAACCAAATGTTTCCCATTTAAAGGTGGCCACAGGAAAGATTTTAGCTGTGGCCCATGACATATAAACACACAATGGGCAAGAGCTCAAGGAAAGCTTATAAAAGAGGCACCTGTGGTTTTTAAATTAAGCCCATTTGCCATAATTAGCCGGGCTTATTTTTCATAAGTCAACTTTTTTCATTGTTTTTTAAACCATCCCCGAGGTGGCCATAAACACCATGCAGTTTTAATGGGGGAAGATTTTGTTCCTTAAAACCCCAGGCAACGTGAAATCAAATCACTTAGGCTACTACTGAAGTGGGTAGGATGGCAATGGAGGGCCCTCTCTTGTTAACTCAGCTCTGGTTATAGGCAATTCAGTCCCAGGAAAGTTGGCTGGCATTCGGGCAGCTCCACTCCACACAGCCTCAACAGATTTGCTTTCCCTCCAAGGTTAATTCTCAGCCTAGCTATTCTGGACTCCAACTTCCATGGCTGTGTGGGAAACCTTCGAGAAATAACTAGGACTTCAAAAGGAAACATAGTTTGAAATAAAATCCCAATGAATCTCATAGAAAATATAGGACCAAAGAGAGTAATTAAATATATTATTTAAGAAAAGCCACTACCATTTTAAATCGATGTAGAACAAGTGCAGTTTTTATACATATATGAGGACATTTTAGAATTATGAGTTCTTCTTTCCAGATCCACCTCAAAATTTTCAGCATGGAAAATTCACCCTAATACAACATATTAGTTGAACTAAATATAGTTTACACCTATTGCTCTGATAAAGTATACACATAAAAATCAGAATTGTTTGCCCTCTGTGATCCAGAACAGGACTTTCAGAAGTTTTATTTTTCACCTTTTTATTGGAAAATTTTCCCAGAAATACTAATATTTTACAGCTATTGCTTCAAAACGATTAAAATATTAAGGTCCTGCTGAAAAGAATATGAGTAGATAAACCATTTGGAACTATTCTGAAAATCCATGAAGTACCTCCATGATTAATAAATGGCTGATAGGTATAGAACAAAATGTCACTTGTACAGTTAATGCTGCCAGATTTATTTCTCCTTTGGTGTGTTTTTATAGTTGACATTCAGTAAAAGCATTGTCTGTCAGAGTGTCAAAGTCATCATGACATAAGATGCAATCTCCTAAGTGTATTTATGTGAGAAAGTAGGTAAAAACCACAAATTTATCAAACACTTGATCAATAGAATTTTAAAGTTACATATTGAGTAAAAGGAATACAATGAAAGACACTCTCTCAGATACATACACCCACCAGGGCCTACTTGGCATAATTTTGTTGGCTTAGTCTATTTTGAAAGTAGTTTGACATTACTAATACATTAGAAAGTATAACTATCTTGTTACATATCAAATTCTTTTTATGCTGTGTGAATTAAAGGAATTAAGGCCTAAAATCTTAGCTACTCTGGAGTCTGAGATATGAGAATCACACTTCAAAGCCAGTCCAGACAGGTAAATTCTTACCTCCAATGAACTCCCCAAAAGTCAGAAGCAGAAATTTGTCTCCAGTGTTAGAACACTAACCTTGAGCAACAAAGCTCAGGACAGTTCCCAGAACCTGAGTTCAAGCTATAGAAATGGCACAAAATTAAAAAGAGTAAGATACATACAAAAATTAGCAGAGTAGTGTGGGTTCAATTTCAAGCCACTGAAAATGACTTACATTTTATGGATAAGTGCACAAATTAAAAATTTGTAATAAAGTCATGTAAAGCATGTAGCTATAAAATAGTTAAACTCTATAATTGTGTAGAATAGAATGCATTTCATAGTACAGTGGATCAAATATTTTAAATGACATTGAGTTAAAAATGTAAGATACAAAATAATATGTACAGTAATGTACAGTACATTATTTGAAAATCTTACATGCAAAAATATGATCATTTTGTTTGAAAAAAATCATATGGTTATGACTAAGAAACAATGTACATTGAGTTTCTGAATTGTGAATCCGTTATATAAGTCATTGTTTTGTAATTATACTACATTGTACAATACAAAAAATGTAATACATAATTGGAAACTTAAGAAGAAATGTCTATGCTATTAGGTAGAAGAGCAGATGTCTTATTTGTGTTTATGTATGTTTAATCAAGTGTGTGATATATATATATGGATACATATTTATGAACATATTTTAAGCCTGGAGAACTAATTAGTATAGTACTTCCTAATATATAATTTTGATGGCCAAAAAAAAATCAAATGTACACTAAGTAATAAGGTCTTCTCAAATCTCTAGCCCTTTGGACAAATAGCAAAACAATGTGTTTACTAAAATCTGACCAAATTCTTTGGAAAATAAAACATTTGAAAAATGTCATCCATTGTCTTTTTGAGTAAAGATTCAGCCGTTCTTACCTCACCAAACTCCATTCTCATGTGGCTTGTGACAATGATTTCAAACAATAATAAGATGTCCCTTCTTCGTCTACACCAACTCTGCTGTCTGCCTGGCTTACCTTGTAGTATTTTGGTTTGGTCTCAGCATATGATAGGATTCATGTCCTATCATTTTTTTCTACCTATACTTGGTAGTCCTTCCCATTGTTATGGCTCCTATATAACCCATTATCTAAATTATTTCTGAAACTTGTTGCAACCAAACTTTTGACTTCACCTGTGACCAGGCCACACTCAGAATAATCTGCATGTAGTGATATCTTTGCACTCAGTTAGGCACACAACCATGAAGAAACCACCAAAGTGTTTACCCTGTGTCAGTACACAGAACTTGAATTGGTCTCTCCGTTTTAGTTCCGTTCCAATCCACTATCAGTGCTTCCTTCAACATCTCTGCATATTAAAAATTAATCATCCCTTTGGACTGTATAGAGACAGTTGATAAAATAATAGAATTAGCTCTACATCCTGATTTCATCCTACTATTTTCTTTTTTTTTCCCCCTTTCTGTCCTCTTGTTCTTCCACAGTTTCTAAGTTCCCTATTCCATGTCTGAACTCTAGCTTTTCTTGCTATTGTTAGTTGTGGGGCTTGAACTTTGAGCCTGGGCACTGTCCCTGAACTGTTGAGCTCAGGACTAGCACTTCACCACTTGAGACACAGCACCACTTCCTGTTTTCTGGTGGTTAATTGGGGATAAGAGTCTCACAGACTTTCCTGCCCAGCCTGGCTTTGAATTGCAACCCTCAGACCTTACCCTCCTGAGTAGTTAGGATTACAGGTATGAGCAACTGGTGCCCAGCTCGCTTTTAAAATCTTAATTAAAGACATAGGATCTTCTTTACTTTTTTTTAGTCCTTATTCCCAATTAAAATAGGCTTTGAATACCTTCTAGATGATCCTATTTAAATACCACAATTTTATTAGCCTTCTTTTCTCTCTGCCTCCACTATAACTTTTCTAAATGTTTACCCTTCAGTGAAAGAATGGCTTGAGCCAATTAACAGAAAGATCTTGCCAATAAGGTATTACAAATAACACTGTCTTTCAAAATCTTATTCCACTGTGTGAACATTCCATTTGTTCCTTGAGACCAGATCTAACTCTATAACCCAGATTGCCCTCAAACTTGGGAACTTCCTGTCCGGACATCCTCTGGGGAATACAGGCCTGCCCTATTACCAGCCTGTTTGAAGCAATCATTTTTTGATAGTAGTTTTAGGAATTTTAAATTATCTTCTTCATAAATATTTTGTTTTCCAGATTGATACATTTTTATGTGTTTTATAAAAGAACTTTTTTCAGAAAACCTGAAAATAAAAATTATAACTACTAAGTAAATCTACATGGGAACGTTTTGTGAGTTTTATTTGCCTGAAACATACCGTGAGAATAAAACCTACAGTTAATGTGGCAATATTCAAACAATTTCTTTTCCATCAAAGAATAATACTGAATAATAAGTTATTCCCTTAAATGTTTCTTCTCTTAAACATTGATAGTTGAATGCTTAATTTCTGAATGCAAGATGAAAGAAAATATAAGTATGAATTTAATATGAGAATTGTTCTCAAAAGAAATGAGGTAGAATCATCTAAGTCAATAGATTGAGCTCAATTTAACAATCATTATTCTATTTTCACTTCACATGAAGCATGGAGCTGTGTAGATTCTAAGCCCTTCTGTGCTCTTTCTAAATTTTGGTCACAGAAAAGAGACATTTTACTCATTTTTATCTTGGAAACAGAAACCAACAATAACAGAAAAGATAATCAACAAAATATAACTAACATAGTCAGTTTGTGAAATAAAATTATAACCACTGCTCTAAACTCATATTTTCTGATTATCTTCCTAAATTTCAAAGGAAAATGTGTGTAACAATATTCCTCTCAGATAAACTTCACAAATACACTGTTCAAAATTAATTATTCCCAATTTAAATATCCTGTACTCAGAAACACAGAATTTAACAGATTAACATTAAAAAGTGAAACAATGAAGTTATTAACAAGTTTCTAATTAGGCAACTGTTTCTGGGCCTCACATGCGTCCACATGAGTGCAGTTGATATAGTAAAGTCCATATGGAAAAATGATACAAACAGAGAAACCAAGAGGCCATGTTTGTTCATTTCTAGAATCTGTTCCCTTGGCAATGGCTTAAATCTCTTATTTACAAAACACAAAGCAACCAACATTTGTTACTATAATCTTTCTTAGGACGAAAGAGTGGAGATCTGCTTTGGCATGGTCCAACATGCTATCAGGTAAATCGTGTAATCTCTCTTTTGAACATACATAAATCCATGAAGTATCCCATGACAAAGATCCCTGAGTAACTGATAGTCATATTTCACTGCTTTTCAATATAATTATTCACAAGGAAACAAATACCTCAATTTAAAAATAACTGCCATTTTAAGGAGAAATTCAGCAGAGTATTCATTCAATTTATAAACGTTAAAACACCTTTAGTGAGTGCCAAATTTATTTTAAATTCTAGACTGCTAAAAATAGAAATGTACAAATCTTATATCCAAGTTATATGAGGAAAGCAGTTTGGTATATTCATGTGTATGTCCATTATTGTCAGAATTTGAGAAGGAAAAATGTTAGAATTTTCAATACTTTTTTACCTTTTCCTCTTCGTGAACCCTATAATCTCTGCTCATTTCCTGAATTCGTTTTGTTTTGAGGCTATAATGGATGACCCTAAGTTTGGTGGTTCCAAGCAACACGTATTTACTATCTCACAGTTTTTCTAGGTCAAAAGCCTAAGTTGGGTCTCAGTGGATCAGAACTTAGGGTTTCACTCCTTATGAGAGGTGCTGGGGGGAAAACCCATTCCAAGCCCACTCATAATGATCCTGGATTTTGTTTCCTAGAGTTATACAACTTGACTCCTTTCATTTCACACTAGGGGCTATTTGTACTTCTGTATCTGAAGTTTGTGTAACACTGAAAGAACTAGAGGAAACCACAGGAAAAACACTTTGAGATTTAGGAACAGGTAAGGACTTCCAGAATAAAACTCTAACAGCTCAGAAAATAAGAGCAAGAAGTGACAAATGGAATTGCATCATATGTAAAACTTCAACAAAACATGCAATCACTTGCATTTTTGTAGGTTTTTTTTTGCAGTTCTTTATGAATTTTAGGTATTAATCACCTATGGTTCTCTTTACTCTGTTGTTTCTTTTGTCATGAAGAATCTTTACTTAATATAATGCAATCCAATATTCTGATTCTTACTCTTATTTACTTATTTTTAAGATTCTACTTAGAAAATCATTTTATATACATGAATCTCCAGTAATTTTTATTTTCCTCTACACCTTTCAGAACTTCTGGTCTTACAAGGAAGTCTTTGGATGATTTTTAATTGACTTTTATGCAGGATAAGTAGTTGCAGTGTTCTGCATGTAGATACTGTTTTTACAGAACCATATGATAAAATGTGCTTTTTCTCCCAATTCATTTTTTCTTGGCATCTTTGTCAAGGTTCCTCTGTACACTTGTTTATAAATCCTTCATCCTTTTGCCTTTGTTTCCATGTCTGTTTCCATGTGCCAGAAGCATGATGTTTTTGTTTATATGGAAATATAATGTGGTTTGCAGGTATTATGATTTCTCCAGTATCACTTTTTTGCTCATGATTACCTTGGTTATTAAGGATGCTTGCTAATTCTATATGATTTGTATAAATTTTTTCTACTTCTCTCACAAAATATTATGGCTTTTTTCCCTTTGGGATTCCCCTGCCTCTATGAATATTGCTATTAGTAATATGGTCATTATTTAACAACATCAATTCTGCCAATCCATGAACATAGAAGGGCTTTACAGCCTTCAATGTGTTCTACAGTTTCTTTTTTCTGTGTTTGGCACATCCTAATAATCATCTCTCTGAAAAGAATAAGACAGGGTAATACTGGGCTTGAGACCACTTTATGCCATTATTTAGAAACCATGTCATTTAACTGAGAAGAGGAATTGAAATGGATAAACAAGCATGGAAAAACAACAACAATGGAAAACAAAATATGTTCTTCTGAAATAGTTTCCATACCTGTATTTGCTGTATATATTAATGGCTGACTCCTAAACTCCTACCGTCTTCGGGCTCTTTGCCTGTTGGAATGCACATTCCCCTTCAGGCTTTGTGTATCCATATCAAAACTTGGCAGGTTTCTGGGAAAAGTCCTCTCCTGACAAGCAAGCATCAATATTTATGTATAGTGGAACTTAATTTTTATTTCTCTGAAACACCAAGCACTTAAGATGTGAGCAATTAGCACTTTGTAACAATTCCCTAATATAAATCTCGTCTCCTTTATCTACTATGTATGGTTATTAAAAGTGTTAAGTCTGTAACAGAATGCATCTGTGGCACCCAGACCATAGTCCAGATTGCCTGTTTCCCAGTTGTGCACTCTTAAACTAGTTCACACACCTACTTATCCTTCAGTTTCCTCTTTTAAAATAGGAATAATAACAATATTTTCATGGATTTGGGGAATTGATCATTCCAAGGCATACTTATTCTTTGATCGTAATCAATAAAATTACAACTTTTAACTGTATATTATTTCTCCAATGTGATTCTGAGGCATATAACAATATCATCTAGGTGAATATTAATAAATGAAACAGAAAAATGCATATTTTTATTGTATTATTTGTCTTTACTATGTATTCATAATCCTGGGTTGGTAATGCTTCCAGTATACATTTAACTACAGTTTGTATGAATAGCTAAATTTACCTAGCTGTATGTTTCCTTGGTGTGTGTGTGTGTGTGTGTGTGTGTGTGTGTGCGCGCGCGCGCACCAACCCCAGGACTTGAATTCAGGATCTGGGCTCTTTCCCTCAGTATTTTCCTTCAAAGCTAACCATCGACCAATTGAACCACAGCTCCACTTCTGGCATTTTGGTAGATGTTTAGAGGGAAGAATCTTACAGAATTTTCTGCCCAGGCTAGCTTCAAATTGGGATCCTCAGACCTCAATCTCCTGAGTAGCAAGGGTTACAGATGTGAACCACCAGCACGCAGCTACCAACTTCTTTTAAAGTGAAGATATTTTATTATCCTACACTGAGAAAGTAAGTAAATGCATTTAGATTGTGTATGGCTTAGTTCATTAAGGCTAAAACTATGTAACTGGTATATAATATGCTGAAGGAAAAATCCATAAAAATAAATGGCACCGTCTAAGTGACCTTAGTTTCTTGAGAAGTACACAACTTTATTTAAATGTCCAATATTTTTTCTTTTATTATCTGTATATGGCAAGGACTTATTATATAGGTCAGGCTGGCCTGGAACTTTCTTTATATCCATGCTGACTCTGAATTCATGATCCTCCTGCCTCAGCTTCGTGAGTCCCAGGACTACAACCATGTGCTATGACACCTAGCAAATTAGTTATAGAAAATAAATGTTGTTTATTTTGTTATTATTGAAATTAACTGTAGGAAAAATATAAAAGTGTTAGTAAAAATGAGAAAATTATATTATTTACTCAATTTTTGTTTATTAAGGGTATTTATAGACCTAAATAATAACATGATAGCATTAATAATGACAATTTGAAGAAACGTTAGACATGGAGATTACTATAGTTTCATTTTAAAGAGAGTTGAAAAAAAATCTAAGTATTTCCCACAGGTGACTAGTAATATTCAGAAAAACAATTATCTTCTCAATTGGACATCCCACATCTCTCATCTGAGATAAAAGGAGGCAGAGGTAGGATAATCACTGTGCAGAGTCATCCGCCCAGGAAAATAAAATTTTAAGAAAGACTGAAGCCATGGCATGCATTACAATACTTATCTAGAAAGTGCAACGGTCTGAGCTCAAAAAAAAGGAAGAAAGGAAGGAAGGAGGGATAATAGTAAAGGAAAGGAAAGAGGAGGAAGGAAGGAAGGAAGGAAGGAAGGAAGGAAGGAAGGAAGGAAGGAAGGAAGGAAGGAAGGAAGGAAGGAAGGAAGGAAGGAAAAATCTCTTCTATTTTATTTCCAGTACTTTGGAACTTCACTATAAGATGCTATTACTCTTTCAATATTCTAATTTTTTTAATATTCCTTCAGTGTTTAGTAAATATTTGCTCTGATTTTCTTAGACTAATAAAGTGCATGTTCACCAATGAGTAAATAGAATAAAGCAATGGTTAAATGTAAGCATTTAAGTTGTTATCTCTTCATTTTTCATTTGGAGCATCCAAAGGAAGAACTTAATAGAGATATGCATTTTAACAATAACAGAAATGTTAACGTGCCATTGACTTCAAGGAAGGGCTTCCCTACTACCACTGGCTCATGCATGCAAGTAGTTATGGTAATAAATCTTGAGTCACAAGAAGTTAAAAGGTAAATTCAAAAGTTCAACCACATCAGACCTTTCTTTCATCTCTGATGCTTCGGGCTCTTCCTTCTGATGACCTGAAGTTGGAGCCACTTTCAGACTCATGACCCAATAACTGTATTCACAGAGGGGAGAGAGGCTGAGGAGTCCATTTATGTACTTTTCTTTTGTAATTTAAGAGAGGAATTATTTTTTTCTTTTAGCTAGAGTGAGGTCACATGCTCAACTCTGGAAAAGGTATGGGTTAATGTAATTGACTAGATGTGTCATTAGTTCAATCTCAGGCAGAACACATTGTCCCCCACAGCTTAATAAAATCAGAACTCTGTTTCCAAAAATGATGGCAAGGGCTACAGCTATTTGCTATTTCCTTTCTGTCTCTCTCTACCTATACTAGGCAGAGTGCTATACATTCTTCATGTATCTTACTGACAAGAGACATTTTCGTTAATGTAATTGCTTGTTTGGACATCCGGAAACAAATACATAACAATGATAAGAATAATTCACACAAGCCAATGTAATAGGTATTTTTGTTTTTCTCATTTATCACTGGGTAAAATAAGATTTAGAGAACATAATTACATTGCCCATTATCAGCAAATAGAAGAAAGAAGATGAGAGCAGCTGGGTCTCCATCTCATGTTTCTATGACTCTACAGTTGTAGTTAAGGAGAGAGCTACACTACCAAAATATCACTTGAGGGCTGCCAGTTAGAGTAATTGAGATGAGTTTCTGTTCCAGGAATATTTTTCTTTACTTTGTAACAATTTAATACCCACTGCTGCTCCTTTGGAAGCAAAATTAATATCCCTGAGAAGATAATGCAGTGCAAAGTATCACATGTAATACAAACATCAAAATATCTAGTTTCTGCACTCTTGGGGATAACAGGATAACATAGAAAACAATTATCAAGATGATTGAGGGTGGAAGTTTTTAGGTCCAAAGTCAAAAGAAACTCATATATAAAATCTACCTGTAACACACACACACACACACACACACACACACACACACACACACACAAAGAGACAGACTTGACTTTGGAACAACCTTCATGAAAGCTAAATACAAATTCTATGTGCAAACTCCTGCTTGGAAATGAGTAAACACCTGTTTCCTCTAAGCTACAACTATGAATAGAGAAGTGTTATTAATGACTGCAGACACAGAAAATGCCTAACAAATACAAGCACCTTTCAATTAATAATAGATTAATTGAATTTAGTATGGTAGGTTTGGGAAAGGCACTATTAACAAATGGGCCTTACAAGCTCCAAATGCCTCTAAGTATGAGACATAGAACAACGCTGCCATATTTTAGTTAAGGAGCCTGTCATTAAATTACCTTGTAACAGCAATCTTGGAGGTCAGAAAGCTCATTTACTGTTTACTATGTTTCAAAATGGAAGGTCACCTTTTCTTTAAAAGTTTGGTTTTATGTTTTGCATGTGCCTGCGGCTAATATTATCAATCTTAAAATAATGTGGTAGTCTTGCTTAATGAAACAATGGCAATCAATCCCTACAAATACCTGGAGAAATTAAAGATATGTTGAAAATTGATTGATGGTGTTAACTGCATATTATTTTTCAGGAACTACAAAGCATGAATTAAATGCATGATTCCTGCTACCTACCTACCAGCTCTTTTCTAATTTCTAGTTGAATATCTTCAGAAGAAAAATTGTTCATTTGTTTAATGTCACAGATTCATGCATGGTGGGGAAAATTTTGTCTAATTTCTAAAAAACATGTAATTTCACAGAATCTTTAGTGTTTATTATCTTTCCCCCTAGGAATGACCACTTGTCTGTGGCCACACCAGTGTAAACCTGTGTCACTCTCTCTGATAGTTCATTCTTGGGTCACTTATAATTCATAAATATGTCTTATTTTCTTTCTTTCTTTTTTTTCCCAGGTCCTAGGTTTTGAACTCTGGGCCTGGGCACTGTCCCTGAACTCCTTTTGCTCAAGGCTAGCACTCTACCGCTTGATCCACAGAGACACTCCAGTTTTTCTGTGATTAATTGGAGCTAAGAGTCTCACAGACTTGCTTTGTCCTGGCTGGCTTCATAGTGATCCTCAGATCTCTGCCTCTTGAGTAGCTAGGATTACCAGCACCCGACAAAATTAACTGTTGTTCTAGAGAACAGAAAAAAGACAAAAAGCAAAGAAGGAGAAAGCGTATTTATTGTGACCTTTCTGAGGTTCTTCCACATTATTTTGCAGGTAGCAGTTCTCAGTAAACTGAGTGGTTCTCCTAGTAACTGTCTTCATAGTGTTAGAAGTAAATAAAAATAATGACATTAAAATACACTTATGAACAGGGCTGGGAATATGGCCTAGTGGTAAAGTGCTGTCCTCATATACATGAAGCCTTGGGTTCGATTCCATAGCACCAAATATGAAGAAAACTCCAGAAGTGACGTTGTGGCTCAAGTGGTATAGTGCTAGCCCTGAGCAAAAGAAGCCAGGGACAGTGCTCAGGCCCTGAGTTCAAGCCCCAGGACTGGCAAAGACCAGAACAAAACAAAATACAATTGTGAGCACTTAATGCCTACCAGGTGCCAACACAAGAATGCCACACATGTTATCCCACCAAAACTAAACAATAATCACATGAAAATTATTAACATTTAACGTGTCTGTATTAAATAGATATTGTATTGTATTAAATAGCAATAATATTACCATTTGCCTCTTACATGTTTAAAACCAAATTTTGTTTTTATTTAAGACTTGAAATTTTCTTACTGAGTTTCAGGAAATAAAATTCAATGAAGTCTGAAGTTACCGGAGCCAGCCAGCAGCGAAAGGGAATCCTGATTGAGAGGGCAAAGATTAAAGAAAAAGAAAGATACAAGGCAAGAGACAAAAGACAAAAGATGGGGTTCGGGAGGTCTGCAGTTCAAGACCATAACTCAAGACTGCAGCGCCATTTATTCTTAACTTCCAGCTTATACACAGCTTAGGAACCGGGGAATGGCATAGGATTAACTAAGGTTTAAGAAAACAGGAAGGCCCTGAAATTGGTAAATGACAAGAGGCAGTAAAACAAGATAAGGTTGAATGGTTTACATAAAACAGACTCTTGTGGACATAAAAAAAAAAAAAATCTCCAGATTAGTGCTGTCCTTCAAGTAAGCCCTGTCCTTGCACGTCCTTGAGATAAAATAGCCAGAGGTCAGGATGAACTTCACTGTTGGTTCCCTACATGATGTCAACATTTTCCTCTGTTTCTCATACATAATTACAAATAAGTAGATGTTCTTAATGATAAACTGAAACATGATTGAACTTTTATCCCAAACTTTTTATTCAAGAGTATTTGGAGTGCCTTTGTTGAATATTAAGAGATAATGTTGATATTTTCTAACATTGAAGAATAGTAAACTGAGTTTTGGGAGTTCACACCAATAATTGTAGCTTCACTGAATTCTGAGACCTGGAAGGTTACATTTCAAAGCCAGCCTAGGCAAGAAAGTCTGAGAGATTTTTGTCGTTGTTTGTTTTTCTCTAAAGCAACCAACAAGGGTTGGAAAAGTGGCTCAAGTAGTAGAGTACCAGCTAATCAAGCAAGCCAAAGCAAGTGTACAGTCCTGAGTTTTAACAGTAGGAACACTGAAAAAATAGAACAGGAAAGGGAAATATTTCTTTAAAAATACTCATAAAGTCTTACAGTGTTTCAAATGCAAATACCACTGCTGCGAACCTAGTTTCCAATTTTCATAAGCCCATCTTATTTTCTGTACATTACTAAAATTTGGACTCAGTGCCATTGCACTAATCAATCACTCCCCCTTAATCTACTCCTCCAACATTTTTTTCTTTAGTTCCTTTTAAAATAGGGTGTGATGTTTTTGCCTAGCTATAACTCCTTCAGGTGCTACACATTTATCCCTTTCAATATTTTTTAATTCTTAAAAAAAATACTATTCATTTAGAAATACTAGGGAAAAATAAAGCTAGTATGATTATGACATATAGTGTATTCCCTTATATAGAAACAACAATGTACTGATTTACGTATTAATTAATTTATTGCATTCATTTAAAAAAGATGTGTTCACTGAATGTCAAAGTTTCAGCTGAAGAGTGTATTTGTCTCCTTTCTCATCAAAGAAGTTCTTGTAGCCTATATGTCACCATATTTCTGAAGTTTGTAGTCATAGAAAGCCAGTGTCTTTTTCAAAGAGTGATTTCATGATAACCTCTTCTCTTTTGTGCTAGCCACTTGCCTATAATGTGTCTGCTATGATGGGTTAGTTTAGCTTCTTGAATTTACACTACTATGTCTTTCACTAGTATAAGGAAAATATATAGCCATTGTACTTTTATATTACACATTACATCTATTAATATTCAATATTTTTCTAAATCTGTTTATTAAAATATATATTCTGAAGATGAGTAATTGGCATTGATCTTCACTCATAATTGAAGACCCACATTGATGTGATTTTGATGCTGCTTCTATGCCCATCTGGTAAAATTATATAACATATTTGTAATTTTGAGCCTTGATTTCTTTATCTGTGCTACAGTTTATTGCATCTTAAATCAATTTTCAGTAAAATTCCTGTCACCTGATTATTTATATGCACATACATTTACTTCGTCAGGATTTTGGCTGTTAATTCAACTAGTAATGTTTGAATCTGTCCAATACACGAGGAAACATAGATAGAAGTCTGGACAAAGGATCTGTGCTTTTGTGCTAGCTTTCACTTATTGAGAGTCTTATTTTTCTGTTTGCCTTGAAGCATTTGTCATTTTTAATGCCATAACTCCCTCCAAATCTGTTTTCTACTAGAGATTTAGCTACCACACATGATCCTGACTGAGGCTTTCTATTAGACTCTAGACATGAAAGTGGTAAGCTAATGTTTCTTCTTTGCATCAACCCTCATTTGCATCTGTGACCTACAACCTAGCTTCATGGGGTTACTCTTGCTGTTTATTGATTTGTGCTCTTTTCTTGATATTTATTTTGTATTATGTACTCAAACTTATAATCATTATCTCCAGAAAAATTCTGCCCAATAGGAACAACCTAGGTCATTAAAAGGATAAAACTGTCCATTTATTTAATGTGTGAATGCAGGAATCTGGTTCTCTCACTATATTCCACCTTATTGAGTTTGGTTTACCACTTCATCTGCATGAATTGTAAGTATTTCTCAATGCATAGCATAATGATTATGATTTATCTTTAAAACCCCTATAACATATTGAAGGAATGAGATGGTTTTAAAGGCAAGAGCCTTCTCACTGTTACTAATATATACGTAGATAGGTGTATATAGTAGATGTAATAATGTACTCATGTGTCCTCATTGATTTCATATTTCTTATATTTTATTACATCCTGTGTATAGTAGGATTTTTAAGTATTAGAAAATCCTCTCACTAGGTGTTTTATAGACAAGGATTAACGAAGTTGGCATCGTGGCAGTATGCCTACTTGATAAAATATGGAAGGGATCATACTTTAGAGCCTGGTGTGAAAGTGGGCTGAACATATACTCCTTTTAGCTTTAATCTGTAATTCAAGTTACTTAGGAACTTCACATATGCGGATCAAGGTCCATATCCCACAATGGCAGGAAAAGCTGTGTGACTCTTGTCTCCAAAGAACCAACAAAAAGCTAGAAATGGGGGCTGGGGATATGGCCTAGTGGCAAGATAGCTTGCCTCGTATACATGGAGCCCTGGGTTCAATTCCCCAGCACCACATATATAGAAAACAACCAGAAGTGGTGCTGTGACTCAAGTGGCAGAGTGCTAGCCTTGAGAAAAAAGAAGCCAGGGACAGTGCTCAGGCCCTGAGTCCAAGCCCCAGGAGTGGCAAAAAAATAAAAATAAAAAGCTAGAAATGGAGCATGGATTAAATGGTAGCGTGCCATTCTTGAGTGAGAAAGCTAAAATACAGCCTGCAAGCCTTGAGTTCAAGCCCAATACTGGCACAGATAAATGGGGCACATAGTTTAAAAGAACAAAACAAATGAGTACATCTTCCTCCGCTGGCACCTTCCTATCACTAGTTTTCTGAAACTCTTGTGGAAAAGATTGAGAGATATGTCAAGCTATTACAAGTTTTCCTTTTCCCTTCTATATAAGATTTTTATATTTTCCAGGAAAAAAAAGAAAACGCTTTGTAGCCCAATCTAAGTACCTGGCTCCTCAACTTGAATTAGTGAGATGAACAACTTATGATTAAGATATGCCCTCGGAATTTATATTAAAAGCATCTAACAATGAACTTTGGAATGCTTACCTATGGTTTGCTGGAGAGGGTTCTAGCATGTATAAATGAAAAATAGAAACAATGGTGTAAGATTAAACATATTCATCTCTTACCGATGCACTTCTTTTGATATCATGTAAGCAATGACTTGATGCCAAAGATTGTCCTATTTAATATCTTTCTGGGGCTATAATAATCAGAATGATTAGGCTTATCAGTTCACAGATGTCAACTGTTAGAGGATGTTTACCAAAATAGTTGTTCTTTGAATTCTGAAGCTGTAGAACAAATCCTCAAGATGACAGAGTAATATTGGAAGAATGCAGCCTTCTGAGGTTTCTTTGGAAACTTTCAAATGTCTAAGACGAATTTCCCAGTATTTCTCACAGTACCTTGCTTTCCTTTTCTTTCCTATGAGTTTTCTTCCAGATGTTAGTATGACTGAGATGTTACCTTTAAAACAGTTAATTTGGGGGCTGGGGATATGGCCTAGTGGCAAGAGTGCTTGCCTTGTATACATGAGGCCCTGGGTTCAATTCCCCAGCACCACATATACAGAAAACGGCCAGAAGGGGCGCTGTGGCTCAAGTGGCAGAGTGCTAGCCTTGAGCAAAAAGAAGCCAGGGACAGTGCTCAGGCCCTGAGTCTAAGCCCCAGGACTGGCAAAAAAAAAAAAAAAAAAACCAACAAACAGTTAATTTTGTGGAACCAAATCATGAGAATATTGACTCGATTCATTCAGTAATTACAAGCAGCTGTGAGGGACAAGGGATATCTATCACTGTAGCCAACTTCCGCCCAGGAGAGTCACTGAAATTGCATCTAGAACAAGAAAACCTGTTGTAATTGTTCCAAGAGAGAGAAAGAGGGGATTGTGAGAGAATGATAGAAGGGATAGGTTAGATGGGGGTAAATTGAATGCATATATCAGCAAAACGGATTCCTTTCTACAACCAATAAAAGCCAAAAGTGGGAGAAAGAGGGAGGGAGGGAGAAATAGAGAGAATATAATACTTGAAACTTTCCCAAAGAATGCTAAACAAGTAGAAAAAATAAAGCACTATAAGTTTAAGAAGGCAAGCTTAAACTGTGCAAAGTTATTTCTTTGATGCTAAGAATATAATTATATTTGTTTAAATAAAATATATGAAACCAGTAACATAGTAACTCTGCTTTTGTTCACTACACTTACCTCAGGCATGAAATCAACTCTTGGTAATATAAGTACTATAAGGCCTAGAGAAACACATATTGTGCTGTCAGAGAGGATTAAGATGGATGAGACCATACCCTTGCTCCTAAAGTCCACCTTTATCACTTATACTAGCCAGAGGGATGAAGTATAAAGTTATTACCCAGGACTATTCCAATTTTATAGCATTTGCTTGATACTTTTCCTCAGCCTATTGACATTGTTGGGCTCCAGCATTAAGATGAGTAACAACAGTCCTGAAACTCTATGAACACGTTATAAACGACTTTGTCTTCAGCTAGATGAAGGACCCAGGAACATTCAATTCTCTCCTGAACACGAGTTAAAACAAGAAAAAAAAGGACATTTGATGAGGGAAAGTGAAATGTAATACTACACAGGAGGTGAAAGGGTTTTCTGGGCAATGGATATATTTATTTACTCATTGTAAGTTTATGTACTTTGGGTGCTTTGTTTGCATTTATTGACTGATACTTCTTTTTCCCAACTATTTTTCTGTCACTTTCTGATAATAATAAAATAGTACCTCCTTCACCAAACAGAAACTAAGCTATAAGCCTAAAATAGTAGCACAATTTCCCTTTGGGGAATCATTTGTTGGATTAAGGGTGAATAAATACCCCTTCTTAATTTAGATTTCAATAAGCCACTTAACTTTCTAAGATTAGAGTTCCTCAAATAAAATAATGTATACTCTCTGTTTAGCCCTATAACATTTCAAGGACCCCATCTATGCTATCTTCTTAAGCCTGGAGAACCCAGTGTTTCTGATCTTCTGAAGACATTAGACCCCTTAGTGTCTGATAGATTTGCCTTCCGATGACATTCTTTTTGCAGAACGTGAATCATTTTGTATACCAGCATTGAGAAGCTTAGAAAGAAAGGGGCATGAATTTAATGCAGTGAGCCTTGGTAGTGGACAATATCGATCCCTCTCTTTGGCACTCATGGGGTAATTATTACATTCAAAATAGAATCAAGAGTAGTGCCATTAGATTATGATAGATCAATAAGCTTGTTTTTTGTTGTTGTTGTTGTTGGGACAGGGGGTGCGGAAGGGAGACCAGAAGACTCAATGCCCTAGGAAAACTGTATCATTTTTACCCAACAAATTAGAATTGCAGTATTTTTGTTTTAGAATTTCTGGCATTAGGTTTAGTGTAAACATGTGTAGACAGTGAAAGCACTAGGTGAGAATCTCAGAAAAGTTTTAGGCTTGGGGAGAAAAAGTTTTCCTGAATTTATTTGGTCACGGAGGACATCATCAACCCTGTCAATATCTGTGTGTTTTTTTGGATATTTATCATAATTATTTCTGTTGTGTTTCCATTTATAGAACCCACATATCTATCACTTTTATAGATTCCTAGTGATAATATTGGGGGAGAAAACTAATTTCTTCTCATAGTATCTTACTTTTTAATGCCACACTAATGAGGACACATGTGACACATTGGTATAATTTGTAGAAATATATAAAATCATTAGTTATGTGTGGATTGGAGAGTCCCAGTGTATTTATGTGTATGAATATATAAATGAAAACATTTTATAGCAGTGGCTTTTAGACTTAACACTCCTGAATTTTTATTGACATTACTTCTGAACATGATAGTTTAGCCTATCATAGCCAATCTTGAATCTCTTGCAGGAAATGTGGGAAGTATAAAAGCTACACATCTAAACTTGAAGGATACATTTAAGTAGTATATGAGATAACTCACAACTTCAAGGTATAATTTAGGAAAGAGTAAAAACTTAGAGTAAGTGGGACATTTGTCTCCTGAGCTTACTAAAAGAAGAAATTAGATTGAACAAAGTTAATTAAAAACCAAAAAAGAAAAAAAAGAGCAGAAATTAATAACAGTAAAAACAAACCTAGAGCAGAGCAACTGTGGTTAATGACCACTATTGTGTCTAATTGGAAATTGAAATTGGAGGATGGTGGTTTGAAGCCAGCATGGGTAGAGGTGTTCTCTACACATAGCTGAACACAGTAGCTTGTCATCCCAAGCTGGGTAGAAGTAGGGATTAAAAGGACTGTGTTTCCAGGAATGCCTGAACAGAAGCGTCTGTAATGCTTTATCTCTGGGAGGGAAGATGGTCATGGCTAATAATGCCTATAATCCCAGCAATGACATAAAGTCTAACAGGTAGAATCCTAGCTACTTGGAATTCATATATCACAAACATTATAGTTTGAGGCCAGCCCACGTAAAATAATCTGTAAATTCATTTTCAACCACCAGATGAACATGGTGGTTACCTGGGCAAGAGTGGGAAAATATTAAATAACTAAAGCAAAGTAACTGAAGAAAAAAGGGCTGTAATCATAGCTCAGATGTGAGAACACTTGCAACTGCAAGGCTCTGGATTTAAACATCAATATCATAAAAACAAGAAAAAACTACAATTAAGTTTATGATTGAACTTATTTTAGAGACAGTATACTAAACACATTTATAGAAAAGTCTATCCAAAGTTGACATTAAAACATATAGAAAATTTGAACACTTATTTACTAAAAACACCAAATTAAAAGTTTCTGCACAGCAAATTGTAGCCATCATTATTCTCTCATGATTTATACTTAAATATTGAAGAAATAAATTATATAAAGATTTTATTTCAAAACCTAAAATGAGACTCATCCTATGAAACTAAAAACGTTAAATGAAAACCAAGCTCACTTATCACATGAATGTGTTGGTCCAATAATAGATTAAAAATACTTTATTATCGTTGAAATACATTCAAAATATATAAAATTTAACTTTTGTAAAATCTAAATATTAGCAAACATAAATATAAAGAACTTCTCTTACATGACTATAACATAAAAACTTATAGAAAATACCATATATAACCTCACCAGTAGTGCTCTATTTGAAATTGTAAAGAAAACATTATCATTTTACTACATTTGTTTAACAAACATTTGAAGACCCTAACCAGTAAAACAAAATCATAAACAATAAATAAGATTACTGACGTTGAAAGAGGAACACAAATAAATTTCAATATTCAAATATAAACTGATGATAGCCATTAAGTTCCCAGCAAACCTTTCAGCTAACCTAGTGGGATATATTGAGAGGCCACAGCAAATTTGTAGCTTTGTTGAGGTGCAATGGAAAACTTAATCAGTTTCTTATATTGTAGCAAAAGGTAGTTAGAAAATTATTTGCAAAAGATATAACTAGAATGAAAAATCAAGTATCCATGAATAAATTTAGCATAACATATTTGAGACTGTTATTGGAACACTGTAAAACTTCATTGATAAAAATAAAAGAGGACCCTAAAATGATAGGAGATTTACTACATTTACATATTAGATCATTTAATTTTTTTAAAGACATCCATCTTCACCTAGCATCTACAGATTGAGTCAGTCTTAGTGATTGCAATGATTGTGTGTGTGTGTGTGTGTGTGCGCGCGCACGTGCTTATGTGCATGTAAGGGGGTCAGGGAGATCGCAAGAAAGTAAAAGGTTATAAGTCTTTTGGAAAGTAATATAAGAATATCTTCATATTCTCATGTAAAATTATTCTTATACAAATGAAAAAAACACACTCACTACTGGAGGAAAATAAATGAATGTCAGGTCATATAATTAAATCAGTGACATGCCAAGTCACAAAACATAGAAGTATAATAAGCAACACACATTTCTTTTCATTTTGAAAGTTGCCTAACATATATTTATTTTTGCTTTGTGATTATATTGATTAGTGTATTTTGACGTATGTTTATATACCTTTGGGGAAATATATGCACATTTGGATATAGATAGAGACATGCACATACATGTACAATGTAGAATAATAAAAGAAAATATATAGAGAGGTGGGAACTAATAGAGAGGTAGGAAGAACATGTAAAACCTGTTCTTAGAAATTTTAAATGTAGAGTGCATTATCTTATCATTTTATCATCAGTACTATATGATAATATCCACAAGTTATTCCTTGTGCCTAACTGACCCTCTTTACCCATTGATGAACATCTCTTCATTACATCCCAGCCTCAGCTAATAATATGTTAGTCAGCCTTCTGTTATTTTAACAGATACCTGATATAGCTTATTAATTTCTAATATGTTAGTCAGCTCCCTGATACTATAACATACCTGACATAAATGATTCGAAACGCACAAAGTGCAACTTTGGCTTTCAGCTACGGAGGTTTGACCATGGTCAGGGGTCTCGTTGATTTAGGCATCGCAGCATCAGGGAAGAATGGGACAAATAGGACAAACTCACTTCGTAACCATGAAGTCAAAGGAATAGAAAGGGGCCAGTGTCCCACTGTCTCCTTCATGTGTAGCCCTGTAAAGATTGAAAGACCTCCACTGCATTCCACCTCTTGAAGTTTCAGCAACTTTTCAATAGTCCCATAGGGGGAACCAAGTCCATAACATACTTGCCTATGGGAGACATTACAGACCTAAACAATTGTAGTACAGACGGAAATCATTCTCTTCACCACTTCTATGAGATCAACTTCTTCAGTAATCTATATATGAATGAGAACATGTGGTACTTGTGTACCATATGATTTAATTTACTTAACATTTTCCAGATGCATTTTGTTTCCAAAAGTGACAAGCATTTCCCTTTTAAATAGTGTATTTGAAGGGAATTATATAGCTTAGTAGACTCCATTGTGTAAATGGTAAATGTCTGTGGACATATATGTGTGTGTGTGTGTGTGTGGACATACCAGATCCAGTCATCCACTATTGGACACTAAAGCTGACCTTGGCCAGTTTGATGAATGTTGCAGTGCTCACAGGATCTCACTTATGTCTTCACCATACTGACTTCACGTCCGTGCACAGGATTCTAGAAGGGAGATGGCGATTCAACGTCTCTTTTCATTTTTTGAGTAACCATTACCATTCTCCATAAAAACTCTGGTAATTTACATTCCCACCAACATTGTACAAAAGTTCCCTTGTCCTACATCTTTACCAGAACTGGTTATCTCTTTTTCCCCTCTTTTCTAATAATAAGCATCTTAGCAGGTACAAAACGTGATCCCATTGTGCTATCACTGGGATTTCTCAGGTGATTGGAGATGAGGAGGCTTTTTCAGTTGTCTGTTGACCATTAATCAGCCTTCCTGACCAGGGACATTCAACACTGGTTTTCTTCTTGATTTTTGCAGCATCCCCCAGGTTTTGGGTCTTCTAAGAGTCATAATCTACAACTGCTCACTTAGGTAAAACATTACAGAGAAAATAAATAAGCATTTGGGATTTTGCAGTTCATTTTTGCTTTAGTTAGTGAAAATAGATGTCTACTGAAATGCATACAACTAAGAAAGAAACATTCAAGCTTTATGGGATCTAAATATTGCTCAATGTACTCTATTAATGATTCATAAAAGGAACAGTACGTATCTATTATCTATATCTATCATGTCTGTCTATCTATCTAGAATATAATAAAAGTTATTAAAATAGTTTTTAATAACAAGACACTATATTAATTTTCAATTAAGTTATCTGTCAGAATCTCACTTTCATAGAATGATTCTAGTGTGGCTATAAAAAGTTGAAAACAGCAGCACCTCATCTCCTATTAGACAGTACACTTACTTCTCAGAAAGGAAAAAGAAATGTGTCCAATACCTAGCTAATACATAATAATTGATGCACTCTAATTGAAAATAATTCTTGTGATTTACGCTGGGAGACAGTATAGTGTGTTGTCAACCACTTAGCATATGTCAAAAATGAAGTAGAAATATTAGATGAAGGTGAGAACTATTTTAAAACACTGGAATAGTTTATTTTTCTTATTTTATACTGAAGTGTATCTCATATTTTGGGATAATACAATTTAAGAACTGAGACTTTGACTGGAAAGTTCAGGTCAAAATATTTTCTAATAGTGTTATTATACCTCAGGTTTTCAGAAGCACAATAAAATGATTCTTGGTTAACAATTATTAATAATATTTAAATTTGTGTCACTACAGAATAATGACTTTCAAGTTCTCCTAAGCTACAAGGAAGTCTTAATTGTTGCTCTGTATTCTTATCTTAAAGTAGAAATGAAAATATGAAAACCATACTGACTGTAGCTTTCCATTTAAATACTTAAATATTGACAGAACTGAGAAAAATTTTAAATCCATGATCTGATGATAATTTCTGTATCATGGTCCCACAATTTCAATAAGACATGGACTTCTTAAATGTTACTAAGTAAAACATGCTATGCCAATGAAAGTATACCATCTACTCTTTCAGATCAGAATTATATTACTAGTGTTTACCAACATATCATCCATTCTGGAAACTATGGTGCCTGTAGGAGACAAGAATATCAACCACTTCTGCTGATATCCATCTGAATTAGTATTTAAAATAGAAGTCAGATAATTGCAGCATCCCTGCTATTCTATCTGATCCTCACAGACATTTTCTGATTTAAACTTTCTACTCATCGCTAATTACTTCCTCCGTATACTTGGTGAAAGGACCAGCCTAACAAGCAAATTCTTTTGTAGGTGTCTAAAACTAAGCTTAGCCTTTGTCTTTTCTTTCTCTCAGTCCAAATGGAGTCATGTCTGACTTTCAAATGCAAATCACATTTCTTCCTTTCAAATGGTCTTTAAGTAGTAGAACTGCCATTGCACAAAGTAGTTTGTGAATACAATGCATTGTGATCAGTGTTAGCCCTTTCAACATTCTCAGTCACCCCTATCCAACTCACCGGGCCGCCATTCTTCTTAATTTTAGTATACATATTGAATTCTTGACTGCAGTCTCTACCTTGTCCCCTCTTCATTCCTTTACCCTGGCCTCCTTGATCTCACATTGCCCCTTTCGAATACCACTCCTTGGTGTTTATTTTGTGGAACTTTGAACTTGCCTTTTTAAGGAATGACACTGTTTGAGTTCTCCCTTGAATCTACCATATTTTAGTTAATAAAATTTTATAAACTATCACCCAACATATTCACCTAAAGTTTATAAGCTAATT
The DNA here is from genome assembly GCF_023159225.1 of Perognathus longimembris pacificus. Lineage (NCBI taxonomy): Eukaryota > Metazoa > Chordata > Mammalia > Rodentia > Heteromyidae > Perognathus > Perognathus longimembris. The sequence goes on along the minus strand of NC_063176.1, from coordinate 10,154,436 downwards.
CTAGTTTCCTCATACAAGGAAAACATGGAACTTGGTCTCTCTGGGATTTACTTCACTTAATGTAGTTTCCCCAAGACTTCCCATTTCTTCACAAACGGTACAACATTGATCTTTCTAATAAGTAAGTAAAATTCCATTGTGTGTGAATGTGTCTGTGTGGGCTTGAGTGTATTCATATTTTCCTGAACCATTCATCCACTGAGAGGCATTTGGGCTGATTTCATACTTGGCTACTATGGTGTAGTGGAATAATGTACATGGTTGTACTGGTGGTGCTATTGTTGTTTGTCAGTGATGGGGTTTGAAATTGAGGCATGAACACAGTCCCTAAACCTTTCTGCTCAAGTCTAGTGCTCTGCCAGTTTAAAACACAGCTATACTTCCCAATATCTGGTGATTCATTGGAGATAAGAGTCTCATGGACTTTCCTGCTCAGCCTGGCTGCAATCCTCATAACTCATCCTCATTAGGAGCTAGAATTACAGGCGTGACCTATCAGGACCCAGCATGCTAGTGTTTCTCTTTTGTAACAAATAAACAATATTTCTTTATTGTAAAAGTGATGTACAGAGGGCTTACAGTTTCATACATAAGGCAGTGAGTACATTTCTTATCCAATGTGTTATGTCCTCCCTCATTCCCCACCCCCATGCCTCCCTTTTCCCCATTTTCCTCCCCTCCCATGAGTTGTGCAGTTGGTTTACACCATATAGTTTTGTAAGTATTGCTGTTGCATTGGTTTGTCTTTTTATCCTTTGTCTCTCAATTTTGGTATGTCATGTCTGTTCCCTAATTCCAATACATGTATGTATATACAATATCCAGGGTCCCAAAATCAGTGCATGTTAGTATTTCTTATAGAAAAATAAATAGCATTGTATGACTTATCCACTACAGTTCTTTCCACTCTCCTACCTTTCTTAAGATGTGAAATTCAGAGTGAAATTCTTCTAACTATTTAGTTTTTAATATAAATCTATGTGCAGGCATTTCATTTTTCCCAGAAACTTTACTCCCAACTCTTCTCATCTATCTTAATTCACACTTTCCCTTCAGTTCTTCAATCACTGGCAAGCATTTTTTTTTTTAACCCTTTGGCTGGGGTTAAGCACTTTCATGCATATTCCCACAGTGCTCTGTCATTCTGCTCCATTGTATTTACTGGGCAGCCCCATCATTTTAGTGGCCTCATCTTTTTCACTTACAGATCTTGCTGTTGATCCAGGTGCTGATAATATTTACTATCAGATTAATGAGGTCAAAACTTTCATGAGTCCATAATGGAAAACTGTCTGCACCATAAAGAGAAATGTAAAGCCCCTTATTCTTCTACTAAAATACCTTTGTAAAACACAATCCTAATTTAAATCTCTTTCACCTTCAATAAAGAAACTTTGATTCAATTTTCCCTCAAAATTTTATAGACATTTAATAATAAAAAGGTAGGCTTTCCTGGGTTGCAAACTTTCTAAACATGTCTAACACCAACATTCCAAAATTCTATATACTTCCCTTAGCATTAATTGGCAACATTCTCACTGATGGAAATGCTATTACCTATCCTAACCCTGGATGTCACATTTGGAGTGCTTATCTTTAATTGATTATAACCAGAATCTTCTCTGTATCGTTTCCCTTAGGAAGTGATTTATTTGATAGCTCAGTAGCAAACAATTTCTTTCCAAATTTTCCTATCCAGCCTATTCCCATTTTGTTACCATAAGGCTCTGAAACACTAAGCTAAAAACATGAGGCCAGGCAAGATGTCTCACAATTGTAATCTCAGCTACTCAAGAGTCTGAGATCTGGATTGTTGTTCACCAGCTCAGACAGAAAAGGCTATGAGACTCGTATCTCCAACAAACTACTAAGAAATAGCCAGAAGTAGTGTGGTCGTTCATGTGGTAGAGTTGCTAGCCATAAGCAAAATAAAAAGAATTTCTGGGACAACACTCAGCCCCTGAGTTAAAGTCCCAGGACCAGAAAAAAAATATGAGGTACTAAATTAATTGTAACTTTTAGAAACAGTGACATCACTCAATATTTTGATAAAAACTTTGAGAATATGTCTCTGCTTTTTTGATTAACATAATCTGATTTTTGATTGATGAAGTAAGGAAGTTAATAAGGGTCTATCCCTGAAGTGTCATATGAAAACACATGTAAACATTTAAGACATGTCACTTGAAGTTTTCAACACATTCTCAGAGATTGTTTTATGTTGTTTACCATTGTTAGTCCTATTGCATTCAGTGAACCTACAATTTTCTTTAGGGCTCAAGGACAATTGTATATACAGTCAAATAATCAAAGCATACCAGTTCATTTGGTTTTGGTCAAAAAAAGACCAAACATTCAGTAATGAAGGAAGTCAAATATGTAATGCATTAGCTCTCTCAGTAAGTTTAGTAAATAGTTGGAAATCAGATACCACTAATCTCATAACAGGAATCAACAAATTACTTAGGTTTGTAGTTCTCCTATTTCAATCATATCAGCTGAATCCGCTGTTGCCTTCCGTCTGGTCCTTTCTTTATTCAGAAAGTCAACTACATAGTGTATATTCTTAGTTCAAATGCAATAATGTTTTCTTAAGTGTTTTGGGCTGTTCCTAAAACTCAACAATACATCAGCATTGTATATTATTCACCTAAGTTTTACCTAAATTAAAATTTTAATATTGTTTTATGTTATTAAGGATCACACAACTGGCCCACTTTTGATAGTTAATGACCTTCCAAAAGCGGTGTGAAACTGTTATTCTTATGTTATAAGGGAAAGTTTCAAAGGCTATCTCCTCTAAAAATTGACCCAGTTAATTTGCCACATTTTATCCTGCAATGTTACACTCATATTCCATACTAAGTTACTAACACCTTAAACCAGATATTATAAATCTAAAGCATTCAAAGTTATTTAGATTCTAAAAATAACCAAATTTTCTAAAGCTGATTAAATATTTGAATCAGACCAGGCGCCAGAGTCCCACACCTCTAATATTACTTACTCCTGATGCAAGATCAGAAGGATAAAGTTTAGAGGAAATAACAGGCAAGAACTGGAGCCATAGCTGAATTCATATTGAACGTAATCATGCATGTCTATCATCTTAGTTATGTGGCAAGTGTAAAAGGGCAGGGTGGAGTTCTACACACACATACACACATATATGTGTGGGTATTGTTGATTTGTTTAGTAACTTTTACAATAATAAAATGAAACTCTAACTTATCATAGTCTAAACCTTTAGTATAAACATAACTAAAACACGGATATCCGTATCATTATGACATCTGCCAACTTTTTAGTGATTATCTCTTGGCTGGGGGTGAAAATTAAAGGCTGAGGGTAAAAAATGCATGGATTCTAATTGTTATATTTGTTTACTAAAAAGATAAAAAAGTGTAATGTTTTTCAGGTTTGTTGTGGATATATAGGTTTCTGAAATATTTTATTATTTAAAAATACTTTCTTCAGGTAATTCAGATCAATACCCAGGTTTGCAGAATATTTGAATAACTCTGTATTTGAATACTTGAACAGGATCTGTAATTTATCATTTGATCTGAAACATTATTGAGAATTAAAGTGTGCTATTAATAAAAATTTCTAGCATAAGATACAAACCAAAACATACAGTCAGTCTTAAATTAAACTATTCTAAGTTCTACTTAATGCATTAACTTCTTAATAAGAAAATTTATCTCTTATCATTTCCCATAAGTTTCTTCATCAGAAGTTATCAAAGCTAAAAGTTATTGATCTAATCTTCCAATATATTATACATTATTTCCTCCAAAGCACTTTAGCGTAGTATATAATTTTTAAAGAGTCATATGAGAATTTAAATATAGGGAGTTTTTAAATTAAAACATCACTCCCTAAGCTGCAATAAATTGTCAGCCAACCATTTTTTATCAAATGTTCAATATATCAAAGTAGTGCATTGGGTGATCTGATATTGAAAACAAAACAAAATGAGTGTTTGACCTCAAGAAATAGCTATTTTCATTTCTCAGATTTAATATAGAAAAACAGAATGATGGATTCCGTGAACGATTAAGAGTCAAAATAAACAATGATCGCTACTAATGACTCAGAACCCATGGATAGAAAGTCAAAGTGAATCATGTGGCCACCACCAGTCACCAAGCTCTGGAGTACAGTTTCTTGTTCGCCATCTTTATCCTTGCTTTCTCCATGGGTTCTGTCCTGACTCTTGTTTCTCTAGTTTATGAATTATCTCAGCCCATGGAAATGACCTCTACAACTTTTCACTGGATGTATAATATGCAATATCTTTTGTTTGGAAATATTTTTATAACTAATACGAAAAAAGCCCTTCCAAATGCATTTAATGATGAAATACAACCTATTGTCCTAAGAAGTTGAATAGTCTACATATAGTTATTCAAGGGCTCCCTCTCTTGTCCTTCGTGAAATGTTCACTACTGACCTCACCTCCAAGCCGTGTTCCATTCTTATAGAAAGCCATGAGTAATCTGTAGGCTGTTACCAGCATGGGAACCTCCAAAGAAACTGTTTCCCAGTTTTTTCAAAGAAAAATCCTGGAACTTTAAACAAACGTTTAATCTCTAAAACCTGGCCTGATTTTAGCCAAGTACATTTCCTTGAATCAGCTATAATTAAGGGTCTTGATACATACCTTTCTAATGAATTATGTTACTACAGTAGATAGGTAAACGAGTAATCTATGTGTTTCTCAAAAGCCATGGTCACAAGAAAAATATGCTGGATGGTAGAAAGTTGGAAAGGCAGAAAAAGAGAAAGATGGAATGATAAAGACAGAGAGCGAGGTATAAGGAGGGAAAGAGAGAAGGGGGTGAGAGAAAGGAAAAGAGAAGGAAGAAAGGGAGAGAGGAAGAGAGGAAGGAAGGAAGGAAGGAAGGAAGGAAGGAAGGAAGGAAGGAAGGAAGGAAGGAAGGAAGGAAGGAAGGAAGGAAGGAAGGAAGGAAGGAGAGAGAGAGAGAGGCAGGAAGGAAGGAAAGAGAAAGAGAACCAGAAATGGAGTTGTACCTCAAGGGGTAGAGACCTAGCTTTGACTTAAGATAACAATAACAACAACAACAACAACAGAAAAAAAAAACAAAAAAACAACAACTCAGTGAGCACCCAGGCCCTGAGATCAAGGCCTAGACCTGGCACCCCACACACACACCAAAAAAAAAGTAGAAAATTGAAAAGGAATATAATAGGAATACTTGTTTCAAACATTAATTTCATTTTAAGATTCTTGTTTCATTAAAGAATACATCACTTTCATAATATCCAAGTATCTGTAAAAATAAAATGCCTACTACACTAGAATTTAGTGTTGCTCCGCGTGTTCATCAAAATGAAAGATTTCAATATTGGCTGTAGTCCATACATTTTCCATATCCTGCTGAGTTCCAGTAGTTCACACCTGTAACCCCAGCTACTCAAAAGGCCAATATCAGCTGATTATGATTCAAAGCCAGCCTTGCAGGAAAATTCATGAAACTCTTATTTCCAACTAACTACCAAAAGGCTAGAAGTAGACCTGGTTCAAGTGATAGAGTCCTATCCTTACACCACAAAAGCTTAGGGAAATCCCCGGAGTGCAAGCCCCAGCATGAGTGTGCATGTTACTCCACCAACTAATATTTCATATCAATCCATATATGTTCAAAAATGTTTATGCTGAATAAGCATAAAGATCAACTGTAATAAAGTACCAGTTCATGGAAATTAAAAATTCATTGAAGGCTGTTTGTGATCACACATAGTACAAGAGTTTATCCCAGTTTTAATGGTTAAATACTTGAACACATTGAGATTAACACTGTATGATGAAACTATTTTTATTTAATTTAAAAACTGCATCAAAATCAGGTGGGTGGCTCATGCTACTCAAGCCGAGAAGATCTAAGGATCAAGGTTTGGAGTCAGCTCTGAGACTCTTATCTCTAATTAACTAATAAAATGCTGGAACTGGAGACATGGGTCAAATGGTACAGTTCTTATCTTGAAGGAAAGTGAAGACCTGAGTTCAACCCATCAGCACCGGCACATTTTTTAATGAAAGAAACCACTGCTGTAGTACAGAGTTCAACGTAGATGAGCCATCTTAATCACTGAGTAAGCATTAATGCTGTGATACATGTCATTGCTGAATAGCATGTATTTCTTTTGCTCTCTAATGATCATTTCTCTGCACAGCTTTCATTCACACATTACACTATACAAATTTAGTAGGAGTGATTTTTGGGAGACTCTGTAAGCTCAAATCTTGTCTAATTTATTTATTAACTGTGACAAAGGCTTTTATCAGAACTTCACTAACTTATTTTCTCTTGTAAACATGCTGAGCAATTACATTTTTTATTTGTTTTTACCTTGGAGTCATATGACTGCTATATCCAATTGACCTAAGGAAGTGATGATATGTCTCCAGTACTGATGATAACACCCTTGTCCCCATCTCCATTCCATCTCTGCTACCATCAGATCCTTATGTCCCGAAATCCTGCACAATGACCTTTAAAACTTGGTATTTCCAAAGCTGTAGTCATAATATTGAGGGAACAATGTGGAAGAGATGTGGACTTCTAAGCCACCACATAGAGAACAGCTTCACAAACTATTTTACAGTACAACATGAGCCAGAACCAGATGTGATAGAGCTTTCTCATGTCAAGTTCTTAGGTATCTGTTATTTCTCTGATTACAGAATTAACCACACAACCTTGGCCAAATTAATCTTGGTACTGACTACCAGTTTTGCAAAGAAATCTGGAGTAAAGTATCTATTTCATAGCCATGTGGGAGAGGCAAGTGAGTGAATTCATGTAAACTGCTAAAAACAACATTCAATGTTGAATAAGTACCATTTTTATTTGTTCCCCATTCTATGATTCCTTGGAGTTGATGTGTTTATCTTGGTTATCTTATATTTCTTACATTTCTTAGAAAGAAATTTGGAAAACACTAAATACTAAATAAATGTTTACCAGTAAATCTTACATTTCTACTAACTATAAAATCCCATTTATACTAATGATATAGTTCAATCATTGTTAAAGTTTCAGGTTAACAACATGCAGGTGTCACTTCCTCTAGTCTGCTTTTTCCTCCATTGTTTATTTTTGTTCCTAAAATTTTCCATATCCTCAAAGATTTAAATAAACAAGTTAACTATTTTATAAATGTCAACAAATAGGAGTGACAACTTAAAACTCTAAGACATTTAACATAAAATTAATTGAATATCTTAAATTAAAGCTCTAAATATATACCCTCATTATGGAACAGGTTTTCCAGAGTCATCTAGAGTTTTATTCTCAAATAATAACTTAAGTCTGATATAAAACTCAATTTTATTTTTCCATAAATTAATTGGTTTGGAAACAGATGAGCCTATGACAGTGAATCTTCCCCTACTCCATCATTACAGATCTCTGAGTTGCTTAGCAGTCCTGGAATGGAATAAGATGTGTCCAACTCTTCTCTAGGCATGAGTGCATGCTCTTGTCAATTGCAGCTGCAGTCTTTTGGGGATTATTCTCTTTTTCTTATTTATATGTTAGTATCTACATCAGTTGGTTGAGGACAAAATTACAAGTTGTTCTATTAGTATCGATAGCAAATGACTTGATCAAGGAAGAAACTGAATAATGAAAAATATATTTTAAGTTATTTGTCTGTGGATTACAAGTGGGAATGTCACCTCCCAGTTTTGATAATAAGTTCAATAGGTGAATGTTGTTTGTTTTATATGGACAGAAGTTCTTTATTGGATATATCATTGCAATAATTGTAATTTGAGTTTGTGGCATGGTTTTTCATTGTTTTATTTTAGCAATATATTTTACAAAAATCTCAAATTCTCTTTAAATTCAGCTTATCAGTTCTTTTTTCCACAAATTGTGTCTTTGTTGCTACAGCTAAAATCTCATTCCTATATAAAAGGTAATTTCCTTTAATAGCTTCAAAGAGATTTATAATTTTCTACTTTACCTTAGTTAACATTGTGAAGGCTCAGAAGTTGTCCAGATTCTACTTTTGCATATGGATGTCCAGCAATTCCATTGCTATATTTTAAAATGACTATCATTGCTCTGTTGCACTGCCTTTGTTATATGTCAAGTATCCATTGACTGTATAAGTCTGTATTTGAACTCTGTTCTAATCATTGATGTACTTATCTGTTTATTTTTATTTTGAAAATACTATACTGTCTTCATTGCTGCATATTTTTAGTAAACTTTTGTTTGTCTCTTCTCAACACACAGGAAAACTAACATTTAAATAAAAAATTAACTTCAACACAATGCAAGTAAGAGATATACTCAAAGTGAACATGGCATCCTACTGGAATAAAACATTTCCACATAGTATCTCATTTGACAAACATGCGAAAATCATGTGGAAGTGTAATGTTTTTCTACCATCCATACATATGGTGTACTGAGATCAAGATTTTTTGAGTATAAACAGGAAGAAGTGGTAAACAGTATAGAGTGGTATATTGTGAGGGTTTTCTACATCAGTTGAATAATGTTTTAAAAAATCTAGTAACTTAAAATGGTTTATGCGATTACAATTTAACGAATGACAAAAGCTAGGCTGGCGCAATTTAGTAGCATTTCTGCTTAGGTGCTAGTCCTGTGCAATTTTAACTTATCCATCCAGTTACACTGGAGTCCACAAAAACTCTGGAAGTTTCCAGGTTTATGGTAAAGGGAAGAACACTAAATTAAAATCATTTCTGTCAAGAAAGAAGAGATAAAGTATTTTAATGAGGGGCTGGGGATATAGCCTAGTGGCAAGAGTGCCTGCCTCGGATACACGAGGCCCCAGGTTCGATTCCCCAGCACCACATATACAGAAAACGGCCAGAAGCGGCGCTGTGGCTCAAGTGGCAGAGTGCTAGCCTTGAGCGGGAAGAAGCCAGGGACAGTGCTCAGGCCCTGAGTCCAAGGCCCAGGACTGGCCAAAAAAAAAAAAAAAAAAAAGTATTTTAATGAGGAATTATATCTTTCCATTCCTGAATTTTTTCATTGAGATAATAAAGCACTTCCAATGTGAAGAATTGGTGCTCGGTTTTCCCCTTCCCTTCTCGGGCTCCACAATTGCTCCCCCCACCTCCCCATTCTCCTTCCTCAAAGATAAAATCATAAATCTCCCATTCCTTATGATTATACATGGTTATAATAAAACAAGTAATGTTCAACAAAATTCTAGAGTGTACACAGTGCCATCCAAGCAACAGAATGACTTCCATGCACATTAAAATTGAGTTTTTAATCTCATTTCAGAAGTTATTTATTTATGTTAGTTCATTCTTTATGACAATGCTTATTTAATAAATGTTCTCTACAACCTGGAGTTGTCTACTGAATACCCATTTTGATTAATATGTATCTGTTTTATTTGAAAAGGCTTAAATGTCTGACAATTTATTACTATTTGTGACATATTATGACTATTTTATTCCAATTTTGGATGACTGAACAATCTCAGCAATGAAAGCTCAATTATATCCAAATTGAAAATTTATAAAAGCCATATATTTTAAGCTACCTTTGGCATCAAGAAAAAATATTTCATGAACATGGTGTACATAGTTTTCTAAAATCAGAAATTATTTTAAACCACAAACACCTTTACATAATAATATAGTATTAAAAGGGTTTTATTCAACAAAATACATTGTCTTTGTTAAATCATTTTCTACCAAAACCATGCATTCACTACTTTCATGTAATTTATTATATTTTTAATCATCTCAGGCTAAAATGAACAAGTAAATATTCTCATGCAAGAATAAATCATATGAAGAAAATAAATTGAGCTGATGATATACCGAATAGTGCTGTGGGATGCTAGCAAGCAACAATACAGAATTTAATATAAATTATGAGGTCAGAGAGATAACCTCATAATTAACAGTAGAGAAGATTTATGCTAAAACCTAAGTGTCTAAGGGAGGAGTTGTAAGTCTGGAGCCAGAACATTTCAGGATGAAGAAATGGCATGTTCAAGTCGAAATGAGCCTGGCCTGCTCTAAGAGTATAAAATAAAGCAATGTGTTTAGAGAACAGGGGTTCAGAAGGTGAGTGGTAGGAAAAACCATCAGGAACTGGGCCAAAGCCAAAGCCTGGATCTTATGCGCTATGGTCAAGAGATTAAATTTGATTACTAAGGCATTAAAAGGCAATTGGAGGTCTTAAAGCAAGGTATTATCATAATCCGATTTGCACTTTTTTAAAAAATATAGCAGCTTCATGAAGAATAGATGGAAAGGAAGATAAATTTCTGCTATAAATTCTAAAAAATATAAGTGGGATGACAGCCCTGTCTACTATTGGTATGTCAGAATACTTGATGTATTAGATAAGATCAGGACACAGATTTATTTCTCTCTAAATGATCCTGTCAGCTTTCTATCACTGTGACAAAATACTCAAGGAAAATCAAGCTACAAGAAGAAATGTTTATTTTGGTTCCTAGTTTCAGAAGTTTGAACCCAAGGTTGGCTGGCTCCATTGCTTTGGACCTGAATGAGGTAGAACATCACAGCAGCAGGGGTATGAGATGAGATGAGGTAGTGAAGACAACATATACTCTTGAAATCTATGCCCAGTGACAAATTTCTTCCAAGCCAAAGCTCCTAATAGCACATCTAGCTACGAACACATTAATGGGTTAGCCCATTGACCAAGTCAGTGCCACTGTGGTTCAGTCCCGTCGCAACAGCGCCACGTAAAGAGCACCAAGCCCTCAAAAGAGGAGCTCTTGAAGATATCTTATAGGCAAAACATAACAATCAGACTTTAAATTTTCTTCACTATGGATAGTCTTCTTTGGCCCACATTTGGTCAGATTTGATCAGATCTGTGAATTACTGAGAATTCTTATTCAACGTACAATCCACTATGAGCAAAATCAACTCCCCTATTATTCACACACCTAAACTTTAGTCAGAATCCAAGTAGCCCAAGGTCTTTCAAGCAAAGGTTTAGAAAGATATTGCCTGCCTTCAGGTAAGAGGATACAATTTCACTTTGCTAAATCTTTCCAGTCAGTCTATGGGTCTTGTATAAGGTTGAAGGAATCATGGTAGTTGGTAGGAAGGAAAGGAAGGGAAGAAAAGCTGAAGGATGGAAGAGACAACTTTCAACTCACTTTTATCATTCTCCTTTGGTGAATAGCTTGGTTGAAAGTTTCAAGGAGACATCTAGTGAGTGGTTTCTTAGTTCCTTCAGAGTTCTGTGTTTGGAAACTCCTGTCCTATAATTGCTTGATCTTGGCACAGGTTATTTCTATTTGGATTCTGAGTAATTGTAGTCTACTTCGAAGTCCATAGGAATGTGTTTTAATTCCAGCAATGAAAAGTTTCTGAAAATGCAGTTCCCTCTCAAGGTTATCATTTTCAACTCATGAGATATTGGAGATCTTCAACTGAGTCGGCTCTCATTTTATTTGTAGTCTACATTTTGAAATGATCCCCTTTGAACCCTCTTTCTGGAATCAAGATAAACACGATAGAAGAAAAAGAAATCAAAGCATTCTACATGAAATATTTTACATAATTATTCTTACCTGCTCTACAATCAGATTTGTTGTTGTAACCTTAGTATGGTTAATGGATCCAATAAATGGATTATTACCATATTCTTTTAATTCTGAGTATTTCCATTTTTCTCACATTTATTTTGGAGCCTCGTGTTTTTTTCATTGGTATAATACTAAATTAGACACTATAACTTTATTATGTGCCTAATATTTCTAAGAATTTCACTTCGCAGCTGGAAATGTGGCTTAGAGGTAGAGTGCTTGCCTAGCGTGCATGAAGCCCTGGTTTTGATTCCTCAGTGTCACACAAACAGAAAAAGCCAGAAGTGAGGCTATGGCTCAGTGGTACAGTGCTAGTCTTGAACAAAAGAAGCTCAGGGACAGTCCCCAGACCCTAAGCTCCAAGCCCTAGGAATGGCAAAAAAAAAAAATTCACTTCTCAAAATCACTCTTCATAATATTTTATTTGGCTACTAGGCATGCACTGTTTTGTCTCTAGTAGTTTATCAAAAACTAATTTATATTTTGGCAAAGGGTAGTTATATAAATTACAGATGATCTCTTCATGCTAATGAAGATAACTTACAGCAAAATAACTGAAGACTGATAAGAGCATGCGTGATAAAAGGCAGTGACACACAAAGAGAAATGGGTGGATGGAAATCTATGGTCTATAGGATGGCCAGAGATGGGAGAGGCAAAAAAGTTAAACATTAAAAGGTAAGGAGATATAAGTCCTGGAAAAATGGACAAATAACATCTCAGGCCCAGTGGAATAGGAAGAAAGGAAAAGGAAGACAGAAGAGTCTTGAAGAAATTAAGGCAAAAGAAGTCACATCACAGGCTGTAAGGAAGCAGCACATCCACAAAAGTAAAATCTACAACTTCTTGCCAGAATTTGACCGTGGGAAGGCCTGCAACATTCTTTCTGGAAATCTAGATTGGCAGTGTGTCTCCTGTGATGTTCCCATTAATACATTTAAAGTACCTTAATTTCAATAGGAGAGCTGATTCATGTCTAGTTTGATTTGTCAATGATCATTCCAGCTACATCTTAAAAAAAAACAGATCTACTTTCAGGAATGTGCTATTATTTTTTGCTGAACAAAGAAACTAAGAAAAAAAAAAAGCTATCACCTCAGGGTGTAAAACTGTTTCTTTAATGTAGAATGCTGAAGAAAGAAAGAAACACAGCCTACTGTGCTCAAGATTGAATGTCAGTGTCAAAATTCTGCCAAAACTAAAAATAAAAAGAAACCAACAACAACAACAAGCAAACAAATGGAGGAAAGAAAGATAGGAAGGAAGAAAAAGAGAACAAACAATATAAAAGAAAGGAGGAAAAGTTGTGATTAACAGAAGCAAAGATTCCTCTACAATTTTGTATGGAAAAATGAGATGGCTTACCTTCAAAAACTAAAAAAAACAACAACAACAGGCTTCCAAAAACTTTACAGTTAATCAAATAAATAGCCATATATGTGTGTATGTATATATACATACATATATACATGAAAAATAGAAGATGTCTCAACCCTCAAACTGAGATCTCAGTGTATATTAGGTTTCACTATAAAATTGAATCTGAGTTTAAGTTTGCAAATATTTTGGACCTGAGCCTAGAACTAGTTCCACATAAGCCCCAAGGTGAAGCTTCACACATCTCTTTAAATTCCTCTCCAACCAGAGCTATTGCTCTTCTGGGTCAGATTATTGGATGAGATGAAGGCATCCTGAGCCTCAATATGTCCCCTATTTTATTCAGGCAAAATTATTGGCTTCGTAATCTCAGTTCCCTTGATATTTTGCAAGGATCTGTTATTTTGCTTTTTCCATTGTAATCTAGTTAGTTGACCTTCTATCTGTCCCTCTCTCCACCCTTCCTTTCTGTTTCACTTCCTGCCAGTAGCTTATATGCTAGAAAGATACTTAGTTCCCAAACATAGTTCTTACATTTGAAACTCAGAGTGAACTCTACTTTGTGTGTCTACATAGAAGGCAATGGATGCCCAGGTGTTTGGTAACAATAACAATAAAGGATATATATATATAATTAACATATATATTATACATATATATTATTCTTTACATAGAATTAAGACTTAAATTAGTACATTTTGAGTAAAGAACATTGTCTTTCTTTATGGAAGTGAGATTGACCTAATCAGTTGAAAATAGAATGTAATAAGATCTCTGGGGAGCTCCATGGACAAGGGAATTCTGCTTCTAGGATACCAGTAGACTGGAATTACATGAACTTCTCCCATATGCTGCCATTCTAACACAGAGACTTCAGACTTGTATTTACAGTAATACAAACTAATTCCTTCAAATTTCTACCTTTCCAGTTACATACATATACCTTTATTTCTTGGGGCCTGGATGCCGTTGCTGAGTTGTTTTTTTGTTTTGTTGTTTTTGTTTTTTGCTCAAGACTAGTGCTCTCCCACTTGAGTCACAGTTCCATTTCCAGCTTTTTTGTGGATAATTGAAGATATACCTCTCATGGACATGCCTTCTTTATCTGGCTTCAAATATGGAACCTCAGATTACTGCCTCTTGAGTAGCTATGTTCACAGCCTTCAGCGACAGGTTCATATATACTTATTTCTTCTATCTTCCAATTTGTTTTCACTATTTATAGGAGTTTGACTAATACATTCAGTAACTTTTTGAACAAATGAATAAGTAGTAAATAATGAGTAATATACAAATCAATCATCAATCATGAACCTAGTAATATATACAAAGTATGACTTGAGGAACAGTGGAGAGAAATATTTTGTATTGTGGTGGTGGCAAAAACCTGAAGTGCTTACACAGAGGAGGCTGTTAGGAAGGTGATGAACTTGAGAAAAAGTCTACTTTACAGTGAGTTTGAGGCCAGCCTGGGCTATAAACCCATGCCCTGCCTCACCTCTCGCCCATGGCGGGGGGAGGGATATTTCATGTAAACAATAATTGAAATGTCAGATTTTTCCAAATCTCAGAAAAATGAAATAAAACTAATCTCTTCCCAACATAAAAATTAAACCACAGTGATATCTTTCCTGTTATTTTCCCTCAGTGTTTCTTTAAAATGCAACTAAAATTCTTTATTTGTGCAGGCGAATTACACCATATTGAGTACCAAATATTTCAGGTAGCATACTAGTACTTAATATGATTTCATGTGAAGCTAGAGCAATGTGATTTTCCCCACAAATCCATATATACTGTAGTTATCTTTGTATTAACAAATAGAAGTTCTTCTTGTTTAAATGTCATTGAATAATAAAAAAGCCAAAGAACTGCAAAAAACATATTTTTTTCAAATTTTATTCATATGTAGTTCAAAAGTAGAATTATTATAATTTAAACATTAAGAGAACTTGTTGAAAAGATTATGCTATTCAAATACTTTATTGGCAGAACTGGAATTTGATCACAAGAGTTCTCCTACTTGGATCACATGTTTCAGGGCATAGGATTTTTCTTGGGAAAGTGTTTCATGTATTTTCCCAGGCAGACCTCTCAGATCATCAGATCATGATCCCCACCTCCCCCGCCCCGCCCCCCCCCCACTGCCACCCCAGCCTCCACTTCCCTCTTAGCTGGGATTATAGATATTTGCCACCATTCCTGGCCCTAGCCATGAATTGTTTTTAATACACAAAATCTTTCATGTCGAAAGGGTTTGTCATTGTTTTGACTCTTGGCACCATCGATCCGTGTGCAATGTCCCACAGTAGCTAGAACAACACGTACAGAACACCAAGGCTCTTTGATGTGCCCGGGATAGATTGAACCCTGATCCTTCCAGCCACTGCCACCCGAGTATCCAGGGTTTCAGGTGTGAGCCACTAACGCTCAGCTCCAGGTCTTGCAGTAGAGCGGTGAGCAGTGCAAACCTTAGACTTGGGTCACTGGATAGTCCTATTTTCTGTTGAAGGAAAGGCTGTACTTGCTTTAAAAATGGTTGAAATATGAAGGTATAGGACAGACAGATAACATATTGATAGAATATGTATATTTAATCGTAACAAATGACAAGATTCATGTAAGATACACTAATTGGGCAAAAACATAGCTGAAATGGTAATGTATTCAAATGCTCAGTTATTACTTGTCTACATTGAACATAAAATCCAGCCCATCATATTGCTCACTAATTATTACTATAGCTATTGAAATTGAAACTAATGTAAAGATGAGTTCATTCTAACATGTACTGAAGAAAAATCCTATGTGGTTACACATAGGATTACATATTGATAATGCATTTTTACCATCAGAGGAAATGGTCAATTTATCATAGAATTGTTCTTATGAACATAATTGTGCTTATGAAAATGATGTATTTTGTTCAGTTTGAGAGAGTTTTGTCCGAGGTCGCAGCCCCACGTACATCCCCACCCCCGTGTCTCTGGGGACATGTTGACACAGAACATCTTAGAAATAGGATCCGGCTGGGGGTCGGGGTGGGGGGGTGGGTCTTCACCTCATAATGCACAGAAAATAGAGCATAGGAACAGGGCAAGAAATGTCTTGGAAGGATACATCCCCATGCACATACTTCCGCCCACAGACCCCACACTCCACAGTTCCACCATCTCCAAAGGTGTATTCCAAAATTGAGTCTCTCAATACATTACCTTGCCAGAACCTTCTGTAGCCAGTCATCTCTGAAAACCCCACAGAGGTACAGCCATAAGAAAAACATTAGCAGTGTTGCCTTTTTGCCATCTCTCAACTAAATCAAGTAAGCATTGAGATTCATCACCAAATAGCTTGAAACGTATCACATGCACATGTGATTACCACATCTCTAAATTAAATGACTGAAATCTGTTGTGTCAATTTTGGAGTTAGCTAGTCCTTTCGTATCAATTTGATGTATTATCTGTACAAGAAATATTAATCGTATAGCTATCATATTTATCTAAACTAATTCACTTGATATATAATATTCTATTAGAACCGAATCATGTAACAAAGTAGAAAAATCATAATAATCAAGCTACAGTTCACCTGAGCTTTTCCCTAAGTTACTTACAATTGTTTATTACTTATCACCCAGAATTTCTAAAATAATGATTTTATTGGCCAATATCTTACATTCTTTATGTGCCACCAGAAGCTGGGATACATTCATAAAGAACAGTTTTAGGCAGTTCTATTTTCATACATTCATGTATGGCATACTTACAGAAATCTAAATTGTATGGCCTGCACTACAGCTGGTCAATTGTCATGCATGCAGTTCATCTTTAACCAAAACATCAATATACAAAACATGATGGCAGATACTTTATCCAATAAATGCAAATCTCTTATTTAGAAAAAATTTTAAGTACTAATATTATTGTATTTATTATAAACATTAAAAACTTGTAAAACATCAAATTGACGTACTCTGTTTTAAAATTTTAACCAATTTTGATTCTGGAGCTAATTCCAACTGAAAGTTATAATGTTAGATTCTAAATTAGGCTTTAATATTCCACATGTGAAAATACCATTTTGTATATGATTTTCTAACAAGGTGCAAACATGCATGTGATGTTTCCTGTGCTTGTATAAGTCTGAGCTGAAAATAAAGTAAGACATTCTATCTATTTAAAGCTCTTTTAGAGCTCATAGCAAAATGAAGTGAAAATAGTTACCATCTTCCCATCATTCAGTATAAGGAAAATAACACCAATTACCAGCCTTTTACTTCTCTATCTACATTGCATAGCAGGAAACACTTACTCTTTAGAATCATCTGCTTTTAGAGAGGCTTATCTGCTCATCACTATCACTGATAATTTTGACCCCTGTGTTCCTCCAAGATTTCTTATTATGTACTTTCCTACACTTAGTCTTTCCTTTTGTAGAAGGTCAATTAGGGTGGTTCCCATTATTTCACTTGCTCCTTGTATTCATCAACAAATATCAGCCAAATTTCATAGGAAAAAAATATGAAATGAGTCTCATCATATTAATCTTTTCCTGTCCAATGAAGAAAAAAAAACTGTGAAAGGTAAGAAAGTGACATTATTGTATTATTTTGAGGTGAAAAAAAATATGATTCTCTAAATGTGATGTTCCAAAGCAATAAAGATGAACAATGACCTATAACTGCATATAAATGAAGAACATTAGAAAATAATTCACATAAAAGAATTAGAATTAGGAAATTGAGAGGGAATACCAAAATTGAGAGACAAAGGGTAAATTAAGAGAAACAACAACAAAAGCAATACTTGCAAAACTGTATGGTGTAAGCGAACTGAACACCTCAGGGGGGGGAAAGGGGGAGGGGGGGTATGAGGGACAAGGTAACAAACAGTACAAGAAATGTATCCAATGCCTAACGTATGAAACTGTAACCTCTCTGTACATCAGTTTTATAATGAAAAATTTTTTAAAAAGAACATAAATCCCAAAAATATATACAGAGGAAGTCACACTTTGAGCACCCGAGCAGTGCCAAATATTGTCTTATATCTAGGAACCGATCTGGGTGGTAGCTGGCACCTGAGAGGTAAAGCTGAGAAAGGAGTCCAGGTGAGATTAGCCCACTGGAGTCAGGTGAAGTGTTTTGTTGGTGGTGGTGATGGTTGGTTTTGTGACCGTCCCTAAATTCTTTCATCGCTCTGAACTTGAGTTTCCTCGCTGATTGACGTATGCTTTGTGGGATGCCCATCTGGACTCTAAAGACAGACATGCAGATTTAAGAAATGGATGTCCCTTCCCCCCCACACCCCAAGAGTTGAGGGGTTGGGGTAGGATAGCACAATGGTACCATGATATGAAGAAATGGAATTCTGGTCCCCTGGTTGTAAGCTTCACACTATACCATAGGCTCTTCCCTCTAGGAAATGTCTATTATTATTATTATTATTACTCTTATTAAGTGGTTGTACAAAGGAGCTGTCATTGCATAAATCAACTTATAAGTACAATATAGCTTGATCCATGTCACCCCTTTCAACATTTTCCCCCATCCCTTCCCTACCTGCCCCTTCCCTCCCTTTTCTTAATTTCGTAGGATATACATTGGATTCTTATCTACATTCTCCTCCTCTTCTCCATTTGTCCATTTGACCCCCACCCCAGCCCTTCGAGTTCCTACTTCCTTACTTTGATGAGCTTTTATTTTGGCTTTCTAAGGAATTACACTCTTTGAGGTGGCCAAAAAAAAAAAAAAAGAAATATTATGTTGCATATAATGAAATATTACAAATCTAAGTAGCATAAGGGAAGTCCCTTGCAATAAGATGTTTAAAGGGAATAGGAAAACACGTTACAATGACCAAAAAAATATGATGTACATAGAAAAATAGATAAATGATGCTAAATGCTTAATATTTTGGTCAACCTCATGGAAATAAAATGGACACAACTATTAACTATTAACTATTAATATCATAGTAGAAAAGGCTATATTTTACATTTAAAGTTGGGGGTGTAAATTACTGAAAATTAGACACAAAACTGAAAATACATAAGAAAAAAGTTATAAACAAAAAAAAGCCAAAGGCATCAATTTTACAATTAGACCCTAAAATTTGTGTTTACAAAGATCTTAAAAGCAATCTATTTATCCACTAGTAATTTAAAGAAATAATGTTGCCTATAAAACCTTTTTCAGTAGGAGTGGAGTTTGATCTTGGGCCTTCAGTGCTCAAGACTGAGATCTCAACATTCTAACACATGTTTATATGTTAGCTATTTAAAGTTGTAATACTTTATATTTTTCATCCTTCCATAAGATTTTTAAACATACTAACCTGCCATGTAATTGACTTACTGACATATACCACTCACAAGAATCTGAAATCAAACTCAATAATATAACTTGTACTAGTAATGTTGAAGCAACAAATAATTCTCACATTGACCAACAAGGAGAGCTTCAGGGTAATGCATGTAAACTATATAAATTACAGAGGAGATCTACTAAGGCATGACACATCAAATTCTATTTTTACATGGCTTATGAGTTGTTGTTTTTCTCCCAAAAGGAACTACCTATAAATACAAAATTTTGTGTTTTTGACCATGAAAAGTATTTGAGACAAACTTGTACAACTTGCTAAATGTATCCTATATCTATGCCTTTTCTCCTAGGCCAGTTTTAGTAATTTGTTTGCTAAAACTTCTGTCGTTAAAATATAAAAAATTAGGCGGATCACATTCCATGTTTTCCATACTATTGTCCCTCAAGGGAGAGAAAGTAGATTGCAGACTCACTGCATACAAATTTTACAAACATTTAGGTAAACTTTAAAGAACATTCCTTTGCAAAAAGGCAGCTATTCTCAATAGCAGGTATACACAAAGAACTAATCAGAGAATTAGAGAATGGAAATCTAGATTTATGGGTTATACTTATTTTGATCACCAGTACATGTGTTTGATTGTTACATTATTACTTGATAATTATATTATCCAATACATGTAACAATTATGTTGTATACATGTACAAATTACATGTTTCAAATTTCATACAACTAATTATCAGTACACATATTTGATACTTAATAAATCTACAAGAGTTTTTGCCATTTAAAGGTCATAACTAAGATCAAAGAACTAAAGTTATGAGAATCGCAATAAATCATAATCATCTTGGGACAAAGAGTAAAATTTCAGAAATTTCACAAGTTTTTGATTTGTTAATGGTATTTTTCTTGCTGGTAGCATTCCTGTATTACACAGAACCAATGCACTGTTAAAAAAATATACAAATATTTGTATATAAATAAATAAAGTGTGATGAATATTCTCAGACAAATATTAATTTTAATTCAAGCAATGTACTAAATGTGGTTAAATGCTAATATAGTCAAATACTATTCTAACCAAAGTTGCAGACTTCAATGTAAGATTAAGACAGGGATGCTAACAATACTTGGTATTTATGTTTCCAATTATTTGTGAATAGCACAATACATTAAAAGAACCATAGCTCTTACATGGTATATGACAGTTGCATATTTGCTTCTTACATAATATCTTTCACATAGACATTTGGACTTCTCAAGAAAATGAGGTAACAAAGCATTTTCTATTACATTTGGGTGACCATTTTTTTGTTCTACTAACATTTTGTCTTTTTTATGTATCTCTAACATGACAATAAGAAAATGCTTGGTATTAGAGTTATTCTCAAAGTATATGTTTTTGTTTTTTGTTTTTTTTTTTGGTTGTTGTTTTGTTTTGTTTTGTTCTTTTGCCAGTCCTGAAGCTTGAACTCAGGGCCTGAGCACTGTCCCTGGCTACTTTTTGCTCAAAGCTAGCACTCTACCCCTTGAGCCACAGTGCCACTTCTGGCTTTTTCTATGTATGTGGTGCTAAGGAATCAAACCTAGGGCTTCATGTATACAAGGTGAGCACTTTACCACTAGGCCATATTCCCAGCCCCCAAAGTATGTTAAAAGTCACTAAAAAGAAATAAATATTAGATGAATTTTCAAAGCCCAAATATCAAAACTCAGCCAAAAATGAGTGTGGGGTGTGGGGTACGTGTATGTGTGTGTGTGTGTGTGTGTGTGTGTGTGTGTGTGTGTGTTCCTGTGGGCTTGAACTCAGAGCCTCAGTTCTGTCCCTCAGCTTTTTTTTTCCTTTTGCTCAAGGTTACAGCTCTGCCACTTGAGCCACAGTTCAATTTCCAGCTTGTCAGTGGTTCACTGAAGGTAAGAGTCTCAGGCACTATTCTGTTGGAGCTGGCTCCCAATCATCATCTTTCAGATCTCAGCCTCCTGAATAGCAACTCGGATCACAGGCCTGAGTCACTGACTCCCTACCTCAACCAGATTTTTTTTTTTTTAGTACAGTAAGGTACAAAGTTTGTTTAATAAAGAGAGAGTAAAGGCCAATGGGATCCAGAAACTGATTCTCCTTGGCGTGGTCAGAGACCACTTCTACTTACCCACCCAAAGGTGTTCCAATCAGATACCACGAGAATGAGGCTAATTCAAAGTAACTGTTTATTACATATTTTTATGTTGTATTTTATTCTGCTTGTTTTCATTCTTTTTTTTCTCAAATTTTTATTATCAAACTGATGTACAGAGAGGTTACAGTATCATACGTTGGGCATTGGATACATTTCTTGTACTGTTTGTTGCCTTGTCCCTCATGCCCCCCTCCCTCCCCCCCTTTCCCTCCCCCCCCCAGGTGTTCAGTTCACTTACACCAAACAGTTTTGCAAGTATTGCTTTTGTAGTTATTTCTCTTTTTTTTACCCTGTGTCTCTCAAATTTGGTATTTATCACAACAATTTACCTACATGATTAGGTAAAATTTCACTTATCTCAATTCAATTTGGAAGAAAATGGACAATCTTGACCTGAATTAACCCCTGTGTATTCTAAGACATTTTCTCATATTTCTCATTGACTTCATGTCACTTGTCTTTTCACTAACTTCACACACTAAATTTCAATATAAGATAATAATTACTATTCCAATTAGTTTAAAATATGCAGACTTAACAAATGGAGCCGGATTGTCACAATCCACGCAATCAGTTAAGTAAAAACTGCTATCCTAATGAGTGATAATGTAACAAATTAAGATATAAAATTTGATTGGCACTTTGAAATTTAACTTAATTGGTAATTGCTTATCTAATTAGTAAAGGCTATAAAATTTGTAAACTATTTAATCTGGGAATAGAGACCAACACAACAATTCAATGAAAGAAAAGAATAACAAAAATTTTAAATTGACTTCCCTCATACCTAAGACCCAAATTTACTAACAATCTTCTTTTACAAGATGACTTAACCTAAGGTGATAATACTCCTTAAGTGAAAAATGATCTCTATGTTTATGCATGAAAATAGAACAAGGAAACCTGTAAAATTACTTTAACAAAGAGGGGAGGGTGTTGAGGAAGTGGTAGAAAAGATAAAGTTAATTGATACATTGTTTACTTGTATGGAAGTGCCACAATAAAACTTTCCCCTTGAGGGTGAGAATATGGCCTAATGGTAGAGTGCTTGCCCGGCATACGTGAAGCCCTGGGTTCAATTCCTCAGCACCACATACATAGAAAAAGCCAGAAGTGGTACTGTGGCTCAAGTGGCAGAGTGCTAGCCTTGAGCAGAAAGAAGCTATGAACAGTGCTCAGGCCCTGAGTTGAAGCCCCAGGACTGACAAAAGAAAAGAAAAGGAAAAAAAAAAATCCCCATCAGCCACAAAAGTATGCTAATAAAAAAACAAACGACATGCACATATCTGTGTTTGCCTGTAATACTTTGGAAGTTCATAATAAAGAAGTAGATGAAAGGGCATGCCAGAGAGTATCTATTCTCCAGGAGGATATAGTTGTTGGAAAAATGTGTCAAAAAATTACAGTCACAGGTCCTAAAAGTCCTGGAAACTCCATTCTCACAGAACATATGGCATTAGTTGTCTGAAGATATTACATTAAACAAAAGAGAACCACTTGTGTGTTCTCACCAGGAGATATGCTTTGTTGCTGTAATATCTAAAAAAAATATTCCTTTAAAAGCCTTTTGTTTGAAAACCAAGCTTGATTCTTTACTCTTTGATATAGCAAGTAATTATAATTTATCAAAGAGCAAATTATCTGAGCCTTGATGGTCACTAAGTCAAGAAGATGAGATTTCATTTAACAGCAAAACATTTAGTCATTCTGGCACTTACATTCTTTGATTGCATGAACACTGCATAAGGAGATGCAGTCCTTGCTAAGAGAAAAATCAAAATAAGTAAGAGAATGTTACTTAGCTGGTGGCCATGATTGGCTTTTTTGTTGAGTTGGCATCTGAGCCATAATCATAATGATATGACATAGTGATATGAAAGGCATATGAACTTCTCACTAGAAAAATTTCCAAGAGGGCTGGGAATATGGCCTAGTGGCAAGAGTGCTCGCCTCGTATACATGAAGCCCTTGGTTCGATACCCCAGCACCAAATATATAGAAAATGGCCAGAAGTGGCGCTGTGGCTCAAGTGGCAGAGTGCTAGCCTTGAGCAAAAATAAGCCAGGGACAGTGCTCAGGCCCTGAGTCCAAGGCCCAGGACTGGCAACAAAACAAAAACAAACGAAAATTTTCCAAGAGTCACTATAAAACTGAGTACTTCACTAGATGGAGTTTTCTCGATTTGTTTGGAAAAGACAGAAGGACATATGTGTGTCCACCTTAAAAATAGAAACTTAAAAGGAAGGTGGGGGGAGTGGAAAGGAGGAGGGGAAAGGGTGGAAGATGAGAACAGTAGCAATAAAGTTAATCATATGAGTTGTAAATCCCACTATGATTTTCTGTTTTTCTAGGTTTGCTGTGGAAACACAAGAGAGTTTGTGAGTAACATAATTGACTCATTTTTAAGGAAACAAAAGTTTTTGTTGAGGCTAAGACTACACATATAAACTAGTGCCTCTTGCCAATTGAGAAATTGTGGTGACTTTGATCTCAGACAGAATCTCTGGAAGAGAGAAGAAGGAGCAAAATTACAAACGTATTTTGAAGGTGAGATGAAAAATCTTGCTGTCTGATAGAATTCAAAATGAACAGTAAAAGTAAAAGAAATCGATCATCTTTCAGATATAGTTGCAAAATAGAGAAATCAAGAATGTTTTCATTTGGAACTGTCATTTGTTAAAATGAGAAGACATTTTAAGGTAAGGTCTTTTTGTTAAGTGCATGGGGTATAATTATCAAGAGTTTGATTTCACACATGTTCATGTGAATTTGATGCCTTTTTTTTTTTTTTTTGAGAAAAGATCTCACTATGAACTTGAACTTGTGATTTGTCTGATTCAGGATTCCAGGTGCTGGCAAAGGTACAAGCTGACTGGCTGAAGTCCTTTGCTCTGCCCAAATAGGAGTCATGGAGTAGATGAAGAAATGAGTCTACAGATATTCTTATAACTAGGTAACAGAGGGGAGCATCCTATGTACCCCCAGTGTGGGAATGGGTGCTGAATACTCAGTTCTATCACCAAGTATTATAACTCTCATGGGTTGTTAGGACCCTGCATCATTCCTTGACCACCATGGTCCCCAGTTCCTTCTTTCTAGCAGTCCAAAACTTTCTGAATTTCCTAAAAAAAAAAGCATTCTCCTTCTCTTCCTACTACTGCTCTCCATTTTCTTTCCCACTTCTGCACCCTGTTACTGGTGGCTTGAGTGGTGTTTCCCTAAGGACCAATTCCTCCTAACACAGCCCAGTCCCAGCCCTGCCCACTCCTGTTGACATCTAGGACCTACTTTGCTGCTGCCCAAGTGGCTACCACTATGGCTGTTGCAACTTCTGCTGTAAAGTCTTCTGCCATCTTTCTAAGAACTACCACCCTCACAGCCAGCTTGACCATCTTCAAGAGGTTACTGACTGACTGTGAAGGAGCACCTTGAGCAAGCCTCATGACACCCACAACTGCTTACTGCTAAAGCACAATTGGAGCTCATGAACGCATGGCCACAATAGCCAGGGGCCAGGGAAAATAAGAAGAGAGGTTTAACTGATCAAACTAATGGTTTCTTCTGTGCCATCTAAATTACTATTTTTTCCCTATCACTCTTAGTATTGTTGGAGATGTTTTTTTCCGGATAAAAAAAGAAAATAGACTTGTTTATCTCCACTTCAGTTTGTTGCTCTGAACTTTTTTTTCCCACACCATGGAATGTACGTCTTTCAGGCAACATTTTATTTTTCCCTCTACGTATCAGTTCTAGTGTCATCTGATATGATTCACTGTTTAACCTATGTTTGGGCATTAATTTATTTTCTACTACCCTTCTGACTATTCTCAGAAATATGTGTCAAGTCAACCAGTAATTAATGTTCACCATGTTTTGGTGTTTTTGTTTTGTTTTGTTTTGTTTTTCTGAATCTATAGTCATCTCCAGGAAAGCTGCTCTTCTTTCAGTCTAAGCTGTATCACCAAGGGGCGGCCATGTTCTAAGATTCTATGTGAGTTGATCATCACCCTTGTCCTTTCTTTTCACCCTTATCATTTAGATTTTCTAACTAGGCTGCTAATGCAATTCTCATATATGCCCTAAGTCTATACACTTATTTCCATTTCTAGTACCTTGTGGATTTTTGGCCCCAGTCTCCCTTGGCTATCTTCAAACAATGATGCTTTTATTGCAGCTTTTGAACAGCTAGAGTTATGGGAGTGATCCAGCATTGCCTGACTTAACTTTGGTCTCTTGATTATAAACATTTGGTTTCAATGATATCCATACAGCATACTTTTTTTTACAGTTATCACATTCATGGTTAGACATAGCAATAAGTTAAAACATTGTCTTCTTATTAAAAAATAAAGCATTAAATAATTTTATGAAAGAAAAATACTATATTCCTTGTCCATCAAAATTATTGAACTTTGAGAGATTTTTGGTTGTCAAAAGTTATTCATATAATCCAACTTTTATTGGTGGATAAAATATTTTGTTTACTGCTGATATTTAACTTGCTACCTTTCTATTTATTGAATTGTTATAATATTCTTTTGTTTTGCCATTCCTGGGGCTTGAACTTAAGGTCTTGGTGTTGTCTCTGAGCTTCTTTTGCTCAACACTACCACTGTACCACTTAAGCCACAGCTCCACTTCTAGAGTTTTGTGGTTTGTTGGAGATAACAGTCTCATAGACTTCCCTTCCCAGGCTGGCTTCAAACCACAGTGCTCAAATCTCAGCCTCTGCATGCCTAGAACTACAGCCATGAGCCAGCAGTGCCTCACTATCATATTGTTTTAAATAAGATAAAATGTAGATAATGAGTTCTTCTGGCCTACAACTTGTGACAATACTGAGAATATATGTCAGAGGTATTTTTAAGTAACTTATATTCTGTACTTTTGAGAAAATGGTTCCCTATGCCATTACAAAGAAATCACTAGGAGCAGTTAAAATTAAATAACTAATGTAATAAATCTAATTGTTCTACCATATGTGAATACTTTCTTTCTACTTTTAGAATCCTTTTCTGCTTAAGATAATATGTAAACTTTGAAAAAAATGTATGTTGCATTATAGATTGTATACCTAAAAATTTCCTGTTGCATTTCAACTTTGTCAGTCTTTTTATCCGAAAATCATATCATGTATCCCATGTATCATACCAATGTATCTCAGATAATCACTAAGGTAAATATTTCCTATGGCTATCTTTCATGCAGAAGTGTAGACTTTTTTTCTCATCCATTTAGTCCCCAAATCCTGCTACATACCAAGGAAATGGAGACTCCAGTCAATATCTCTTATTGTTGATGCCCGGCATCTCCAAATAATGTCCCAATTTTCTTCTCATCATGTTTTGTTTCTACCACAGCTGTATTCACTTCTCAGTTCTTTGTGATTAAAACCTGGACATTTGAAATAATGTTTTCCTAGCCACTGTCAGGGTTAAAAAATGGAAACATGAGACAAAAAGAATTTGGGAAATGAAATGAGATTTTTTTTTTTTTTTTTGCTGTCATTACTGAAAAGGATTTTCCTTCCCTTTCCTTTGAGACCTAAGATTACGAAAGAACTAGAATCATCTTGTTACCACTTGGAGCAAAAAACATGAATATAAGCCAAGAAATGATGAAAGATGAAATGACTTCCAACAACATTGAGTCCTGAAGCCATATTTGCCATTGCATTATGTCATTATTAGACCCAATAAATCTAATTTTTTCTTAAGC
Source organism: Perognathus longimembris pacificus (assembly GCF_023159225.1). Lineage (NCBI taxonomy): Eukaryota > Metazoa > Chordata > Mammalia > Rodentia > Heteromyidae > Perognathus > Perognathus longimembris. Next base: position 10,127,231 of record NC_063176.1, on the reverse strand, counting down.
CAATTTTGATTGAGATTCTGTCATTTATGACATTAAGAATCTTTACTAAAACACAGAATGATATTCTATTAAGCTAAAAATGAATAGGGCTTCTGCCAACAAACACATCTGTTTTAGGTTTTATATGTGATATAAAAAAAAGTTCTATGACATGCAGATGTCAGACAGAAATTTGCAAGAAAAACATCAGGTCTCAAAAAAGAATTTCAGAAGACAAATTCCAGAGAACCTATAGTTGATATTAGACTAGTTAAAATATTTTCACTAGAAAATGTAAGATCTGGGTCTAGAACTAGGAAGAAATGCTAAAGTAAAGTTTCTGCTGAAAACTGGCCAACAGGGTAGCTGATGCCATTTAACAATTTGGTAATAGGTATGGAATATACAAAACACAGAAGGGCATAATTTTTTCAGTGAGAGAGAGCAGAGACTAGAAATCCCTTTGGGAGAATTTTGGTACTATGAGGCAGGGACTGAGATGCAACATATTCTATATAAATGTGTGTTATAGACCAATTGTCTTTGGTACTCAAAGAAATGAGTAGGAGGTTTTGAATGAAGTCAATGTATTTCAGGGTGAAAAAAAAAGCAATTTAAAAATGGATCCTCATAGAATGATGACTATGTTCAAAGCAGGAGATAGTCTAGTTATAATTCTATGCAGTAAATGAGAGCTTCCCACAGGCAGATCCTAAACACCCACTGGCTGAATGTTCAGGGTAACTAGAAATCTCCTACTCCCTACTATATTGTTGTCCAGGTGAGTTTGTTTAATCAGCTCTCAAGAGAAGGCAGAGTTAGGTACTGAAGGGATGTGGGAAAAATACAGCAGTCCACATCTCAGACCTATTCTTGGAGCACTAACCATGGACAACATATGGAGAGTCACCTCATCCCCATACATCCTGAAAGCAAGATAACATTAAAACTTCTCTCAGAAAAGAGAAAAATTAAGAGTTTCTTTTATTCACTTTTCTCAGAGTCCAGACCATGATCAGAGCCACCCCACACAGCACTAGAAAGAGAGCAATCCAAGGAACCAAAACAAAGCCAAGTATAGATCACCCAAAGAAATGATACTCTTCACAGGGCAAATATAATTTAAGACTGAGAGTTAAGAAAGGAAAGAGTGAGGAAAGGAAATAAGAATATAAAATGGAGTGACTTCCTTTTCCATAACAAGGAGTTATATCCAAGTGAAATTGATGGTAGACACCTAATATCATCAGTTATTTCAAAGAAATATATCTGTCAGGAGTAGAGATGTGGAAGTATTCATGATACAAAAAAAAAAAAAAAAAACCCACTACCCTATCACCAACAGTCTGTGATACAATGGAGACACTCATATATCCTTTATCCTAAAATAAAGAAATTTGCTTTTGGGCTGGGAATATGGCCTAGTGGCAAGGGTGCTTGCCTCATATACATGAAGCCCTTGGTTCGATACCCCAGCACCAAATATATAGAAAATGGCCAGAAGTGGCACTGTGGCTCAAGTGGCAGAGTGCTAGCCTTGAGCAAAATGAAGCCACGGACAGTGCTTAAGCCCTGAGTCCAAGGCCCAGGACTGACAAAAAAAAAAAAAAAAAAAAAGAAAGAAAGAAAAAAGAAAGAAATTTGCTTTTCTCCACTCCAAAAATTCCAAATTTCTGATTGTTGACTATCCATACTTTACAAATGAAATATTTTCTTTTTCCTTAGGAGCGTAAAAATGATTTCATCTGCCTGTATTAATTTTGCAGAGCTGAAATTATCAGGTTCTAGAAGGTAGAAATGGGACCATGAATAGCAAAGGTGGGTATTTAATGAACCATGATAAAAATTGATGTAGAAAAAGAAAAAAATGTTAAAGAAAATATATTTTAATATCATGAAAAGTGCAATGGTATATTTAAAAGAAGAATGGGTCTGAAAAAAAGCTATAAAGTATCGTTTCCTTTTCATTTCACGAAGATGATAATTTATTATCAGATAAATTCTAATGTACATGTGATTTGCTTACATATTGTTAACTTAGAAAGGAAAGCTGTCACTAACATATTGTGTGTCAGATATAATTTCCGGTATTTTATAAAATAAAAATAGCAATATACAAGAATTTCTTTTTTTGTTAATCTTAGTGTGGGTAAAACACAACTTTTACTTTTAGGATTCATTGAACTATATTGAATACACTAGATTTTGTATTGTGTGTATGTGTGTGAAAAAAATACAACCTTTATATTTGTATTGTCTTTAAGAGTATAAAGAAATTATTTGCAGGTAGGCAATAACATTACAAATCAATTTTCATCCAGAATTGTTAAATCCTTGGTGAAGTGAGATAGAAAAGAAAATGGGTTGTATGTTAGCTTGTGAGATAATGCTACCCATGTTTTCTAAACAGAATTTGTTAAGACAGTACTAAGTACCCCATCTCAGAAATATTTAGATCATTTTGTTAAGGCATTGGGAACAGATGTAAAATTAAAAGGAGATAAGATATTTGCTGACGGAACATGCTCACCATATGTCAGGACCCAGACTGGATTCAAAATAACCAGTTGCAGGATGAGAGAGCTTTCACACAGTGAAAATTCAGTTTATGGCTTGTATTTTCCTAAAAAATGGATTTGTCCCAGTTAGTACATCAAGCTCTTTGCAGTACTAGTAAAACTTCATATTCTCTACTGCCTCCAAGTTTTGAGTGTTATGCCTTCTCCACATTTTATTATATCTCTCTCCCAACGTAACATCTCTCATAAAAGTCATCTTTCCCACTATCAATATTAAAATGTCTTAAATCCTGAGTCTTTCTAGTAGGAGTATTTATACAATATTGATATCATATAAATATAGAATATTTATACTTGACATTTATGCAATATTACAATTTGATATTTCTTAAGAAAAATATCTTTGATTGCTGCATTTCAACCTTCTAATAATCTATCAAAATATTGATAGAATACATTAATATTTGTCTTATTAGTCACCCAGTCTCTAGTGAATTAGAAAAAATCATTGCCCCATTTTTACCACCTGATTAAAAAAAATGTAGCAGAGATAGACAATCATCCAGGCATGATCCAAAGTTGCCACAAATGAAATCATTTGTCTCCTATATGGCACTATTATGAAGTGTCATAACGCCACATAGCATTCCTCTAGAAAAAACTGTCTTATTGCTAGACATGGGACATTACAGAAAGTACACATTACACAGAGTATACATGCCCAAATGGCTCTGATGCTTTAGGGAAGGTCAATATTACTCTAAATAATTAATAGAGAGATCAACAAAAGGAGGCTAAAACAAGTGTGATACTACTTTGTGATATGACAGCTCTACATAAGGGAAATGGGTGAGAGAGTTTCTCTATATCTGCTCCTCTCAGTCTTCGAAAACCTTTTTAAATTTACTTGCCTGTTTTCTCTATATACTACAATGGTGATAAGAAGAAATTTCTGAACCCACCAGATATTCACAGAAGGGTCCAAACAAGGCTCAAATCTAGTACTGGCAGGAACCCATTTAGCTACTGCCAAATTTATCCTGGCAGCCCTCAGTCTCTGGGAACAAGGGAACCACAAACATGACCACAATGGACTCATTCCAGGCTTCTCTTCATTCACTCCACATCTTGAATTTAAAACATCCAGAAATATTGTTAGGTGGCAATGTTCCTCTTATGTGAAGACATGAATGAAATTTAAATTTGGGAGAAACTCAGAGCTGAAAATCTATTGATGATTGCTGATGTCCAAATAATGATATTTGTCCAAAAATAAAATAAAAAGGATGGACACCACTTTGTCATACTAGATATCTCAGTTGAAGATTGCTATTACTTTTTCTTTTATTTTGCAAATTAGAAATTCATATTCCAAATGTTTGTTTGTTTTGCAGGTTTTGTTTCCTCCCATGCATCTGTTCATTTGTTTAAGTAAAACCGTCTAATTTTTGCTTCTGTTTCCTCTAGTTATAATATCACATCTGCTTGCTATGTTTATTTTTAATTGATTTGTGATAAATGACAAATTCATGCCTAATTCTTTAGCTTACAGTTTGAAGTTAGTCTGCATAAACAAAAGATTAAAAAAAAATTACCGTCCTGCTTTGTCAATGACAATAAGGTCACAAAGGATATAGATTTTCTTATTCTAATATATGTGTAATCCTTATTTTTGTCTTGGATTTCCATCTAATAATTTTGTATTATTTATCTAATATCAACTGTCACTGTGCGTTTTTCCATTAGTATTGGCGGTGTGGGAGGATGATATTCTCCACTTGCAAGATGCAGGCAGTAATGGGTTAGAAGAAATGCTATTAGAAGTTAATAAAGTGAAAGAGACAAATGCATTGTACTGATTTTCATCAGGCAAATTACAATTTCCTCATACAAATATTCTCCAACGGAATCTCTGAGGAATCCTTTCCTTAATGAGTATTCAAATAAATGAGTCCACAAAATCAGCCAAATGTGCTTTTGCTGAATGGCTTCACTGAATCATCTCTGGTCTTTTCTCTGGCAGAGTCCACATTTCTCCAAAATGTGCTCTTCTGCTGAAATGCTTGTGTGGAATGTTTCTCTAATTCTCAGTTCTCTGGTACTTTTTGGTTTTTGTTTTTTGATATTGCAATACAACTTTGAGCATGTGATTATATCATTGGAGATATATCTTCTAATTTCCCATTAGAGCTACCTATTCTGAATACATTTTTTTCTTCTGTAAATTTTCTAAATTTCAAATTCTCTCAGGGAAGATATAATAAATGACTGCAGAGATATCATTCATTCAAGCATATCAAAATAACCTGGGGAATTTGCTAATATACAGACTGTCACATCTCACCCTCAGAGCTTCTAACTTTGTAGGTATTAAGCAGTGCTTGCAATTTTGCTTTTCTTCTAAGTGGGACTGTGGTATTGTGCCACAGGGCCAAAGGCAGCCCTTTGAGAACCCAGGCTTCTCTAGAAGTAGACAATTTTTTTTTTTAGAAGCAGACAAGCTTGAGTTTGAATTTCAACTGTATTTCTTGCTAGCCAGGTATTATTGAACAAAAGACATACATACCACAGATCCTCAGCAGAACCATTAATGTATATTAAAGGGGACAAGCAGTAACACCTAAGGGTCATTGTGAGGATTCAACAAAGAAAGAAACACATGCTTGTGGGTCCATGTGGCATTCGTTACTATAGGAAATTTTCTTCAGTATATATCTTCCTTTTCAAATTCTCCCTTCCTTTTTTTTTTTTGTCAGGGAGAAGCATTCATCCTGCAGATAGCTCTTTTAACAAAGAGGCAGCATCTGCTACATTGTAGGCTACAGCAAATGCAATATCACTGACTCCATCCCCTAGACAAGTATTCTTCTTCTTAAATATAGTATTAGTAATTCTCCTCCAAAGAAATACAGGCCTGTTTTCTTCAAGAGTTGTCAAAGAGCTCCAGCTGCCTCCCAATTGCCCTCATAAAGTTCTCTGTGAAAATAGCCAAGTGACAAAAGGTTTCTTGGTGCCAAGCACTAGAAACTCACTTGAAGGTATGTTGTTTAAAAGTTCTCCTACCTGCCTAGGACATACAAAACTAGCTTGAGCAGGAGGAAACCCAAATCTGTTCCTGCTGAGCAAAAGGTAAAACAGGCAAGACTTTCTCCAAGTTGAGTAAAAGCCTTAACCAACAGAAATAGAACCTTCAAACCTGTCTTCAGATTTCCTCTCTTGATTGAAATTTGATTTCCCACTGGCTGTTAAAGTATAGCATCTCAATAACAGGAGCACCGAGCAGTAAGGCAACGATGGCACAAAAGGCATTAAAACCTAAGAAAATTCCAGCTGCTTATAGAGTTACACAGTTTTTTTTTAAGACATTAGGTGGAAGCATTTCAAATGCTTTCTTTCATTTCATCTTTGATATAATTTGGATCTTAAATGGCCCTCAAAGACAAGGGTATTGGAGGGTCCCCACCTGCCCCCATACCATGGGAGGTGATGTAACTTGTGACATGTCAGGATTAATAGAAATAAGTTGAGTCATTGTGTACATGCCCTTGAAGGGAACATCCAGACCCTGCCTTGTTTATATATATATATATATATATTTCTCTCTACCAATAGATTCTGCCACGACGCTCAAACCAATACAGCCAAGGAGCGATGGACCAAACCCTTCAAAAATGTGAGCCCAAATAAAAATTTCCTCCTGATGGTTTATTTTGGCAGTTTGTAAAAACGATCATAATCTAACTAATTTTTATCTCATGTATAACAGCTTTTTTTTTTTTTTTTTTTTTTTTTTTTTGTCCATCCTGGGGCTTGAATTCAGGGCCTGGGCTCTGTCCCTGAGCCTCTCTGTGCTTAAGATAGCGCTCTACCATTTGAGCCACTGTTCCCCTTCTGGCATTTTCTGCTTATGTGGTACTGAGGAAGCAAACCAAGGGCTTCATGTATGTTACCAAAGCACACTACTAAGCCACATTCCCAGCCCTAGAACAGCCATTATTAAACCGTTTAATATGTAATGAAACTAAATTTGGTAGGTGAACAGGGAATACATCTCTGTAGTAGGGTACTTGCCTAGCATTTTCATGAGACTCTCTGTGGGTTTGGGCTCCAGAAACAGATAGGTAGGTAGGTAGGTAGGTAGGTAGGTAGGTAGGTAGGTAGGTAGAGAGATAGATAGATAAATAGATAGATAGATAGATAGATAGATAGATAGATAGATAGATAGATAGATAGATAGAGATAGAATTTCTATAACTAGTACATTGTGGGGTTCATAGCTGTTTTGTTAGCTAACTAGAGTTTTTGTTCTTAATCATTTTGCCTGGGCAAAATGAGCATGAGAACTCAGGTGAAAATAAAAATTAAAAGAACTAGATTTTTGCTCAAATGGTAGAGTGCCAGTCTACTAAGCCAAAACTCACTTAAACTAGAGTCCAATAATCCCTAGTACTAAAGGAAAAAAATAAGATTTTACCCTAAACATGAATATTAGAATATGCAAGGATTAACTAAAACACACTCATATTCAGACACACACATGACAGATATTAAAAATTAATCAACCTAAATAGAAAATATCAGATGTATTTGCTTTACTATATTTTACAATTTTTTTTAAATTCAGTAGTTGAAGGGAAAAGAAGTATCCACCAATCTTTACATGATATTAGCATTGAGATGACTTTAGAGTATGGATGTAAAAAATACAGAAGGCAGAATGCAAGCAAATATTTCAAACAAGATTGAATAGATTGAAATACTTTGAAATAGTGTTCTTAATTAAGGCTTCTCTTAATTCATTGAGCTTGCTCTGGTAACTCTGATTGTCTAAACATCTACTTATACTCTTGATACTTGCAGACATCATGAAAACTCACTCATTTCAGCTATAACAAACTTCTAGTGGGCCTAAAATAATCCCCCGAAAAAAAATTTTGCCCTCCTCCTCTCTCTCTTTTTTCCTCCACCCCCTCCATGTCCCAATTTTTCCTTTAAATATATTCTTCTAGTTCTCATATGTTACTAAATAGGTAATTGTTTCATAAAACATAAACTTTACCCTCAATCCCAACAGCAATTTGTAGGATATTATTTATACAAAATAAAACATAATAACTGATATTCACATAATGGTATTTGAGTCATAATTTTTTCTATGGCATAATCAAGTGAACCTGTATTTGAAAAATCACAACAGACCTTTCTGCTATGCAGACTTTTATTCATAAAGATCATGGATTTAAACATTCAGTATCATAATCTGCTTAAATGAATATGAGAAACATCACCCAGGAGGCTTGTACCATAATGATTAAATTTAACACTAGAAACAAGCCTGTCTTTTTCCATAACTATCAACAACGTATCTTACATGTAATTGAGTCACAAAGTATAATAATTCACCAGAAAAATTTAAATACTATAATTATCCTCTAGGCAGAAAGCCCAGTCATACCATTAGAACCAAAATTGTCTGGAGAAGAAAATGTTTAGATCAACCAAAAGAATTTCAGAATTTTGTACAATAATTGTCAATTACTTCCTTTTTTAAGTGGTCTGGTACAATCAGTATGAAATGGAAGGAAGAAATTTGAGGTTCAGAAAACAGATATATTTTCCAATATTATTTCATTGGACTATACTATACATATGTGTCATCTCAATGCTCAAATTATCTAAATGCTAATACATTATGAAATCCACTTTCCTATATATGACTAAATTAAGCTAATAAAATATAATATCTCAAAATTGTTCCTTGTCATTTGAGAAATGTTTTACCTTCCTAATGTTTCGTTTATAATTGCTAAATGGAAATATCAATAGGTTATTGCTTATGTGGATTGTTAAATATTTGAACAAAAGAAAGACTTGTGATCATTAAGCATTTAATGCACGTTCCTTATCAATGTCAACTTGCTTTCATTTCCACACAGAAATAATGGGGCAGCTCAAACTACTCAAAACTAATGTCATCCTCATCCTCTCCAAATTTGCTCCCATTTTTGGAGCTTGATTCTGATTAACAGCATCATTATCCACTCATTCTTTCAAGACTGGAATCTAGGAAATAAAGATAGTCATTACTTAATCATAATATCTACCCAGTAATTACATCACATGAGTGATTCTTCCCTAGTAGCTCTCATGTTGTTTCGTTTGTTTGTTTTGGTTTGGTTTGGTTTTTTCTTTTTTATGATGTCCTCTGAGGCAGGCCATCATCGTTTCTCTTCTGATTACTTCAACAGCTCCTTTTCTTTTTCCCATTCTTGTTCCCTGTGGTGTGTTCCCCACAAGGTTTCCAAACAGTAACTCTCAAATAATTGTCATCTGTCTTGCACAAGTGTCTCCTCTGAACCGTTTTCAAATTTCTGTTCAAATGTGGCAAAACAAACACATGACCATGCTATTCCTCCTAAAAATATCTCTATCTTATTATCTCTCTCTCTTATATATCTTTCTAATTATATCAATGATTTCTCTATTACAACTTAAAATAATGAAACACATCTCCTTACAGCCTCTAGGTTTTAGGAGCTTGAGTGTGGTTTATCTGGATGACTGTTTTAATGTTTTCTAATAAGGCTACTGGGCTAGTCAGTTTCTGTCACTGTGACAAAATATTTAATATAAACAAGACTTTTTTGGGTTCATGGTTTCAGAGTATGTAGTTCACAATCAGCTGGGTCCATTGTTTTTGAGCTAGTGGCAAAATAAAGAAGCACCATAATGGAAGAAAATGACAAGGGAAAGTTGTTTCTGGAAGCATCTTGGAAGCAAGAGAGGAGCAAGCTGCCCTTCAAAAGTCACACCACTGGGGACCTACTTCCTCCCACCAAATACCACCTCCTAATTTCCACCACCAGCCATGCCATTCATTCATTCATTCATTCATTCATGCCACTCATTCATTATGGCAGAGCTTTTAAGATACAACTACTTCGCTAAAGAATTGACACCAAAAATTGGGCACCAAGCCTTCAAAACATGACCATTTTATAAAGGAAATACAGAGGAAAACGTAGATGTGTATGCTCATTTCAGTATCTTACAAAGTAATCACATAGCTTGCTGCATGCAAACTTTACACTTTTCTTTCAGTATATTTTCCTTAGAACTGGTATTCTAACACAAGGCCTCTAGCTTCCTTGTCTGGGTTGATCACAGCTGGCTCTCTACCACTTGAGCCATGTTTCCAGCCTGGTTTTTCTGCTCATTATTTTGTGCATGGAATCTTGGGGATTTTCTTCCTGGGATGATTTTGATGCATGATCCTCTAGATCTCAGCTTCCTCAGGAGAAACCTGAGTAATATTTTAAGAAAATGTTTGTAAGTATTGAGCAACACAGTGATTTTCTTATCTAGTATTTTTCATCCATCTCTAAAATTTATTTACAGTGTAGATATTTAAACAAGTGCCTAACAAAATGATTTTCACTTGAAAATCTGCTCGAGAGTGTGATTATTTGAATTTGGCTAATCGTGTTTTTTAATGATTTTAACATATTGTTTTTTTAAAGCACTCTCTTTAATACATATTATAAAAGAAGCACCCAGTATTAACTTTATTGAAAGAATATCATTGTAAGTATAAAACTGTAAGTATAAATAAGCAACTTTATTAAAAGAATATCATTGTAAGTGTAAAACTGTAAGTATAAATAAGCAACTTGTTTCAAAAAAATAGTATGTCCAAGTATGTCCAACATTTGAATCATAGATATGAATGACTACAAGAAAAAGGGAAAATATTGTGATAATTAATTAATTAATTACAATAATAAGTCTAAAAGTATGTGCCTTCCAGGTGGACTCAATGTTAATATCATACATCGCTAGCTACAGTGCAATAGCACACCATTAAATCAACATTGGTATACTCAACAGGACTTGGCGGATTTTATCTGTGATTTTCAACCTTAGTATGTTTGTGTGTGAGGATGCGCGCACGTGAGTGTGTGTATTGAACCTCATCCTATGTATAATTTTCTGAAATTATTATCACAACCAAAATATACAATAAAATACTTGCCACAAAGCTCCCTCAAGAACCCTCAGTCTTTGGTCTCCTTCTTACTTCCTAATCTCTAGAAAGCACCTGATCTCTTCCTGTTTGTATAATCATGTTATGGTTACAATGTATCACTGATGCTGTAGGTTTTTAACTGTGTCATTTGCTAGAAAGGGATAATTTAATACTCAGGAAATGAAAACAAATACAATTCTAAAAACATATGTGAATCTATTTAATAGATTATTCCTAATGTCTTTAACATGCCATTTACATTTTAGGTGTAAATATATATCAATTATTTTATTGCCAATAACCCAATGTTAAAAATGTCGAAAATAATGAAATGTGTATCAGTTTCTATGGTCAGGGAGACTACGGGTTTAACAGTGTCAGACCTAGATCTCTAAGGAAGGCATCCTTGCAGGGTATGGGGCCTAATTCATAGTTTAGCTTTGGTAGACATAGTTAGGTGAGGGTTTTGATGAGTAAAAATTGATTTGGTATGTTAGCCATCAGCAAAAGTGAACATTCTTTTTGCCTGATAAGAGGCTTGTTTGCCCAGAAGAACCAATTGTTTGCCCAGATAAATTGACAATTTGCCAATACAGCAATTTGCTGTAGTAAACAGTAAAGTTATTATTTTTTTATATTTACTTTCTTACCTCCCTAGTAAAGATTTTCCTGGGACAAACAAAAAGTAGTATCCTATGAGCACAAGTGGCCACAGTGTTCACTCCTCGATTGTTCTGATGTCTGTGCTAGGCAAGAAATCAATAGCATGTCTGATCAGTTCAAATCTTTGTAGTCAATCACAGTAACAAGTTTCTGTTTGTGGCAATTCCATCTCTATACAATTCAGATTTGTCTGTTGTTGTTTTATTCAATTGTATGACTGTTTTGGAATACTGACTGAAGAACAGCATTTAAGACTGTGGTGACAATGAATCTGAGCATCGTAACATTGCCAATTCTAGGAGAAGACTATAAAGATTACAAGATATTTTCGTTTGCTTGAAGAGGCTAGTAGCTAAGAGGACACTGACTTAATCAAGAAAATTGATTCTTTTACAAATCAGAAAGAAAAAACATGCAGACTGAGATATTTAGGCATTACAAAAGCACATTTAACATCAAATATAAATCAATATGTTATAGTCTGAATCATGTCTTTAAAATTGGTATGCTGCTAGTCATAGTGCCTCATGCCCATAAAGGCAGAGATTGGGAAATGGTAGTCAATATGGGAAAGAAATTAAGACCCAATGTCAACCAAAATAGCTCTTTGTGGTGGTACATCCCCTTGATGTCAGCTGTGCAGAAACCATGAGTAAAAGGCTCATCATCCAAGTGAGCCTACACATAGATGTGAGACCTTAACTCCAAAAATGTCAACCCATACAGGGCCGGTAAAGGAGCTTAAGTGGTAGAGTACCTTATCCAGATTGATACTTTGAATTCAAACTCAAGTACTGTCCAAATAAATAAAAATAAACAAACAAATGATAGAATGTTGAAGTCCGAAAAATCTGTATTTGAGATGAGACATCGTAAGTGGTAAGTCAGTTAAAATGAGATCATTAGGACAGACCACAAACTCACCATTATCAATGTTCTTTTAAGACACAGAAAACACAAGCACAGAAGAGAACTCTATGAAAACAGAGCTACCAGTCAAAAAGTGGCCATTCCAGCTGATAACTTCTCCTTGGGTGCCTATCTTCTAACATTGACAGAAAATACCTGACTTGTTTCACCCACTAGGTCTGCGGTGATCTACCTGTGAGTAAAAATGTGTGATTATGTGATAATTGTCCTTCTGAGCCAACCATATCTCGTTCAACTTGATGGTCTCCAATACCATCCATTTTCTTACAAATGACATAATTTCATTCTTTATGGCTGGATAATACTCCATGGGGTATGTGCAGTACATTTTCTGTATTCATTTTTTAGTTAATGGGTACCTATACTGATTCCACAGTGTGGCGATTGTAAATCGTGATGAAATAAATGTTTGCACAAGTATCACCATTGCATATTGTTTTGGGGTTATCTGCCCAAGAGCAACCTAGGACAAGCATATTGTCATTCTTCATTCTACAATAGTGTGGCAGTTTGTTTTGATCAATTGTATAGAGGTTTTTGCAGGACCATCATTTTTCACCCCAAAAGAGAGAAAAACCTCCTGAATGTAATTCCTGAACTTTCTACTAGACAGAAACAGTTAAACTCTTTCCCAGAGTTTACAGTCTCACCAGCAATATTTATCTGCTCACTTTATCTCCACCTTTGTAAGCACTGAGTACTGTCACCTATTTTATTTGAGTTCCTTCCATAGGCATCTAGGGATACTTAATTTTGGTTTCAATATGAGTTCCTCAATAGTAAGTAACAATAAATGTTTCGACTTGAATGTTAAGGGTTTTTTCACCAATTTCTTTTTATCTTAATGTTCTTTTGAGTACAATGTTTCATCTACTTTGCTTATTTTCAAATGGGATTGGTTGTGGGAAATGGGATTGTTTGCTTGTCTTAGTTTTAAGGACATTTTTGTTATTTTTATATTCTTTTTTTAAATTAATTGTCTTGCTACTTAGCCCAGGTTCATTGAAAACTCTGCCTTCAAAACACTGGGATTGTATGTGTGTACCTCCCTACTTTTATAGTTCCCTGCATATCCTAATATTAATCTTTACCAGATAAGTCATTTTCCACTAGTTGTCTCTAGATTTTATCCTTTATTTTCTTAACAAAAAGTCTTTCAAGGGGGAAATAGTTTTAGTTCTGATGAATTCCAAATTGTGATTGTCTTTGGTCATGCATCTGCTTTGGATATTTTGTTTAAGATACTCAGCCCTAGGTGCCAGAGATCTTTTCTTATGTTATCCTACAGAAGTGTTATAGATTTAAATTATCCATGTTGAGGTCAATTTTGGACACAGTGTGATGTGTCGATCAAGGCTCATTACATTGGTCTATGGCTGTACAATTGCCTCAGCACTGTTTGTGGAAAGAGTACCCTTTCTTTACTGGAGATCTTCTGTAACTCAAAGGCACATTGCTTCAGTTGTGGGGTTAGATTAGTTGTATATACAGGGCTGTTAAATAAACCAAAGAAATTGTCTACATCATATTATTTTTTCTACTAGTTTTGCCACTCTGAGGTTAACTTTGTGGCTGTATTTTACTCGTATACCCTTAGGAATAAGTAAAATTACAAACTATGCAGTCATGGTCTGATACAACCTGTTTTGCATTAATGACAAGCACGTATAATCTTATTTTAACCATTTATTTAAACTTTTTTCTGAACATTCTCCCATCTTTTTATCCAAATAATAAAATATAATTTATCTTACAATATTAAATTATAACTCATAACACAAAAGTAATGTTCTCTAATTAGTTAAAATATTCAAAACAGTGATTGGGAACCCTTTTCTATTCTACTGTAGTGACATGATATCACTTGGAACATCATGTAATTAAATACTACCAATGAGCTATTGTTAAAATGAGAACATTGTCTAAATGAATAATCTTTGCTCAGATAATTCTTTAAAATGTTCAAATACTGGTCATAAAAGTTCGGTCATATAAAAATAAGCTCTGACATATAATTTTTCTACTTAATTGTCAATACAGAAATGAACCTAAGAGGGGAGAGAAAATCGTTTCCTTGATGTTCAACATGGGCCAACTTTAACTGAATTACTCTAGGGAAATAAGAGCCAGTTACATTAAAATTATCAAGTTTTATCTCCACCTTCCAGTAATTTATAAAGGGTACTGTGTAACTCTCAAGAGAGGAGAAGGTAGATAGAGACCAGATGAGTAAGTGTAGCCCTTTCTCTCCCAAGTACAGTTTCCAAATCTATAGTTTAGGTGATACACAGACTCAGGACTTACCCTTTTTAGTTTTGTTCATTATAGTTTCCCTATTAAAAAGCTCAGAGTAAATAAATACTTATGACACTCATTAAATAAAAGGCTTTGGAGTTCATTCAATGCTAATTTAATAGTATTAACAGTATGACTTTACATTTTCTTTATCTTAGCTGTCAAGATTAGAATAAGCTAGTTGGGCACCAGTGGCTCACCTTGTAATTAATCCTAGCTACTCATGAGGCTGAGATATGAGATAGCAATTCTAAGCCAGCCCAGGCAGAGAAGTCTAATTATCTCTGATTAACTAGCAAAAGAAATAGTAAATAAAGGAGTGGCTCAAATTGTAGAGTGTCAGCCTTGAGCAAAAGGGCCAAATGAGTGTGCAAGGCCCTGAATTTAAGCACCAGTACCAGGACAGAAGAAAGAAATAAAAAGGGAAAAATAAATAAACTACAAGTTTATTTAATTTTAGCATATTTATTCCTCAAAAATCGCCATGAATTACAGAAAATTGAAGCATCTTTCAATTGTTTTTTAAGTCAGGTGTGAACTGCACACACACACACACACATACACACGATCTATGCCAACATTACATCTGTCCTCCATGTATACCAATATGAATGTGTATATGTGCATGTGGATACTTGCTTATATATATGGGAACTAACAATGTTTTCTAATACAATGATAATGTATATATTCTCCTTGTTTTTTATATTATTGTTCAAATTAATTTGCTTCCTTGCATATTGAAATGTATTTTTAAATATCCAATACCTTTGAGTAATTGTTCCTTTCTCATTCTAGACAAAGTTGCCTTCCTTAGCTGGAAGTGATTGACAGATGTGGTAAATCCAATTGGGTTAGGTTTTCTAAACTGAATTGCTAGTTCCCTAAATACTACACTTAATCTTAAATACTCCTTGATTAACTTTAAGCTGAGTGCACTAGAAACTCTAGATCTACAATATTTTCCAAAGCCATGTCTCTTTTGGGTGTTTAAGTGTTCTTAGATGAATTTGAAAATATTTCTAGTTTCTCACTTAGCTCCTTAACAACAAAATAATGTATGTGGCTCTGGACCATTTCACAGAATAGTCATGGAGGAATTTTTACTGGTGGCCACAGGATGAACTGGTTATATAAGAAAAGTGAGCAGATATTTATTACAAGGAAAAATTAAGTATGTTTTAAATATCCATAATGAAGCCAAGAACTGGTGGCTTTCTTCTGTGATGTTAGCTACTCAAGAGTCTAAGATCTGAAAGTCTAGGTTCAAAGACAGCCTGGGAAGAAATTAATCAGGAAAAGGGAGGAAGTAGGGGTGTGGATCAAGTGGTATGACACTGGCAGAAAGGAAGGAAGGAAGAAAGAAAGAAAGAAAGAAAGAAAGAAAGAAAGAAAGAAAGAAAGAAAGAGAGAGAGAAAGAAAGAAAGAAAAAAAGAAAAAAGAAAGAAAGGAAAGAGAGAGAGAGAGAAAGGAAGGAAGGAAGGAAGGAAGGAAGGAAGGAAGGAAGGAAGGAAGGAAGGAAGGAAGGAAGGAAGGAAGGAAGGAAGGAAGGAAGAAGGAAGGAAGGAAGGAAGGAAGGAAGGAAGGAAGGAAGGAAGGAAGGAAGGAAGTCGGGCCACACTGATTTGGGGGACACCCAGCCCTACTGGCTTCTCCCCCTGCAGGAGGCCACAGCGTGTCCCAATTGGGGCTAAGCCAAGATGGGCTCGAGCCAGCGAAACCACCTGTCCCAAGCCCCCCTAAAGTCAAAAGCAGACTCTGGACACAGAGATTTCGGGGAGCCCTCTGGTTGACTTCCATTTATTCAGGGGGAGGGCAATTGCATTTATTACAGTGATGACAGCGGGAAGGGGAGAGGCTTGGATTGTCTAACTAGGTACTAGCGATCGGCTGACGAGCTGTCCATCATAGTGATGTCACAGAACTTCCTCTATGGGCAGAGATCATGGCCCATAGAACCGCCTCCCCTGGGCTAGGCTGGCACCATTGTGGCACATGTGCTTACAGATGGAGGGCGGGGCTGGCTTAGCTCCTTCTTCCGGGGGAGGTTCCAGACCCGGGGTGGGGGGGGAGGTAGAAGTGGCTAACAGCCAAGCAGCCCCAGGGCGGGAGAAGGGGCCTGCCTTCTAGGTATAGCCAGACCCCAGCAGAAGGAAAGAAGGAAGGAAGGAAAGAAGGAAGGAAGGAAGGAAATAGCCAAGCAAGATCTAGAAGTTCAAACAAAATACTGGATCACACACACACACGTATAGTAACAAATAGTAGCAACTTGGTGTGCAACAGGTACAGTTTTATGCTTTCCCTCCCTTACAATAGTCAGCTAATATTTATAATTTTGAATAACATAATTAAGTTATTATGGCTTGAATAACTTTCCCAAAGGCCCATAGCTTTTAATGCCTGGCTTCAGAATTCATATATGCTGTCATTACATTCCCAATCTTCCTGAATAGTTGACAGTCTTCTTTAGCACTTGGCTTTTTCTGAATCATGTGAGAATTTACTGCCTAATCCAGCTGGTGACAGATTGATGAAAGGAACTAATTCTGTGAGTGTGTGTGTGTGTGTGTGTGTGTGTGTGTGTGTGTGCTCGTAATGGAGCTTGAACTTGTGGCCTAGATTTTCTTCCCTAGTTACTATTACTCTGCCACTGAAGCCACAACTGTACTCCCATCCTTTTGGTAGTTAATTGAAAGTAATTGTGTCATGGACTTTCCTGCCGGTAATGGCTTAAGCTGTGACCAGTAGGATTTCACACTTCAGCCACTAGGACAGGGTTATATACTGCTGTTTAAAGAAAATGCAGGCATGAGACACTGGCACCCTTCTGGAAATGAAAATTTTTTATTTAAAAAATAACCATTTTTATTCATGAAGTTTATCTCAATTCTAACTTGAAGTATGTTCCAAGCAGTAAGCATATATATGCCTAGAATGGGATAGTTGGTGATATTTCAATTTTCATTGTTTTTACATGTGATACTTACTTATGATTATTGTTAAGAATCAGCTGACCGGAGCCCATTTACTTTATATGGGTGGAAATCATGAGTAAGAGATCTTTGGAGTAATCAGGTCCTGGCTGCACAAGTGGAAGGGATGGACCAGACCATCTAGCTGGCTATATCAGCGAACCCCAGGAACTAAGACACTTCGAGCTTCAGGCTTCAGAAGCCAGATACTTTTAAGTGTTAAGTCAAAAGACTACTGCCCTCGTCTCCTTACAACCAGTAGGCCCAGAAGTGGCAGCTATTGTCCCCATGTGGAAGCAAGTGATACCTGCTCATAATATCAATTACCCAGAGTTTCTAACCCCGTGTCTAGCATTGAATGAAGTATCACATTCAACAGTGATGCTTTGTTTGAAACATGAAAAAAAAATACTGCACTAGATAGATTAAAAGAAAAGGATGAAGGTTTGCATTTTCCTCCATATCATGCTGGGCTGGACAGCCACTCAACTTTAACACATACTAGTAAGAAGTTCTTTTTTTTAATTCCTGAAGCAAATACCCTAAATGGTTTGTAGACACAATTATTATCTCAAACATTTCAATAAATATTTGAATATGTTCAATTAATAGTGGCCCAAGGAATGACTTCCCTTCCCTGAAATGTCAGACTATCTCTACCTTTTGTATGCTCATTGGATAGACCTCCTCATCCATTGCTGATGTTCTGACTCACCCGCAGAACTCTTACAAACACTGCCCAGTCCTTCCTTCACACATAGCAAACTTTCCGTTCTGAAAAGGCTTGTTTGCTTCGTTTTTGCAGCACGTAGACTAGAACTCAGGACTTCACACATGCTACACTTGCTATCTACAACTGAGATACATGCCCAACAGATCAGTCTTTAAAATTATTCGACCATCAGCCTTACACAGGCAGATTTCCTATTGCTACTGTAACAAATGATCACAAAGTTAGTGATTAAAACAGCATAAAAATAATTACTTTTTCAGGATGAATGTTGGCCGCCAAAGTTTGGTTGTCTTAGTAATCACCAAAGCTGATGTTCTTTGTGAAATCTGGTGGAGTGAAAACATCGTTTTTCTCATCTTCTAGAGCTGTCCACATTCCTTGACTTGGCTATCTCTTGGACATACGGTCCATCTTGATACTCTGGCCCTTGTATTTCTGCTTTGTTCTTGGAAACAAAATTATAACCGCATTGTGGATGCTTGCATAATCTCCCCTCTCAAAGTCTTTAACCATACCTGCAAGTCTTTTGCCCACATTACAGAACATAGTCACATGAAGTCCATCACTAATGGACACCTAGTTGGAATTAAATTTATTCCTTTGTGTTTTGGTGTTTGGTGTTTTGGTGAAGAAAAATCACACCAATGTTCATAGTAGAGAAGAAAAATTAGAGACATCTTCAGACTATGTCTAGAGCCACCACTGCAGAAAAAAATGAACATGAATTAAAGCTTATTTCCATTTGGTTGAGGAAAAGATGAAAAGAAAGAGAGTTAGAAGAGCAGAAAAAAAATGTATGAAAAGTCACCTCCAGAAGAGGGAAATAAAAAAAAAAAACAGTAAACAAGTGAAAGGAAAGAATATGTAGGAAAGAGGAAAAATATGGAGAAAGAATAAACAGTAGTAAGTGCAATTGATAGGAGAAAAATAATTGACTGAGCTGTTTTAAAATTTGAAAAATAATCATTATAATTTAGGATCACATTAGAGTAATGAGATAGTTAAATGTTAAATTCTGGAGAAGAGAGGGGTCTTTACAGTAGATTAATTGATTTGGTCACATATACTAAAATGATTATTACTGTTAACAAATTCCAGTCACTAGTCTAGAAATCCATGAGTTTTTCTCCTGCTAAAAATAATTCAAAGACAGACTTAGAGGAGACAAATAGGGAAACAGGTTTAGCAACACAAAGCAAAGTGAGAACAAACAAATGTGCACCACCAGATGGGTGATTAGAAAGACTATCCCATGACACTGGGCTTAGACCCCCAAGACCTCAGAAGTTTATTGAGTTTTGCACACATGGATGTGGTCAGTCCAAGAAAACTGGGTTAATGTGTTACCAGCACTTCTCATGTGCCAAGCAGGGGAGCACTTGGTCTTGGATTGTCAAATGATAGCCAGTTTTTGCTGAGGCCGTGGAGGCTATGGGTGAAACAACACCCTGATGTATGGTCACCAACCATTCTGTAAAAATCAGCATCCCACAATGTGATTCTTTATCAACATCCAAGCCATTATTCTCAGCCATCAAGTCTCCTAACTTTCGGTCTAGCTCCTAATCACTACTGCAAACAGTCTTTATTATTGGTGACTGAGCAATCAGAACAATGAAAAGACAAAATTATCTTCCTCAGAACTAATGTATAAACAGATTTTAAAGCTGCACTTTATATTCCAGTTAATTCAACTTTTTTTATTTTTCATTTCAGTTAAAGAGTGAGCAAACATTGCAATTGCTGGGCAAGTTAACTCAAGATAATTTGAGGCAACTTTAGCCTTCAATAATATGAGTTTAATTGGTGAGCACAATTAAATGTCCAACAAGAGAGACTTAAATGGAATAAACTATGTGTTCTTCATACCTAAGCATCAAATTAAAATACAGCCAGCCCAGCACAAAAGGAATAATTGGCTTATAATGAATTCTCATTTTGATATATAAATCACCCTGGTTCCCCAAACCTATTTCTTTTGTAGCTCATTTTATTTTAAAATTAATTTACTTTTTCCTTATCACAATTACAATACTTAATCCAGAATAATTAGGATACAAATAAGTACAAGCACATGTGTCCACATAGTTACCATTGCTAAAACTTTGATATTTATAATTCCAAGTCCTATGCTAAATAAACTTCCTTCACTTTCTAAACTGTTATATTTTATGTAAGAGTCTTGTCAAATAAAAACAAACCTTTTAGGTGTTTCAACAAGTAGACTATTACTACATATATATTTTCATCCAGTATGTTAACATTAGGTATTTGGGGGTTATTAGCTAATATTCTGCTATTTGGTATTAAAATTGGAGACATTTTAAATTTTATGTGTGATAATGCCCACATATAATTCGCTCAAAAGGGATTGAAAAGGACACAAAATGAATGGAAATCTACAATTAAATTATACTGAATGGAAATCTACAAAAATGTACCAAAACCTAAACACAATGTATTTAATTAGTTGCTCAATGCATCAGTAACTGAGATTCAATCAACCATTATGTTTATCAATTTGTTTTCTCTTGAAATTACTTAGGTAATTAGCAAGGGAAAGAGTTGGAGTGCTAAAGGAGAAACAAAAATCAACTTCATATTCCGAGTTTTTTCCTCTGGGAATTGGAATAAATGATTTCTCAGAGAAAAATAAGGAAATAAGTTACACTCTAATACTTTCCAGCTTTTCTTCTTTGCTTATGAGTCTTAATCCTTGCAATTAAAATCGCAAGCCTCACCCATAGGTAGAGCAGATCATTATGCTCTCAGGCAAAACTACACCTACTTTGTATTTTTCTTAAATATTATCCTTGGAATGTTGGATGCAGTTTTAGTTTTTGCCTCAAGAAAATGATAGGTTAAGTCAACATAAAATTCATTTTACATTAATTACATTAAATTAATTTTAAGGCCAGAGCCCAATGCAAGTGGCTCATAACTATAATCCTACTTACTCAAAAAGCTAAGACTTGGAAGATCACAATTATGATCCAACCTGGCAGGAAAGTCTATGAGACTTCATCCCCAGCTAACTAATGAAAAGATGAGCTGGAGGTAGGGCTGAAGTGATATAGTAAAATAGGTGACTTAGAAAGGTCAGTTGGGCCCCGAGTTCAAGCACTGGACCTCAAAGTTTGAACAAGAAGGGGAAATAGGGTCAACCTATTGTTTCCCAAGATAGTGACATTTAACACAACCTATTTTGATGCAAGAGGTCAAGCCTGCACAGTGATGTGAGCAGCTCACCGTCTGATAGCAAGGTGTTGTTTCCTCAGATAACTTCTTAACCCATTTCCTCCTTTTTGTTTCTCTGAAAATTCCTTGGACCAATATAAATTTCCACTAAAGACTGGCACCAAGCTCCTGGGTCCCTATGATCCTCCTATCTCAGCCACCTGAATAACTAAGGCTCACGCCACCATACCTAAAGATTGTATTCCACCTTCCACACTTTGGATAATTTCTATGGTTTCACTATTTCAACAGCAGCAGAAACAGTTTGTTGTGACAATCCCTTCTGGAGTTTTAATGGAATTTCCCTTAGTGTTCTATTCTTTCTCACTTTTTCGGCAGCCTTTGCAGTTTTTACGTCTTTAATTTTCTTAAGTTGTCCCTTTGCTTTTCTGTCAAGTGTACTGTTTTGTTTTTTGGGTTTTTTTTTTTTTTTTTTTTGCTTTAACTCTCTTTTCTTGCAAGAAGACACTAATTCAATTTATTTTTAATTATTAGTAGCATTAACTGTACAACTCATTCAGGCTTATATTCTCATGCTAATGTCTTCCTTGATTTCACATTCCCTATGCTTTCCTAAGAGTCCTAGTAATGTGATTTTCCTGCTATGTTATCTAACGATATGTCACGCTGAAAGTAATCTAAAAATGATATGTCAAGATTGTGTCTTGAAGCTCCATTTAAATCTATGATTTTTTTAACCACTTAGATTTGTCTGATTCCACAATGAATGATCAGCTAAGTTTCCTTATACTTTTCATATCTGAATTTTATCAAGGTAATTCCCAGTACTTGGATCCACGCTTTCTTGGGCACATTTTTAAAAGGCATACCTTTTTTTTTTTATAGGTAACTTTCTCTGACCTAAGTCAACCTAGGTAATACTACACATATTACTCCTTTGTTAATTGCATTCCAAAAACAGCCAGAACAGGACATGGTTGTGCATGACTGTAACTTAAGCACTTGCAAAGCTGAAGCAGGAGAATTAATTTGAGGCCAACCAAAACTATAATACCCAGTTATAGGTCAAATTTGGCTGCATAGAGAAATCCCCATCTCAAACATACACACACACATACATACAAGAATTGGGCTTCAGAAAAAGAAAAAAAAGGATTTCTGTCTTCTTCTGTGTTGCAAATGCCTAGGAAACTAATTTTGAAATAAATAATTCTTAACTTGAAATATAGGTCAGTTTCAGTCTCAATGAAGTTGCCTACTTTCAAGTACAACCTTCTTATATTCCTTGGTATCAGCTCCCCCGTTTGCCTGATAGTTTTTTCAGCGATAAAATTTTCCCTGAGTTTTGTTTACCTAGTATCTTGAAATTTTTCTGATGTGTATTCCCACTTTCTTTCAATGTCCACAAATACTCTACAGGAAAGCACCCCAGATGCAAACTTTCTTTACTGACTTTTATCTTGGAGTGTGTCTTCTACCTCAGCCAAATAAAAGCAGTGTTCTCATGGAAATAAAGCCCACTACTACTTCCTATTTGCTTATTATTTAACATTGTTTCTCTGTAATTTAATATGCTGTCAAACTCCTGAAACCAACACCCACAGTCATGACTTACATTATGAATAAATCAGACATGATTAGAAATGATGCATTAGAGAAGAAGCAGAAGTTCCCCCTTGAAACTATTGGACCAGGCATGTAAATTCAATTACCTACAGTGATTTTTCTTTTGTCATAAATACAGATAATTAAAATATACTACTGGATTTTTGACTATAGATTCAATATGACAATCTATACTGAAAAACAGGTGAGGCTAAAAGGCTCACTTCTCTTGGCTCTTTAATCCCTAGCTCAGCAGAACCTACTCAGGACCAGATATATTATTCAGTGTCAGCCACAGAAGCATTGATAGTCATCCTGTTGAAACACAGACATGATATTCTCTTCCTTGGAAAAATATCTTAAATATTAACATTAAGTCTGAAAAAATGCTAGAGTTATTTTTATCCAATGGATATTTATTGAATCTACTCTAAATACTTCAGAATACATTAGGGTACTAGACTCACATGGTTCACAAATGCTATGTGGATTACAGTAAAAAAAAAAAATGAGTAATGCAACCAAGCATACAATTATAGACAGTACTTTATCAGTTTGACGTCATATTTTTCTCATAGTTTAACACTGAGTGACACCTTAATATCAGTTGTATCACAGTCTCTAAAAGGCAGGCAGCTGGCATCAAGTAGTGTTCGTTGTTGTCACGTAAACTGACTCTATACATTCTTGAAAACACACTAATGTGTTCCAGTTGCATTTGAATGTTTCAAAGATAACATTATTATTTTCCTTAAAATTAATTAACAGAAATAAATTAACTAGGAAAATAAAGGGAATCTGGAGCAGGAAAGTAGAAAAAAGTAAATCTGAAGGAAGAGGAACTCACTAGAAAGATCATAATAGCAACTACACCAGCAATCTTTTACCTAAAAATACAGTCATAAATCATTGAACTATGTGGATCAGATGAGTAGCATTTTATATTCTAAATAATCTATGATATCAGATAAGAAACAGACTCAGAAGAGGAAAACACTTGGAGATCTATTGTGAATGTACAATGGTGATCTAGAGTAGAGGCTTGGAAAAGTATACTGATTTTGGTACTATATGCAAGTAAACATTACAGAAGTTGATTGTCAACAGAACTTGTGGGAACAGAAAGACAGAAGTGTCAAGGATGACCCGTACACTCCTAGACTGAATAGTCAATCCTATGGTTTATTAAGTGTATGATTATTCTAAGGAAATATTTCACCTTCATTAAAATCTTGAGAGATCATCAACATATATGTAGGCTGTCATGACTGAATAGCCATAGATTGGAAATGATTTAATAAAATTTCAAACTTTAACAAAAAGGCATAGCAATTTATATATGTATTGTTTGGTAATAATTCATTAATAACTCTTATGAGTTGCCCTAATTTAATGATTACATTTAAGACCTTAGCTAAATTTAATGCTTTTACAATGAAATTTCTGTATCAACTAAAGCATCTCTGAATACTGACAAAGAGAAAGTTTACTGGAAAAGATCATTTCAAGAGTAGAAAGGAAGTGAACGTAATTTGGGCTTTACAGGAGGTACTGCAGAGACAAAGCTGATCAGTCTCTCACAAGTCACACTGAAAGGGACTTTCTCTTTCCTAAGAGAGAGCAAATAAGATTAATGGATGGGGAAGTGGGAGGAAAGGAAGATAGTAAATCAGAAACTCTTTTGCCCTGAGGCCAGCTGTTCTTGAGAGAGAGGCTGTTAAGGAAGGATTGTTTGCTGATTCAGGCTGAGGTCCTCACAACTTTAAGTGCCTGGGGGAAGAAGGAAATCATAACCTAAGTTCAGATAACAAGCATTTCACTCCTTTTGTCCAAGGGAACCAAAATGTCAACTAATCATTCACAAGACAAAGACAGAGAGAAAGAGAGAGACAGAGACAGAGAAAGACAGACACACAGAGACAGAGAGAGACAGATTTTGGGAAGTCTTCTGACCTTGTCTGAGGTTAAACAAAGGAGGCAGCTATAAATCTTCTCTAAGGCACATAGTGACCAACAGGTCTTTTCTATAATCCCCTTTTCAGGATTGACAAGGGCTGCGGGAAGTTCTTCACCTTCACAGTTTAGGATCATAGGGCTCAGGCTAAATCCAATATTGTCACTTCTGACCTGATGTCCTTTTCAAGATTGTTTCTATATTAAGAAATAAGCCAGATGTTATGGTTTGGATCTTACATGTTCCCCACAAGTTCATGGGTTAGAAGACTGGTTCTTGATAGGTGGTATTATCAGGAGACAGTAAAAAATGTAAGAAGGTAGGACTGAGTTGGAGGAAGGAGGTCATTGCAGGGCTGTTTTTGAAGAGAATATTATGTCTCTGGCCCCATTATCTGTGTCTCTCTCACTCTGTGTGTCTCTCTGTGTGTCTCTGTCTCTCAGTCTGACTCTCTCTCATTCCAGAAGCTATGACATTAGTACCTTTCTTTTGTCAGGAATGGGAAGAAGCGAAGATGGGAGAAAAATGGGGGAGGTGGTAACAAGTATGACAAGAAATGTAATCACTACTTTATGTAACTGTAATGCCTTTGTACATCACTTTGAAAATAAAATTAAATTTAAAAATGAAGAAAGCTAATACACTAAGTAATTCTTCCTACTAAGGATATACAAAATGCTGAGAGTTAAAAATACAAAAAAAAAGAGGAACTTCTTAAAGTTACTTGACCTTTATAGTTCAAACCATCATAAGAGAAAGAAAAAATGGTATCACAGAAAATTATACAATAAGGCTTTTATATAAAACATTGTCTTGTGCTAGATTTTTAACTAAAAGGACCCCAAGCTAACATATTACATTGTCCTTGGAATTCAGGACAAATCCTGACATAGCTTCTGCTAAATATTATAAGAAAATAAATCTATTATTAGAGCTCACAAAAACTCTGAAAAGAGAAGTGAAGAACAGAGATCAACAGAGAGCTATTTTATTTACTAGTTTTCAGGCTAAAATTCCAAAAGAAATCTTGAAATAATGGCTGTCCTTTGGGCTTCCATCTCTTTTTATTATGTGTTTTTACAACAAACCCAGAAAAAAAAAAGAAAGAAGCCACACTATAACTATTTTGAAGTAGGCTATAGATCACAAACTGTCAGAGTTTAGAGAGGAGGAAAATTAAGATAATTTCAGTGTGGAGCAGTAATACTTATTTATCACGATGCTGTTGATGATGATGATATGAAAGGTAAAGACATGCCCTTAAAAAGCATACATTTAAAGAAAATATTTATTGAAAAGGAAGAAGTTTTAAAATTAGACCATAAGCAGACTGTGCAATTAATAGCCCTGATTTTCTACGTTACCTTACTTATTTTAATTGTATCTCCGATTTAACTGCCATTTACAGAAGAGCAATATTTTTTTTTCTACACAGAAAGGCTATTTCATGGGAGAATTAACTTAATTTGTGAAGGCCTTTGTAATTTCAAGTTATTCTTAAATCATTCCTTTCAGCTACTCTAGTAAGAAGGTATAACCAATGCCATGTTTTAAGAGCCAATTAATTTTTAAAGTCAGAAAGATATAAAATAGGCATGTACCTGTCCTGAGAGAATTTTGTTTATTACTCTGTCTTGTAGAAAGGCCCAAGTTCAAAATTAGAAGTACATCTGCTTTACTATCAAAATATATTTAAAGTCACAAACTGTAAGCTATTTTGAAAAGTGATAACACCATTTTCCTTTCCTTGTCTGATTTGGGCAATAGGTTTTTATTCTGTGACCTCAAACCTTAAAGAATTTTTCTTCCTTTTCTTTACAGTTGTAATTAGCCACATAAACTATGACAAGACACACTCCTTTGACCCAAACTTCAGTAAGATAAATCTACGTCCTCTACTTAAAGCAGTCTGACCTTCACTTTTCCTTCTGTTCTTGTTGAAACAGTTTGAGCACACATTGTAGAATCTGACCACCTTTGATGTATTCCCTTGGTTTGTCTAGTTTAATCCAATTTTGTCAGGAATTCTCTGTCTTTGACATTTCCTGTTAACAAATTCTATCCCTACCCTTTGCCTGTTTTTATTTATTTATTTTTTTACCCCATGATACTGAACTAGAAATACCCTAAGATGAGTTGTTGCGAGGTCTGCTAGCTGCCACATTTCATGAACCATATTTCATTACCTTCACTCATCTTTATATTCGCTTTATCTTATTTTTTGGCCTTTTCTTCTAGTGTCTCAAACACAAAATATCTCATCTCTCTGCGAGTTTCAGTTCACTCTCCCAAACTTCTGTTTAAGGTCAATACACAGTCACACAGTAGACATCCCAGTCTAGAGTTATGTTAAACTACAAAAACACATTGATCACATTAAAATTAACATAAGGAATATGTGATACTCTTTTTGTTGTACTAGGTGAAGATGGGATAGTACTATGAGAGTATGGAGGACCAAATTGGCATCTTCAGAAAACTGAACTTTATAAAATACATAGACTAAAATCCATACATAGAGATGACAATGACTGTGGCTTAGTGGAAACAAAATGACAGCAATAGTATTTAGTGTAAATTTTCATACTTCTGATGAAGAATGGTCGGGGGTGAGAATTTTGCATGCGATGAAGAGAAGAGAAGACAGTTGTTACCAAACTTATTTTTAATTCACAGCTCGAAGATAAGAGATAAAACAAGGAGAAGAAGTTGTTTTTGTTCAGGAAACCTGGCTATAACCTGCAGAGATGCCCAACATTTTACAGATAAGCTAATGAACCACTCTTGTGTAATTAGTCTCAAATGAATCACTTATTCTTTTATATTTCCTGCCTAAATAATCCATATCAAAGTTTATTAGGCAGATATCCATTTCATCATGAAAACAAGTTGAGAGAAAGGAGAAAATACAGTGTGCATTCCTGAGTATAATAGTCCCATTTGTTAAATGCCTAGTTATCAAAGGTGCTATACAAGGTAAGCCCCTCATTTGCACTAATAGATTACATCTACAATTGGTTTGCAAAAGTTTCTTAAGAGATTTCCACCTCTTAATTATTTTCTCTGAACCCATCTTGCAATAACCATTCATTATTGACAACACTCTAATGCTATTCTTTTCTTTGCAAATAAAAGATCTTAAGTGATCTAACTAGAAAGATGGTGCAAGGAGAAACTTCCATAATGATAAAGAGAGATGCAAAAGCAAGGGTAAAAATCCCATTAGATGAGGAACCAAATGGTCTTGTAGGTGAAAGTGAGTGTCACCCAAAGACAGATAAATGGAAGTGAAAAAGACATTCAGCTCCCTTCCTCCTTATGCACCTTTGTTTCATGTTAGGCAGATCCTACAGTCACAACTCGTAGGAGAATTGATTATAGAGCAAATGCCTCTATGGTAGATTGTACACACAGATGTTTGTACACACAGATTGCAAGCTTGACATTTGGAAGCTTGGAATTGTTGAGTCAAAAAGCCCTCCAGCAGTGTTACTGGGAAAATTACACTTGCTGAATAGATCCCACTAGTAGAGAAAATTAAGCCCTGCAGGTTCTTATAGGGGTGACAGACAAGAGGAAGGAGAGGGAGAACAACTCATACTGGTATGACATTCTTTTTACTTTAACATTAGCTTGGGTGTTGTATGAAAGGAGTGAAGGTTAGCACTCCCCTTGATAGGGATGCAAGAGGCCCTTGGGTCTGACAACACACATGTGGTTAAGGAATTGCCACCTACTTTATGGCATCTAACCATCATTTTTAAACATAAACCCTATGGTGTCCCTCATAGGGAATGCTAGTACAGGAATAGGCTAGTCATGGTAGAAGACCAAAACACCCACATGACCACATTAGAAGATGCCAAGTGAAATGAATTCTCCGTTAAGGAAACAAGAGTTATACCACTGTTGTAATTATTCTCAACATGCCATGAGAACTCGTACTACTTTTTTTTTCTTTTTTTCCTTGTCTGTTTGTTTGACTGAGTGGTTTGTCTAGTTTTGTTTCTCTTGTACTCCCTTCCTGTGGCTGTACCCTCGCTACCACTGTATTACATCCAAGTACTCTGGATACTGTTTATATGGATAATAGAACTGGGGAAGGAAGAAAAAATACCAAAATCAAGAGACAAAGAACAAAAAGACAAACCATTCAAAAAGCAACATCTGGTGTAAACCAGCTGCACAACTCTTGGAGAGAGGGGAAGGGGGAGCGGGAGACAGGAAAATGAGGGAGGAGGTAACAAGTGGAACAAGAAATGTACTCACTGCCTTTCATATGAATCTGTAACCCCTCTGTATCACACTTAGACATTAAAAAAATAATGAATTATCTTCTGCATGGAGATAGGGAAGGCACACTGGAAGGCAATGGACCTATTGTGCTAAATACTGTTAAAATGAATTAAATATCTTAAAATATTTAATGATAGAAAAATCCCAACATCCTTTAGATATGCATTTCCAGGTAAATGAAATAAATATTTTCTTGCCTATTCTTTCATATGACACATTTAATCTGGTAATTATTTTATGGAGCTTAAAGTGATGATACTTATTTTTATTTTACATGACATTTAAAATTATGAAAGCGTAGACCTACTTTTTCATCTTACCCTGATGAAATCACCAAAATTGAGTAATTGAAAAGATTGTAACACAATTGCAGTGTGGAAAAGACAATGAGGCATTGAGCATATTTGAAAAAAAAAAGCACTAAGCTACTTACAAATAAAAAATAAAACAAAAAAAAAGATTAGCTTGGTGTTATTTTCAAAGTACCATGTAAAATTGTGTCTTTTTCTTTTTTCTTTCCCATGTTTTTACCCCTGATGTTACTGTAACTGACTATGATACCCTGGATATGTGTGTGTGTGTGTGTGTGTGTGTGTGTGTGTGTGTGTGTGTATTGGAACTAGGGAAGGGAAGGGGAATGTCAAAATCGAGAGACAAAAGATAAAAGACAAACAAATGTGATAGCAATATTTACAAAATTATATGTTGTAAACCAACTGTACAACTCATGGGGGAGGGAAAGTGGGAGGGTGGAAGGTGGGGAAAATGAGGGAGGAGGTAACAAGTTAGATAAAAAATGTACTGACTGCCTTACGTATGAAACTGTAACCCCTCTGTACATCACTTTGACAATAAAGAAATAAATAGTTTTTAAAAATGATTAGCTTCGTAGAAAGGAGAGTATAGTCACTCACAATAGTAATCGCAGAAACTCAGGAAAGATAGGTAGACATATGGTAAATTTAAGCCCCTCCTGATCAAAGAGAGAAACTATCTCAAAAACAAAATTAAACTAAAGAGGCTGTAGTTCAAGTAATAAAGTAAAGTAGTAAAATGCTTGGCTATCAAGCACAAGGCTCTGAGTTCAATGCCTGGAAAAGAATGGCTAGGTAGAACAACTTACATGTTGTTTCTAACTGCTTCCTTTGTTGACAAGAGTAAATACTTTTTCATTTCTCTGGGTTTGCT
Source organism: Perognathus longimembris pacificus (assembly GCF_023159225.1). Classification (NCBI taxonomy): domain Eukaryota; kingdom Metazoa; phylum Chordata; class Mammalia; order Rodentia; family Heteromyidae; genus Perognathus; species Perognathus longimembris. The sequence continues at coordinate 10,096,872 of NC_063176.1, read as the reverse complement.
ATTGATTTTAATGTAAAACTCAAATGAACAAATTGGAAGAGTTTTATCTCAGAGGCTAAGATTTTCTCTGTAGTAAGATATTGTCTAAACGATGTTTATATTGTTTGTTATCAGTTTGAATTCAGAGGGTAAGAGTGGACAGAAACATTAAAGATTTTAAGGAGGGAAAATTTAAATCTGTTATTCTGTACTTTGTTTTTTTCTTCTTTATTGTCAAAGTGAAGTACAGAGAGGTTACAGTTTCATATGTAAGGCAGTCAGTACATTTGTTATTCAACCTGTTACCTCCTCCCTTATTTTCCCCTGCCTCCCCACCCCGGAACTTTGTAATTCATCTTATTCTCAGTCATTCTGACATGTGTTTAATGCATCCATAGTTGTATTATTTTCATTTTCAAATTTTCACTTTATATTGATTACTTATGATAAGATAATAATCTTCCCTTTCTTGACATGTAATGCTGGTGTGTTTAATTTATATATAATTTAAGGATACTGGTATTTAACATTGTCTGGGTAGTTACTGAATTTTGAACAAGGGTTAAAAATAAGGAAAATCTTCTCCAAGAAAAGACCGATTATCTTCAGTTCTTACAGTTCTTTCTTGAAAGTGCATGACCTAAACTGACTGGAATACAGAAGCTCAAGGATCATTCTGCAATTTAAATGGATATACTCTGTAACATAAAATCAACTAAGCAGCTTAGTTTATCTTGTAACATGTAAATAAATCTAAATAACAGCCAATATGAAAAATTTCTCCAGTGATTACAAAACAGAAATTTAAATAACGACAACAGTACATGTTAGTATTCCTTGCCATGAAATTATTTTAGAATTCCCCCTCCCCCCCACACACAATTTTTGTGATGAGACTACAAAGAAAATTATTTCTACTATAACTTCATGTAAATTGATCTTGAGTTTGATTCATCTTTTTTTTTAATTCCCACAATTGGGTGGAATAATGTGGTTTTAATTCAAGGAACAATGAGATTTTTAAAATGGTAAATAATGATATATTTTGAAATGAAACAGAATTTTAGAGACACTGTATTCTAAAAGTAACCTTCAAATGCAACTAAACTTCATCATAAAACACCAATTCAGTTTGTATGTCATGTTTTTATCCCATCTAAAATTAGATTCTTTAAGCCAATACTATTTTCTTTCAAAATGAATATCTAAGCTCAATCCACGCTAGAATTCAGGAAATGACAGCTGCTACCTTGCTGTCAGGTTTGATTAGCTAAGAATGCATATAAAGAGCTAAAGAATATCCCAGAATAAGCCAACGAGTGTCAGGATGCCAACATGATCCTGTTACTGCATCTAGAATATCGTTGAGGGGAAAGATTTTAGAAGACAGCAGTGTTTGTGGTTTATATGGCTTTAGACAGTTCCTTAAAGGTAGAAAATATCTCATAAATGGAATCTAAATATTTTTTTAGATTATACAAGGTTTCTATTTCTGCACAAGTTAACACAGTATTTCTACCTTTACAACATTTTCCCTTCCATTGTTTCATTTACCAATGATCAAGCATGGTGCAAAATTGTTAAGTGAAATATTCTAGACATGAATTTGTACTTTTTAACTTGCAACTGTATCCCATTCAAAAAGGCATATAGACCACACTGTACTGACATATTTTTATAATGGTGCTGCTTAACTTTAGTTATTATTTGTAGTCTCTGTCCCTCATTTATAAGTTCAAATTTATCATTTACCAATTTTATGTGGTTGTGTATATATGTATAGATATAAGCATGTATATGTGTGCACGTACATGTATGTGTTGGGGGGTTAGTGCCATTTGTGCTTTTACCATGCTTTGTTACTAAGGAGGGAACTGTACAGAGCTAATATCTTACAGCAGCACAGAATTTTTTTTTTTTTTTTGGCCAGTCCTGGAGCTTGGACTCAGGGCCTGAGCACTGACCCTGGCTTCTTTTTGCTCAAGGCTAGCACTCTGCCACTTGAGCCACAGCGCCACCTCTGGCCATTTTCTATATATGTGGTGCTGGGGAATTGAACCCAGGGCTTCATGTATATGAGGCAAGCACTCTTGCCACTAGGCCATATTCCCAGCCAGCACAGAATTTTTGCCTTAGAATACATATGGCTTCAGAATCCGGGCATACTTTTCCTAGATGCTGTACAGTGAGTGTCTTCCATAACCTCAGTCAATTCATTTGTGCTCCTATATAGTTCCTTGCATCTATTTCATGGAAGGTCCCTGCTTTTCTCAGGCTCTTGGTTGGAGGCAAGCCTCAGTCCCAGAGGCTGCACGCAGTCTCCGCCACAAGGAGCCTTTTGCTTCAGGAAGATTCCATCTCTACTGGAAGGGCTTTTGTCATGATGTTAGGTCTACTACCTATTCTGTCATTAACTCAGAATTGGAAGATTTGAACCTAAATTACATCTGAGAATATTCTTGACTATTTCCTATGTTACTGTCTGAAATCAAAGTTTATGCCTGTGCTCACAAGGGAAGCTCAGGGAAGGGGTAGGCTCAAGGGCCAATACTACATCAGTCTTCTATAAAGATGATCAAATCAGGAGCTTAGGCAAGTACATCAATCTGTCACTATGTCATTTCAAATAACTTATTTAACATCTTTAACTTCAATTTTCTTATCTATAGAAATAAGAGATAACTTGTTTAGTTGTCAACCACATGAATCAAATATTATGGACATAGGAATTTATAGTTTGTTGATAAACATTTTATAGTCCAGTATTATGTACAGAATCAGAAAGTAAAACATTGGACTTGGCTTTGAGTCAATTCATTATATTTTTCAGAGTTAACGAATGGATCAGGAAAATGTAGTACATATACATAATGGAATTCTATGCCTCTATCAGAAAGAATGACATTGCCCCACTCGTAAGGAAACAGAAAGACTTGGAAAACATTATACTAAATGAAGTGAGCCAGACCCAAAGAAACATGGACTCTGTGGTCTCCCTTATTGGGAATAATTAGTATAGGTTTAGGCTAGTCACAGCAGAGGATCACAAGAGCCTAATAGCTATGCCCCTATGAATACATAAGATGATGCTAAGTGAAATGAACTCCATGTTACGGAAACGACTGTTATATCCCTGTTGTAATTACTTTCAACGTGCTATGTGAAACCGTAGTTTTTTTTTGTTGATGATCCTCTTGTATCCCCTTCCTGTGGTTGTTCCCGCACTATCACTGTATCTCATCTGAGTACCCTGAATACTGTATATACTGGTATTAGAACTAGGATAGGGAAAGGGAATGTCAAAATCAAGAGACAACGAATAAAACGACAAACGACTCCAAAAGCAATACTTATAAAACCATTTGTTGTAAACCAACTGAACAAGACATGAAGGGAGATGGAAAGTGGGAGGGGGGAATGAGAGAGCAGGTAACAAATAGTACAAGAAATGTACTCACTGCCTTATGTATGAAACTGCAACCCCTCTGGATATCATTTTGGCAATAAATAAGTAATTACTTTAAAAAAAGAAATATATGCCAGTAAGATTTTTGACACCTTGCATACTGGTTTGAATTGAAAAAGTTAAGCAGACCAGTTGCAAAAATAACGAATAGATAAGTTAGGAACTCATCATTGTTTAAATTGATAAATGACTACATAGAATGATAAAGCTGTCCTCAGAGTTTGTGCTGGTCAGCTCTCTGCCACCAGAACAAAAATATTCAAGATAATCAATTTCTAAGGAGAAAAGTTTGTAGGGCGTGGTAGTTCATGTCTGTAATCCCTGATACCTGGGAAGCGGATTTGGGAAAGAATGCAAGTTAGAGTCCACTTAATCACTAAGTTATTGATACCCACATCCAAACAATAAACATGGTGAGGTGGCATGTGCTTACATATCCCAGCTATTTGGGAGGCAAAGGAAGGAGGATTAAGTCTGACATCAATGCATGACAAAAATATAAGGGAATATATGATCAAATACTATAGGCAAAAAAGAGGCTGCGAGTATGGTTCAAGTGTTAGTAAACCTTCAGAGCAAGTACAAACCCTTAGATCAAACCATACAACACACATACACACACACAAACAGAGGGAGGGGAGAGGGAAGGAAGGAAGGAAGGAAGGAAGGAAGGAAGGAAGGAAGGAAGGAAGGAAGGAAGGAAGGAAGGAAGGAAGGACTTACTTTGATTTGTTTCAACATATTAGTTCTTGTTCACTTGACCCGATTTTCCTTTGGATCTGTGGTAAGACAGAGAACTGTGACGGGAACATGTAGCAGAATCAGCTTCTCACCTCAGGCATTCTGGCAAGCAAAGAAAGAAAGGGAGAGAGGTAATCACTAGGTTGCCAGACCCCCTTCACGTGTACACCTTCAATAACCTAAACTCCTTCCACGAGGCCCCACCCCTAAAAGGTTCTACAGCACTACCAATAGCACTATGGGAAGGGAAGCAATTATCATGTGGGTCTTTGGATGACACCTCTGATCCAAACTGTACAGATGATGATGGAGATAACAATGTCTGCACAAATCTACAGTGTTCATGGATAAAGGGAGGGAAATCATTTCTATTCCTAAATGGAAGAGCCAATGTCCCACACAAGAAGTAGAGAATTAAAGATTTTTTTAAAAGAAAAGAAAAGGAAAAACCTACTTCTAAATTAAAAAAAATAAAGTTCAACTAATTATTCAATCTCTCTTGAAAATAATAATACCTCCACAGGATTTTACAATTATTAATTGAAATAACACTTGTAAAGCATTCTGCATTTGCCTCAGTCATGATTAATAAGAACCAACTCTGTTGTAATTGTAATTTTTAGATGCAAGAGTATCATAGCTATTTGGAATTAGGATTCCATTCAAGTTCATACTACTGATAATTACCTTCCCACTATGTAATTATAGAAGCTGCTAATTCTTTTTGAAACCTAAGGTATAACTTCTGAGTGTTTATGCCAGAATTGCACCTGCTTAGTCAAGGTATCTCTCTAAAGTAATTTGAAAATGTTAAACCCACAATTTTCCAAGACCAGCTAGAAATTTTGGAGTGAAACCCAACAGGTAGAGCTCAGTAATGACCTAGAAAATGTGTGGAAAAGCTCCTTCCTGTTCATGACATTCCTGACATGGGGAATTGCTTAACAGGGTGCAATTTCTTTCAGCAATTGCTCCAGTTTCTTTTAAGGGACTACATACAGCCTAGCACTTACCTAGTATTTCTCTGTCTCTATGCAAGTGTATTTTGTTATATTTCAGTAATTATCACTGGTTTTCAGGCAATTCAAACCTCTCTTCTCCTCTCTCTCTCTCTCTCTCTCTCTCTGTCATACACACACACACATCTCAAAAATGCAGATATTTAGGGGAAGAAAGGAAAGAATGTAACTTACTATTAATCACCTCTTTTACAATATGTCACTATATCCTCATAGGTGGTCAATTTTCTCATGATAAAGTTTAAGTATGAGTAAAAAACAATACAGAGCAGAAACAAATGATACAGAGGTCATATTTATTGGATTAAATGTGTGTTGTGTTAGATGCAGTAATATGTACCTGCGTATGTACAGTTGTTGTTTTTTTAACTGGAGGATTTTAATCTCATAATAAAGAAGTTAATCACACCAAGATTTTAATAGATTTACTTATTAGTAAAATAACTAGCTAATAGAAATAAGCAACCTTCTTTCATCTAGTTTATTTTAATTTTTCATAAAAATTAGCTCCATGTAAAAATCATCTTATTCCTTTATTGGTTTGCTATTCTACTAATCCATTTACATCGTGTCCCTTAGAAGGTGAGATCAGTATGACCAAACATTTTCCTACTTACCTGTGTATAACTAAAATATGCAAGAGCTCTTTGCATATAATACAAGATTAATAAATATATACAAAGACTCTTTCAAAAGCTACTAGGTCTGAGGAAAAATTTGTTGATAACTCCATAGATTAGTTGCCTAGTAAGTTAAATATACATCATAATAATTCGAATCATTGTCAATATTTTATTTTCAAGTTGATCTTGACAAACAGTTATCAATGAAGTAGTTAGAAAAATAAGCTAGGAAGATACATAAAGAGCTGTAGCCATTTATGTTTCAATTGCATTTCCACGTGTTTGAAGGGAAGATGCTTTTACTATCATTTAATGAGACTACAGCAAGATAATTCTGTTAAGCAAGAATTTGAATTCTTACATACAAGTGTAAATCATCAGATTCTAGTTCACCCAGTCTTCCTTCTTATCTTTGAAATGTATGAAAGAAAGCTCAGGAGACTTACGGACTTGCCCTCACTACACATATGATAATACTGAAGAACAGACTGTAAGTCACATTCTTAATTCTTCCATGCAGTCTTCTTATCTACCACAATCCTTGCCTTTTAAACAGGAGGATTTTTCTAACTTCCTTGGAGTGAAACTTTTTTCTTTTGTCTTTTGACAGTTTTAGGTGCATTTCTTTGCATGATCCATCTTCCCGGATATTCTTTTACCATCACATATTTTGTTTTCTGTAGCTAGCCTTAAGTATTTAAGCCAGAAGCATTTAGTAATGGTTTGTCAGTTTTTTCAAAAGGCAGAGAGAGAAGCTGAGGTATGTACCTGTTCTATTAAAAACAGGGCAGAAAGACTAACAGGTTTTCAACTGCTTTTGATGGCTTTTATTAAGATGCCTTGTCAGAATAAAGGGAACTTAAATTGTGATTGATTGGTATTGCCTGCTACATCATAGTCAGCTGCTATAGACCAGGGGTCTTATGTTAACACTCATTGTGAGCTGCCCAAGTCTGTCAAAATGTGATCACACCACAGCTCATCAGCTGCCACCATTGCAAAAATAATGTACTACATTTGCTAAGAGATTCCCAGGGCACAATATTTTGTTTCCAATAAAGAGAAGAAACATGATGCTAGTGTGAAATTTTTCAAATACATTGTTGTGCTTTCCTAATTGCTTCTTTCAGATAAATCTTCTATTGTCTTTCTGGTTTACCTGTCAATCCTTTTCTGTATCTCAGCGGTAAAAATTTAAGAAATGTTGAGTTTAGGACAATGAATAATATTGTGTTGTAAGTTAGTTGTTGGTTTATTTTTTGTTTGTCTTGTTTGTTTGCTTCTTAGGTTGTAACTACAAGTATATCTGAGTCTTGTGATTGGTAGGCCTTGTTTTCTTTAGTTATTTCCCAACTGGGGTCATTTTTATGTGTGTGTAGCCCTCCTGGCCCATGAGGCTCAACCTCCCACTTACCTGAGATGACAGACATTTGCCAACATGACCAGCTCTAGGTTGAGATGAGTTTTGCCAACGTTCTGTCTGAACTGGCCATGAATGGTAATCCTCCTAACCTCCACAACCCAAGTAGCTGGAAGTACAAGCATGAGGCACTGTGTCTGCATCTGTATCCTATTGTTCTACTTGTTATTTTGTTTCTGGAAAACATATGCTAATCTGATCGTCTGGAGAACAGAGCATTAGCTAATAGATTACTGTGTTTTTCCTCCCTCCTCCTTCTTCTCTTTTCTTCCTTCTACTCCTCTCAGGGCCTTAAGCTTGCTAGGCAGGAGCAGTACCATAAGGCCCGGAGTTCAAGCTCCACGACCAACAAGGACAACACAAAAAAATGTAAAGATGTTGTACAGAGGGGCTACATATCCCAGGTAAAGAGGACATTTCTTTTTGAAAATGTCATCCCTTCCCTCGCCTCTCCCAGTGGATTACATTTTAACTATTTACCCTCTCTTGAGCTGGGCACCCATGGCTTATGCCTATAATACTACCTACTCAGGGGGCTGAGATCTCACAGTTCAAAGCCAGCCCAGGTAGGAAAGTATGTGGCACTCTTATCGCCAATTAACCACAGGAAAACTGGAAGAAGCGCTGTGGCTAAAGTGGTAGGAATGCTAGCCTTGAGCTGAGCTCAGGGACAGTACCAGGGCTCAGAGTTCAAGCCCTAAGACCAAAAAGAAAACAAAAAAGGAAAAGGAAAATAAAGAACTTGCTCTTCTTCCTTAAATTGGAAATAATATTAGAAAGGCTTCTTTCACTGGTAGAGTCATGAGACTAATGATGCACTCTGAAGTGGGTAGGGATTGACTGCTACATTCTCCCTTGGAAGTTGGTAAATATTTCCCCCATTGCTGGAGATGTGCTGCGTGTTTAGGCAGTACTTAAGGTAACTGGAGATGTATTCTCTTTTCCACGTAGTCCAGATTTCTTAAGAAAGAATTATACCATCGTAAACCATTATGCGGAGAGCACTGTGCATTTGCTTTCCGAAAAGAGCTCTCATTTTGCTGTAATCACCCATTCAATAACTTCTTTGAGAAGAAAGGATGTGAAGGTGCGTAGTATGTATTTAGTCCCAATCTACCATTGTCTCAAACTTTGTGCTCCCATAACCATAATCTTCACACTATACCTGAAGTGATAGAAAACATAATCTCTCCTACCTCTCTTTAAACAACAGTAAAGCTCTCCTGAGGAATCTTAATCCCCTGTGATTAACATGGAAATTAAATAAAGATTTCAAAACTATATTTAGGCCTCTTCATTTGCATGTCTGCTGTAAGCCTATAGCATCTTATTTGGAAATATTGTTGCATTTTCCACTGATCATTTAATTCTTTTTTTTGTGGGACAACTTTATCATTCTGGTATATAGACAAACAAGAAAATATAACCACAGACATATCTTAAATTAGTGTTACATTATTCAAAACAGTGGATTCCAACACCACAATCTGGAATGATTAGCAGGTTATTGATATAGTTGTGGTTTTTTTTTAACTCCAACTTTCTAAGTCTGTGTATGTGTTGATTATAAACTATGTGCTTTCTATCCTGGTCAGCATTCTCAGTAGCTGCAAAGATTTGCCTGTTACGATGATTATGGAGATATTTTCAATTCCTTGGTCAGGGAGATTAATTTCTTGCTTTGATTACTATTGCAAAATCATTTGAATTATATATCCCTTCCTCACCAAATATATATAGATATAGATATACAGCTATATAGATATGTACATGTGTTAAAGCTCTTAATTTTAAATGAAATCATTAGAGTTGGCTGTAATCAATATAACTTGCAACAGATAAGAAAAACAGACAACAGCATGAACAGGCATGGAGCAAGACCAAAGGAAGATACTCAGGAAAAAGTAAAAGCCTAATTTCAAGCCTAGGAGAAAGGCCTTAGAAGAAGCAAACTCTGCCAACAAGTTGATCAAATGTCTCACTTCCAGAAATGTGAGAACATAAATTTCTCTGTTTTAAGCAACACAGTGTATTTCTGTTTTGGTAGCTCAACAAACAATTCTAAAGCAAAAGCATGTAGAAAACACATCCCCGTTAGCCAAAACCAGGATGTCATGGTATTTCCTGTGAAACTCTACCACTCCTTAGTTCTCACACTGCCCAAACTCAGGGTGGGCCTCTATGCATCCATTTTACCCTCACAATTGTATAGCTCCAACAGCAGGAGTTAGACATTTATTTCAATTTCCTTTCATACAAAAAGAAAAGCTGGTGCTTGTCTGCCAGGTTTTGGGTGGGTGGCACACCTTCTTGCAGAAGTAAATTTTGCCTGGCTGAGACAATTCTTACGTTTTGTGTATATTGTAACTCCAGTGGTTCTTGGAGGTCATCTTTATAGCATCGGTAAGCATGTTTGGGGAGGCTCTTTAGTTTTTGACTCTGCCTACACTAATGAGCAGACATTTAGGGAAGGAAGGGCAAGGATGGGAGGCTAGGGAATGAGGAGATGCAGGGAGGAGCTAGTGGTAGAGGGAGGGCCCTTTAAGGATTGGTGTAGGGCTCTGTGCCTTTGCAATCAAGTTGATGTCTATCTGCAAGGTACTTCAAGTCAGATGTGCCCTTCCTGCCACACTCACCTGATGGGTGCTCTGATGTGTGTTTTAGGTAGCAAGGGGTCCTGGTTTGGCCAGTGAGGTTTTCTGGAGGGCTCAGAGATGTCGTGGTGCGGGGAGACTCCGGGATGTATCAACCTGTCCTATTTCACCCAGGATCACGGTTTGTTTGAGCAATGACAGAACAAATCTCAGGGTGGAGCTAAGCCTCCCCTCTTCAGATCACTAATGGGCTGTGCAGGGGGCTGAGCCCTTGTTTGGGTGTCTCCACAGGGTCAGCTGAGGTCAACTGGACACTACAAGTAGAGTCATTTGAGAGACCCCTTCCTGTGCTGCTCCCACGTGTTATAACGCTGGCCGCAATAAAAGACTTTCCTCAAGTGGTCTTTTCTTACCTACTTTTGATGTTTATCATTAGTACAGTGGGCTGTGCCGGCATCAGGAAGAAGAGACAGAGAACGTGGCAGAGGAGCCAAGGCTGAGGCAGCAGTCGTGCGAGAGGGTAGCTAAAGAGTTCCAGACAGCCAAAGGGAAAGGAAAACAGGCAGTGCAGATAAGAAAGGCTGCAGAGAGCCTAAGACTGTACCTCTTATTGATGGGAAAGTTCCAGGGTGCTTTGCAGCCTTAAGGGACTAGGGTCTCGGATGCTGTATGCCTGAGAGCTGTAACAGAAGTCCCTGTTAGAGGTGAAGGTCCTGAGACCCAATATCTGAGGTCTGCTCTTGAATTAGATTGCTGCCATGCACGTCCTTTAATTAAAAATAATAATAATTTCATTAAGAAAAGTCGTTATTTTTAAAATGAAGAAAAACTCATATATTAAAAGGTGCATTGAAATTCAAATATTTGTATAAAAGTTACTCATCCTACAACCATGAAAGAAGTAAATGAGGGTGTTTTACCATTTAAATGCTCGTTTGTATGGATATGAATCAGCAGTACTTTGAACAAGTAAATTAGGGAAAAATCTGATTTTTCCCTCGCATTTTATAATGGGGAAGACAAAAGTTGTAAAAGTAATTTCCTTATCTTATAGGAATAAACACCCTCTACTCTGTTCAAAGATAATGTATCTAGCAATGAGTAATGTAGGCCTAATTAAAGTTAACCTAAAAAAGGGTATTTAAGTCAAGAAAAATATTATTAAAATTTCTACCTAAGAATGTGAGGAGCTACTCCTTTAAAAATAGTTCCTGAAACTTGGACAAAGAGCTAACTCTTTGAAATAAGGTCTATCTGTCCCATGAAAAAAATAATAATGAAGTTGAGGAGCACAAAACTACTAATGAATCAACACTCTCATATGATTTTCTGTATCTCCTCTGGGGTAAAGAACAGATATTTCATTACCTTAATGGTATACATATTATTAGTACTCAAAAAAATCATTTCCTATTCATTGCCAAATTCTCTTTTAAACTCAGACATTTTTTAAACATAAATTACCTTCTTTGCCATCAATTTCCTGGTTAAGATGACATTTGTTTATGTAAGGTTAGACATTTAAAGATCTATGCACATTCAATTTGATTTACACATGATTTTCCTTTGCAAAATGCAATGATCCTTAAGTAGTTAGCAAATGTTTTACAGTTATGCAAATACAATATATGTTCAACAGGCACATGAACAATAACAGAAACATGAGAATGTATAAGTCCTTCTTAGGAGGTAGCAAAACAATAAAGTGTATTACGTTCAAATACATAGTTAGGAAAACATTATTATGAAAATTGAGGGATTAGGTAATAAATGAGCAAGATAGTGTACTGTATGTTTCATATGCCATCATGACAAATGCTACTAGATTTAATATAACTCATAGTGATGAATTTATGCATATATTAATGAAATGTTCATCCTAGAAAAATCTGTCAAAACAGTGAAACACCTGCCAATTTAAGTGCCCATTATATAAATTGTAACTAAGCCTTTTAGTTTCCAAACAAAATATTTTACTTTGTGAATCTGGTGCTTACATAATCACTTGCAATTTAATGGATAGGTTCTAAGCACAATGACATTGGCAATGTTTTTATTGTGTAAATACAGAATGATCATACAAACTAAAATGCTACATAACTAAGCAATGTAGTCTTTGTTTTACTGTTTAATTTTTTGTGCAGATATTGGAGCTGAAATTCAAGGTCTTGTTGCTCTCCCTTAGCTTCTTTATGTTCAAACCTAGCTATCTACCATTTCAGTCTCAGCTTCACTTCCAGCCTTTTAATGTTTAAATGGACATATAAGTCTCACAATCTTTTCTGCTCAGATGGACTTCAGACCATATGTTTTTCAGATTTTAGTTTCCTAAGTAGGTAGCTTACAGTCAGGAGCCACTGGCACCAGGCAAAGGTGGTATATGCATAAGGGACCATCATGTGCAGTGGGTTCTTAAACAATACTGGCAATTAGAATCAACCATAAAGGCAAAAATCTGCATACAACTTTTACTCATACAAAACTTAACTATTAGTTAAACCTATGGTTGACTGGAAATCTTTCAAATAACAAATATAGTTGAGTAAGACATAGTTTTTGTGTTAAATGTATTATATACCATGATAAATACCCAGAGACCATGAAATGGTACATTTTATTGTAATACAGAATTTACTGGAGAGATGAGTTGCTCACACAGAGATAATTAGTAGCACACAATGTTTTAAGCAGATTCTCCCAACATGAGCTCATCACAAAGCAACAGGAGGTAGCTATGAAATTATTACAAAAGTGCAGTATATATTATTGTTAACTTTATGTAGTTATGATTTAAAAGTCTTGAAAGTCTTTGCATCTCTCTCAACTTATATCTCATCATTGTGGTTTGTAAATTTTGGGGTGAGTTTGGGTAAAGTTTGTTTTTTAATACTTGTATGTATTTTATGGTAGCAATTTTACTTGAATATTTTTATCCATCTGGTTGTTTTGGGTAAGGAATAGTCTACCTTGGTGTTTTTGTTTTCAATACTCTTTTTCCTATACAGAGGTTGAAAATACTATTTCATTTCTAGTGGTTAGTAATTGTATAATTATCATGTAATAAGGTGTATAATACGTCCTTTAATGATTAATTTTATGTGCCAAGTGTGCTGGACCATTGATTCATGCAAATATCTCATTGATCACTATTTCTGAGTATCTGTACAGGAAGGTACTCCAGAAAGATTGGCATTATCATTGTTGTTGTAAAGAACAACGTTTCTGAATGTGAGAAGAGATCCTTGAATGTGTGGAGAACCTAACAGAACAAAGAGAGAGACGAATTTTGAATTTTCTATTTGCTTTACTGCTAGTTTTGGATTCTCAGAGCAGCCAAATAAACAGCAAGGTTTATACGCACCACAGCCCTGTGAATCTCAGACTTGCAAGTGTATAATCAGTTTTGCTGGGTCTCTAAGTCCCATGGCAAAGGATGGGAACTCTCAGATTCATAATCATGTAGAATAATTCATTAGAGAATATATTATTTTGGATATACCTACTGACTCTATTTCTTGGAAAAGTCTAACCAATAAACTTTATGCATATGCATTTGGTTTTGTTTTATGACTGATCTTTTCTGTTGCTCTAGCTTGTAATATTAGTCATATGCTATCTCTTTTTTCTCTCTTTTCCTTTATTGTCAAAGTGAATTACAGCAGGGTTACAGTTTCATATGTAAGACAGTGAGTACATTTCTTGTTCAACTTGTTACTTCCTCCCTCATTTTTCCCCCCGCCACCTCCCTGCCCCTTTCCCTCTCCACCCCGCCCCCCCCCCCCCCCCCCGCCATGAGCAATACAGTTGGTTTATACCAAATGTTTTTTGTAAGTATTGCTTTTGGAATCGTTTGTCTTTTTATCCTTTGTCTCTTGATTTTGGTATTTCCACTCTCTTCTCTAGTTCTAATACAAGTATATACAGTATCTAGGGTACTAAGATCAGCGTATGCTATCTCTTAATGACAGTATTTTGTTAATAAAATAATGCACATAATTCATCTGGCAGGGTAATATATCATGATTACAAGTCTAAAGACATCTTAATATTTCGTCTTTCTTATTGTCCAGGAAATTTCAAGAGATAATTGGATGAGGAGCAAAAAATAGACATCTCATTAACATGGCATTAAACCAACAAATTAGCTTGGTGATCATTAACCATTTTATTAACTTCCCACTTTTTATTTGAGAATATGACATGCAACTCCAATTAGTATAATCTCATATAGTAATGTTCAATAGAGTTGTGTGACAAAACTCAAATAAGCATCCTATACAATTTTTATAGTAATTCCTGTGTAATTGTGAGTTGTATTTGTCTCTGCTTGGTAGCTTCCCTATCACAACTTCTGGATATGCCCACTATGTTAACATGTACTTGAATTTTATGCATCTATCTTAAATATAAACATCAAACCTTGTTTTCTCAAAGAGTTTTTAGTAAATTTTCTGATATATATTTAGAGCTAAGACTACAAGCTAATAGTCTTCTTCTTGTGCTTTATGAACAGATCTTTAATTTTATTTCATGCATCAACCCAACTGTAAATATTATCTCTCAGCCTCACTTACAGAGTCTTGATTATCTGGGTCCATAGTATGAACAAGTGGGTTACTTAGGCTCTTATTTATTTATTTATTTTATTATTTTATTGTAAAAGCGAAGTATGGAGGGGTTACAGATTCAGGTGTAAGGGAGTGAGTACATTTCTAATCCTACTTGTAATCTGCTCACTCATTTTCCCCCGCCTGCCCCCTCCTTTCTTACCTCTCCCCCCCCCCCCCGCATGAGATGTACAATTGGTTTACACCCTATAGTTTTGCAAGTATTGCTGTTCATTGGTTTGTCTTTTCATCCTTTGTCTCTCGATTTTGGTATTCCTTTCCCCTTCCCTTGTTACAATACATGCATATACAATATCCAGGGTACTAAAATCAGTTATAGTGATATCAGGGGTAAAACTAAAACAGTGATATACAATTTGTTTCCATAACTTGAAGTTCATTTTGTTTAGCATCATCTTTTGTGTTCATACAGGCACAGTTCTTGAGCTATTGTGATCTTCTGCTAGGACTATCCTAGACATATACTTATTATTCTTTATAACGAAAACCATATAATCCATGTTTCTTTGGGTCTGGCTCACTTCACATAGTATGATTTTTTTCCATGTCCTTCCATTTCCTTATGAATGGGGCAGTATCATTCTTTCTGATAGAGGCATAGAATTCCATTGTGTATATGTACCACATTTTCTTGATCCATGCATCTACTGAGGGTCATCTGGGTTGGCTCCATGTTTTAGCAATGACAAATTGTGCTGTGATGAATACAATTCACGCAAGTCAATTAATGTAATTCACCACATTAATAGGAGCAAGGTCAAGAATCATATGATTATCTCTTTAGACACGGAAAAAAAAACATTTGATAAAATTCAGTACCCATTTATGATAAAAGCTTTGGAAAACCTACGATTCCAAGGAACATTACTGAATATAATAAAAGCTATCTATGAACCCAGCAGCCCCACTTTTGGGCATCTACCCAAATGATTATAGGCAAGACCACACACTAAAGCCACCAGCACAACAATGTTCATTGCAGTAAAATTCTATATTGGTTATATTTACTACATATCTAGGATAGCCATTGCAGAAGATAGATGATGATAAGCAAAATGAACTCCAAGTTATGGAAATAAATGTTTTATCATTGGTTCTGTTATTCTCAATATATCATTTGAAATTATGCCTTTTTCTTTTGTCTTTCTTCCCGATGGTTTTACCCCTGATATCACTGTAAGTGATTTTTGTACCCTGGGTATTGTAAATAAGTTATCAGACTCAGGGAAGGGAAGGGGAATATCAAAATGGAGAGACAAAGGGTAAGATGCGAACCAATGCCTTCTGAGGAATCTCCATACCACTTGCCAGAGTGGCTGAACCAGTTTACATTCCCACCAACAATGAAGTAGGGTTCCCTTTTGGCCACATCCCCTCCAAGATTTATTATGGTTAGTTTTCTTGATATAGGACATTCTTACTGGGGTGAGATGGAATCTCAATGTTGTTTTGATTTGCGTTTCTTTTATGGCCAGTGATGTAAAGCACTTTTTTATATGTCTCTTGGCCATTCTCATTTCTTCATCAGAGAAGTCTCTTTTTAAGTCTTTAGCCCACTTGTTGAGGGGGCTATTGGTTCTTTGCGGTTTTGTTTTGGAGGAATGTAATTTTTTTTGTTCTGCATATATTTTAGATATGAGGCCTTTATGACCCAGCAGCCCCACTTTTGGCCATCTACCCAAAAGACCACAAAAAAGAACACACTAAAGCCACCAGCACAACAATGTTCATTGCAGCACAATTTGTCATAGCTAGTATATGGAACCAACCCAGATGCCCCTCAGTAGACGAATAGATCAGGAAAATGTGGTACATATACATAATGGAATTTTATGCCTCTATCAGAAAGAATGACATTGCCCCATTCATAAGGAAATGGAAGGACTTGGAAAAAATTATACCAAGTGAAGTGAGCCAGACCCAAAGAAACATGGACTCTATGGTCTCCCTCATAGGGAATTATTAGGACAGATTTACACAAGTCACAGAAGAGGATCACAAGAGCCCAATATCTATACCCTTATGAACCCATGAGATGACGCTAAGTGAAATGAACTTCATGTTATGGAAACAATTGTTATATCACTGTTGTAACTACTTTCAATGTGCTATGTGTAATCGTAGCTTCTATTATTGATGATCTTCTTGTATTCCCTTCCTGTGGTGTACCTGCACTATGTCTGTATCTTATCTGAGTATGATGTATTTCTGTAAGTCCAGCATTAAGGACCCTGAGGCAATAGGATCACAAGTTTGAGCTCAGCCTTATATATAGCAAGGCCTTATTTCAGATGAGAAAGTGAGGAAGAAAGAAAGAAAGAAAGAAAGAAAGAAAGAAAGAAAGAAAGAAAGAAAGAAAGAAAGAAAGAAAGGGAGGAAGGAAGGAAGGAAGGAAGGAAGGAAGGAAGGAAGGAAGGAAGGAAAGAAGGGTAAAAGATGTAAGAACAAAAATTACATATAACCAGTAAGTAATGGATTATTCCATAATATGTTTAAATAAATAGAAATTCAATGAGTATAAATACTTATGTTTAGTGAATAGTTACATATTTAAAAGCATGATACATGGAATATTTGCTTGTGGCAGCTAGAATTACATTAACCAAATGACTGGGTAACTTAATTTTATTATTCTTTCTGTATGCCTCATATGAACCTCTGCAAAGAGAGAATTACAATGGAATCTCTAAAATGCAAAGAAATCTATATCCATTGCTGAATAGGAGAAACGTTCAATGATTACACATTATTAAGGAAAACTTATTTCTCTCTTCTCATCTGGGGAAAAATAAAACTAGGCTGAAAATTAATGTGAGAAGCAGTGCTAAGAGACTGTGAAGATGCATGAATATGGTGTGTCTTCTGCTCAAGCCAGCCCCATCCAGCAGCCACAGAAGCAAGGGAAAAGCAAAATGCCTCACACATGAGTTCAGAAAGGTTATCTGTTGAATAGAACTGAAGTCCCTTGATCATTTGAGATTTTAGCTCAATAATTTAGGCCTTGTCTCCAGGATAGTTTTGCCTAAGAAGTGAGGTAGCTACTTCACATCTACTATTGTTCAAATGCCCATTCAAAACAATGCCCACAGGAGTGTATGCCTATTTCAGAAATCCTTAGCCTATTGTTTTTCATACAATGGAACCACAAAGATAAGCTTATATCAACATTGTAAATGCTACAGGAGATCATGTCCCTGAGTGGGGGGTCATCTTTTGTTTTTATATATTCATATGACAATTTAAAAAAGACCACAACTAACAAGATGGTGGCATTAATATAATTCACTCTCACATTACTTGACTTTGAATCTCATGATCTGTCTTCCCATGATACGTTTTGTGCAAGGAGATAATATATAACACAAAATAAGGGTATCTTGGTTATTTCAGATTTTTTCATCTCTAAAATACTAAACAATTTGCTTGTTCATTTCATTAAAATGAGAATAAAAAGACAGGAATCCTTATTATACTCTAAAATTTGTGATGTCATTCTTTTCAAACAAATATCCAAGGGAGTTTCTGTAGACCTGCTAAAATGTTAAAATTGAATGTGAGAATAATGCCAGGTGTACTGGTGTACATCGATCATAACAAATATTCAAGAGCCAGAGGCAAAAGAATCATGGTTTGAGGCCAGCATGGGCAAAATTCCTGAGAGACCCTCACCAGGACGGTAGGGGTGGGGAGTAAGGGGCAGGGAGGTTGGGATGGGGGGGGAGTAAAAGAAATGAAATTAAAGAGCAAAGGTCCAGTGATGTAGTTCAAGCAATAGAGCACTGCACATAGCAGTATCAGAAAAAAAAATAAATTGACTCACAGATCAGAGATGAAGGACAGTTCATTAAGCACAACAGCAGTATTAGGGGGATCATCAGCATTTTTTTTCACAGTTTAGAATATCTTCTTTTATTTTTTTAATAATTACTTATTTACTGTCTAAGTGTTGTACAGAGGGGTTACAGTTTCATACATAAGGCAGTGGGTTCATTTCTTGTACAATCAGTTCCCAGAATGTCAATGTGGCTGATGGAAAGAGAACTGGAAAGCCCACGTGGCAGAGAAGCAGTTTGGACTGAAGGAGCTAAGGTAGTGGAACCCAAATATATTTTAATGAACAGTAGGATACTCTGCAGTCCTCTCAGGTAAGAAATTTTGTCACTACCACATCAAACACACACACACACACACACACTTTATAATATGATGACAAGAATTTACAATTAATGGAGTTATTTTGAGCACTACATAGGATAAAAAATGTGCAGATTCTGTTTTGTGTTATTGTTGAATTGAATAAAGTTTCTATAATGGCGTCCAAGGGGAGGGGAATCCCCCATCCCACCAAGAGTCCACCACTCAGAGACAGTCTCAAGTAAAAAGATGAATTTATTGGGGAAATTCCAGATGGACTGGTCCCAGGTTTCAGAAAAAACATATGACACAGAACAAGACAGTGGCCCAGTGACTTATTTCTGGAGGATTCCAACAAATCAATTCAGCTCCAATGGAGAGCTGAACTGGGACATGTAATAGGGAGGTCAGATCTGGCCAGTGCCATCATTAACTGTGGAGGGACTTCAGGTTGACTCCAGCTCAGATAAGAGCAGAAGCCAACTCTATCTCCATTAAGCTCTCCCCCACCCTATCCAAGGAAGCTCCCCTTTACCACCTGAGGCCTGAGAGCTTCAAGGGAACCTGTGCCCTCCTATGAGTAGGCGTATCCACCTGCATCTTGTGAGCCCTGCCAAATCCATGTGCCAATTCTAACTAGAATGATAGGTTGGTTCAAATAGATACTATGAGACAGACTGTAACTCTATTGGCCACCTGCGTGCGGCCTAGCATGCTCTGTGAGTGCTGTATCCTCATTGGTCACCTGCCTGTGGCAAGTTTTGTCTGTGATGTTTGCCTTATAACCAGGCTGGAAGGCCACACGGACACATGGTTCCAGCTCCCAAGTCTGGGCTGCACACGTACACACGGTTTCAGCTCTCAAGTCTGGGCCCTGATCCTGCCCTCATGGTAAGCAGTTTCAGCTCCCGAGTCTGGGCTGTGACCAAGGCTGGTTGTTTCATTTTTTGTTCACTTTTTACTTCCCCAATAAATCTGTCTTTTTGTCATCTTGTAGCTGGAGACTGTGTGGTGGACTCTAGGAGGAACCAGGAATCCCCTCCCTTGGGGGGGAACCCCATTTCATTGTAGCGAACCCCCACTCTACTTCAGGACGCCATGGGGATGACAGACACAAAACTTGTACATGTGGCATGGCATAATGGCCCCTGAGCTGGCCTACCCCTAAATAGGGCCAGGCCACAGGGCTGGGTCACAGGGAGCTGCCAGTTCCAAGCACTTGACAGACAGGTTCAGTAACCTGTAGGCCATATGCCCGTCCCCATCTCTTGGGATTCAGGAACTCCCATTACCTGGGATTGGGGCTTCCCTTCCTGTAGAAATCCAGGTGCCCATCAAGAATTGGCATGCTGATTCAGGGGGCAGAGGGCACTATTGTTTACAGAGAGAGGGAATCTTCCAGGGCCTTTGAGCAGAGGGGGCTGGGGAGATAGTGGAGATGGAGTCAGCTTCTGCCCTCTTTCCTTGGCCAGATCTGACCTCCGTATTACAGTTTCCACTAATTATGATATATGGCTTTTTACTATATTGCCTGTATGTCACATTTGTTGACAAAATAAACGATGATATCTGATCTTAGATAAAAAATTCATATACAAATATTTGCACAAAATATGCCTCTATATATGAAGAACAATATATGAATTATATGCAATTCAGAAATAGAAATACCTGGCCTTTTAATAATTTCAGAAAGTTTTTCCCTTTATTAATATATTGATTATATGATGAATGTTATATTCAAGGAAAACAAGCAATGAATATAATTTTTTTAAATCTAAAAACAAAAGTGTACAGAAAATGTTTAGGACAATGGGCACATTGTAACACCACTCAGGAAATGGAAGGCTTTTCTTTCTTTTATCTTTTCTTCTGTGAAACAGACACTAGCCAAGCATCACACCTACCCAGCTCTTTAAATTTTACACCCAGTAATTGCTTAAAGTTTAACTTTTTCTTAGTAGATAAAGCTGTGCATTTCTAAATTTCATTAGTTAAATAGGTATATTTTATAGTGTCAGAAAACAACAGACTAGGTGGGTAAAATTATACATAGGCTTCTTAGGAAATTATCAAAATATGGACAAATAAAAGTGAACTTGAAGTCTCATAAGGACAATGTGCCTTCCACAGTTTAGATAAACCCATAGTAGTAAGTGCTCTCACCTTTTTATTACCATATATTTTCTTCTATACCATCTCCTTTATAAGGTAAACCCTGGGAAATTTATAGCCAAACTAAAACTATTAGGATATTCCTAACAGAGTAAGTAATGGAGTTAATCAGCTGAACAAATGATTAAAACTAAAATTTAATTGTAGATGAATAAAGGATTGAGTAAGTGAACAGTTTACCCTGTGTGTCATTTTTTGTTATTGTTGTTAGTCATGGGACTTGAACTCAGGGCCAGGGCACTGTAATTGAGCACTTTTGCTCAAGGCTAGCACTCCACTTTGAACAACAGTACCAATCTGTTATTTGAGTGTTTAAATGGATGTGATTTTCTCACCGGCACTACTCTGGCTGAGTTTACTTTGAACTGCAATCCTTAGATCTCAGCCTCATGAATAGCTAGGAAGGATTACAGGTGTGAGCCACCAACACCTGGCTCTGTGAGTCATTCTTAGAATAAGAAAAATATGTGTTACCCTCTGAATATACACACCTTTCTAGCCTTTGATTATTTTATGCCTTATTAGAGACAACCATTTTGAGATATGTTGATGTAACATTTCAAAATAAGCATGGATCATTCATGTTTGAATCTTTAACTTTATAATTAACTAGTTATTCTATAATGTCTTCAGGCAGTCACCCCAAATTTGTTACATTTTGGATATTATAGTGACATCTTTCGAATTCATAAGCTTATTATACCAATTTAGTTTTTCCAGTTATATAATTTTTCAGTTAATTAAAATGTAAAAAATGTGAAATTACTTTTCTACAATGTTCTGTTTTAAAATAAAAATATTCAGTCATGAAAATCTTATCTATTCATACTCAATGCAATCTATATAATATAAAGTAACATTAATATATATGACTTCTCCATTTAGAATTTTTAAATTGAGATTATAGAACTATGTCATAAAATACCCATACCTGAACACATAGAAGCTTAAGTGCACCTGGAAGCAAATTTGTAATTATAATCCTAACCTAATATTTGGTAAACTGTTACATTCTGTGGACCTTTATAGGATTTTTATCACTTTTTAAACTTTATTAAGTATTTTGAGTCATTAATAACTAAAAAAAAAATTCTTATTAACTTCAACATAGAATTAGATATTCTGAATATACTTACTGCCCTGAAATTTTAATGTCAGATGTGGTATCTAGTTATAGATATGGCCTTACTGAAAATAGTAATGACATACACAATCAACGTTTTCTTGGTTTTTAGTAAACCAAAGCCTTCTTGTCATTATCAAGTCTGAGCACTTTTATGTTAATAATGTTCACACCCATCTTCTTTTATAACCTGTAGTCTTTCTTTATATCTTCTACTAGTAGTTTCTGGCTCTGTCGTTCAATTAATCTTCACATCAGGCATGCCCAAACACCTTGTTCTGTTTCTCAAAATTGTGAAGGCAGAGGGCACAGGTTCTAGTCAGTATGACAAGAGAAGAAAAGAGGGAAAGCCAAGGAAAAAAGTGAACATGCTCACAACACCTCCCTCCCCCGCCCAGAATCACATAGAAAAGGACAGCAATACTCAATAGGAAAAATGGTTTCACTTCCTCTTCCTCCATGTTAAAATGTAATACATAGCTGCTTCCTCGTTGCTATCCAAATACCCAATGGAATGAAATGATGCTCAGGCAGTGGCTTTCATCAGAGGAAGGCACTGACAAATTGAGATGTGAAAGAGGACAACAATGGCCTCTAGAAATAGCAGAAATCACCTGTGCCTGGCTATGTAGATGGCTATGAAAATGTGCCTGAGGTTTCCCAAATGATATCCAGCCTCACCCGAAAAGTCCTTGCTATGAAAGGCACAGCCTAAGGAGTCCACAGTGTGACAATGCAGATCACATTATAGCTGCCTCATCTGTGTGTCAGAAAGACAGCACTTCACTGAACACAGACTCATTGAGTGCTACATGGTGACATAAAGTCAAGTGATGCCTTCAAGTCCAGTTCCTTGAGGAAGCCATGGTGTTAAAAGTCTGGCTTCATGTTAATCTATAAATAAATTCAGGAGGGTAATTGAAAATGGTGCTCTTGCATTAAGTAACCAGAAACAAGTGATATGAAATAAAATACTCAGCAACATGTAAGGCAAATTCTTCCCCTTGGTCCAGCCCATGCTATTTCCACCCACCTGAAAGTCCTTTCTTCTCTCTGCCTGCTCTTCAGAGGCAACTTTAAAGCCCACATTCCCTATGAAGTCTTCCTCAAATGTTTTTAGTCATCTCAGTTTCTCTCATCCCTGCACTGGTAGATTACATGTGGTCCACAGGGCACATTTAACTCTGCAGTCATTTTCTAGTTATTCCACTTGCTGACTGAATGATAATTTTCTATGCAGAGAAAGAACTCTCTTTGTGTCTTTGCTGTACTTGCAGGAGATATACAAAGAACAGAGAACAAATACAAGCACAAATCTTATCCACATGGAGCTTTTTAAAAAATTATTTAAAGGAGACATACAGCCAATATATGAGAAAAAAATACATTCCAACAGTCAGAGGTAACACTCAGAAATTATACTATGTCGATATGATGTAAGGAGGGATGGGGGAGGCAGCATTCTACTTTGGAAGAGTAACAGAAGTATGTGGAAAATAGTAATGGTAAAATACAAGATCTGAGTTCTAACTTCATACAAATAACCAAAATCCATATTAAAGTGACTATGAGGAAGATGGGATGTTACTAATAGGAAAACTGATTTTTATTTCTTCTAGAAGAAAAGTATTTAGCTCTATCTCAACTTTTTTTTCTCCATTATATCTCTTGCCACTTTGGCCCTGTCCTCTTGATCTAACATTTATCTTTTTAATCCCTCTAATTATGTCCCTATGTTGTCTTTCCTTATCTATAGTACTAGATTTAATAGTACAGAAGCGAAGTTGATCTAAGAAAAATCAGCAGTCATTAGTGTAGAAAAGGGTAAATAAAAGGGTAAATTAAAAATTAACAGATCAAAGAAATTTATACATAGGAGAAACAATGTGATTTGGAGAATATTATATCTTCCCTATGGAAGGACGACATTCCTCTGACCAGTGGGGGAAACTAGTCTCAGCACGGAATTCTGACGCCCTTTCCTGGAACACCAGAGGGCCAGTGGGGGAAAACTCCCACTAAGGAATGTCCTGTGCTTGTTGGCCAAAGGAAGCCACTTTGTCATGAGATTCTCCTTCCGTGAATAGAAAGTCCCTGGGTTGTATTGTCTGCACAACTACTCTGGAGAAGGGCTTTTACTGGTTTGCCCAACATCTCCGGAGAAGGGCTTTTACTGGTTGTGTTGTTTGCCCTACTACTCTGGAGAAGGACTTTCCCAGTATTAGGGAATTCTATTGTCAAGACAAATGAGCTTTGCGGAAGCTAATTAGAATTTTACCTTTGCTAATCTGATCTTTTGTTGCGATGATATCCATGGTATGAATGGAGTGGCAAATCGTTCTGCTTTACTCTAGGATTTATGAATCAATCTCTAACCCTATATAACCCTCACATCCCAAAAATAAAGCACGTGTCTTCTTCTTACAGAACCACGTCCCCCGTGTCCTGTCTTAGTTGCAGTTACCCGTGTTTCCACACTTTCCTATTTACTACAATGTTTCATGATGTAATAATTAAAAGAAATATAGCAGAATGTTTGAATCATTGCTGTTATATGCAGATCAGAAAACAATTCAGGAAGAAAAACATAAATTTTTAATATTTGAGATACTGCCAAAAGAATTATTGCACAAAGTGTGCTTTAAATGATTCTTTGAGGAAGGGAATGCTGCATGTGTATTTGACAAGAGAAAAGTCAGAACTAACATTATGATTGAGACTTTTTAATGCACCTAATATTTCATAAATTTATAGACTGATCTTTCCAGCAGTTCAGGTTATTTCATTGATTATCACAATGTACTTCACTGGGTAGAGTAGGTAAACCCCAGTACCTTGCTTTTGGCTTATTATATTACTTTATCAAATTTTAGGAAAACATTTTATCTCTTAGAGTGATAATATGATATACATATTAAATTATATAATATATAGATTTGGTTACAGCAAAGCCAAGAGCATGCTGGCTAACATGGTACCCTCTTTTTGTCCATGGCAAAATCTGTGAAAGTGTCCTTTTAATAGAATGCTCATAATCCTGCTGTCTAGAATTGTACATATTTTTCATAGGTTCACACCTAAGTAGCCAAAGGACCAATTCAATGGAGTGTGAAATGCTTAGGGAATGTTATGGAGTTGCCTATCCTCTTTCACTTTTTTTTTTAAAGCGATGTTGGCAAGTTACTGAAGGTGGCCGTTCTGGGGAAAGTTCCTTATAGGTTTTAATACGTGTAAAACAGAACCTGTTGAGTCATCACTTATATGAGAACCACATGGCAATGTACTCCCAAATGGTGCTTCATTTCCAAACAAAAGATGTTTCAACTAAAGATGATACTCACTGACCGCATTTTCACACAGAAACCACAAAAGTAACCATTCCCTAATATTCTACCTTAGAGTTCTTGTCCACTTGAGATGGAGTTTTGGTAGATCCTCCAAATAACTCACATTTTTCTCCTTTTCCTCCTCCTTCCCCCCTCCTCCTCCTTTATCTCCTCCTCCTCCTAACGATTATGATGATGATGATTGTAAAGGTAATGAATGGGGGTTACAGTTACATGAGTAAGGTAATGAGTACATGTCCTTTGGAACACTAGTAACCCCTCCCTCATTCTCTCTCATTTACCCTTCTCCATTCCCTTCCCCCTCAATTAGTAAAGTTCATTCCCAGCATATTATCTAGGCAGTATCATTACTGCATCAGTTCACCATTTGTCCTGCTGTTTATGTGATTCCGTTTTCCTTCCAACGATCAGATAAGCTTATATACAAGACAAAGGGTACAATGCCAAACTATGTCTCTCAGTACCACCACCTCATCTCTCACAAATTCACTCACAAATATTATGTACATATATTTTAAAATAATTTGGGGCTGGGGATATAGCCTAGTGGCAAGAGTGCCTGCCTCGGATACACGAGGCCCTAGGTTCGATTCCTCAGCACCACATATACAGAAAACGGCCAGAAGCGGCGCTGTGGCTCAAGTGGCAGAGTGCTAGCCTTGAGCGGGAAGAAGCCAGGGACAGTGCTCAGGCCCTGAGTCCAAGGCCCAGGACTGGCAAAAAAAAAAAAAAAAAAAAAAAAAATTTGGCAACATGGATCTATATCTTTGTAACTGAATAGGAAAATGGAGTGTCAGGAGGATCTGCTGCCACTATAAAAACCATTGTCTTTAGTTTGATTGCATTCAGTTTAGTTTTTCTGATTAATGAGAGTAACTGCTTTGTGTAACTGCAAACCTATAAGCATCTCTCTTGAAAATAGTTTAAATAAAAGCCCTTTCATCAAGTCATTTAAAGGCATACTTTAGTATTTATGTAAGAAAGAGCTTGTAAGATTTATAGCATAATAAAATGTCAATTGCAACCATACTGTTAGTCAAAATTATTATTAAGAACCACTTAACTTGGTGTTTCACATTTCATAATCCTCATTAAATACTTGAAGTCTTTCTGTTTTCTAGTTCCCTCATGTTCATTAGGTTGCTGAAATTGTTAATATTACTTTTATTTTGTTTGTGAGAAATATGAGGACCATTTGCCTGAGAATAGGGTTCTACCACTTTGAGCCACAGGGTCACTTCCAGTTTTCTGGTGGTTGATTGGAGATAAGAGCCTCACCACTGTTCTTCCACCCAGGCTGCCTTTAACCCATGATAATCAGATTTTAGCCTCCTGAGTAGCTAGAATTACAGGTGTGAACCCATGGGCAAAAGGCTTAATTTTTTTATGTAGGATACAAACTTGCCAGTAGGCCAGAAGAGAAAGAAGGTTTTAGGGGAGATGAAAACAACTATGAAAACATAAAGTAGTAAAAGTCTAAAAACACACACGACAAAAGAGTTCAGTTTACCTCACAGTTAATGCTACTATTGCACACAAACACAGAGCAACATAATCACATTTTTATGCCAGAAAAGTAATAGTTGCTGATCAAGTAAAAGTAGATGCAGAAAAATGAAATAATCTCAACAACCTGTTATGAATAAGAGCACTCAAGAAGCAGAGGTATGGTACAAGTGGTAGAGAACTAGATTTCAGCAAAAAATGCTAAATAGTCAGAGGCCTCTCAAATCAGTCCCCAGAACCAGAACAACATGTATTACCATAAAAATAAACTTAAAGAATTAAAACTGAAGGGAAATAAAAACAAACTTGGCAAATGGAAATATTAATAAGCCTAAAGTAATAATTCAGGGATAGAGTTGATCTTTTAAAAAAGGAACATAAGAACACTCTTAAGAATCCAGGCCATTGCATTAAGTATTAACTTGATGATCACTGTCTGTATACTTACTACAAGGATCCTTTTGTATTCCTTGTAGTTCAAGGTCATTTAAAAAGAACAGTTCAGCAAGGACTCTTACATTAAGGAATTATATAAAAATTGTTCTATGAGAAAGTATCCCAATAAATCAATATCTTTTCAAACACAAAACTATTGGTGTATAAACTAAATAAAATTTGCTTGCATTTATGCCCATGGATAACTAATGGGTATATGCACTGAGGTACCTCACCTAAGTCTCACACTTATTGTTAAGTATTCGAAAGATGCTAACATCAAGCTATCTACTTTGGTTCTAATATCTGAGATGGTATAACATTCTCCTTAATACTTCAGCCATCTTTCTAGCTCCCTGCATCCTTCTCTCCCTCTCATTAATAGCTACAAACACACATTACACACACACACACACACAGAGAGAGAGAAATAAGTGCACACATGCACACAAACATGCTAAGTAAAATATTAACTCTTCTTTCAGTTCTTCGAATCCATTGAAAATCAGCATCTTTTTTATCCCTATTTTTTTTTTTTTTTTTTTTTGGCCAGTCCTGGGCCTTGGACTCAGGGCCTGAGCACTGTCCCTGGCTTCTTCCCGCTCAAGGCTAGCACTCTGCCACCTGAGCCACAGCGCCCCTTCTGGCCGTTTTCCATATATGTGGTGCTGGGGAATCAAACCGAGAGCTTCATGTGTAGGAGGCAAGCGCTCTTGCCCCTAGGCCATATTCCCAGCCCCAATTATCCCTATTTTTTAAATCTTCCTTCCTTTTCCCTTCCTTCTTATCCTAAATTTAAATCATCTGAAAAAATAAATATTTATCCATTTTTGAGTAAAGCTGCACATTGTATTCTATTGTACTCTATAATATATGAATAACTAACAAAACAACAATCCAGAGATACAGTGACTGTTAATAGAGAATGTTAATAATGACTCTAAAGAGAATTTGCGCTTGAAAATATTTGGACAAATAAAAGAATGCTGTTGCTTAATATTCTCTAAGGAGAAAAGTGTGTGTGTGTGTGTGTGTGTGTGTGTGTGTGTGTGTGTGTGTCTTTTTATTGGTAGTTTTCTGAAGGATACAAAATGTGATAGAATAATTTGTCTATAGTTAAAATACTTCAAATGCAAAATTTGACTACTATGTTATGTACATACTATAAAGTAAAAACTGATAAGTCTTGTTTCATACACTATATTAACTTGCTTAATTATTACAATACTTAAAGCTAGTAAAAAGTATAAGATTGTTACTTTTATGCGTATGTGTGTATGAGCGTACATGATCAGCATATACCAATGTAAAATTACACCTTAAAGTTTAGCTATGAGTTTAATAGAGATGAAAATATCGCAGCATCTGCACTCAAATGAAGGCTGTAAAAGATAGGACGGCTGACGCTGCAGGCTGCTGCTTTGAGGCATGCAGAGGCTAGTTATATAAATAAGGTTGAAAGAATTCTCCTTTTAAACAAATGAAAGAACCAGTGATTTGAGAAGTTCCTGGTAGGGACCAGAGCCATAATATAGCAAGGTCTATGAGTGAGAACTGATATCAATAGACTCTGGCCACTTATAACTGCAGCACTGCGGAGGGTCCAGACAGATCAAAATGTGTTCAAAGCACATTGCCATAAGCTGGAAATGTAAGGACAGCAGCCATGAGATCCAAGCCCCTACCTTCTGACCAAGCCTGTCTACTGCTGTCCTTTTGAGCAACCTTGGACTGAACTGACAAGTCTTCTCTAAGTAACCTTTATTCAAGAGGTAGAGTGGTCATTTGGATGTGGTTATCTTCATTTTATCACTTTAGACTAAAGATGACCAAAAGCGATAGGAAATATACTTTTAAAGATTGAATATTTTAGAATAAAATTAGAATATATGTATATATATTAGAATATTTGTAAAATAGTGTACATTACATGTATATGTTACTATCAGATGTATCACAATATATTCACCTTTCTTCTTAAATTCACTGTTGTTGTTTTCTGCTAAGAACAGCAATTCCGCAGTCTGCAGTCTGCTTATGGTTTGGAAAATCATGGAGGATCATGAGGGAGAGAGAGCTTTATGGTGATCAACCATGCCTTCCTTAAGGTTGAGTATACCTAGACCAGATATCTTATAGCTGGAGTAACAATAATCTTTTGTTATCTCGTAGTTCCTGAGGGTTAGAGGTTCAGGCATCTCTGAGCGGTTTATCCACACCTCACTGTCTATCACGTGGCTACAGTTAGTGTAGCATCTACGGTGTGGTGTCTGCTTGCTTATATCCCCCCAAACACACCCATGTGGGATCACTATCCTCTAATTGTCTACATGAGTGAAACCATGGCACAGCTGATTACCCAGTATTCCCCTCACTCGGAAGGGGGTAGTTTTAGGAATTATGAATTGCCATGATGGTAAGGCTGTGGTTCTCATGGATGAGATTTGTGGCCTTTCAAGTGTCACGCAGAACTGACTTCTCCCCTGTGCTGTGCTTCATGTGAGGAGAAAGCAATATGTGGGCTGGGTCTCGTCTAGAGAACTCTGAGTAAAATCCACTCATGTTGGCACCTTTATCTTGGACAACCAGTTTTCAGAATTGCAAGAAATGTATTTCAATCCATCATAATCCACTCATATTATGCTGTTTTGTTAGGGTAGCTAAATGTAGAATAAAACCATAGCTGTCATGTTAAGAGTCTTGTTCTTCAGATCTGTGTGAAAAGTTGTAAGACATGAGTTTGCAAAAGGCTCAGCTCTGATTCTAAATTCAATCTTGCGAGACTTCCAAAAGCTGCCCTACACATGCGAAATCTAATTTCTCGCAGATGATGCAATAGAGGTGTTTCCATGTATTTCCATGTATTCCATGTATTTCAATTCAGGGATTTCTTATGACAAAATTTGAGTTAAACATAGTGCTCTTTAAAGCCATTTAATCAAGCTGTGCATGATCTCTGTAATCGCAGCACTTAAAGGCTGACGCAGAAAGATCCTTAATTTTGGATTTTTTTGTTGTTGTTGTTGTTACAGTTGGTCTCAAAAATAAAACAGCAACAAAAACTATGTGGCCTAGTGGCTGTTAATTTGGATTTGAATGTGTGGCCTAGGGAAAAGGTAAGCTATTCTCTACTCCTCATTCTATGACGAAGAGGAAATTTAAAAAAAAACACTCAAAAGGAAACACAATTAGCATGTGTATAGAGGCAGCAAAGATGCTCAAAAGGCAGAGAGCAGAGAGAGAGAAACAAGATTGGAAAGAAGAGCACAGTAGCAGACAGAGTAGGTAGAAGGCCAACAGCTCATGTAAGGCCTTGAGATGTAAAGAATCCTCTGAATGAGGGGCTGGGGATATGGCCTAGTGGCAAGAGTGCCTGCCTTGATACACGAGGCCCTAGGTTCGATTCCCCAGCACCACATATACAGGAAGCGGTGCTGTGGCTCAAGTGGCAGAGTGCTAGCCTTGAGCAGGAAGAAGCCAGGGACAGTGCTCAGGCCCGGAGTCCAAGGCCCAGGACTGGCCAAAAAAAAAAAGAATTTTCTGCATGAGACATGCTGTATAAGGCCTAAGTGGAAAGCTATAATTGAAGAGCTCTGGGCACAGAAATGGCCTGATTTAACTTTTCTTTTTGAAACCCTTGTTCAGGCTGCTGTTGGAATAGATGAAAGAATAACAAGAAAAGAAAAGGGCCAATTGGGAGATTGTTACAGTCGTACAAATTAGAAATAATGATGATTGGGAACATAGTCAACAAGGAGATAGTAAGAAATTACCTGACTCTGGAAATATTTTTTAAAAACATTGAGAAAAACAGAAAAACCAAAATGACCTCAATTCTATTATTTTTGCAACGAAATAATTTCTTAAATTTAATTTCTTGGAAAGCAAAGTTGATAGGCAAAAATCCCACACATTTTTTTTTACTTTGCCTCTGAAGTCATCTGAGTATGTGAACCCAGTAAAAACTCAGAATATACTTAAGAAACCACTTCAGTGAGTACACATTTCTCAATTTCCTTATGTCATTTCTGGGGGGTGAGGCAAGGGAAACAAAGCAAAATTAAACTAAAAACCAACATTTCTGTTTTTGCTATGCTTTTTTTTAAACTCAAACTTACATTCCACAGCAGTGGTACAAAACATGATCTCATTTAATGTAGATAATGTTTTTGTTCCAAATTGTATAACTTCAGTTTAGTTTAGTACTTTTTATAGTGTTTTGCACGCAAGGATTTCTTTGTGTGGTGCCAAGGAATTGAACCCTGGGCCTCCTGCATGCTAAATAATCATTCTACCACTAAGCCACATTTCTATAACCTTCACCCAAGGATTTGATCATGACAGAGCAACATTATTGGATTAGGGTCACATTCGTCATCATGTATATACCACTGCCATTGATAGCTACTACATTATAAACAGTTATATTGACACAGTCACCTCTCCATTTATCTGTATTCTGAGCTTTTGTCCTAGACTATGTAATGAACTTCTCTTGTTCCCATGCCGGAATGGCGCAGGAAGCTTCCACAAGGCTGCCCTAGTCTACAGTCTGGAGAGACAATTTTGACAAATCATGGTCCACTCTACTTGGAATCTAGCACTCCAGAGTTGACAGTCAGAGCACAGAACGTATTCTCTTTCTTTCTCTCTGTCTCTCCGTCTCTCTCTCTCTGTCTCTCTGTCTCTCTGTCTCTTTCTCTCTCTTTCTTTCTCTCTCTTTCTTCCTTTCTTTCTTTCTCTTTCTTTCCTCCTTCTTTCCTTCCTTCCTTTCTTCCTTCCTTTCTTTTTCTTTCTTTCTGTGGTACTGAGGAATCAAACCCAAGGCTTCATGCATACTAGGCAAGCACCCTACCACTAAGGCACATTCCCAGCCCCTCTTCCATAATTCATAGCCTTACCCATTCACTGTCAC
Organism: Perognathus longimembris pacificus; assembly: GCF_023159225.1. Taxonomy (NCBI): domain Eukaryota; kingdom Metazoa; phylum Chordata; class Mammalia; order Rodentia; family Heteromyidae; genus Perognathus; species Perognathus longimembris. The sequence continues at coordinate 10,064,767 of NC_063176.1, read as the reverse complement.
TTAAAAGTCAAACATGTACCATGTCTGTTCATTGGTTTGGCAATGATGACTATGGCTCAGTGAGCACACATATGTGATTATAGGGAAGAATGAGGTGTGTAAAAACCACAGTAGCTAAGTGTAAACAAAGGTTTGAAGAGAAATCCATTCTCCTAATTCCTCCTCAGTTGAACTCTATTGTTTGATAGCACATTTAAAAACACTAAATATGCTTTTTTTTTTTGCTTTGTGTGTGTGTGTGTGTTTAAATTATCTTTAAGTAGTTGTGCAAAGGAGTTGCCATTGAGTAAAGCAGTTTAGGAATGGATAGTGACTTGATCCAGGTGGCATTTTCTTATCCTATTGCCCATCCCCTAACTCCCTCCACAGAATATTTCCTCAAGATTTTAAATCAGGTTTTATAATATGTATGACAGCTGGAGATAAACTCACTGTCTACTTTTTCTCAGTGTATGTCAATGTCTTGATTTAATATACTATATTTTAAAGTAACCTCACTTTATTTTAAAGTCTATTATAAAACATGCAGTGAAATAATTCAATCAATTAGTTTAAGTGAAAAGAGATCTTTATATAAGATAATGTTGCTATAAAAATTACAATGATTTAAATATATTCAATTCCAAAAATTACCATGTTTTATGATTTGCTGAGAACAGTAAAACATTTCTAGTACCTTACATTGAGTTTGAAAAGCTTAAATGTGCAAAAGACTGAAATTCTTTAGATCAATGGCATCTTGGGATAATTAAATATTATATTGTTCCATTTATATTATGACTGATATACAGTAGGGAGCAATTCAGAACATGCTGTTCTTCTAAGAAGAGGTAAGTGATAGCATATAAGTTTCAAACAGTCCAGACAAATAGAAAATAACTCAGTTTATAAATATGAAAAAACCCAATGTAAAATCAAACACAAATTTATTCCCACTATAGAGATTAGTTTATCTGAAAGTACTCTCTCTTCATCTTATATCTTGTAAATATACTATAGAAACAGAAGATATATAAGTATAGATTGATTAGATACATAGACAGTTAGATGGATGATAAACATAAATATGTATTGAGATATTGAATTGAAAAATAATTGTTTTAGGAAGAAGTTAGTAAATGACTATAGGACAACAAAGCAAAAATATAAATAAAAATTTACAATTTTAAATTAATTTACTTATCCATCCATATGTTCATTTATTGGATTTTTTCTTTTGAAATCCTATTATGAGGTAGAACTTATTCTCTATGACCTAATGCATAAAAATAACAATATAAATTATAAACTCAGCATAATTTTCAATGTACTTTTGTGGGAAAATAGTGTATCTAGAGTTTGGGGATAGAGAAGTAGCAAGTGGATCTCAGGCTAGTGATTCTTCAAGTGTCCTAAGTTGGGTTCCCTAGGGCAGAAGCTAAGTCAGAATTTCAACTCAGATAATACATTGAAGAAGTATTGCCAAGCAAGAGAGAAAACTGGAAATGACTAGAGCCAAGGACAGAAATGGTCAGAGTTTGATCTAATGTTGCATGTCGCAAATCCTATACATCTAGAAGCTGTATCATAAGGAGGCCCAGGTCAAGTCCAGCCTGTTCTACATAGCAGGAACCTTAAAAATGTGTGCAACATATTTTTTTAGATATACATACATTACATATAATACAATGAATTATATAATGTCCTATGTATACACATATATTATGTAATGTACTCACACCATATAACCTCATCTGGAGTCTAGCTTCAGTATAATTCTATAGGGAGACTGAAAGCTGTACATTTTCCTGTTGATCTGATCCTATCTATTCCTCTTCCAGTGAAGAATTAGCCAAAGTTTTTGATGTATTACTTTGAGAAGAAGCAGTTTTTAAGAGCATCTCCCTACCTTTCTTCTACAGATTAAGGAAGAAATATAAGCATACTTCCAACTACCTAGAATATTCATTTAGGTGGCAAGGAAATCAGTAAAGCTAGGTCCATGTAGATACAGTTGACTGACTTGAAGAAGAACCTAAGTCCTATTTTTCGCCTGATCTTATGGTCTGTTACCCTAATTGGGATAATGTTGCCACTGTGGGTCTCCAAGTACCAGTATCTACTCAGATTCTGTAGCCTAGTGTCCACTAAAAGTCCATTATCTCCTTTCTCTTCATGTGTGGTTATCACAATTATTTTAATTCATTTAATGTTCTAGTTCTAAATAAATATTTTGTTTGTTGATTTAAATTTAAATGCATGACTTTTCTTCCTTCTGAAAAGGTCTCCTTGTAAATGCTTCAAAGAACTATGACACTTCAAATAGTACCTCTCAGACATTATGATAAATGTAAATTTTATTTTTAATTTTCTGACAGATTCCCAATGCCCTCCAGATATCTCTAGCTAAGAAACTTGCATAAATATCTATAAGAAGATGCTTCTCCCTCCCTGCTGCTATGTTGCTTGCAGTGCCTGAAGTATTGCTCCTAGATGCATTTCTGCTTCCTAGAGTGTTTCTATGTTGCAAACATCATGTGAGGATAGTCTCTCTTATTACAGCAGTTTAGGATCCTCTTCCTTTTTGCAGACTCCACTGGGTTGGAATTCAGAAGAATGAGAAATGGCCATTGAATCGCTGTAAATGTAATTTCTCAAGGAGAAAGCTTTCCATAAAAAGGAGGGAGAGGAGAGAACAGATAGGGGGAGAGGGAAAGAGAAGGAAGTGAGAAGAGTGTAAGAGAGAGGAGAGAGAGAAAGAGGGAAGGAGAGAGGAAGAGGACAAGAAAGGGGATACAGTGGAAAAGGATATGGGAGGGTGAGTGAAAGGAAGAGGAGGAAGGAAGGAAGGAAGGGAGGGAGGGAGGGAGAGAGGGAGGGAGGGAGGGAGGGAGGGAGGGAGGGAGGGAGGGAGGGAGGGAGGGAGGGAGGGAGGGAGGGAGGGAGGGAGGGACAAGAGTCTGTGTTTGAATGAACATGATGCTGAGACATGTAACTCCAGAATATTTCCCGTGAGGAACTCCAAGTGCAGATAAAAAGTTACAAGCATTCAATTTGAACATTTCTCAACTTGCAACTTCACAATTATGTGTCAAGCCCTTCTGTGAATTCAGTTTATAATAACAGATTCATAAATATACTTCAGAACAAACTACAATACCATAGGATAAGTTATGTGAGATTAAGTACCATAATTGCTTGCACAAAGAATATTTTCCTATGGATTATATCTGCTATATGCATTACCACTTCTGTTAGCACCTTAAAAATGACACATTGTTAAATAGATAAGTTTTACTATCTTATATATTACCAGATTTCATGTTTCATACTAGGCATTTCATTTCAAAGTTTCACCTTTCAATTTCTTATTCTCATTATGCAATGTATTCATTTTAAAGATCTTCTAGTTATACAAGTATTCACTTCAAGGAGCTTTTCTGAGATGGATTTTCTTCCAGGAAGGTAATTTATCATATTGAGTACTGTCTCTCAAGCTAAAGAAGAAATCACTAGATAATAAACATACTAAATGCACCCTTAGTATTTGCAAGCATGGTCTTTAAAATAAGAAGGAAGTTGAAGCAGCTTAGTGTATGATGTGAAGCCTACTGAGTGTGAAAATTGTGAATGTGCACATTTGTGCAAACTATTCTGAAAATTGCTCTCATTCTTGGTACAATTTAGTACATCTTTGCTAAATAACCAGGAATTTTCCTTTCATTGTACAACACTACCGCGGTTATGGATCTATTCTATTTTAATTAACTATAGGGTTGTAGGGGAAGCTCTATGCTTAGTTTAAAAAATAATTTTATTTTCAAGGTGATATACAGAGGGATTACAGTTACATACATAAGGTAGGGGGTACATTTCTTGTCAAAGTTGTTAGTTGTTACCCCCTCCGTCATTTTTCTCCCATTCCCCCACCACCACCACCACCTTGTACTTCTTTCCAACATATTGTCTTGTGAGCACCACTGTTGCACTGGTTCACCGTGTGCGTCTGTCCATACTCATCAATTGCCACACCTTTAACATGATATGAATATCTCAGTTCACTGAACTGTTTTCCCTTCTATAATTAAATTCTATTTAGATGATTTAATGCAAACATTATCTCATATAGTGGTAGATGCTCTAACAGCTATTAAGCAGAGTAAGGGAATGGAGACTGATTTAGGAGAGCTGGATGGAAAGAGCTCTGAATACCAGGCTCAAAGACAGCATGCAAAGGAAAGGGCAGGACCACAGAACAAGAATAGGGGAAAGAATGAGCCACACAAAATTGAAACAGACACCAAGTGAAGAAAGAACAGATGGAAGGGATGAGAGAAGGGACCAAAAAGTTTAATATTAGATCAGTTGAAATCTTGTGAACCAGGGTTTCTAGTGTTTGTTTATCTTGAAAGAAGGGAAATATCCAAATATACTAAGGGGATAATTTAAGAAACAGCATTTAAAAAGATTGCATCTGTGCATCCATGGCTCAAGACTGTAATCCTAGCTCCTGAAGAGGCTGAGATAGGAGGATTACAGTTCAAAGTCAGCCCAGGCAAGAATGTCTGTGAAACTCTTATCACAATTAGCTACAAGAAAAAAAAAAAAAAAAAAAGAAGCCAGAAGTGGAACTGTGAATCAGTGTTAGAACACTAACCTTGAACACAATAGCTCAGAGAGTGTGCCCAGGCCCTGAGTTCAACCTGAATGGTCAGTACCAAAAATTAAAATTAAGGGGCTGGGAATATGGCCTAGGGGCAAGAGTGCTCGCCTCATACACATGAAGCCCAGGGTTCAATTCCCCAGCACCACATATACAGAAAATGGCCAGAAGTGGCGCTGTGGCTCAAGTGGCAGAGTGCTAGCCTTGAGCAAAAAGAAGCCAGGGACAGTGCTCAGACCCTGAGACTAAGCCCCAGGACTGGCAAAAATAAATAAATAAATAAAATTAAAAAGTGATTATTTTAGTTATAAAAACTTTGAGATTCTCAGGGACTGGGAACAAAATAAAAGTAAGCATAGTATCTGGAATCTTTGTCTTTGTATCCTTATTACCCAGCCCAATACCAGACACTGTGGTGGTTCTTCAGTAAGTGTATATACCTAATACTTACTCATTTTAAATTAATAATGGATACATGACATTTAGACCGATTTCGGGGTGACAGCCTTGCTCTTTGAGAAACGATTCAGATTGTTGTTCTATTAGTTCTAACTCAGTGAACATATTCTCAATCATTATATTTTCTTCTATTGCTCGGCATGATCTTTTAGTACTGGCATTATTGTATCTTATCACATTGTTTCCTCTATGGAGGAAGAAGGTAGATTATATGGACTAAAGAAGCATAGTTTGTAACTGTGACTTTCTAGGATGTTTTATCAGCCTACATAAGATGTTAAAAGTTAAATATGTGCTTTAGTCAAAGAGATACTGTAGTAATACACTATAAACTTTTATAGTGTATGAGCATAAGTAAAACATAGTGAACACAAACCAAGAATTCTCACACCTATCACACAGTCATAACCCCTGTTAAATTAATGACTAATGCTATTTTGAAATGTATTATGTGAGTTCATGTTTACAAACTTACGTGTAATTATTCCTAGTGAAATTGATAGCGTAAGTTTAGAAATCAGGGGTGTTTTTGTTTGTTTGTTCTAGCATAACACAGACATTCTTTCTTCTGGGAGAGTTTGATATGTGATTCTTTTTCATGCTTCACTCATTTTCAATCCCATTCTAGTTTCACTGCTTGGAGTATAAAGCTCTAATTCACTGGTACATGCAATGTAGAGCAGTGATGTTTGGGTGGACAGTTCTTCCCTTAAAATGCACATACAAACTCATTGCTGCAGAGTCAACAGTCTGAAAAACAGTGGAGTAATGATAACTACCAGTCCTGTTATCTGTCAGGAACTTGATGGCAGCCGCTGAGCTGCCCCACCACGTCGCCCTTTCCTCCTTTCCCCTCTGTTAATTTAGAAACTGTGCTGCAAGTTTCAATTCATCCTAGCAGTTGTTTTATACAACATGTCAGCATCTTTCAAGCTTCCCTTTATGTCACATAGGTTATCAAAAATATAAATGGTAACCTGATTCTTGAAATCATTAAAGAGAAAACATTTGTTTATATAAAATATAAAAAAAGAAGAGATTAAAATTATGCAACATAGCAAATGGAAATAAAAGGAAGAAAAAATTATATAACATAGGCATAATTACCCTGCCACTTATCCCTGACCTTATAAAAATTTTTATTTGTGTGATAACCATGAACCATTCTTTTAACCACTCACTCTCACTGACCATCATCTACCATGTGCCAGACTTACTTGACACTATCATGCTGACAGCAAAGCACTGAGCAAGACAGATTTCTTTTCCTTAAGAAACTTACATGTTACAGTAGGTATAATGCTGGAAAAAAAAAACCTAATTTTGATGTCATAAAAGAAATTCATAATAACTTATGCATATTAAAGTTTCCATATTATGCTTGCAATGATTCTATATTGTGTCCAGGATATTTACATTATTTACACTATTTGCTAAAAGAGTAACAATTGTACTCACTCAAATCACAAGTGCTGAATTAATAAATTTCCTTTTCCTCAGAATATTTTGAACATATGTGTTGCTATTTAATAACATTTGAATATGGTGTCTTTCAAATAAACTACTACTTCAGGATTTTCCCTAATATTATACAAAAACAAAATAACAATAAAATATTGTTTGATCTACATACTTACATTTGACCATTTTAGAGTATTTTCTACATTTAAATTATTGTATATTTCCTAATAGGCTATAGGACTTATTTTTACTTAGGGCTAGGACTAAAGCTTAGAGTTACAACCCATGATTTAAATTCATAGAGCTTAGCAGAAAGAGAGAAAGAAAGAAAGAAAGAAAGAAAGAAAGAAAGAAAGAAAGAAAGAAAGAAAGAAAGAAAGAAAGAAAGAAAGAAAGAAAGAAAGAAAAGAAAGAAAAATGGAAAGGAAGGAAGGAAGGAAGGAAGGAAGGAAGGAAGGAAGGAAGGGAGGGAGGAAGGGAGGGAGAAAGAGAGAAAGAAGAAGGGAGGGAGGGAGGGAAGGAGAGAGAGACAGAGAGAGAAAAAGAAAGAAAGAAAGAAAGAAAGAAAGAAAGAAAGAAAGAAAGAAAGAAAGAAAAAAGAAAGAAAGAAAGAAAGAAAGAAAGAAAGAAGGGAAGGAAGGAAGGAAGGAAGGAAGGAAGGAAGGAAGGAAGGAAGGAAGGAAGGAAGGAAGGAAGGTCACAACCAAAACAAAAAAAGCTTACAAGTGATTTCTACATATTGCTATTCAAAATGGCTCATGTAGAACACATAATTCAAGGGAAACAAAACCAAATATGCCATGTAAATATTCAGTGGAAATCCAAACATTATCTGTAGAAAGCCCGATGGTTTTAAAGAAATTCTAGATACTTAGCTTTATTCTTACCAGTTCAAAATAAACTACAAGAGGGCTGGGGATATGGCCTAGTGGCAAGAGTGCTTGCCTTATATACATGAAGCCCTGGGTTCAATTCCCCAGCACGACATATATAGAAAACGGCCAGAAGGGGCGCTGTGGCTCAGTGGCATAGTGCTAACCTTGAGCAAAAAGAAGCCAGGGACAGTGCTCAGACCCTGAGTCCAAGGCCCAGGACTGGCCAAAAAAACAAACAAACAAACAAACAAACAAAAACCAAAAAATAAAAATAAACTACAAAATCCAGCTCACCTTCCTCATTGATATAAACTGTGTGAGGTAGCTCTTATTAACAGAGAAACTAAGGCCAAACTACACTGTTGGAAAATCCACAAGGAGTTTTTATTCACATTTAATTATTAATATCACAGGGCAAATTCAGTGGCATTAATCTAGGCTGGGGGCAAAAGAAAGATGCTAAACCAGCATTTGGAAAATATAATGCCACGGGGTGCAATTTATAAAAACCAATGCCCCAAAATGGAATCATATTAAACAAGAAGTAAAAATAATTTTAAAAATTGATCACATAAAGTAATCTTGATGCACTCCCCACCTCCCCAATCTAAATCCAGAGGCTTAGAAACCAAATTCAGGACTCCAAAGAACTGTTTAGAATATTAACTCTGCATTATATTATATCGTTCTTCATGTTTAACCCACAAAGGCATTTGTGTAAATGTGTTTCTGTTTGTGTGTATGTTGTGTGCACAATGAAGATGGAAGTAAAAAGAGTAAGAAGATGAGAGAGAGAGAGATAGCATGAAGTTGCAGCTCAGAAGCAGGGCATTCATACAAGAGGTCCTGGGTTCCATGCCCACTATATTAAAAAAATAAAAGTAATGATAAAGATCCAATCCAAACTATTTTACTCCTAATGTCATAGCTGAATAGAAAAACATCTTCAAAATATAGAATTTATAATCACTGAATAAGCAAACCATAACATAAATAGCATCAATCAAACTAAGAATCCCTCAGTGCTTTAGCAGAATTTACTTACTAAAATAAAGGAGTGGAGTTACTAATATTAGTCCCTGCTAATGCTGACATCTGGGTGTTTAATCCTATATACTAAGTTGAAGAGACCAGAAAGCATAGAATGCAGAAAGTTATGATACATATGTGAAAGATAAAAATGTAATGATTTATTTTTAAAGGAAATTTAAGGGAAAACCACAGACCTAAGCCACAGAAAATATAGAGGGGTTTTCATGAGATAGAAAAGGAATGCTATTGACCTTTGTGCTAGTTATTATTGAGCAATGTTCAAGGGAGTGTTGGTAGAGGTCAGAAGATGGAAAGTAAAATCAAGGTTATAGTTCTTACGGGACCGCTTGCTGATGGTCAGCCAGCCACTGTACAGATTATACCGATTTTTCAAACACCCAATTCCTCCTCCTCCTCTCAGCAATTTGGGCAGACCTTTTCCATTGTAAATATGATGTCATTTTAACCTAGAGACTATTTCTTGGAGCACTTCACAGTGTTTTGTAGATATGAAGTATATTTGCCATTGTATTTCTGATGACAGCACAATACATGATATGTACTGGAGGAAGCAATACACAGAAGCAACTTGGCAATCTTCACTTGAATTGAAACAATCAGATATTACATAATGCATGAAATGTTCCCATACTTAAAGCCACTGGAGTAGATGTGTGTTTCTAGTGATAGTGTGATTGCCTTGTGACACCAAGTCCCTGAGTTCAATCTCCAGAACTGTAAAATGAATGAATAAATAATTAAATGCATGCATGAATGAATGGCTACTTCATCATCACTTTATTTAGGATAAGCGCACAGAAAACATTCCAAGTAACAAAATTAACGTAGGAATCTTTTATATTCTTCCCTGTGCATTCAGTTTAAGACTGGAATTACAGTTTCTCACTGACTCACTTGTGACTTTTAAAAAATTAACAAAGACATGACCTAAAGTGTGGGAAGTGATGGGAGAAAATGTTGAAGGAGGTGATAATCATCAAGATTCACTGTAATCACAGACTGGCATGTTGAATTCAAACCTCTTTGTACAACTACTTAACAACATCAACACTCTGAACTTGAACCATCAAGGGGCAAGGGATCCGAAATATACTAGGAACAATGCCTCAAGTCTTAGATACTTGGATAGGTAGAGATCAGGAAAACTATGTTCTGAGGACTTGTCAGGTGAAAAAGAATTTAGGAAGACTCCATCCTAAACAATGGCCTGGCAGAGTGGCATGTACCTAACTGGCTCCATCATCCCCAGTGACAGGCAAAGTATATGTTGGGAGACAACAGTCAAGGACAGACCAGGGTATAAAGGGAAGACCCTCATCTCAAAAAAAAAAAAAAAAAAAAAAAAAACAAGGCAAAAGGACATAGAAACCCAGCCCAAATTGAAGAGGGCCTACCCAGGAAGCATGAAGCTCTAAATTTAATCCCCAATATTAGACACAAGAATAGTTGAAATGCAAAGGCACACTTCCTTTATAAAGTTAAGATTTTTTTTTAATAAACTGCAATCCTTAAACTATAGAACCACTTAATTTTTGTGCACAATCACATAGCTGTATAACTGGTATAGATTCTTCTTAATGAAATGTGGCACAATCACAGATGGAAGAGATTAAGTGTTTGTCTTGCACAGTCAATAGGTGTTCGCACCATAATGCCACATTTCTACTAAGCAAGCATGACTCCGTTTTTTCTTGTAAAAATACCAGGTGACAATTTAAATTTTTTGCACCTGTCCTGGCTCCTGCAGCAGTATCTGTCACAAAGCTTATATTCTCCAGTCTGTATCTTTCTGGTGCTCATAGCTTGATTATTTCTAGAATTTTGTTCATATCAATAGCAGTAACAAGATGTACACGTAAACACACAATGTTCATGAAGAAATTGCTTTTCTATCCTTGGAAGGTATACTGAACTGCAGTTGTTTCACTATTTAGTTAGGTTTTCTTTAAATATTAGAGCAGATTCACAACTTCTATCAAATGTTTGTATATGATTCACAGAATTTCTCTACAGGAGAATGTGTCCTCAGATTTTGTTCCCTAAATAATTGCCACTGAGTTTTATATCTAATACTTCATGGTCAGATTTTTTAAATTATCTTTAATTATTCATCCAAAGATGTTTCAATTTGTCAGTTTACGAGGACAGTGCATCTCAAAATTGTCAACTCTTCCATCATTCTGTTATCTCTCTCAACACCACCATCTCCGCAAGATACAGTGCTCCATTTTTACAAGTACATTGAATATTCTGAATGCATTTGCTCTGTTTTAGAGATTCAAATATTTCATCCTAAAGTTTTATTTTTAATTTAGCAGTATTGAACTTTGAGTAATAGGATGTACCAACAGAACTACAATTTTGAAATAGAAAAGAGACGCATATATTTATATTACGTTTGTTATGCCAGAATAAAACAATGCATTATTAGTTAATATGTCCAGTTATGAGATCAGTGCTGTAAATAAAACACCATAAAATGTAAAAATTAGCATAGAATAAGCTCTAATTCATTATATCTCAATTCCTTCCATGTAAATGTTCTTTAATTGGCTTAATTTTAGATTTTTGTTCATTAATCTAGACATACTTATTTCTATTACATATTCACCCACATAGATATGGTAGCAAAGCCATTTCACCTTGTGTCATCACAATTCTGCTGTATCTCTGACCTGCACCAGTGTTTTGCTTCACTTCATAATATACTAACCATCCTTTGGCAGGTAACAACCATCACTACTTTAATAACTCACTTGTGATATGCTCTTGTAATGACTCTAGTAAGAGCAACTCAGAAAGCGTTATTAATGACAGTCTCTGAAATTATAATCTATTTGTTGTTGTTGATTTACTGAGACAAAATCTCTCTCTATAGCACAAGTTGTCCAAGAACTTGCCATTCTCCCAAGGTCTAGGATTAGTGCATTACAATGGATATATGTGTAAACATACATATATATACATTCATTTAATGTTATTAATTATGGAAAAATAAATCTTTTCTGAATAAAAAATAAAACCTTGGAAGTCTGAATTTTCCTAAAGAAATGACTTAGCAAGCAAAATTGCTAGCACTGTACTGTATACTAATATTGTTAGATTAAAGATACACTCACTCTTTACTTCCCATGAATACTGGCAGACTGAGGTAGAAGGGCTTTGAGACAGCTCAAAAATTGAGAATATATTTGATTGCATATATTTTTCCAAATTTTAATTCATGAATGATTCAGCAACAACAAAAATACACTTATCTAGCACTTCTATATAGAGACTTGACAATAGGTGCTAGAACGGTACCAATGCTGGCTAGGGATGAATGGTTCTATTGAGTCTCCATTGTAAAGGCCTGCACGTTATATTTCTTTTCTATTGTTCCCAAGCCTTCAGTAAAACCCTGTTAAACATTACAACCTGCTCTCAGTGATTCCTGTAGGGAACTGAGAAAAACAGTTATCTACCCAAAGTTAGAATGAAACGGTGTGGATCAGCAGAGCAGCCTGAGAGAAGTTAGAATTACGACAGAAGATGATGTGATATGACACAGCTGAGAGCAGAGAGAGGAGCAGGAATTTGCCAGATAGATCTTTAGGATGTGATAAATAGTGAATAAAACATGAATATGTATAGCCTGGAAATGACTGCACAAACATGATCTAAGAAAAACATGACATGATGTAATGGGAAGGGATTCCAGCTATAGGAGGTGCAGTTAAATGAAATGTATCATGTGACATGTCATCTACTGAGTCATGGAATATTTGGTTGGCCTTATAACTAGATTAATATATACATATTAGATTATATATACACATGTATATATAATAAATAGATTTTCAAATTTTTTAAAGAGTAAATAAGTAGAAGACTTTTCATTTTAGTGCATTTTACCGATTTAAAATTCCATTGCTTGACAAAATGCTGTGTGGCTCTAAATTAAAATTTCAGCTGCTATAATTTCTTAGTTCACACCTAATGCTTTCTCTCAGAAAGATCTCTAAAAGTAAAACCATCACTTAACCACTTACCAAGTGTCTACATATATCTGGCACTAATCCACTCAGTGGGAGGGAAACATTGAACTTCAGCACAGATCTAGAAGGGAATTTTGGGGCTCCATGTGCATAGCTCAATAGTGTGCATTGTTAGCAAGTGGAAGAAGGCACACAAGAAGCAAAGAGGAAACAAAGACAAGACAACCGATTGTCAAGAAAAAAATTAAAAAAGAGCAAGGTGTTCTCTCTTCTCTTTTGTTACACTTTAAACGCCAGCTCTCCAGCCATTTTAATCAATAGTAAACTCTACCCCAATACTACTCCAAGTGTTTATGCACAAAATAAATCTCTTCAATATTACAACCTCCCTCTCTTATAAAAAGAGAAATCTTACTTTTTGCACACATCTTCCCAACACATTAATTTCAAAGGACCATAACAAATAATATATTTTTATTTATAACTTAGAGAAAGTATTATAAAAATTTCTTACCCAAAATTTGTTAGTAAATACCTCAATACCATGTTTATATTTATCCCTGTGCCCTTCAGTATTCAAGAGAATACAGCACATTGCATAGCAAATTATTATAATAATTTTATCCCTAACATACATGGTTACTAATTAAATCCTTTAAGTTACACCTTATGAATTTGTATCTTAGCAATCTTGCAAGGCACAAAATCAAGAGGCAAAATCAAAGACATATTTTGTGCTTGTAACATAAAATATTATCTAGTAGCAATTATTAATGTAAATGAGAATTATCTCATAGATGCCAACATTTAAAATGTCTCATGATGTTTTGAATAGTTTGATAGCTATTATTCTGTGCATAGGCCCTTTCCTTATCCTGTGGCATTGTGATATATTTATCATAATGTTAAATGGCTGAGTGCTGTCTCTTCATAGAAATACAAATTTCCTCTACCTAAAACTTGTTCTAAAATGCAATTTAACTGTAATTTTTGCCAGCAGTGGAATAAATTGTAAAAGTTTCCATGTTTTGAATCTGAAATTCACCTAATTTAACTCAGCAAGTTCCAACATGGATAGGTAAGGTTCCTTTCACTTACAAAGACTTAATCCCTTTGAAATAAGTAGATCAGAAAGAAATCAATTTAACCAAAGGGAGAATGAATGAACAATTAAAAAAATTACTTTTCAAATGATAGTGACTTTTTTTCTAAGAAAATAGAAGTAATAGAGTCTAGACCTTAGCATATTTTTTAAAAACTTTGCTGAAAATGAAAATTTACTTGTATTTTTGTATTATTTATCATTATGGTCTCCTAGATTCCCAATTATAATGACCCAAATAGCTTACATGTTTCTCTATCAATTAACATAAGAAAGAACATAGTTAACATAGCTTAACTTGTATCAAATAAACACACTGGACATTTTCATTGTTGTCAATGAGATGAGTACTGCTTCAACAAAACAAATGCCCTTTACTGTCTACGACAAGGGTATCTTTTGTCCCCAGTGCCATCACAGACAGGAAATTGCTTGCACTGATTTGAAACAGAGATTTGAGGCAGGAAAAAGGAAAGGCTTCTTGACAAACTGCATTGTTCAAACATAGTCCATCAATCAACAGAGGAGAAATGCTTTAGATTACATGTTACCACATAAAACACATCTATGTTTGTATCATGCATTCTCCATGCCAGAAAAGCCCAGGGATATTAATAATCACAAGGACATATTCTGAAATTGTTAACTGGTTTCATTCATTTTGCTCAAATTCTGTTAGTAAGCAACCTGTAATAAAAGGAAACTAAATAGAAAGATGCCCTTTAACTCTGATTTTAAGTCATGCTGTTAAAAACAGTGCCCAATTATGTGGAAATAAATAAATATTGACTGCTCTATTTTACAATGAAATCTTACTTTACAAGCATGTATTAAAATGGGAAAGTGGTCAAGCAAATAAATCACACAAATATTATAAAAAGCATACACACTAAAAATATAGCTTCAGATATATAGTTTCCACAGTCAGTGTTACAATTGCCTTGCTCAGTTATCTATGAGGAAATCTCTTTTTCTGGCAACTGACTTTCCAAGTACATTTGCTTCCAGAGTAACAGATCTTTTATTTCACTTTCTCTTTTGCAATTTGCCAAAGACTTGTTATTTTTTAAATCAAGATACACTATTACAAGTGAGCCCTGTGCATTTTGGAAAGGAGAACACTTCAATTACTGATTGCCTTTAGCATGAGGTAAGCAAAATTAATTGAATGTATCATTCTACATTATTGACTAGAAGATTTCAATGTCATTATTTACATTTTTCAGAAGATTGCCATATATCACAAAGCCAAATCTGATTTATGAAACAGATCTCAGTTCATGAGAAATGATGTTAAAAATAGTTACTCATAATTGAATAGAATTTCATCAATAATCTTTGCTAACCAATCATATCAGTAAGTTATTGCAGATCATATATATGTATGTGTGTGTTTGTGTGTGAGAGAGAGTGTGTGTGTGTGTATTTCATCACAAAAACATGTACAGAAAAAGCAGGGGGAAATATCACAGTACTTTGTCTCTGGAAGTAATAGAATGAGGGCATGAAGATATAGAAGACATTTGTATGTTTGGGGCTCTGTGTGAGTTAGGTGTTAGATGAATTAGCTAACAAAGAGCCTATGCTTAAACCTGTAACTGAACTGGAAAAATATTGTCACTAATGGAAAAAAGGGCAGAGGCTTTCCATCTTTCCTGTATTCCATTTCACTGTGAAGTCAATGGGACGAGAAATATAGGCACATACAAAACAGAGATTCATGACTGAGTACTCACTGAGAAACAATTTAACATCTCGGAAGAACAGAGACAGCATTTTCAACCATTAATTATCAAAGTCACAATGGAAAGCATTGAATTGGGCCTGTTATCCACCAACTGGATAGCATTTAGCTAGAGGCAATATTATGTAGGACTCTGAGATGGGTTTTGTGTGTCAAATAGCATTGGGCTCTTTTTCTTGTTTTGTCAGTCTAGTATTTTGTAGCCTTGGCAAGCCCAATTAATCTTCCATAGCTCTCATTTCTCCATATTGACAAATGGAGCTAATACTTGCAATACTAAAGTACACCTATGCCTGCAAGTCAATTTCTGCTGCTTTAAACACTGAACTGATGAACCTTATATATCGACTTACAATAACTTCCTGCGAGTCACTGATTGATTAAATCACCAAGGTAGTCCATTAGTTACTGATAGTCTTCTTAACACCTGAAAGTAAAGATCTGCTCAAAGTGATGACTTTGAAAGTGTTACAGTAAGTCAAATGGTGTGCACTTCCAAGTTCCTATTGGTAAGGAAATGGTGACTCATAATCAGACTCCCCAAAATATCTTAACTGATAATGCCAATTAGATGAGTAAGTTCAGACTGAGATGTCAGAAATAGTAAATTTAAATTTTAAATTTGTGTGTGTGTTTGTGTGTGTGTGTTTGTGTGTGTGTTAGGGGAGAGAGAGAGAGAGAGAGAGAGAGAGAGAGAGAGAGAGAGAGAGAGAGAGAGTATGCAGGTCCTGAGGCTTGAACTCCAGACCTAAATATATATATATCTCAAGGCTAGTGCTCTATTATTTGATCATGCCTCCACTTCTAGCATTTGGCTTTTTAATTGGACATACGAATTTCATGAGAAGGTACTTGAACGATATGGGATAGTGTTGAGGAAAAAGTAGTAGGTGAATAAAGAGGAGAAGTGACGGAGAACACAGTGAAGAATTCAGTGCAGTCAGACGGTAGTCGCTTGTTCTGGTAATCCTAGCTATTTAAGAGGCTGAGATTTGAGGACCTTAGTCCAAAGACAGCCAGGGCAAGAAAGTCTGTGAGACTCTATTTCTAACACTACTCAGAAAAGGCCAGAAGTGATACTGTGGCACAAGCGGCAGAGCACTTGTGTCTTGAGCACAAAGATGCTTAGAGACAGTGCTGAGACCCTGAGTTCAAGCCCCAAGACTGGAGGGAAAAAAAAATGAAAGTATATCCTACAGAATTAAGAACATTGAGGATAGGGGTAGATAGAAGAAGAATGGATGAGAATGTTGAAAGGAATGACATTGATCAAGACATACTCCTGAACTGATATGTTAAATGACACCTCCTTTGTACAACTACTTAAAGATTAAACAGCCACAACAACAAAGAGTCCCATGGACTTTTCTTCCTGAGACTAGCTTTGAACCGCAATCTTCAGATCTCAGATCTGAGTAGCTAGGATTACAGGTATAAGCCACTTGTGCCTGGCAGAATTCCTCTTATATTTTAGTAAAACTATTTGAATGGAATCAGCTGGAATTTATTTCCCTGTGGTACTGACACGTTTATATAACATTCCGAGATGTTTTTCTTTGCAATGGAAGATGTATTTATGGAAACAATACTGCTTTCTACATTTAGGTCATGCGATTGATCTTATGATACCTAAGGTCCTTTATAACCTCCTAATTCATTATAATAACTGGTATACAGAAGAAACTAAGCATACAATTAATTTTTTGTTTCTTTTTAAGTATTGAAAACTATAAAGGGCAAATCATTTATGTTTCTATAAGCAGGCTTATTTTTTCATATATTCAAAGTTATAAAATTAACTATTCCATCTACAGCTTTCGTTCTTTTCCTTTTTTTTTTTCTTCTACTACATCAGACACATCTCCATGTCCGAGTCTTTGCTTTTATACTTCCCGAATCTTTGGGTGCTAAGTTGTTCAGGAACTAAATCCTCATCATTTAGGTCTCAACTAAATTGTTATCTATGCTGAGTTCTTTGGCCACTTTATCTAAAGTAGTCCTGCTGCTTCTGAAATTCTATTACCTCTATATTTATGTACTTAAGATCTCATTGTTCTCAGATAATATCTTTCTATTTTTGTTAATTTGTTTGACAGGTTGCTCGCTGTTTTCACTGCTAAAGACTAGATAAGAACCTATTTTATTATTATCATCATCATTTAATTATTATTATTGTGACACTTTTAGGCCTCAAACTCAAGGCCTACATGCTATTCCTGAGCCTCTTTGTCCTCAAGGCTAGCACTCTACCATTTAAACCACAGGACCACTTCCAGCTTTTTCAGAGTAGTTTTTTGGTGGTAAGAATCTCAGAGACTTTCCTAACTGGGCTGGCTTCGAACTGCAATCCTCATATCTCAGCCTCCTGAGTAGCTATGATCATAGGTTTGAACCACCAACACCAGATTAAACTGGTTTAACAGTTCATCAGATGGCCGTGACAGGAATAAGTTTGACACTTCAATTGATGCTTATGAAAACTGAGGGAATACAACTCTTGTTTCTGTCTTAGAATTAGAATAGGAGGATATTGCTCTGGTTTGACATAGAATCAGCAGGTTTGGACTATGGTAGGGCAATGATAATAAGCTCAAGGAAGAAAGGAGATGAATACTGGATAAAATCTAGTGGTAGAAAGACAGAGATACTAGAAGAATTCTATCAATAGAAAGAAATACTAGAAGAATGCTAGAAGAAAGAGATGAACCCTAGAGATGTCAATGCAAAACTAGACAACATCGGTCAAGCACAAAACCCAACATTTACTACAAAACATATGAGCTCAACTTTACACACTGACAAGATAAAAGTGCTGGAGTATAAGGTTCATGAAATATGACGAAAACTGTGTAATAGCAACGCTGTGGCCTAAGACTTGTATGAGTTTAATAATATTCCCTGTAGACATTCATGTTTCAAGATGAAGTCTCAGATATATCCAGAACATCTCTTTCTCTCTTCCTTGTCCCAACCACACAGTCCACATGGCCCAGATTTCCACACCTTTTCCAAGTGTTAACACATTTACAGTCACGACACTTTGATGGTGTCACCCATCATTCATTAACTGTAGTTCTTGAAATAGCTTGCCTAGAATCTTACAAAGCAATATCTTTTAGAAAACATTTCATCGAATTGAGAGTTAACAATGGATATAAATCTTATCAGCAGTGATTCAATCAATAGGAGAAAAGTTTAAGGAACTCAGCTGGATTCAGTGTGGAAAGAGAATACCACAGATGCTTTACATGCCAGTAGACAAAGTTATGAAAGCAGATGAAATAGAGAACATTCCATTCAACATTAGAGCTTGGTTATGTTGTAATGGAAGAATCAATATAGCACTGGCAATACATAGAAATTATGTTTGCTTTTTCAGTTAGAATGGAATATTATTAAGCTTCATGAAACTCAATGCTAAATCTCAATGTTCTTATAGAATTCTATTTCTAAATGGTTTTATATTGTCAAAGTTATAGGGGGAAAAAAAGACTGTCAGGGCTTACACAGTATGCATATGGCAAGATAAACTGATAAATCAGACCTGTCTGACAATGAAATAGGGGCTACAAAAGTGATAAAGTAAGAAGGACAAAAGACTGAAGAAATAAAGACCAGACTGGACAGTAAATTTTGGTATTGCAGTCTTACAGGAAACAGAAAAGAAACCCAACACTTACAAAGCCATCCGGTTCTTACTGTTCCCAGGTCTATAAAGGGGAAGATGGCAAAAGATGGCCAAGAGAGCAGACATGGGGTATATCTTCCTTATGCTATGCCTATTCCATATTTTCTCTGCCACAATTGTCACTTTGTTTAAATCATGTCCAAATACTTCTCTTGTCATAATCAAAGACCAAGGTGGTTTAGCTCTCCTAAACTTTCTGATTATTCATTTGGTTGGTTGGGAAGTTATGAAATAAGTATGACTTTCTTGGACTCATCCAGTGGTTACAAAAGATAATTTTATGTTTGGAAATGTCAACCAAGACCATATTCACAATTATTCTAGTAAACCCAATGCAATCCATATAGGCTTTGAAAAGCAAAGTACCTCCAATTACATGTTAGAAAAATCTTGTGTCAGTTATGAAACTGAATATACTAAAAGACAAATGGACTTATTATAACTGTAAATCTATATATTGAAGCATCTTAGAAAGACTTCCAAAATATAACATATCTTATTAAGCATGAGTAAATAAATATATAACATACATTTCCTACCTTTCTTATTCAATATTTAGTTTAAGCATACCAGAGTGATGGGAAAAATACTGAGTCATAAATGCCTTACAACTTCAACATAAATTTGTCATATTATGAAGGAAATAAATATATTGAGCGATGAAGAAAAATATAAATACTTTCATTAAGCTAGAAAATCATATGTTGGTTTGTATTTTTTTAATAGAAGGATATTCCCAAAACAAAGAAACAAAATTTCAGAATAAAGGAAATAGTTGGTAGGATGACATAAAAACTTTTCATCACAGCAAAACACTGGTTCCAACCAGGAGATTCCAGAGTAACAGATGAAAGAAATGTCCATGAAGTGAGTAGCCCTGAATTTCACCCATGGGGCCAAGACTAAGTGACACACGACCACACCAAAGATTTCTCCCTTCGGCCTCTGTGGTGAGAGGTTCAGATTGCCTTGGCCTTTCTTAATGGAGTTACAGGAAAATTTAAAAAAAGAAGGTCCATTCCAAGATGCAGATAACACAAACTCAGGAAGCACTGAGATAAATAGTTTCGGTAACACTTTCAGAATACCAGGAATCACTAAGATAAGTAACATACAGGGATGGATGAAAGGATTACTGCCAAAGATCAGACATGCTTAATTTGGAGTGTTTTGTTGGTCACAGTAAGACATCCATACACAGAGGGTTTTCCACTGGTATCATTCATATGCTAAGTGCACTAGTCAAATCTCAAGCCAGTCACAGTACCCACAAGGCTGTAGAGTTCTCACCACTATACATACATTTCTTTTTAAATAACAAACAATCTTTTTAAATAACAAACAATATCAACAGAATTTTTTTTAAGATATGGATTAGAAGAAGATGGTAAAAAATAACTAGACTGAGAAGGATTACATTTTCAAATTATTGTGGAAACACTAAATTACCAATGAAAGAGAGATGGTAAAGGGGTGAAAAAGGAGATTCATTGCATGATATGACATGTACATTCCATAGGAAGCTAGTACTTCACCATTTCTCATCTTTTCCAGTCATGGGTCTTAGACTAAGTAGGAAGGATTATGGGAAGGGGAGGGAAGTATGCACAACTGAAACTATCTTAAGTCACAGGTGTATTCAGTAGCGATTGGAATTTGTTTGACAGCCCCGTGGTTCAGGATTGTTTTTGTAGGGACGATGGATACCTGTTCTCCTTTCCTCTTCTTCCAGCCTCCCAAGATGGCTGCCCAGTGGCTTTGAATTTGGGACACATATAAACTGAAGACAGGGAAGCCAAGCTTTTCTCTTGCTTGCAATTAATTCATGAGTGTAAGTAATTATTCAGTGCTTCCCAACAATAAGCAAAGCACCTTTAACAGAACCTTAATAAGAGGCAGCTATTCGATGTTTGTAGTTGCTAGAAACAAATTTAAGCTGACTCTGAATTGGTGTTTTCATCAAGATGTAGAATAAAGTGAAAGAACTGAGACGAGACTTGTTTATAAAGAAAATAAATTATAAATGCTGAAAAAGACCAAGCAAGTATGTAAATGGTTGCAATCATTATGATTTATGTTTGGAGTGGGCCTTGCTATGTAGCCTAGGCTGATCTTAACTTGCAGAATATTGTGATAACAGGTATGGGCCCACGGTCAGCGACTTATGTATGACTTTTCTATAAAGCAAACCTAAGGAGTAATTTCAAACAAGATATCTATTCTAAGTATAAGAATCATTTTAAATGTAAGAATATAAAACCAGACTACAGAAAGACGTTCAAAGTTGTCACTTGGTATTTATGGGAATAAATAAGATGATGCATGTGAGAGGATATGTTTGTGTATATAAACATGTTAATT
This sequence comes from Perognathus longimembris pacificus, assembly GCF_023159225.1. NCBI lineage: Eukaryota > Metazoa > Chordata > Mammalia > Rodentia > Heteromyidae > Perognathus > Perognathus longimembris. Next base: position 10,043,405 of record NC_063176.1, on the reverse strand, counting down.
TATCTTTAAATGCATAGTGCTGGCACCTGAAAAAAAAATCACAACAAACTGAAAATAGTTCCTATGAGGTAGAAAAAAACACACTTTTCCATCAGTGTGGACTTATTTGTAGCCAAAAATGTACTTTGGGATTTCTATCTAATTCAACAAAGTTTACTTTAATAAGTTGATTAAAGTTGCAATGTTAAAACAAACAGTTACCTCAATTTTTAATTTCATTATGTATTAAATCAGTGGGATTATCTAGACGATTCTCAAGATCCAAAAAGCTGTTAAGACTAAAACTCTTGAGACCAATGTTTTTTCCACAAGAAAAGTTTATTGAACTGTTCCAGATGTTAGTAAGAAGTGAATCAGGCCTTGGAGTGCGTTCATAACTACCAGCAGGAAGGCGAGACTCATGTTAGAAGTACAACTGCCATCCTAGAGTGCCAAGACCATTCCTATAGTAAACATTTGAGGAAGGAAAGGATAAATTGTTTACATTACTTGCAATGGTCAAAAGTAAGGGGCATGGGAGTAACAGTGTGAGGAGACTTTGAGGATGGAGGACAACCCTGGAAAAGGTATCTGTTGTTTCTAAATAGAATAGGGTTAGTAATCCAGGTAGAAGTGACTAGGGACTCATTTGCCAGAGACTGTAAGTGAAGGCTTTAACATCCTTTCGAAATGTAAAGCAAACTTCTGTTGCCTTGACCAGACACTGTTAACTAGTTAATTCCTACATCTCTTTCCTGATCTATTCTTCCCGGCTATATATCCAAGTTGAAACTGATTCAGAATTTGGGTGGGTTTTTTTGTTGTTGTTGTTTGTTTTTAAGCTATGACATCAACGCTGAGTTTAATACTTAGAGTTTAGAGGACATTGAGATTCAGTTTGCATATGATTGAAGGGAATTAAATAGAAGTGGTTACTTCCCAGTGTTTTTGTGAGCAATTAAATTTCTCCAAGCCTCCAGAAAGTAAAACAATTCCACTGTAGTATCATTATTATTACTATGAATTGATATTATTTAATATTATATTAAACCATTATTTTATTGCTCTCTCTCTATCACACTACCACAGAATACTAGTCAGGCAGACAGATGATAGAGATACATAGATAGATAGATAGATAGATAGATAGATAGATAGATAGATAGATTTTCTAAGAGATTGATACTCTGAAGGGTTTATTTTCAGCAATTTTCTCAGAAAACACTGAAAAAAAATCAGCCTTATTTTACAAAAAGAATTCATTTTCGTAGTATTTATTAAATGTATGTTAGAGGAAGTGGTGTTGTGTCTCAAGTGGTAGAACACTAGCCTTGAGTACAAAAGCTCAGGGACAATACCTAGGCCCTGAGTTCAAGCCCCATGGTACACACACACACACACACACACACACACACACACACACACACACGAGTATATTAGAGTGAAGTTCTATTTCTAAAGAAGCTTTGTATACTCCAAAAATCACATTTTATTCTTCTTTATATGTGAGATATATATATATATTTCAACTGAAAATACTTGATTTCTCCAACTTGACAGGAAAAAACCCTTAATTTCTAGGAACAGTTATCACACATCATCAAGTACTAAATAGATGCCAATTGATTTCTCCTCACTTGATTGCCTTCATGTCAAGGTAAATCTAGCCAGTCTCACCTCTAACTTATTCATTTTCCTAAACCTAATAGAAAAATTATGTTTATGTAACTAGATCAATCATTCTTCATGAAGTGTTAACTTGAATCTACTTATCTGAAGCAGGAAGACTGAGAAGAAGGTCCATTAAAAACTATACTGAGGGGCTAGCAATGTGGCTTAGTAGTAGAGTGCTTTAGCATGCATGAAGCCCTGTGTTCAATACCATAGTACCATGTATTCAGAAAAAGCCAGAAATGGTGCCTTGGCTCAAGTGGTAAAGTGCTAGCCTTGAGCAAAAGAAGCTCAGGGACAGTGTCCAAGCCCTGAGTCCAAGCCCAGAACTGGAAAAAAACAAAGAAACAAAACTATATAGACCTAGGTGTCCGTGGCTCATGCCTATAATCCTAGCTACTCAGGAGAGTGAGCCAGCCCAGGTAGGAACGTCCGTGAGACTTATCTCCAATTAACTACAAAATAAAAATAAAAACATGCAAGTGGAGCTCTGGCTCACATGATAGCGCAGTGACCTTGAGCAAAAATGCTCAGGGACAGCATCCACGCTCTGAATTCAAACCCCAGGACCAGCACAAATAAGAGAGAGAGAGAGAGAGAGAGAGAGAGAGAGAGAGAGAGAGAGAGAGTCAAGCTTTCCTAGCTGGCAAAGAATGTGCTTTTACATAAGAAAGAAAATCTTGAGCAGGTCGGTTTGTTTATAATTGGCTTGGAAGATTGCCCTTCCTTCAAAGCCCCAGTGACAGACTTGCTTATTTTTACTTCAGAACAATTATTTTAAATTAGGACCATACATTCATGGGATTACTGATGGTAGAAATCTTTCATGAAAAATAAGCAAAATATTTCTTATTATCCAGCTTTAGATATCATCAGGTTAATAATGTAGAGCCATTTGGAAAGAAAGAAAATGTCTTTTTGTATAAGTTAATATGACATCATCTGTAATATTTCTAGAAAGAGTAACTAAACATTTAGGGCGGGATTTGACATGATTTCTCTCTTCTGCAACCTTTAGTAGCAGATTTCAATTGATGAGTTGCCAAATTTAATTTTTTTTTTAAATATCTTCTACTGCCACTAGAACTTGGCCATTTGCGATAAGGAAAGTATGTGGCTATAGAAGAAATGCAACTATTACAATATTTCTCATCTCTCTTAGAGATTTATCTCTAAGGTCCCGTGTATAGCTGTGAAAGAGTCTGAACAGAGAACATAACTACACTGTACTGCAGAGATGTAAAAATAATTCTCTGTCTACTTTCCAAAAGAAGCGAATGGATGACAACTTGCTAGTACTCTCCAGAAGCAGGTAGAGGTCGAGCCTTGTTTTTACTCACACCAGCACGAGGCAGGCCTGCAGAGATGAGCTGCTTGGGGAACACTTACTCTTTGATTACTCTTTCTTCTTTGGCAGCCTGATTTTGTGGAGAAGTTGTAGCACAATCCCTGGGAGCTTTTCTCAAAGAGGTATTTATTTATGAAGGGAAGGGCTAATGACACCCCAGGGAACAGTTAGCAGGAGATTTGCATCTCACCTGTGTGCATTTGCTTGCTAGAATCAGGTTTCTGTGTTTCTCAAACTGTCCTATACTGACAAAGTGACCTACATGTTGGCAGCCTTTCCTTCAAATGAAAGCCTCTAGCAAAAGCAAATACCCTCTGAATACAAGTGAAAAAGGAAAAGACATTCACAGCAGCCCCAAGGTTAAAGTTTATTTCTTTTTTCCATCGTGTATTAAAATTGATATTGGTAAAGAAAATTTAAAATTGGGTGAAATCTGTGGTCACATAGAAGGTTTTCTGCTATTTTTTTTGGGGGGGGAAAGGCAATTTTTAAACCATTGACGCTTTTTTTTTTCAAATTTAATAACACTTGCTTTCGAAATGATTAGCTCATATCCATTCTTTGTTAATGAGCTATTGTGCTGCCTAAGGAATCTTATCAACAACTGCATTTCTATGATGCAGCTTTGTGCTTTTAAATTGTTTTCAAAAACATGCCATTACTTTGCCAATAAATCTGCTTTAAAAAATAAATTCATAAATAAAAAGTGACGTGCAGATGGTAAATATAGGACCATAATATGTGGGTGAGAAAGCTAAATCCTATGTGCAAGTTAGGGAATTCAGAGCCCCAGCTGTTGATTCAGCTGCCACAGCAAAATCTCCCGAATGCAGTATTAGTGGTAGCTGCACACTCCTGTTTCCAACAGTGACCTGGAATAATCCCAATCTGAAAATGAATTTATTTACAATGTGCTGTTTCAGGGAGGTCAGGATTACATCACCTTCCCACACCTTGATCTCATAAAAAAAAACCCTGGGTCAACCCCAAGGAAAACCATTCTTTCCCAGCCACACAGAAAGACATACAATGGGTACCGTCATGTGCTGGCACTGAAATCACTCCAGACAACACAATCAGGAGCCCAGGGATGTGTCCCATTGCTCGTTTTCAGAACAAACCAAATGATTTTCTTCTTTACTGGGACTTTGCTGTAGATGTAGTGTCCGACCTGAGTCACAGAAGCTACAGGTTACATTCATATTTTGTTTTTAAATGGGAGTAAGACAAATTTTCCAAATTTATAATTATTAACATTTTCATTTCTGATAATCACACCCTTTAATCATCCATATTTGTGAATTTGTGAAAGTTAACCTCAGCAATAGTTAGTAGCAAGAAACTAGAGTCCCCAGGAAAAATAAATGTTGTGACATTAGAGTATGACTTACTTGTCCATGTCAGTATATACACTAATGGTAGGGAAAAGAGAACCCTACATAATTAGATGTACAGATAGAAAACATTATGTAATGTATTGTATTTTTAAGTTACTCACATATTTGGGACATGATGATAGGAAAATAAGTTCCTGTATTTTTTTAAATGGAAGTGAAAAGTTAACTATCTATTTTAATGAAAGTAGGTATTTGGGCCTATAGACAACAAAAAGTATCAAAAAGTACACACACACACACACACACACACACACACACACACACACACGATAGCTTCAGGCCAGGAACTAGTTCAGTGGTACAGAACTAGCATGATTCAGTCTCTGGTGGTACCGAACAAACAACCAAACAATAAACAATATATCCACTCATCACAGAATAGATCAGCAAACATGAAAAGTTACAAAGAATTGTTTAAAATAGGGTGTCTTCTGCATTGTATTCAGCCAGGAGTTCTAATTAATTTCAATAGCTCTGATAGAACTTTTCTTTTTAGGGTTTATGTTGACTTTAAGTTACTTTACAAAAATGACATGAAAAGCAGATGACACATGATTTTTAAACTCCTAGGCGGTATCCAAAAATCACCACCTAACAGATGAAGCACTGTCAGCAGGATCACTAGGCGTTAGTTTCAGCATTGACTGCTGGAACTATTCCTGCTAGTTTGTAGGAGTATATGAATTTAGGCTTAATTTACAGTCCCAATTAATAGAGTAATAAGATATATTCATATACTTTATTACATGTTGAAAATTATGAAGTTTAAATGTTTCTTAACCACATTCTACACTTTCAATTTTTCTTCAATATGTATTTATTCTATAATTTAAAAGTCTCTAGGAACTTGAAACATGAGTAATAACCATTTCTGACCCCTAAGATTATCTTTAATGAAAGGAAGATGCCTAAACTACTTGAAAATCTAATAGCTTCTTTAGCTAACTTAATGCTTCTTACAGGTGCAGCTATTATTAAAGTTCTTCCATAAGAGACTAGCACAGGGGTTCAAAAGATGTAATAGGGATAAGCAACAGTAAACCCAACAGGTATAGAAAGGAGATATGTCCATTGGAGTTAGAGGAGACAAGGTAGTGATTATATCTTTCACCCAAAATGAGGAGGAGCAGTGTGAAGTCGTGGATGTGTGAAACAAGAAGCATCATGGTGAGAGTGGACCAGAAAGACTGTCCCTTACCTCACCAAGGTCTGAGTCTAAAGGAAACTAAGCATATCCTTTACTGAGATATTAATAGGGCCTGAATCACGGAAATATGTCTATGAATAAATTTTATTTATTTGTTTTTACTTTAGCAAATTTTAGCCTTAGACATTATTTATCCAATAAGGGCAGAAGAGTACAAAATAATACATAAATCTCTATATGTTTGACAAATACCTTGAGACCCAATCCACATATCATCGTCATCATTATCAGCTTTACTGTCTTCTCACTTAAGCCTTTTAAGTCTTCAGATGGAATATTTCTAAGGGAGAAGAGGTGGGCCTGAGAAAAAGGTAAAATGGGATATGATGCCTAATCAAACCAACAAATGAGTACGAAATGCCAGGCAGTCAGTCAGCTGCTTCTGAATAAGGAAAATGGAGAGAACTTCACATAGTGTCTTAGCCCACAGGTTGAGACACAGGATATTTCACTGTTTCTCATGGACCAAATAGTACTGGACATGAGGTAAGTATTTCAAATCCTGTCATAGAGTACCATTAAGCAGAGTGCTGGGAGCCTAAAGAAGGAATATATGTGAAATAGAAGACTAATAGAAAGGGTAGACTTAGAAGCTAGGAAGAAAAAAAAAAAGAAGAAGAAAAGAAGTATCAACCACATCATTGGTATGTAAATTTTCCCAGGAAAGAAGTTTTAAAGTACCTACAAAATTCCATTTGAAAAAGCTGCATTTCAGAACAAGCCAATTCCATGAAACACAATACTGACTACATTATTATTCAAGTTCTAAAAATGATCGTAATTATAGCCAATAAGTGCAGAAAGGCTTAATATTTCCTGACACATACTATTGACTCCTGTTGATACTATTGACTCATGCATGAGTTTATCATGTTTTTCCAGCTTCCAGGAAAACACATTCAATGACATTTACTATTTCTCACACCATTGTAGTTGTATAAATGACATATGATCAGTAATGACCAGATATCATTGTTCCTGTTCTTGTTGTTGTAGTTGTCAGAATGAACAGTTGTCTCTAAATGGATTAATTAATAAACCAGGTCATTTGAAGAAGGAGTACAGTCTTGATTATGTCTACATTCTCAAAAGATCAAGAAAGTATCTACATTAAAACTTGTAGAAAAGGAGCTTTTTGGGGAAAATTTCTATAAAGGAAAAGGAACATTATTTTAAAAACATCCATACTATTTATGCAGAAGGGTAAATATATACATATAAGATATGTATATGTATAGCAATATATAACATTTACATATATTTGTTTAAATGTATATGTAGATGTATAAATGTATACATATACACACATTTGAAATTCTTTCACTGATTAATTAAAGATACATTAGAAATAAGAAACAATAAAAGAAGACTCAGCCATAGTATCATAGACAACACTTATTATTTTTTCTTCTCTTAATGGAACACACAATAACTATGGTTTACAATATTAGAATCGATTAAATCTTCTATACTAATTCCATTCTCATCAAACTTTATGAAATATGTAATCTTCCAATTATCATTCAGCCCAAACTTTTGAAAGCTGGGAAGAGAAGTGGCTCACCAAGGCAGTAGTAAATGGAAGAGAAGAAAGGATCAGCTTTCCTGAGAGAAGAGCATTTACTCAGAGCAGCTAGGAGAGGTAAGGTCTTTGAATATTGCTGATCTGATAAGCCACAGGCTTTGCATCTTAAGACACTGTTTCACTATTTCTATAGACCAAAACACTTAGTACTAACAAAAAGTATGCAAAAAGTCCGCAGTCTTACTTGAATTTTCATTAAAGAGTAATTGAGGTCAATCCCTTCTAAGCATCAACATGCAAAGACTAACAAGACAAAACAAGTTACTTTTATGATTATACTCCATGGATTTTTCTTGTTCAGTGAGCACACTATCCTTGGAGTCAGTTTATAATTTGAAAGAAGCATTAAGTTAATGAGTGTCCCTGGCTTGCATGGATTTTTCCTGCATGCGAGTGTAGATGTAACTACAGATATGGAGAGATATGGATATAATTAGATTGAGACAGAGTTAAAGATAGATTTGTTTCCCGCTCAACAGGCCATGTCCTGGAATGGTGACTTTAAGTTAGAACCTGGTGACACTTTTGCCCATTAGACACATGGATAATGAACAAGCAAGCAGCCAGCCAACTGGAAAGACTCTACTTTCCACTAACAGCTTATGACAAATTAAGAAGGGTAGACTTGTCTGACTGGATACGTTTGTTGGTTACTTTTTCACTTTTCTGTATCCATTGTACAAATCTATTTATAAGAAATTCTACTCTGCTTCAGTTTCCAAATCCAGTGCTGGCCCCAGAGGCCAAGGCAAACTCTCACTGGAGTAGTTCAATGATTTGAGCCTAAGGGCAAAAGTCCTTGCAGTCAGCCTATTTATTTACAAAAGAAAGCAGGAGGCTGCTCCTAGGCATCTGTTTAATGGATCGTTGTGTTGTTTACTCCCTCATTTCTCCTCTATGTCACTCTGACCTTGGATATGGAGAGATCTATGCTTATTTAGGTCTAGAGCCCAGCACTATCGGTTTTTCTATTCATACTCCTTTACTCTTACAATGTTTTCTTTTTACTAAGAATTATTTTAGTGTTTTTTTTTCTCAAATTTTTATTGTCAAATTGATGTACAGAGAGGTTACAGTTTCGTACATTAGGCATTGGATACATTTCTTGTACTGTTTGTTACCTCGTCCCTCATTCTCCCCTCCCTGCTCCCCGTTTTTTTTCTTTTAAACACATTCTCTCATTTCCTGCTGACAATACTGCTTCATCCCACCACCCCCCACCCCCATGTGAAATTTCAGTTAAAGTCAGAGAGGAAAGAATATATAAGTGTTTAGAATTCACAGGCTTTTGAATGTTTAAATCTACCCAGGCACACTGAAAATGTAGTAATTAATTATAATATATTATGTGTAGCAATCACAGACCTTAAATGGTTATAATCTCAATTCAGCTTAAATAATGCAAATATTTTTAAAACCCTTAATTTTTCTTGAGCAGAGATGTCTTAAAGCCCACTTCCTCCCCAGTTCAAAGATTAGGCATGCATTTATCCCCAAAATTACAAACTAGGATACAGAAAGCCACCTGCACAACCATGTCCATTGCAGCTCTATTCACCATAACCAAGGTATAGAAACAGTTCATATGCCCATCAATGGATGAATGAATCAAGAAAATGCATTTTATATTCACAGTGGAACTTTACTCATCCAATAGGGAAAAAAGTGATATTTTAAAATTTGCAAAGAGATGGAAGAACCTGGGGGAAAAAATTATGTTATGTGAAGTAAGTCAGGCCCAAAGACAAAATATGCACATTTTCTCTTATGTGTGGAACCAAGGATTCACTTATAAATATATAATTAGATACTTAGGAGTAGTTCCCACATTTACAGAAGTATATTAACTGAAATATGACAAAATCAGGGGAGGGCTCAGATGATGCAATTCCTTAGAAAGGCTCACTTCAACTCCAACAAAATATCATCAGGAATTGGGTACTCAAAAGGAGGATTAGGTCAAAGGGAGGGGAGGGAAACATAAAGAAAGGGAAGGGGAAGAATAAAGTTATAAATGACAATACATGTAAAAATAATAAGGAATTTGAGGAAAAGGGCAGGTTGAGCCGGATGGGGAGAAAGATGGGTGACATTGAGCAAGATGCATTATATCCAATGGACTGCATTCGGGAATGGTAACTCCATTGTACAATGACTTCATGACTCTTTAAAAAATTTCCATAGATGGTACTGTTTTCAAGAACTAAGAAACAGTCAAGGTATTCCTTTCTTTTATTTTTTCATTTTTGTTTTGTTCTGTTTGTTTTTATAGTGCTGGTACTAGGACTTGAACTCAGTGCCTGGGTGCTGTCCCTTAGCTTTCTTGCTCAAGGCTGGTGCTCTAGTATTTCTAGCTTTGGGTGGCTAATTGTAAATAAGAATCTCAAAGACTTTTCTCTCTGGGCTGGCTTTGAACCAAGATCCTCTGATCTCAGTTTCCTGAGTAGCTAGGGTGACAGGACTGAGCCACTAGCATCAAGCAAGACAAACTTTTCTTTTAATAGAAATGTCTTAACAGTTTTTCGTGTTGGTATAAGTGAATGACGAGCAAGCACAGTCAGTTCTCAGCAGCCTATGAAATGCCTTATTAATCTCCTCTGATGAGAAAATATGCTAGAGGTTGAAGGTCTGGCCGATCACCCGCTTATCCCTTGAACTGGGATCTTTTCTTCAGTTTTGCTAGATTATTTGTTGTTTGTCACAACTATCTAATTTTATGATTAACTAACTAATTTCATGATTAGTATTCTTTTTCCAAAAAACAAAGGAAGATACCAGAATAAAATGGGTCTGACTTTCTCTGGAACAAAGTTTAAACCACTGAAAAGCAAACCTAGAAGTTCAAAAGTTCAGTTCAGCTATGCATCCAGAAAACCTGGCTTTTAGCCCAATGTTATTTGAACCTTTAAAACTTATATAATTAGGCTGAAAATCTTATTAAAAATGGATCACTGTCTGATGCCATTTCCGTGCCTTTCTCTCCTTAATATAGCAAAACAGAGGGTCAGAAGCATATATAAAAGTAATTTAAGAAAATTACCTTTATTTTTTTAATGTAGGGCAGGACTAATGTTGGATCATGTTCATACTCAACATTTAATCTGTTTAAATATCATTCCCACTTCAAGAATGTAAAAAGTGACTCAGATGATCATAATAATCTCCTTAGCCCAGTTTTCTGAGGAAGGCAGAATAATCCTTGCCTGTCCCCACTGTAAACAAACAAAAACAAAAGTAAAAAAAAGTACTAAACAAAACTGTTACCCTAAGATTAAAGAAAGAGCTACACAATTGTGTAACAAAAATAATTATTGCATTTTTGTCTTGATTACTGATATGTTCTTTGTAAGACGCTGAGAAATCCTATTGGAATACCAGTCTTAAATTGACACCTGCCAGAGACAGCCAGCCCCAACAGTTAACTGCAGATCTTTTCTGCAGTCTCATCCTGGCAGCAGAGCTAGAGTTCTGCAGGAAAGAGCCACTAGAAATTGTGCAAACTGCTTTTCTCCTCAGAGGGCACCAGAAATGAACCTCCTTATATTAACAAAAAGACAATATTAAGCAGCTGCTCACTATCTCTTTCCAAAAGCACTTGATTTCTATAATAAACAGAATTAAATTGTGTCCAATCCTGCTTGTAAATGACAGAACTGGGCTTATAATGTAGACCAGGCACATAAAATAGCACTGTAAAATACAGCCTCTGAAATTGTGAGCCAAAGCTTATCAACTAGACACTTTAAGAGGACGTAAGCAAGTTATATCTTAATTATTTTTTATTCCAGTATACCAAATTACCAAAAAAAACTTTTTTTGTTTGATAAAACAAGTTTCCTTTTAAATTGTTGCTCTTCCAATTTGGAATGAGGATAAAATTTAAATTACAAACACGCTTCATTGGTGCTTAAATGATTTTATTCTGTTTTCCAGCCCCATCTATTAAAATCTACAAATTGAAGTTATAGGAGATTTTATGTTTTATCTGCTGAGCAGCCAGAGAGCGGAGTAGAGAATTTCTTTTCTTTCATGTGTAATTCCTGATCATGACAGTGTCTACCAACAATTCTGATTTGAATAGTTGGATTATTTCCAGACTCGTCATATCTCTCGAAAGCCCTGAAGTCTCCTTTGTTGTTCTTTTACTTTTTCTCATTTTTTTTTAATGTGTGCCCTTGGGATATCTTGCATCTGAACCACCCTGGCCATGCTTCCTCTAGTCTGTTTGTTTTCCAGTACTCCCTCTTCAAATGCTTGAATGAAAAGAATTTCTAGAAATCAGTGAAAATCAGGGCAGAAAGCCCAGAAGACATTTTTGAAAGGTATGAAGCCTAAGAGGAAGTCATTTTAGAAGCTATTCTGCTTTTTTTCTTCTTCTAATTGTGAGTAGGATTCTTCTGCTTATGGAAAGAGAAATACAATAAGTTACTTCAGCTTATCAACCTGAACAAACTTTGTGCCTCTTGGATTTCTAACTTGGGTTTAAGAGCCAACTGAAAGGTAAAGAAAAATATCCTGAAGGAGAAGTTGACTATCCAGAGATAAGCACACTGCTGGAAGACGGCCATGTTATTAGCTTGAATGATATGACTAAGAAAAATAATTGTCTTTGACATAATCAAGTTACTTAAATAGTTGAAATGCAAACTGCTTCTAAAGTCACTCAAAATGTGTTTGTTCCAGTTACTGAGTCACCTGGGCTTAATTAGCAGTGAGAACAAAACATTTCAAACATTTGCAAGATTATTTTTAAAATATGTTTATTTCCATAAAGTAAATATGATTGGAATCTTGTAATATTAGCAAATATGTACTCAGGCGTTCTAGGTCATTGAGCAAGGAAAAAAGTAGTAGCCTCTGCCAGGCTTATGCCTGTAATCCTAGCTACTCAGGTGGCTGAGGTCTGAGGATCATGGTTCAAAGCCACCTTGAGCAGGAAAGCCCATGAGATCCTTATCTCCAAAAAGTCCGAAATGGAGCTACGGTTCAAGTGGTAGAACACTAATCTTGAGAAGAGCAAAACCTCAGGGTCAGTGGCCACATCCTGAGTTCAAGAACTAGGACTGATGTGCATACACACACACACACACACACACACACACACACACACACACAGGAGTGGCCCTCAAACTCTTAATATTAAATAAGTAAGAAAAACTGTTCGGAAAGTCATACATGTGATACTCCTTTACTCTGTGATATTATCTAAATGACAATTTTTCTTCCTTTTGGAATTATGAATAGATTTCAAGTACATTTTTCAGAATATGATCCCATCCTTTGTTAAGAGGATTTTTCTACAAAAACTAGAAGTTTGGTATCCTTATATACTGCTTAATATTTGGGTAGCATATTGCTTTAATGACTAAAAGTCAATGTAAGATTGCAATGAGTTATATTTAGTGGCCTTAATTTCTCTTGCTTCCTCTAATAGTAATCAAAGAGTTTAAATTACCTGATTCTTTTTGGCATCTACTATTTTCTATGCATTGTTTCTGCAATGGCTAATAGCCAGAAAAGTTTAAAAAAAATAGGTAAATACATAAAGTGAAAATGACATACTCATTGATTTTCTAGTCCACAAATTCCAAGTTGACAAACTGTTTCCAGGTCAGGTTCTATTCATGTGGTAGAATGCTTTTCTGGCTAAAGCTTATTAAAAGTCACTATAGCAGCCAGCACTTTTATTTGCAGTTATTTATGTTGTTTGCTAGCAACATTTTTTAAAGTCAACCACATTACAAAGAGAGGATTGTTCTAGGTTTTGTGAGACAAAAACAGGCATGAAACCATCACCATAATTTTGACTATTATACTTCATTCAACTCAAGGAAACCTTTCTCCCTTTACCTATCCTGAAACTCTCAAGAATCTTTATTTTTCTACTCAGAAAATGAAACCTATCCTTGCATTTGACACTCTTTCTAATTTGAAAGGTAATTAACAAAAATATTCTGAAATTCTAGCTGTTTTGTTCTCCTTCCTGCATTTGAGTTCCCTTAACAGCTGACCACAGCCTGTTGCTCAAATTCAATATTTCATCAAACTTCATTATGAATATTGCGTGTACATTATTACAAAATCTGTAAGTGTATGTCTCTTTATATCTCCCAGAGAAAAATATTGCTAAATGATGACATTCATAAAGGAAAAATATTATTGAGATTTTTGTTACATTACTGAACTTAGACAACTTTTTTATTTGTGATGATTAGAATCTTACTAAATTAAGTCACTTCACTGTAAATCAGTTCAAGTAACACTGATTTTTACTAACCCTAGCTGTAGGGTGTAGCTCAGTAGTGGAGCTCAGGATTCATGCATGTGGCTCTGTGTTTAGTCCAGGCTATTGCTTCCCCCAAATCTAAATCATCATGTGTAATTGTAAAACCTCAGAATGACACATCTGTTTCAGTTGTAAAAAAAAGCTATTTTACAAATATACAATTAGATGCATATGACAGCAACAAATATATAGAATACTTATATATTGAATTAACAAACTTTCCAACTTTGGTTATTGATGTCTCTCCATATTTGTGGTTTGAATAACTATTTCAAAATAATGCAAAAGAGAGAAAAGTTTTTGTAAAGTGTTCTAATAATTTTCTCTTTCATTAAAAAAGAATGAATTCATTGCACGGCAACAAAACACTTCCACCAACATTTCCTCATTTTCTATCCAGCTTCTGCCACCTGAGTCATCAGTTTGACAGCTGAAATTATTCTACTCTTCTGTTATTTCTCATCATTTTCTGACACCTCACAAAACCAAAAACCTTTTAAAGGCTAAACTTTCTTGTAAATGTCTTTCTTCTCTGAGAGAAGAGAGGAAAAAATTAAAATCAATTTTAGAACAGTATACAGAAATGGTTCAACTGAAAGTGTGTGCAAGCCAGGGAGAGAAACAAGCCCAGTCTATATGCTATGTTGCTTGATGAAATAAAAATGGACAATAAAGTGGGTGAAAAGGAAAAAAAAACATACAAGTAAAAATGGAATGCAGCCAGAGAGCTAGTAAATGGAAGGTTGTAATTAAGCAGGCACCTCATGGATTAGAGGAAATTAGGCTGCTGCCGCTGTGTTTCTGCTGCCGGCACAGGGTGCTTTTTAATTCAGAATACTCAAAAGCCTACCATGAGGACTGCAATTATATTTTTAAATTTTCATTGAATAGATGATGACTGTGGACAAGATAGATCAACAAAAATTCAGGCAACTGCCTAATATCAGTGATGTTAAGTGTGATGCACATATCTGTGCTGGAAAAGCGAGAAAGTTTTAACTTAAGAAATTGATGGTACATTTATTTTAATTCTAGTCATGTGGCATTCAGTTACAGCCTCCCAGATAGGAATCAAAAGGCAAATATGTGGAGAATTTCATTCCCAGCCTCCTGCACAAGAAACATCTGGCATCATATCCTAAAATAACATACACAGAGAGCAAGTACCTTGAGCTGAATAAATAAATTCAAAGTATCTAGGCTTGAGCATCTACCTTTTGAATTAATCAAGTCTCCTTAGGCACTTTGATTGGAGACCAGCTTTGGGGAAAATGTAAAACACAAAATAAGATTTTAGTGGGCCTTTTCCTATAAAGGAAAGATGATGTGAGAGTATTTTCTCCTATATTATCATGGGCCTTCTCAACAGTAGTTTTCCACAGTATTCTCCAAAGTGTCTCTGTTTACTAGTCATGCATCAGATATATATAGCAATCTCAGTATCTAATGACTATTTTTATGCAACTCATTTTTACTGAATATTTATGAACTGCTATCATGTGTCACTGCAGATTAGGTAGTAAACAATGTTAAGACAAGTTTTCATAGGATATTAAAGTAAAAGCAATAATTCAGTAACATAGGCTGTATTTAGTGCAACCCCAAAATGCCATGAATCAGGTCCTGAATTGGTGTTTGGTAAACATTTCTTTTTCCGTCTCCATACTGTGTAGATATCTTCTGCTTCCTTTTCATTGTCATGAATAGTTACAACTCCAGATCAGCTTGGTCATTTCAACGGAAGGCTCCTTAGAAATTGGTAGGATAAACTCAAACACTGGTGGCTCATGCTGTAATCCTTGCTACTCAGGAGTCAGAGATCTGAGGATCAAGGTTTGAAGCCACCCCAGGCAATAAAGACTATTATCTCCAATTAACCACCAAAAAACAGGACCTAAAGTTGTAGATCAAAGAGGTAAAGCACTTGCCTTGAGCGAAAGAGTTCATGGTCAGTGCTCAGACTCTGAGTTCAAGCCTCAGGACAGACAAGAAAGAAAAAAGAAGTAGATAGGACAAATCAGTCTACCTCTGTGAAACAAATAGAAATGTTCTTTACCACCTCCTCCTAGTTTACTGTATCAATAACTCAATTTTCTTCCCATAATTAATAGTAAATGTAATATGGAGGTCAGATCTGGCCAGCGCCATCATTGGCTATTGAGGAGTGTCAGACTGACTTAATCTGAGATTAGTTAGAGCAGAAGCTGCCTCCATCTTCACTAAGATTCTCCCCCCCAACCCCCCCACATCCTATCCAGGGAAGTTCCCCTTCGTTGTGATAAGATTGTGTAAACAGCTTGACCACCTGAGTAGTGCAACGTTCAAGGTTAAACCTGTGCCCTCCCACGAGTAGGCCTATCCACCTGCATCATATGAGCCCATCAGATTCTGGCCAATTCTAGCTAGAATGATAGGTTGGTTCTATGAAACAGATTGTAACTCCATTGGCCACCTGTGTGTGACGTGGCATGCTCTGTAAGTGTTGTAACCTCATTGGCCACCTGCGTGTGGCAGGCTTGACTATGTGGTGTTTGTCTTTATAACCCAACCCCTAGTGTGGCCCGGGATGCTTGGTCCCAGCTCCTGAGTCTGGGCTGCGGCCCTGGCTGGCCAGCCTGCTTCTTACAGTTGCCATCCCAGCTCCCGAGTCCGGGCCATGACCCTGGCCAGTCAGTATAATTTTTACTTCCCCAATAAGTCCATCTTTTTTCTTGGACTCTTGGAGGGATGGGGGTCACTGCTTCCCCCACCCCCAACACCATTACAGTAAAGAAGTTTGTAAAACTATCAACCATAACAAAATTAAGAATAACTACCAATTACAAATGTTTACAAAATATGACTTTTTGGTGAAATCTCAAAATAATTGGATATAAACTATTGCATAACTCTTGTTCAAAAGATAAAACAAGATGGGCTTAATTGAGTATATCTGAAATCCCAGTAGTTGGAAGCCTGAGGCTTGAAGATTACAAATTCAAAGCCAATCTAGGCTACATACCAAGACTTTGTCTTCAAAAAAATAAAAAGGAAAAACACATACTTGGGCTGATAAAAGCACTTTTATTATAAATCAAAAACCAAATTGCTATTGGACATCATAAGTTATGTAATTTCAGAATCAAAAGGCAGTTTAAAGTATGTCAAAACTAGGAGTGGAAAGCAAAGTGTAACACAATTTCAAACCTGAAGATTGGGCCTCACATCTTCCAGTGTTGTTTCTCTACTTGACAACAGTTAAAAACAAGGATTTTTTTTTTTCACACTGGTAAATCTAGAGAAATAGTAATCAGTTTTGGACACTATTTTTGTTCATTGGAAAGTGTAATGGGGTCCCCTCAAGGGAGGGGACCACAATGTAATGGGGTTTGAGGGGAGGAATCCCCCATCCCTCCAAGAGTCCACCACTCAGAGACAGTCTCAAGTAAAAAGATGGATTTATTGGGGAAGTGAAAGTATGCTGACCAGCCAGGGTCACGGCCCAGACTCGGGAACTGGGACCGCACATCCCACTCAGGGTTGGGTTATAAAGGCAAACACCACATGGTCAAGCCAGCCAAGCAGGTGGGCCAATGAGGTTACAACACTTACAGAGCATGCCCAGTCACACGCAGGTGGCCAATGGGGTTGCAATCTGTCTCATAGCAACTGTTTGAACCAACCTATTATTTTAGTTAGACTTGGGGCATGGATTTGGCAGGACTCACATGATGCAGGCGAATACGCCTACTCAGGAGAGGGCACAGGTTTGACCTTGAATGTTGCACTACTCAGGTGGTCAAGCAGTTTACACAGTCTTATCACAGCGAAGGGGAACTTCCCTGGATAGGGCGGGGGAGATCTTAGTGTAGATGGAGTCAGCTTCTGCTCTCTTTAACTAATCTGAGATGGAGTCAATCTGACACCCCTCAACAGCCAATGATGGCACTGGTCACATCTGACCTTCATATTACAGAAAGTAAAATAGTTTTGTATAACTATTTGTGGTCTTTCACTATCCCATGCAAATTTTTGGATTGCTTTCTCTACTTCTTAAAAAAATGGTTGAGGGGCTGGGGATATGGCCTAGTGGCAAGAGCGCTTGCCTCGTATACATGAGGCCCTGGGTTCAATTCCCCAGCACCACATATACAGAAAATGGCCAGAAGTGGTGCTGTGGCTCAAGTGGCAGAGTGCTAGCCTTGAGCAAGAAGAAGCCAGGGACAGTGCTCAGGCCCTGAGTCCAAGCCCCAGGACTGGCCAAAAAACAAAAACAAAAAAAAAATAAAAAATGGTTGAATTTTCAAAATCATGTCTGAAGTGGTAGAGGAGCAACACGGACAAGTAAGGTGTGCAAGTACAATGCCTTGGGTTTGAGCCCTGGTACTAGAAAAATAAAAATAGTCTCTTACATATTGTCTATGTATTCTTCCTCTATTTCTCTTATTTTAAGGCTACCTTTCTTCATTTCCCCTTTTCTCTACAATCTGAGATAATCCACCATCCTCCCAATGAATATATAATATACAAAGACAAATTGAATTTCCTAGAGTTTTTTAAATTTTTATTTGTTAAGAGATACATATAGGGCTTGGAATATGGCCTAGTGGCAAGAGTGCTTGCCTCATATACATGAAGCTCTGGGTTCAATTCCCCAGCACCACATGTATAGAAAATGGCCAGAAGTGGCGCTGTGGCTCAAGTGGCAGAGTGCTAGCCTTGAGCAAAAAGAAGCCAAGGACAGTGCTCAGGCCCTGAGTCTAAGGCCCAGGAGTGGCAAAAAAAAAAAAAAAAAGAAAAAGAAAAGGAAAAAAAAAGATATACATATAAATATAAAATTTGTACAGAGATATTAGATCCTTACTTAGATACATTATGTAATGCATAAATAAAGGTGAAATACCTCTACTTCCTTCAACATTTACCATTTCTCTATGGTGAAAGAATTCAAAAACTGTGTCTTCTACCATTTTGAAATATACAGAACATTATTGTATTCTTCAGTCACCTTACTATAAAACACTGATATTTTCATTAAGGAATAGAAATATTTTTACTGTTACTTTTGAGCTGGGATCGCAATAATGAGAAGACCAATTATTCTGAGTGTAAGGCTTGCAGGAAAGGAAACCCACCACATGGTTCAGGAAGAAAGGACTTTATTGGGGAGGGGGATGGCAAATTGCCAGCCCACACATGACAGAGGCAGAAGGAAGAAGGGAAAAGTGAGAAAAGAGCAAGAGAGGGTAAGAGAGTAAAGGAAAGATAGTAGGACACATGTTGAGCCAGATTATATGGGGAAAGGTGGGAGATATAGCCAGGTGGATTGAATCTGACCTCAGAGAAAGAGCAGGTAACTGCCTCCAGATGTGCCAGTTACCTAGTTAACTCAGGCAGTACTGGGCACAGACTTAAACAAGTGGGGGTCATCTGTATGGAGCCCTCTCAGGGGTGGACCTAACACTGAGGTCATTTTTTTTATCTCCTTACAAGTGCTACCTTACTCTCTCTTTTTTTTTTTTTTTTGGCCAGTCCTGGGCCTTGGACTCAGGGCCTGAGCACTGTCCCTGGCTTCTTCCCGCTCAAGGCTAGCACTCTGCCACTTGAGCCACAGCGCCGCTTCTGGCCGTTTTCTGTATATGTGGTGCTGGGGAATCGAACCTAGGGCCTCGTGTATCCGAGGCAGACAGTCTTGCCACTAGGCTATATCCCCAGCCCTACCTTACTCTCTTAAATGAGAATGTAACAATATCTAGTTTTTGCATTTCGAATTTGCAGAAGTAGTCTTAAATTTGAAAGAAATTATTCTAAAATTTAAAAGATCATCTACAAGTCAAAAAAAAATTTGGAATACTAAAAATGAGGCATGTATTGTTGTATAATGGATACCCAGGTGGGCCTCGAACCCACCACTATAGTCACCAGCACTCAGTCAATTGGGCTAGTCGTCTTTATTTAGCTGTGCACTGTGTCTGCTTGCCACCACCGGGATGGTGACAAACAACACTGGGACCCAATGGGGCTGGGCTTTTAAAGGCAGACATCACATGTACCACACACAGGTAGGTGGTCTGGCAAGTTAGGCAAAGCAAGCAGGCACACATACAGAAGCACAATTGCTCTTAGTGATGACAATTCCAGTAGACTCCATAAACAAAGCAGTCAAAGCCATACTGGTTGTAGCTGCTCTTCATTAGCCTTAAGTCTTTCTTTTCTTGGAATTTCCCCTAAACTGAGTGGTCTTCCTCATTCCTTTCTTTTGCCAAAGTCAAGTAGCACTAGGTCAAGCTTCTTTTGGCTCCTGTTATTTGGCTTAGGTTTGCCCCTCCCCAGCCCACGACTTTGTCTATGCCTGCTGTTTCTAGGGACTCAAAAAGGGGGTTCCCCTACACCTTTCACTTGGTTTCCACTGTTTGGCCCTAGTATATTAGCACAACCTGTAATGCAGTTACTTGGGAAGTGGAAATAGATTGATCCCAACATGAGGCTAGCCCCTGCAGAAGCATGAGACCCTATCTGAAAAACTTCGGTGGAGTAAGAGGAGACTTGGATAGGGTTAAAGTAGTAGACTGATTGTGTACCAAGAACAAGGCTCTGAATTCAAGCTCAATTACCAGAAGGGGAAAAAAAAAGCCAAAGTTATTCAAGCGATTCATCTCCTTTTTAATTACTCAGACTTGGATGGAAAACAGATTTTATGGAGACAAATGAAACTACAAGAAATTTCATAGAGAATAACAATATAGCTAATGGATGCCTAAAGCTGCCTAGATTCAAATAAACAAAAGCAATGTTAAAGCAATTTTAAATTTATTTTCTGGAGTTTATTAATAGTATTTTAATAATGCTATGAAATAAATTTAGATGTATCAAATTTTAACGTTCACTACAGTCATTGGCAATCCCCTAACTTGGAAGTGCCACACCATGAGCAGCACAAGAGAAAACATTTCAAATGGATTTTCAGATACGAGGCAAAAATGGATTTTTTTGTTGGATTGGTTAAAGTGGAGCTCCCTAGAGGTTAGCTTGATAAGCTGCCTAATTAGCTGTTCCATCATTGTACAGTTCAAAATACTCGGGACTTCTCTTTGCTCTCATAAGAATTCAAGGCTGGAACTACCTCTGCCTAATGTCCTCCTGAGGAATATTTTTAAGCACAGATGAAAATCCATTTCAAATGTAAAGCCTAATCAAGTGGAAGTCTTGCTGGGTTGTAACCTAACCCATTATTTTTATGTCTCATCAAAAAGAGAAAAGTTACCTCATTTTATTTTACTTGCCATTATTGTGTTTTGAACTCAGGGCTTCCTGCTTTTACCAGCTTCTCCCTCAGGGTGATATTCTACCACTTGAATTTTGCTTCCACTTCCAACTTTTTGCTGGGTTGCTCCAAACCATAATTCTCTGATTTCAGCTTCCTAAAGTAGCTAGAATTATAGTTGTGAGCCACTGGGTTTCCTCCTACCATCTCATTTTAAGTGGGAGATGCTACTGATAAACTTCAGAGAGGCTAAAAGGGTAAAAAGTAAATCTTACAATCAACAAATTGAGGCATTTATTTTGTTTTGTACTGTGTTTTTACTTTTTGACAGTACTGAGTTTTGATCTTAGGTCCTTTCAACTATTAAGTTTTACTGAGCCATACCTCAAGGCATACCCTCAGACCGTCTTGCTCTGAGTAATTTTTTTATGGGGGCTGGCTTCTATAGGCCCATAAATGGACACTCCGTCTATTTTAGATTTCTCATGGCAGCAAGGATAATAAGTACATGCCACTACCCACTTTCCAGTTAAGAAAAAGTCTTGCTGGTATTTTTCTACTTGGCCTGGCCTTAAGCCATGATACAAGGATTACAGAATTTAAATATCAGTGCCTGGCTTGGGGTTTCATTTGTTGGCTTGTTTTTGCTGTTTTTCTTTAGACCTGAGAACTTTCTTTTACTTCAGATAAATGAATACATAAAAAAATCAGTCTTTACAACCTCTGACATTTCTCTCTATTGCTATCCAAGACTGAATTCACTTTTCTTAAGAAATTCTTACTCTTGTATCTGGACATATTATAGACCCATTATTTCCAAAAGATAATTTAAACATGCCTGACATTATCCTGCAAAACTTCTGACCTTATTTTCTACTTAAAACTATATCTCAGGACTTGAGATTACCCAACTAGCAACTAGTAAAAAAAAGGGGGGGAAGGGGGGCAGCCTGCAGTTTCTAAATGCAATCATATACTATCTCTGATTGGTAAGTATTGAATTTTACATTGTAATATATTTCAAGTAGGACCTTTTAGAGTTTAGAACTGAAATATCTGACTGACTACTTTTGTATCTTATGGAACTTTCAGTTCTTTCTCCCTTAATCAACCTTATGTGGATATAAAAGCCTGTTGTATCTCTTACCCAAATATTTTCCTCAAACCATGCCTAACCGTATCTTTATCATCCACCTTTGCCAGTGGTTTCAATAATGCCAACATATTCCTCCAGGTCTGGAAAGTTTTTCCATCTGGAAGATAGTATTTTTGGACCTGATAGCTCTTCCTCCTCATTTCCTCCTAAGATGTATTTCATATTATCATTTTTGGTGACAGAAACCAAATGTCAAAAGTCAGCAAGCCAGGAGAAAGCTTTAAAAGACTGAAAACATGAAAGTACTTAAAACACCAAGGCATATCAACTTTATGCTGGTGTTCAGAAAGAAATCACAGATGGCAATCTTGATAGGATTTCTTTTTGTGTTTGTTTTGGTGTGTGTGTGTGTGTGTGTGTATGTGTGTGTGTGTGCACGCGTGCATGTGTTTTAATGTCTCTAATTTGCCCAGTGCCAAAGAAAACCATTTGACTGATGAGGTCTACTCAACTCATCAGATGTGTATACAAAAGGCAAATTCATTTCAGTCTTCGAAAAAAGATTACAAATCATGAACAAAAAGGAAAGGGAAGGTGATTAACTAGCTAATTACCTTTAAAGTATTTGGAATCTGAAAAAATATATCACAGCTATGGCATTAGATTTTTTTGTAAGGGATATTTGAATAATCACTGAGGGATTTGGATATGGTTTAGCAAAACTAAACCCTACAGGTTATTTGAAAATTCCAGCTCAAAAGAGTGTGCCAGGAATTAAACTATGACAATCAAAACAGAAGACAAACACAAAATTTCCAGTACAATATTATTTGTTTGTAGTAGAAATATGAAATTTTCAAGATTGAATGGTGTCAATAATGCCAGTTTTTATGTTTGTGTGTGGGTAACAGTTTGCAAAAATACAGTATTGTTAAAATGAACATTGTTAATTGTTAAAATGTACACATGCATGTACACTGTCTACCTCATTATTCACAGATTTTGCACATATTCATGTACATAAACAGAACAAGAACAATAAAATTTTTTTCCAATACTCTTGGTCCCATTAAAGTTCCAAGTAAGTGGGGGAGGAAGATAGCGCCATCACAATTAGGGAGTCCCCCCAACTCGCTCCAACCAAATAGTGAGCTGGGAACTCCCGCACCCAACACCCCATCAAGAATCCAGCAAACCCAACAACCAGAAGCAACAGAGAAACACAGAAATGAAAAAGAACAAAGAAAAAAAAGTCTAAACCTGCACGGAGCTGGAAAATCTCCAGGGTACCCCCCCCACCCTGGCCCAAACAGGGCCAGGCTGGGGAAGTGGCCCCGGTGCTGGTAAACAGGACTGCAGACCGTCAGTAACCAGAGAAGCTACAGTGGAAAAGTCCCACCGCAAGTGCAGAGACCAGACAGCAGGAGCTCCACAGGCCCCAGACTGCATGCAGATCGGACCTAGGCAGACGACAGTGTGGGACCAAACAGCCGGGACCGGACAACAACAGCAGGGGAACTGGGCAGCGCAGACGGGGAGAGCCAGATGGGAAGAGCCGGGACTGCCACTGCCAAAGGATCGATCCCCACACCCCAGCCCAGAGAAGCCCACAGCAGCACGGGACACACACACAATCCAGGACCAGTAAGTTCCCCATTTCCCACCCCCCCACCACAATGGGAGATCAGCACTAGCAGAGACCTAAAACCTGATGTAGAGCTCATCACAAGGGGACAAAGAAGCTAGAGCTCCTTTCCTTCCCCTCCCTGCCCCAAGGAAACAAAAGAGCCCCAAATCTGGCGGCTCTAGGACCCTAAAGCTTCTGGGAGGACATGGGAGCTAGCAGCAGCGGAGCAGCACCCAACAAAGTGGCCAGGAGATACCTTAGGCCAGTGTCCCCCAAAGCTCCAGCTTGGGAGCCTTAATCTGTCCACACCAGCCCTTCCCCCTCTCCCCCAGCAGGGACCTTGGGACTAGTAAGCATTTGAATGCCACCTGAGGGTGCCCTGGTCTTCGCGGACCATTTGAACAACAGTCACAGGGTGCTGGTGTGCAATACCAGCCCAGCAGGGACACCTGGGCCCAAGCACATGCCCCCCTCTCTTACAGCAGAGGCTCAGAGAGTCCTGCGCCCGGACACTTGAACCTGACGGGGACCATGCATACTGCTCCCACAGTAGATTCACAGTAGATTCCTCTAACAATCTGGGGCAGCGCGCCCCCAAAAGAAGCATAAGAGCACACATGAATGCGCCCCCCAGAGGGCCAGCGTGGGTCAGCGTGCTAGCCCTCCAGCAGGAGGATCTCATGCTCAACCCCCGCGGAAGCACACAAGTGAGCAAGTTGCCCCTCAGAGGCAACGGCCGCTCTAATAGGTGCACTCTGCACAGGTGGGCGCCCACTCCCCCTCAGCGGCAATGCCCACTCTGATAGGTGCACTCCACACAGGTGGGCAGGGCCCCCCAGCGGTAGTGCCTGCTCTGATAGGCGCACTCCGCACAGGTGGGCGAGCCGCCCCTCAGCGGCAATTCTCAATCTGAGAAGTGAGCTCTCTTGACCCACAACAACTAGAGG
Organism: Perognathus longimembris pacificus; assembly: GCF_023159225.1. Lineage (NCBI taxonomy): Eukaryota > Metazoa > Chordata > Mammalia > Rodentia > Heteromyidae > Perognathus > Perognathus longimembris. The sequence goes on along the minus strand of NC_063176.1, from coordinate 10,019,019 downwards.
GGAAAGAATCAAAAGAAGGGAAAAGTCTCCAAGCCATGCTGAATCAGTGACCCGCAAACCCCCAACAGGGCCCACAAGGGTCAACACAACACAGCAGAAGAGTATGGTCCTGCAGAGTAAGACACAGAACCTACCTACCCCCAAGTGCAGTGAGGGTGACCACCCTGGCAACAACCAAGACTATCACGCTCACCCATAGGGCAGTAAGGTCCAACAGCCAAATTCAAACCCAGAGCCAGGACACAAACAAGTCCCCCACTGACGGACCAGAGGGAACCAGCACAAAGCCAAGCCAAGGCCGCCACATATAGGCCCCTGAAAGTGCAAAAACTCCAGATGCGTAAATCACAAAGAAATATTACAAATTTTATGAAAGGTCAAGCCAACTTGCCAGCTCCAAAAAGCAGTACAACCAAAGAGGAGATAGAGAATAAAAAAAAAAACTGAGGCTAAGATAGCAGAAATTATCGAAAGCCTCAGGAACGAATTCATAAAACAATTCCAGGAGTTTAGAATGGGAGTCTCAAAGGAACTTCAGGAAGTCAAGAAAGAAATGGAAGCAAAAATGGATACAGTACACTCCTCCATTAAAGAAGACCTTAACATCATGAGAATTAAATGCATGAAAAAAATAGATTCAAAACACAACTCATTAAAAGAAGAAATTATCACAATGAGAGCTGATCTGGCAACCATAAACAGCTCACTGGCCTCGATGAAAACCACACTCAAAGCGACATCAGAAAGAATTTATCATCTTGAATCTCAAATCTCTCTTTTGGATGATGATTCAGCTGATAGACCAGAAGATTACCACACTCCAAGAAACTGTCAAACTCCAGGACAGACTGATCCATGAGATAGTGGACAGGGAGAAAGAATCTTCTATAATCAGAATAGATGAAGGAGAGAAGTACCAGAGCAGAGGTACAGACACATATTTAATAAAATTATTACAGAGAATTTTCCCAATCTCAAAAGAGAAAACCTCACCCAAATAACAGAAACATCACCTGGCAGACTGGACCTTAGAAGATCCTCCCCCAGACACATTATAATCAAGGCCTCAGATCTCAACAATAAGAAGCAAGTTTTGAACGCAGCCAAAATGAAGAAAGAACTATATTACAATGGAAAAAAGATTAGAATCACGGCAGACCTCTCCACACAAACTTACAACGCAAAAAGAGCCAGGAAAAACACAATCCAAGTCCTCCAGACCAACAACTGCCAACCCAGAATTAGATACCCAGCAAAATTAGAATTTTCCTTCGAGGGAAAAACCAGATCTTTCCATAGCAAAGAGGAACTAAAGGATTATGTGAAGAAAAAAAAATGAAAAAAAAAAAAAAAAAACAGCCGAGGAACCCCACCCAACAGAAAATGTACAGGACCCTCAGACAGAAACAGAAAGAAACTACAATAGCAAGCGCCCAAGAGGAAGAGCAGCTCAATAAAGACAAGAGAGAAGGGAGAGGAAACACAGCCTAACAGGAGAATGGAAGGAAAAAAAACACACCTATCCGTGATCTCTTTGAATATAAATGATATAAATTCTCCGATAAAAAGGAGCAGACTGACAGAGTGGATCCGTAAACAAAATATTGCTATCTGTTGTCTTCAAGAGACTCATCTTACAGCAAGGGACAAAAACAGGCTACGAATGAAAGGATGGAGCAAGATCTTCCAAGCAAACGCACCTACCAAAATGGCAGGAGTAGCCATCCTGATCTCAGACAAGCTGGACTTCTCATTAAAATCAACTCAAAAAGACAAAGAAGGACACTACATTTTAATACAAGACAAAAATCCAGAATCAAGACGTCACGGTGATAAATGTATACTCACTGAACAAAAGAGGCCCTAAATATGTCAAACAAATTCCCACAGAACTACAGAACAAGATAGACCCAAACACAATCATAGTGGGAGATTTTAATACTTCACTCTGTCTAAGAGACAGATCCAACACACAGAGGATTAGCAAGGGGCCCGAAGACCTAAGTAACACCATATCCCACATGGATCTGACAGATCTGTACAGTTTTTCACCCTACAGAGACCCAACACACATTGCTCTCAGCAGCCCATGGAACATACTCCAAAATAGATCATGTCATAGCCCACACAAAGAACCTCAGCAAATACAAGAGTATCGACATCATCCCATGTATTATATCTGACCACAGTGGAATCAAGGTAATCCTCAATAACAACGGATATCACAGAGGCTACACAAATACTTGGAGTCTAAACCCCTCGCTGTTATCTAACACGGGTCACAGTGGCGTACACCACGTGGTTACTGTATATGATTTTGGTACACTGGGTATTGTATATACGTCTACCTGATCTAGGGAAGAGAAAGAAAAACAAGGGTGTAAGATATCACAAGATATGTACTCACTGCCCTATTATGTAACTGTACCCCTTTTGCACAGCACCTTGTCAACAAAACTTAATTAATAAAAATTTTTAAAAAAGAAAATGTGGTATATACATACACAATGGAATTCTATGCTTCTATCAGAAAAAAATGGCATTAGCCCATTTGTAAGGAAATGGAAAGACTTGGAAAATATCATATTAAGTGAAATGACCCAGACCCAAAGAAACATAGATCCCATGGTTTCCCTCATTGGTAATAATTAGTATATGTCTTAGCAGAGGATAGTCTTAGCAGAGGATCACAGTACAAAAAAAAAAAGATTGAACACCTAGATACTGCATATAAAGGCATGCCTGGGGGACTGCCTGGAGGACTGCTTGGGGGACTGCCTGGAGGACTGCCTGGGGCGTGCCTGGAGGACTGCCTGGGGACATGCCTGGAGGACAGCCTGGGGGCATGCCTGGAGGACTGCCTGGGGGCGTGCCTGAAGGAATGCCTGGGGGCATGCCTGGAGGACTGCCTGGGGCGTGCCTGGGGGCGTGCCTGGGGGCGTGCCTGGGGGCGTGCCTGGGGCGTGCCTGGAGGACAGCCTGGGGGCGTGCCTGGAGGACTGCCTGGGGGCGTGCCTGGGGGCATCCTTGGGGTTGTCCATTTCATGGCATTGGATACAAATGGCACACCTGGTATTGTGGTTCAGATACAGGAATTATTTTATGATACATAAATGCTTTCAAGGAAATATTAAGAAATATGGTTGCTCAGTTCGGCCCAACCTTTGAGACAGGTGAATGGTTAGTGCAAAGTAATTGAAACTAATAACCAGCGGTGCAATGTCATCCAATAGTTATACAAATGAGCACACATATTCTGCTTGAGGAAAATCAATTTAATTCCAAACATAATTTGCGTTGAAAGGAACTGCCACTTGTACATTGTCCATATTGGCATAAATTAAGCTCATCAATTAAAATGATTATTTTGCTAATGAAATCCTTCTTTTAATGTAACTTAAAAGACATATGCCTGTTTGAGTTGATAGTGGAACCAATGTTTTACTGTGTGTGTGAATAACTCAGGGGTGACTTATATGTATATATGTATTGTTATTTTTGTTCTGTTCCAAGGGTAGAATTCTTTTTTATTTTATTTTTTTACTGTTTTCTTTGCTTTGGAACTTGGTTAGTATTCCTAGCATGTATAATTAAAGTGTAAATGTCACAGTATTTCTTTAAAAAACAAATGCCAATTAAAGTGAGAGGTACTGGCAAAAAAAAAAGAAAAATTAAAAAAAAGAAACACATGCAAATTGAGACTCAGAATGTATAAACACCACTCCTGTGGCTCATACCTGTAATCCTAGCTACTCAAAAAAGCTAAGGGAGGTAGGGTTGGGGAAGGAGGGACTACAGGAAATAAAAAATAATAATAATAAAAATTCCAACTACATGGTATGAGGATATAACTCAGTCACCGACTGCTTGCCTAGCACTGACAAGACCCTGGTTTTATCAGTACCATTGAAAAGCAAAGATGCTGCACACAGGAGTACAGTTGTATAATTGTATAATTCTTGTTATTTATGAAGTAGAGATTGAAGTTCAAGTTAGTCAATGCAAAAAATTAGCAAGACTCACTGTCGTTCAATAATCTGGGCATAGTGGCACAAGCCTGTGGTCTTGGTTACAAAGAAGGTGTAAAGGTAAAAGGAGTGTGCTCAGGCTGGCTCTGGGAAAAATGCAAAACACGATGTAAAATTTATGAAAATATTGTAATGAGATGCTCACAGAAACTGATTCTGTATTTTTCCTAAGGGTAATTACTTAATATTTCTGGTTTTATAGAAAAAAAATGACAAAAACCCAACTGCATCTACTATAAAATGTCAAATATAGAGAACATCTGCTTTTGCTCAGTTTTGCTTAATTCAAAGCTAGTATTCTTTGGAAGAGGAAATTCATTAATTGTTCAAGTCTTAGGTGGAGAACTGGATTAGAAAGCTGAAGGGGCTTCAGTACTGTCTGTCCATATTCATTGACCTAGGTTCAATCAACTGACCATTGTTATCTGAAACACTAACTATTCACCTTGGCATGTGAAGACAAATACATAGTTTTTTAGCTGGACTGGTAGAGTCTAAATGAGTTTACAATATAATCAGAAAAGAGAACATTTTTTTCTTTTTCTTCCCTCCCTCCCCCTCCATACCTCTCTCCCTTCCTTCCTTCTTTCCTTCCTTCCATCCTTCCTTCCTTCCCTCCCTCTTTTCTTCCTCCCTTCCTTCCTTCCTCCCTTCCTTCCTTCCTTCCTTCCTTCCTTCCTTCCTTCCTTCCTTCCTTCCTTCCTTCCTTCCTTCCTTCCTTCCTTTCTTCCTTTACTATTGTTTGAACTCAGGAACTCAGAGCCTTATGCTCTTACTTGGATTACTTCACTGACTGATGCTCTTCCACTTGAGCTGTACTTCCATCCCAGCTATTTGCTGGTTATTTTGAAGATGGAGTCTCACAGGCTTGTCTGGCTATAAATAAAGATCCTCAAGCTCTCAGTATCCTGAGGAGCTGATTGGAGATAAGAGATACCAGTGTCCAAAAATGTAGAGTCTTTAGCAGAAGTCCATGAGTGACACCACAATGTACTTCTAATAAGTTGATCAGATCTTGTGTTTATGGTTTGCAGCCCAGTATTCAGACTGACATAAATTATATGCAAAGAGTTATGCCAAATAGTGTCAAATTATATTAAATATCTGTATGAATTTGGCAGAGTTGTGAAGTTTTAGAAAGATAAGTGAAAAAATATATTTCCATTTAAGGACTATTCTCTTATCACCTTTAACTAATATCATAGTTAAGAAAAATAAATAAACAAAAAAGTATTTTAGCCATTTGAAAACAATAATGTATGCTTGGTATAATTATGAAAATACAAGGTCAAATGCTTAGAGTTACCTCCAGTTGGTTAAAAAAAAATTGCTCTTTCATGTTTACTTATCTAGAATATCTTTCACAAAACTATTTAACAATTTAAGGTTGAAATTTTCTCTGCAGAAATGATTTTTCATCAGAAAACATAGTTGAATTGCCTGAAGTCCATATAACCATGTAAAATATGTCTGAATAGAAATTAAAAGTTAATAAAAATCCAACAGTTATTCAATAGAAATTTGTTACTAAGGTAAGTTGAAAAGTTTGAATATTGGTTCATCATGCACGGCCCTGTATTTGTAGATAATTTTGCATGTGAATATGAAGCCCTTTGCACACAAGCCAATCCAAACATTTAGATTTCTGCTTAATTCTTCATGTCTTTTATAAACTCTTCAGTCCCATGGCACCTTTAGTTTTTGTTTTGTTTATTTCATTTTCACATTTCAGAAGTGTTGAATAATAAAACTGCTTTCACAGATTGTATTACTCCAAAATTGTTTAGATATACTTGCAATTTCTCTCACTTCTTAAAAAAGATGGTCCCTGGTTCCACATGTTGAAGTGTTGTTGAAAGCCTCAGGGAAGAAAATAAGACTTTTGTTCCTCCCAGATTAAACCCCATCTCTGAAAGCAGAAAGGCAAACTGCTCACAGACCAGAAGGACAATTCTCAGATTTAGAAAGAGCAATCATGAAGCCCACTTGGAGCACAGCCAACTCAGAGGACAAGAGGAGCCTCACGGATGCCCGCTGTCTCGGCAACTTCTAACCCCCATACCCTTGGGTACCTGCAGAACAAATGAGCACAGCAGGCTATCACAGGAATAGGAGAGCATGATGTCTATTCAGATAAAAAACTGTTTTTAAAAATGTCAATAAACAGATATAACAACAAAACACAATGAGTGAACAAATAGGTATTGTGTCTTTTTTCACACTGTAGAAGATAGAGGAACTAGGAGAGCAGGAAATTCCGCTTGCACACTCTCCAGTCATTTGTCTTCTTTATCTTGAGGTTGTTTTATTTATTTAATTTTTTTTTTTTTTTTTTTTTTTGCCAGGCTTGGACTCCGGACCTGAGAGCGGTTCCTGGCTTCTTTTTGCTCAAGGCTACCACTCTACCACTTGAGCTTGTTTCTGTATGTGTGGAGCTGAGGAATTGAACCCAGGGCTTCATGTATGCAAGGCAAGCACCATCAGTAGGCCACATTCCCAGAGCCTGAGATTTCTTTTTTTAAATAAAACTTTTTTTTCCCCTAGAAATATGTCCAAACTCCAACACTTAAAAATATTATTTTTGTTTTCCAAATCTTCTCTATCATTTCATAAAATTATGAGCAAATTTATTGAAAAGGAAGACTGATAAATAACAGTATGCATTTCCCTGGTCGTCTGGCACTTTCTACAGAAAGTACCAGAAAATTCAAGTCCATGATGTCTAATGTGTCCAATGGTCTGCACAAGATTTAATAAATTTGATAAAATTCTTTGACATGGTTAATGTGGGAATCTCAATACTATAACTTTTCTTCTATTTCATAGTTTTTAATCTCTAATATAAAACTGAATCTCAAAGGCATTACAACACTCTTAACTTCTCCTGAATAGCTTGCAATAAAAAAAAATGGACACTAGGTTCATTTTGACAATAACGCTTTCACAGTAATAAACGGTATATTGTCTATTAAAAAATTCCTAAAAGAAAGGAATGGTGTAACTGTTAAATTATCATTAAAAAATTTAGGACTACAGAGTAGTTAGTAAAAATCAGATTTATAGATTCAAGATAGCACTTCATAAATTTTTGTTTTATTTCTGTCTTGAGATGAATTATGTCACACACCTGGAGAATGACTGACTTTCACCACTTGGACTGACACTAATGTTCACTGGCCTCCTACACTCTGTTTTCTGATTCAGAGATGTCTCTGGCTCTCATAACTATTACCTCTATTACCACTTATAATGTTTTTATAAGGCATTTTGTCTATGGCTACATGCTCATTTGGACTTTCAAAGTTCAAAATAGAAAAGGATTCAAATGGCAGTACTGCAACTGCTTTACTTCTGTCTTCTTTTTTTTTTTTTTTTTTTAGATTATAAAAACTTCCTCTTTAATCAAGTCTTGAAACAGAACAGGTTTCTTGAATAAAATGGAAAGTTTCCAGTACATTGAGAGATAAATCCACGAGTCACCATACATACAGTACCCAGTAGGAAAAAAAACAAAACAAAATAGGTTTACCCAATCCCTGGTACAGCCATGGTCTGGTTCTTAAGATACTTCCTCCCTTTGCCAAGTACTCTGTGGATACAGAGCACACCATGACTTCTGAGACCCCACTCAGCTGAGCTTGTAGCCCACAAAGCACTCCTCTGGCAAGGCTGTGGTGGTGGCTCTACTCAAGAAGCAAAGCACAGAACTTTCAGCACATTCAAACAGTGTATCAAACATCCTTTAAATATCAAAGTGAGAAATAAGAATGCAACATAATCATGCTATGAGAAAGATGTTAGGAAGGACAGCTGTGTAAAGCTTGAGGTTGAAAATGGTTCTCCAGCTTCATTTCTTTGGCTTGTTGGGTAGTGGCCTCCGGAACAGCAAGATGTGAGGTTCTGGTTCATGGATCATATAATGTACCCATCCTTGACTCTGTTGAACACCAAGATTCCTCCATTCAGATTCAGACATCAAATGGGTTTTAGGGACAAGTTTGGCTATGTCCTTGGGTAACATGACATGCCGGTATTCGAACTCCTCGTCGTCGTATTTATCCGAATAGTAAATTTGTTTATGCGACATGACGGCTCCGCCAGCGAATTTCCAGCCGCGAGCTCCCGAGCTCCAAACAACTCCAGGCAGCACGCGCTCCCACCCTCTTTGGCCTCCTACTTCTGTCTTCTTAAGGAATCTCAAGTTGTCTTCCAAAGCAGATGAGGACACTAAACTCTTATAGTACCAGCACAGGAGGGAGTTTACTCATTCCCTTCTAAGCCACTGATGTCCACCTCTATTATAATTTAATTTAAAATTGCACTTGCGACAATGTGTGATTTTTTTCGTTGTTTTCTTTGAGAAACTGGCCAATAAAATTTTACAGGATAGGCAAGGAACACAGAACATTCATAACAGAAAACAAACAAACAAAGAACCAAACCCCACAGACTAGCCAAAATTATTCTGAAGAAGATCTAGTAGAAAGTTTATAGTATTTTCATTTCAAAACTTACCTAAAAGCAAGAGCAATCCAAACAGAATGGATTGGCATTAAGACAGAAAAACAAAAATCAATGGAAAAAGCACAGAACACAGAAAAACATGAAAATGTACCTGAAAATATTTCAATTTCAGGGGTGGTGGCAGTTCAGTAGGAAAACAGAATGTGTGTCTAGATTCAGATGATCTGATATAAATTCGGGAAAACCTTACATTGTGATTTTAATTTCTCCTAATGCTTCAAGTTTATTATCTGGAAAATAGAAAAACACGAATACATATTTTATAAGGTTTTTATGAAGAAGTAAATAGTGACTCTATATAAAGTAATTGGTTTACCACACTGGTAGATTTATTATTTATTTTATAACCATGTATTTATGGATGCCTATTAGTGTCAGGGATTGTATCTTACCCAAACAGAGACACAACCAGACAAGTACCTCAAACTCCAGAAAGTGAGTGTGTATTGAACTAAAGAAAGCAGCAATGTGAAGAGTAAAGAGTACTCAGTGAAAGTTCTTTTGATTTTTTTTTGTAAAAGCAAGAGCTAAATCACATATGGAAATTAACAAGACATCATCAGAGTGAAACTCATTCCAAACAAACTATGCTAGAATTAACTTGGTGTGTTCAAGAATGTAAGAAACACACATATTGATGAAACAGAATAAGAAAGTTAGAATAAGACTTAATATAAGTGCATGAATAGACCTAGACCAGGGCTTTATAACTCAGGACACAGAATACAGGTTTTGATCAAAATAGAATTGGCAACGTGGGAGTTCTTAGTGGAAGAATAACAGGTAAGATAATTTGTATTATGTCAAAACAATAAAAATTTACCTTAACAATCTTCCTTGATTTATTTTTGATTGTAGAATCAGGCAATGTTTTATTTATAGATTTCCAACAGGATGAGTTGCAGGGGTTGGTTTGATTTGCTTTGGTTCTTATAGTATTGGGATTTGGGACTTGGGAGTTTCCGCATGCTCAGCAGGTACTCTACCAGTTAAGCCATAACCTCAGTCCTTGAGGTTGGTTTCATATAGACAGATTAATGAACAGAGAAAAAAATCAGTGAATGGATTATTTCAATATTGTTTTCCAGTAATTGGGCAACTGGGATACAGAAAAGAAAAACTGAAAAGTAATGAATTCATTTTTATTAACTATGTCAAAGTACCTTTTCAAGTTTAAGAATTAAGGCATGAGGATCTCTATTATAGTACAATTAAACAGGCTGAAAATTTTGTATTTCCTTGATCCTGATTTAGTACAAGTTCAGATAAATAGCTTAGTTTCAGTTTGGTGACATTATATTTTAATATGAATTACTTAATTTTGAAACTTAGCCTGGTGTACTATGGCCTAGTTTAAGACACTTCTGTGATTTTTACTTAGCAGTTAGAAAGGTCATTGTGGCTTCTGGAATAGAGATTACGGTGGAACAAACACAGAGACAACCTGTAGCTCATATTAAAGAAAAAACACGAGGGTGGCCTTTATTGGAATGGTTGAAATGTATGGAGAAAAAAATATTACTGACATTCTTGCAGCTAAGAACCCAAAATAATCGTTCCTCTCTTTTTCTTTGCTATTTTATCCAAATGAAGGCTAGAAAAATTAAATGTAATATTTTCTCAATTCTGTTAAAGCCAGGAATAGCTAATGTTCCAATTCTGGTCAATAGGAAGCTGAAGTCTCATAGTGTTTTTCAGAGGACCTTGTCATTTACTGATAAAGTAAGTAGGCATGTTCCTTCTTGTAAACCTTAATGCAAATGCAAGGCTTAAATTTGTGCAGCATTCCTGTTCATGAGAAAAATTGGCTAAGAGAAAATAACTTATAAAGTTGCCATTTGGTTGAGGGGAGGAAACAAGGGCAGTTGAATTATTTAATTAAAAAGAGGAGGCATGAATGGAAGTTTATAAGTAGTTGCTTGCTATTCACTTGAATAAATGGGCTGTTCCAACCAGGTGCTGGTGGTTCAGTCTTGTAATCCTAGTTATTCAGGATGCTGAGATCTGAGGATTTCAGTTCAAAGCCACCCCTGGTAGGAAAGTCCATGAGATTCTAATCTCCAGTTGATCAGCAGAAACCTGAAATGGTGATATGGCTCCAAACGGTAGAGCCATAGCCTTGAGCAGAAGTGAGTTCAAGCCTCATAATGGACACACACACACACACACACACACACACACACACACTGAACATTAGCTAGCCTGTTTGGTACTAAGGGAATATATAACCATACACATATTAAGGAGGTGGGCAACCACTAGAGGGCTTAATCTGACATAATCTAGTACATTACAAGAAGCTGTAACATTGATTTTATGAAGAGACTGCACTATAGTCAGACAAGAGTAACCAAGACATCAAATAGGAAGTTCCTGCAAAAATCTAAGAAATAAATGATTATGGAGTTGAGTACAGCAATGCACAGATGTGATTATCTTTGGAGCCAACGAAGGCTAAACTTCAGGGATATCCGAAATTTCATCAATTTCATCTCTTCCTAGGCTCTTAGAAGGGTCCCAATTTGTAATTTTTAATTTTATTTCTGAGAAGAGCTCCTTTGGTTTCATAAAGTTCAACACCACAAAGTCCGTATGTATGCTGCATGAAAACATTCTGTTTGCAAACACTGAAGTGAAACAAATAGAATCCTGCAGCAATAATTATCAATACCTACTCTATCTTGCATAAGTTAACTTTCAAAATAGAAAGGCATTCCTAGGAATATATTACCTTGTCATGTGTTAGTGGCTCACACCTGTAATACTAGCTACTTGGGAGACTGAAACCCCACTGAAAAAAGCCTCTGCAAAGAAGTTTGAGGTCCCTATGTTGAAAACACCATCTAAGACACACACACACACACACACACACACACACACACACGAAAAAAAAACAGGGCTGGAGGTGTGATTTGAGTGGAGTTGTCATCCTAAGAGAGGTAGAAGCCCTGAGTTCAAACTTCAGTACTAAAAAAACAAAGTCTGTCCGTTTGTCTACCTGTTTCTCATCTATCTATACATAATCTTGGCTGAATATGTAAAATATTATATTTAGAAGGATTCAAGGAGATAAAATTTATTATGATCAAAACAAATATCAGAATTTAAGTTTTGTTATTGTGTTTGGTGTTGGTTTTGTCAGTTATGGGACTTGAACTCAGATGCTGGGTGCTGTTTATGAGCCTTATCACTCAAGGCTAATACTCTACTAATTGGAGCTACAGAGCCACCTCCAGTTTCTGGTAATTAATTGGGGATAAGAGCCTCATGGCCTTTCCTGTTTCGGCTGGCTTTGAACCATGATCCTCAGATCTTAGCCTCCTGAGTAGCTATCATTATAAGTGTGAGACAATGGCGCCAAGCAGCAGTTTAGTTTTCTTTAACATTTTCCAAATTCATTTTGGTCTACAGTCTCATGTTAATATGTTAGCATTTTATGCACAAGCAACAATATTTTTGTCATGTAGTAATAATCTATAGATTTTGCATTTTGGTATATTAGTTTTAGTCATGCCAGACCAGGGAAAATATTCAAATTGAAATTGTTATGTGATCTGAATACTAGTTTTCCTTTATTTGGAAAACAAATCAAGAGACATCAAGAGAAAATTCCATGTGTTCATCACCATGCCTACCAAAATACAATAATTTGTTTCATTCGATCTTGCATTTTGATACAGAGGGTAATGTGGAACTTACAGGAGCTGGCTCCAAGGGAAGTGCCTTGTCAATCTTCCAACTGATCAGTGATCTTGTCTCATTCATCCCGTAATTTAAAGGTGGTCACTGGGACTAAGATAGCGTCACTAAACATTGTTTGGTGTTTGTTCAATGGGGATAACCTAAAATGAGTTTCAGAATAGAGGTTTGTGGAGTTTGTCTGTGTAAATGCAATCTCTTTTTTTTCTGCACATTTTCCCAAGCCCAAAATAAACAAGTAGAATTGAGCTTCATTCTGGTTCTTTTCCAAATATTGTCTGTCCTTCTATCTGTTTTCCTTTCTCAATTCCATGGCTGTTAAATGAAGCAGGATAGCAAACTCAAAATGAGGAAAATCTAATTCTTGTTTGGTATGAAGCTCTGGCCCAGATAAGTAAACATCCCATCCACACAGGGAATTAAATGTCTATAAAGTTTGTGCACAATTGGGGGTGCTTTTTCTTTTTATATTTTATTGCTTTACCTATTGACTAGAGCTTATTAATTTCCATGCATTTGATTTCTCACATAAGTAAAAGCATCAGTCTAAAAGGAAAAAAATTTAAACCTCTGGCATAAATGAAGTACAATACGTCAGTACCTTGTTTTTTTTCCTTCATCCATCATACTACTTTTTCACGGCTTAAGAACCTTGAAACAGAAAAAAAACATGATTAATAGGAATGTGCCATAATCATGGGCTGTCCCTTCATCTTCAAAGAATGAGAGAAATAGAGTGAGGAATCCTACCAGCACATATAGACCGAAGTGAATAAAGCCCGATGTATCCCAGATATATTAGAACATCTTCAGAATTTTTTAATCTTAGTTCACACTTCTTTTTAAACCAGAAACTAGACTATTTCTTCTGCTATCATTTAATTTTGAAAATGTTCTGAATTTCCCGAAGGAAAAAAATTAAACACTTTTCAGTTATGTTACCGATCATTGTGATTTTCATAGATTATTTTGCTATGTCAATGGCAGCACCTGTAAATTGGCAGCATTTTCTAACTATCCTCCCTTGTCTCACTCTTCTCTCTGAAAAAAATTTAGTTGACAAAACTAAATTTTCTCAAAGCAGTAAAAGAGAAATTGGGAGAGATGGACATAAGTTGTGTCATCCAAGTGATGAAATTTAATAAGTCATATCAGAATTCAGTAGGCAAAAAGATTTGAGTCAGCTGTCCTGACAATTTGTACCACATTACCCACAATGCCTGGCACTTAGGATAGTATTTTAAAAGTTACCATGATTACACAGGAAATAATGTTTAAAAAGAAAAAAAGAAAGAATCTGACAGATCCAATCTGCATCTTATTACCATATTTTTGGTAATAACCTATTAAGATGTGTTTTTCTATGGTGTTTGTAAATAAAGTTTTTAAAAAGAATGTGAAACAAAGGTAATTTTGTCACACAATAAGGAATTGCATTTTAGTGCAAAAGCAAGTCTCTACAGGGCCATCAGACAGGTTCCTGGAGTGAAATAATTAAGTTTGAGATTGCTGGAGGAGACTGCAATGGTATTTTAGTTTATAGCCTTAAAGCCAAGGGGACCCATTAAAATGAAATAAGTGAAATTGTGCTAGCTCCTTGTAGGCCCACTACCTGAGTGACGTCATTGTCATCTAGGTAACACACTTAATTTAGGGTAGACCACATTTTAACATTGCAGAATCTCAGATAGCCTTTCTGTTATATAAGGTTAAAACAATATTCTAAGGAAAGGAACTAGACAGAAAATGAGCCATTGAAGGAGGAATGGTTGATTAAGGAGTAATTTAGTATAGAGAGGGCTGATAAACAGTCAAGAGAGAATCACTAAAAATCTGATACCAGAGGTAATTTTCGCTGAATTAGTGCACAAGGCTATTTCACACCGTGATTTCCAGATGGCCTGTCTTCAAAGGTGCAGACTTCTCCTGTCCAATGGAAGAAGTGGCAGTGTGGAACAATGAGCATTGATCTTGGGTAACAAACTCAGTAATATAGGTGATACCCAAATTCCCTTCTAAAAACACTAAATTTCAAGATGAAGCTAAAGTTTCACAATTCAAAAATCTTACATCAGTCACCAGAAGCACTGAGCAGGTATAATTTACCACTCTTATAACAGAAATGCTACAAACTGAGATGTGTCAGTTGAAAGTTAAGTGCTATTAGCTTCAGTCCATCAATTCATGTGGCACTGTTACCCACACAATATATTGTATTTAAAAAAGGAATTAGTTATCAATAGGCTTAGCTAAATTATTGGATCCTATTTTTAGCAACATATCTGATGTGCAAAGAAGTAGGACTTGGTGCGTAAGTAAAACTCAGTCTTCTTTTCTGCTTTTCAAAAGGAAGCAGAGATCTGTAGCCTTCATGTAAACCTCAATATTACTGCAGCGCACACACACACACACACACACACACACACACACACACACACACACCCCACCCACATTCTTAGGGAATAGATAACATTATGGTTACTTTAATCAACAAATGACAACATAGTCTGGTAATTAAAACCTAATCATCTTCAAAATATTCCTCCTAGATGTAGCTTTCAGTTCCATCTTTTCTCCATTGACACGCTAGTGGCAGGCAGGAAAAGGAAGTACTTGGTGCTGATGCCGTCCCCTGGTGGTGGCTCCTTTCTTTCTTTCTCTCTTTCGTTCTCTTTCTTTCTTTCTTTCTTTCTTTCTTTCTTTCTTTCTTTCTTTCTTTCTTTCTTTCTTTCTTTCTTTCTTTCTCTCTCTCTCTCTCTCTCTCTCTCTCCCTCCCTCCCTCCCTTCCTTCCTTCCTTCCTTTCCTTTCTTCCTTCCTCCCCCACTCTCTAGCTCTATCTCTCTCTCTCCCTCCTTCCCTCCCTTTCTTTCTTCTTTTTTGTTTTTCTTTTTGTATGCTTCAGAGCTACTGCTTCTTGGGCAGCTCAGTTTGGGCAGCTTTTCCAGTCTGAGCATGACAAATCTGTGAAGCTGAACATCCTCCTCAAACCTAGGAATTGATTAAAATTCTCTCCCCCATGACCTTGATTATATTAGCTTTGGAATGGTTTCTTAACCTTCTCACTTGAAACCCCCTTGCCCTGGGCAGATGAATTTCTACTCATGGGAATACCATGCCATAGTCTAGAGCATACAACAGTGAGCCTGCGGCTTTTATCTCTCCTAAATCCCTGATGAACATACATGGTCAGGAAACTCCGTTGCCACATGAGGCACATCTACATAATCAGAAGCAATCGCACGTACATATCACTGATAATCTCAGGAGAGTGGGCTGGTCACAACAGGGCAGGGCCAAAACAATTAATTACAACGTCTGCTTCTCTGGATTTTTCTTAGACTGGAAAACTCTCAGAAACCAATGTGCCCTAACTTCCCATGTTTTGCCAGTCTCAAGCACTAGTCCTCAAGTTTGTCTCACTTTCTGATTTTTAGATTTTCTTGCAGGAGGCTAACAATCCATCCTCTTCAAGACTGGGATGGAAATTTTTTAGCTTCCCAGAAGTGTTTTTTCCAGACAGGAGGAAGGAAAAGCCAGCTTTGAGCAGATCGTGTGTGTGTGTGTGTGTGTGTGTGTGTGTGTGTGTATGTGTGTGTGTGTGTTCCTCGCTTACCATCTCACTCAAAAAAAAAATCAGTCAAAATTTGAAATCCTCTTTGAAGTCTGTCTTCCCGCATAATATCTAAGTACATTACAGTACAAAAATACATTTCAACTATGATCTTTAAAATCTACATGGAAAAATTTAATCTATCCATCCTGTGGGTACTGAGTTCATCAACAAGCAATAGATTGACACAGAAGTAGTATCCTGTCCTTGATCTTTGACTAGAGATAAGCTCATTAAGCTTACTAAATTAAGTCATTAGAATGCCAAAAAAGAAAGAAATGTACTTATTTCAGGAACATCGCTTAGCAGAAGCGGAGTAGATTGGGAATGAAATGAAAACTAGCCTATATTTGAGCAGAACCTGTCAAAGCCAATACTACTCTGGGATTTTAGTGACTAAAGTAGTGTAGTTAGTTGGCATAATTTATTATTCCTTCAAATATTTGAAAAAGAGAATAAATTAAATTGTTCCTGTAGAATTACATACAGGCTGAGATTTCAAAGATCCTTAAATTTTGGTTGTCGTTTACTATCAGATTATTGAATCTGATAATAACAAATGGGTCATTTCCCCAGAAACAAAATTGTATGTGCATGTGTATATGTAAAATGTGTGTAAACAATACTCAGAAGTTACTACATAAATACCAAAAAGTATGAATTCCAGGTAGAAACATGATCAGTCAGGAACATGACAGCCTTAGGGTACATCAAGCTACAGTGCTACTTTGAAAAGCACTTCCTGTGGTTTATAATACTGTGGTTGATTCATCTGCCAGACAAAATTTGTTAGTGAAAGGCCTTAATAATCATAGCAAACAATGGATATGTCCATTTATAATAGTAGTAGTAGTTGTTGTCATCATCATCATCATAAAAAGATCCAGGTGCTGTTGGTTCATGCCTGTAATCCTAGCTACTCAGGAAGCTGAGATCTGAAGATCATGGTTCACAGCCAGCCCAGGTAGGAAAGTCCATGAGTCTTATCGCCAATTTACCACCAGAAAACTGGAAGTTGCGCTGTGGCTCAAAATGCTTGAGCTCTAGCCTTAAGCTGAAGAGCGCAGGGGCAAGCAGGCACTGATGCAAACCCCATGACCAAGACACCCCCCAACCACCACACATACACTACACACAGAAGGATGGATGGATGGAGACAGGGACAGAGAGAGAGAGAGAGAGAGAGAGAGAGAGAGAGAGAGAGAGACTTCCTTTAAACCATACTTCTGTTTATGTTCATATAATATCAGTTTTATTTTAATCTTGAAATTTACACATAGTATGACACATTCATAAAAGTTTTAAAAATACAGAAAAATGTGAACATAATAATAAAGAGAAAGAAGATATGGAAATGCCTCCCATAGTTATTTCTCAACACAATATCAGCCAATGAAATATACATGTATGTTTGAAAGATAATACAAATTATTACTACATTTGCAGGATAACAAGCAAAAGAGTGTGTATAAATCATATCTTATATTTCCTATCCCTCACAAAATCTCATATGGAAATATGTTGCTTGCTATAGGTACAGAATGAGTATGAAAATTTTAGTAGAAATTATTGTCCTTTTGTGTAATTAAAGAGAATTAAAGAAATAAGCAAATAGGAAAACCCATCTATAGACAAAAGGGAGAAAATTGCTGAAAGGCAAAAGATCAGATAATTGGCTTCCTGCAATTTTCTGCTACCTGTAACCTCTTTGGGAAGTCTTTATGACAAGTGACATTTAATTATCTTGCATAATGAGAATTTTCTCCATAGCATATGCACAAGCATATATATATTATATCTATGAATACCTCATTAATATTTTCATTTTTTCAATGTATTCTCACTGATTAGAAATTCAATTAAAAAGTTAAAATATTTGGAATTTAAATCATTCTTTGTCTAATTTTGAAATTGGCATACCATTTTGCTCAGAGTTTATCCAATTTATCAGTTTAAAAGTTAAAATCTTCTCAGTCTCAAATGTATTTAGACTGTGGCAAAATTATTTAAATACACATATATGCATTAAAATGTGCATGTTAAATACATAATTAAGATATTTAAATATTCCTACACATATTGACATATACATATATATATATTTGATATACACAGTATATGTTCTGGTAAACTTCTAAAGGTAAATCTATACATACACATGCATATGTAAAGAGATGTGTACATATAGAAATATGCATACCATGCAAGTATATGTATATATTTAAATTATATTCATGAATGTGTATGCATGTATGTATATATATATGCATATATATTTAAAGTGTGTGTACATACTCTTCTCAGACTAGATGTAAAATTATATGGAAGATGGTCTTAACGTTTTGACTTGCTACAAAAAACCCAGATTATTTTATGCTCCCAGTGATGCAGAAAAGACTATTGTAGCTGGGGACAATGATATGCTAAAGGACATGATGCAATATGATAATGGGTGTTTATTCATATGAGTAAATATCTGTGGACTTTCAGACATGGATCACTTTGCAAATTTTTACAATGCTGGCTGTGAACCTAGAGCAAAGTGTAAGTGGTTCATGCTTCTATTGGTAGCCACTCAGGAAGCTGATGTTTGAGAAACATATATAGTAAATAAGAAAACCTATCTGCACATTGCTTTTCTTAAGAAAACTGCTATATATTGCTTTGCTTTACATTTGATTATTAACAATAAGAAAGCAATTTTTTACAGGAAATATCTGAGCTTAGGTATGCATTGAACATATGAGAATACACAAGCCCATGAGAAGACTACATGAAAAAGGCAGGTTCAACTCTGTATCTGTATAATCACTGAATGCAACATTACAAATGATTCCTGGTTCAGGTGTGAACACTGGGGTATACACATCTTGTGAGCATCTTGCTGTAGCTGAAATAATGTTCTGGAAAGTTGCCTGATACTCGATAGGACGCTAAGGTAGTTAAAATGCAGTAATTCCTCAATAAATTTTATTTCCAAAAACTATGCACAAATATTTGTCCTTATTATATTCTGTCTATCTGTTTACATAAGCCAAAAATATTGTTTATGTTCAAATAAAGATGGAGAGTTTTTTAATGAACATTTTATATATCACTGAAAATCATGTGGCACAAAACAAAATTGGATGTATTACATTTTTCTTTCCTGTTCACTAAATATCATGCTAGCATCCACTCCTAAACATTCTAACAACAACAAATGTTTTCATAACTCCCTGTCTGACCATGTGATCCTATGGGGAATGGCATTCATTACACATGCTCTTAGCATGACACCATCTATCATCAGGGAATATGGGAAACTGGTGTATTTTTTTTAACTTAACAGCCCCCCTAATCTGTGTGCTAAAGAATCCCTCTTATTTAAAAGTGCCTGGCCTCAGGTATTTCATGATAGTAATAGAAAATGGAAAAAAAAATAGTCCTCGTTCATTATAATAACTTCCTACATTTACTTCCCTCCACCATGGTGAAATTGTTTGACTGAATTGACTTTAGTCCACTATTCTCACTTTATACCTAAGTAAGCTAAAGAGTTGAGTTGGATATCAAATTAAAAGGAAAGCCAAATCTTTCTATTTGCCTTTTTTAAATTAAATTTTTATTGTCAAACTGAGGTACAAAGAGGTTACAGTTTCATACATTAAGCATTAGATACATTTCTTGTAATATTTGTTACCTCCTCCCTCATTCCCTTCTCCCTCCACCCCCTTTCCCTTCCCTCCCCCATGAGTTGTTCAGTTGATTTACACCAAACAGTTTTGCAAATATTGCTTTTGTAGTCATTTGTCTTTTTTACCCTGTGTCTCTCGATTTTGGTATTCCCTTTCTATTTCCTAGTTCTAATACCAGTATACACGGTTTCCAATGTACTCAGATAAGAAACAGTGATAGTGCAGGTACAACCACAGGAAGAGGATACAAGAGGATCATCAATAATAGAAGCTACGGTTTCACATGGCATGTTGAAAGTAATTACAACAGTGATATGACAGTCATTTTCATAACATGGAGTTCATTTCACTTAGCATCATCTTATGTGCTCATAAGGGCTATTGGGCTCTTGTGATCCTCTGCTGTGACTTGCCTAAACCTGTACTAATTATTCCCTATGAGGGAGACCATAGAGTCCATGTTTCTTTGGGTCTGGCTCACTTCACTTAGTATAATTTTTTCCAAGTCCTTCCATTTCCTTACGAATGAGGCAATGTCATTCTTTCTGATAGAGGCAAAAAATTCCATTGTGTATATGTACCACATTTTCCTGATCCATTCGCCTACTGAGGGGCATCTGGGTTGGTTCCAAATTCTAGCTTTGACAAATTGTGCTGTGATGAGCATTGTTGTGCTGTTGGCTTTAGTGTGTTCTTATTTGTGGTCTTTTGGGGAGATGCCCAAAAGTGGGGGTCGTAGGGGAGCTCTATGTTTAGCCTTCTGAGAAATCTCCATACCGCTTTCCAGAGTGGCTGAACCAGCTTACATTCCCAGGAACAATGAAGTAGGGTTCCCTTTTGGCCACATCCCCTCCAACATTTGCTATTGTTAGTCTTCTTGATAAAGGTCATTCTTACTGGGGTGAGATGGATCTATTTGCCTTTTTATACTAAAGTTTCAAGTGCACAAACACCATTGTAACTTGTAGAGATTTTCTCCTAAGCATGTATAGATAGTGTTTACATGAATTGCCATCCACTAAGGCCCCAATCAGTAAATATCTTCCAAAATTGAAGATAAGGAAAATTAGCCACACAACATTCTAAAGAAAATAGACCAGCAGGTAGCCAGGCATTGCTTGTCCCTAGTTCTACTGCTGTGTATATTATGGGGTTACAGAACCAACCTTTCACTCTACTCTTGGGCATTATTCAACATTTTCTTTAATCTAAGATGGAGAGTTGATGTAGCATGAAAGATGAATACATTGGACTGTTATTCTTCTGAAAAGTGTAAGCTAATAAAAATTTTAAAAACTCTCCCTACAGAAAAAATAATTCCACTTCTCCAACACTATGAAAAAAATGTTACACTCCTGGAAAGGGACCTCTGGCAAAATCAGCTGGGCCTTCTATTCCTCTAGCTATTTGTCTGTTGGGTAGAATACCACCTAGAGCAGGGCTGGAAAATTGGATCAGCAAATTTAAAAAAGAATAAAGGAATTTGTGTCCCTTGTATGGCTTTTTTTAAAAAAATGTGTGAGTTTCTCAGAGATTAATTAGATACTGTAGAAGGCCTAAAATTTCTCGTTAGAATCCCATATACAAGAACTGACCTCAAGGTAAGATTAGTAATATTAGCTTTGATTTAACTGCCTGTCTGATAAAGGTTTATAAGGAAAGAGAGAAAGCAAAATTTAAGGCTGACCTTTCTGATCAGGAAGATGCATTATGGACACACCCTGTGATTCCCTTAATAATGTACATATGCACCCCAACCGAGTAAATATTTGGCTATCTGTTCCACAGCATCACCAAGTATGAGTCTGTATTTGTTTCCTAGGCCTGTCATTAAAACATAATCATAATAACACAAATTAAGCCCTATAAACGGACAGAAATATGTTTTATCACAGTCTGGATTCCAGAAGCTCAAAGTCAAGTTGTGTGAGTTATTGTTTGCTTCCACAAGCACTCAGGGGAAATTCATTCCATGTTTGTTGCCATGTAACTCTGCTGCCACCCCCAAGAGTTTTTTGGTGTTAGTCGGTGAGTAGGTGCAGCATTCTAATCTGTCTTTGTTTTCAAACAATCTTCCTTTCTCACAATTGTATTTTGTACCCACATTAATAACACAAGTATTTTATATCTACCAAGATCTTAGCTCCTACTGTGGTTATACTTACAAATACCTTGATTAAAAACCAGTACCTATTTTGGAAGGTTAGGATTCACCCTGAAATATTTTACAGTCTGAGTAATTACCATTACACTAATTCTACCGGTCTTCACCAGAATTTTTTTTCCAGAATTTTTGACAGAATGTCTTA
Organism: Perognathus longimembris pacificus; assembly: GCF_023159225.1. Classification (NCBI taxonomy): domain Eukaryota; kingdom Metazoa; phylum Chordata; class Mammalia; order Rodentia; family Heteromyidae; genus Perognathus; species Perognathus longimembris. Next base: position 9,997,171 of record NC_063176.1, on the reverse strand, counting down.
GAGGGTGTAGCAACATGGAGGATGTATATAAGAATCAGATTACATACTTTAGTGTTCTCTTATGATCCTTAAGCTCACGAGTCTAATATGCCCCAAGTAAAAAGGAAGTGAGCTATAAAGGGATTTTGAAGTCCAAATTGTTTTTCATTCTTCTTCTCAGTTATAGTATTATTTTTCTGCCTTTAGAAACAAAATAATTTTTAGATTTTTGTCTTAGACCTTTCAAAATAGAAAAAATAAGTAAATAGGTTGGTTAAGTCTTCCTAAACTTCATATTGAATTCAGTTCTTCTGAACTGTATCATTTTATTGTTTTATGATTAACGTATTAATTGTATAAAGGAATTTCATTGTGAAATTCCATATATGCATATACTGCCATTGATCAAATTCAGGTCTATCATTTTCCATCATTGTCCCTCCTCCTCCAAATTTTGACAGGTTATTTTTTTTTTACACGTACATAAAGTACTCCAGGAATTCAACGTTCTGACAGGTCTAGTCTTAATGAGAGTGGCTTGGATTAAGAGAATTTCTCTCAACTACTGCTTAGGAGACCAGAAATCCAGAGTCAATATCCATCATAGCCCAAGACAGAGAGTGATGACAAAAAATCAATGGATTTGACAGCTAAAATCACTGGTACATGAAATTTAAACATATATTTACACACATACATGAATATATTTTAAATGTCTGGAGATTATAGTCAGATTGTGAATGGGACATCAAGGACACCAGAAACATAATAGGTACAAAAGACAAGATATGATAGTCCCAGAGAAAATGGAGAGGAAAAAATCAACACTTCATGAAAATCAGAGAATATGGGAAATGAGAGAAGAGACGGTGCAAGAATATATATGCACATACACACTTAGACTCAGGTATCTGCTTTATTCTCCTTCTTGGGTACAAGTGATAGGGACTAAAGAAGGGTTAATATTCTGGTTTAAATGCTACATACACACAGACCACACACATACACACACACACACACACACACACACACGGAGCTTTAAGCTACAGTACTAGTTCACTCACATTTTCTAAGAAATCTTGCTAAAATTACATAAGATACTGAACTTGAGGGTGGCTTTCAAAACTTGTGGCATTAACATTTTCTAATTTGTTTAAGAGACTCCAGTTCCTTGCCTCAGAAAGTAAGATAAGAAACGACAGCAGAATATTTTTACAATGTCATTTAGCACACTTGTTTGCATAAAGTTTGTGGCATCTTATAAAGTTTATGATATTTATGCCAAACTTTCTTTCCTGAAGCCATTTTTTAAATTATCCTTTTTTGTTGCCTCCTCATTGTTTACTTTGACTCAGAGAGAAACATAGTAGACCTTTTGCCATGGGTCTACCCAATATAGATCTATTGAATTCTTTGGATGTTATACTTACACATCCAAATAATAACAGGAAATGTTTTCAAAGATCCTGTGACCTACAGATATTTCACCTTGTTAGGACTCCTATGGTCTTATTGTTGTTTTGCTTTTCATCTTACATTTTTCAACCATTATTGACAACTACATTCTTCCAGAGTCAGGTTTTCTTCACATGAGAAAGGACAATTGAAAGTGCAGAAATGTGATAAAGAAAAAGAAGTTCAGAAAAAAGAAAAAAGCTGGAAACAATGTTCATGAGTGAGTGGGTTAGGTTGCTAGGTTATTTATTGAGATAATCTGAAAATCTTCAGAAGTAAGGATATAAGTTTGTGTCCACTGCCCCCCAAATTCATGTGTTAAAATCTCATCTGACAGGTGGTACTGTATGGAGATGGAGCACCTGGGAGGCAGGTGAATAATGAGTAGAGTCTTCATTTTTGGATCCAAGTCCTTATAAAGAATGGTAAGAATCTGCTTGCTTGATTTTCTGTCATATGAGGAAATAACAAAAAGTTTGCAATTTGCAATGCGGAAGAAGACCCTGACCAGAACCATTTCATGCTGGAGTCCTAAGCTTGGTCACCTAGGACTTGTGCTAAACCAATGATATTTGGTTTATTACAGCACCTTTCAGTAAACCAAGGATCTATTGATATTGTTTCCAAATTATTTTTCCCAGGCCATGTGGCCAGGAGTTCAAACCTGACATCTTCAACTATTAGCTATTAATGACAATTAGTTATAAAGACATTTAGAAAAACCCTCTAATCTCTACAAAATTCAATTTCCAGTGAGTAACATGGAGACAGTAAGATATGTCCTACCAGACATGGTAGCAAATGTGTATAATCCCAGCACTCAGAAAAGTGAGAGACTAGGATTATTACTGTGAGGCTAACTTGGGCTATCTAGTGAGATCCTGTCAAGAGAGATAGATGGATAGATTTTATACCTCACACACATATGTATATATAATATGCATATATAATATATAGAGAAATAATATATTTAAAGAGTTTATTATTTTGTATATATAATATAGATCCTGTAATTATTTACCTATATATATGTTTGTGTCCACAAAATAGCTATATCGATATCTATATGTGTATCTCTCTCAGAGATTACTTTCTTCATATATGTGCTATTGATTCTGTAATTATGTATCAACATAATATCTATATAGAGAGAGATATAGCCTATCCTAATATGTTATTGATATAATTTCAAAATGAGACAGAGAGAAAAAGGCGGGGCAAAGGAGAGAGGAATGAAAGTACTCTGGAAACAAATAAAATACAGGAGTGACGTTTACCAGGACATTATAGTTTTAAATATACTACTTAATAACAGTTTGTAATTAAGAAAACTGATGTCAACAATTGAGAGTATAGCACTTTTCAGTTTAGACAAAGATACTATGTCTTCTGATGAAATGAGGTTGGCTAGCATGATAGTCACTTTCTTAAATGACATGCTTAAAAAATATATGAATATGTCCTTTCTTTTCACCTTTAAATTTATCCATAAATATATGAAGTCATATATATTAAAAATGTTTAATTAAATCTGAGCTGAGACATTTCCATATTATATTTTATACCTGGTATTTGATTATAAACAAAAAGTGATTAGCCAAGGAGCACATGACATACTCCCTATGGCTGTAAAATATAACAAACCTTAGTTCATTATATGGCAAAGTATAAAAGGCTGATATTATCCTTGTGTATTTTAAGACCTAAAAATCATATATATGTAATTGAAGAAAAAATGTAATCAAAATCAAGTTAAAATCAATTTCATTAAATATTGATTACCTATCGATTACTGTGTGCAGTATCAAAAAGACAAAAGACAGAGAATGTCCAGAAGGAGATCAGATATGAACTATGGAAATCAGGCTTGAAAAAGTGACTTTACAGCTGTGTCCTGGTGGCTCTTGCCTGTAATCCCAGATACTCAGAAGGCTGAGATCTGAGGATTGTGGTTCAAGGCCAGCCAAGGCAGGAAAGTCTGTGAGCCTCATTATCTCCAATTAACCATTAGAAAACCAGTTGGAGTGGCTCACAGTGGTAGAGCCCTAGTCTTGAACAAAAGAGCACAGGGGCAGTGCCCAGCCCAACCACAAAAAAAAAAAAAGTGAGTTTACATACCATCATGGAATAGTTGAAGAGTTTTTTATAAAGCAAGAAGTAATTTAAGATTTCAGAGCATGGTTAGGAAATAAGATCAGTTAGGAGGATTTTTTTGGAGAACAAGTAAAAAAAAAAACCCTACAATTTGAAAAAAGAAACACCAGCTGAGCAAGGCATTATGAGTAAGGGGAAAATCTGTAGATGTAGATCTACTGCTCCAAAATTCAGAGAAAGTAAGCATTTCAGTATTTAAGTGCAAATGATAAAGATAAATATCTTGACATTTTATAAGTTTCACTTTCCAATCTGACATGTTAACCAGTACATTGCGATATATATAGAACTACCATGCTATACCTAGGGAGCATGATTATTGACCAATTCTCCCTGAATTTTTCATTTCTGAAATATTCTATTGGAAAGCTGTTAGAAGTGTGTGAGAGATTTCATTAACAAATCTCTGGAGCTGTTTCAAAGGCTCTGACCTTTGAATATTGATGAATCTTTATAAAGAAAGAATATGAAAGTCAATTTTTCAAATCACATAAACTGTAAAAGATATCAAATAATTATATCTTCATAGATATAAAATATTTTTACTATACTATAATTTTTCATAGTCTGTGACAAGTTTTATGAACATTCTTATTACTCATCTGATACTCCTAAAACATTAATGATGTATTTTTTCCTATCTATCTAGTGGCTGGGACAACTAACTTTTCTGCTACCTTCAGTGATCTAGTCTGCCACTGGTAGTCAATTAATACTTAACAGGTTCATTATCACCAATTAAAAACTCTTAAAAAATACAATCTAACTTATTTCTCACGAAAGAATTAGAATTGCATGTTCATTTACTCAATTGAATATTTAGTAGTACTAGGTATTTATGAGAGATAAGTAAAAGCTTTATCAGGGACCTATCTAAAATCCCAATAATTTTGGAGGTTAGTACAATTTAACCTAAATTTTCATTTTAAGTTATATCTGTCTGCATGGATGTATAATGAAATTATCCTTATATACATAAGCATACATGATGGACATGAGTTAAAAATTGTTCTGGAAATATTTGTTTTTTTTCTGAGAGTTTTTCAATACTGGTGGCAATTTTCTTCTAAGACATCTTGATAGGAACTGCTATATTTCCTTAGGGCAAAATATGCCAGTTAATGGTACAAACTCATCTTATTGAATAATATACTTAAAACATGAAAATTCATACTACAGGTACTTGCTATTTTATTACTATTCATAGTGGTCTATAAATTGAATCCCTGTCACCAAAATACAATGTTTTCTGGTTTTATTTTTTTCACAAATAAGTATGTGTTATGGGGAAGTGTTTAGATAGTAAGCAATTGCCTTGTTTTTTCTATTTTTCTCTTTTATTTAAACTCAAGGATGGACTTTGCAATTGTGTGCTCAATTGGTGACACCTCCAGTCTAGATTTTTACAGGTTATTTTAGAGACGAAATCTAACATACCTTTATCCCTGGGCTATCTTCAAACTGTGACTGCAGCCTCCTAAGTAGCTAGGATTACAGGTGTGAGCTACCAACACATGGATGACAGCTTCCCTTTGACAGTCTTGATGATAACTATAAACATGCCAACAGTTATGTAGATTATTTACCATGCATGTTGCAGACTAGCTTCTAACAGTGAATATTTCAAATTATGCTTCCTTTCCAAAAGCCATGATCTCCTAGTGGAGACCAATTTATGATATGGACCATGTAAATATGCAATCCAAAGATTGACCTTGCACTTAGGTTTTTTTTTTTTTTGTTTTTGTTTTTGTTTTTGCCAGTCCTGGGCCTTGGACTCAGGGCCTGAGCACTGTCCCTGGCTTCTTCCTGCTCAAGGCTAGCACTCTGCCACTTGAGCCACAGCACCACTTCTGGCCATTTTCTGTATATGTGGTGCTGGGGAATCGAACCCAGGGCCTCATGTATATGAGGCAGGCACTCTTGCCACTAGGCCATATCCCCAGCCCCGCACTTAGGTTTTGTAATGCTAAATAATGAAGTCAGCAGAGAGTCTTGGAGTCATTCTCCTCTTGAGTCATTTCTCCTCTTGAGTAATGACCACTGAGCCTATGAGTGGTAATGTCTCATATAATCAACCTACACTAGAGTTAAACCAAATATACTCCTAACTCCACTTCATGGCACCTCCGTCTCTAAGGGCCCTCAACAATCCCACCCAATGTTTAAGGGATTTGGATGGAGGGGAAACCAAGAGTCACACTGGATAACGAATTGCCTCAAACCCTACAAAACCCATCCTCACCATTTTGCTAAAGTCTTTTTGACAGGCTTAGATGGTGCCTGTGAAAAGAAGATAACCTGGAAATTAAAGGTTTATTGATTTCATGATGAATCTCTTTTCTCTGGCACAAGAGGGTATGGAAGTTGTATTGATGCACTTCTCCCAGACTAAATAGTAATGAACACTGTTGATTCCCAATAAGCTCATATAGTAACTTCAAGAGAAAACAGGCGATTATGTAGGCTAATGTGATTAGACTGCACACGGATGAGTTGCTTTGTGAGTCCAGGTGCTATATATCAGTCCACATGCTCACTCCAAATTCCCTGCCAGTCATTCTTTTCTCACTTTTCCTTTCTCTGTTTTCTACATAATTATACAATAATATATTCAAGTGCAATTGTGTTAAAGGGAAATGATCAAAAGGTCATGTTTGCCAACTGTTGTTATGAAACCTCTTCTTACGTTCATGTTCTGATGTTTTCAAAAGAGTGCTGGGTATAGTGGAGTTTGAGGACAGGAAGCCTGCACTAATGAACCTACTCCAGTAGCTCTCTCCACCCTTTCAATAAAGAAATGAGTAAAAAGAAAATCTAATCAGTATTGATAATGATCAAATACATTCTCAGCACCATTAGTTTAAGTCTCATAGTGTTGAATTTTCCTATATACTGCTTCAGATTTTATCTCTCAATCAAGGTGATCAGTCACCACTAACTGTGCCTAGAACGGAGGTGCTCAATTCTTTATAGATATTTTTTCTTCAGCAATCCTTGACTAATAACCCTTTTGTTTGTTTGTTTGTTTGTTTGTTTGCCAGTCCTGGGCCTTGGACTCAGGGCCTGAATCCCTGGCTTCTTTCTGCTCAAGGCTAGCACTCTGCCACTTGAGCCGCAGCGCCACTTCTGGCCATTTTCTGTATATGTGGTGCTGGGGAATTGAACCGAGGGCTTCATGTATACAAGCTCTAGTGGCCATATCCCCAGCCCCTAATAACCCTTTTTTAAACTCAAAGATGAAGCCTGAACCAGATAGTTATGGCCTATGATCGACCCTACCTTCTCAGGAAGCTGAAATCTTGGTTTGAAGTCAGCCTGGGAAACAAAGTTCAAGAGACTTCATCTCCATTTAGTCAGAGAAATCCATCTGAAAGTATAGTTTGAAGGGCAGAGCAAAAGCCATGAGTACACAGCAAAATGGGAACACAAATCCCTCAGTTCAAGCCATAATACTTGCACAATATATCCTCAAAGGTAATAGGCATAGTGTGTTTCGTGGTTGCTTATATTTACATCAGTCTCAGTAAAGTAATGAAATGTCACTAAACAGCTGCAAGTGGCAAAAATGATTAAGTCAGATTCTTTGTCATTGTAAAATATAACTGAAATAATCAAGAGCAAAGGTTTAGACCCTATCTCCTACAGGATCCATGACCTTCCAATAATACCATTGTGGGTAGCAAGTGTTTACCATATGGACCTTTGGAGGACAAAAGTCCCAGCACAAAACACACACACAATAAATACCAAATTATTCCAGTGGCCTAGGCTAAGACAACATAGAAGATAGATGGTAGAAGGAAACTGATTTTATAAACATATGATTCAACAAGCCTTCTCTAAGTTTGATTGGTTTTCTTGCAATGACAAAGAAGTTTTGGAACCAACAACCACAATAACTAAACAAATTGTACTTGTCTATTCCAACTGTGAATTTTAGTTGTTTATAATGAGTATTCATGAAAATAGAACAGCTTTCTTATGTGTCATGGGCCAAAATACTGCCCATTCTATTTTAACTAAGACTTTAAGTCATCTGTTGAACACATGAAGGGAAAGGATTCTATCAATTTTATTCTGCTTTCCCCTTGCCCTCTGCATCACATATCTCTGAAAAGATTTTTCACACAATTTCACTGAAATCAGGATTTTTAGAGTCCCCTCTGGCAGACCGATAAATCACGTTTTAATAGTGGCTTCTATTTTCTGGGCCTGCTCTATTTTTTCTACTGGCATGCACATAGGATTGTTGTCTTCTTCCCAACTTCCATGAGACATAAAGTTACATTGTTAAGCACAGTGTTCTTATTTTCTTCTGGATCAGCTAATTTAGCTCTTTTCATTTGTCAAGGGTGACAATAATTTATTTTGTACACCATTGCTTCTCACCATCCAAGATTTCTACTGCTGTTACAAATACTGCACATCTATATCACCAGTAACCTCTAAAAATTTTCTCTGAGGCTGCTAGCTAACAAAGCAACTCCTAGGCCAAGGAATTTCTCTTATGACTAATGGATAAATACTTTATGGTTTTCACCTATATGAAACAAGGACAATCTTTCAGATGATTTTGTGGGAAAATCAACATCCTCTAAAGAAATAAATAATTTTCATTGCCAAATATAACACTTAGAGAGACAAAGGAGGCAGAGGTGATTGAAGCACAGAGATAATACCACAAACTTCAATTGGCTGAACATCATGCTTGTACTCCCACCTCTTTTCCCCTGCCCTTTTGTTCTTCTATTTTTTTTTTTTTTTTTTTTTTGGCCAGTCCTGGGCCTTGGACTCAGGGCCTGAGCACTGTCCCTGGCTTCTTCCTGCTCAAGGCTACCACTCCGCCACTTGAGCCACAGCGCCGCTTCTGGCCGTTTTCTGTATATGTGGTGCTGGGGAATCGAACCTAGGGCCTCGTGTATCCGAGGCAGGCACTATTGCCACTAGGCTATATCCCCAGCCCCTGTTCTTCTATTTTTAATCATGAAGTTGTAGTAATAGATTATGGGAATCCACAGTAATAGCAAAGAAAAGAAATGACTCCAAATTATCTGCAATTAGGAAGTGCCTGGTCAAAAGAATATCGTATGTAATGTTTGTTAAATAGCTTTTGGCCCTGAAATGATAGCATGGACCTATTGTTCTGATTTGAAAAAACAAAAGAGAAAGGAATTGAAAGTGCATGTTGTTATAAGGTGAGAAAACAGAGAAGCCATATTTTAAGAGGTTAAATCATGGAGTCTTTAGCACTAATGGTCTGTAGGCAGCCAGTTGTTACAAAGGCCTGCAGCAAGCAAATACACTTAACACTGTTAGGAAACTGAGCCACAATAACAAAAAGAATACCAACAAACCAATTCAGCTCCAATGGAGAGCTGAACTGGGACACCTTTGTGACTGGAGAAGAGCCAGGAAGACTGGAGACAGGACATGGTCACATAGAAACATGGCATAAGCATAATAGCACCTGAGCTGGTCCAGACCTAAATAAGGGCAGGTCAGGGGGCAGGGTCACAGGAAACTCCCAGTTCCAGGAACTGGACTGGCAGGTTTAGAAACCTATCGGGCCAATTCCCTGCCCCTGCATCCAGGGTTTCAGGCATGCCCATTGCCTGGGAGGTGGGGGCTGTACCTTCCTCCACCATGTAGACAAGATGGCAGATGCTACCATGCACCGTTTACCCAAGATGGCACTGGCCAGACCTGGTTGCTCTATTTCAATGTGAACTAACCCAAAGCAAAGGAAATAGCACCCCATAGGTGATTTATTTGGAAGTCTACTTAAATACATGATAATTTAGAAATCTAAAGTAGTATAATTTGGCAGACTTTAGGGTGTAGGAAATTGATTATGAAGATCAATCTGAAAACAAACACTAAGTGAAACAAAGATGAATTCACACTCGAGAGCAGCAGCTTACAATTTATACACTCAAAATAATTATGCTCCCATTTATAAAATATAAACCCAAGATTGAATTGAAAGCATATTCTTAATAATGAGATTCATGAATTTTTTAAGAACAGGTTTGGGCTTCTTTTAATTGTTTAGTCAAAACTTTTTGCATTCAGATGAGCTCATAATAATGCCTTATTCCTACCCTATTATTATTTGAACTAACCATTATTGGAACTGTTTCCTGTGGTTAAAGAACATGTCTTTCTAGAAATTTTATATGCAAAAAATATTTTAAAATAGCTCTTTGCCATTCCTTCTTCAACTGCACTCATTGTCAATCTAGAGGATTCATGCGGTGACATTTTGTGTTCCAATTTCAATCTTAGTGACAAAAGCAGGCCTTCTAATTCTGTCACCATTTAATGATAGACAGATGACTTTGCACTTATTTGACCTTTTTCCAGGCTCTCTTGTTTGATTAGCAGCCTGGTCCTGTACTCTTACAATAAAAGGTAGAATGGATTCGCCATTCAGAGTTCTGAATATTGAAGCAGTTAAAGCATAACAACAGGCCACTGCTGGCATTTAATGCAGCCATTAAAATTCTAATGACTCATTCCCCTGTCACAGATGAGGAAAGGAATAGAAATAGACATAACATGAATCTGTTCTTCTGAAACTAATTATAACAGGAATTTGAGATGGTAAAGACTTCATCCATTCATGTAAATCAGTGTTTCTTTAACTTGATGGAAAAGCCCTTGGGATTTGCCAAAACTCAGGCTTTTTGGGTATGAAATCAGGTTCACTTAGAGTCCTGGAATAAAAGAGATTATTCTAAGGGTAATGGATCCCAAGGTGATATAAAAGAAGGGGGAAGTGGGAGGCTGTAAACAAATATAGATCATCATTGCTCAATGGCATAATTTAATTTTTAAAAAAACAAAGAACTCAGACTCAAAGAAAATAAAATTTCTTGTTTTTTGAAAACCAGAATCAAAAGAAAACACTTGAAATTATATATTTTATAAGTAAAAGAAGTGAACATTTGTACAGGGTTATTCTTTCCCCCCATTCTCCCAGCTACCTTCAGACCACAATCTTCTTACCTATGCTGAGATATTGTTGCTTGACATGGAATTTGATAAATTTTTGTTCACATTGTTCTCAAAATATGATCCTTTTGATCTCTACCACTTGACTAGCTAGGATTACAGGTTTTAACCACTAAAGCCTGTAGGTACTTTATTACCCATGTTTGAAATTATTTTTCAGACTTAAAATAAAAATTATAAATAAAAAATTTTCATATGTACCAATAGCATTTTAAATAGAAGTGTCTCTTAAAGATGATAAAGAAAATTAATGTATCTATTACCTCACATACTTTTTTTTACATTTGCTGGAAACTTTTAATATTTACTACCTTAATAATATCAAGGGATAGGTAATATGATGCTATTAGCTCTTATTAGCTGCATGAAATAAGAAGATTCAAGGAACTTAATCATCTGTTTAAATCAGCTGAACTTAATAGCTGTCTAACTAACCATTGTGTTCTTGATGTCTATGTGTGTGTGTGTGTGTGTGTGTGTGTGTGTGTGTGTGTGTGAATCCACCAACACTGAATCTCCATGGTGGACTATTCTGAAGTAATAGTAATGGCAGTAGTGCAATGTTGTAGTGGTAGTAGTAGCCATTGCTGCAGCAAGCATGAGATATGAATATCTTTCCGACATACTGTTTTGTGTACACACCCAGAAATGGGTTTGCTGAATCCCATAGTACTTTTGGTCTTAATGATAGCATTTTTTTCTTAATAGCTTTATTAACTTACATTTCCACTAGTTGTCTAGAAGGGTCCCCACTCAGTCAATACTTACTGTTTTGTCTTTTTTGATAGTAGACAATTCAATACTTACTTTTTGGGGGGCCGGGAATAGGGGGAGGTATCAGCTGTGGAGTTGAACTCAAGGCCCAGACACTGTCAATGAACTCTTTTCCTCAGGGCTAGAGATTTACCACATTGAGCCACAGCACCACTCCCAGTTTTCAGGTGGTTAAGTGGAGATGAGCCTCACAGACTTATAGCCCAGGCTACAATCAAACTTCGATCCTTGGATCTCAGACTCCTGAGTAGCTAGGGTTACAGTGTGAGCCACCAGTGCCTATCTTGGTCTTACCTATTTCTAAAAAGACTGAAGAATTTGGGCTTTGGTAAGACATTGGATCCACTCATAGTACTTTTTCCTAATATTACATACAACCAACCCTAAAAACGTACCCATCAATGAATCTGTAGGGTTCCAAAAGAAGGAGGAGGAGTGGGGAGGGAGAGAAGGAGAGGAAGAGGGAGGAGGAGGGGGAGGAGGAGGAGGAGGAGAGAGAGGAGGAGGGGGAGGAGGAGAGGGAGGAGGAGGAGAGGGAGGAGAAGGAGGAGGAGAGGGAGGAGGAGGAGAGGGAGGAGGAGAGGGAGGAGAAGGAGGAGGAGAGGGAGGAGGAGGAGAGGGAGGAGGAGGAGAAGGAGGAGAGGGAGGAGGAGAGGAAGGAGGAGGAGAGGGAGGAGGAGGAGGAGGAGGAGGAGGAGGAGGAGGAGGAGGAGGAGGAGGAGGAGGAGGAGGAGGAGGAGGAGGAGGAGGAGGAGGAGGAGGACTTCCCTGGCCCTTGACTTTGTGCTTAGTGAAATGACTTTATTTAGCTATGGTTATTTGTGTAGGAAAGATGTAATGCTGAGACCAGTCTGGGAAGATGAACATTGATCTTATCCTGTGGCTTGTGTTATGAGAAGAAAGATCATCTCTAAAATCTCTCCAACCTATTGAAACAGGGTTATCCACTCTGCCTTCAGGCTTTACCTTAGAAGCAAGGACCCCAGCATGCCATAAGCTGAGTTCAATCAAGATCAGCGAAGTCCTAACTGACTCACAGGCAGCCAAGAATAAATGTTAGAATATTTAATACACTAAGAGTCTTAGGTTCCTTCTGTGAAGTAGCACTTCTCTAAGGCAGCACTGGGACAGATTAGATTAAAGTCTATGAATCAAAAGTAATATTTTCCCTAAGTCAATATTAGTTTAATATGTCTGTGTTTTCCTAGACAGGAAATGAGCATATTAATATATTCCATGTGTTACAGAATGTTGAATGGGGCATTTATTATCAACTTGAACTTTTTTGGTTATATTCCTAATGCCACAGAAAATTGGTAATATCTTATTCCCATACTGAAAGAGACCTGCTAAGATATTCCACAAATTGCTAATATGATCAAATTGGTCCTTCAGACTACCAATATCTACTTCTAATATCTGTTAACAATGACTAGAGGTAAGTTAGTTGAAGGAAATAGATGAGTAGAGAATACTGAATCCTTTCCATTTTCTACTCCACAAGGAAGGACTGTCTGTCTACTCCCCCCCCCCCCCCCCCGCCCACACACTCACTAGCAAGTGAAGAGTGGTGTCCAGGATGAACAACATAGAGTGAAGGGCTCTCAGCAGAAGAAATACTGGCATCTTTTCACCTGGTGTGCTGACTGAATTCCAGAACATCTCTCAAGGCTATTTGGATGGAAAAACTCTGAGAGAAGTCTGGGAAAACTCCTTAGGGTTTGGGAATACATATGAAGAGAAAGACAAGGATTCATTTCTCTTTGCAAATTCAGAAAGTAGGTTACAAGCCTTGGTAACACTTAATGGTGAAGGAAAAGCATAGCATGGGAAGTAGGTGTTACTTGATAGCACTTTATAGAATCAGCAAGAATGAATTTCCAAATGCCATGAGGGTACCGTTGTGGGTCTGCAGAATTCATCCAGAGCTGTACACTCTATTAATACATGTTCAGATGTGAGACAGGGGCCAGCCAGAAACTATTACATGTTGTGCAGAGGTCTTTGTTAGGACACTGTAGTGTTTGTTATGGGTTACTGTAGTATTTGTCCGGGGGAGGAGGTACCCCAAGTGAGACTCAAACCCGCATCCCTCCAGAGTCCACCATGCAAAGACAGTCTCAAGCAAAGATGGATATATTGGGGAAGTAAAAAGCGAACTGACTGGCCAGGGATGCAGCACAGACTCAGGAGCTGAAACTGCGACCTCTAACAAGCATAGCACAGATGTACAGGGTTGACGCAAGGGATAGAGCAAGCAACAAATGAGTTAAGCAAGCCATTTACAGAAGCAGAATTTTGCGGTCAGGTTGACCTAATATTTAACTTCATTTTAACAATTGCTACCATGTTTCCCTAATCAAGAGAGAATCAGTTCTCCTCCCTACAACAGTGTTAACATTTACCTATCAATTGAAAACAGAAACAGGTTGTTAGGCCCAGGGAAGTTGAATAAGAGTAATTTTTCAGAGAAAATAATGGGTTAGAGAACACTGCTGTTATAGAAGATTTTGCAAAAGATGGAGGACTCAAGGTGAAAGGGAGCGACTCCCCCCAGGGACAGAGAAGCCACGCTCTGACTCAAACCAAGGTTCATTTATTGAGCGAAATAATCGGCTGGGGCTAACTCAGCTCCGGAGTGAGTGGCCCCGAGCTTCAGTTGCAGGGGGGTTATAAAGGCAAAAGTCACAAGCAGGTGCAAGCAAGCTAATTTACAGAGACAGATCTTAGCAGATATTTTTCCAAGCAAGCCTACAGAAGCCAAAGGTTACAATTAACTTTATCTTGACATAGTGTAGTCATAACCGGTTTTTCTCCTTTTGTTGGGTAGCCGAAATCTCTCAACCATTTTGGGGATGGCTCCCAGGCAGGCCATTTGGTGACAGGAATCCACGGGAGTTGCAAAATCAGGGTAGGTAGGGAACATTCCGAGACCTGTGCAAGTTTAGAGGCAACTGTGACCTAAACACCGAGAAACTCCTTGCTGGGCTCAGGCTCGGCCACAGCTGCTGGATTCTGCCTTAGTGGACATTTCTCTCTTCTTCTGTGAGAAGTTTATAACCTCCTCCTCCTTTTTTTTTTTTTTTTTTGGTTTTTTTTTTGTTTTGTTTTGTTTTTTTAGAATATCTCTCTGTGTAATTAGAGCTTACTTGGTGTGATTCTCCAGACCTGGAGTGCTTGGAAGGACCTGAAACCACTGCTTGGTCAGAGAGAGCTTAGGTTGTTCCCAGTTCTCTTCCTGCTAGCTTCCTAGCAATCTGCATTTTTAAATTGATGAATTAATTTATTTATTATTTTATGAGACAGGGTCATGGTACCTTTTTTTTTTTTTGGCCTGGCCTTGAGCTCCCAAACCTCATTCACCAATCTGTAGAATATCTGGGATTCTGGGCAAGAAATTACCAGTCTTTATCTTTCTTCATGGCTCAGGTCACTTAGCATACTATTTTCTACATTCATGGCCTAGAGGATAATTGTTCACTAAGAGACTCCAGAAAGGTCTTAGGAGTTGACTTCACCCTCCCAGAGCTCTTCCCATCCATAAATTTTTGAGTCGTTTGAGTATAGATTATATTCCTTACTGCTCTAACCTGATATAAAGTCTCCAAATGAATTTGCGGTCTATGGAGAGATAAAGTATTACCAAATCATCACGATATACCTATAGACAATTGCTATGTCTCTGTGTGTTTTACCTTGCTAAGCCTGGGCCCTATTGTATTATTTCCTGTGTGCATGTATTCTAAAAAATGTTATATTTATAAAACAGCTCTCAAGGGCTGGAGCATACATGAAGTCCTGGGTTTGATTCCTTAGTACAACTTAAACAGAAAAGGCTGGAAGTGGCACTGTGGCTCAAGTGGTGGAGTGCTAGCTTTGAGCAAAAAGAAGCCAGGGACAGTGCTCAGGTCCTGAATTCAAGCTCCAGGACTGGCAAGAAAAAAGTTCGGTCCAATATCTTAATGATCTCAAGCATTTTACCGAATTTTTATCTATATCTAGCTATACCTTTTGTGTTTAAACATTTTTCTAAAGGGTGATAAACTGTCCTTTCTTGTCATTGTGTTTTGCTTTAAACAAATCTGTTGTGTACCACAACTAAAATTATTCATACATATTTTTCCATTGTTTCATATATATCATTTTTTTTAAATTTTATGGCACTTTGGGGGTTAGTAATTTTGTCTCTGTACATGGTCTTCACACACCAGCATACTAGAATACACTTCCTACCTTCTCAATTTTTTCCTGTCTGGTTTTATCCACTTGCTTGAAAAATCTATTATATCTTTTAACAAAATTCAAGGAAATCTGTTATTCTCTAGAAACTAGGAATGATGCTTCTCCTAGGCTACAATGACTAACCATACACAAAGCTTTTCCACTTCTCCAATTCCCTTAATAACAGGTGGGCATGCTTAATGACGGTGCTGCATGTTATGATCATGTTTGATAGGATTTGGTCGTCGAAGGTCATCCCTCAGAAGAGAGAAGAAGCAGTCCATAAGATAAAGGTTTTCTTTCATCTCCTGGCTATAAAAGCTTTCAGTCCACCTTTTTCTTGTTTGGATTTATTCACCACTCTGCACATTACAACATCCTGGTATCAAACCAGGAAACAACATTGAAAGTAGCCCAAGATGAGGTGCTGAGGAGGAAAAGTGTACCTCATTTTCTCCAATAGACCATTTCCTCTTACGTTTCCTAATGACCGAAGACGATAGCAAAGGCTTCTTGACTGAAAGATTACAAGGGCTCCAACAAACTCCGCAGTGTTCTAAATGATATTGCCTTATTTATAGCTTTTCTTGTTCTTCTTCTTCTTTTCTGTAGGAGCTTTGAAAATCAGTGCTCTCTAAATCTGTAGTGGATACATAAATCCATACTATCTTTAAAAACAAAATTTGCTAAAATAAGAAATATATAAATGCCTGATAGAAGGTCCAAGTCTACAATTAAACTAAATTTAAGTTGTTAACACATTTTTAATTCATTTTATGTAAAGGCGATGCACAGTTAGACAAGAAAGTTAATGAATGCAGCTTTGAATATATACCATTTGCCTTTTCTTATTATTTTCTATAGTGTAAAGAATATTGAGAACATCCAGAGCGATATGTGTAGGTTATATGCAAACACCATGACATTTTGTGTAGTGGAGCAGATAGGCATCCAAAGATTTTTATATGCACTTAGGAGATAAGATCCATGCATTTACTTCATGGAGACTAAGGGACAACTCTATATCCAAATTTAGAGTATTACCAGCTCAAATAATATTTTAAAGCAACATATTAAACCTAACTATATAGGTAAAATACATATTACTGTATTCTAAACTATATAATTACTAAAGCAATCCTAAAGTTTATGCTTATTTTTATTTTTGTGCTTTCATTTGAGGAGCTAACCAGTGCTAGGCACACAGCAATCTACCAATGAGCTACATCTTCATTTAATTTTTATTTTTATTGCTTCAGATTTGATATCATTTCCCGTATGCCTTAAGTGTCACTTATTGTAAATATTTCATCCATTTACAAATGAAATTTTAAAATGCTGGGTAAATCCTCCAAATAATATCTTGTTCTGATTATTTCTTTTATATTCTCTTGTAATATGTCCCATATGATTCCTCTCTTAACTCAGACTTTTTTTTTTCAAGTGGTTTCTAATTTTCTGTAGAAATAAGTCTCTATTTTTCTCTGAGATTAAATGCTGACCTTCCTGTCATTTAATATGAAAGAATATAAAATCTTATTAATAGGACTCAAATTTTGTTTTGCCTTCCCAACTGTGTTATATGGATTTTAAGACTTTTTTCTCCTTAACAGTAAATTAATTATTATGATCGATGTGACAAATATATGAGACTACTTCTAAGAAATTGTGCTTTTTAGCAGTAATTTAATATATTCAAAAGTGCCAGCTAACTTCCAGAGACATGCTTGTCACTAATACAATCTGGCTCAGAATGAATAAAGTGAGTGGCATTTAATTCCAAATATGTTTCTAATAACACTCTTGTGTATGTAGCTTGATGTTTTCAATGTCAAGGAGGAACTCTGATGATATCAGTATTTAAACCCTCTTCAGGTAAACCAGATGGCCAAGAATACACAAACTAAGCTAAATGGTAACAAGAGAATAGTTTCATCATCTTTAAGAATGTCACTAGTACTCAACTGTGTATTTTTCAATGACTAATTCATCTGAAAATATCTCAAGTCCCCAAATCTGCCTCAAATCCCCAAATCTGCTTCGAATACTTTCTATTTAAAGTGGCAAAAATTGTAAAATTTGGGGAAAGATAACTTTTTGTAGTACAGTTAAAAATGTAAGTTTTCCGGGCTGGGGATATAGCCTAGTGGCAAGAGTGCCTGCCTCGGATACACGAGGCCCTAGGTTCGATTCCCCAGCACCACATATACAGAAAATGGCCAGAAGCGGCGCTGTGGCTCAAGTGGCAGAGTGCTAGCCTTGAGCGGGAAGAAGCCAGGGACAGTGCTCAGGCCCTGAGTCCAAGGCCCAGGACTGGCCAAAAAAAAAAAAAAAAAAATGTAAGTTTTCTAACATAACACGATTATTTTACAATACAACAAAATCAACAGTAATTAAATTATATCTTACCATATAACATTTTGGTTGCTAGGATGTATTATTATGTCTGCTGATCTAAGAATTTCTAAAGGTAATTGAACACTTAAAGAAAATAGGAAAATGGACAATTGAAGAACAGCAAGAAAAGTAAAGCAGAACTCAAACTTTCTGGTTCCATTCATGAAGCCTCAGAGCCTAGAGCTCTGACAAATAAATCTCTCTCTGGTGTTCTTGTGCATTCCACATATACCACATCATGGGAAGAGATTAGCTTCCTATGGTAATGTAATCACTGATGTTGGAACTTGAGGAAACAAAGAGTTGATGTAATGAAGAGGAAAAGTAAAAATATATTCTAGATTTGATACTTGAAATTTTTAAATTTATTTTTATTGTGAAGGGTTATAGTTACACAGGTAAGGTGTAACAAGTACATTTCATTTGAACAGTGTCACTTCTTCACTTGTTTTCTCCAAATTTTTCCCTCTCGAGTCTCCTCCCCTCTATGGTAGATTTTCAACATAATGTTTACTTACTAGACATCGACATCATTGCTTTAACTTGCAATTTTTTATCTGTGTAACTGTATTACAATGAATGATATGCTCTGTATTCTACCTAATGAACTTCCTGTTACCATCGATTCATAATCCTATTAGAAAAAAACTTGGAAAGAAAAAATAAAGTCAGAATAGATTTGGTAAAGAAAATGTACTTTTGTCAGTAGTTAAGAATGTAATAGAGTTTTAATTGCAGATTCACATATATATTTTAATTCATATATTTACCAAGATTAGGTTAGATTCCTTTCCTCTGCGAGTTTATAAATCCCAACTTAAAATACAAATTTTCTATTTAAATATTTCAGTTGTACTCTTCTTAGTTTCTAAACACCACTCAGATCATTAGAATACTCTTAGTTACTTGGGCTTATGATGCTTTCAATTCTATAACAATATTGAAATTGTGGGACATTTCACTGAATTATCTTGAGGTAGAGAAAACTGGGGAAAAGCTCAATTTATCTTGGCAACAGGATGAAAAATTATTCTGCTGATGATGCTGGCACAAAGTACACTGAAGTGTCTTGGAAAACACTGTCATTCTGTTCTCAAGACAAGAGCCACACACTTGAACTGTTCCCTGCCTCACTGGGAAGGGCTGGGGAAGAGCCCTGCTCTTCAGGTCTCTCATGAAAAGGGAGAGCTATTCTAATATAAATTTTTTTTTCCATTTCTTTATTGTCAATGTGACGCATAGAGGGGTTACAGTTCCATACTTAAGGCAGTGAGTAAATTTCTTAGCAAACTTACCTCCTCCCTCATTTCCCCGCTCCCCCCTCCCCATTTCCCTCCCCACCTAGTTTGTTTACACCACATAGTTTTGTAAGTATTGCTCTTGCATTGGTTTGTCTTTTTAATCCTTTGTCTCTCAATTTTGGTGTTTCCTTTCCCTTCCTGTGTTCCAATACACGTATATACACTATACAGGATCCTAAAATCAGTTACAGCGACATCAGGGATAAGACCACAGGAAAGAAAGAAAAAAGAAAAAGGGCATAATTTCACATGGAATGTTGAAAATAACAACAACAATGATAAGCCACTTGTTTCCATAACTTGGAGTATATTTCCCTTACCATCATCTTATATGCTCATAAGGGAATAGCTATTGAGCTATTGTAATCGTTGAGGACTATTCTAGACATGTACTAATTATTCCCAATGAGGGAAACCATACAGTCTATGTTTCTTTGGGTCTGGCTCAGTTCACTAAGTATGATTTTTTTTTTCCCAAGACCTTCAAATTCCTTATGAATGGGGCAATGACATT
This sequence comes from Perognathus longimembris pacificus, assembly GCF_023159225.1. Taxonomy (NCBI): domain Eukaryota; kingdom Metazoa; phylum Chordata; class Mammalia; order Rodentia; family Heteromyidae; genus Perognathus; species Perognathus longimembris. The sequence continues at coordinate 9,977,359 of NC_063176.1, read as the reverse complement.
ATTTCTGACAGAGTCATAGGAATATACAATATTATTAACCAACCAACTTAACCTTTCATCTAAATCCGCTATTTACAATTAGTCATGGGAGAAACCAAGGATATTTTGCTCTTTATCTGCTCTTTAAATCTACTTATTTGGTTCCAAACTTGACAAAAGAAATGTAAAATTATTTATGACTTTCAAAAACATTAAAATGAATTAGTTTCTATGTGAGAGACATTGTAATAGTATTTTTTATCTCAGGAATTACATGAGATGGATAATAAAAAAAACAAAACATTAAATCATAATATATTCTTCCTTACTTTGTACTACATAGAGATATAAAAGAATATTTGCAAAGTTCATTGAAAAAAATTTTATGAGAACACGAACTCTTCCTATGATTATAGGAAAGCATAAATTCACCAGAAAACCTTCTAACCTGGAGTATCTGACCTTTAAAATATGGATTAGTGGTGGGGAGTCTAATATTGAATAACATGGTCAGGAAACTCACATTCTATCTGTAGAAGCTCAGAAGAATAAAATATCTGGACATAAGCACACAAGATCTTCCATGTTGCCCTATCTCTCTGCTTACCTGTTTGTAATAATGCATATACACAATCACATAGGATTACTAGACATCAACCCAAACATAGAATCAAAGACAAAATTCTAAGTGATTTTTTTTCTATTTTTATATTGCTGTTTTCAACTTTCTATTTATTTATTTATTTTCTGCCAGTCCTTGGGCTTGGACTCAGGGCCTGAGCACTGTCCCTGGCTTCTTTTTGTTCAAGGCAAGCACTCTGCCACTTGAGCCATAGCACCACTCCTGGCCATTTTCTGTATCTGTGGTACTGGAGAATCGAACCCAGGGCTTCATGTGTATGAGGGAAGCACTCTTGCCACTTGGCCATATTTCCAGCCCCTCAAGTTGCTGCTTAAAAAGGAGATATAACAGCAATAAATATCTAACCCAAATCAGCTTCTCACCTGCTCTGCTGAATCATGGTAACTCCGAAGGAAAGCTTCCTTTCTTTCCAGGTGAGAAGAATAAAATTGTTTCAAAAGCAACAAGAGCAAATGTACCATAATCATGCAAATGAAATTAAGTGTGGATGAATGTCAAAAGAAGTAAAAAATGTAAAACTTAGTCCTTACTGATGTTTTCTCTATCCCAGGGTTATAAAGAGTAGTAACTTTGTATTCTGAAGTGTGATGTACTTTGTTTTCATTCAGCTAAAAGAAGCACATGATATTGGGATGCATAATCAAAGCCTTGTAACAAACACATATGCACATTATTATAAAAATTGTATCAAATATATTCCTTTCACATGGGTTCTAGCTGTCGATATTTGTAATCCTACCTTTTCAGGTGGCTGGAAGTGGAAGAATTGTATTTAAAGCCCACCCTAGGTATAAAAGTTAGTGAAACTCTATCTCAAAAAAAAAAACAAACAAAAAAACAGCAAAAATTAGGGATAGAAGTATTGATTGAGTTGCAGAGTGTCAGCTGAGCAAGCATAAGGTCCCAGTACCACCAAAAAATGAATATATATATATATATATATGTGTGTGTGTGTGCATATAAAACACACACATATATACTGTTCTATTATATTATAATAAAGATAGCTATTGTTAAATTTGCAAACACTCAATAGAAAAGAAACACTTAAGTGACATATTAAAAGTATTTTGGACAACATTATTGTTAACTATAAGACTGCAAAACTTGTATTAAACTATATATTCATTAGTAGTACCGGCACAAGGATGGTGTTATTTGGGTATAAAACCTTAAAATTAGTTGGGATGGGGATGTATCTCAATTGTAAAGCCCTTGTTTTCATGTGCATGCCCTAGGTCCACCAAAACGGAAAGAAAAGACAAAGACAGGGAGGGGATGGAAAGGAAGGGAGGTGAGGGGAGGAAGGGAGGGAGGGAGGAAGGGAGGGAGGGAGGAAGGAAGGAAGGAAGGAAGGAAGGAAGGAAGGAAGGAATTAATTTACCTTTGGGCCTAAATTATTATTGACAATATTTATTCATTTTAACTACTTAAAAATATTATCCTGATTCAACGCAATATTTACAAATAGGAAGTGCCATAAAATCATCTCCAACTATTGGGATCTAGCCAAATATGTTTCCTGTAAATATTCAGAGCTGATTTCTATAATTAAGTAGCTAATAAATTCACATCTAACCTTAAATCTCAAAGTCATTCCATACATTTGGAGCAATTAGATAATTTCATCAACACAGGTGCTGTAAAGCTATAATAGAAACTAGGCTGTGAAGAAAATATTAGATTCAACATTTCTCAAGTATTTAGATACATCTTAATACATATACACATTATAGCAAAAGAATTAAGTTAAAATTAATAATCCAAGGGAAGGAAATAGACACAAATCAAGGCTTTATAATGTAGCAGAAGCTTATTTATTTAAGGGTTCTTTTTCAAAAGAAATAAAATAATCAATGCCATATTGTTGTAAAATTTATTTATTTAGAATGAGAAAGAAAATAACAATTATGGGTTTTCTAAAGCAGAAAATACCACAATTGCCCTAATTCATAAAAAAGAAAGAAAAGAAAACCCTGTAAAAATTTACTTTTGAACACATCTGTAAGTATTTTGTTTGAATCTGTGTTTATATCTGTTTTAACATCTGTACCACAGTCTGAACTCAGGGCTTTGTACTCGTTCGTTTGCTCAGCTCATGCTCTACCACTTGACATGCGCCTAATGCCTAGAATTTTGCTGGTAATTTTGGAGGTAGAATATCCAGCATTTTTCTGCCTAGTAAAAGAAAAGTTTTGACTGGGAATGTAGTTTAGTGGTAGAGTGCTTGCCTGCCATGCAAGAAGGCTGGGTTCGATTCCTCAGGACCACATAAACAGAAAAGGCTGGAAGTGGCGCTGTGGCTCAAGTGGTAGAGTGCTAGCCTTGAGCGGGAAGAAACCGGGGACAGGGTTCAGGCCCTGAGTCTCAAGCCCCAGGACTGGCAAAAAAAAAAGAAAGAAAGAAAGAAAGAAAGAAAGAACGAACGAAAGAAAGAAAGAAAGAAAGAAAGAAAGAAAGAAAGAATCATTTAGATTTCAGACCTTTGAGTAGCTAGGATTGCAGGCATGAGCCACCACCATCCTGGTTTATTTACTGCTGTTGTATGAAAATTTCTTGGGAATATTTTTGCAAAAAATAGAGAAGTAAATACAACATATTTCAGCACGGTTAAAAGTTTCACTGGTATAGCTTTAGTATTTATTATTCACAATTTCATATAGTAAATAAAAATTAAATATTTTGATCAACTTGAGAACACTTTATTATCTTTAGGTCGCTGTACAAAGTGGTTTCTGTTCTCCATGGAAGTCTGTGAGTACAGCGCATCACCATCGATATCATAATTCTTCCCCATCTCTTCCAACTCCACTGAGTCCCTCAAATTACTGATTTCTATTTTCACATATGTATAGTAAATGTGGTAACCACATTGGTCCACCTTTTCTATCTCTATCCATCCCCTTCACCTCACCCCAACCTTGACAACACATACATTCCAGCTTTATGGTTTTCATTTTGTTAAATTGTTATTGTTCAAAAGAGATACATCACTGGAATCCTCCCATGCACATACCATAATTTAATTAATGTGTAATTAATACTGCATATGAATCTACAAATCCAATGTAATACTCATTAAAATCCCAATGCCATTCTTCACTACAATAGAGAGGAAAAAAAAATCCAACAATTCACATAAGACACACACACACACACACACACACACACACATACGTACACACACAAAACTTGAATAACAAAAGTAATCCTGAGATAACAAAATGAATTACAACAACAACCAGTTTCTAGGTATCAACATTTCAGATCTGTGCTATTAATAACAGCTTTTCATACAAGAAAGGACTTGAAAATAGATGGAGCACACTAAGGGACCTAGGAGTTGACGCACGGACAATTGGGAAAAGAGAGCCTCTCCCAAATCAGTGATGGGAAAAGGGGATATCCACATGCTAAAAGCTGAAACTGGATCCCTGTCTGTCATTTTTTACTAATGTTAATTGACAATGGGTCAATGTGAGATATGAAACCTTGAAATTATTGCAGAAAGAAGAAGAAACACTAGATTTACTGGCATAGGAAATAAGTTGTGCCATAAATTTCCAGGGTTTGAACAAATGAAAGAGAAAATTGACAAATGTGAATGGGGAACGTTACAGATAAAGACTTAGTTACTGTGCTAAAAAATCAACTTAAAAAATGGGAGAAGAGAAAAACAAATCGAAGAAAACTTTAAAAGAAGTATAAATATACAAAGATTTTAATTTTAGTTGCACAAAAAATATTGCCTAGACACTTTGGCTACACAAGTATTATGTTCTCTTGAGTAGAAATCAATTTACTATTTGATAGCTACTCATGCCATTTTTCTAAATAAAAACGGCAAACTTTCCAACTCATTGGAAATGAAATTCTCCCACTAATGTATCCAATTATTAGCAATGAAACATAAAATGTATAATTTGGATGTTTATATAGAGAGAAAGTTGGGTTATTAATGGTATTATATTTACTTTGGAAGAATAATGTAAGACAATGTAAGAAATGAAATATTGGTAACAATAAGACTCAATTTCTTTTCTTTTTTTTTTTTTTTTTTTTTTTGTTCCAGTCCTGGGCTTTGGGCTCAGGGCCTGAGCACTGCCCTGGCTTCTTTTTGCTCAAGGGTAGCACTCTACCACTTGAGCAATAGCACCACAGCACCACTTCTGGTTGTTTTCTATATATCTGGTGCTGGGGAATTGAACCCAGGGCTTCATGTATGCGAGGCAAGCACTCTTGCCACTAGGCCATATTCCCAGTCCAAGACTCAATTTCTACTTAGCATTGGGTGACCAACTATTCTTCACGCTAGTGTCTAGGCAGAAGCCTTTCTAACAATCAAATCTCAAGCCAATTTTTCTAGGTAAACTTTTACTGATAACTCAGTATCTTAAAAGAGAGTTTAAAATCATTGTTTTTAAATGGCAAATATTTGGGAGCTGTGCATCTGATAAAGACCTATTATCTAGAATATACAAGGTTCTTAAGAACTAAACCCCAAAATAATCAATAACCCAATTAATAATTGGGCAAAGGACCTAAATAGGGATTTCTCAGAAGTAAAAATGGCCAGCATAGATAAATGAAAAAATGATTAACACTTCAGGCCACAAAGGAAATGCAAATGAAAAGATGACTGAGATTCATTCCATCTCATCAAATCACAAAATCAAAAATCAGATACTGGTGCAGAAGTGGGGGAAAAGGAACTTTAATTAGCTTTTGGTGAGAATATAAATTGGTTCTAGTACCATAGAAGGCAGTCTAGACATTCCCCGAAAAAAGTAAACATAAAGCTACCTTATCATCCAGTAATACCACTCAGGCATTTATGCAAATAATATAAATCAAGATAGAGTAATGAAACTTGCACACGCATGCTCATTATCACTCTATTTATTATATAGTCAAGCTACCGATACAGCCCACATGTCCTTCAGTGGGTAAAGGGATCAATGAAATTATGTATTGGAATTTTTCTTCATCCAAAGGGAAGAGTGATATGCAATTTTCTGGGAAATGGATAAACCTGGAAAAACTATGTTAAGTGGAGTGAATTGGGCTCAGAGAAACAAAGAACACACTCTTTTTTCTCATATGTGGAAACTAAATTTAAATTATAAATATATATGTAAACTTGAGGAAATTTTATGAATTAATTAGTTAATTAATTAATTAACTTGGTCATGAGGTTTGAACCTGATACCTGACCACTTTCCCTGATCACTTTTGCTCAAGCCTAGCACTCTGTTACTGTGAGCCACAATGCCACTTTTAATTTATTTCACTTTTGAGCTACGAGACTTGAGTGTATATAATCTATTTTTGGAAGGGAAATAAATGAAGAATTATAAACCCATTATAAAATCTGTTAAAATTGTTTTTAAAATGCTGAGAGGAATTAGAACAAGTAAGAGATGGGGAAAATTTGATCAATGTACCTTATGGACATATATGGAAACATTGTAATGAAATCTCTTTGTGGAATTAATATACGTTAAAAAAAGAAAAAGTTAAATCTCATACACAAAACTGATTAGCTACATTGATGTTCATAACTTGTGTCATGTATTTTATTCTACATTTGTTGATACATCATTGTTACTATTTTGGGTCATATAATCAGAAAACATGTTATATTATAATATAATACATATTATGTAATATGCACATATATTATATATTACCTAATACGTACACAATGACACCTGTAACTTATAAAAGAATGATCATGTATACTCAAATGTATTCCCATGTTTTAGTTCCATGACACATGACACTTGAAGATAAGTACATATCTAGTTGTACAATGTCCACAAGTTTATTTCCACAACATACAAACATTCTGATGGGTTCTATCATGCAAAATATTTTTATCAACACAATATGTGATTTATAATTATTCATATATACATGCATGTGTACATATATATACTTGTATGTATATATATATATAGTACTAAGTACATACCTGACAGAACTCTTTTCAGAATAAGCATTATGAATAATCAAATCCCGTAGTTACCCAGAAATAGTTACAAGAGATAGGTTTCTACAGTCACATATCTTCCACTCGTGCATGTTTTCAGTGTCAGGTTCTGTACGATGAGCTCACATAGCAGTTCAGCCTCAAGTTTACAGTTCTGTGTTCTGAGGCAGATGGTCAGCACAGTGCGCAGTGACGGGACTCCCAGGAGGAATCCTTGCACCAACGTGACTTGCTAGTGAGCTTATTTTAATCCCAAAGTCTATCCATCATGTCACTACAAGTTAAATAAAACACAATGACAAGATCAAGCAAAACATTTTGAGCACATAAAACTGAGAATTCAGATCCTGAATGTACGAATGAATACTTAGGAAAGGAAAGTGAACCCCAAATAAAAATGGCACTGCTATTAAAAATAAGCATTCATGCAAATGGATAAGCAAAGCCCATTAATCTTACTAAAATATATTCTATTTAACTCTCTAAAAAACCCATACTTTAAAAAATTGTGACTATAGTATATTAGTAAGGAAAAGAAGTTGGGTGTTGTGTTTTATGCCTGTCGTCCTAGCTTGTGATGCTGAGGCAGAATTATTGAGTCTGTGAGTTCAAGAGCAGATTGTAAACATCATAAGAGCCCCCCTCAATCAAACTAAAACAAAACAAAGAACAGATATTAGAAAGTAGCCTTTGGGATTCATTACTGCATGATCGTTCAGTTTTGAAAATAGTCTATTAATTAGGCATTCTTCAGTAAAAATGAAGGAATCTTGATATTCTAACACACATATGCAAAAAAGACTTGATGGAAGGCACATAGCAACATTGGTTTCATAGGCTTAAAGAGAAATTATCTAAATGTCCCCCAATAATATAATGGGTAAATAAATTGTAGATAATAGTCTACAGCAATGAAAATTAAGTTTAGATATTTGCATCAATAGTATGGTGTTCATAAACAAGGAATTGGGAAAAAACAAAAGTCACAAAAGGATTTCACATAAATCAAGTGTGACATGGCAACATTACACTTTTAAGTGATTCACAGATAGAGGATAATGTAGAAAAAGAATGATTAAACTTACAAGGAAAGAACAAAAAAGAGAAGGATCACTCTACGGACTTAATGTGTTCTTTCACGTTTCTCATACTTAACCTGGGTATTGTTTAAATGTGTAACTTTTATACTATTCCTTAAAGTATACATTTGAGGGGATGCTTGTGAAACTATAAAACATTCTATAGTTTTGAATATGTAAAAATGAGTCTGGGAGGGAACATTAGTCAGGAAAAGTCTCTTAGAAGGAAGAGCATCAGTGATACACAATCAATAATTCAGATACAGAAGTGATTGGGGAGATTGATTAGAGAGCCATGACACAAAATATGCTTAGTTTGAGGGCTTAGAAGAAAATCTCAACAATTTAGTCATTTTGCTTTGTTTTTGGACATGGGATTTCACAGGTTATCCAAGTTGTTGGGGTTTTTGTTGTTGTTGTTGTTGTTCTTAGCATTTTTTAAAATATTGCATACTGCCTGTTGGAATGTTTGGAGAGTTTGGAATTTTTCACTGTGATATCACTATACTCCTGGTTGGTCTTTAATTATCGCATATTTCCAAATGCTAGGACTGTGTAGTTTTATTAATAGTAATTCTTGACTACCTATCATGTCTGTCCATCAATCTCTATCATTGTTTCTTTCTCTATCTATTTATCTAAAATCTATACATTTATCTATGGGTCTCTATGCTCTTATGTTTTATTCTTCCTCTTTGTTTGAAACAATTATCTAGTGCTTGACACTTTTTGGAATACTACCAGCTTTTCTCAGAGTCGCATTATATAACTACTTTTTATCATCTAATCTTTTTTACTTACAGCTGGGCTAGATGGGGAGTGTCATTCAAAATGATTTTTAAAATTGTCTTATTTTAATTAAAGTCAGATCCTTAGTTAAGTGAAAGTGTCCTTCATGCTACAAAATGACCTCCTGACAAAAGCTTTCGATCCAACTAAGTAGAAGGACATATGACACATCTTCCTGCTGAAGGTAGAGCTCATGAACCCTGGCATGAGTGCCACAAATTCAATTCTATTAAAAGTAATGAAGTAGGAATGTCACTATAATTATCTGCAAAAATCTGCTCAGGCTTTTCCATAGTCCGTAGTAATAACCACTATAGGCTTATAAAATGTCGGTGCAGCAAAGCCTAACTGCAATGTGTATGTGGGTGTTAACGGACAGTGGGCATTTCTTTTCTAACACAATAAGAAGTATGTAGAGATGGTCTGGGTGTTAAAATGGATCACATGAAATGAATAGGGATAATTGGCTAATGATGTTTAGACAAGAGATGGTATATGTATTTCCACTTACACGTGTGTGTTTATGAATAATTTTTTTTTGTTTTTTGTTTTTTGTTTTTTTGGCCAGTCCTGGGGCTTGGACTCAGGGCCTGAGCACTGTCCCTGGCTTCTTTTTGCTCAAGGCTAGCACTCTGCCACTTGAGCCACAGCGCCACTTCTGGCCATTTTCTGTGTATGTGGTGCTGGGGAATCGAACCCAGGGCCTCATGTATACGAGGCAAGCTCTCTTGCCACTAGGCCATATCCCCAGCCCTTATGAATAATTTTTATTTGCAATGTAGTAATGTTGATGATGCAGACTGGCCAGCTCTTACTGGTTAATAAAATATGAGGCAGGGTGGATTGTCCCCATCCCTCTGTCTTCAAAGAGAACAGACATGTTTCCCTTCTTTCTTTCCTTCCTTCCTTCCTTCCTTCCTTCCTTCCTTCCTTCCTTCCTTCCTTCCTTCCTTCCTTCCTTCCTTCCTTCCTTCCTCCCTCTTTCCCCCACCTCTTTGTGTGTGTGTGTGAGTGTCTGTGTGTGTGTGTGTGTATGTGTGTGTGTGTGTGTGTGTGCCAGTACTGAGCCTTGAACTCAAAGACCAGGCACTGTCTTTAGAAATTTGCTCAAGGCGTATTTCTCTAGGCATATACCTCAAACCTTCCTGCCCATGCTGGCTTTGAACTGTGATCTTGAGATCTCACCTTCCTGAGTCAGTAGGAGTGCAGGTATAAACAAACTACCAGAGCCCTGCTGTTTGTCTTTCTTTCTTTCTTTCTTTCTTTCTTTCTTTCTTTCTTTCTTTCTTTCTTTCTTTCTTTCTTTCTTTCTTTCTTTCTTTCTTTTTTTTCTTTCTTTCTTTCTTCCTTTCCTTCCTTCTTTCCTTCCTTTCCATTCCTTCTTCATTTCATTTCCTCTTTCTTTCCCCTTCCTTCCCTCCCTTCCTCCTTTCTTTCTTTCTTTCTTTCTTTCTTTCTTTCTTTCTTTCTTTCTTTCTTTCTTTCTTTCTTTCTTTCTTTCTTTCTTTCTTCCTTCCTTCCTTCCTTCCTTCCTTCCTTTCTTTCTTTCTTTCTTTCTTTCTTTCTTTCTTTCTTTCTTCTTTCTTTCTTTCTTTCTTTCTTTCTTTCTATCTTTCTTTCTTTCTTTTTACATCTATTTCACAAGTAGACCAGAGGTTCAGATTTGGAACAGAGGGGCAAAGTTGTACTTTGAATTCCACAATGACTTAAGAGGCTTCCACCTCCTACTCCTTATTTATTTATCTTTATTTTTTGTCTTCTACTTGCAAAGGCAAGGAGCCTGGTGACCCACTTCTAATGACCAGCAACTGTGTAGACTTACATGTGACTGCCATCATGCTAGCATAGCTCTTGTTTGTCCTGTCTTGTTTGGTCTGACAGTGTGAGCTGTTATATTTTGAGTTGTTCTACAAAGAAGCCTAAAGGTGTGAAATGAGGGCAACAGCCAATGAAAGACTAAAGTCCTCTGAGAAATTGTCAACATGAGTCCATGGCAAAATGGTAAACAACTGAAACTATCCATAAATGGTATGAGAGAATATGGAAAGGACCTAGAGAATTGTGCTGTGGCTCCAATTCTATATTACACCTGCAACCTTGAGCCAGACTCCTCAGCCTGGCCTCACTTCCACCGCCTCCTTTAAAATGAGAAATCAGAAGCATTATTTCAAGGCACTAACTTATGGAGGAATTTGTTAGGCAACAATTAATAACTAATGTGAGGAACAAGGACTTAACATCTGATCCACATTTTTCTGTGCATCCAATAGTCTTTAAATAGGAATTTAGGAACACCAGTTCTTATGACATTTATGAATGAACTCTAAAATCCAACTGCTTTTGGCAAAGAGATTATGCTTTTTAGTTTTCTTTTTAATATAAGCTGTGTTTCTATTCTTTTTTGTGTCTTTCATTATAAAAAGAACTCCAAACAAGAATTATTTAAAAAACAATCTTTTGTGCAATTTATGTGGTTATGACATTAAAACATTGACCACTTTGATGGGTTTAAAAGGTTTTGTGATCTACATATGATTTTCTCGAGGGAAATAGGCAATGAAAAGGACAGCAATAGGATAAGAAGCAACAAGCCCTCAAGCCCAAAACTCATCTTTGTAATCTTAGCAATTAGTACAAAATTCAGTCTGTCATTCCTATACACACAGAATTTATTATATTGCTGCATGAACACAAGTGGATTTATTGAAAAAAAGGGTGTAAAATAAAGTGCATATTTTGGAGCTAGTCAGACTGTATTTGAAATCTATCTTCAATTCACCATGGTGACATTAGCCAAGCCATTTATTTCTTTGGGAAATGAAAGTATCAGCTAGGTTTCATTCAGTAGGAGAACAAAAACATAAAGTAAAATTTCCTGAAAGGGGCATCATATTTATTATATAACATTTTCCTTATAACAATTTTAAATGGACACTGAGAAGAACACACTGGTAGATAGGCTTTGTGCATAAGAATCCAATGTCCATTAGTCAATCCAAGTATAATAATTGCAAAGCAGTAAGTGTGGGATTTTAATTCATTTGAGAAAACAGAATATCTTGATAATAAAACATTTAAATAGAAGAATGTTCTAAAACAACACATAGAATATACATGGATTATCTTATTACTATTCTCACAATAGTCAGAACAATTTGTTCCTATGTGAACATAAGCTGATAAACAATAGATGAGAGAGCCTGAGAGAAATATGGTTTAATAAGTAACAGCATTAATTCAGAGGAAAGCACATGATTGCTTGAACATAGCTATGGAAATATCTCTTCTTTATTTTGCACTCATGCGGGCATCATAAAAGTGACAAACAATTGTTTACTAAGTAGACCTGCAAGGATGAAACACAAGCTCTTATAAACACTTGTGAAAGTAAAATGTTTAAACCTTTATTGAGGGAAATTTGCCATTACCAAAATTAAGAATGCACATAACTACTCTTTCAGAGAACTCTGAAAAGACAGAGTAGCCTAACATTGGACCTTCCAAACACATCATCAAAAGGTACTGAGAAATGAGTATAACAAGGAGAACACCTCACAATTAGCAGCACCAACAAAAATGAATTAGAAAGCATTCCACAGACAGAAATATAACTAAACAGGGATCACCAATACCTGTAAAACTATGTCAGAAAAAATGACTATGCCAGGGACAAAATGAAACAATTGGGCATCTGAATGACTAGAAATGAGGAGAGTGGTAGACATCTAATGCACTTTACTGCAGAGTGAAATCCTCAAGAGTGGAATCAGCATTAAATGATATAACAACATCAAACACCAGGAATATGGTAAACTCCACAAAACCAACAGCATGGTATCTGCAATGATAACATATATAAAGAGGTGAGAAGAGAAAACAAGGTATGGAGGATTGCTATCTGATTGCTAATTTGAACAAATATAAAACAATTGGCATACACACACACACACACACACACACTCTAGACTGGGTTTTGTTCAGTACTAGAACAATTGTCTAGCATTCCTGAGGCCCTGAGTGTGTGTGTGTGTGTGTGTGTGTGTGTACACACACACACATATATATATATACATATACATGCATTTATTCATACAAACAATCGTACTGGTTTCCAAATTTTGCTGTGTACATGAGTGAAGAAAGGGGAAACAAAGACTTTGTGTTGCTAATCACCTTAACTGAAGCATACTTTCCTATCTTCTTACTGTGTACTTCACTGCCATCATCTTAATGATTACAGATGGGAGAGGAAGCTCTTTTGATAAATGCAGGCTGGTGATGAGAAACCACGCTGTGCTGGAGCTAAAAATCAGCTGAGATTCCCTCACAATGTAACATAATCCACAAAGAGATTGGAGTTAAATAGAACTGTTTTGTTTTAAACAGTCTACAAAAAAATGACCTTGATGCATACCTGCAGTTTTAATTTTGAAATTTAAAGCCTCATCATTCTCTCCTTATGTTTGAAGCAATGCCATTATTATTACATCTTCCTAAAAAAGGAAATAATGTACGTTATTTATTATGAATTATATTTACTCGGACAAGACAGAGAAGCCTAAATCACGATGCCTAAAGTAAAGACACACTTTGAAACTTTTTTTTTGACACAAGTGCCCATGACGTAGGTCACACTGACTTTGAGCTTGCAGTCTTCCTCCCTCTCCCCTCTGAGTCCAGAGAGTTCAGCCATCCCCCTCCATACCTACTTGAGATGGTTTTTCTCTCAGATTAAAGAAGTTGGAGGTGGCATTTGGGTCGAACAGTAACTTTGTGGGTAATCAAAAGGATCTCTGCTTCCTCCACCTCTGTTTGCTATTTTTAGTACATAACTTTCCTTATTAAAGTTACCTAATGGCCCTAGATGGCTTCTGAGTTACACACATCATTGTTGTATCAAAGAAGATGAAGAAGAAGAAGAAAGGAAGATCTGCCTGCTGAGGAAGCCCAATTAAAGACACCGACACCACCTGGAAGAAATATATGTGTCTTGTCTTATCTGCTATTCTACTTTCTGAAGCATCAGTGATGTGCAATCAACTGCAGAGATAAATCATTAAGTGGAAAAGCATAGAAGTATTTCACAAATTATAAATTGCATAATATTAAGAAAATATCATAGCATTCTGTTCAGTCCAACCCACCTTGCCAAAAGTATTCATACTATAAATGATCCAGCCATTAGTCACTTAGCAGACAGCTTGGTCATCAGTATAAAAGTGGTGTGTAAGTAACACTTATTTTTCTTAGTAATGTTCACAGTACTGGAGTAATAAGGCTAGAAATTCAGATGTATGAAAGAGAAGACAAAGTATCTTGTTAAAAGTGAAAATAGAAAGGTCTGATTTGATACAGAATGAAAAAAAAAAAACCTGATTCACAGAGGTAAGCTATATGGTAGGAATGCATCTTTTAACCCGTGAAACTGTGAGGAAGAGAAAAAGAAATGTAGGCTAGTTTTGATATGGTACCTCAAATAACTGAAAATACATCGAACATGCAGGTGGAAGTCATAAACTGAAAACATGTTTTGATTCTTGGAAATTTGTTACAGGAGAGAGCAATCAGCCTTCATGAAGACTTCAGGGAATCATGTAAACTGAAACCATGTACTCCAAGTAAGGTGTGGTTCCAGAGATTCAGGAATAGATCTACTCCAAGAAATAGGAATATCACTACAGAGCAAGCATTGCTGATGAGGAGACTGCTGCTACCCTCCTGGCTAGAACTGAAGAAGTAGATTAAAGAGAAAGAATACCATCCAAGGCAATTTTCATTTGTCATGAAGCACAATTCTTTTGCAAAGAGATGCCTAAGTCAATGTTGGTAAGAGCAGAAAGAAGTGCCTGGGAATAAAATAGAGGCAAGATAATGGTTTCTGCCAACAACATCATACCAAAGACTTTCAAATATTAATACTGTCTGCTCCCAATGTACAGCCATTCAAATAGTCTTGGCTCTTCGAAGATACTTCACACAAGATCATTTATACTGGTCAGGAAATCACTAATTGCCAACATTAAATGACGATGACGAGCTACTTACTTCACTTTCAAAACAGAGGCATTGTATCAACTCATAACATTGCAAGAATTATACAGTATGATAAGATATATATTTTGTTTGTGTGCTAGGACTTGACCTCAGAGCCTTATTTTCATTTTCAGCTTTTTTGTTCTTTTGCTCAATGCTGACATTCTACTACTTCAATCATTCTTCCAATTCCAGTAAGATATTTTGAGAGATTATATTCAAGAAACATTGACTCCCGCACATTTCATTATTACTGTTCCTAATTTAGAAAAGTTTTCATTGGTATGTATGTGTGTATAAGTAATTTATAGTACATATCAAGCATGAATGTGTGTTGTGAATTCAAAATATTTTTCATAGATTCACTAATTAGTTGGCACAACAGTTATCTGATGTTTGTATAGTTGTTTTTTATTATTTTTTAAATTTTTATTTTCAAACTGATGTACAGAGAGGTTACAGTTTTGTACTTTAGGCATTGGATGCATTTCTTTTACTGTTTGTTACCTCCTTATAGTTATTGTTTTTACGAAGATAAGGAAGCTGAGCCATGCAAAGGATAAATAAATTTTGTAAGGTTAAAAAAATAAGCCATCATTTCAAGCGTCACAGGTATCCTCTTAACCATTAACCCTGAATTTGTCAAACATGATTTTGTAAAGTGCTTAGGAATGAACTTTGACATTTATAAACCATAAGGTCTAGACAACTATTCAGCTTTACCCTTGTAATTCAAAGCAGCAGTCAACAACACTGAATGAACAGGCTTGCTGGTTTGAGTGAAAGCCTGAAGGCTCTTCTTTGTGGGCCTCTGGACATGGCGTCCTCCTGCTGGAAGGAAAATGATGCCTGGATGGGCAGCACGCTGTTGCTCATCACTGAAGAGTGAGTCTATTCAACCACTCCTCTTTAACATCGGGATGATGAAGGGACCAGGAGAGTGGGCATGTGGAATAGAAGTAGTGTCAGAAATAAGTGGTCTCTAATAGTCTTCCTAATTTGATTTCCCTTTCTTATATCACACCACTTATTTGTTGTTTTATTGTAAGGGCATTATACAGAAGTGAAGTAAGCCAAGCCCAAAGAAACATAGGCTCCATCGTTTCCCTCATTTGTAATTATTATTATATGTCTAAGATAGTCCTAGCAGAGGATCACAACAGCTCAATATCTATGTACATATGATCATATAAAATGATGCTAATCAAAATATGCACCATTTATTTCATTAGAACACATTTAGTTATATATTCTTTGAAGAGACTCATAATAAAGGTTAATACATTAACATTTTTGGCAGACTTATTATTGTGAAGTTGTTTATTCAATCTAATATTCCAAATTTATTTCTTGCCACAGAAACTAAAGACACATGCACATATACACAAACATACACACAATCTCTAAGAATAGAAAATTAACCAAACTATTCGGAGAAACATTGATTTCAAACTTAATCCAGTATACTTATGGCATTTTGCTACAGGACTGATTATTTTCAAAGCATAACTTTTTCTAAGCTCCTTGAGTAAGGGCACAAAATATAAACATCAATTTACTGGGAAAACATTAATCTTATTTTGAAATCAGTAGACTTCTCTTTTCTTTTGAGAAAGTAGAAATTGAGGATAGTTTTCCAGAGTCCTTTGTGCTTTATTTTGTTAACACAGTAAATTTCTTTTTGCTAAGCCATCATAGCTTTTTGTAACAATATTCCTGGGTCTTATAAATAGCCTTCCACATCCTTCCATTTCTCTAGGCTACCTCACTTCTCTAAGTTCACCTAATTCAACTTGAGGATCGTGTTAAAATTCTAAGTGGATCCCTGGACAGCTTCTTACAAAGAACATCAAATCATAGTAGCTGAATAAAATGCAGGGCAGGTCATCCATCTTCTTATTTCAAAAATGCTTTTTCGGTGCCTACAGTGGGGGTAGTAGCATTGTTCTAGCATAGTAGAAAGTGGTGTGTAATATGATTGTGAACACTTACATGGTTAAACCATTTCTGCCTAGCAGCCTTATGCATTTATTCAAAGTCTAGCCTAACAGTGTACTGCAACTTAATAGGTAGTAGTTAATAAATATCTAATTGGATAATTAAATCTCATCAGGGACATAATTACTGAGCAGAATTCCAAAGCTCTGGAGATGTCAGAGATGAAGCCTATCTAGTCAAAAGAAATCCCATCACATATATAGTTTATAGCTTTCCTCTAAAGGATGGTCTTTCCAGCACTTATTTTCTGTAACAACCATGTCAGAATGTATTTGTAGCCTAATATGCTTTCTTACAATAGTTTTGAGAGTCATAATCCTTTTACACACTCCTAGTCCCTTGGAAGTATTTTCATACACTTGGACATGCAGCAACATAAGCCTTAAGTGTGATTCAATCTTCAGTAGTTGAGGTTGTTCTGGAAGCCTGCATTCTGAGAAAAGTTAGAGTGAATGTTGGTTCTATACATTGTTAATATTTATCTGACATGACAGAGAAAGGGAGCACTTGATCCTTTTATTTATACCAAAATTTCTTCTGCCAAAATTATGCCACTCATTTAATGTAAAGTCTATATGCACACAATAACTTTCTATTATCAAGCTCCACAATTCAAACTGGACGTCTAAATATAGCAAATATTCAATTGAGCACTACCATTCAATTTAAAATTTTAACTTGGAAAAAATTTAATCTTATCTATAATTAAATCACAATTAGCCTTTAATTATTTGAATTGAAGATTGGTATGATTTCCTCATGGTAGGCTCCCCTGTTGTTTATTTTAAATTAGATTTACTGGAAGTAATGAGCAATTTCTTCTAATGTATGTCCAAGTCTTTTGAGTCTCAGAAATGGACACTTGAAATATTGTTTAAAAGGCCTCTCAATTATTTGTCATACTTCTATGCCTTCCAGTACTTCTGGAAATGCTTCAGAAGGAATTCAAACTGTATTATTTCTCATTTCTCTCACACACACTCTCTGTGTGTCTCTGTGTCTGTGTCTTTCTCTGTCTCTCTCTCTCTCTCTCTCTCTCTCTATTTTCCTTCCTAAAAATTTCTGTAAAGACTTTCAATTAACATAAAACTGAAGATTCTAATAAATAAGCTGCAAGGGACAGAAATGTAAATCTTTTTTTCACATCTGAGATGATTTTGGTACTTGGATTTTAGTACTGTTGAAATCTTGCTGCATTCTAAAAGGTATGGTCCTTGACGTAAAATTGTGCTGTGGATACATTTTTATTCCTTACAAAGTTTTCATGACATTGGGGTAAATTACAGCATTCATCTTTATTGGCCAACGTTCATGTATGTTTTACCCATTTCTTTCCTTTTCCAGTAGTCATTAGTGGTGGTGATAATGGGAGTAGTGTTTCAGGGATAGGACTTGGCATATAAGTGGAAAGTTCAGAACAGTAATCTATATTCAAATAAATTGTTGGGTACAAGATTCAGGATACCTGTGAGAAAGTATGCCACATTCTGTCTCAAAGTTCAGTCTGTTTCTGACTGGAAGAATCTTGTTTCACGAGATCTGCTGTTCTTCTATTAGGAAGTAGTGCTATATATCCATCAGTTGACACCTTGAAGCTTGGTGAAAATAAGATTCCCTGGATATCTTTGCTAATCCTGGATTATAACTAATCACACTTTCCATTCTATCTTTTCTTACCCCCATTAACAACAAGTTTCATCAAAAACAATTTAATTACATTTTTCAAAGACATCTACCTCGGGGCTGGGGATATGGCCTAGTGGCAAGAGTGCCTGCCTCGGATACACGAGGCCCTAGGTTCGATTCCCCAGCACCACATATACAGAAAACCGCCAGAAGCGGTGCTGTGGCTCAAGCGGCAGAGTGCTAGCCTTGAGCGAGAAGAAGCCAGGGACAGTGCTCAGGCCCTGAGTCCAAGGCCCAGGACTGGCAAAAAAAAAAAAAAAAAAAAAAAAAAAAAAAGACATCTACCTCGAACATTTATGCATTTGAAAATTTTAAGAGTTACAGATTGAAAGATGAAACAGTACTTTGGAAGGAGAAGACTGAATAAAAGAACTAAGCACTGTGATTTGACCTACTGCTGTTTATAATAAGAGAGATAAGAAGACATAGATAGATGTTACCTATTAACAAAGGAAATGTGACAGTTTGTGATACTGATAGAAAAGCGAGTTTAATTCTTTTTTAATATTACACTGGTTAGTGAAATGGAACTGAGGAAAACCATGAGTTAAATGTGGGCAGATGTGGGACACATTAAAGAGTGAAGGGTCCAAGACTTATGCCTCAGATGGACAGGAAAACTGTAGTATTATGAATATTATAGTGCTATATTATTACTACAGGTGTGCTTGTCCAGGTTTTCCTAACTCCCCTCAGGCCATGTTTTCCTCACTCCTTGCTGCTCTAGAGAGAGAAATGAGGCAGTTCTGGTACAAAATATCCTTTTGAACTGGTTCAAGAATAGGTAAAATAATTGCAGAAAATCCAACTCCTTCCTTTCAATTTGTCTAACCGAATGCTACAGAAAAAAAGACCTTTCGGATTCATATAGAGGTATTTCATGATATGCCTAAATTGACTTCCAAAATAAACTTTTTTTTTTAAAAAGTGTGCTATTGCAACCATATATTACGTGGCAAAGTTTATTCTACACACTGTGGAAACTCATGCCTTACACTCCATTACCCCTATAACCTTACCCAGTAGATTTGACTATCATCTCTATTTTCTAGAAACTTTCTTAAATACATTTAAACAGAAAAGTGGAACAAGCAGTCTTTTATGGCAGAGAAGCTTCTAAATTTTGATACTCAAACACTATGAAAAATTACTCTCTTTAGGATAAGAAAAGAAACAAACAAAACAAAAACTAGTAATACCATAGTGAGAAAAAAACACAACATGGATAAAAATCATTTCTAGGCATAATTTCCTGTTCCAAATGAGTTCTGGTCCCTACATTCTCTTGGATCAAGTTAGTGAATAAATCCTAATAATTACATCTAAATTAACTCTAATCCTATTAAGCTATGTGGACCTTCTAAAATTTTGTTTAGCATTTTTAAATAAGGATGAATTATTGTTCTAAATCTTAAAACCAAAACTTCCTGGAGGTGCTCCCTGTTAAAAAGAAAAACAAACAAACAAACAAACACCATTCACAGCCTAACAAGAGGACTAAGTGAGGTAAGTTACTTTTTGTGTTTTTCTTTTTCCATTGCAGTGAAAAATTCTCAGGAGGAACAGTTTAAAGAGAAAGATTTATTTAGCTTACACTTTCAGAGGTTTCAGTTCAAGAGCAACTGCATCCCTCTGCCTGAGACATGAGGTAAGGAAGAAAACCATGTGACTGTTTCCTCAGGATGGCTAGAAAACAGGAGGGAGAAATGCTGAGACAAGGTAGGCATACTTTGCCGACTAGGCCTTATTTCCAATATTCCATCATTTCCCATCAATGCCTTAAAAGTAATCAGCAGATTGAGCCACTGATTAAGTCAGAGCTCTCAGGATCTAATTATCTCTCACTGATTACATTCACCAGCTTGGGGGCGGGGGTTGGGTGGGGGTGGGAAGGGCAAACCTTCAACATATCAACACTTGGGGCAACACTTCCTACCCAATTCATAACAACAATGAAATAAAAACAACGTAGTAGAAAATATGCTGATGAAAACGCAGTTCCTCTGTGACTGACATAGAACCGTGATGACTGCAAGAGTTGTTTCAGGATTGCAATTTTATGGACTTACACTCACCATGGAAAAGACAAATAGCTTCGACTAATGAGAAGAGAAGCCCAGTGAGTTCCATAAATATGGCCTAGGGAAAAATAAAAAGGCTAAGGATAAGTTGGTTCCAGTACTTCTAGGAGAAAAAGAAGAGATCAAGGAAAAAGACTATCTGAAGCAAAGAAATGACACGTAAGATATAAATAATTTTTGCGGAACACGGAAGCAAAACGGGAAAAGGAATAAGACTAAGATTGAACACAAAGTACAGAGAGAGAGAGAAACTGATAGATAGGAAAATAGAAAATAAAGAGAAAATCTGTTCTGTGATGAAATTGGATACCTCTCAGATGTCATCTAAGGGAGAGCGGATAGGGGTTTGTTCGTATGGATGGGATGATTGAATAGAGGACAGGAGAGCTGAGCTGTAAGTTCTAATATGTCCTGGAAAGCTATACAAGGGACTCGTGTAGAAGATAATTGCACACTGATAGAAAATTGTGGCGTTGATACGTAAAATCGTGGTCAAATTAAATATTGTATATATCTCATATAAGCAAGGCAAGTACATCAAATTATAAATAGAATATTTTTGTAAAAAAATTCCTAACTGGAAATATAATTAATATTTTGGGTGTTCACCTATGAGAACATTGGTGTAAGATTTTTTAAAATTTAAATTATTCATCATTTGTTTCATGCCATGGTGGGTTTTAGTTTTGATGTACCTAAATCCTTACAACCCATATGGACAAGAACTTTTATTTAATTTTTGTATACAATATTCCAAATGATTAATAAAATTTGAATTTTTTTGTTAAGTATTGATGTTAAATGCTCCTGGGACTGTCAGTCCTGGATGAAAGGAGAAGAAGGGGAAATGATTTGTGTCCTGTCAGACATTTCTGGAAGACTTTCTGGAAACAAATAGCTTAGTAGTATATACAATTGCAATGAAACATGAAATTACATTGGAAATGTTAAATGTATTGATACAATCCCAAATGACATTACTTTCTTGAGTATATTTGATTTTTTCACTTTTTACTCCTGCTCCCAATGTGGGTTGTGTCCTCTTCACATTCAAGGAGAAAACTACCAGTTCAATTGCAAGTCAGATGGATCTTGTACATAACCAAGATTTAGTATTTCTATTATCTAACTCCAGGGTGTAAATATTTATGAGGGAAATACCACTTAACTAAGAATTTTTTCCATAAATAGCCATTGTATTATACAAGAGGATATGAGTTTTACACATAGATTAGATACAATATAATATGCAGACATTCCCCAGTATCTGTGGGGAATTGTTTCAGGATTCCCCACCCCCCAGATATAAAATGTTACAAATGTCTAAATCCTTTGTATAAAATGATAAGATATTTACATATAGTCTCTGCACACCCTTCAATTCATTTTAAACTATTTCTCAAATGCTTATCTTGCTTAGTACAATGTTAAGCTACAGTCACCACTGTTATACCTATCGTTTAGGAAATAAAGAAAAGTCTGTTCATGTTCAGTAACCATTCTGTTTTCTCAAATATTTTCTCTGTTGTTGGCTTGATCCACAGATATAGGATCTTAAATTAGAAGATCAACTATGAAACTATTACACACACATATTTTATGTGCATGTACATGTAGTGAATATATATACATACATATATATTTACTTTTAGGATCTCCCACTTATCAAGATCAATTTTTAACCTAACATTCTGGGCCACTGTCTTTAGCTTATAACCATTATCAACTTCACAAAAACACTCTGTGTTTATTTCTAAAACATTACCAGAGTTACATTTTGATAAACAGAATTTGAACAATATTCAAAAAGTCTGTGTCTGTTTCCCTGATACAAATTGCCTAATATTGGAACTAGCCACTTGAGAAGAAGAGAAGAGCTGGATGAAAACACAGGGTGAGGCAAAGAGTCTTACTCATCTCGGAGCTGCCACTTAGGGCTTGCTAATCACAACTCCAGACTAACTCAGAGAGCAACCTCTATCAAAGTCTGCATTATACCAAGATTCTCATGAAACCCCTCTGCACTTGATAAATGGAAAATATGGATGTCTAACACACACACTGCTTTTTCTAGTTGCTGCAAGCAAATCAACACTTGACATTAAAAGATAGGAGGTTATTCTACAATAAAGTGCTTCTATTGCAAGGGCAGAGTTCTTACAGAAACATTTGACTCAGTTTTCTTTTTTTTTCTCCATTAAAAAACTGGGAAAAGACATGAGGTGGAGATATTTTTATTACATGAGTTTTCATTATTTAAAAAACCCAGTTAATCTCACTGGAGTCCTAGCTCTAGCATTTCATTGTTATAAAAATATTCAGAGACAGCAATTTTTTTTTTGTTTTCAGATTTCACAAACTGATGTTCTCATATGCTACTGTCCAATGTCCTTGGGAGAATGTCAGGAAGTGGCACACAGGCGAGAGCGTCAGGAAATGGCACAATGTACAGCACTCCCAGGGTTTGGCAATGCTTCCTCTAAAATCTTTTGCAATCAAAAATTACTTAGTTTTGCATCGTTCAAATAAATCAAAACTTAGAAACTTTATTCTTATTAATACACATACCTGCTAAATAGAGTTAAGGGAGGACAGGTGGTAACACTGTTGTATAATATAATATTGAATTCGGAAAAGTTATTTACATAAGTACTAAGAAATACGCGGTATTACACATTTTTTGATAGTGGAGTAGTCTAGTGATATATACAAGAGGAAAATTTTAAATAATTTGAGTTAGAATCAGCCAGGATCTCATGGTTAGTTCCTGCCATTTTATCTACAGGGTAGATAGACTGATAGACCAGGCAGAACAGCTTGAAAGATTTTACATAAAAAATAACCTGGAAAAAAACAGGATTGGAAGTCTGGCTCAAGTAGTACCAAGAAAAAGGCTCTGTATTACGGGTCCAGTGCCCCTTTAAAATGCACATTACTATTATCAAGCAAGTATTATTGGTGAGAGGGCAAATAGAACCAACATGACAGAGTCTACCTAATATTAACTCTGAGTCCATTAAATATTTTTCTGGGTGAAGTTTTTATCTGCACATTATATATCACCTAAATTTGTATTTTGATATTTAGAGATGAAAAACCCTATTCATAGCAAAGGTAAGCAATCAACTCAAAGGTATAGAGCTGGTAAATAAGAAAGTTAGAATTTCAAAATGAGGTTTTTCTGATTACTTTCTCAATGCATAAGTAGGTTCCTAGATAAACAGATATAAATTTCTTTCTTGCTTTCTCTCCTCTCCTCTTTCTCAAATCTTCTTTTATTCACATCTTTGTGGATTGTTTCAGAACTGTCACACATATGTGGGATATATATATACATACACACATGTGTGTGTGTTTGTGTGCATATATGCACATGTGTAGCTAGGTATATGACAGTTATATATGTGTATGTATGTATATATGAAATATATATGCTTCACAGACTAATAATATGTCATGTATATGATCGTTTTGATCCTTATTTTTTCTTGAAACATGTTTTTTTAAATGAAAGTAAATTGGTTAATTTCTTTTCAAGCAACATGTTATATAATATCACAATTAAAAAGTTAAAGCCCATGATACCACAGAATAGGGCGAGTGTCTATCTTGTTACAGAAAACATTTACTAATATATATTGTAACTTCTGTTCCAAAGAAGAATGACACGTAATACCACAAAGCTCTGTAATGGATTTGGAACGATGGTTATCTTTCAGATAAGATCTTGGGTATCTACCAATCTTGGAGCATAATCCCCTACCTATCCCTTCAAAAACCAAGATCACAAGAATAAACCACCATACCTATTTGTTTGTTAAAGTGGAGTATTGTTAACTTTTTGCCTTATCTGGCCTTGGAAATTTATCCTCCCAAAGCTCTGCTTTCTGAGTAGCTAAGATTACAGGCAGGAGACACATGACTGGCAGAACAGTAAGCTCTTAATTTAGCTTTCTGTCTTCTTGTAAAGGACAAATAGCGTGTGGACATTTCAGGTGGCAACAGTTCTCTAAATAATTAAACTAGAAACCCACAAAAAATATCAAAGCCTCACATTTTATTCCCAGTATAAGGAGGAAAGAGTGGCAAACTTGAGGCTAGCAGCACAGGAAATCTATCACGCATTCAGGCATTTGGTTTTTATCTTGTAGTTTGTAACACTATCCCAAAACCAAAGTTTTGGTAATCCCATGTAATAAGCATCACTACATCACTTATCATTTACTGATATTTTTATTGAGGTTTGTAGCTCATGATTTTACATGTGATTGTACAGAGCATTTTTTTTTAAATGATGAAAAGATTGTACAATGGGGAAAATCCAATAGCTTGAAATCTGGTAGGTGTATATGGTAAGAATAAAAGCAGGTGTAAATATATTAGAGTCCTAAACCAAAGCTACAATTACTACACTTTAAAAGTATTTTTTTTTTCTTATCAGAAAGGAATAGCTCAATTTAGTTGTTAGTTTTGTAAATAAAGTATTGTATTTTAAAATGATACATCTTGAATTAGATTTAATGCTGGAAAGTAGGGTGGGAGATACGATATGAAAGAAAGAAAAGAAAAACCTTCCACATTACCCATCTAGTTCCAATACATTTACCGAAGAGAAATGAAGGGAAATCTACATGACTATACAAATCTTCATGTTGTAGTTCATAGGCAAAGGTCATTGTTAGGATGTGCAAACATGGAGTCTCTCTTTATAAGTGGTAAAGAAGACCTACTCTCAAATGTGGCTTGGGATCAACTTTAAATGGTTTTCACCTCAATTTTTCTTGACTCAAAATGTCATTCCAAATATAAGCCATTGTGAAAACCAGAAATTCAAGTCATGACAAACAAGACTCTGGAAGAGCAGGAAGATGTTCATCTATGGGACACTGTCCTGGCCACTGTACCATGAGTTCCAAGCCCAAAGGCTACATACATAAAGGCTTATTGATGCATCCATTTTGACACACACATTTGAAGTCAATCAATGTATTTTGCTTTGGAGTTAGAACCATTTTATCTATTTTAACCTTCAGAAAAGTCAGAAGAATCATTCAAAAACTATATTCCATCTGGATTGTAGTGGGAATTTTTGCAGTCTTGGAGCACATTGAGACAAACTTAACTAATTTAAATGTAAATTCCTCTGATTTAGGGCTAACTAAATTTTAGTAAGTTCTACCTTAGATCAAAGACTGTAACAGTCTCCTTTGAAAACTATGCAATCTGAATGACAATGTTTAAATTAGATCCTTGGAAGCATACTTTTCTTTTCTAGCTCTTCCCTTAATATTCTAGAATGAGAAAAGCACTGGCACTACGTAAAGCTGCATTTGGGTAATGGGAGGCTTTGACAACTCATGGTGTGTACAATTATCTGTGAGATTTTGTGAATTGAGTACAATAGTTAAAAAGAGAAAATCGGAGAGTAATATTTTCAGGAATGTAGTTATTTCTTCAGTG
The DNA here is from genome assembly GCF_023159225.1 of Perognathus longimembris pacificus. NCBI lineage: Eukaryota > Metazoa > Chordata > Mammalia > Rodentia > Heteromyidae > Perognathus > Perognathus longimembris. The sequence goes on along the minus strand of NC_063176.1, from coordinate 9,951,619 downwards.
TCAATATAATATTCATATATGTAATGAGTTATCCTATAATATGAATATTGTTGGGTTCTATTTGCACAATGTACCTATTTGCAATATAATATTAATGTAAAGTTTATTACAAGGCTAAAGCTCTTAAATATACAAAGCCACAAAGTGCATTATGAGCATTGGTGCTCAATAGAGTCAAGTGATTAGAAAATAAAAGTGAATTGAGGCAAAATAGCTATATTTTAGAATTCCTTATAAAATACAGGTACTTCCTTATTACAGGACTAACTACATGAGAACTATCTAAAGAATGCAAGAAGTATTTAGCATTTCCTGTAGAAGTAATAGGATAAAATGAGCATATGGAAAAGTCAAATTGTACTTTTTAGCAAAACTGTAGCATTTGCTACAGTATATAGTTATTGTTTTTCTTAAATCATTTTTAATGACTTCATTCCCACCCCCGAGTAATTACTCAGATTGAGGTTTGGTTATTTTACCATCAATTTGCCAACTTAGTTGGTTGTGTTCGTCGTCTTTTGAACTTGTAGTTGAAAAGATTTCTTATCACCAAAGATGGTGGTTTACGTAGTGTCTTCCTTGACATCGCAAAACCACAGTTGCCTTTGGGTAGAAGCATCTACCTTGCATTTCATGAAATGAAAATTTTCAAGTGAGGAAAAAATGTAGTTGAGATGCTATTGAGTGAGGGATAAAAAGGCATGTTTGAAATCAAGATGTATGAATAACAAAAGTTCCGGATGTTAAAGTGCTGACCTTTTACTTTTTAAAAAGTATATCAGTTAAATATTTCAAATGAGCTAAACTGTTTCACTGGGGGAAAAAAGTCCAAATTTTTATAATAATTGGAAAGAATCTATTGCTATTGAAGCTTTAAATACAAAGTAATCAGTATGTAACTAGATGTGTAGGTTACTTCTCTTTTAAAGCAAGGCAGAAATAATCAAGATGAATTATCAAATTGGAAAAGTTTCTCTTGTTACATAACCAGAAAACAGACAACAAATTAAGATTTAGATGTCTAACAACATGTTTGGGATGGGTTAAGATAGATTTTTGCTGATTACAAAACTGAATCTACAGTTGAAATCTGAAACAATTTCATGAGCTTGAACAAGTTCTTAGGCAGAATTAATTTGCACAGAATTCATTTACCTTCATAAGCTATTTTGCAATGTTGCTACTTCACTTTTGTGGCTCCACCTTCCTAACATTTGACTGTGAAGAAATGTAAGGTAGAAAGTATTAATTAGGACTTCATAGTAATTATGTATATGAGGAGTTGTAATTATGAGTTACTGAAAATGGACTGATTAAATCTTAATACCTTGGTCTAGAGTACACTGTGAAGTTTATTTGTATTATTTTCTTTCATTATTTTTGTTACAGAAGGAGGAATAACAGACTAATATCTTCACATTCACTCAAAGCCTAATTGGGGTTCTAGGCTTTTTCTCTCCTACTGTCTGAATTTTAAATTATATATATTTGGACTTAGTTTATTTGGTTGGATGTGTTATGTTTTATGAGACAATACCAAGGAATAGAACTTTGGTGCACTACGGCTGAATAAATTCAAAAGCCTAAGTATTCTCATTAATATAAGGGTGACAGTTTACTTCAGAGTTTATTTTCCTTTTTTCTTTCTCTTATTTTTTCTTCCTTCCTTTCTTTCTTTCTTTCTTTCTTTCTTTTTGGTGTACACAATAGTGTAGAAGTCAGTCACAAAAGTTTTTAATGTTCATCTTTAAAGCAAAAAAAAAACTAGTCAGAAAGTTTGAATGTATGTCATAGAAAAGTTGAAGATAATGCTTAAAATGAATATATTTATGTATGTAATTCTTTTACATGCTTATTTCCTTACTGTAAAGTTTCATAATGTGGACTTAAAATCTAACGAATAAATGGCATGAATGGCAATGTATTTAGAAATAATGGTGATCTTTTAAAAAGTACAGATTATGAACTATGTTTCTATTTAGTCACTCTATTTTTTATCAGAATTTAGTGATGTTTCTGTTACCTGCTTTTTATTTACTAGATGTTCCTGATTATTTTGTTATTAATATAATTATCTTTGTGTCTATTCTTTTTGCCTTTATGATTGTTTTACCATGTTTTAGCATCTTTATTATTCAAGTCTAGTATGCTTGGTTTTTGTGAAGTGGAAACAAGGAGGGAAGCCCACAAAATCTAATTAGAAATCTAGTCTTTTAGTATTTCCTAAAATTTCGGTTTTTCAAAAAATATTATCAATTAGGCACATAGGTTGTACAATAATCCATCAGTTTTTTCAGAATCAATTAAACATGCAATTCATTACCTATTATACTGATTTTTAAAAAGATATGTAACCTAAATTGAAAACAGAAAAATGTCAAAATGTAGAATATTATAAAAATATTATATTATTAGGGAGTAATGATTGGCTTATTTCATCAGCATAACTTACATGTAGAAGACAAAGTCATGTGTGAGACCTGTACATTTTGTTTATCAGATGGATGTGTACTGAATGTAATGTCAGATGAAAGAAAAAAGTAGAATAGTAGGTCATGAATCATAGATGATAGTGTAAAAAATGGGGTTAGCCAAAGGTGCTAGACAGAATACAACAACTATGCATTAGTAGTTTGGCATAAGAAAGCATGTGGACAAAAAGGAGGTTCAAGTTCCAGAAATTCAACCCTTGCTAGTATAAACAGGATGAAGTGATAATATGTAAGTTGTACATAAATTTCTATTGAAACATATGCAGGATTAACTATGTTCTTTACTATGTTGTTAACATCATCATTATCATCATCATCATCATCATCATTACCATCATCAAATTTGGAGGAATCCTCTGTGAAAGTCTTTGGGATCTTAGTTCTTTCGGAAAGCACACCAGTACTGATGTGGTCATCGTAATACTGGTCATAGTACTGGTCATCATAATCACCCCTTCCCCTAATGCAAAAGCTTGGTAGTAACTGATAGTACTGAATGGGCTTCTGCACCAGTCTAGTTATTCAAGTGTTCTTTCTTCATGTTGGCCTGTGAAGAGCTTGGGAGGCTACCTGCTTCCTTTTCCCCTATGGTGAAAGACAAAAGAACACAAGCAGGGAGGTAGCAATGTCAGAAAATCAGACAAGCTGAATTGAGGTAGTTTCCTCCATTGTTCTTAAAATAGCTTCTTGCAGATATGAGTTGCTCTCATACAGATCACTACACATCAAGACAAGATGCAGAGAGGGTGTAATTTTTATTTTTGGACTTACCTAAAAACATTGCAAGTATTTTATTACCAAATATATTCTCAGTTTTGGATGGGGTAAACACCTTTCAAATGCCAAGATTGCCACAATGTGGCTCCAGAAAGAAAACTACTAAACTGCTAACCAGTTGTTTTCCAACTTTAAAAAAAATTAGACTTTGCAGATCCTATAGTAATTGACTAAGCAGGATTCACAAAATATTTGGAGATAATATAAAATTTCAGGTGTACGCTTGCCCAGCACAACTTCATTCTGTCATAGTTTTAAAACTGTCTATGTGTTATTGGCCATTTTTTAAACTAATCTTTGTCATCTGTAATTTAAGGTATGTACTTATAGGTGGTGCATAGAGTTTTGAAAAATAAAACCCCTAAACTCTACTACAAGGGCAATTGTATATTGGCAAGTTCATTTTAGCTTTGCCCTAAGTAGAGTTCCATGCTTGAACACAGCTGGCAAAGATAACTGGAAATCTAGGCCTTATTTTAAACTCCCTGTATACAAGGAAAAGTCAGAACAGAAAGTGTCTTGCACTGCCTATATATAACAGACATTCCCTTTGCTGTGCTTCTTGCCAATTTTAGCCAGTTGAGTGAGTTTACATTTCTACCTCCATCACAACAAAGCTTACCAAAGAGAATGACCATTTAGCATCTCCTTCCCCATCTTATAGTCAAATCTCTGATTGAGTCTGGCTTTTGAAATAAACATGGTGACTACAGCTGGCGTACAAATAAACACAATAACCTGTTGGTGAATCTACATCTAAGCAAGTTATGCATCTTGCTTCAGCAACACAAATTCTGTCTGCAAAACTGTATCATTTTTTGTGCTTAGGTTATATGTGGAGTTGGGTTGATTTCTTTTGCCTGGTTCACTTAGCACACAGAGGAATAACAAAGTTTATATATCGAAAACAAAAGGAAAGGCGAGAAAAATGAAAATGGTGATTAATAATATAGTACATACATCCATACAATATAATCTAAATCTCAATCAGTTGTTTATTGGTTGGCAAACAAGTTTCACTTTTACAACAAATATTAGTAATGAGGTCATCCAACGCTGAGACCATACAAAATGGATCATAAATTTAAAAAAAATTATATGTGCTGCTAATTTACCTTTTGTTTTCCTACATTACTTAAAATCCTGTCAAATAAATAAGTTTTCCTGTTGATAAACAGAAGACTTAAAAAAACACCCCAAGATTATTTGACCTTTCAATTCTTACTATGAGGGGGTGAGTTCCTCTAAAACTGGGTAGTGCAGATACCCACTTGGGGATCAACCTGAGCATTCCACATTTAATGCCTATGGAATACCGCTTTTCACATGCAGAAATCCCTCCAGTTCTAATGACACCTCTTGGCTTCTAGAATCATAGCTATTGTCTTGGTGATAAACTGCTTGCCAAATATGCTTTGCATTACAACAGCTGTACCAGAAAACATTTTTTAAAAAAATCTATGCGGTCCTAATTTGCAATAAAACAAAACCAAAAACAAAATGGTGTTGGAAATATTCTGGCTGGATAAAGATATATAGTGAGGGAAGGACATCTAATTTTATTTATTTTTATTTTATTTTTTGTAAAAAATAATTTGTTTGCATTACTAGAAAATGATTCTTATAAAGTGATAGTTTCATTTATTTATTATTTTTATTTTTGCCAGTTGAAATTTTAAAAGGAAAAAACGGGGAAGAAAGGTAAAATAAAGCGAAGGAAAGAAAGAAGGAAACTTTGCTCTTTTACTGGTAGACAAACTTGCAAGACTAGCACAAAAGAAAAAGAAAATTCCTATATTTTTTTTTTCCCCACTACATTAACAGGACTGAAATTCTGGAGGAACAGAAAGCAGACTATATGTGCAATGCTAGTATCTGTACATTACATAGAAATTGCTCAATGTTTTTCTGCCATTAGTTTTATCATCAGTTAATACAGCAAATCATAAAATATGCACTTAGCATATAATTCTAGAATTCCCCTCTGTCTGATTATTGTGTTGTTTTGTTTTTCTTTGCCACTGCCCGTCTCGCTGTGGAAAATTCAGGTTCGGGAGTGGTCATACACAACTATGGGATACAGTTTTGCTCGTATGCTTGTGCGGCACTCCAATCTAGATGCGACATTGTCACTCACAGCAAACAACTGTTCTGGCCTTTGCTGAAAAGAAGGAAACTTTAAAAAAGGAAAGAAAAGAAAAGAAAACTCAGGTCCTTGTCATGACGGCAACAGGGCATCAGAGATGTTTAACACAACAGAATTCAACAAGGCCACAATACGCGCCAGGTTCTTCATATCTCGTTCATTAACATAATGAAGTCTCCATCTGAGGGGAAAGGACAAGGAAAGGAGAAGGGCCCAGAGGATTTTTTTTTTCCTTTTTTTTTTGTGTGTGTTTTTCACAGTTACCTTTCTCCCCTGGACTGACTAAAAATCTCAGTTTAAAAATAAAAATTAAAAAAAAAACAACAACAACAACAAAGAAACTCATCAAGTCAGAGAGTTTGTGTTTGTCTTTCGAGAAGAGCATAGAGATTGCGGAGCGCACACAGTCGCCAGCGCTTCGGTGAAGGCGGCACAGTCCGCAGGTGTCGTGAGCAGTTTCCTGGGGGGTTTTCCATCTCCCGCGGGTCATCTTCTAGAGACTGGTGACCAGATGGGCAGGTCCTTTGGAACTTCCCTCTGGAGAGGTTCCATCCTTGTTGGGAGGAACTATGAATCCGTCGCTGCTGCCTCGCCCTAGCTGGTAGTAGGTGTGCAGCTGATGGACGTGGTTTCTGGAGCCTAGGTTTGGCATGCTTTTGTAGTAAACGTCTTCGGCCTCCCCACCTTTGGCCGCGGGGGTTTCGGTCTGGGTGCTGGTGGTCACACTCTCCGCGTTGGGCCCAGCAGCCAGAGCTGGCAGGCTGGTGTAGAGAGAGTCCCTGTGGGGTGACTGGAGATCTTCCGTGTGCTCGTTGGTCAGCAGAGGGAAAAAGCTCTCACTGTGGTCTTGGGGGATCCTCCTTCGGGTGTAGTGGTGCGGCTGGTGGTTCTCTGTGGAGTACACTCGTGGGGGCAGCAAAGGAGCATCGGATTCTTCATGAATGAGTTCCAGGCCCAGGCTTTCCTCGTGGTTGAAGGACGTGGCATCATCCAGGACAATGGCGTCATCTTCACTTCCACTGCCGAGGTTATTCACCAGCTTGTTCATCAGGTTGCGGTTTTGCTCGCTGGAGCGCTCGTGGTTGTTCAGGTAGGAAGGGATGTAGTTGGAAGTGAGTTCCTTCAGGATCTTTTTCTCTAGGGCCGTCTCGTTGTGGGTATAGCCACGGTCTATTATTTGCACACAGTTGCTCAGGTATTCGCCGCTGGCGATGCTGTAACTGTTGCCATGGTTACCATTCAGTGGTAGAGTATCCATGACACTTGTATCCCTGGCATTGTTCAGAAGCCCCTCTGAAAAAGATTACAAGACACTATGACATTTATATCCAAAAGGCCACAGAACACACACACACACACACACACACACACACACACACACACAAAACACAAAAACATTCATTGACTGTGAAATATGTATAAATTGCTAGCATTTTCAAAAACAGAAAATGTGTTCAGAAAGAAAAAAAATGTTGGTCTTTGTATGTGTACATATCAATATGTATGCGAATCTTGAACATCTGACATCAGCCTCATCAATGCAAAAGCTGTATTTAGAATAAATCTCAAGAGATTTTTCTCAAATCTATTAATTGTGAACTTGCAATTTCTTCAAACACTGTGTAACATTATTTGAAGGTTATTTGGTTAAAACAAAGGGGAAAAATAAAAAAAAATAGTGTGGCCATTCATAGCTTTCAATTTATACACCTCAAAGTCAATTAAACAATTCATTAGCTTTACGTATCGTACTGAAATAGCTAAAATAATAACATATTTCCTGTGTGGTACTTTGAATATGCCAATTAGAAAGGAAAAACAAATAGTTTCTAATAATTGATAGAAATTTCATATGTTTAGAAATAATTCCTACACATAATACCACAAAGGGATTATGTTAAATATGTCAAAATGATGTAGTCATGAAATAACTTAGTCAAATATATGGTACACCTAAATGATTTACACATTAGGAATGTTTAAAATTATTTGCATTTACTTTTGTTTCTACTTTAAATATTTTTTGTTATTGTAATGTAGTGATTCATTGTTTATTGTATAGTCACTAGAAAACACTACATGTAATTGTGTAAAGACACAAGGATTTGTTTCCTAAAATCATAATGGCAGTATGATGTGATGACTTGGTGCATATTGAATTTTGATTTTAAAAGAGGATGAACATTTTATTCTGGTGAGGAACAGTTGTAGTGAAATAAATTTGACCATATACTTCTTCAAGGCTTTTGCATTCCCTTGAATAAAGAGAACTTTAAAAATGTGTAATAGTTCCATAAATCACTTCAAATGCAACCACAAAAGGAAAAAAAAAACACATATATAGACATTTAACCAATCAGGAAGGGTTTTTCTTTCCTAAAAAATTATTGAAGGATTCTCTAAAACTTCTCAATATGCTACTAATTGGTGAAAATAGAGCAATCATTCTATATCTGTGATACAGGTATGTTTATAAGTCAACTAGTTAAATACTGATTTTGATAAAGTGTTGCATAAATGGCAGTTTTTCATGTGGAATTTTGCATACCTTATGTCCAAGTAACTCAGTCTTCAAAAAGCAATAATGCATAAATGTATTAATAAGCAACCATCACAGACATAGGTTGAAGCGACTTATTTTCATGTCATAAAATATCTTGGGCACAAATCCACAATGTTACGGGGAAAAAAAAATGCCTAATAAAGGGTTGCATGTGATGGGCAACTGCTGGTAGGATGCGTTTAATGGTTACGATGCATTGACATAGGTTCTTTATTTCTGTTGTCAATGCATAACACACAGACTGAACACAGCCAGAGCAAAATAAGATGAGATGCAGCAATGCGACATGTTTCTGTGATGGAATGTACCAATAAAAAGGAAACGCTTATGAATTACTTAGCAAAAAAAAAAATAAGTGCTTAATTTAAAAACAATTTAACTCACACAAACATATGAAACTTAACTACATTGATTATGTGACAAGATAAAAGAATCAGACAACAAAAGAGTCTAATCTGTATTAGCATATGTTTATATATATGTATATATATATCAGTCAAGATTTATAGGTTCTTCAGTCCTTATATTGTGAGATGAACTGTTTTTAATAACTACATCATCTATATGTGATGCAATAAAAGTGAACTAAAAAAAATTACATTTGATATGCAATGTTTAGCTTTACTCCCATACTTGTCTCTCTGTAGGGCTCTAAACGACAGCATGAAGAAAAGGAAAGAAAAACAACAAGTAAGCTTACAAGTGACGGTAGAGGAAACATGAGTCAAAAGCAAATTGATGATATGCAGAAAAAAGAGTCAAAGGAAATCATTTCCAAGGCCCCCAAACTCATGAGTCTGTGTTACATGGTTTATCAGAATTTAAATTATCAAAATGTTAGTCAGAAAATAAGAAACCCTCTTCAACACAGGCCCATACCATGAGTCTCTAATAAACATTTCAATAGTTTGTCTTTTTCATGACAGCCATATTTAGAGTATAAACAGAGGAGAGATTATGACCATTCCACATATCATATCTGTATGATATGATAACACACCTGTTTGTAAGGTATGCCATACAATCTTACAATTCATCAGTTGAATTACAAGCACAATCTTTAAATTGGATAGAGTGGATAAAAAGCAGAGTTGAAGGCATTATAATGATATTCTTTTTTATTCATATTATTTTTCTTTCACTGGACAACAATTACTTTCCCCATCGTACCTATACAAATGTGGTTTCATTAGCAAATGAAAATAGATCAGTATTGTCATTTCTGGATCTCTTATTCAGAAGTTGTTTAACTATGGGAGGAAAAAAAAGGTTAAGTCCATTTATAATTATTCTGTAGTAAGAAAATATATGTGGGAAAAAACACAGCATCATCAACATCAGGTTTTCCTTTAGATTATTATATAATTGTAAGCAATCACACGTTGTAAGAGTGGATGCTTTAAGACAATCCTAGCCATAGTTTTGTTTTATTTTGTTGTAGAAAAAAAAAAGCAAGCTAATCAGGTCAGAAGAATTGTTCTGGCTGATTTGGTGTACAAGGAAGTTAAAGTATCACAAAATAAAAATGAGTGAAGCCATTGGGCCAGCTCATTTCCCGGGTTCAACTTGTAATTGATCCACTTTCAGGTTTTTCTTGCTACTAATTCCTATTAGTATTTATTAATTGTGCAATATAGAAAGCCTTGTTGTCACATATTCATATATCTTTATAGCAACCTTTGATGCTATTCACAGTCTGAAAAGAGTTTCATTTTAATACTTTAGAAGTTGGTTTGTTTCTCAGCAAACAGACCTATATTTTAGAATGCACAGAAAATCCCTTTTACTGTTTCAAAGTAGCATTAGAGTAACGATTTGAAGAAACAGCCAAGTTGTTTATGAGCAGAAGTATATGATTGCAGGGTTACTTATAGCTCATTTGTTAAATATGAGAGATCACTGACCTTCAATCTCCACTTTACAGAGACAGGAAAACTATAGCTATCATTAATGTAATGCCACCCATCCAATACAACAGAGCTAGGATCTGAAACAGTGTCATCCAAATTGCTCTCAAATATGTTCCTCTTTGTATCTGCCAATGTTTTTGAAAGCAAGAATTAAATATTAATTTATAGTTCTTATAAGACAACCTTGTATTCTTACCAACAAAAACATAGTCCCCCGTCCTACGAATATGTCTTCCTTTAAACTTTCAGGATTGAATTAAATTACCTTGTAACATCAGTGTATCTTACAAAATCATGAATTCCTCTTTATGTAAAGTTGTCAGGATTTTCCACAATAAATCTTATCCTTACAAAAACTACATTTCTACTACTGACAAGAAGATAATGGTCTGAAAATACTATGCATACAGTTTTAAATATTTCCGCAGCTGAAGTCAATATGACAAATAGTATTCATATTTATTGCTGACTTTACAGGCTTCAATAACACAATAACATATCTTTATGTATTTTAAATGAAGCTATAATAAACAAGAATGGATTTTTGAATGCCTGTACAGAATTGGTAGAACTGAACAGAAAAACTCACAGAGAGTTCAACATAAACCAATCTATACCAATTCATTTATAGTTCATATATAATTTCACCTTGCCAGTAAGAATATGAATAAAATCATCTGTAAGTGTAGGGTTGACGATGTGGCATTCACCAAGATTACTTTGCATTAATGGTAAATGAATTCTTTTTAGTACTGTCATAGTTCTTAGCATCTTTAAAAGTACTGAAATAATAACATTATGAAAATCTTCCATTGGGACTGAAAAACATTAGCAAAATTATTTGTTTATTTTAAGAAAATGCAGTAGAATACATTAAATTTACTGAAGTGAAAGACAAATACTTTCAGATGAAGCCTTTGTACATTTGTTGATAATCTTAATACCAATAATAAGAAATGAATTCCACAGCAATAAATTTTGTAACTGTTCATTATTTAGAGTTTTGCATTTTGAACCTTTTAACTTACTTCTTTATTAAGTTTTTGTCATGTTACATAGCCCAGGATTGCCCCCAAATTTCAGTCTTTCTGCTTCAGCCTACCATGTACTACCACATCTAGCTAATTTACTTTAAAAGCATTCCTTCTTTTGAGACACAATAAAAATAAAGATGACATGGTAGATATTGAATTAGGAAAAACGGACTAATTGATAACTGCTTCTTCTTCCTTCCCCACAAATTTGTTAATAATATTTGAGAAAACAAGCAAAAAAAAAGGTATGTGATCCAAATTAATTTATGTGTTAATTGCCAATCCTTCTAGGTAAGATGAGTAATACTGTGCACACTAAATATGTAGATATGGTTGCATATCTTCATCTGACATTTAAAATTTTTGAATGCAGAAATGTTTTGAATGACACAGGAATCACTTGGTGTATTGAAAGTAGAATAAAACAAAGCAAAAGAAGAAGAAAGAGAAGAAGAAGAAGAAGAAGAAGAAGAAGAAGAAGAAGAAGAAGAAGAAGAAGAAGAAGAAGAAAGCAAGAAGCTTTTCTAAGGTCATCCAATCCTCAGGTAGAGAACAGTGATTTATAAAGTTCATTACAAAGGAACTTTGATTAAAGAGTGGCACTACAGAGAGGATATATATATATATATATATATATATATATATATATATATATATGGACCCAAACAATGTTTCCTACTCATCCTTCTGTGTATTTGGGGACATGGAAGACCAGAGGAAAGCAAATGGGCTATTTTCAGGTACTTAACAGGATTTCCGAGAGACAAGAGAAAAAGGCTGTATGCTTTGCTCTTCTCTGCTCTAAGGACAAACCTGCCATTACAGCCAGAGGGGAAAAATGGAGGATTTACCAACAGAGTATATGAGATCCTAACATGAGATGTGCCTCCACTGTGAGTGTGTGTGTGTGTGTGTGTGTGTGTGTGTGTGTGTGTGTAATTCTAAAAAGTTCTATGTTTATATGACTGAGACAAAGTTAAGTTTTTTAATCATTTTTTCAAACTGGCGAATAAACACAGGAACCAACTTGCAAAGCCTTGTATATTACATTCAGTCACTGCAGGAAAAGCAATGTTGTCACCTGTCTGCTTGGTTCACATAGGGAATGGCAGAACTAATAGAGAATCTTAAACAGCTAATGTGGCTTCACTGATTTTGTCTCCACTGCTTAGTTCAATGCAATTTTCTCTAACGTCATCTAGTGCTTTCATCAATATGAATGCTTTGTGCCAGAGTGAACTCTGTGATACAACCAATATTTATTTTCTCCTTCTTGAAACATCATAGCTACTGAATCAACTTTTCCTTCATCTTACTTACCGTACACAAACATCTCATTTCTCAAACAAAAATACACAGTTATTTAACAGAAGAGAGAATGAACAAGAAAAATACTGACAATCCACAATACATTTTGTAACAATACAGAGAAACAAACACATGTTGATGGATCAAAGATTCACTTATCAGGAGGAATATACTGTTTTCTAAGGAAAACCTAAGGAAAATGGAAAATAAAAGCATCAAGGGGGTGGGATGTGAAAGGAGTCTGTGTGTCTGCTTCCAAAAGAAAGAAAAGGCAGGAGAACGGAAAATAGAATGTGCCCATAAAAGCTACATAAAATGGGACTCTCACTTAAAAAAAATTAAGATAAATTCCAGCACACCTTGTGTGTTGTACATGCTGACAGAAGGGTTGTTACAGACCGCCGGTTCCCCAAGCAATGTATTATAGGGATTGTTAGTACCATGCGGACGAAGCAGAGCATTGCTTATAAGATGATTAGCCATGACTCCTGCAGCAGCCCCATAGAAAGACAGAGAAAAAAAAAAAAGGTCAATCAGGCAAATGTGTTGGAAAAAAAGAAAGGAAACATTTAGAACGACAACAATTGATATTGTCCTGATTACAGGCAGGCAGCTAATTAGACCAAAAATATGCCACTACAGCACACATTTCCAACAACGCACATATTTGAGTTAATGGGAAAGAGAGAAAATGATTTACAGCTTTGATTTTAAGTCGTATTTAGGGTGCTCTCTTTTCCAAGGTGTAGGCAAGAATATATTACCATGCTTGCTAAAAAAGAAAAAGAAGCAAAACCCAGTCATTCATACCAACAAAACACAAAATGAACGTTGGGGAAATAAAATGTTTATAATGTGTAAAGCAAAGCTAAAACTAAATGAACATTTCCTCATTCACAGAAACCATTGAGTTGTTTTCAATGAAATTAAAAAAAAATAAGCAACACTTATGATAAAACACTCATTTGGAGAGCAGTTGTTGACACAACAGAAGAATTTGACATTTCTTGAAATTCTATGGGGAATTATTAAAGTGAAATAAAATATAACCATTCATTAGTATACCATGGTAAGGATATTTGCATTATTCGATGATTACACAATTGCGATAAAAAAATCACATAAACCTTAACTATTTAAAGTAAGCTATCCACTTTGTGGTCTCAAGAATTATACATAGGATTTCATTTTCCATTTTCCAGCTCGTTATTCAAATTTTAGCATATTAAATTAACAAAATTAAATTGTTTTATTCTTTGTAAATAGATATTCTTAGCCTCTAACATATCATTAGTATGTCATTAAAATGTTCCCACCCTCTAAAGCCATTAAACCCAGAAAGAAAAATTAGAGGAAGATTTTTCTTAAATATGACCAAGCCATGAATGAAAATTATAGATGGAATAGAATTTTGATGTCACATGATAAAGAAAAGAAATATGACCAAGGAAATGAAAACACAAACGGAACAAAGAGTCATGTTGAGCATACATATATAAACTTATTTGAATGTATATACAATGTTATCCTATAATAGAGAATGAAAATAGACGCTATATACTGAGAGAAAATATTTTCCAATAAATAAGTAAATATGTGTGATTCAACAAAGAACTAGTATCTAGATATAGAAAGAATTTTCAGAAGATAATGCATAAAATGTTTATGAAGATCTAAGGTGAAAAGAGAGAGTGACAGGAGAAGAATATGACTAGAGTTCACTATATTTATATTTGAAGAGAAAAAAATGTAACACATTAAAATTGTAAATGAGGAAGCAAAGGTAGAAAAGAAAAAGTCACTGAATGAGGCATCTGTAGCTTAAGCCGGCAATGCTAACTACTTAGGATGCTGAGGTCTGAAAACTGAAGTTCAAAGCCAGCTTGAAAGGAAACCATAAGACTCTTATCTCTAATAAACCAACAAAAAGACTGAAGCAGAGCTGTCTCTCACATGGTAGAGTGCCAGTTGTAAGTGAAAAAGTAGAATGAGAGCAAGAGGCCCAGAATAAAAGTCCCTAGCACTGGTAAAACTAAACAAAATAACAACAAAAGAAAGAATAAGAGTGGGGCAAATATAGTCAAAGTTGCATTGTATACCTGTATGGAAATATCACAATGAAACTCTTTTGCAGAGGACATGCCAGTGAAAATTAAGTCAATGCGCACACAAAACATACAAATAAATCAGCCCTAACTATAAACAAAATTTAGTTAGTTAACTGATATAAAGGCATAAATGAACATTTCATGGGAAAAATACATCGACAGCAAGTAAGAAGTGCTGTTAGTCACAAGGAAAATAAAGATGGATACCACAATGATGTAACACTACATATAGAAAAAAATGGAGACTGTTTAATGCGTATGATCAAGAAAGCAAGCAAACAAGATTATTCACACTTTGCTGAACATGATGTAAAAGTGGTACAGCCACTTTGAAAAGCAGTTTGGCAGTCTCTTCTAAAACTAAACAAAATATGACAAAATCATCAGATCATCAGTCAATATACCTTTGAATATTTATCCAGAGAAGGAGATTCATATTCAAGTAAAAATTTATATATGTGAATGTCTGAGGCATCTTGATTTATAACAGTGCCTTACTAGAAACAAACCACATTTTCTTCAAGAGCTAAATGATCAGTGTGCAGTACACGTCCTCCAAAGACTACAACAACCAGAAGGGACTACACATTCAAATCTGACAAAAATAACTAATGAATTATACTATGAGCAAAAAGCCAGTTCCCTAAATGTTGTAGACTGTGTTAATTCCATTTGGAAAGAAACACAACATTCCTGAAAAGACAGAATTGTTGAAATGGAAATATGTAGCCACAGAGTGAATGATGACAGTGATAAAAGGGTTGCGTGAGGTAGTGATGGAAATATGGAACCATTATGTATCTTAAATGTGATGATGGATACATAAATATATTTCTTGGACAAAGCTGCATGGAACTAAATAAACTTCCCATACACAAACAATGAATGATGAATAAAACTGAAAAAAAATCTGAGAGTATGAATTGTGTCAAAACCAGTATGCTAGTTGTGATACTACAGTACAGTTTCACAAAATATTGGAGAAAAACAGACAGAAAGTATGTGATCTCTCAATTTTCTTTTGTCCAACTTCATATGAACCTACTAAAAAAGGCTCTTACATTGAAGTAATACAACAACGGATTTGTAAAAATGTTTTATAAATAAGAAGGGAATACTTTGCAAAGTAGTGCTAATAATCCCTAAACTATAATCTTTTGTCACAGTCACTTATCTGCCAACTAACAATATTTAAACCTCAATATTAGAATATTCAAAACTTTACTAATATGTAGTACAATATAGTTTATCAGATTGCTAGAGTTGGAAAGTATCCCTTCTTTTAGGAACTAACTCACAGGTTTACATCATATGTTCTGCAAAGAATTAGAATTGAATGAAAAGTGTTACAATATTTTTTAATAGAAAAACACTCTATTTTGTACTCCCTCAAAGACTAAGGAGTGAGACCTTTATAGCTACTGTTGCTTCCTTTCTATTTCCATTCATTATGATTCATTACCTCACTTAATTTAATTGGAAAACAAGGTAGTGAGTATAGGGGATGCTATTTCTTTCAGTTCTTCATCCAGCTTAAAATATACAGCATTCCTTTGTTTTAAAATATAACAAAGGCCCAAATTCTTCTGTGCTCAGATGAAATAATTTTGTGGTTCAGAATGAAGAATTAATTAGGAATAATCAAGCATAAGCAAGAAGTTTATGGCTCCATATTTTAGTTTCTTAATCATTCAGTTTACCAAAAGGTCAAGATGAAAAAAAAAAGGCTAATCACAGAAAAATATTCCAGAAATTGCATAAAAGAATTCTAATGAAATTATTAAAGTTTTCATAGATAATCAATCCAATTATTTTTTCCCTGAAAAAAAATATTTTTCAGTTTGTAATTTTTTTAATGAGCTTTAAAGAAAGTACTTTTGGTTAGTAAGCCTGTTGATCTAGGAAGAAACATTACATTTTAAATTTGATTTTATTTATTTCATATTATTTAGGGTCAATTTCTGCTAGGAGTACTAAGGAGGAAGTACTAATGGTATCTGCACAGTGTTGGGATATAATGCTGACTACAGGAAACAGTAATTGGAATATCAGCCTCTCTGCTGTTAGGGTATATTGCTTCCTAGAACTTGACGATATCCTGAATCAATTACTGATATACGGCCATAATTAAGGACTCACCATCCTAACAGGGGACTCACCTGCTATTTATACTAGATCCATATGAACACATAAAATAATTAAAGATTTATAAACACAATGCACATTATTTTCTCTCTCTCTCTCTCTCTCTTTTTTTTTTTTTTTGCCAGTCATGGGGCTTGAACTCAGGATGTGAGCACTGTCCCTGGCTTATTTTTGCTCAAGGCTAGCACTCTACCACTTGAGCCACAGTGCCACTTCCAGCTTTTTCTATATATATGGTGCTGAGGAATCGAACCCAGGGCTTCCTGTATACGAGGCAAGCACTTTACCACTAGGCCATATTCCCAGCCCACATTCTTCTCTTTAGAAACTCCTTACTGGATACAGGGACCTTTCCAGGTAGTAGAGACAAATGAAAAGAATCACAACTTCAAAATAAGCCACATTTTTATTACTGTGCTGCCACTCATTATTTGATTTGCCCAGGTCCCTCTGGGGTTAGAGGGTCTTTCAGAGATCTTTCTTCCTATTACCATCTCAAACATGTGCAATTATTTTAGGTGTAAAAAGGAACACATCGGGCTGGGAATATAGCCTTGTGGCAAGAGTGCTTGCCTCATATACATGAAGCCCTAGGTTGGATTCCCCAGCACCACATATATAGAAAACGGCCAGAAGTGGTGCTGTGGCTCAAGTGGCAGAGTGCTAGCCTTGAGCAGAAAGAAGCCAGGGATGGTGCTCAGGCCCTGAGTCCAAGGCCCAGGACTGGCAAAAAAAAAAAAAAAAAAAAAAAAAGGAACACATCATTCGTACCATCCACACTCATATTTAGACATATCAGTTATATGTCTGGTGAATAGCACTGATGATGCATGAAGGAAAGCACAGACAGAAAAAAAACAACAAGACAGCTTGCACAGAATGTCTATAATTTTTAATCTTTTAGGGAATCTTGTCTTTCTTCATCCTTTACATGCAAAGGTATTTTTGTCTTTTCTCTCCAGGGGCACTGGCTTTCATTTGTCAATGCAGAAGTCTATTTTGTTGGCTGCTGGTTGTTTTCCTTCGTTAACTTAAGTCATTTAAAATCTGATAACTATCTTCAAGGATTCTGTCTACTCTGTCTCTTCCTCCTCCCTCCAACTAGCTTCTGATTTGTATACCTCCCTGCTAACAGCTGTGAAATTACTGAAGACTTTCAAGAAGGTCATGGGTTACAGACCATCTGTCATTGTTTTTAAGCTAAAAAGTTTAAGAATTCTGACTAGTCGGTTGGAAGACAATAAAGTTGGTAGTATTTGTGGGAGAAGTAGGTAGTTTCGTATGTGAAAAGAATCCTTCTGTACTATTTTCAAAAAAATATGTACTGGAAGGTAAAGGATATGAAGGTGAAATATCATTGTTTGATACGAAGTGTCTTGGAGTTTCTAAAACTGAATGGGGAAAGTAAAACACACTTAACTAATAAAATAAAATTCTATGTGAATTTGACAGTCATGAAATTGTAAAACTAAAAGTCTTTTCCCCATCTATTATACGCAAGCTTGGTAATTTTGAGTACATTACATAGAAGACTGACTGTTGTCCAATTCCTGATGCTATTTCCTTGTTTCCTTTTAAGATACTGAAACTTTAAAAACAAATAAATAATTGTATATAGTTCTGAAGCTATATAATGCTACCTGAACAATTATAGTCATGCCATAAATCAAAGCAAACCACACTACAGGCTGTCTGACAACAAGCAAAAAGCTCAAATTAGGGTAAAAAATAAAGTGACAATGGAAAAATCGCTGTTTTTAAATAACTTGCTGCTGATAGTCTAGTATACTACCTTCACATTTGCTAAAAGAGAGGGTGAGCTCTTGTATCAGATTAATCTATGGTAAAGCAGTTAAGATTGAATTTCAGCACATCAAGTGTCAAAAGAGAGACAATCACTTTTTAAAAAATTCTGGCACCAGTAAGATATAAAACAAAATGCCTTTTTATATTTCACATGGCAAAGCCGAGAGACATTTTCCTGAGAACGATATAAAAAAAAAAACAGACTCTAAATCCCTTGGAAAAGAGTAAACAGTCATTTTAAGAAGGTTTCTTTTCTTTATTTGCACTAGAATATTGAGATTGATGTAACTCTTTGGAATGCAATAATAACCAGGCTACTCATTTGAAATGCATAGTTTTGTCACAGATTTGCGATATTACTTTTCTTAGGACTATTGAGCACATGCTCTCACCCTGGGAGGCCCTCAATGACTATATTGTCTGGAATTCTTCAGTGTGAGCCTTGTAACTCTGGGCTGGGAATCTAAGGCGGATCAGTACGCTTTGAAAGTGTGAAACAAGAAGGAGATCAGGGAAATAATGAGAGCTGGCTCTCACTGGAATCTATATTCAGGGACATATTTCAAACACTTTCTTTTTGACAGCACAGTAACAAAAGTGCGCTGAAAGCTCTTAACACGGCCTGAATTGCTACTTCGCATAGCCCATCAAACTTTAATTTAAAAAAATACCCTGCACTATTACTTGGTCTTTGGAGACCAAACTGTGGTCCTAGAAGATCTTTATGACCCAACAAACCCACTGAAAGTGCACAAAGCAAAGACGCCGTAATTTCAACATTTGACTCATCAAATGGGATGTGGGATGGCAAATAATCACTTCTTTATTAACATATCTCCTCTTCTGCCATATTCCCCTGTGGCCTTGTTTGTTTTGACACATATTATTTTTAGTGAATTAATTTCACCAATGTGTCTAAGTGTGTGTATATATACACATATATATCACAGATATATTTAAATTATAACTATTAAGTGACACATCTACACTTTTATCCTCAGATCTTAATGTTGTCCTGTACTGTCATCTTTTCTATAAGTCAAAACAGTATCTCTCTAATGACAGCATTATCTATAGAACTGAACAGAAACTGGAGTGTAAATCAAGAGACCTTTTACAGTGATGTAGTCTCTATGAGACGGTAATATGAATAAAAAATGCGGGAGATACACTCCGTATGTAGGTTTGTGTTCTGAACTGTGCAATAGGCATGACTTAACTTCTTTCTCAAGAAAAGATCCTTAGGCTTTTATTATTGTCAATGATATAGAAAAATGGTGTAAGTAAAAATAAGTCTCTTCAGCTAATGAAATATGATGTAAATAAGAAACTTGCAAAATAATTATCAGTACACAATATGTACACCATCTTGCTACAATAAGTTAAAACAGTCCACTGACATGTATAATTATGGAGAAAGATTGTAACTTAGAAATTATTATTTAGCAAAATCTTAATACCATCTAATCTATCATGACCTTCTTCTTCTTCCTCTTCCTGTTCTTTCCTCTCCTTCCCCTTTGCCCCTCCCCTCCCCATTTCCTTTCCCTTCCTCTTCTCCTTCTTTTTTTGTCTTCTTTGGGTCTTCTTTCTCAATCCTTTACTTGTTTTGCTGTCTCTCCTGGATCTTGAACTCAAATCCTAGGGGCTGTCTCTGAGCTTTTGTGTTCAATTCTAGCACTCTCCAACTGAATTAAATTTCTACTTCCAGCATTTTGATAGTTAATTGGAGATAAAGTCTATTGGACTTCCTGCCCCAACTGGCTTTGGACCAAATGCTCGCATGGTAGCCCCTTGAATAGGTAGGATTACCGGGGTGAGCCACCAGTACCAAGCTCTACTACCAGCTTTTAATACATAAACACAGACCTAAGGGCATGCTTCGTTCATCCTAGGCCACACAACTGAAAATTTTGCTTGAATGTATTTAGTCTGATTTTCAAACATTCTAGGATCCTCCCTCCCAAAACAGGCTTTCAATGGAAGCTCATTAAGATCCTTTAAACAGTGCACTAATTGATGATATGCATGTCAGTAATTTTCAGTGTTTAATTTTGAATTCCATTTATGTGAAATAAGCAAACAAATACAAATAAAGGTAGGCAGTTTTCAGAACTACAGAAAACCAGTTTGAAAGTGTTATCTGTTTTAAATGTTCTATCCTAGATTTGATTTTCTAGGTAACAAAATTATAGCAGTGACCCAAAAACATAGTGCAAACAAAAGCTAGTCTAACTTTGCAACACTATTTTATGAAGTAGAAACTACTATAAGACAGCTATTAAAAAGGAAACAAAACCAAAAACAAAAATAACTATTGGGAATCTTCATGATACTCTTAAAAATTATATGAAATAAATTTCACAATACATTTTCACATTTTAATGCTTTATTTAAAAAATTAATGAAATTATAAACGTCAAAACATATTTCTTGATAGTAGAGTTCTCTCATAATTTCTTTGTGAAGTCATAAATTGAAAAGCTGACATCCTGATTTATCACACTGGGCACTTTTAATAGCTTACAAGTTTGGTATTAAAATTTAATCAACCTGCCTATTTAACTTTCATTCAAATGGTTTGGAGATCCTTCAGCTTCTTTAAATAGCTAATTAATTCACTAGGAATATGTTTCTATTGATTTCCATGACACATTTGTTTAAAGTAAGGGTTGGGTGGTTACTTCAATCTAAAATATGCTGAGATGTTGGTTCTAATTTCAATAGGTATTGTCAGATATTTTGAAATTGAGGAAAACTAAGAATTCATGGGTAGCAGTCTCCTTATGTTGGATTACTTGGCTTTATGTATCTCTTCTGGTCCCGACAGGTGAGTTTTTTTCATATTAAAAATTTAGAAGTCACATTGCTGGGTGATTTGTCCAGCTCGCTTTTTCATTCATAACATGATTCTAAAATGGTACCAAATACGTTTGTGCCAATTCACCTTACTTGAACAGTGTAGCTTCCTTCCCTTCTGGCTGTTCCTTAGCCTTGTCAAACTGACCGTCTTTGCCATTAAGGTTGTGTGTAAAGTTACACTCCAATCACAGCTCCTCTTTGTATAAAGAGATGAACTAAGGTTTCAATGCTTCCTGTTTTGAAACTAAGTTTTCCAAATAAAGTATAAATTAAAACCTTGTACTCATAAGAGTACTTTCACTTCAGAGAATGCTTATTTCATATCTTATGTTCACAATTAGGTCTGTTCTGTTAGGCAGAGGCTCATTCAGCAAACATATTATTTTTATTTTTTTAAAATAAAATTGATACTCACCCTTTGATCTACACATCCTTTCAAATTTTCCTTATTTCACTAGTGATTTTTTTCTGGGGCTGTATTTTATATTCTAAGAAGTTGATGGATTAACTCATCTTGGTGCTTATCCATATCCCTTATAATGATAAACAATCAATAAAGTTTATTGGGAAAATAATAAAAGAATCTATCACATAAATGCTGATCTTGAAATAGCATGAGTATGTAACACTGAGCTTTATAAATTTTCAGTCTTCTATATAATTTAATAACTATTTTCATTGACTAGTACACAATTATCATTAAATATAATTATATAATTATTGAATCTATTTTTCTACCCAGTGAGACATTTTTCCTTAAACATGTCCACTTTTCACAGTTTAATTATCCATGTAAGAACTAAGTAAGAAATACATATTTTGCAATAAAATAAAAATGAAGACTTTACATTGATAAAGAGCTCTGTGTGGTCTGTAAGGTTTTAAGTAAATACTACAGCAGTAATAACAAATAACAATAAATTCATATCAACGTGAAACTGTAGAGTTGGCTATATGAGACTACATTATTTGAGAGAGTCAAATTAAAGAATCTGAACGCTCAGCATAAGAAGGAACTTCTGTGACTCATTTGAAAATTATTCTTTTTGAGTTCTACCAACAACCTAAAAGTAAGAACTTTCGGCCCAATTGACTCAAAATTACTATCCATCTCCTATTGCCACTTGAATAGAGAATTTATCCTGGACATTATTTGGCCTCTTTGAGTTAGAAATCAGAATACTAGTAACACTAAGTATATATTTGACTCGGCATCTCACTTAAAAAAAATCTCTACTTATGTTGAATTGAAACGTTATTTCCTAACACAGATTTCTTTAGCCCATTGTACATTATCTGACTGTGTCTTTATTGATGACATGTAAAAATGAAAGAAATTGATATGGAAAACGCCCATGTGTCTATCAAGGATATAAAGATAATGGTGGGTCCCAAAGAAAAGATTATATGTGCCACATGATTTTTGTATTCTCATCATATTAACACTTGCTTATACCAAAAAGTTCTCTGTTGAACATGCTGCTCTGATTTGTTAAACTATACGAATAATCCAGGCACATTATTAACTTTTTTCAGATTTCATTGAGGTGTCAGACTTTATTAGGAGTGAGTTCATATTTGCAATGTGTAATTTTATGGTCCTTTAGAACAGAAAGAATGTGAGGCAATGTGATGTATTTTATGCACATCAGCCAAATTATACTTACTGACATTAACCAAGTGTAGGATTGAATATGCCTGTTTATCCTGGTGGATTAAGTTTATATAAATCACTAATCGCAGCCAAACATGACTTATATTTTTAATTTACATTTTCTTTTTAAAAACATTAAAACTAAGTATATAGAGACGTTTGGATATTAATGAGTAAGCGGGTAATTCATTGTCAAGATTCTTCTGCTTCACTGTCTAACCTCTCAGAAAGACAATAGAGATTGAAAAGATACGTGTTAAAAACAGGTCTAGTCCCCTCCCTGCTCTGCTACAGCGCTGAATCTTTAGCAGGGCTTTCTGAAACACACTAGTGTTCTCTAAGCTTGTGAAGGGCAGGACAGTATTTGAAAGAAAAGAAGACATTGTTTATATCATTAGCTAAGGAAGGAAAAGGGAAATATCTAGCATTTAATCTTTTGATACTAAAATATGGTTTCCCATCAGAAGTAGAAATTAAAAAATGGCAGATAACATTGGCATTTCATTTCTAATTTTTTTTTTTTTTTTTTTTTTTTTTTTTGGCCAGTCCTGGGCCTTGGACTCAGGGCCTGAGCACTGTCCCTGGCTTCTTCCCGCTCAAGGCTAGCACTCTGCCACTTGAGCCACAGCGCGGCTTCTGGCCGTTTTCTGTATATGTGGTGCTGGGGAATCGAACCTAGGGCCTCGTGTATCCGAGGCAGGCACTCTTGCCACTAGGCTATATCCCCAGCCCCTCATTTCTAATTTTAAAAGGCCAATTGGCCTTATTTGTTTGCCCTTGTTGCTAGTCTCAGGGATAGCATTATCTTAGGTAAATTATTATTTGTTGTACTTGGCATGCAGGTTACTACCTTGTTCTTCCCATCTATTTCTGGAGCATAGAAAGAAGATACAATTGGTAGTGAATGATGAATTTTGTTATCTGCCTGAGAGCACCTTGGTCATTCTATCAAAAATATGAGTAAACATCTGAATAAAATAAAAAATAGTTCTGACTATATTCAAGGAACCATTGTCACAGTTCACATGGATTATCTATTCCTTTCAAATAACTTCTTAAGTGTATGTTAGTTATGTCCCAATTGCATAGACTTAGTAAGCATTTTCCCAAAGGTCTTTAAAGTTCAGCATCAAGCCACATGCAGTGGTTCTTTCCTTTAACCTCAGCTATATGGTAAGTAGAGATCTGGAGGATTGCTCTTTGAGACTACCCAAGACACAAAGTGAGTCCACCCATCTTATCCAATAAACTGAGAATGGTGGTAGGCACCTGTGACCTCAGCTATTGAGAAGGTATAAAACAGGAATTCTCTATTGACAGTGATCCTCACAGAAACCTTTGACCCTATTCAGAAAAATGACTAAAGGTAAACAGACTGGGAACACAGCTCAAGTGATAAAGCACCTGCTTGGAAAGGAAAAAATCCTGAGTTCAAACCCAAGTATTATCCAAAAGAAACCAAAACAAACAAAAACTATCAGAGCTCATTCCAGGAACTACTATGCAAAAGTACAAGTAAAGTATAAATGACTACTTGAAAATGTCTCCTTCTCTGTGTTCCAAAAATATTAGTTAACAGGTAAGGTCACCTTTTAGTAGGCATTTGTGCTACTGCCTGAAAATTGAAATGTACATTGAAAAAATATGAAAATAAATACACCTTGCCAGGTGCTGGTGGCTCATGCTTCTAACCCCAACTACTCAGGGCTGAGATCTGAGGACGGTGGTTCAAAGCCAGCCAGGGCAGGAACGTCCCTTTGAGATGTTTATCTATAATTAACCAGCAGAAGAGAGAGAGAGACAGAGGGGGGGGAGAGGGAGAGGGAGAGAGAGAGGAAGGGAGGGAGGGAAGGGAGGGAGGGAGGAAGGGAAGGGAGGGAGGGAGGGAGGGAGGGAAGAAGGAAGGAAGGAAGGAAGGAAGGAAGGAAGGAAGGAAGGAAGGAAGGAAGGAAGGAAGGAAGGAAGGAAGGAAAGGAAAAAACAAAAGAAATACACAAGCATAATCTTACTATTCACACAAGTTTACTGAGAATGCTTGGGTAGATTTGTATAACTGAAATTTTCAGAAACAATTTATCAATATTAAAATATAATTGATTTACGGATTGCTCTTCTGACACAGGAAAGCTAAGTGTGGCTTAAATAAATATAACTTTACTTGTGATATCTCCTGTATAAGAATTTGCATTACTTTAACTAGTTGGCAAAATAGAAGATGGGCATTTAAGGACAAACAATAAAGAAACAAAAATGAACAAATGAAAATCCCATGATATAGGTAGCCAAATCATTGCTCCAGAAGAAATGTCATATTACTAATCCAGGAGTATAGCTGTCACAGTAACTCCAAGTTGGGATGAGATTTGATATACTTTAGAAATTCACCAAAAGATACCTTGTTGACAAAATGTACTTAGGAAAATTTGATTGTGAACTAAGTTTCTGGCCTTAATGTCACCAAGTAAATAAAAAGAAAATGGGAAAAAGAATAGTAGTATTTAAAATAAGATAAGATAAGCCCTATAAAATCTAATTTCAGAATACATTTTAATTTCTATTTAGGAGTAAATGAAAATGTTCAATAGTTAATTGAAGTGACTTAGAAATTTGTCAGTACAGAATGTGTGTGTGTGTGTGTGTGTGTGTGTGTGTATGTGTGTGTGTGTGTATTTGGATTAAACTCAAGCTTTGGAGACATTTTCTTTTTATCTAAATTTTTGGAGATAAGGCTTGGTCACACAGATTTGAGAAGGAGATAAGGTTGGGAAAGACAGCTGAAAGTCCTTCCCACCCATAATAGGATGTGGGGTCTACTGAAAGTTTGCCTTAAGAGTACTATATAGCCCTGGGAGAGGTCAGCTGCGCATGGACTGAATTTTCATGGCATATGCAAACTAGTTAATATTTAAGGAAGCAATGAGAACATTTTCCCACAGACCTACAAGTTAGTGAACACTTGAGTTTAGCTGTGCATGAACCTTTGTTCAAGCTTTCTATATTCAGCCACCAGTGTACTGCTCTTCTAAAGTTCCTTCTACATCTGTAGATAGGGGCATCCACGATGTTAACTTGACAGCATTTCAGGCTTCAAGGAATTCTGGATTTGCCTGAGTAAGTAACAATTCACCCAAGGAGGCAGCAGAGAAGAAGAAAGATAAAAACTTGGAAAAGTTTAGGACCATTTTGAGAAATACCTTCATAGATGCAGATACTAAAAAGCCATAGATTAAGTGGAACATTTTAAAGATATAAGGGACCTAACAGTAAACTCTCAAGTAGACTACATATGAATTTGTATATTTACTGAATTGCTAATAAATCTTCCAAAGTCTCACATGATACCAAGGAATACAATCCCAGTAGTTATCTGGTTTATTATAGTCCAAAAAAAATGATCTGATCTATATGATGCAACCTGTTGGTTAAGAACAGAATATAAAGGATATGGTTAAAGTATAAGTAGAAGTCATTCTGTACTACATGGTCAATCCTTAATTCTTAATAGATCCTCAAGATGATCACCATAGTTCTTGGTTGGAAGAATGGATGATAAGACATGAAATTTAAAACAATAGTCTTTTGTGTATTGAAAAGTGGCATGAAAATAAAGAAAATCAAAATTTAAATAGAACAGAGTTCAGACAATAGCTTATAGTTTTCAAGAGTCATCTTTAGTGACAAAATGAGAGGCTTAACATATCCACCTTAGAAAGAAAGAAATGGAGTTTGAATTTTATAACAATTTCTGGCTGTAACTAAGGATGAATGGGAAGTTAAAAGTACGTAAAAAATGAAAGATGTAGTGTCTAAGATTTTCATTGTAACTGTAGATAATATAGTCTTTCAAATAACAGAAGTGAATAATTTATGTAGTTGAGGTGACGGAAGTGTTTATCTGGAAAGATGAATCTCAGATGTCACCTACCTACGTATGATACACACGCCTGAATGCAGGGGAGATAGGACCCTGGGGAGTAAGACAAGATTAGAGAAGGAGGTTACAGACCATCTTTCAAGATCTAATATGAAGAAATAAAAAAATTTAAAGTATTCCAGTCTTGTAAAATATAAACTAATGAGAGAAAATAATAAACCTCGGAAATTCTACCTTGGGTGGGGCAGGAAATGAATTCAGGAAGTGAAGAACATTCTGATTACTAGCAACTCTGGAGTTAGTGAGAGGGAGGGTATATATCTTGGTGGAGAAATCTCCTAACTGGACTTCCCTCAGATTATACACTCAACCCCTTCCCCAGAGATGTCATTAAAGTGAGCTTTTCAGTAGCACCCACAATAACACTCATTGAATAACTTTAATATACTTCCTGTAAAATTAAGGATCTTATGCTTGGGTGTGTCAAATGAAAACATTGTAAGTTTCTTTAAAAATGTTTCAACTGGCCCATTATCACTATTCCAAGTTGTTGAAATTCTTGAGGATGAAATAAGGAACTAAATAACAGTATTAAAGAAGGTATTTCATATTTAGAGCGCAAACATTTTCCAATTAAAGCAATTTTATTAAGATATACTTACTGTCTTTATATCAATATTGATAACAACACTAGTGAAAATAATTTAACATATTGTGACTTTCCTCATGATACTCAGTGTATCGTGTAAATGATAGTATCTCATTCTTTAATGAGATTAAATTCAAGGTTCTTCTGACACAAATCCTATTGATTAGGATATTTTTCTTTTTGGAACAAGACCCAAATTTTCTATGTGTTAAAGAATAAAAAAATTAGTCATTCTGGAAGCAAATTGGTTCTAATACTATTAAGATCTTTGCAAACAATTACCTGCCTATGACTTGGAAATTAAGGTAAAATAAAATGTGGACATTTACATACATTTTCAAAATCAACATGGAAATTAAACTGAAATACAGAATACTAGAGAGGGATTATCTAGATCACTTAACACATAAAAGCAAACTAATAATAAAGGAAAAGAAGTAGGTTGCTGTTTTATTTTAATGTATTATCCTCATATTAGAGGGCCATTCTCCCATACTATACTTGATTAACAAAGTGAAGTAGAAGATTTAAAATAAGTACTAGAATATAGTTATTATATTATTGTCAAAAATAACAAATAAAACTCAGTATGAAGATGATAAAACACAGATCCTTACATCAAATTCAATTCAACCTATTGTTTTGCATATAAATGTAAACTGACATCTACTTTAGTTCAATTGAGACAATCAATTTCTGAATATTTCTTAATTATAAGCCAAAATATTTTTCCATATAAAATTACATGAAATAGAAAGCTGACAAAAACAGGTTGAAGACAGACCTAATATTTTTAGTAGTAGGTTAAAAAATAACACTGACACTAAAATAATTAAGTTCATGTAAATAAAACCTTCCCAGATAAAATTTTAATAAATGTTTCCAAGCACAAACTAACAGCACCTAGTCATTTTAACTAGAGTGAAATTGATAAAACTGTAATCTTTCACAGTGAGGGACAGACAAAGAGAGAGAAGGAGAGGAGAAAGAAAAGAGAGAGGACAAAGGGAAAAAATAGAGACAGAATATCTATTACAAACAAAACCTTAGGTTAAGTGAACTTCACTTCAAAAGTATAAAGGATGTAGAGGTAGCGATTTGCCTAGAAGTACATACCCACGAAGAATCTCCATACACACAAAGGCACATTTTCTTCTGGATTGCTGAATGCCCTACATTACTTAAGTAAATCCTTTAAATGTGAAGATTAGATTTAATTTCCCCACGAACACAGGCTGCCTTAAGTATGTATTAGACAGTGTAATTTTACTCCCATAAAGAATATGGAATCCCCCCACCTTTTTTTTTTTGGCCGCTCCTGGGGCTTGGACACAGGGCCTGAGCACTGTCCCTGGCTTCTTTTTGCTCAAGGCTAGCACTCTGCCACTTGAGCCACAGCGCCACTTCTCGCCCTTTTCTGTATATGTGGTGCTGGGGAATTGAACCCAGGGCTTCATGTATATGAGGCAAGCACTCTTGCCACTAGGCCATATCCCCAGCCCCTTGGAATCCCTTTTTACTTGGGAAAATGTGGAAGCATACAGGCTTACTGACTCCACAACTGCCCGTTTTCACGACTTTCACTGAGGCCTGACAGCTCACCAGTTTATAGATGTGACAGATGACTAGAAAAAAAAAAAAGGTTTGCATCTAACTTCTCTCAGAAAAGATTTCCTAAAAATTCAGCGTAGTTTTAAAAGAGTCTATGAATAATGGAACACATTGCTACACTCAACCAGGTTTTATACCCTTGCAATATTTCCTTCACATGGTTCGGAATGTGCAAGCAAAGCAATGGATTGAAGAATTTCTTAAAACAATCAGAAGAATAAAACATATGAAAAATCCTTTGTAATTACCTCTGTTGAGTGAGGCTGAACTGTTGATATCCCCAGTAATAAAGGAGGACTCTGATTGCTTTCGAACCGTGTCATTCCACATTCTACGGATTCGGCTCTAAGAAAGGAAAGAAAAAGAACAGAAGTAGAGTCCTGAGACCATAGATTCTCATAAAACAAACAAACAAACAAACACTTTTTCTTTTTTGTCACAGGCCTGAGGGACTTCCTACTAGGGTTTGGTCAATAAAAAAATTTCTTTTTAAAAAATTTTTATTGTCAAACTGATATAGAGAGCGATTGCAGTCTCATACGTTAGGCATTGGATACATTTCTTGTACTGTTTGTTACCTCCTCTCTCATTCCCCCCCCTAAATTTTCTATGTTTGAAAAAGAGTCCTATGAAAATATATTCATGAGATATATAATTAATATTATATGCTCTATGTCATAATACACATAACATACCATATATCTTGATATATATCATTATATATCATGATATATAATATATTGTATACTATATAATGATAATATACATGATATACTATGCATCATGATATATAGTGTATGTCATGATATACATGTACATAATATGTGATCTAATGTATATCATAATATATATTATACAGTATACATCATGATACACATTATATATCCCATGATATATATTAATACATAATAACACTGTGGGAAATATGATGATACATATCAGAAATAATAATGATAATTTTCACAAGGTAAATTTGTAAATGTCTATACTACAAGTAAAGAAGTGAATGGAACAAAATCTAGGATAACTTACTGGAGAGATATTATTTGACTAAAGAGAGGCTATGTAACCAATATGTTGAACATCTTCTGTTTCCTAAGGGGCATACTAGGTGTACAGATGCTTTTCTATTATTTATTATATGTTTTTACAATTTCCCATATGATACATTGTATTATTTCAAAGGTATTATATAATGAATCAAAATACATCTAAGAAGTCACTAAGATGAATAGAAACTAAATGGGTCAAATTGGGAAGGACAATTGGCCATCTCATAGTTTAAAAAGTGCTTGTAATCTGACCTACTCAGTAGGCTGAGATCTAAGGATCCCAGTTGCAAGCTCTTTAGCTCAAGGCTAGGGCCTTATTTTGAGCCACAGTTGTTTTTTTGTTGTTGTTTTGTTTTGTTTTGTTTTGTTTTGTTTTTTGGTGCTTAATAGAAGAAAAGAGTCTCACAGACTTTCCTGCCCAGGCTGGCTTTGAACCACAATCCTCAGATCTCAGCCAACTGAGTAGCTAAGATTACAGGTGTGATCCACTGGTGCCTGGCCTAGACTTTCTGTCTAAGTATTTTCACAGGCTGCTATTTTCTTTTGGTTTGTTTGTGGACATTTTTTTGTTTTCCAATATAGTGTGAAATCTACGGACCCTTAGAGAAGTCATCTAACCATGTCTTGTCCTCAGAGCTTGGAAGACAGATGGCATTCCAAAGAAAGCACTCAATATTTCTATAAATAACAAAGTTAAATACATGGAGTTGGTTATTGTAGAAATGCTTTGGTGTGAAAAAGTGCCTTCATATCCCCAAAATTTGCTTTTCTTTTTTTATGTAAGGTCACCATTCTGTGTAACATATTTATTCATTTTACCTAAATGTAGTACTTATGTCATTATCACTTCATATAGGCTTGTACTCTCATAATTATAAAAATTAACACTATATTATGTATGATAAGACAACAAATGTTTTTCAAGAGAATTGTGATGTTACAAGTGGAAACTTGATGGGGCTGGGGATATGACCTAGTGGCAAGAGAGCTTGCCTCGTATACATGAGGCCCTGGGTTCAATTCCCCAGCACCACATATACAGAAAATGGCCAGAAGTGGTGCTGTGGCTCAAGTGGCAGAGTGCTAGCCTTGAGCAAAAGGAAACCAGGGACAGTGCTCAGGCCCTGAGTTCAAGGCCCAGGACTGGCCAAAAATAAATAAATAAATAAAATAAATAAATAAATACAAGTGGAAACTTGAAAATTACAACGCAGCTTTAACGATATATTTGTGAAATAATATTCTGTAATGATAGCAATAGTATAAGTTAACAACTCCAAGTTTACTGAGTACCAACAATTTCTTCTCAGTAGTTTTTCATGTAGTAGTTTAATTATACAAAAAAAAAATCCAACAAAAATTCTAGGCAAGCACAGAGGCACATTCCTGTAATCCCAGCACTCAAGAGGCTGAGGCTGAGGAGTCTATTTAGTAAGATTCTATGTCAAAAAATAAATAAGTAAACAAACAATAGCATAAAAGCAATCGGAAAGCCAGAATTGGAGGTGTGGTTCAAGTGAAAGCATTAGCCTTGAGCAAAAAAGCTCAGGGACAATACCCAGGCCCTGATTTCAATCCCCAGGATTTGCACAAAAACAAACAAACAAAAAATACAATAATAGAAACTTTTCTGTGTCACAGCTAGTGCTAAGAGTCAAACCAAAGAACACCTACCTATAAAGTTTATCCTACTATGATAAATAACGTAATTCCCTGTAACAGATAATAGTATAAATTCTCTATGTTAACTATATACATTCTCTATGTGATAGTCATTATACTAAATATGGAACTAATAAACCTCTGGATCACATATGTAAAATATTACCTTCTTTGGATTTTAGACTAAGTAGGAAATGCCATTCTTCACCTGCCAGACTCATTCAGCTATAAACTATCTGAAGCCATTAATTAGTATGTGAACAGACTCTGTGTTTCCTGTATTTAATAGACTTTTGTTTCCTTCAAATTTTCTCAGAATCATTCCCCAGCTAGTCACACCAAAACTACAAGTACTAAATGTGGTAGAAATCTGAGTTAGGCAATCACCCATTATCACACGGTAGCAACTTAGAGCAAACTACATGTAAAAGAGAGGTAAGGTAAGTACAGACACATGGGTTACCTGTGAGCCTGTGGAGTAGCGTCCAGGAGTTCGAGAGCCAGAAGTTTTCCCTGAGCCAATGGAGCTCTCTGTACTTTTACCACTACAGCAATGTGTGCGTAGGCATTTCCCATACTCTTTTCGTACCTAGCCAATTAAATATTAATTTCTGTTAGAAAGATACTCTGATTAGACCGGACATAAGGCACAACTTTTGTACTTTAGGTTAGTGTTAGTTTTGAGTACTATAATGATTTCCTTATTGCACAACTGCAAGAAAAAAAAAAGTCTGCTCATTTGGTAGATTGGAATACAAGTTTGAAAATTTGCATGAGTCTCTTCACACCACTGGCAGTATTGTCAATGAAATCATAGAGATTTTACTTGTTAGTTGAAAGAGCATGAGCTTAAAACAATTTCAAGACATACTTTCAGCTCCATAAATTTTATATTAAGTAGTCTATTGGTACAATGGTATTGTGGCTATTAGTCTGTAGGCAGAAGTTTAGTTCAAATGTAAAGTTCTGAGGTGGAGAAGATGGGTTAAGGAAGGGAACAAAGGAAGATAAAAGAATATTTAAACACAGAAAAGGAGAATATGATGAGCTAAAAACTTCTTTTAATTTTATATTCTTTGACCATTTAAAAACGTGAGGTATGCAAATTTAAATAGGTCAAAACATCTCTACAATATGATTCTATTCAATAATTGCAGAACATACAGCTAGTTTAGTGTAGATTCAAATTCTTCAACTCTGGTTTAGAATAAAATTATAGGTTTAAAAATGGATAAACATCTAACATCTTTCAATTGCGTTTTGAAGCAGGAAAACACATTAACAATTTTGAGAAATTTTGAGAGAAATTTTTATGGTGTATTTAATTGAAATGTTACTAGTCCCTACTTATGGAAGAAGCCTTACAAATATAAAAAGGTAACACTTCCAAGTAGCAACTCCACTATGAACAGCAAAGAGACAGCATAAGGTGGTAGTTACACATTATTTTCAGTTCCTTATTTTATTTTACCTGGACTCATATTTTGTATTAATGTTGTTATATTCCATTTACTTTCATTTTAAAAGAAAAATATATAAATATGGGCTTTTTAAGGTGCAATCTTTAAATTCAAAACAGAGTATACTCTCATTTCCTGAAAAGCTCACACCAACTAAATACTTACTGAATTTTAATATCAATGACGATTGCTTAGCATGGACCATGCACCCTGTCCTCCAAAGTAAACAATAATGGAGCACGGGCTGGATGATTGAAACTCCTGAAGAATACCAGGGAAGTGAAGGGAGGGACCAAGCAAGGCTTAGCAAAGATGACTGACAAGAACAAATTCAAAAGATAAGTTGGAATGATTCTAATGTTTAGATGATGAAGTTGAAAAGAAAATGGCCAAGAGAGAAAAATTAATTCTTGGTGGAGAAATAGAGTGAGCAAAATAGAATTATGATATTTTAGCCCTTAAATTCTTTCTCCACTCTGGATTTCCCAAAACATATATTTCTAATATATTTATATTTCTCATAATCTATTATAACTCAATCTCTTCAGTGCTACATGTCTCAATACTTATAAATGGAGACCATTAATTTTATTCAGTGATTATACATCAATTGATAATTTGTTTCTTTTTAAAACAGAAATAATCCTTGAAATAGTTTTGTGTATTTCTGAGAGGTGTGTGTGTGTGTGTGTGTGTGTGTGTGTGTGTGTGTGTGTGTGTGTGTGTGTTGGGAGGGTAGACTGAAGAAACATCTAATTTTTAGTCATTTCTTCCATCAATTTGTGTGATGTAAGTTCCTCAAAATAGCTCTGGGGCATAATTACTAGTCTTATTTTACAGATAAGGTCACTGAAATGATTAAACAATGAAAACAAACTGACTAAAAAGGTTAAGCAATGTGCCTTATAAAGGAAAATAGGAAACTCATGGTGGTCTATAGTCACAAAATTCTCTCTACAATGCCACATCTCTAACATTAACACAGCATCATTTGCAGATACCACACATTGCTAGTACTATTATTAAAATGGTCTCCTCCATATCTAAAAAGAAGTAGGACAAATGGTTGAATTTGACATTAGGAAGGCTTAAAATAGTATCTAACCAAAGGTAAACTTTGCTGACTTTTGGGAGCCTGTAACACGTCCAAGAACTTAAACTTGGATTGTAACTGTAGCCGCTGCTTGTCCCCACCTCCCTCTGCAGTTTACCCTAAGATGATTGTCTTTTGTAATGATGTGTTTTGAAGTTTCACAAATATTTTAATATAAAGAGAGAAAAAGAAAAGAGCAAAAGAACCGCTTTTCTCCTTGCTACAAAAGAAGCAACACTGAAAGGCCACAGAAATTTATCATGAACCATTTGCATTTTCTAACAGAGATTGAAAGTGCTGAACTGATTTTATAAACAACCAGCAAATCAAGAAATCTGGTGATGCCGCTTCACATATTAACTACACTGCTAACAGATTCATTACTCAGACTTTATTTTGCTGTGCTCTTATTTGAAATGGTAGGCATATGTCTTAAACAGAATAAAGGAAAAGAACAGGGGCCATATCTGTACTTTTTTTCTTTAGATGATAATAAGTTCTATGATTATCCAATCACTTACATATTCTAATCTATTTCACATGGTCTTCCATCATAATTACTCCAATCACATAATGATATCATATCCCAATGTATGTTCTTGTATAGTATAGCAGATAGGGAAGAGCATATGCCTTCCTAATAGAACATTTCTTCCATTTTCTCACTTGTAATGTAAAATACTCTGGGAAGCTCCAAGAGCATATTAAATAACAGCAAAAAATGAAACCTCCAGTAACCAGTGCAAAAATTGGTGGCAGGACCATGTAATCTATACTTAGAAAAGGAATGACATCATTATATTATTAATTATTGTTAATCAGTTGACTAAACCAACAAATAGCCCTGGTACATGGAATATTTTTTTTTATAATTTTTGAATTAAAATGTCTAGGCATCTACACATTCAAAATCTATTCACAAAATTCAGACACACCTCAATAAGCTTTCTACAGTTACAGAGACAAATTTAAAAAATTCAGATTGCGTAAAGGACCAAAGGGGAGTATGTATAACACAAAACAGTGCATCTGTCTTACAATTCACTATATTTTAAGCATTATGACTGAATACTACAGTGCACTCTCTGATTTTCATGGACAAATGCTGTCAATATTTTAATCCCTTAACTTTATGTCCACTTTTTTCTGCATATATTTCTCTTGGGAATGTTATGGCGTTCTTCTTTTCAAATGGAGGCATCATTCCAAATAATCTCTGATTTCTCTCGTTTGTGTTTTTACAATCCTGACCATCATCTGAACATTTATTCTCATCTTTAATTTTGTGTTGCTGTTGTTTTTATTCTCATTTTACTTTCCTGACAACTGTTTTATTTCTGTCTCTCTTCTTAGCTTTTTTATGTCTCATTTATTTTTAACCTCATCAAGCATAGTGGAGTTATAACTGGTGAATATGTCCAATCTCTCTATTCTTTTGGATAAAATGCTAAGCAGTTTAGTTGTTTTGCAGTGTAGTTGTTATCATCAGTAAAGTCCTATCAAAGGAAACTGAGTAGGAGCCATGCCCACAGGTTGTCACAAGATCTGTTACTTATTTTAGACTGCTTACTAAATACCAACAGAAAAGATGACCACCAAATCAGGCACTGGAGTTGATTAAGACTTTACTAGATTGGATTTACCCATAGTACAGGTCAATGAGTAATAAACATATATTGAAGTGACCTGCTCCAATTTGAAGAGCATAAATAATATTTGGGAAAGTACATTTGTTCTACTATAACATATAGGGGGTAAATTTATTCCACTAAATTAAAATCTATCTATTTGAACACAATATTTTCTGTAGGCCTTATTTATTGTTACTGTTCTACTTTGTATTGTGACTACTGCAATACATTTTATATGCTACCTAAAAGTGAAACAGGATACATTTTGACTTATTCTTGTCCCATTTTAAGAAGCAGACTAGACATAGTTCTCGAGTTATCTTAATATTGATTTATTTCTCAAAAATCCTAGTGATAAAGACCTTTTGTTTCATTGTTTTGTTTTCAAAGCAAATTATGTCTGTTATTTCTCTCTAAGAATTTGTTTTTTGCTTTTTGCCACTTCATTTCCTGAGTCACCTTTTTCAATATTTCATAATTATCTTCATCACCTCTATGTCACACATGAGGAAATTGGGACAGAGGAGGTTAATTAACTTGCTCCAAATCACATAAGCTTTTAAGTGGAGGAAGTGAAATTCAAATTCACGAAATCTGGCTAAAGGGACTATGTGATCAGACCTACAGCGACCACATTTTTTTAATAGAGTAGAAAAGTACAAGGTGATAAAATTCATCTTATGAGGAAGTAAAGCAATAAAACAATTTGTTTGCTGAAACTGGTTCTTAAAATGAGTATCTTATGTGGAAAATTATACAATACAAATAATGAAGAACCTAGTTCTAATCACTCAAGTCATAATTTCTCTAGAAGCTGCCTTTAAAGGAAAGAGTAGAACATTTTTCATTCAAAAATATATATTCACTCAAAATGTGTATATCTCACCATAAAATATCTATATTTTTCTTCCACGAAAACTAGCTCTTAAACAAAAACTTACATTTATGTGTGCTCTTTTTGTTGTACTTTTTTCTTTCTTTTTTGTGTTTTTGTTTTTGTTTTTACCAGTCCTGGTGCTTGGACTCAGGACCTGAGCACTGTCCCTGGCTTCCTTTTGCTCAAGGCTAGCACTCGACCACTTGAGCCACAGCGCCACCTCTGGCTATTTTCTATATATGTGGTACTGAGGAATCGAACCTAGGGCTTCATGTATACAAAGCAAGCACTTTGCCACTAGGCCATATTCCCAGCCTGTTGTACTTTTTTCATTTTAAAAGAGTTATTCCTAATGTAAAACTTCCATTTGTCTATCGATCAATATATAAAATAACATGAAAGAAAGTCTATTTTGTAAATACTCTTTGTGATTTTTCAACTGATCCAATGTACTTATTGTTTTTTTTTCTTAAATTTAAATACCCTCACCAGCTCTTATGTTCTTATTTTGCATCTGTTTCGTTTTTACAAGTATAAACAAATGTTTATTTCCAGAGGCCAACATACCAAACATGATATTTTGTGAGAATATGTTAGAATTCCTTTGCCGTGAAATTGAGGTTATAACATGAAAATGGTACAATTGTCACAAAATTGGCGGCATTTAAAGTTTAAGAGAGGATTCTAACATACCTTCTTCTGTAGGACACAATGGAAAATGAATATAAACATTCCCTGTAGAGAATTGAAAATGGTGAAGAGATATGCCATGATGACTGTGCTTTCATTAATATACATGAGTCCAAAGGCCCATGTCAATCCCAACAGGCAGAGCAGAGCTATTGCACCTATAACCCACGACCTGTGGAGAGAAGAGAAAATTAAGGGTTATCAAATACGTGTTTTTGAATTAACCCAACCATATCAATATCAACAATACTGACACTGAAAAAAAAATGTCATGGCCAGTTTTATCAACAGAAAATGTAACACAAGTGGCGTAAGGACTTTAAGATTTTAATGGGAAGTACAAGTTACCAAACTTGAAGAAATATACATGAATGAAAATGTTAGGAACACAGAAATTCATTTAAGCAAAAGCAGATTTGTGCCATAAATTATTCATGTATTTTTAATGCATATGCAAATGGTATGGAGATGTAATTATGGTGAATGGCAAGGGGGCACATACTTTGAAGTTGTTAATCTTTACCAGACTCGTTGATATGATAATATCTATTTCATCGGACTTTAGTGCTTCAACTGATGTACTCAAACCACATTTCACCAAATTTTCTCTATTTTCATAAAGATTGTAGTATTGAGTAAAATAATAAACCCTAACTCTTGTTAAAGGGAACAAGTATTTAGAGTACATGTATGAGGATATCATATCCTGTGTGAATGATTCTATAGATATATAGAATCAGTATGCTTTACTGTCAGTGTAAAAATAATAATTTCTACTCTACCGGAATTACTCTATTCTCCTGTTCAACATTAGATAATTTCCTCCTAAGATTCTATCTTGCCCTAAGTTTTGGAACTCGAGAATTTGGCAGTTTTGATGGAAGACTAATGTCTCAAGGTACCTTCATCTCTTTGTAGTATCTGTACATTCGAGGGAGTGGATAAAGCTCAGAATGGGAATGGAGTGATATGAACAAAGTAGAAGAGCATGGAAACAATCATCACTTGCACTTCACTCTTAGCTTCCTCCAAATTCTCAAAGACACTCATTGTGTGACTAGAGTTCACATATTTGTGTTCATGCTTTGTATTTACGTATTGACATAAAATGAATTCTTCCAATAGATGGGACTCCAGTAGCTGAAAATGGAATCCCTCTCAACTTTTCTTTAAATAGATGGAAGAACCGGACCCAAACCAGTCCACATCTGTATATAGTCACATAAACCAGCCCCGTTCTTTGCCGGTACATATTCCTTGAACAGGATAAAATAGTACTTCTTTTCTGCAGACTCTTGTGTTTTATTTAGGTTGTATAAAGTTGGAGTAATTTATGGGAATTTAAATTCACAAAGTGAAAGGGATTATGTTCACCCTCATCTGAAGCTGAGCTCAATTTGTTTTTGTTTTTTGTTTTTGTTTTGTTTTAGAAAGAACTACATTTAAGCAAGATATGGTGACAGAATCTTTTTAAATTGACTATAAATATTGACTTTTTAAAAATCCCACAACTAGGTACTACTTCTTAGACTTAAATATCCACTCACTTTATCACTTGTAGTGTTAGCCATCAACATTCTTGAATAAAGACTCTCTGCAAGAAGTTTACCATTGTATCTGGCACATTTGCTTATATGAATTAGAAAACATCTCTGGTGTTAATATTTTATTTTACAACAGAATTAAGAAGTATACGAACATACAAGAGAGTGTGGTCAGTTTCTTCAGACATTGAAAATAGGAGAAATGGAAATAATCATCATCAAATAAAGGTAAAACTATTATTAAGGTTTAGAAATAAAATGGTAGGATAAATTACTAATGTCAGCTATTTCCCACTGGAAAACACATGATGGACCCAGAGGTTAAATGATCTAAAACTGCAATGAGCTCCAATTTGTAAAAGAAACACAGAAGCAAAAGCATGGAGAAATAAGTGAAATGGCATCAGGAGAATGGAAACAAAGGCCTCTTCACCAGAAGAACAAACTGAAAGTACAAAGTCACCCAGAGGTTGCCAATCTTGGTTAATTCTTGCAGGACAAAATCGTAACATGTATAGGAAAAAAATACTCAAATGTTACCTTTTATGTCTATGTTTATTAGACTGGTACAGACTTGTAGCTTTGGTTAGGAAATTCATATGTCCTTACAAGCAATTAGATTATTGATCAAATGACAGGTATCAAATTCACAAGAGAAAAATTTGCCTATGCAAAATTTTAATTTTTGAAGGAGCACTTCTTTCCCCTTTTGGGGATATTTCATGCAGTATTCATGCATAGCAATTTAAACCAGAGAGTTTCAGACTGGTAAGAAATACAAATAAATCAACAGGTAAGTTTTGATGAATGGTAGTTGAATAAACAACAGAAATACATAGCAGAGACTGATGCATCACAATGTAAGAAGAAAAAAAAAACAACTATAAAGCACAACAAGTCTGTAGCCCAGGAAGTTATTATTACTGTGGCACTGAATTCATGTGATATCCAATTAACAGAGGTGAAGCAGAGCTTCATTTTTTGGCAATACAGCTGCAGCATGTTTATTTCACATATAAGTGGTATGCCAGCACATTTTCCTGCACAGTTTGCTCTTCTGCCTCAATGTGAATGACAGAAGCTCTAATGATTTTTCAATACTGATCTGACAGCTGGTTCATGGGACCACACTGATAAATGGAATTTATCAGCCATTCAGGTCATTCTTACTTGATGAAGGGTCTGTTATCCTCATAGCTAAAGAATGCATAGACATAAAGACAAGAACACCAACATTAGCATTTTATGACAAGGAATTTCCTATGAAAAAATATTCTCTTGGTGCCCCAAGGCCTCTGTTCCCCACCCCTCTAAAAAGGTAGCATAACCTTCTCTTTATATCCAGAAGGCAAATCCTAAAATGACCATGAGAACTTAGAAACCAAGGGATAAAATCAATTTGACAATACTGCAATAGCCCTTATGAGACTCAGAAATTTCATTCTTTTCGTCCTGTGCTCATATTACTTGTGACTTGACAGAGACATTTATTTCTTAGAGATCATATTTCTCTAGAGAATGAGAAATTTTATGAGCAATCTGGAAAGGGCTTGGGGGCATGCTTAAAATGACAGATTTTGTGTCACTTAAAGGTATCCATATTCTACAGTATTAGTAGGTAAAATTATTATGGAGGTATGCTTCTAAGCAATTTTAACTTGCAGATGATTAACCTGAGTTAAATCTGAACATCACAGCCCTTTGAAAACGATCAATCTTGATGACTTAAAATTCCTTCTGTTAATGTACTGAAAAGCTGAATAATTTGTAGTAACAGGAACAAATGCAGAACACCGTTTACTGTAACAGTTAGTAATTTACTATCACCTGCATAAAATAAAATATCGGAGCCAAATTAGTAATGAAAAGGTAAGAAGCATTTTACATTGTCTTTTTACAAACATACTCTTTGATCAGATACTTGTGATGATACAAAAAAAATAAATAGAAAACATTTAATCTTGTTTTCTTCTCTCTTGCAAGGTGAAAAATATTTTCTCATATTACACAAAAACTAAATGTTCTTAGATCATTTTAGGTAAAGAGAAGGACTACAAAAACTCACTCTATGGTAAAGAATGGAGTCTCCCTGACGTTCAAAACTCAGTGTGGTCACTGAATAGCTGTTTGATCTTAGGCCCAAACTAATGTGTGGTTGTGGTCGTATCTGTAAAATGGTAATAATAGCTAAGTACAATCTAAGTTCTGTCTGTTATAATGTACATTCCTGAGTATGATGAAATTAGTTATCTGATTTTAAATGCTCAGAACAGTATCCCACACATAATATGTCCAGTACCCCACACATAATATGTCCCGTAAATATGACATGGAGTTATAATTATTAGGTTATTTAAAGCTAGAGTAAACTCACATTCATAATATAAAAACATGTCTCATGCAAAAAAATAAAATTTCTAAATGCACAGTCAGTAGCTCAATGTGTTTCAGGAGTCATATGGTGAGGTATGAAGCAGAAAGCGAGGGATTTGAACTCGGTGCTCAATATGGTGATTAAGTACTGCAGCTGTTAGCAGTGTGTTCGCTGTCAGGAGCAAAGACATACTGAAGGGGCAAGATGGAAGCTAAGCTCTCTGACTCCTGAAATCAAAGCAGAGATGATCACAGGTAATGTCCAAAGGTAACACCCAGTTGCATCCTGAAAGTGTTCACATATAGTAGTTCTGCTTTATCTAAGAGGACTATCTAAGAGATCTCCAGTGAGTACTTGAAATAACTATTTTATACACACATACTATTATGATAGTTTAATTTATAAATTAGGCACAGGAAGAGATAAAAGAAAGTTACAGTAACCACAAGTGACCATTTAAGTTAAAGCTAAGCAATATTCAAAATTCTTTTCTTCAGTACCATTCCAAATGCTCAAAAGCTTTCCACAAATAATACAAATACAGTGGGTAGTATCCTTCCAGTTCTATTATAGGAAGTTTGTCCTATTGGAAAATATGAAGTAGGATGGCCAAGGAATGTGGTAAGTCAAGAAATGTATTCATAAGATAATTAGAAATAATTCTTAGGATTCTTAGAAATAAATATGATCAATTCTTAGGAACAAGAATAACTAAGAATAAATTATCTTTTTCTCTCATATGTAGAAGTTATATCTAAATTATAAACATATATGAAAATATATGTAGGGTCATATGCATAAGTATGCAAATATATTGACCAGAATATTGTATATGTAAGGTAGAATTCCAATGATGTAATGTCTTCAAACAACTAACAACAATATGGATACGACAAAGTTGAAATGTGTATTGTTGCTAGCATTGCTTGATCAAAGGAATGGAAGGCAGAAGAGTATAGAGAGAAAAGTGAGGGGAGGATATAATCATCATATTTTATGTACATATCTTAAATCGAACCAGGTAATTTGAGGGAATGGAAGGGGTTGGGAGAGATGTGGGAGGACAATGGCCATGAGAGGTTACTGTTTAAGAGGCATTTTGCCGTGTTGAATTGAAACCCTTGTACAACTACTTTATAGAACCTCTATACTTATTAATACCTAAAATAGTTGGGAGAAAAACGAGGGAGGGGGTGACAAGTCAGACAAGAAATGTACTCATTACAGATGTAATTGTAACCCCTCTTGACAATAAAATTAAATTAAAAAATTAAAATAAAATGAGATAGTGGTGCATTCCCATCCCACCATTACATTTTATCTGTTGTGTTGCGTTCATGATCACAATGGTTTTCTATGTCAATACGATCTGTAACAGCCAACTGAATTCAGCTACAGAGGTTAGCATATAATACATGTGGAAATGCATTACGAAGTTCTGTCAAGGTACATGTTCAAAGGGAAACTAAAATACAAAACTTGTACTTATCCTGCATAAAATGATATGTCCTAGGTTTTTGCCTTCACATGATGAGTTGAAACAGAGAAATAAAGGTGTGATTCAGAAGTTTTGT
Organism: Perognathus longimembris pacificus; assembly: GCF_023159225.1. Classification (NCBI taxonomy): domain Eukaryota; kingdom Metazoa; phylum Chordata; class Mammalia; order Rodentia; family Heteromyidae; genus Perognathus; species Perognathus longimembris. The sequence goes on along the minus strand of NC_063176.1, from coordinate 9,908,723 downwards.
TGGAAGTTGTGGAAATCACTAGAAAGACTGTTAATGCCAGTTTCACTTAGGGTTAAAGGCAGCTCTTTGTTAAAGTAGTGTTCATTGGGATGTGAAGAGAAGTGAATTGTGACATTTCTAGGTCTTTCGAATTAAAGGACTGGACCTGGCCTTCCCTTTGCCATTTCCTCTTTCTCTTTGTCTAGGAGAAAGTGACAAAAGTGCCTGAGATTCTGAAATGGAAGCTGCTCATCAGTCTGGCCAGATATATTAGATTTAGGTCAGCTAATTTGAGACTTCTGTATTACAGAATTTAATCCACTATATTTTAGGCTATTACTTTTTATTAGTAGCTAACTCCATACAGTGTATTTGATTTAATTCCTTAGCTATAAGCATTTAAAGTTCATATACAACACAGAAACTCATATGAGTAGATAAAAACATTTTACCATCAGTATTACAAAATTAATATACAATGGTTTGAATCCATAAGTCACTAAAGGGTACCTATAATGTGGAGTAAGTTCCATTGACTTTTTCAGGAAATCCTATTAGCTTAAAGGGTCATATTTTGTAGTGTCTTTGCATCATATCCAAATTCAGTCAACGGTAATGCTGCCATTAGTGATGGTAGCAAAGCTATAAGCTGTTGATTTCTCTATTTTTATTTTAAATGCAGATCTATAAAAGTTTATTAAAAACTAGTCTTTCCCTAATTTTCTTTTTTTTATTCAAATTTTTATTATCAAACTGATGTACAGAGAGGTTACAGTTTCATAAGTTAGGCATTGGATATATTTCTAGTACTGTTTGTTAACTAATTTTCTTTCACAGTTTAAAATATTCATTAAGTAGAAATTCTATTCAGGGTTCCATAACTAAATTCACTGAAATTATTTTAAGTTTCTAAGACAATATGTAACCTTACAGGTTTACGGGGTACTTAATAAGTGTTCATTTATTTAAAGAAAATATTTCATACATATAGTTTTGAAGACAAGTGAGAAAAATGAAGCCTATTTGTAGAAAAAGCATATTTTTCTTCCATCAAATATAAAAAGCTTGACAATAATTATGTATACATGTTACATAAAATCCCAAAGGCCACACAGAACCTTTTAAAATCTATTTCCATTGAACCTTGGCTCAAAACACATTTTTAAGAAGACGGACTTCTTCACTACAGCATTAACTTGTAAACTAGTGCTACAATATAAAAATATATTATCAAAATAGACAAATGGTGGATGGACAGACACATCATGAATAAAACAAGCGAATTACAAGATATTCTTATCTTTTTACTCTTTAGCAGTTACAGAATAAAATAGCTTACTATTTTCCACATTTTAAGGAAATATCTGAAGTTCAAGAAATAAAGGAGATAAATTATTTAAGTAGTTTGAAATATTGCTTTCTATTACATCATCCACAAAAAGACTTATAGTACTTCACCAACTACAGAATACTTTTAAATTGCAGGATCTGTGAGTCTTGGTATAAAGACAAGAAGCATGTATAAAAGTTTCATACTGATGTTAAAAGACCTGGTATTGAGAAGTCATGGGTAATAATGGAACAGGAATGATTTTGACAGAAATTTTAATCCTACAGGCATCAAATTTAATACATTCTGATCTCCTTTGGAATTGCTGAAGGATTAGCTAATGTATGTTGATGAGTGGGGTATGTGCTTCATGGTGTGCAAGAAAGATATTAGGCTCTTCATTAGTCTCACAACTTTGCAGTATCCGTATATATTTGAATTTACTTTAATTAGCATAGAATTAATTTTATCAAATATATATATATATATACATATCCCTCTTTTAAAATGGTTCATAATACCATAAGAGTAATAATAAAGTAAGAGAATTAGTTCTCGTACTTCACAGAGCAGAGAAAGGTGTAATAAACACTAATGCAACCGTATGATGATGGAGCTTTGGCCATTGACCCTCAGTCAACAACGAGGTGCCCAAGCTGGGGACAGAGAATCCACTCATCTACATGCAAACTGGAGCCAGCAGCATTGTATGCTAATGAAAAGATTTCTGCTGGACTTATTTAGAAATTATTCTCTCAATTAGGCTTCTGCTGATGGCTCACTCCTATAACCCTAGCTACTCAGGAGGCGGAGATCTGAGAATCTTGGTTTAGAGCTAGCCTGGGAAGACAAATGAAACTTTTATCTCCAATAAATTAGCAAAAAGCCAGAAGTGGAAGTGTGGTAGAGTTCCACCTGTGAGTCAAAAAGCCAAAAGAGATAGAGAGGTCCTGAGTTCAAGCCCTAGTGCCAACACAACAAAAAACAAAGTTATTTAGAAGATGAATTTTGCTACAAACACTACCGAATTCTAGTGGTCATGGAGTATATGAAAAAGTACAAAGAAGGAAAGAGACCCTTTCCAAGCCACAAACCTAGAAAATGAGGGAAGAATATTTAAAATGGGCTATGAGATTCAAGTTTTAAATCAACCAGACATGCAATAATGACAATAGACTAGCAATGTTGCAATACTTATCTCTGAGACTAGTAGAATATCTGCTAGCCAAAGGTGAAGTATTTAATGGTGAGAGATAAGAGAAAAATGTAAACCTTTGCACATACAAACACAGATACACACACACACAGACACACACACACACACCATATGCAAACCTTACAAGTGTTGCAAGTAACTCATTAGTTGATTTGTTATGACAGGAGTCCTAGCTGTTTTATATTTCTTTCAAATGTGTTTTCTAATAGTGTGACTATTTCATCTAGATTTATATTTTTATATCTAAATTCTTTATTTACTCCTAGGGGAAGATTAAAGTGAAAAGACAGAATTTAATTCAAGAGTCATAGTAATATATAAACAGTTCTTTCTGTTTATAGGTTTAAATTTCTTAGCCTTGAAGGCATTAAACTTCTTAGAAAAATATGAACGTCATATAACATAATTGTAGAAATTATAAAAAAATGATTATATTTCAACTATGAGTTTTATTGCAGTTAAATATTGCTTCCAAAATCTATAGTCCTGTGGAATTTACTTAGACAATGAAGTGAGCTAAACAAATACAATAAATACTTTATAATATATCATAAATATTTGTGTTTCCTTGGTTCAAAGTCCAAATTAAAATATTTCTTGCTTTTAGGAACAAAACAGCAATATGAAAATTAGAAATTACAGGTGACAACCTGAAAAATAAGAAAAAAATACCATGTAAATCAAAGTCAATAAATGTCCAGTCAAATGAATAGTTTGTGTGTTTTGTTTTCTTTGTTTTTGTTGGTGGTGATCCTAGGGCTTGAAATCAGGGCTTGGGTGCTGTTCCTAAGCTGCTGTGTTCAAGTCGAACACTCTACTATTTGGGCCAAAGCTCCACTTAGGAATTTATTTTCTGGTGGTTGATTGGAGGTAATGTTTTCATAGAATTCATTCATTCATTCATTTAATTATTTATTTATTTGCCTTGGTTGGCTTAGACTCAGTGTCCTCTGATCTCAGCCTTCTGCTTATATATGATAATAGGCTATAAGCCCAGGCACCTAGGAAGAGTTTTAATTATGTTTCATCTACAACGAAATGTTACATAAATTTATATGTATAAATGTATAAACTCTATATGGTCCAAGAATAAACATATAATCATAGAATTCAACTGAATTATAATTATACAGCAGAAATTATATATTTACTATTATTTAGACTCTCTACCAGTTAAATAGATAAGGATGAATTGATAAGTTTCAGGCAAAGATATGTTATTTTTTTATTCTGAGAAGTAAATAATAATGACACTATAAGAATACTTACTAACAAGCTATCTAAATGTATCTAAAAGATACATTTTTAGTTCTGTGTTTTATGCTAATAATAATTTGCTTTATTAAGCTAACATTTCAAGAACTATAAATTATTAGGAGTTGATGTCTTTCATTTATTCATATTCCTTATTATAATTTAAATTCTTCCTTTACACTCTTTTGTAGGTATATTCGTATTTAAATTTAGACTCAGTCTCAGTATTCACAAGCTCCTCAAAACCTGTGACACAGGGCTAGTTAAATAGGGTCAATCAATGGAATATAAAGAGATAAAAAAAAAAACTTAAGGAATGTATCAAACATTCTCAGAATCTCTTTCTTCAATTTAGAGGACATGTAAAACTTTAAGTAAAATAAGTCAAAAAATTAATAACTTTATTTCCTGGCAAGTGTGCTTTGACCGGTTGAATTTCTGATATGCTGTCTCTTGTAACATACGGCAGTATCATCTTTTTTTCCACCAAATTGGAAAAGAGACATCATACTTCTTCTGTGAAAGAGCAATTCATGAGCAAGTAAAGCAGAGCTAAGTATTTAAAACACATCTATACTTAATCAGAACTCCTATAAATGGAACCCTGGTAAGCTCTGTCATACATGTGAGACATGGTAAGTTTTATTTAGCTTGAGCCAGTCATTTGTCCTATAGGAACCTCAATTTGTTAATGATACAAACTTCCATATTCTACATTGAAATAGGAATATATAGATATTTCCTAGTGATTGGTGAAGTAGAACCCATAATTCTCTGGCTAACTTGAGAAAGTTAAATTTGATTGATTAAACTGGGGTCTCTGTGTTAGAAGGTAAAGTTACAAGCCTTAGTTTCCTCTTTACAGAAAGAGTAAACTAATATAGCTGGGAAAGACTAAATTGAACCAAATAATTAAAAGAAATAGAACTTGAAAGGCTGTCAGTAATAATTTTTTAAATCACTCAGAATGGATCCAAACAATATGGTACCTATACACAATGGAATACTACATAGCGATTAGGAATGGTGAAATATTGTTATTCGCAGGGAAATGGTCAGAACTTGAACAAATAATGTTGAGCGAGACAAGCCTAGAATACAGAAAACAAAGGGGCATGATCTCCCTGATATATGACTGTTAAGAAAGGGAGACGGAGAGACAGTAGAGACCAGGTCTGTGAAACCAAAAACTGCTTGTCAAATGGTATTTCCCACAGGATTGGGTCAGCGACCCAACATTATGTAACTAAAACCAAACAACTACTCAACATATAAAGGTCAAAAATTGACCTCTCAGTGGAATACAATAGCTCAAAAGCTATGTGTGTACGTTCATATAAGACTACTGTCGACATATTGTCTAATGTCAACATTACGTTTAAAGCCCTAGGCGAATTTTCTTGGGCGTAGGCCACGTGGCTACTGTATATGTTCTTGGTACATTGTGTATTGTATATATGTCTACCTGACCTAGGGAAGGGAAAGAAAAACAGGGTGTAAGATATCACTAGAAATGTACACGCTGCCCTACTATGTAACTGTACCCTTTTTGCACAACACCTTGTCAAAAAATTTTTGTTTAATCAATAAATAGAATACAAAAAAGAATTTATCTAGCTGAATCTAAGTATATTATGATCTTTCTCTTTAAATATATATTATATTACATATAATATAATGTTACATAATTATATATGGACATACATATATACATACATACACACACATATATATATACATACATATATATATGAAAGCTTAACAGAATATTGCAACTGCCCAGAGTCCTTGGTGAATAAGACTAATTGAAGAAGAGTGATTTGTATCTTAATTTTACTTTTAATACAGACGTTCTGTGGGATGTAATTTTATCCAATTCAAATTGTTATTAGAGATTTCAACCTCTCTTTCAAACTAATGTGAATGACACAAATGATAAGAAATGCCAAGTAAATGTAAGCAATACAATAATAACTTTCATTTTATGGACATATAAAATGCTCCAAATGACAAAATAACAATCTTAAGATAGGTAAATTTCAGACCAAAGAGCATCCTCTGTAAAAATTAAAAAAAAAACTGCAAATCAATACCAAACATAGTGATTTTCTGAAAATAATGAAATTAAATTGGATAACTATAGCAAAAATGCATATGAACATATAAATATTAACAATGATTCATCTGCTGCTACCTTTACAAAGCAAGTTCAAATTCCACACCAGTTTACAAATAAATCCTCCATATCACTCCAGTAACATAAAGCCTTTTCCATAGAAGTTAATCCTAAATAGAAAAAAAAAGCCCTTTTGATCCTACAGTAGTTAACCAGGTATGAGTAGTTTAAGATTACAAATTTTAAAAATTGAGAGCTCTTTATTTAAGAAGATAGTCTTAAATACCTACTAGTATATTAAGCTAATAAAATCTGATAGTTCTGAAAGTGGTGCTGTGGCTCAAGTGGTAGAGCGCTTGCATTGAGCAAAACAAAATCTGATAGTTCTTAGAAAATATAATCAAATAAAATATATCCCAGACCATTTAGCATACATAAAGAAACACAATTTGAGGAATTAGTGTTTTTCATGAAAATGCAAAACTACTGAAGAACCTGAGACTATACAACTGTTTCCTTGATAGGATTATCTAATAATGTGTGTATGTATATATATGTATATACATACACACATATACACACACGTATAAACACACCATGCACTACATATAAATCTCACCAAACCCTGTAACCACAAAAGGATTTCCTTGAAAATGTCCAGTATAGTACTTATACTAATAGTAAAGTGGGAAACAATGTTAACATTAATTGGTACAAGGTTTAGCACTATAGATGTAATGTTTAAATTAGTATTTGAATACTAATTTCCACAGAAAATTCAAATTAGCTGGAAGAAAAACCCACTGTAACTATTGAAAGTTTAAGATGTTTGTCAGACTTAAGTTCAACACGCAAAAAGTGGTGATTGTTCAATTGAGTAAATAAGAACTAGATGATGAAAGAGAAAGTAGATGTCATTATAATGACAGCAACAAGATAAGAAAAATTTAGATAGGAATTAACTCAGTAAAGAATGAATGGACACTGATGACCAAACTTACAAATACATAAAAAGATACGGAGCTGAGGAGGCTGTCAGATGACGACTCCAGCTCCAAACCAGATGGAGCAGAAAAACGCCGAAGAACTCTTAGACCCAGTTAACCACCAAAGCACCAGAGGTAAGCTGTGGATCAAGGGGTAAAGCACTATCTTTTAGCTAAAAGGCTAAGGGATGGCACTATAGACCTGACAATCCCTAGTATTTGTACTAAATAAATACTTGTTTGTTTATTTTTTATTTATTTTAAAGGTGATGTACGGTGGGGTTAGGGTTACACGAGTCAGATAAAGAGTACTTTTCTTTTTGATCTATGCCCCCCTTCCCTTGTTCACTCCCTGTTTTTTCCTCCCATTCCCATCCACCAGTTGGATAGTTCACTTTCAACATAGTGTCTAGAGAGTATCACTGCTACATTTCTTCATTCTTTGTCCCACCATTTTGGTACTCCCCAGTACCCTCCCAAAGAAACATAAACAAACAAGACAAAAGAACATGGAAACAAAAAACAGCATCAAAGGAAAAAAAAAACCCTCTTATTTCTACTTCCTGGAGTTCATTTCAACAACTATCATTTTATATGATCACGTGCACACAGCTATTGCAGCTATGTACCTGCTCCTAAGAATAACTTCCTCTGACATCACTTCATGTGAAAGTCTAGAGTCCTTTACAATTTATTATGTTCCAGTGTACATTTTCTTTTCTTTTGCCATCCAGCGTGTTTACTTGTACATTTATAGACACAATACAGTTACCACAGATAAGGAAAACCATGAAATTTTTACCTCATCCCAGTGGGAATGGCCAATAACAAAGGCTGGTGAGGATGTGGCCAAAAGGGAACACGACTGCAATGTATGTGGGGATGTACACTTGCTCAACCACTCTGGAAAGCAGTATGAAGGTCCTCAAACAACTAAACAAAGAGCTTCCCTATGACTCAACAATTCCATTCCTGGACATTTACCCAAATGACCACAAACCAGGCCACACTAAAACTACCAGCACAACTATGTTCATTGCAGCATTTTTTTTTTCCATAGCCAAGATATGGAATCATCTAGCTGCCCCTCCGTGGATGAATGAATCAAGAAAATGTGATATGTATATATATACATACACAAGCCTCCTTCAGAATGAATGATATTGCCCATAAGGAAATGGGAAAACTTGTGAGAAATTATATTAAGTAAAATAAACCAGACCCAAAAGAGACACATTCAATACTTTAAACGATATAATGAAGTTTTTAATAAGTAGATATACACGTGTATGGCAGATCTGATGAAACCCTGTCAATACAGCGGCACTCCTAACTTCATCTGTAAAATGAAAAATGCAATGATAATTAAAAGAGGAGCAAAAAATAGGAAGAATTTTAGCAGTTTCTGGAATCTGTGGGAAAAAATGATGGAAGTCCTAGACATGCTATGACAATTCTGCGAATGAGGACCAAAAAGGGAATACTTCCACTCTCAGTTAATACATCCACTTTCAGTTGCAAAGCATGCTCTAGGCATAGCATGATGACGGTGGAAGGTGCAGGACACTCAGGGACCGAAGAGCGCCCAATGTGCAGCAGCCACATCTGCAGGGAATTGATGGTTTATTTGGTGAAGGATGTGGGAAACTGGGCTCAGATTTTAAAACAGAAAAAAATAATGCTTTTCTGAGAGGACAGAGAAGTCCTATAGTGAATTGTAGAACTCCAAGGCAGAGAAAACACAGTGTAGAGCATAGGAAAATAAAGGGAAAATACTTTAATTCCTCACTTTAAAAGGCTTCTGTTGAAAGCAACAAAACAATACACCATAGAAAAAAACAGTTGATAGGTTAAATTTATATAGAAGTATTACATGTATCTCTGTACCTTTGTAATGAAGGAAAAGGTTGCAGGAAGAAGATATTTGTAAAGCCAAAAATCATTTAAAAATAGGTATCAGCGAGTAAAAGAAAAAAATGATCAGAAAGAAAACTGGAAAATGGGGTAAAAATTAACTGCTGTTAAAAAGATAGACTATCTCGATGAAACAAAAGGGCATAATAAGTCTGTAAATGAGGGTTTCTATGAGCACTGAGATTTCTCATAGCCCTGAATGAAGGAGTTTTTAGAAATCTTTCTATAGCAAATCAAGCAAGATACATCAAACTCAATGAACACAGAAACATTAAAAATACAGTGATAATCACTGGTACAAAATATGTCAGTTTATGATGCACATTTTTGTTTGTGTAGCATAATAATAATGTGACTGTTGTTGATAATAGGTTATTGCTGTTTATGCTCATAGTTTATCTTCCTAATAAAGTAATTGATGGTCTCCCAGACTATTAATCTCAATTCTAGAGTTTTTGTTACTACTTTGAAGTACCTAGTTTGAAATGTCAGCTTCCAGAGAAAACAGAATATTCTAGACTACAACATGAAATAGCACATTTATAGAAGTACCAGAGACTTGGATGACAGATTTTGGAAAACTGCATAATTATGTGTAGTAGAAAAACTCAACAACAATTGGGGTCCAGCCAACAGAAAAATGAGATCAGGAAACTTTCAAGTGTGGACAGAGAAGCTCAAGCTGTGTAACACTCTTCTGTCCACACATTTAATTACATATCCAATCATTTAACATTAGATAAAGAAAAAAATCTTAAATGACTGTTCTTGCCATAAACTACTCCTTCAAACTTACAGAAGAAGAGACACTGAAGTCGGGAAGTATTACTTACAGGGGAGACTTTTTCTTACAAGGGAGATATACAGTTGGAATAAACAAAAACTACTATGAACTTGGGATGTAGCAATATTTAGCAATCTAGTTGTGATGATTAATCATTCATACCATGGTCACTGGTACTACCTTCAATCACAGAACATTCTGACAGTGTGCTTTAGTGAACTGGGGTAAAACTAGCTGGCACCAGTTTTAGTTCTCAAGGTACAAACATCATGGTGTTGAGGGTCTGTATGGACATGTAACATGGACAATAACTGTCAGTATTGATGTTTGATCTGTGGAGGACTTTTCTACTAGATGGAGGCTGAGGAGGGGGTATTTGTTCTTCCTGTCTAGTATGTAAAGTGATCACAAGAAGACAGCAATATTGGACAACAAAAAAGGTAAATATTGCTATTAGATATTTTGTGCCACTTTGTTAAAATGCTTTGAATATCATTTTAGGGTTCACCAATTGTTCGTATGTTGGAAACTCAGTTCCTAAGGTAGTAACAAATACGACTAATGGCATCTTTAAGAGGGAAGTCCAGATGAAGGGGGAGGGATATAGCTTATAGGGGGCATCACACATGAAAGAAACGAAGGTAGTTCTTGAAGATCCCTAACTTTCTTCTTGAAAAAGGGGTTTTATTTAAAAAGGGAAAGGGGGCAAGCTAGCCCCTCTTGTTATGTGATTCCTCTGCAGGTGCTACTACTATGTTAGTCTCTCAGAGGTGGTGGTCAAGCAGCCAGCAGCAATGGAAAGAGGCAATACCATGATGTTTGGACTTTATGTAAGCCAAATAACACCCCTCCTCTTTCTTTAAAGTAAGCTGTATCAGGTATTGTGTTATATCAGACAATGGACTATTTCATGCTCTCTACTGCTTTTGCTTGGGACCAATATTAACATCCTCAGACCTCTTGTCTCTACTGCTATTCACTACTATCTCCTGCTGTGCGCGCAGAAGGGACAAACACCAGTCTGGTTTTTATGAATTCTTATCTTCTTACAGTATGGCTTCCCTTTAATGTTCTGAAAAACTCAAACCTGAGTAGGAGAATTCTGCTGGAGAGAGACAGACACAACTTAAAGGAATATCTCAGGAACGTCAAATCTCTATGATACTTAGTAACGCCTAAGAAGCCAAATGCATTTTCTCAGTACATACGCTGCTCTCCCATTCTTTATAGGGTAGATTTCACTCCATCGTATCCTATAGTGTTAATCCCCCTTCCTATTCTAAGAGCTCCGGCTGAATTTCATCTACTAGTTTCTTGAAAAAAAAAATAGGAAACAACCGGACAGTTCTAAATGCAGGGCTGGAATAGCCAGTCACCAGTCCTTTGCATGGCTTCTACACATCCCCTATCTGGGGGTCCCTTGACATCATGTTCCTCCATTGTCTTTCTAACTAAACAATGATCTCCTTGAGTGGTTCCATGGAGGAACTCATTGCCAGTACACATCAAACCTCTGAAATCCCTTCTTTTAATCCTGTCAAGATTGATGTGATAAATCTCTTGGTAATTGTACTTCTTTGGCTGCCCAGATTTTAGGGTTTATGGTTTAAAGTGTTAAAATAACCAAAAGGTTTTTTATTTCTTTTAAACATAAAGTCAGTGGCAATTAAGTATCATTTCAATCCAATCAAGGATGGGATTTTAAAATTTAACTATGCCCTCTTCAAAGGATTTAGAGAGAAAAGAACAATTTCACAGAGGTGAAACTCAATTGAATATAATTATGGATATATGTCGTGTTATGACATAGAGTTCACGGTGATGATCAAAGAACGGACTACGGAATGTCTGAGTGAATCCTGATTTTGGTAATACCTAGTAGTGAGATTGTAAGGAGCGTTCAGGTCTCAAAATATCAAAGGATTATTTCATGCATTAAATAAATTAACTTGAAAAAGCCTAGAAAAATGCCAAGCACGCAGTAAAAATTCATCATATCCTTCTTATAACTTTATACATTATTTCAAGTAAAACATTTCACCTTTACAGCTAGTGTTACATCAAGTGCAGCAATTGTAGTTCTGAAGGCAGAAATCAGGGGCCATTTTCTTTATTTCAGAATCAATGACCTCAAAATCTATGACTAAATTTTTCCTTTTAAAATGTTACATAAAACCTCTACTCCTTAATGCAATATTTTACCATAAATATCCCCATGAACCCTTCAAAATTCAAATTGATTTGATTTGGGAGGGCAATCCTCTCAGTCCACCTTCACTTATGGAAACCTTTTCAAAACATGTTTTAAAAATCAGTATTTTGACTGATTTTTGGTACCCTGGATATTGAACCTATGTGTATTGGAACCAGAGAAGGGAAGGGGAGTGGAGAGACAAAGGATAAAAGATACAGCAATGCCACAGCAATACTTTCAAAACTATATCCTGTAAACCAACGGTACAACTCATGGAGGAAAAGGGAAATGGGGAGGGGGGGAATGCAGTGGGGGGAATGAGGGAGGAGGTAACAAGTTGGATAAGAGATGTATGCACTGCCTTACATATGAAACTGTAACCCCCCTGTTATATCACTTTGACAATAAAGAAATAAAATTTTAAAAAATCAGTATTTAGGCCCATTATCAAGTTGGTTTACCTACAATCCTTAAAACAAGTAACGTTCTCAATTTAACAATTCCTATAATTTCAAAGAAATTCATGTTAGGAAAAGTATGTTACTTGTTAATTCTGACATGCCAAGCTGGGTAATTTTTTATTGTTATTATCTTTAAGTAGTTATACAAAGGAATTACCCTTTAACCAATCAATTTCTAAGTAAAATACATCTTGATAGGCATCACTCCTTTAATCCTCCCTCCCAACCATCCCTCCCAACCCCAATCTGCCTCTCAATTTTCCTAGTTTCATAGATTATGCATTGATTATGAATGCCTCCCTCCTTGCTGTCTTTGTCTCCTTAAGAGAAAAAACTCTTAATATCTACTAAACTATGTTATATATGAGACATTATATATGGCCTTGGAAATAAATCTTATTTTCCACTTACAATTTTGAAGAACAATAACTCTAAAGTCAAACTTCAATTGCTATTAAAAATTAAAGGCTCAAGTATACTGAGAAAATGATTTAATGGAGTTCAATATACAATACCCTAAAATATGTCACCTGGGGATTTGAGAAAAAGGGCAGAAGCAGGGACATCTCTTGTATCTTCCCTTCCTCCTGTTTTCTGGAAGCAAACCATGAAATATAATTCTCTCATTCCCGAGAGATTCTCATTCCAAAGGGACCATCACTAAACCAGAGGTAAGGAAATCCATATACTTAAAGAAACAGAGGTTCCAAGAATAATCTGAATGAATAGGACATGCTAGATAGCTTATCCCATGTTTATGGCTAGTAGGTAGTACTCTTTGATCCTTTAACCATATTTCTCAATAATCTAGGCACTTCATCATAATTAATATAAATTATGTATAAACTTGGCATAAAACATACATTCCTTTTGCATATATTTCTGAAGTTACATCATGTAAACCTTACAGTAAATAAATATTTTTTAAAATTCATCTATCTTTTTATTTATTCATTTAATCTATTTTGGGGATAATGGGGTCTTGACTATGAACCTTGAAATAAGTAAGAAATCTATTCTTTCCCTAGAGATTCAAATGTTTTTATTTATATTTGGAATATTGCTTAAATATCTTGGGATATTATCTTGGGATAATTGTTCATAAACTTAAGCTACATTAACATGAATATGTTTTCAATTTTATGAACTTATTTTAGAATAATATGCTTAGGTTTCACCTAAAATGAATAAAAGGGAGTATGGTGGCAGTATTTTATGCACAAATATGAATATAGAATAATGAAGGTTATAATTGTATTAATAAGGGGGATGAGGGAAAGTGATAATTGAAGTTGGTGAAGTACATTATATACTTGTTCAGAAGTTGCACCATGAAACACCCACTGCGCAACTATGTATGCTAATAAAAAACCTTAATTAAAAATGCTGTCTAGGGGTTGGGAATGTCGCTTAGCGGTAGAGTGCTTGCCTAGCATGCAGGAAGCCCTGGGTTTGATTCCTCAGCACCACATAATCAGATAAAGCTCAAAGCCAGAAGTGGTGCTGTGGCTCAAGAGGTAGAGTGCTAGCCTTGAGCAAAAAGAAGCCAGCGATAGTGCTCAGGCCCTGAGTCCAAGTCTCAGAACTGGAAAAAAGAAAAGAAAATTTGTCTGTATTCACAGCTTTATGAAACTATGGCTGAAATGCTTTTTAAAATGAGGATTATTAAATGGGCTTAAGTTATAAAGGTAATCAGTAAAGAACTCTCTACAACATTACCAACATCTTAGTTTGTTTGCATCTTGCCTGGTTGTCATAAAAATACACCTCCAACATCACTGTGACTATATTTCTCCTCAGACACACGTGGATTATTTATGGTTATATGAAGTCAACATTTCCAGTAATGTCTATCGACACACCAAGAAAACAGAAGAAGAGTAGGAAAAATTAGGTGAAGGACAGATGATGCACATCTTCAGGATTTCCTAATGACGATTTCATCTTATAATGAAGGAAACAAATTTGTTAATGACTTTAATTCCAAACACTAGTGTGTTAACTGTACGTGTGGACATTAAAAATAAAATCTGATTTAAAAAGAAAAAAATAGTCCTCATATATTTTGTAATAATTTAGTATTTTTATGGAAGCTGACCAAAATGAGGGGTGGAGGGCAGTCCTGGGCTTTGAGTTGAGGGTAGCTCACTTACTATATTCAGTATTTACTACTTTTCTCTTACAAGGCTGCTTTTGCTGTTTTTGCAATTTGGCCTCATAAACTTTTCTGCCCAAGCTGGTATTGAATTGTGACCTTTCCATTTTCAGTCTCCTAGCTCACATTACAGATGTGAGCTACCAGCATCAAGTTAAGTGATGTTGTGCATCAATAAATATGTAAGCTTATCAATACATGTATAGTATGCCAATAAGTAGGTAAAATAATTTCAAGTCTCTGAAGTTGTCATTTTTATGTAATAGTTTTGATGGTGATAGATAAGCTATGAATAGTCAATTATAGGGCTATAAGCTATTTTTAAGTTTACATGGGGTATATTAAGCTTCTTTGTAAAAATATAATTCAATACTTCATTTTTATTACTATCTAATATTTCATTATGAATACAAATGTCCTAAATTAGTTTCTACACAATTCACTTAGAAAAAAATAAATCTACAAACATTTTATTAAGTGTACTTCAAGCTAGATGTATGATCCTCATGGGAGTTCAAACATTTATATTGTTGCTCTGGCTGTTGTTTGAAGACGAAATAATTAAAAAAAATTAGGCTACATATCCTTATGTTGGCTGTAGAAAGATAGATAGATAGATAGATAGATAACATAGAGAGAGATTAATATGTAGGACAAGTTGATAAATTACAATATAATTGTGTATCTATGTTTTAATTATGTTAATTTGCCTTTGGTTTTAGAATCTAACCAACTTTAACTCCATAAAGTATTAGTGTAATACAGTTCCCTTTGAATATACTTCTAACTTGTTTTTACTAACACTTAGGAACATGGTCCTAAAAGTAAAAGTTACCTTCTTCTAAGGTGTAGCAAGTTATTATGGATATTATTATGGTTGAACTTATTTTTTCTATTTATCCCTGGAGCTATATAGAAGCTTTCTTCGATTTCTTAACAAATGGCAGGTGTCCAATCTCATGAAGACTAAATTGTCTTTACTTTCCAAAACCGAACTTGGTATTTATTAATCAAATGGGGAATTTTACCCCTGGAGCTAATTCTTTGGTAATAAGATAACTCTTGTCTTGAAAAAAGAAATGCTCATTTTATGTATACTTTTAAGGTAAACAAAGCCAACTAGAGTCTAGTGGGATTTTGATTGAGACTGAGCAATGCTTCACCACTGCCCATACAAAGAACTGAAAGCAGCAGAGCATCACACACTGATGAACACTAATGAAGCTAAGCCTGTTGTGGTGGTGCATTTGTAGAGTCTCCACTATTTCTCGAGCTGAGTGCAGACTGTTTGAACCCACTAGTGGAAGAACTGTCTAGGTGACAAAGTAAGACCCATGTAAAACCACCACAACAAAGAACAATAAGACTATCCTGTGTGAACACCAGTAATATGCTGTATTTTTACACATCTGATTGTACTCATCTAAGACAAAATTCTGAGACATATAGGTATGCTTATTTCCACTTCAGAAGAAAATAAAGAAACTACAAAGCTATACGACAACATGTTAAGGACTGAGCAGAACTAGAAACTCTTAATTCTACTCAAACTCAAGTTATTGCTCTATTCTACCTCCGCCTTTCATTGGTAAGTAAAAGATACAAAAGGAGAAAGGAAAGGCAAAGCGGCATCTTTAAACCAGCCAACAAAGTGGTGACCCATGGCAAACATTAGGTAAGGGGAAAGACCAAATGTCCAGGCACAGAAATTTGAGGGCTGAAACCTGTCCACAGGGAAAGATATAGGAAACAGGCACACAAATCGGCATACATTTTCATTCCTAGGACTCAAACCTCTATTGTTGCTATTCATTCTTCAAAATAAGTGGTGATGTTAATTAATAAAAACTATTTTTGAAATATTTTAAATACTTTGTAGTAAAAGAAATGAGTGAGCATGAAAATTGCTGGTGTTTTATTTTGAGTATAATTGTTGAGTATTTGAGCAACTCTTCACAAATTGAAGTTTTGTATTTCATAATGCATCAGGTATGTTGCACAATAATTTTGGATGGTAACAGTTTAATAATAATCTGCTTCTTATGTACATCTATTATTTTTAATTAGGTTAAAATTATTTTTGCTACGAGTTATTGTATGTTCTCTTTATAATGGGTGAGAAACTCAACCGGAAAATTTGAATTCTTGGAATTAGTTTTTACTTCTCACAGTAATTACCTACTTTGATGAAAAGAGACAAATTATAAGTAAACAACCAGAAAATAGGCATGTATTGTTTACTTTTAATTACTTTTCCAGTTAAACCTGAGAATTGGGATCCTCATTTCCTCTGTAATCATTGGTACAATTATTGTTTATTGTTTTCAAGAGTGTGTTCTTATACAGTAAGGAGATAGCTACCCTCACAGGAGTTTATGATGATAACTCTGCCACTGTTTAGAAATCAAGAAACAACTACTTTTAAACAAAACACTAGTTAAATTATGGTTAATAGGAGCTAGCCAGACAAAGTGTTAGGGAAGAGAAACAGTACACATAAGACCACAGACCAAAGACAGCACATTGAAAATGGCAAGAAGGGTACCTAGAAGAAAAGAAAACTGAAGAAATAGGGAGATAAAGGCAGAAAAGTTTGGGGGATTGGGATGGATCAGAACTTTAAGAGTAATGGGGACGTGTTACAGAGTTTTACCCTGAAGACCTGCCTGACTGAGTTAATACTTTTCAGATCTCTCTAGCACCTGAGAACAGGAGCAAGTCTGAAAATATCTGCCTGAAAATAAACACTGGCAGTGGTGATGAGGAGAAGGAAAGTAAATTGAATAGCTAATATGTGTTTAGAGAAAGAGTAGACACACACACGTGTGTGTACATACAAACATACATACATATCTATCAATCTATCTATCAATCTATCAATCAATCAATCTATCTATCTATCTATCTATCTATCTAGAATATGAATGAATGCAGTTGTATAATGAGAAAGCAATAAATATTTGGTGAGTGAATTGATTTAGAAAGACATTTCTATGGAGTTCTTGTGATTCATGCCTGAAATCCTAGCTACTCAGAAGCCTGAGCTCTAAGGATGGCTGTTTGAAACCACCTCAACAGGAAGGTCCGTGAAACTCTTGTCTCCAATAAACTACTTGGAAAAAGCCAGCAGTAGTTGCTCTGGTTCAATTGGTAGAGCCCTAGCCATGAGAAAAAGAAGCTCAGGAATAAGTCCCAGGCTCTGAATTCAAGCACGAGGACTGTAACAAATAGAAGAGTGAGTGAACAAAAGAAGAAAGAGAAAGAGAGAACGGAAAGAGAGAGGGAGAGGGAAAGGGAGAGAGAGAGGTGGAAGGAAGGAGAGGGAAAGAAAAAACACACACAGAGAGAAATAGAGAAGAAAAGAGAGGCAGACTGGGAAAAAGAGGAAGAGAAAGAAAGACGCAAACAAAGAGAAAAAGAAAGAGAAACAGAGAAGGAAAGAGAAAAAGAAAGAATGAAAGAGAAGAAGCAACAAAAGAGAGAGAAACAGGTAAAGAAACAAATGAGAGGAAGGGAGGGAGGGAGGGAGGGAGGGAGAGATAGTTGGAGGGAGGGAGGACAAGAGAAAGAAACAAAAGAAAAGAAAGAAGGAAGGAAGGAAAGAAACAGAAAGAATTTCCAAAAGGCCTAATGTGGTGACTTTTTTCTTCATATAGCAAGGTGGTCTACCTTTTTTAGCACTGCAAAAATATATTTTAAAAAATTACCTCCCTCCCTTCAAAATACCCATCAAATTCAAGAAAACACTTTTAACTTTCATGCCTTCCTACATATACCAGAAATTATTAACAGACAAATGACGAATGACTCTGTAAACAGAATGCCCAACATTACTCATATCATATAAATATACATGTTATACATGCAATCATTTTAGTTTCAAAAAGTTGTGAGCTTTTGCATCTTGTTTGATGTTCCTTTTTTCTTTCTCAATTAGGCCCTGCTAATTTTTTAGCCCACTTTTTAAACAGTAAATGCAACGTGTTTAAATATAGTTAAATTTCCTTCAGATTCTATGGAGTAGTAAATAACATTTTTTGAGATATTTTATCTCTCTCCAACATGGCCCCTCATTGTACAGAAGATCATGTATCTTATTCAAGGAGAGTTGGTAGAAATCTCTCAAACCACTGCTCTACCTTGGTTCTATTCGTGAATCTATACTACCACTGTGGTTCTTTAATCCACCCAGTCTTGGTGAAACCCCTTCTCTTTGCTGGATTCCCTCAGCTTGGTGGAGGAATGTCCTCCTGCAAATCTGACACCCAACGTAGTAAAGTTGTCCTACCTTTTCTTGGCATCTCACTTCCTGCAATTATTACACTTCTTCCTTTATTCCTTTCCTGAAATTCTTAACCAGATACTGGTTTTCTTCCATCTCAAAATCATCTTCAATACCCTTTCTAATAAATACTCTGCTCTTTTTTGTTGTTTGAGGTTTTTTTTTCTTTTGGTATTTTTTTTTCTTTCTGGCATTGTAGTTATCACTTATTTTTTTATTTGTTTGCTAATTGGATGGGTAAGTAGTTTCATTATTTTCACCACTTTAAAACAAAAAAGAAATCACAGCAAAATTAAATACCCCAAAACAATATCCTAGCCAACAGCTTATGTTTTATTTTGTTTAGGCATTTATTTATTTTGCAATATTGAGACTTAATACAGGGCACTCAGAATTTTAGACAAGTGACTACAACTGAGCTACATTCACAGTCTATAGCAAGCTTTTGAGACACATTTTAAATCAAGGTATTCTCATTGAAGGTTTTATTTTGTTTTGTTTTTTGGGCTTTACTATATAAAACTCAATAACATCAGTTGTGACAAAATATAATTATTAGCTTTTTTGTGTTTTATTGTTTGTCTAAACAATACTACCCATCGATTTCACCTAGAGAAATAAATGCAAATAATGAGCAAATTAACCTTTTAAAATGTCAGTACTAAGTACAAGTTATTAAGGAAAACTCTTCATCTTTGTTGGATTGGAAAAAAAATGTTGTAAAACTGCATTGAAAATATCTTGTAGAATAGGATAAGGAATAGCATTTTCTCTACTTTTTAAACTAGTAGAAGGTTTATATATATATGCATATGTATCACTGTTTTTACTTATTTCTGGTAGTACTTGAATGAAATCATAAATGATAAATAACAATTTGCATGTTTTTCATGATACAAGGTAACAGATATAAATGTATAGCTTTTTCTCACTCAATAAATATATTCCATGATCATGAGTATATATTTTGTGGGACTATTTGACTTACTTAAATTCATTTTTATGATGGATATCCTATGGAACTAACATTATATTTTAGAATGGAAATTTAATTGTACATAATTCAACAACAGAATGATTATTGTGTCAACGAAGCAAAATTAAGAATAATAAAAGGCAATATTCATAGTAGCTATTCTCAGTTTATGATGCTTCTATTTTTCTAATTCCTTGCTTCTCTCTTGCAATGAATGTAGACAAATTATTTCTTCATTGGAGTTAACTGTTTAGCATCAGTAATACTTGCCATTAAAATGTTTGGTATATTGCCTTACTTTTTTTTCCCTTTCCTTTTCTTTCTTTCTTTTTTCTTTTCTTTCCTTTTTTGGTGCTAGAACTCAGGGCTTCATAACCTGATTTGGTTCACTGTCTCCTCACTCAAGGCAAGAGCTGTACCATTTGAGTCACATCTCCACTTCCTTGTTAATTTTTTTTTTTTAAACTCTCATTGAAGACCTACCGTGGGCAATGCCAGTGGCTCTAGGATGGAAAATGAATGACAGCTGCTGTCTGAAGTGGTTAGTAAGGACCTGCTAGTTACAGGTGGCGGCCTGAAAATCTGAATGCACATTCATTAAATTCGTATTTTGAATGTACATTAAATTAAGCTATTAATCCAAATTAACACGTACATAAGAAGACCATATGGAAATCTAATTTGTTAAATCACATATGTTAATAATGAAAATGCACCTCACTACTCCTGGTACATATATATTTATCTTTGGTTTCTTCAGAAAATGTAAATTAACTGTATTTTGTATATGTTTGAAAGCACCACTTATGTTAAAAGTTAATGTGAATATTTTCCTGTCTCCACTGGATTAGGCTAATCACAGCATAGAGAAATAGTACTTTAAATGTGAGAATATAACTGACTAAAAAGATACTTGTGGAGAAATACACCTCCCAGGAGGTTGTGAAAGTACATCAAAGGTAGCCAAAATTCAAACCTAAGTATTTGTAATTCAAAGTAAATTTGGCTATTCCTAGGCTGAAAAATCCTAAATCCAAAATGCTGGAAAATCCCCACATGATGCATGAAAATATTTTCAGATTTTAGAACACTTTTAATTTAAGATTTTTATAGTAAGAATTTCTCAGCAATAAGGTCGATAAAATACTCCCAATTTAAAAAAATACCTTCAAAATATGAAATACCTTTGATGCCAACATTTCAAATCAAGAATACTGAACCCATACATGCATATTAGGTAAGATCCCCTCCTCTCCATAGGAGAAGACAGTAAAAAACTATCCATGTTTGACACCTAGGGCTTCGTTTCTAGTGTTGTAAATTCCCACTTTGATACTTACAAGTGCCATCTTGTTCTCATCATATTCAAAGTAGAGAGGAGAGTGTGAGGGAAATCATGTAGTCTTTACAGAAAAATTGACTATTCTATTCAGGAAACTGAATCTCTTTAGAGGACAAAGTGAATATAGATCTTGCCAAACACTTTTATTTGGGAGTTTAGAGGAAAAGTAGGTACGGTAGAGCTGTATTGTACTGTTTTTAGGCACTTCAATAGTCAGTAAATGATCTTATTCAGCATAGACAGTACATTGACTTTCATTATAATGTAGTCATATTGTTTTGACACAATAAAAAGCAGGCATAGCTTCAGAGTACAATGTGTAGCAAACAAAAATGAAAATCACTTACTTGATATTATCGAGGCAGCCTGATTCAGGTTTCAGTATGGCAGTGTGATGAAACATTTTATATAAAGCAATCCCAAGGAAGATTACATTAAGCTGGAATGCAAAAAAAAAAAAAAAGTAATGTTATGGCGCATAACTACAGTAAAGAAAAAGACAAGTCTATTTTCTGTTACAAATGAATTGTTCTGGGAAATTAGTATTTAGTGCACATTTAAGGGAACTGGATCACCAGTGCCTGCCTAGTATTTTAGTAAAGGGAAAGGAGCCAGTTGGAAGAAGTTGGCACAAAGTTCTCTTTGTGCCCAAATCACAGAAAATCAGCAGCAGTTTAGAATGACAGGAAACTGCCCCTCCCCGCTCCTGGTGTCATTCAGAGCCTGGTGGTTGCTTGGTTTGCTACCTACTTCTACTCTATCACCTGAGACTCGCCTTCGGACTTGCTTTTTGTGTTTCTCTTTTTAAAAGATGGAGTTTTGTGGGTTTTTCTGGCTGAGTTGGCTGCAAACAATGACCTTCCATTTCTGAGCTTCCTGAAAAGTTAGGACTACAGGTTCTCATCTTGATGGAGAAATCTTGAAACACTCGAAGCCTGGTGTATTTTTGTTTAATAAACACAAGCCACACACAAACAAATATTAGGATTTCCCTAAGGGGTCCTGACTGTTCCTGCACCCTGAACATTTCATTGAATTTATTTATTCAAACACTATGTTATAAAAAAAATACATATAAAATCAACACATTTTAAAATAGATACCTATTTTTATTCTTAGAAGGACTAGAAAGTGCTGGTTAAATTCTGATATTACAATTTGTCATGGTCTTATTTTATCCTGAGGCCAGAGAAAGCATATGATTTAGAACCAAGCCTTCCAGTGTAAACTACCTGTACCATATACATGTAAACTGCACAGAAAACCCTGTATTACATTCTCCATTTGCACCAGATTCATTTATAGGTTCTACAACTTGGAAATGGTGGATCCTAGGAAAGTGCAATTTAAAAGACTCATTGAAAATGTCCCTACAATATTGTTTCACAACCTTTATCATTCATTACTAAATCAAAACCATCTTAAAAGTAAAAACCTTAGGTAACAAACAGTACAAGAAATGTATCTAATGCCTAACGTGTGAAACTGTAACCTCTCTGTACATCAGTTTTATAATAAAAACTTAAAAAAAAAAAGTAAGATGTATTGGCTCATGCCTATAATCCTTGTAAGACCCAAAGATACCAGCTGAAAGTCAGTCAGGGCAGACAAATCTGACAGGGCAGACAAATGTCTGAGAGACATTTATGTGCAAATAATCAGCAAAGAGAAAAAACGAAACAAAACCAAATAAACAAACCAAAAAGCAGAAGTGGAGGAGTTGCACAAGTGGTACAATGTCATCCTTGAACAAAAAGGCTAAAAAAATACAAGACTCTGAGTTCAAGCCCCAGTACTAGCAAACATACACAAAAATCTGCACTGGGAGCTAAATAAACCTAACTTGAACTGAGTGCATTTGCAGGGGGAAAATGTGATCTTATTGACATACCTGCCATTGTCATTACTCTATTTTCTTGTGTTTTTATTTGCCTCTTATACTATAAATATTGGATGATATGTTTCATTTGGATCAATACCCTATTTTCTACTGTGTTTATGTATGTATGAATATATATATATATGGACATATAAAGAATATACATCATATTGCTTTTCCATATTATGGAACATTTCTTAATTCTAAACTATTTCTAGTTTAAATAGTTTAAAGTAAGAAATTGTGGATCTATATTTTATTCAAAGACAAATGGATAACACAAATAATAATTATATGTCTACATATAAATATATGGGAATAGATATATGGGTATAGATAATTCTGTCAGTTATGGGGGCTTGAACTCAGAGTCTGCCTGCTGTCCCTGAGCCTCTTTGTGCTCCAGACTAGTGTTCTACCACTTGAGCCACAGCACCACTTTTGGTTTTTGAGTGGTTAATTGGAGACAATTGTCTCATGGGGAGTTCTGTCCCCTGTGCTGTCTTCTAATCACAATCCTCAGATCTCAGCCTCCTGAGTAGCTACAGGCATGAACAACCTGCACCTGGCAATAACTATATTTTTTTAAATATATTTGTGTATAGTGTATACAAACATACTATATTGTATAAATATATACTTTGATCTAAATTAGTATAAAAATCATATTGGAAATAAACATAGTATTTAACTGAAAATAAAATGGGGAGCATGGTTTCAGAATGCCTGCTTAACTGGGCTGTGCCACTCTCAAGTAAAGTCAATTCAAGTTTACTTTTAAAGAGATATGAATAAAATGGAAGAAATAAGTATTTTCCCATCTTTCTAGATCCTGCATACTTCCGATTCAAATTATCCCATGGAAAAAGAATGAAATACACTATTGTTGAAGTTATCATTGCTCAATTATCTACATAACTACATGGACTAAATTGGATTAGATTTCTAAGTAGCCACATATTGCAAAACTCTTCATATTCATGTTTTCTTCTCCCGCAGGTTTAGATTGACTATTTTCCTGTATAAAAGTAGCATATAATGAGTGCCTAATTGCTTGAGTTATGTAAGGTCAAATAAGTACATGCTTCACCCCAAATTAACCTATGTAAATTAAAGACAGTACAGGAATGGCAAAAGTTTTATTTCTTGATGTGGAAAATACATAGTTAATTAGAAATTCTTACCATAATTATCAAGGTCGCTGGTC
This sequence comes from Perognathus longimembris pacificus, assembly GCF_023159225.1. Lineage (NCBI taxonomy): Eukaryota > Metazoa > Chordata > Mammalia > Rodentia > Heteromyidae > Perognathus > Perognathus longimembris. The sequence continues at coordinate 9,884,648 of NC_063176.1, read as the reverse complement.
CTATAAAACTCCAAATGAAGTAGGTGTCAAGTCTGAGCCAACATCTGCAGGGAAACACAAGGGAAAAAAATACTCAAACACAGGGTCCTGGACATATATCAAGAGTGAGCGAGTGACATAGAGGAATGTGAGCCGCAAACATTCCACTGGGAGACAGGAAATATTACATTGCTTGTTCATTTAAATGTTGAATTATGTGCCCAATTTCTGACAGCACTATTGATGGAGTAAGATAATTACCCCTTGAGGAAGCATGGGGGGGCGGGAAAAATGGCATTGGGCCTATTTGCTAAATCCTTTTGTGTCTGTCATAGAAATCTTATGGAAAAAGAAAGAAAAGAAGAAAAAGAATGAAAAAGTCATGCATAGAGCCATTAAATTGCATAGCTTTAAGCTATCCTTTTCCCTCCAATTACACTGCTACATAACCTGTCTATCAGCTGTCAGGCAAAGTGACATTTTCCTGTCAAGAAGATCTGAGGAAATTCAGTACAAAGAAATAAATTTGGTATCAGAAGATTGAAGTTTAATTAGGTTGGGCAGCCAACCTTTGAGAATTCTTGAGTCTTAAAAAGTGCATTGTTACTGCTCATGCTTCTGAGGTTGCAAATGATCCTAGCATCTCATGAAGTTGATTCATGACCTAAACGTAAATTATTAATCACTTAATTTCAGCCACATTTAATACTCCCCCAATTCTTAAAGCCTCTGGGAAATTACACTTCCATTCTTCAGGATGACAGGAAGACAAAATGGAAGTGACTCCTTATGAGAAAGATTAATGTAAATTTTGAACAAATTATCTTTGATGTTAAAAATAATATCTTGAATTATTTGCCATCCGGGTACATCTGAAGCATAATTAAAAAGGAAACACTTCCAGCAGCAAGTATCCAAGTGTTTATCTGTACTGTAAACCTACAAATCTTAAGGACTTAACTATGCTTATAATTACACAAGTGATAGTTAAACCTAAGCAGTAATAAAATACCAGAAAATCTATAAAGAATGCAACATATAAATACCTATCGAAAAGGAACTGATACATAAAATATTTTCTTATCTCAGATGAAATATTACAAAAGTTAAAAGAGAGACAGACAGAGAGAGAGATGAGGGAGGAGGGGAGGGAGAGAGGGAAGGAGGGAGGGAGGGAGGGGGAGAAAATAAAGGCCAGGTGCTGTAATCCTAACTATGTAGAAGGCTGAAATGTGAGGATCATGGTTTGAAGCCAGCCCAGGCAGGAAAGTGTGTGAGAGGCTTATCTCTAACCAGCAAATAGCCAGAAGTCAAACTGTAGCTCCAATGGTAGAATCCCAGCATTGGTTCAATAAAACTAAGGGACAGCACTCAGGACCTGAGTTCAAGGCCCACTACTGCGAACAACAAAAGCATGGATCTAAATACGTGACAAGAGGTTAAATTTGAGAAATGTTGAGGGCTTCTGATAGAGGGCCTCAGTGGCAAAGCGCTTGCCTGGAATGCACAAGTCCTTGCTTTCATTTGGATGGATCAAAAGACAGACAGACAGAGAGGCAGGCAGACAGACAGGCAGATAGATAGACAGATGACAGAAAAAACAATTTCTAGACCTTTGGCTTTCTTTTAAGTGAAACACATATAAACTAGTTCTAATAAAAGTATAATGAGAGACTTCCAGTCTATATATTCAACCTAGAGAAGGCAATTTCTCTCTATTCAAAATAAACATAACTTTCCTCCTTCAAGAAAATACTATTGGTGAAGTAAACCATACTTAAATTCTTCACCATTGTGTTTGAGTAATTCATTATACTTTTGTTATGTTGTTGAAACACTTGATCATAGAAAACACATGTGTGGTGGTGTTGCCTGTAAGCAGAAATCAAGAAGAGAACTCAGATTTTGTATATGGCCCTTGCCTTTCTTACTGTAGGTGAGGCTGTCACCACCTTAATAAAGGGATGTGTGTGACTGACTTGAGTGAGCAAGGGGAATTTTTGTGGTTCTCTATAGACCATATTTTCCCCTCAGGGTAAAATCAAAGAACAAAGCAAAGACATTCTCCTAGAATATACTTTTCAGCAAAAGGATGCTGTTTAAATTGTAACAACACAATACAATACTAATGATAAATGTAGGAATGAGTATGAATAGTATAGCTCGTGTTTTTATGTCAAAGTTTTAGACAAGAAAGCTGAGAGATACAATAAATTTCCAAGAAATGAAGGAAAATATGCTGTAGGATTTTCTGGAGATATCTCTACATCTGTCTGTCTGTCTGTCTGTCTCTCTCTCTCTCTCTCTCTCTCTCTATCTATCTATCATCATCATCATCATCATCATTCAAGTTAAAGAGTTCTACAAATAATGTTTATATGGTTAGTGATTGTCTTTCCAGGAAGAGAATTTTAACAAAAAGTATTGCCAGATATTTCATTTAAGCAACAGTCATTCGGCTTTTCCTACAAAGCTTTATTCCTTTTAAATGATCTCAGTTTAGCAAATGATTTATTTGGAAATGTGCTTTTGCTATAAAGATATCAGAGAAATGTGAAAGTGAATTCAGGAATTATTTTTACTTATAAAAACTGCTTTCAATGTGTGTTTATTAAAACAGAATTAAATTCCCATCAGAACTGAACAGTGAAAAGAGGTAATCTGAAAGATCCAATGTGGACTCACTGAATGTACCATCTCTCCATGAGGGCTGCAGGGCTTTATGTCTTCTGGAAGGCTCTGTGGCAAGAATGTCTTGCTAATTTGATTGCCATATGGCCACACCTGCTGTTGTTTCTGGACACATGCTGGCTCTCTCAAAGCTTTCTGTATTTCCTCTCTCCCTCATTACCTACCTTAAAAATTTGCATAGTTCCTGCCCCAGTTCACCAAGTTAATATTGAAACAATTCTCTCAGGCTTTAATGTGAGGAATGGTATCATGCGGTTTGTAAACAAATATGCCTGGAGATGCAGAGTCTAACTTATAGCACTGTATAAATCAGTATCATGTGGATTCAATTCAAATCTACCAGTTAAGGGAAAACCATTTCAGATGAGTGAGACACATGGAGGAGGGACACTTTATCACAGTAAGCTTACAAAAGGCCAAAAATATCTACGATTGAAGAAAATGATCCACTTGAAAGTGGCTTTTATCCACCAAGGAAGTTCTCAGTCATGAAATGAGTCATTTAGATAGAACATTCTTGTGTAACTTTTATGATGTCTCAAATTACTTTTTAATAAAATTTAACCATATGTGTATAATCTACACATTGTGCTTATGAAAATACTATACAAAAGAAATCTGAGCTAGAAAAGCAAGGACATTCTGACCACATTACATTTTATTGGAAGCAATACAAAGAGCTTTCAATACCAAACCCATTCTAGAATTTAAAGGAGCACTTGGAATGTGCCACAGACCTTGCATTGTCCTTATTGCATTAGCATAGCACAAATATACCATTTAATTCTTACTGTACTGTATTTTTTCAAGTGATAAAAACAACACATTATTATTTTTTAAAAAACGAAGTCTTACTGAATCAATAATTTTTCACAAGGATAAGTTGTTATTCTCTTCCAGAGTTTTTGTATTCCAAAGCATAATAAACATCACTAAGATTAAAAATGAAGATTTCAGTATTAGTATCAGTGTCACCTAAAAGTCAGTTACCTATTCTGCAAGTACCATATTCATGTTTATCAACAAAGGAGAAAAAATGGAACAAACTACTTTTTCTCAACAGGACACACTGTGCTCTTGAAATAGGAAAACAGAAAACTGTACTTCTCAAGTTTAATCTCTTCTTATGTTAAACTAAACAGTAAAATACTCGTCATTTTCTCACAAGTCATTTAGAAAAGGCATAATTCTGTATTAAGTAAAAATAAGGCCAACTGGACAACATATATAAATGTCATTGAAAATATATGTTCCACAATGTTTTTAGATTCCAGTAACACTATGAAATTATAATTTCTTATTCAAAGTCAGCAATATATTGTCATTGAGACACTATGAAAGACTGTATTTTGGCCTTGATTTTATTCTGTCTTGTGGAACCGATATGTACTTTCCAAAGTTTAGTTAAGAAATGTAAATTAACCATGGTATTTTTTCCACTTCCCACAGGGTATTAAAACCCAGACTAAACTATAATTGGAAAGTACTCAATGTAACCAGTAAACATATTTTGGCCGATATTTAGCCCTGAAATTAATAAGTCTTAATTATATCAAGTTGTTGATGAGAATTTATAAATGATACAACCTGGTTTCTTCTGTAACATATGCAGATATCTCTGTATTTGTTATCTATCTATGTCTATATATCTTCTAGAATAGTTGACAATGTTTTTTAAAAAGAGAGAAAAACGTAGCCAGAAAGAAAAGGGAAAAAGAGACAGAAAGATATGCCTAACCCTAAACATGACTGATCCTTGGTAATAACTATTAACTATAATTTTCATTACAGTTCAGTCATATATCTAATTGAGATACTTTATGAGTAATCACTTTAGAATAAAACATTTGTCTGAATCGTGAAAGGATGGAGTCTGAATTGGATAGTCATGTTTAACATTTGTGATTCTGCACAGTACTGGATTTGAGAACTGAAATGTTGCTAATATATCATTTACGCTGATCATAAAGTGTATATGTCTTCCTCTGTATCAACTGCATAATAGAACTAGTAATAATAGTTGCAATTTAGCAAAATCAGCTTGTTTATGCTACACACTTGATTTACATACATACTTTAACAAATAAACAGGTACGTTTATATACACACATATATTTTCAAACATCACACAAGTCTTACAAGCTTCAAACAATAACCTCTACTTTACAGATTAGGAAAATTGTGATACATAATTGGGCTTGAGGTGTACTGTAGTGGAATTGATTCCCAAATCCTATGGCTACTGAATATTATTGTACTTCTTTTATTCTAAAAATAACTCAGGTCAGACATTTGACTTTAGTTATATTTCACTGTATTTCAAAAACAACAGGACTGGGCTGGCAATGTGGCTTAGTGGTAGAGTCTGCCTAGCATTCATGAAGCCATGGGTTCAATTCCTGAGCACCACATAAACAGAAAGAGACAGAAGTGGCTCTGTGGCTACAGAGGTAGAGTAATAGGCTTGGACAAAAATAGACCAGGGACAGTGCTCAAGCCCTGAGTTCAAACCCTAGGACTGGCAAAAAAAAAAAAAAAAAAAGGACCATAACCCTGTCAATCTGGTATGTGGTTCTGATGTGACTAAACCCTAAACTAAAAAGTTTATGTGAACTTACAGTTCTCACATATGGTGATAACTTGATGTCCTGGAGACCTGCTTCATGTCAACGAACTGTAACAGTATTTCAAATGTCACGTAATAATTGCTAGATAAATACTGCAAATGAAAATACAAATTCTACAAGAAATGGACCCACTGCCTTACGCACAAAACTGTAAACCCTCTGTACAGCACTTTGACAATAACTAATTATTAAATAAAGAAAATAAGATTTTCTTTATGTAGCTTTAAATGTGTACCTATTGTAGACAAATACATAAAACAAACCTATGTATAAAACTAGCAGATTCTAAAATGTTCACTGTGCCTTGACAAAGCCTCTTTCTTCAATAATGAAAAAAATCTACAAGAAATGTACCCAAGGCCTAACATATGAAACTGTAACCTCTCTGTACATCACTTTGACAATAGATTTAAAAAAATAAGAAAAAGAAAAAAAATCTACAAATTCAACGACTGTTTTTCTGCCCAAACACTCATTCTAGTTAAATGATAGAGAAAAAAAGAAAGAAATCTGGCTGCTCTTAAGTTGTGAGCTGGGGTGTGGGTAGGGATGTAAATTTCAATAGATGATTTGCAGCAATTTCAGATGATCACATGTGAATTCATTTGTTTTCAAGAGCTTGCCTACTCTACTACTTCGGGATTTCTGATTGATCATAAAAGTTCAGGATTTAACCCGTCTTTGATCAAGCCCTTATCAATCAATTTCCTAGCCTTGGTTTTATCTCTTAGATAATCCTCTGTCCTTGTTTGTTGTTGTTGTTGTTCATTTGTTTATTTATTTATTTTTTTGTTTTCTTTTACTCCTTTCCAACGATCTTCTTCCTGGTACCCAAATCTCACCCCATCTCTTGATCCACTCATCGTATTGACAGTTAACTTTTTCACTTGTATGAATGATACTCAAAAAAATGCTATAAGCCATTAGTGTGATTTTCTTTTCTACTACTAACACTTGCATTTTGAGGCACTATTGAGGCAGTAAAGTTTGGAGGAACTGATTGGCTCCAGATAATAAAATCAGTGTTCAGAACTCTATTTCCAAGAAGTTTTGATAGAATTATTAAGCCAATGTCAGACTTTTGTAGACTCATCTTCTGACAGTATGCTACTGAGTGGCTTCATTAAATGTTAACAAGAATAAGGGTACGGTGTTTGGAAAAAGACATAAAAACAGATAAATGGAAATAAATGCCCATTATTAATAGTGCAATTTAGACGAGGTCCAGTCATACAGCATTGGTCTAAAAAAGACATTTGGTCATTTGAGGAGTCAAATGTCAGGTTATTGTATCCAAATATTATTATAAAATCTGAGTATATGTGAGATAAATAAAACATTTTGTTTAAGAAAGTAGGAAATAGGGGCTTGGAATATGGCATAGTGGCAAGAGTGCTTGACTCGTATACACAAAGCCCTGGGTTTGATTACCCAGCACCACATATATAGAAAATGGCCAGAAGTGGCGCTGTGGCTCAAGTGGCAGAGTGCTAGCCTTGAGCAAAAAGAAGCCAGGGACGGTGCTCAGGCTCTGGGTCCAAGGCCTGGGTCTGGCAAAAAAAAAAAAAAAAAAAAAAAAGAAAGAAATGTACTCACGGCCTGACATATGAAACTGTAACCCCTCTGTACATCACTTTGACAATAAATGAATTAATTTTTTTAAGTTGGAAATAATGAGTCTTCTATAAGCATTGTGAATTGATGCCAAATGAAGCAACTTTTCAAGATCAAATTATGTATGCTTTGTGTGTGTGCATGATACATAATAAATTCAATAGCTTAATAACGCTTCAGAGAAAACCACATCATAATCCATCAGCCAGATGAAATATGATAGCATTTCTATCTGTACCAAAATAATATTTATTCAAACCTGCAAAAACAATTATATCTCTAAATCTATCTTATTATGTTCATATGAATCTCTACTTTTAAGAAGGAAAAGCTTTTATAATTATGGAAAGGTTTGCAAACCAACAGCTCCTTATCATTATAAGGTAGCGATTAAATAGATTAATAGGAGTCAAAAGGGTGAACCATTTCATATATGACTCACTGTAACATATATTACATGGCTTTACTATGAATGTGCTCTCTTTGGGTGAAACCAGAGTAAATGTAAGAATCATGGAGTTCTAAAAAAAATGTAAAAGACTTCCAAAACATAACAGTTTACTATATTTAATTTACTGAAAATGGCCTGTATTTCTTTGAATTCTGATCAATTGCAGTTTATATTTGTCTGTAGATTGCATACATTTTATTTTTAAAACCTACCATGATGTATAGGAAGGAGATATTAGCTAACAAACCAAAGAAACAAAGATTAAAAGTTACTTGGCAAACCGGTCAGAAAGTGGACAAGGAATGGGTAAGGTCACATGAAATAAAATAAAAGAATAAACAGTAACAGAAACTAGAACAGCAAAGACAGGTGACATTGAGGACCAAGTTACAGAATTCTTTATGCAGAAATCATGCGAGTTGCATAGAAGTCAATGTTTGCCTTTGTCTTTCAGAAAATGTCTTGATTAAGACCGTAGCAGTTTGTCAAATGAACATTTGATAATTGAGCAAAGGTTCTGTTTTCAATGATCTGTTTCTTTTCTAAAAAAATGTTTTATTTCAGTTATGAGGGTGGGTGGGGATTGTCATTGTTACAATGCCATCAACAGCTGCATCTTCATTAGAAAAGACATCATTGTAGAGTTGTTGGATTGTATGAGCTCCTCAAAAGTAGATGTGAATCATTTTTTCCTGTGGAGCAGGAAAGCTCCTGTGTGGACAGTTGTTGTTGTTTCTTTTTAATATACAAAAGAGACATTGAAATGCCTTCTGTCTGCTTGTGATAAAATTTTATTGACTTCTTTTCCTATTCTTTCATCTTTAAGTGTTACCTACTATTCCTTTTCTTGATCTCTGTTTTCCTTTTTATTTGGCCTAAAAAGAATGTCATAATTATAAGGTTTGTTTTGAATCAGTGCCTTGGAAATAAATTAGGCTTTATTCCCATATAGTAATAACACCAGTAAATGAGATCTTCCAGTTATGGTGCAGGAAATTAAAGCAACAATGGCCAAAGCTTTCACAACGTCGCCAGAGACAGTCTATTATTGATTCTAAGAGAAGACAGATTTCTACTATGCAGGAAATGACATCTGACTCCAAATAAATCACTGAAATTCAAAGCAAACAAGTTGAATCAATTCAGTAACAGGAAAACTTGCAAATAACTAAGGAGAGAAATATGATAATTATAAAAAAAGAAAAACAAATCAGGATCTTCAAGGGAACAAAATGGAACTACATAAGAACAGTATTTGAAGTCCCGGAAGGTGAAAATAATAGTATTCACTCAAATTAATTTTTTTAAGGGGAGAGTGCATTGAATAAAAGGTAAAATCCTACAATCTAGGAGAAGTGACTGCTAATGGGGTCTTTGCAGGTTGATGAAATGATGCTGAAATGAATGGTACAGAGCATATCATTCTGAGAACAAATTACAAATGAAGTGTACAATTTAAAGGTGTGATTTTTGTGACATGTGAAGCATATCAATACAGGTGTTGTATTTATAGGAAGCACACAACAATGATCAGTCTAACACCTCTTTCCTAAAGTGTCTTTAGAGGCAACCTCAGATAATATATTTTTCTAAGCCTCATCTGTCCCATTGTTGTTACTGAATAAGAATGAGCTCATATTTGACAATAGTTCTCAAAGTCAGATTCAATATCAATTATTATTCATTACCTCTACATACTATTATTTATGCCCTTAGATCATGGATATAGCATTCTAGCAATGAAGTGTAGAGCTACTTCTGGATTTTTGATGGTTAATTAGAGATAAGAGTCTTTCCTGCTTTAGGAAGGCTTTGAACTGTAGTCCTTGGATTTCAACCTCCTGAAGAGCTAAGATTACAGGCATGAGCCATCAGTGCCCAGATGGATAGTTTTATAACCTGCCATTTTACCTGAGAGAAAGAAAAAAGAGAGAAAGAAAGAAAGAGAGGAAGGAAGAAAGGAAGAAAGGAAGAAAGAAAGAAAGAAAGAAAGAAAGAGAGGCAGAAAGAAAGAAAGAAAGGAAGGAAGGAAGGAAGGAAGGAAGGAAGGAAGGAAGGAAGGAAGGAAGGAAGGTAGGAAGGGGCATGAGAGAGAGAAGGAAACAGGCATTAGGTATATTTTTTTTTATTGCATTATTGGTGCCTAGGCACCACACATCTGTTATGTTCACTAAGCTTCTGATAATTCTGGTGTCCTTTTTTTTTTTGTTCCATCATTAGGATTCTCATTTCTGGGAAGCAAGCTGCTTTATTGCCAGTCGGCTAGGGCTCCTGACTGTTAGTGGAAAGTCATGAAACCTGGCTTATTAACTTCTGGACAAATTGATGTATTCTAACCTTATCTGAGCCTTCACTGCTGCTTGGAAATCTTTTTTTATTAATGTCTAATTGGCTCTTTAACGTATTTTCCAGAGGTCTCACTTCAAAGCCCTTCAAATCTCCTGTCTCTGCAACGTGCCCTTACCTATTCATTCAACAGAACTCCACAGCTTACACTTGATGGGAACCTTCAAACCCATAAGGCATCTTTTTTTCCCTCTCATAATTTCCTTGGTTACTTTTACCACAAGAGCTAATATGATCACTATTTTGCAGTCAAATTACTACATATAATTCTTAAAAACTTTACTTTCTGTATACAAACTTATCTCTTCACACCTTCCAATTTGGCTTCTGCTTCCAACACTTTCTCCAAATAGTTGTTGCAAAGGTCAAATGATTTTTCTCCAATGCTTATCTTACCTGAATTATCTTTGACATAAATCACCACTGGTTTTAAAATGTCAACTTGAAACTTTCTCTCACTTTCCTTGACCTTCAATTCCATGATTCTCTCTCTAAGGGTCTGTTTACCTCTGTCCCTTCCCTATTTTTAGTTTCTTTCCCTAGTCTACATCTTCACTATGTTTTCTCATCAGAGATCTGTCTCAGACTTCTTTCTATTTCTTCTATGGAACCTTTCCTTCACTTTGAGGATATCAATTGTCAAGAAGCATCTTCAGTGGAACTCTTTTTCCAGTTTGCTGTGTATCTCTAAGTGTGCCACACTTATTTTAAGTTCTACTGAAGATAAAATTTACAACGGAACCCCACAAAACACAGAAATAAAAGGAGGAAAAACACAAAATATTTCTATTCCTGTGGTCTTCCTGCTCATCAAGCAAAAGGCTTTCCAGTGTCTTTCAAGATATAATAGGAAAGCAAGAAGCCATCTAGGCTAGGCATCTCTCTCTCTCTTATCTCAGTACACTGCTTTTAATGTAACTGGCTCCTTGCATGACAAATGTTTCAGTGCTCTGTGAAAAATAACAGAATTATCATCTCTACATCTTACTCCAAGTTATGATGTAGAGTAAGCGTTATGCTCGAAAAGAATATTTTCCTTTTCAACCCACAAGCAATATATAACCTAAAATTGCATTGATTATATCCGTTGTTTCTGAATTCCTTCATTTAATGCGTTAGGTAGTAGATTAAACCAATAGAACCCAAAGCTTTATTAGAAAGTAGATTTTAAAAGGGAGGAAGACAAAAAGCAAACACAATCAACTCACACTTTGTCTGTTCCATAACTTCTGTAGTCCACAGCGGCGGCCACGGCCACAATGAGAGCAGGCATGCCGTAGCCCACCAGATAAAAGTACTTCCTCCGTGAGTGCTCGCTCTCAAAAACCTCCACCAGCATGATGTACAGCTGAACTCCCTCCAGGAACATCCAGGTGAAGGCAGCCAGGAAGAAGAAATGTAAGAGGGCAGCAAAAACAGCACAGGCAATCTAGGGAAAAGAACATGTGAGTCAGTCAAACAGCTTCCCAAAGGAATAGTCAGAAACTTCCCTGAACACTAAACCACCTGCTAATAATCTGCCAGTAGTAAAGGAGGTCTGCAAAGTATAGCCTAGCTAACCACCAAAAGCACATGCTAAAAACAAGTTCATGTTACCTGTCTTTGAAAACTGCCCTTAACTTTCATGATGGCTTATGGATGGACATACAGGGTAGTATTTTAAAAAAGAAAGAGAAATATTAATGTTTAAGCAAAAAGTCTAATGAGAATGTATGGATAGTTATTACTGAGTTCTCTCTAGAGATTTGTTTTTTGGTGTTTTTTTTTGCCAGTCCTGGGGCTTAAACTCAGGGCCTGAGCACTGTCCCTGCCACTTGAGCCACAGTGCCACTTCTGGCTTTTTCTGTATATGTGGTGCTGAGGAATCAAACTCAGGGCTTCATGTATACGAGGCAAACACTTAACCACTAGACCATATTCCCAGCCCTTTACTGAGTTTTGTCTAGAGATTTTCATATAGTCTCAGGAAAAATTTCCTGAACATAATTATATGTATATTACATTTGATCCTCTAACTTCTTTAATTACAAATGAAAAGGAGAATGTGGAGGTGTTACTCAAATGGCAGAACACCAGCCTGGAGCAGAGAAATGAGTTCAAACACCAATAATAACACAATAGAAACATAAGAAATAAAATTTTAAAAAGCTGTTAGAGAAATATTAAACCCAAGGAAAATAGTTACATTAAAATATCATTAACTAATAATCATGGAAAGAGATTATTAACTACCAGTCATTGCTAATATATCTTTTCCTGTCTTATTTCATATAGTATTTAATGTGGCATTTAAAAAAATCTATATTTGTTAGGAGTAAAATGGATGTGAATGAAATAAAATGTTCTCAACTTTTTTCTTTCTCTGCTTTATTATTGCTATTGTTCTACATATCAATCTATGTAAGCTTGGTTAAAACAAACTACCCATATACATATAGTATATGTCTATATATGCATACATATAAATACACATATACATGCATATATATCCCCAAGGTATCATGACTTTCATCTTACTTTATCATTTGTTTGTTAATTCGTGAAATCATACTTCTTTGTGTCTTTCCTTCTGACAAGAAGTTCCAACTCAAACATATACCGCCTACTATCTCAGGTAGAAAAAGAGGAAAATTAGGCATAACGGGAGCCGTTAATTAGTATGGTCCCTTAGAAGTGAGGCGGAGGAGGTCAGGACGCTTGCATTTGGACGATGTCAATGAAGGGAAACAGGAAAGTTAAAGACTGAGGTGGGAAGGAAGCAGGTGGCCCATTCTGTGTGGGACACAGGAGAGGACATGGAGCCAGCAGGAAAGGATAGACAAGCTCGCTGAGCTGCAGCTCCTTGCTTTTCTCTCCATCACTGTTCTTTGTGTTACAGCCATTCGCGTTGGGCTGCATCCAACCTTTGCTACAGATTTTCGGATCACACGCAATATCAGGAAATGAAAATAAAAGTAAGATTGCTAATGAAAGCAAATGACACAGAATTTGAATTACAGCTTAAAACAAGGGTAAGTGATATCCTCTTTGAAACGGGCACAATTTTTCATTGATTGCTTTTTTAGACTTAGAATTTCAACTATTAATTTTTAAAACTCTAGAACTGTACTTTTTGGAGAAAATGTGTACTTTGATTGCTTATTCATGTATATGTACATTTTGGAGAGGCTCTTAAGTAAGTAGGCTAAGCAATTAAAATATATTCACCATAATTATATCCTTTACAGTCATTAATCATGAATGCATAATCATAGACATGAATTCAACTGAACTTATATTATTAAGTAATCTATGCATATGGACATATACTAGAGAACACTATTAAATGAATTAATTATTTATTATGCTCATAAATATGATAAATTTTAAAAATGAAAAATTTCCTTTCCTTTTCAGTTCTAGTCATGAGAACAAATACACTATATACAAATATCTAATAAAGGGTCTCACAAAAATTACAAAGGGCATAAAGCACCTGGAATGCATTAGATATTATATATATTTTACTTTCTGTTTGGTTTTTTACCTAAAATAGTTGACTAGTATTATTCTTTTTTTATTTTATTTCTTTTTCTTCCCCCTCCCTTCCTTCCTCAATACAACTAAATAGGGTGCAACAAAAACTGAAGTTTGCATTTAAAGTGGTGAAAGAATCCATTTGCCACACAAAAAAGTGCCAAAATTTGGGAAGAGCTTATATGTTCTAAATTGACTTGTCATTTATTCTGCTTTCCAAATATGTCCATGGATAACTTCATTTTAGACATGATACGGATATATCATGAACCTCAAAAATAACAATCATATTTGTTAGACAAATATTCTTTTAATTATCATATTATTAACTTTATCCCAATTTCATCTCTATGAATAAAGTACTGAAAACATGTATAATGCATATATGTGCTTGTTAATTAAGACTGTGAAACAGATTTTTTTTTTTAAAAAATGGTGTCTTATTACTGGATAAAACCACGAGCAATGTAACCATTTTGAAAGACAACGTGGTGATTTTTAAAAAAATTAACATATGCCTACCATACAACTCCATAATTTTGCTCTTTAGTATTCACTTAAAGAAGTCGAAAAGGCGTGTCAGCACAAAATCTAGTGCACACATGTTTATAGTAACTCTTTATGTTTGCCAACACAGAAGCAATGGGGATGCCTTTGAATAGGTTAACGTATAAACAAATTGTGGTGGAAATACTAGTGCTGAAATGAAATGCGCTATCAAGGTACAAAAGGCCACGAAGGAAACTTACATATGCATCACTAGTAGATGACAGCCAACTTTATAAAGCTACATATAGTATATGTTCTCAAGTGTTATGACATTTTGGAAAAGGAAAACAAAATTATGGAGACTAAAAGAAAAACAAAACAAAAGTGTTTTCCATGGCTTGGAGAGAAAAGGTAAATACATATGGCATAATTGTCAGAGCTGTAAAATATGCCAGGATTTTAAAAGATCGATTATATGGTGCCGTGTATTTGTCTAAAAACGTGAGACTGTACACCCCTTGGAGTGAATCCTCGTGTAAACTGTGAACTTGGGATTTAAGTAACAATGACGTGTCAATCTAGGCCCACGACCTGTCAGAAACACAGCACTCAGAGGTCAGAGGTTCATTAATGAGGAGCTGCGCATATAAGGATGCAGGCCTAACACTGACAATCTTTCCATAACTCGAATAGCCAAAAATTTGTCTTCATAAATATATAATCACTAATCCTTTCTGAAAACAAGTCATGAAAAAAGTAAAACTGAGTCACTTCTGAAATGTACTATCAATTAAAATAAAATATACTTTCAATCTGTTGTGTTTTTGTTTTTTGTTTTTTCTCAGTTGTTCTCTTTTTCTGTAGTACTGGGAGAATGTGAGCACGTTCTTTGCACGTGTCGGCGTGGGTGGCTTACTGGTTGGTCAGTCCGATTGATCCCGATGAGGAAGAGCAGCTCGGCTACGAAGAGGCTGATGCAAAGGTTCTTGTGGATGGTGTTACGGTCACTCTGGAGGCCACGGAAGAAGCAGAAGGTGAAGATGCAAATCAGGAGACACACAAGAGACAGCAGAATGCCAACCCACGTGATCACATCCAGGAGAAGGTCGTGGACAGCGTCACTGTGCTGGGGAACACAACGAAAAGGTTTTAAGTGGCAAGGGCGGAGGAACCACTCGATACAGTCGTATGTGCTAGCTAGCTCCCCTATCCACGGCGAACAGATCACTTTCTGTGCCATAGGTAAAAGCATTTTCTGTTTTCCCTGAGGTATGAATCATTTGGGCATTCAGGGAGGATAATAGCACCAGGATGCTTCTTCAGCACATAACATTTTCAGGGATATAAATAACTGAAGTGCATTAACTGAACTGTGGATAAGCAAGCATTTCAAGGAGAAGTCATTTTGTTTCTTTAATTCTTTGATTTTTATCAACTCCTGCTGGGGACTTCTTATTCACAAAATTAAGCTGTATACTTAGGGAAGTGTTGTCACGACCGATTTTTTTTGAATGATTCAGATATTATTTTTGTATGTATCTATATAAAATATAATTCTCATGTCCTATAAATCCTTTATCTGAATTTGAAAACTGAGCTCGTAAAAGTATGCATTTTTCAAGTCCCTAGTTAATTCTATTCACATGTGTACACCATTTATTAACTGAGATCTAAAAGAATGTGGATATGTGCTGGATTTATATTCATATTGAGTGGCTTAAGGAGATAAGGAAATCTCAACCTTGAAAGGGTTTAAATTTTTAAAAAGTCTGTTATATGAAAAGTAAGTATTCTGAATCACTATCTGTAATAGCAGCATAAAAGAGAATAGAGCTGAGGAGCAAGACAAAAAGTTCATGAGCATTTCTCTATTTCATGCATCTGCTTTCAGAGGCTCTATCAAAATAGTCCTATGAGTTCCGCAGATGTTGAGTTGGTTGGTCTACTCAGCATTTTATTTCTGCTCTTGTTTTAGGATTCCTCTATGTTCACTCATTGCGAGTTTGGCTCCACCCAAGAAAGGTTTATTTGAAGCTGTAGCATTCTTATAGTACAACAGTTTGAAGTGAGCCATTATGGAAGAACAAATTTGAGAAATTGTCTGTGGCTTTCCATTCCTCTTTCCTTTCTCAGTTTCTTGAAAAGCTCTAAATATTCAACTTTCATTTCTGTTCCTTCAAATATAATCAAGATTTGAAGGCAAACTTCAGAATAATCTCACTGACTATCTCCAGGGGAGATTTTCATGCGGTAACAACAGTGAAGTGGCCTCTGTATATGAGGCAGGTTCTGATTCAGATCAGAGCACGGTGGTTCACTTCTAGGAATTTCCAAGTCAGCATAATCTTTCAAAGTGTGAAGCTGAACAAATAAAAATGTGAAAAAGGGGAGAACTTGTATACTCATGTATTTTTCAGATGAGCAGATGGATGAGTGGTTGCTTTCACCTTGAAACAAAAATGTGATTGATATATACATAACTGAAGCATAGGTCAGTTAGAAATACATCTGGGCATGGGCCACTCAAAACTGTTCTGTGAGCATTGTTGACATGTTACTACTTTTGCCTGTATCATTAAATTCAATGTCTCTATTTTTGATTCTTTCCTTAACAAATTTCATATTTTATAGATTGTTTTTTCTGGTTGTTTCTTTTTATATTAGAAAACACTTTATGTTAGATTTTGGGGATATTCAAACTGGGAAAATGGTGAACTAACTCTCTACTACTTATTTATTTAGTACTAGTTCTGAGGCTTGAACTCAGGGCTTAGCCTCCGTCCCTTAGCTTTTCTACTCATGGCTGGTACTCTACAACTTGAGCCACAGCTAAACTTCTGGATTTGAGGTAGTTAATTGGAGGTAAGAGTCTCACAGACTTTCCTGCTCAGGCTGTCTTCAAACCAAGATCTTCAGATGTCAGCCTACTGAGTAGATAGAATTACATACGTAAGCCATTTTTAAACAGCAATCAGAAGTGACCACAACTTCATCAACATTTTATTCCCTAACTTATGACAAAAGACAAATCAAGAATCAATTGACATTTGAATTTTTTCAGACCCATGCCATAAAGCAATATAGCCTACTACAAAGAACATTAGAAAATTTATAAAACTTAAAAAGAAACAAAAAGTAAAAGCAAAAATCTTAATATCTTCCTAAGAAGATGAAGGAGATGGGAAAGAAAATCTCAGAGGAGAATGACAGTCTGATTTCTTAGGCATTCAATAATTCTACACTCTCTAGAATAGAATCTTCATTCAGAAAATATCTGCTATTTAGTATTTGTTGATATGTGAAGCAACAAATATTTAGTAAGACCCAAAGAAAGCTTTGGGTTTCTCTTTTATTTTTCATCTCACCTAAACTGCTTTATCCCTGTGGTTGTATCACACAGCAAGGCAGACAGGTGATGAGGAAAAAGATAGCTGCAAAAACCATGTCTTGTAAAAGCCACTCAGACCACATGAACTAAAACATGCCAGTAAAGACATGCATATATATATATATATATATATATAATTTTTATTTTTATTTTTATTGCCAATCCTGGGGCTTGAACTCAGGGCCTGAACACTGTCTCTGGCTTCTTTGTGCTCAAGGCTAGCCCTCTACCACTTAAGCCAGTGCCACTCCTGGTTTTTTCCGTTTATGTGGTGCTGAGAAATTGAACCCAGGGCTTCATGTATGCTAGGCAAGCATTCTACCACTAGGACACATTCCCAGCCCGACGTGCATATATTTAATGAAACTAAGGCCAAAATAGAGAATGAGATTGTTTCAGGATTTAAAATAATTCATCCTATATATAAATCTCTTATATAAGTTAAACTTTATTGTCAAACACTACAAGTTACATTCGATGAAAAGACTTTTAAAATACTTTTCCACTTTTACTGAATAAATATTTCTGGATGAGATGGCTCTAGATTTGCTTTTAAATATAAGTCTATAGTTGTAGTTTTTAGGCCCTGCTTGAATAATCACTTTGTTATTAACAGAAGGACTGTAATTATCAACAATTTCTTTTACTTTCTGCATAATGTGCTATTGTAATGTTAAGCCACACATGTCAAAGCACAATAGTATGATTTTAAATTTGCTTCTTGAACCTGTTTCTTCTGAGATATTTGTAATAGCACAAAATTTTATGCACACAAATATATGGACTTTTGCTTTACTAGTAATGAATCACATGAGCATAAAACATGAGCTTGAACTGCAGGTTTCACAGAAGCCAGTAGGATTCTGAAAAGCCTATATTCTGGTGCCTGTGGCAGAACTCTGTGAAAAAAGTTCCCAGCATTTCTCTAAATCTTGGGAACTAGGTCACCAGGCACAAAAGTCACTCCACAAGCCCAAGGGAAAGCAAAAGGCTCAATGGTCTGAGGAAATGAAGATCGCCTTTTACAGAACAAGACGAATGTCACAGTTGAGGAACCCGGTAGTAGGACCAGATGATTAGATTTCTTATTTTTATAGCAGATTAACCCATATAAACTGCTAATAACTTGCAAATGTGTATCAAACAAAAATCAATTCAAATATGTTTGAATGTTCATTAGTAAAAGGAAAACAATAACAAGGATCTACAGTAACATTGATATCCAGGTACCTTATGTATTTATTTGAATTTATTCAGGAAAATCACTCCAGTTTCAAAAACATAATGAAGCACTCTAATATATTTGATATTTTTAGATTTTTCTGCAATATTTTTAAGTCACCATATTTGATAAACCAAATACAAAACTATCATAACTAAGAAAAGAAAAAAGCAATGGTAAAAAAGAAAGGGAGGATAACTACCTTACAATAGCTGAGAGTTAGTGATCAACAGTAGAGAAAGTAAAATAAAACTAGGAGTATCTCTGGTGTCGGTAAGGAAGAATTATAAAGAAGCAGACAGAAAATTTCATCTTGGGAAAACAATGGAGAGGTGGCATTGATCAAGGTGTAATGTTTTCATAAATGGAAATGTTGTACAGAAACCCTTTTGTACAATTATTATTTTTAACTATTTTTTAAAAAGGAAAGAAAATTTCATCCTGACCATTTCTGCACTGGACAAAATGTGATTAATATTATTAGTGTTTACAGCTTATTTACAACCTTCAAAACATTACATTTTATTAGTAATGATTATTTTATTTCTCATTTAATCTTTCAAGATACTGAATACCTAAATGTAGCTTACTGATAAAGAAACTGAAGTGCAAAAGTCATTTTCCCTAGCTTGTTTTCTACCGTGCAGTAACATAGGGTTTTATAGTGTGACCAATTGCTCAGTAATGTCCTAGTTTTATTACTCCATCTTTTGTCTTGATGAAGCCCTTATCACGATATTAAGCAGCCCCAATTTCAGATATCAGTGCAGAAGGTAAGAAATCATCAAACCAAGTCAGCCTAGAAAATGTGCTCAGCTCTATGTGTAGAGTTGAGTGGATGGAATAGGATTGTTACATTTTTCTCTAGTGCCTCCTGGTTTTCTACTTGAATGCTGACATAGGTTCAGAATCTATGGCCATTCAGAATCTAGGTCATTAATGGTTGCTTTATTTTGGGTGCTGAGGTACACATATGCGAATTCAGTGTGTGACCAACCTGAGCTCTATTGGATTTTTCTCAAGAATTAACTATTATGCTATGGATCAGGATTGTGTTTCTTTAATTTCTTATGGGGGATATTTTCACTATAATTTCCAGTGGTTCCAATGGTTAAAATGAGTGGTCATGTTAACAGAACTCAATGACAGCACTGAAAACGAAAGCAAAATAATGTTATTATTTCAAAACTCTACGAAGTACACAAAAAACAATGGAAGAAGATGAATGCGAACATGTTACACAGAAAAAAAAAATTGGAACAGGTATGAGAGGGAGAGAATTCTGGTCATGGTATGTGAATGCAATGGTGGAGATCGAATCTCACAGGTCTAGGATGAGATAAGCCAGAAATTATTTTAAACACAAAGAAAAAAAAATAATGTGACCACAAAAGATACCAATTCCCTGTTGAATATAGTTGGGTTTGCCACCAAGAAAGAATACTACTTATTACTAGGGTATCTATAGCTTCATATTTCTGGACACAATTGCTTCTTTTAATTTAGGGCTGCTTTAACCTACATATACTGATTATTTTCAAAAAAGAATTGTGGGCAACTGTGATAAACTGCACATTAGACTTTTCATAGTGAAGAGCTGATTTTTTTCAACTTATTAATGATCACATTTTCAATAATATAGCATGTGATGGGTTGAATCATATTAAAATAAATAATGGTGCCAGGTGCCAGTGGGTCAGCGGCTGTGCTGGTACAGTACAGCGCCTGGGTCAGCAAGGTACCAGCTACTCCAGAGGTGGGGACCTGAGGATTAGTGCCCAGAGCAAGCTTGAGCAGGAAAATCTGTGAGATTCTTTACACAAATTAAGCTTCGAAAAAAATGGAATTGGAGCTGTGGTTAAGGTAGTATGGTATTAGCCTTGAGAGAAAAAAATAGCTCAGGGTCAGTGATCACGCCATAAATTCAAGCCTACAGACAGACAGACAGACAGACAGACACACACACACACACACACACACACACACACACAAACACACAATGTCTATAGTTCTTTGTTTCGAAAACCATAGGTTAAAATCATCTTGATTATCTATAAAGTAATTACAGTTTAAAAGGAGACCTTAGCACCTTGTATAAATATAAACTAGATTTTAATTATATATCTTTATAGGTGACCATAGAAATGTTAATTTTTGAAAATTTTGAATGTCTTACAATTAAGAATAGCTTCTTAACATGTGTATATCCTATACAAGCTTACACAATAATGATTAAAAAGTAAAGTGATTTGCTATCTATATTACTGAGGTTTCATTCAATTTTGTCAACATATGTGGAGACACTTAATGAGATTTTTGACATTCCAGAAATGAAAGGAGATAGTCTCCAAAGACACATGTGTACAAGATAGCTATTGCGTAGCTGCCCATACAAAAGATCTTAAAATACTTGCTTTTTGTATATATCATATTTCCTAAGTGTGGGGGGAAATCATGTCTCTAATTGCAAAACATATAATAGATGAAAACAGAGAAAAGGATGATTGCAAAATTTATATTTATAGGATGCTTCTCAAAAATTGCTTGACCTGTAAAGAAGTTTCACAGAATTTGAGTATCTATGAATTAGTTTTCCTGAATTGTTTGATGTTCTTTATGGGTTAGCATTAAAAAATCAGACAATTACAAAAGACTTAGTTTATAATTTAATATGCGTCTAAAAATGATTCTGTAAATTGTCAGTGATGTTAAATTACTATTTCTCATTTATCTAAAAATGTAACATATTTAGAATCCAACGTCAAATTCATAAGTTTTAAGTGATGAATTTTAGATTGTTCACTTTAAATCTAATAACCCTAATAGTGGTTTAATACATACTGAAATTCAATGCCTATTGTATTTGGGAGTATTTAAAAATGGTGAATAACTTGGACATGGTCAAGCAACATGATGCACAGGATCTGATAGTTTACCAAAACGAGCCTGAATATCCAAAGTGGACATGCATACTTGGAGAGATGGAAAGTAATTCCTACAAGTCTTAAAATATGACTAAGTAAAGCAATGATGTAAAATCAGACACCTTCTGTGTGCATTTTTTCAGGAAGCTATCTAGCTTGTTGTTGAATTGAACACAAAGAATCAATGTCCTGTCGGTGCAATAAAAGCAGAACTGCAAGTCAAAGTCAATTGGATTTGGACTCCACTCGGTTTTATTTTCATAAAAAAAAAGACAAGAAGGAAAATGACATATTACCTACAGTTTACTAAAAATCTTTAGAAGTATGACATTTCCTTCCTTCATTCCTCCCTTCCTTCCTCTTTTTCTTCCTTCAATAGTTGTGCTCAGGATTGTACCCAGGGCTTGAAAGTTAAGAGCTCTACCACTGACCACATCATCAGGCCCCCCTCCTATACCTCCTTTGACAGTTATTAAAAGGATTCTATTACAGGGAATAGGTAGGATAGAAAAGACGAAGTTTAAAGGAAAACCGCAGAAATACTAAACTTGTTATCCATATGTATTTATTTTTATCATCTTACCATGTTTCTCACAGAGTCATTTCCTCTGGCACATAAGAAAAGATAAATTTATCATAGTGAGAAAGAAAAAAAATTAAAGTAGAATAAATTTGAATTAAGCTTAAAAGATATAGTAATTTCTCCATCTAGAATTTTAAAGCCAAACCACAAAGAGTGCACCCAACCAAACTACTCAGAAAATACTGATAGATTCGTTACAAAAATATTTGCTAGGTATTTATTATGTGTCAGGTACTGAATAAAAATATGGATATAAATGTATACACAGGTACATGCACACAATTCCTATTGATTTATATTATTCATTTAGTATGTTATAGTTATAGTAGTGTAGTTATAGTAGTTATAGAAGTTTCAGAAAAAAAAATAAAGTGAATAGTTTCTAGGCTTGCTTTTTCCCATTTTTTATTAATGAACTTATGATATTTTATGCAGAATAGGTATTTTTCAGTATAATAATACCAAGGACAGTTATTGTATAGATAGTAACTCAAGAAAATAGCAAATTAAAAAATGTAATCTTTGGGGATCAAGGTGTCCAGGGGTAGAGCACTTGCCTTGAAATCCTGACTCCCTGAGTGGAATTTCAGTATCAAAAATATTATTTTATATAATTAAAAGCACATAGTCTGTGAGCCTTTGTGATCGGCCAGTATGAACATCCCCCTTTGGTTTCACTGTATGACTGTCTAGAGAGCTCTTTAATTTATCATATCCCACAGTTTTGTTGTTGTTGTTGTTGTTGTTTTTTGCCATACAGTGTCCTTACTTGTAGATCCATAGACACATTCTTCTTACTGCAAATGGAGAAAAACTATACAACCTATATTGCACTGAGTCTAGCTTACTTCACTTAATATAATTTTTCCAAGTATTTCCATTTCCTTAAAAATGGTATTTTTTCTAATGGAAGAGTAGAAATCCATTGTGTATAGATAGCATATTTTCTTGAGCCATTCACCCACTGAGAGGCATCTGATTTGAATCTATATCTTGGCTATGATAAAAAAAAAATGCTGTAATAAACATGGTTGTGAAGGCCACTTCAATGTGGTGCTTGTGCTCTATTGGATAAATGCCCAGGAGTGGAATTGCTGGGTCATAAGGAGTTCGATGTTTAGTCTTTTTTTTTTTTGGCCAGTCCTGGGCCTTGGACTCAAGGCCTGAGCACTGTCCCTGGCTTCTTTTTGCTCAAGGCTAGCACTCTGCCACTTGAGCCACAGCGCCCCTTCTGGCCGTTTTCTGTATATGTGGTGCTGGGGAATCGAACCCAGGGCCTCGTGTATATGAGGCAGGCACTCTTGCCACTAGGCCATATCCCCAGCCCAGATGTTTAGTCTTTTGATAAACCTCCACACCACTTTTCAGAGTGGTCAAAAAAGTTTACATTTCCACCAGCAGTATAATAGAGTTCCTTTTTGTCCATATCAATAAATGAAAACAAGAGATTTGTTTTTATTGTGTTGTACCTACTTATGTAACTGTAACCCCTCTGTACATAACCTCTACAGTAACATGAAAACCCATTTTAAAAAATCAATAAAGTTAGATGAGATAGTTTTTTATATGAGAATTAGCCCAATATAGATCTCTAAATAGTAATGTTTAATTGTAATGATATGCAGAGCAAATTGACAGTCCCTTGAATTGTATAAAATGAGATAGTCAAAGTTTAGTTCAGTCACATTTGTTCAGATATTCTCAAAGCCTTATTTACAGTGATTATCTTAACTGCCTATCTTAGAAAGCTATATAAATAACATTAAAATTTCAGCCTAATTTTTTGAGAGTCTAGTAGTTCTCTAACTTTCTCACATTATTTACTAGTGATCTCCCTGCTGTAGAAATAGTCTTAGGGAGTTATGGCATATATTGGCAATCCTACTCGTCTGAAGCTTGAGGAAGGAAGACTATGAGACTATCAAAAATTAATACATAAAATAATATTAAAGACTTTCCTATGTGATGACCTTGAGTACTAAGTCACAAATTCCATATGGTAAGAGGTAAGCACATGCAAAACAGCCTCAGCACCATTCACTTTTGCCTTACGTGTTTCTCAAAATCACAGGTTGGGGTGGAGACTTAACATGATCATTAGATAGGTATCCCATAAAAGATTCTGCCACTATGCAGGATGGCATCAAAACTGCACCCAGCCTATTTTTCTCCACATCATTTTTCATTGTTTAAGTCTGCTTGGGATTTTCCCTCTCCAAAAACTGTCTCTTGTGTTTCAGCAAGTGAAGAAACCCTTTTTCCTGGGATACCATGGCTCTCCTTGACTATAAAATCCCACATTGTTTGTAAGAAAACAGCATACTTTCAAATAATTAAAAATTGCCAATCTATGTTACAAATATTATTGTGAAAACCAATTCTTTCAAAAAACCTAGGAAGGGCTGGGAATATGGCCTAGTGGTAAAGTGCTCGCCTCATACACATGAAGGCCTGGGTTCGATTCCTCAGCACCACATATATAGAAAAGAGCCGGAAGTGGCGCTGTGGCTCAAGTGGCAGAGTGCTAGCCTTGAGCAAAAAGAAGCCAGGGACAGTGCTCAGGCCCTGAGTTCAAGCCCAGGACTGGCAAAAAAATTTTAAAAAATTAAAAATAAAAAAACCTAAGAATAATGATTGACTGTAAACTATTTTTAAATGTTTTTGGATCAAGACAATCATCAAGATAATAAAATTGTGCATTCTCTCCTACCATTTACTTTTTATGGAATCAGGTGTAGACGCTCAAGACTATAATCCTTACTACTTGGAAAGCAAGGAGCACATGTTTGAGGTCAGCTAGGGTGAAGTTCCCACGGCTTCATCTCAACAAATGGCTGGGCAAAGTGGCATGCACCTGTTATCCCAGCTATGAGGAAAACATGATTCTGGGCACAGTGGTGAACACTTCTCATCCTTAGAAAAAAAGGGAAACATAAGTTGGAAGCTTGTATTCCAGGTGAGACATAGGCACAAAGCTAGACCTTAGCTCAAAAATAATCAATGGAAAAGAGGATGCGCAGTTGTAGAATGTCTGCTTAGCAGTAACTGGACCTTGAGTTCATTCCCCACTATGAGCAAACAACCAAAGCGATTATATTGGTTTTCCCTTTAAATAAGAACAGAGGATAATTATATGTTTGTTATGATTTTAAATCCCTACTTTCGCTTTTATCACACAATATATAAATATTAAGATATAAAGTGAAGAAAATTAATTATGACTATACTAAGAATGAATTGCACTAAAATTATAATGTCTAAAATTCTGAAGTGATTTTGAACCAATATGTGCCAGCTCGTGGACTAAAAAGTAATTGAGATTGAGGTAAGAGCATATTGAGGTGAGTTTTGTTTGTTTCAAAGACAGTCACAAAACTAAAGAAAGTAAAATCTTTTAAATCAATTTAAACAATCAGAAGTGACGAGACACATTATTACAGTTATTACTACTATAATGTATTATAATATGATGTTGATATTTGAGAATTACATTCACAGTAAAGAAGAGAGCTAGCAAACTATTTTCTAAAACATTTGACTGTTGCGCTACAAAATAACAGTGGCAATGTTCATTATGTTACTGTGAAACTGGTTACATTTTGTTATCCCCTTCTCAACTTTTAGTAATCACTGTTCTATAATCAGATTGACTTTTATTTTTTGTCAATGTAATCGAAAGGGTTTTAAATACCATCTCTGTTTAGTATCACCTAAACTTCCAAAATGGGTACTTTGATGTTTAAAAGAGAAGACAATCAAATGTTTCCTTAGACATTCAAAGTCAGAGAATCAGTAGTTAAGCAGCTGTGATGCCACCTTGGGCTTTATGGTAGCAATTCTGGAAAGTTACAAGTACACAAGTCAGACTCTGGATGTAAGCATAATTGAGTATTTAGATACAACTACTCACAGCAGTTGCTTTTGTGGTATCTAATCAAATCACAAGAACAAAATCCTTACAGCCTCAGCATTATCTGTTTTAACCATTTGAAAACAATGGACACTGAGCCAACAAGACAACCATTAGATAATTTACAAAGGCCATATTATGTTCATCTTAATGAAACCTGTCTACTCCATCAGGTCTCCTGTCTTCTTGCAAACAAGAACAAAACACAATCTGTAGTAGGATTCTAACCCCATCTAGAGAGGAAAAATAGCTTTCAAGCCCATAAGTGATACAAGAGCAAGGGAACAAAGTGTTTTGAAAACCCATGAAAAGAAAGGTAAATTTTACTGTGTTGTATGTGCCAAGCACAGTCTCAAAGGACTTCTTATGTTTTTCCTTCCATTTTCCTTACTTTTCTTTCTTTAAATGGTTTTTATCAGCCTATAGAATAATGCAAAATGTTTCGTTGTGATAATTCCATATACACATACAGTTTAGTTTGAATCTTTACATCTGAACAGCTGCAGAGATTTCTGAAAACAGCAACATTTGTAAAAATGTAAAAACAATAATTTCCATATAAGAACCAAGAAGCAGGGAGTATCATTAATCTATTAAATATATGAATGGATGAGAACATGAAAAGGAGGCTATAAGATTGTTTTATGTTTGACTTTTTGCTAAAAACTTCAACTATTTTCAAATTGGCATTTACTTACATTTTCATGCATTACAATGTTTTACATCCAAAATAAGGCTTAGATTGGCTTTCATGACATCAACAGTCAAGTGTTGTTTTTTTTCTACAAAAATCTTAATTTTAGCTGGAAGCAGTATCTCATGCCCATAATCCTAGGTAATTATGAAGTAAAAATTGGGTAGATTGTAGTTTGAAGTCAAAAGTTCTCAAGACTCTCCCATTTCAACCAGTAAGGAACTAAGAAATGTATGCACAATGTTACATATGAAACTGTAACCCTTCTGTATATCATTTTGACAAAAAAGAAATGAATAAATTAAAAAAAAAGAACTGTGCAAGAAGCCTAAGTAAGAGAATGGAGCCTATGCCAATCTGCGCAAAAGAATGAGATCCTGTTTTAAAACAAAACCAAAAAGAGCATGAGCCATGATTCAGACAGGCTTTGCAAGTGCAAGATATTGAATTCCAATTCATACTCAATGAAAGTTGGGCTTGTTTCTCTTTCTTTCTCCTGTCTGCTGATCTAGCTACCATCTCTTGCAAGCTCCTATTTGACAATCAATCTTAACACACCTCTTTATTAAAAAAATCTTATTTATTTCTTTATTGTCAATATGATGTACAGAGGGGTTACGATTTCATATGTAAGGCAGTGCATACATTTCTTATCCAACTTGTTACCTCCTCCCTCATTTTCCCCATCTCTTTCTTAAAATGCTATCACTATCTTGTGGTGTATGATCTTTAACTTTATGATGCTAGCTGGGTGCTGTCCCAGTAACTTGTAATATATCTTTCTAAATTACACATAAACAAAATTTGGAGTGAAATTATTTGTCTCATCAGGTAGATAAAAGTTTTGCCGTATTTCCGTTCTGTAAAATGTACAGAACATTAGTACTTCTTCTTGTTTTTACTGACATCAGGAAGATGAGAAATCCTCAGAATATAATTCCCTATTGCTAAATCATTTATCAAGCTTTGTAATCAGGTCCTTCGCTGTCTTTTCAAGTCCTTCACTGCAAAAAAAGGCGGGTCGTGCCTGAAGTTTAAAATAGAATGGAAATAGAAACAAGGTACAAGGGTTGAAGTAAATGAGGAAGCTTGCTTTGTGTCTGTCCTCCAGAGTGGGAAAAAATGTCCTGTTCAGTTCTGAATAGAACACAGGCTCGAGTCATGTGAGCAAATGGAGTAATTGGTTGGAGAAGAGTGCAAAAGCTGCTAAAGTAAGCCAGTGTTTGAAATTATTTTTACTGGGATAAGGAGTCTTTGAATTTTAATCCAACTTTTCCATGATTGTTTTTCAAAACAGAAAAAAAAAAATAATGGGGCTTTGTGAGCAAGTATTTTATATCAGAAGGACTGAAATCCAATATTATATGTGACAAATAAAAAATGCTACATTTGCAGAGATCTCCTATGTATTATGCCATGCATTTATGATGAATATCTTAAATTAGGTGCTCAGAGATATAGATAAAAGAATGAAGAAAATACTGACTGAAAAACAGAGATAATAAAATAGATGCTAACTAGAGGAAGATGATAGCTTATTGAGAAATGGCAGGAAATGATTGATATATTGATAGATGATATATTGAGACAGACAGATAGATAGATAGATAGATAGATAGATAGATAGATAGATAGATAGATAGATAGATACAATTCAGGGTTGGAAGGGCCTTGAAATAAGGAGGGTTGCAACTGGGTCAATAGCTATCAAGATAATTCACCTAAGTCTTCTAACTCTCTTTGCTAAGTTGTCAAGTAAAATTCTCCAATATAATTTTGTTTCTTCTACTGGTTTTTCTGTAAAATTAGAAAGTAACAACCAGCAGATATAAATATATTTGTTCCAACTGGCTGCTATATTTCTCATTGTGTATGAATAAATTAGTGTTCTATTTTAGACAGTAGTCTCATGTAAGTTTTGTTAATATATTTCTTTTTATATTTCTCGTGCTGATTGTGCTCCTTCATTTCTGTTTGTTTTTTTTTTTATCATCGAAATGCCAAATTCCTGTTGTGGGATCAAAATGAGACTGACACAGGTAATCACAAGAGATTGTTATACAAGAAACCCAAGACACACATAGAGTGTGACTGATGGATAAAGGAATATATTGATTTCCATTTATTTCATCTCTTGTTGACCCAATATACTGGTCACAGTCCTGATTCTTATATAATGGATTAGAGAATGGTTGTTAAGAAATAAATTGAGCAAAGCAAATATGATATTTTGTTGTCTCAAATTTGATCCATTTTTCTGAGTTTATTCCCTAGGATGGCTGAAATGGCGGATCCTAAAGCCTAATCAACAGATTTCAGATTTAAATCTATCATTTATCAATGGAGCTTGTCTTGCTCAGCTAGATCAATTTGTGATGCATTGTCAAAATAAGATTTGTAGCGTTTTGAAGATCACACTTTGAACTGTGCCGAAACAACTAAGTTATTTTAACTTTTACGATGAGTGCTATCCCGGTAACCTGTACCATTTCTTTGTGCACAGCCTGCTGTATGTACCTCAAGTTCTTTGCATCCGTAAATTAGTCAGATATATTGGAGACTTTATTGAAAAGCTGCTGTTCATGATTTCCTGTGTATAGTGAACTGACTGTAGTTATTTTACTATTGTCTGTTTTTAAAAAAGAAAAACCTGTAATTTATATCCCCTTTTCAACTTTATTGTATTTAATTGGTACAGATTGGTGTATGTGTGTTTTAGAATACAAATTGTCTAATTCAGATTTGAAAAAAAAAAAGAAAAACTTCACTCAAAGAAAATCTTGAATGAAATTATTTGTCTCATAAGGTAGATGAAG
The DNA here is from genome assembly GCF_023159225.1 of Perognathus longimembris pacificus. NCBI lineage: Eukaryota > Metazoa > Chordata > Mammalia > Rodentia > Heteromyidae > Perognathus > Perognathus longimembris. Next base: position 9,855,398 of record NC_063176.1, on the reverse strand, counting down.
CTTTGCCATATTTTCATTTTGTAAAATGTATTGAATGTTAGTATTCCTTTTCGCTTTTAATGACAAAAGGAAGATGAGAATTCCAAAGTATATAATTCCCTATTGATCACTCATTTATCAAACTCTGTGAATAAGGTAATAATCCTTTCATATTTTTATGTTGTATGTACATACTAAATATAAATCATCTTCATGCCAACTATGACAGCTCTAGTTTTTATCTAAGATTTCCTCTGTGGAATTATAGGCAGTCTGATAGTTTCCACAGCTATTGACCAAATAGAGGTAGCAATTTTCTTTGTCAAATACAAAATAAGCCAATATCATAAATAGCAAGTATATACTTTCACCATAGGTATGCTCTGAGATCCTGGAAAGAAAACATTTACCAGGACCTGGCATCTTATCTAACCTTGCTTAGTTTAGAGTCTAGCATTTACCAATGAATAATAAAATCAGAGAAACTAGAAGAGATCTAAGCAAAGTTCAACTCTATGAACTATATTTACAGTAGGAATAGAAAGAACCAGTTTTTGGCAGAGTACTGTGAACTGTTGACTAGTAGCTGGTGTAGAATCACCCACATTGCCAGGATCAGGTGCTAATCTCTGTGAATTCTAAAAACTGGCATCTTTATTAATGTTAATTATTTAGATGTATTGCAGGCATGATATGTGAGCATCCATTCTGAATTCTTGCTGAGCCTGTGGATCTTAAAGCTCATTAGAATTTCTGTATGAAGCCCTTCCTGGGCATAGACCTACTGAATTCTTCTTGTCATCATCTGTCATTACTAAAAAGCCTTGTGTGGCTGGTGAAGTTTTTTCTAAACTCTATACCATGCTCTCTATACTGCAATATAGAACTTCTTCATGCTTTTACTCATACTGTTAAGAACTGAAATGTCTGTCACAGCTTTCTTGGGAAAATTCCTTCATCTATTAATCTATGAAGCATCACCATAGTATAATGTATTACCTCTAACCTAAGAAACTGTCTTGACTTCATGCATAAGGTTTTGGCACATTACCCTGTAAACTTCAGTCATTCCCCAACTTATTGTAATAGAGCCTTGTTTCTGCCTCATCTAAGAAAAAATATAAACTTCACATATTAACAAGGATGTGTTGAACTGAACAGTACTGTTACAAATACATTCGTTTTCATATTTTATTCCACTTACAAAAACAACTGCCTTTAACATATCACTTATCACTTGTTACATTTGAGCAGCAAAATAACATAATTGATATGAAAATTTTCAGTTAGGAATAAAGTCCAATAAGTGAGAAAGTCACTCTAGTATTCAAGTACTCATTTTCTTTCTAGTACTCAAAGTAAATCAAATGAGAGTAGCAGAGGTATTCTAATGAAAAATGCTATGAAAATATTGATGCTACAAGGATTTTACCCTGAAAGAAAACACCAATAGTTGTAAAGACAGGTAATCTTGTATAAATTGTGTAGGACTAATTATTTAAAAGTAATTTCAAGTAATGTCTAAGTGAAATTATACATAATTTATTAAGAATGTTCAATAGGGGCTGGGGATATGGCCTAGTGGCAAGAGTGCTTGCCTCATATACATGAGGCCCTGGGTTCAATTCCCCAGCACCACATATACAGAAAATGGCCAGAAGTGGCGCTGTGGCTCAAGTGGCAGAGTGCTAGCCTTGAGCAAAAAGAAGCCAGGGGGAGTCAGTGCTCAGGCCCTGAGTCCAAGCCCAGGACTGGCCAAAAAAAAGAAAATCTTAAAGAAAGAATGTTCAATAAAGCTATAATTTAAGACTTTAAAGGTAATTTTATCTTCTTTTTGACCATTTATAATGTATTTTTCATATAGTTTGAAAACTTAGCAAATAGCCTAATTTATGTCACATAATTAATTTTTTTTAGCTTTCCACCAACTAGAATTATCAGTTTGACTCAACATGTGGAACTTGGTCAGCTTGGTTCCTGACCTATTGTTGCATGGTATTAACATTATTGGTTATTTGTGAAATATCTCAGAAAACAAAAAAAGGTTCAGAAGTCTCTGACACTTCCCTGCCTAAGGATTCTAGGCAGGGATTACACTGAATCTCTACCCTTCACAGGTCTTCTGTGTGGCTTGGTATCCTAAAACCCAGTCAATCTGTTCTTCCATTGCAAACCTAGAGTCTCCATCTTTCAACTGTCCTCAGTATAAAAGTACATCACACCAGAAAGAATCTGACAACTAGAAACTTATCATCACTTGGCTTTTTCTTAGAATAGTTTTCTTCAGTTGGAGGAGTTCATTCTACTGTGTTATTTTGACAAGCCCTTTTTATTACCATACTCTGTACATTGTATTTATTATTGTGTTTTCAAGAGTCAGTTTGGCAGTATCTAATCATACACACAGATCTTTCATCTTCATTCTACTCAATCTCAGCTTCTTAGCCTAACCCAATAGGCTTTTCGACCCAGAGTCTTATCAATACTCTTCCTGAGTTTAGAGTCTGACATTTACAAATGAATAATGAAATCAGGGAGGCAAGGAAAAATCGAAGCAAACTTCAACCTCATGACTATATTCAAAATAGGCACACAAAGAACCTATTCTTTGATTCATCCAATGGGATATGGCTTAGAATGCTGAAGAGGCTCTGGGTAGTATTAATGTGAATGGAGGAAAATATTGAGGTGAGACTGGCTTACAGAGTTAAGGCTATCTACAGTTACAGATCTGATTACACGCTAACATATTTTTATTGCACAGCATATATCTTACCTTAACTTCCACATGTGCCATGAGTACTGCAAAATTGGTTAGGTGATTACAGGAACATGTAGTATGTGTCTTATTTGTTGTCAAGAGTCGACAGCCTTGTGTGGACCAATAGCCTGTCATTGTACGCTTGGAATAGCTCCAAAATGAACAGTTAGGGTTGAAATTTTCTTCTGACTGCTACAGTGATAAAAAAAATCAATAAAAGCAATAACTAGTTTATGATCATGTAACTTAGGAAAGCATTTTATTTACACATAATCCAACCTTTAACTCTGCTCCAATTCTTCTCGCGGTATCTATGAATCTTTTCATATTAAGGAGACTTCATCAATTCCATTCAAAATTGAATATGTGCTATTTGTTCTATCTGTTTAGAAGTGACTTTCTTGGGTTTTAAAATTATTCATATGGAAGGAGAGTTTCTGAATCATATCAGCTAATTTATATTTCAACATAAACAAAATGAATTGTTAGAAAGAATCAATGTTTGAAAAGGTGGCCTTTGTTTAATTTGCTACAATAATCTTTGTAAGTATGCAAAAATATCATTTCAAGCAGTTATAATGATTTGTAATATCACATATGAAACATTGTCAAGGTTCTATTTAATATACTGTTAATTCTTTTGCCAGTACTGGGGCTTAAACTCTTCCTTGGATTTTTCACTCAAGGCAAGTATTATATGTATCACTAGAGCTACTCCTTCACTTCCAGCTTACTGCTTGTTAATTAAATAAAAAAGTCTCAAAGACTTTTGTGCCTAGGCTTGCTTCAAATCTTTACCCTCAGAATATTATGCTTCTTAGTTGCTGAGATTATAGGAGTGATCTACCAACACCAGCTATTTTTTTAAAATAAGAATTTGTATTGTATATATATGTATGTATATATATATGGTATCCAATTTGACAATAGGTGATGCATAAAGTAAAATGTAACTATTTAAGCATGACTAACTTCATATTCTCATGCAGATACATACTTTTTATCTGTTTTTCACACAAAACAACATGAATCTACATATATATAAGAAAATACACTACAATTTATAGATAATGACTTGCTATATTTCAGCACAAAATAAAGTTCACACACTTAATATTCATATTGTAATGGGTATAGATAATGTGGACAATTAAACTTTACATGCTATTTTCTTACCTTGATATGTTTAACCGTAAACACCACAGGATCAGCCAAATAAACTTTATTACTGAACTCTTTGTTTATTGCTGCTGTAATAACAGGGGAATTGACGATGACAGAATGATTTGTGGACATCGCTTCCATTCCCAACTTCATACTGGCATTCTCCGTGGACAAATAAGGACCCAAGTTGTTATATAAGACAAAGGCTACTCTGATCTCTCCTAAAGTGAATGCAAATATGGATCATAAGGTGAGAAAATGTTGTGGTTAATTTGTACGGTCTACTCAAATTAGTAGTTCCAATTAGATGGCAATCAAAGCTATGTAACACATATTCACTCACACAAAAAAATCAAGTATTTCTTTTCAGGAAGCCCAACTGCCAAGTCATTGGCCAGGAAAGGAGCATCAAATTTGCTCAAATAAGTACATTTAAGTATTTTTTAACCAAAAGCTATGTTCCTATCTCAGTCTATGCTCTAACTTGTTAAATAATGAACCATAGCCTTAAACATCAAATGCAGAGTTATACATTTAGTAGTAAACTTCATACTATCAAAACTCAAAAGTCAAATGTTAGGTGTATATAACTCAGTATTATGTAATTTCCTAGCATTCACAGGCCCAGGATTTGATTCCCAGAAATAAATGTGGATAGAAAGCAACACAAACAAAAAGATATATATGAGTGTGTAGATTTTAACCCAACACCAAAGAAGTTGAGTCAGAACTACTGAGAGTTATTAGTCAGGGCTACACAGTATGATCTGTTTCTAAACAACAGAATTTAACCCCCACCACCACCAACAAAAAATCTTTAAAAAAAAATAAGCAAACCATAAACTAGGGAGACATTATAAAACTGGGACTCATGAATGTATAAAGTAATTATGCTAAGTAAAAAATTTAAAGTCATTAATATTTCAGAATTGTAAAGGTATAGGTACTGGAAAAAGGTAAATGAAAGGGTCATTAAATATATGGAAAGCAATCAATTCAGTAGTACTTAAAGAAATAAGCATGAAAAACATAGCATTTAACCTCCACTGGTGTCTGTGAAATTAAAGATGGGTCAATAAAATATTGATAAGGATTTGGGAGCAATCAGAAATCATTCCAACTATTTGGAATAATACTTAGAAATTCTAAAGTTAAACACATGGTGACTGTTCTACATGAGTAGAATATGTATGTATATATACACACATATGTGCATAAATAGATATATGTACATGTCTGATATTCATAGGCATACATATTCTCAGTAATCCACCAAAGAGATTATGGAGCATAAGGAAGAGGGATTTCTTACTACTCTATATACATTAAAATAGCTCTAAGTAGTAGAAATAGTTAAATATTTAATCTGTTACAACAGAGGGTTCATTTTAGTTCTTTCCCTCCACAATCAGTGTTAAAAATGTTGATTTGGGAGGAGATTAAACTTAATGATGCTCATATATTTTTCTTATTGATATTATTGGTTTTTCTTTTAGTTGGCTCATAAGGAGCTATTAATTCACATCAATTTTTGGCAAGTGAATACTCTGAAAAAGGATTGGTGTAAAAATGGCTAATAAGAAAAAAGAAGAACTGCGAAAGAGAAGTCGGTCTCAGAGATAAAGAGACAGTCCCTCCTGCTGAAGAGTAGAATATATTTCAAGAAGTAACTGTTAGAGGTAACATGCAAAAAAAAACACACAGAAGTTGCGCTTCAAGGAGAAAGAAAAGAGAATGAAAATTTTGTGATGTCAGAAGACGCATGGTGTTCATAAGGAAGAGAATTAAGCTCATTGGCTTGGATCACAGAAAACATGCTGCAGAAAGAGGTGAGGGAGAGCCCAGGACGCAGCAAGCGGACCACGTCATAGGATATCTTTCTGAGTCGCTGGAGGTGACTCATGCCCTGGTCAGGCCTCTGTTTTAGGAAGGACCCTTTCCTAGCAGCAGTACTTTCCCGCGACAGGACCAGAGGCCGAGAAATCAGTGAGTGAGTGACACAGCAACCTGTTTGTGATTACTGCTTCCCCCAATGTTTCCTTAGTCCAGTGAGAAACGAAATAATGACTTTTCAGTTCAGTCCTACAAGACTGTTAGTGTTTACAAAGCCTATTATTCTGATAGAAGAAAAAAGTGCAATTTATTTTTCCTGATAATGTTTAGCAGGATGGTCTTTATTTAAGACTACTCATCCAACAATTTGAGACAGCAACTTCGAATTGAGTTGACATTGCCCTGAGCTCATCTTCTTAGCATCGAAAGAACTCGGGGGCCCTTGGAGAAAGATTATGTTTTCAAACTTTTAACACTGTGAATCTTGGACAAACTAAATTTATGATGTTAGTGATTACTGAAGCTTAATGTTCTTTAATGAATTCAATCTAGTGCTAAATCTCTATCTATCTATCTATCTATCTATCTATCTATCTATCTATCTATCTATCTATCTACCTATCTATCTATCCTATCCCTTACTAGTATCTCCTTGCATTTAACTTTTCCTTATGCTTTGTAAACCACTGACACTCTTCAAACAAGATATTGAATAAAGGAAAGAAAGGCACAGCTTTTAAGTGTTTATAAATTACAAGTAAAACATACATGAAGGGCTGGGGATATGGCCTAATGGCAAGAGTGCCTGCCTCGTATACATGAGGTCCTGGGTTTGATTCCCCAGCACCATATATACAAAAAATGGCCAGAAGTGGCGCTGTAGCTTAAGTGGCAGAGTGCTAGCTTTGAGCAAAAAGAAGCCAGAGACAGTGCTCAGGCCCTGAGTCCAAGCCCCAGGACTGGCAAAAAAAAAAACAAAAAACAAAAAACATGAAAATGCTTATAAGATAAATCTGCAAAGTCATTGTCAGCTAACTCTTTTTGGGGGAAAAGAAAATTGGTCCATTTGGGTTTTGGTGTTATAGCTTCCTTAATTTCTTTAAAATTCAAGTTGCTGACAACTGAACATCCACAGAATTGTATTTTCCCAGTCTGACAGAGAGAAAATGTTGTTGAATAAATATCAATGCACCATTGATGGAAAAGTAGATATGAAGACAAAGAAAAGGAGGAGAGAGACAGTGATGCAAACAGAATGTAGGAGGCAGAACTCATATTAGGTGGATCTAGGACTGCAAACCATGAAGAACTGAATTGATGCAAAGGTCAGTGCCATCAAACATTAAAATAAATTTCATCTTACCATTCCGTCCATTTTGTTTCAGTGTATTTGCAGAAAGCTGGATGGTGCTTCCATGGCCCAGGTTTTCTGGAAATTTCAGGTCTTCTAAGTTTCCTTCTGTACTCAGCCTTGCAACTTCCAATTCTTTTCATAGCAAAGAGATATCAGTGTTCATGGAGAAATATGCCAAAATTATGATAGAACTACTTCGCAAATCACTGACATATATCTCAACTCAAAATGTTGGAGATTTGGTTCAAGTAAACTAAATTATTAGCACACAATCCATATTTTTTTAACTTTTTGATATAGCACAACTGGCTTGGGATGTAGCTCAGTAGAACAGATGTCTCTCTATGTATCATTTGCATGGGCTACCACCATCATACAAATAATAAATTAAATAAATAAATGAATAAATGAAACAAACGAAAGCTTACAAGTCATGTCATATAAATGCATCAATAATAAAGTCTAAATTGTAAGTCCAAATCCTTATCTTTTGTCATTATGCTAAATGTAATGTAACTGTAACATTAATTGTCATGTTAATTTTAATGTTAATTTCCAAAGTATTTTATGAGTTGAATAAAAATCCTTTTGTAATCTGGACCTTCACCATCATCTCACTTTTGATTTGATTGCAAATGTAATAAATCTGAAAAGAACTCTATCAAACTCCCTCAAGTAGCACTATTGGTTCCATTCTAAACCAAAATAAAAACAGATTTATACCATTTATAAGCAAAATAATGAAAAAATTATCAAACACTGTTTTGTCATTTCCATTTAAATGACTGATTGTTATAATTCAAATTCCCTGAACATACCTATAATCCTTGCACTGGGATGCTAAAATATTTAATGATCTAAAACAGACATAAATACATGCTTGCATGAAGATTCTAAAAACAAAATAACCTCACTGTAAATGATCTCAGAGTAACATATCAAATAGTGGGATGTCCCATATAAATCATATATGTCCCTCACACATACATGATTATTTTTTATCCTGTTAAGCCTAAAGGTGATATCTTCATAATTGGAGAAAGGGAATCACTTTAACTCAGTTGAAACAAAACATCACTGTATTTGAAGCACCGGATAAACTTTTCAAGGATGTCTGCACCTCTGTTCTACAATAGCTACTTACGGATATTGTCTGTGTTCTCTCTGACAATGTCAGTCTTCAAAAGGTTATCAGCCAGCACGAAAGCACTCTCCTCCACAGTGTCCAGCAACATGGTAGCTGCACGGAGTTGATCACTTGTAGTCAAGTCTTTCCAAGCATTCAGCGCTTGTGGCTGAAGGAGATTGTTAACTGTCTCTACCATGGCCTACAAGAGGATGAACAGAATAACACAGGTCTCTAGTGAGCCTAAAGAGCTGTCAGAAGTCCAGATGTACATGTTTCCCAGCAAGCAAGGAGCAGCAGTGTGCATGAGTTCACTATTGTGCCAGCCTCCCCTGTGACAGGCTGTCGTAAAAGCATTCTTTTTTTCTGCAAAACCCTAGCTGAGTCTTTGCAAGGCAAAAGGAAAATGTGTGGTATGTTTTTTTGTTCTTTGAAGGACAACAAATAAAGCCATGATTGCTTCTTGAAATCAATACTATGGCCTCAATAAGACTATGACCATATAATTAAGTTATTTGGCTGGTGACAAGTAATTTATCCCAACAGTTTGTCACATCACCCACAGAAAGCGAATTTTTTTTGTACACATCACCATAAAACTAGATGCTGACAACAGCAGAGAGTAAAGATTGGAGGGTGCAGAATTTACTGCCCAGGGGGTAAGGATTCACTTAGCAAACACATTTTTACTTTTACTTGTCATTTCTTTTTTTTTCTTTTTCCTTCTTTCCTTCCTTCCTTCCTTCCTTCCTTCCTTCCTTCCTTCCTTCCTTCCTTCCTTCCTTCCTTCCTTTCTTTCTTTCTTTCTTTCTTTTTTAGCTAGTCAAATGTCAGAATGAGGACAATATCAAAGTAGACATACTACAGGTGCTGGGATATGTTTTATGTGGAGAGAACCTTCTTTATACTGTTTACAGGCAGGAGTATAAACAGTGGGACTTCATTGCCTATGGCCCTCAGGTGTTTTTTTTTTTATTTTCCTTTAGAAAATCAGCAGTAGGTGGTACATCACGCATAGAGACAGAACATCATATTTCCCATTCCTTCATCCAAAAGAATTATCTCTGTAGCTATAACTTATCTATTTCCTGTGGTTTGCTTTATGTTGTAGGTTACAAAGAAGAAACCATTCTCCCAATAAGGTCTTGGGTTTCATTCAAACACAGAAAATGGCAAAATAGAAAAATACAACACCTGCAGTTTGAAAGTAATCGTCCCCAAACCCATTCATTACGAAATATGCCTCTAGTCCAGAAATAAAGTTGTATAAACAGCCAACACAGACACAATTTCTAGGCAGTGCTTAAGTGTTTTGCAGCAGGACTCCTATTTTGAACCCAACTGGCAGAGGGACTGAGATGACGAAGTGTATACATGGCTGTGTTTCCTTCTACCTGGTGTCTTCATGGTAACCAAAGAACAACTGCTAACAATTCAACATCATAATGAAACACCTCGATTGCCAATTAACACCAGTTTCAAAACCTAATTTTCCTTTTGACCAAAAGTTATGTTTCCCAGGTAGTTCAAAGTCTGGCCAAAAATTCACATCATTGGACTTTTAAAGAAAGTAGTCCTTTTCACTTAGCATCATCATATGTGTTCATATGTAACATAGCTATTAAGCTATTGTGATCTTCTGCTAGGACTATCCTAGACATGTATTAATTATGACCAATGAGGGAAATTAGAGAGTCCATGCTTCTTTGAGTCTGATTCACTTGACTTAGTATGATTTTTTTCCAAGCCCTTCCATTTACTTACAAATGGGACAGTGTCATTCTTTCTGAGTGGCATAGAATTCCACTGTGTATATGCACGAAATGAATTCCAAGTTATGGAAATAAGTGGTTTATCATTGTTGTTCTTATTTTCAACATGCCATGTGAAATTTTGCGTTTTTCTTTTGTCTTTCTTCCCCATGGTTTTACATCTGATGTCACTGTAACTGATTTTGGTACCCTGGGTATTGTATATATGTTTATCATAACTAACGAAGGGAAGGGAAATTATCAAAATGGAAAGAGGAGGGGTGAAAGGCAAACCAACCTAACAGCAATACTTAGAAGACAATATACTATAAACCAACTGTACAACTCGGGGCCGCGGTGGATATTGGGTAGGGGGAAGGTAGGGAAAACATGAGGGAGGAGGTAACAAGTTTGATAAGAAATGTACTCACAGCCTTATATATGAAACTGTAACTCCTCGGTACATCATTTTGACAATAAATAAATTTACTAATTTAAAAAAATTAAAAAGAAAGTAGTCCTGGCTGGGAATATGGTCTAGTGGTAGAGTGCCAACCTTTAGCAGAAACAAAGCTAGGGACAGTACTCAGGCCTTGAGTTCAAGCCCCAGAAATGGCAAAAGAAAGAAAAAAAAAAAAAGAAAGAAAGCAGTCCTACTCACAAACTTGTATGCTTTCCATCCTTAACACACACACACACACACACACACACACACACACACACACACACACAGAGCAATTTGTTATGAATTCAGAATGTTCTTAATTCTGTTACTTGTTCTGGGTTTAACACATGACCTAGCAGGTATACAAAGGTATCTCAACAAAAATAAATCAATAAATAAACTATTTTCCAGGAAATTCTCTACACTGGTAATGTCAACAGGATATGCCAAAAAATGTGCAAGAGTGGAAACAAATAAACAAAAAAAAACCATATATTTTCTGAAGCAAAACAGAAAACAACAACTTCTTTAAAGCAAAGAAGTAGTCTTTCTGGGATAAGATGATCCTTGAAACTCATTAGAAACCCTGGAAATCTCGCATGCATCTGAAATTACGTGCTTCTTTGAGATTGCATATGTATTTTAGCAGATAATGATCTTAATGATTACTAAATAATATTACATTCGTCTTTTAAATCTTACCTCAGGCAACACTTATTGAGAATAATGTACCATTGCTATTTTGCTGTTGGTTGTTTTTATTTAATTAAAAATTGCAAATGAGAAATATAGAAAAATAAGCAATATAGTTACACCATCATGCTTTCCAATACTAGTCATAACATGCTCAGGACTAAATGATGAAGCAGAGGGTCTGAGTAGACTAACACAGAGACTGAATCAATCATCAAAAACTTCACAACAATGGAAAGCCTAAGACCAGATGGCGTCTCTTGTAAATTCAATAAAACATTTAAAGACTATATACCAATTCTCAAACTCTTCATAAAAACTGAAGAAGATGGAATACTTCCAAACATATTACCTCTCTAAATGAAATGCCAAATAAAGAAACCACAGGAAAGACTTAAGCATAGATCACCATCCTGATAAACATAGGTGCATATTTCCTCATTAGAAAAATACCAGCAAACCTAGCAGCATAAAATGACCACTCAAGAAGATCAAGTGCAATTTGTTCCTGATATATATGAATAGGTCAACTTACAAAAAGCAATTAACGTGATAAATGCTCTTAACAGAAAAAAAGGTATTATTGATGTCACATGGATTTCCTTAATAGATGCAGAAAAAAATACCCCTGTGGTCAGACTGAGTACTTTTTCAAGATAACTACTGTCAACAAACTAGAAATAGAAGGACATTACCTCACCATAAGACCCTATCTGGAAAGCCCATGGCTAATACTATATGCAACACTGAAAATCTGAAAGCTTTTTCCTTAAAATCATCAGCAAGTTAAAGATGCCCATGTTTATCATTTTTCTTTAACAAAGTACCTGAGGTCCTAGCCAGAGCAATTAGGCAACAAAAAGGAACAAGCTAAAATTGAAAAGAAAAATAAAGTCTCTGTTTACAAAAAGCATTGTGTATAGTAGACCCAAAAGTCTTCATGAAAAACCACTGCTACCACCAACAATAAAAGAGGGCTCTTAAACTAATAAATAAACTCATAAATCAGTTTACAAAAAGTTGCCAAACTGCTTTCTGTAAAAGATGGAACTTCCAATTGACACTCATGAGTCAAAGGCATCTCTCATTAATTTTTCTTACTCTTTCATCCTCCAAAATTCAAAAATGTGCACATAGTCATAAAATTTGGAATATACATTCTACAACTGTATGCTCCCAAGTGAGGTATTATCTTTCAATTATAGTTCTACTAAAACTTAAATGCCAAGTTTGTAAAAAAAAAAAACCTAAAACTATGGTTCTTAAAATGTAGTATGTGATGATTCAACGTTAAGATTCATTTAGTCTACTTAAAAAAACTTGTATTCATGATTGCTTAATTATGGTTTCAAGAAAGCATGAACACAAAGATTGGGAGACAGACTTTTGTAGTGTTAAAATCAAGAGTACAAGATTTAGAACCAGATACACTGAATTTGTACCTAAACTTGGTGTCTTGTTAAGTGATACGGGACAAATCACTTAACTTCTCTGTAACTTAACTGTTAATCAGGCGTGCTATTTTAATCAATGCCAAAGGCTTCCTGGCTCAGACAAGTAGCTGAAATATAATTTCATTTTTACTTTCATTAGATATTACAATCTAGGGTGAGTAAAAGAGGTGTCTTCATATTTGTCTGATGGCACAAATTCTATCTAATAGCTGCTAAATTGCCACCCCACCGTCAAATCTAGCAAGAACCTTTCTGTGATGCAGTCTTAATAATTTCACCTAATAGACAACTTAAATAACTAAGACTATACTTGGGGTGTTGAGGAGGAATTGGATACTGGCTCGAACAAATGTAGAGAACAGAAATATGAATAGACTGACCTGTTTTCTGCTGATGAAACAGACAATTAGCTTTGTCTTAGGAAACTTCTGAATACAAATAATTTGGGCTTTCTAAATGTACTAGCATGTCTTTGCTTCCAGTTCAATGAAGTCTGTTAAGTAGTGAATACTCTCAAGTATACAGAATATTTCTATTTACATCCACTTATGTTTTCACATCTTTATTAAATATCTATTGATGATGACATCTGCTCACAAAATTATTGTCTCATTCAAAACTGGGTTGATTTCCACTTTTATTTGGTGATTTAGAATTAAGCTTGTATAGACTTCAAATCCATGTTGAATGAGACGTGTGCTATGTACTTAATCAAATTTATAGCAGATACTGGAACATGACATCAAGGCCCAATAATTCTCATTGATTTCTCTTTCCTTTGTCAAGCTATTCTGATTGAAATTTATATTTTAAATTTGAAGTGAATAAATTGGTTCTGAATTTCTCTTATAGAAATTCCTACATTCATCAAAATGGCTCAATCCAGGAAAGGGGGAAAACTAGTCACCTGATGGTTTAAACATGTAGGGGTAAAATGATCCAGTATTTTGAGAAGTGAATTTAATCAGTACTGTCTTTGCCAGAAACTGATTAATACTTCATCTTTTTAAAAGTCACTCAAACTTGAAGAACAGTGGACATTAGCATTCTATCTCTGTTACTCAATTTCATCATGCAGTAGGCCAAATTTTATTTTCTCACCAACTAAGTAAATGTGAACTACTCAAGAAAATAAGTCTCATAATACTTCAGATTAAATGAAGACAAGGGTAGATAATTCCCCTTCTTATTACATAGTTTTCTGAATATATTGCAACTATGTGACGGTTTTAAAAAAAAATCAAGTATAACTTTGGAAAATCTACACTTGAGCACAAATACACAATATCTTTTGAACATCAATTAACACTATATAACATTGAATTCAGACATTAAACAAATTCCTTTGACTAGATTCATTCACAGCATTTAGTACGGAGTATTTGATAGGAGTATTTTGTATACTTTAAAATGTAGAATTTATTTGCTATAGCTACTGAAAAACACCTTGTGTTTGTGTTCTTGGAATAACACCTTTTGCAATAATTGCAAGAGGATTTTGTGAAACAACCTGATGATTCTTAGTAAGAATTCACATGGGCACACACACGCACACACACACACACACACACACACACACACACACAGAGCAATAAAGAAAAAATATATCAGGGCTATTTCTTATCCAGGTGGGCACTAAATCTCAAGCTCTCAGGTAAGCATAATTACCTATGGAACCTAGTTTCTGCACTTCCTCCACTCGAAAGTCACCAAAAATAAATAACTCAAGGGAAAGATTGACTTGAGAAAAGATGCAAAGCTTTGCCACCATCAATTTTTTTTTAAAGAAAAGCTTTTAATAATGAGTTTTTTCAGTTTTGTTAAAGACTCGTATACTCCAAGATGTCTTCCATTACCAGCAAAACTAAGTAGAACTCCCTTACTCCTCGATGTATTTTGTTTTTTTCTGTAGTAGGAATCATTTCTCCTCCATTCATGTGCATGCCTCTTCCATAGCCACCACTGTAAAGAAGACAATCTTCATGAGATGGCAAGTGTGTCTCATTTACAAGGCAGGAGCAAAATCAGTGTCTGCCAAGTGCTGAGTAACTTGCTGATGTGGTGACAATTCATACAATTTCTTCATTTTCATACCAACAGAAAAAACATCTCCAAAGGCATTGATTTGTGAGTATAAGAGCAAAGAAGTAGCTACAGATTTAAGAAAAAAAAACTACTCACTCATATTTCTTGATTATTCTAATTTCCTAGATGTGCTAGCACGATAGTGTCTGTGGGCTATTCTAAGGAAATATCTTCAGTAGTTTTGGAGGCTGTGGCTTGCTTTTGTGATCTGTCACCCCCACGATATCCTAACTCCCACACTCCACTACATTAGGCAAAAAACTTCGATGTAAAGGATATGGGGAAAGAGAAATATCCATACTATAGCAGAAACCTCATTTAGTGTTTATTCATCTTTCATAGATTTATCTATATTTTGTCTGGTTTTCTCACTAGACATTTTCAAAAAGAAACATGTAACAATATAGGACAAAACCAAAATTTTGTTGATTTGTATCTGCCAGAGTGAAACAGATGCCTTGATTTACTTGGAGGAACTCATTCTCATTATGCAAGGATAATTTACAGTTTTTATACATCATTAATCACTTTATATATAATAATTCAAGGCATACTATATATTTTTAAAACTTTCTGATATGACTTGTCTCTCAGAAATTCATATGAAGGATAAAGTGTCCAGTTATGAACACAGTTTGGAAAAAATGCATCTTGAGTTCGAGGGAAGTATGATTATTACTAGAACTCAAGGGAAGGAAAGCTGGGCTGCATTTTGTTATAGTAAATGTAGATTGCTATGCAAAATGGCAAAGTCTTTGAGAAGTTATTATATACCAAAGAATATAAAATTTTGTTGTCAATACATTTCAATGAAACATATTTGTTTTCTTTTGATTTTTGTTGCTGCTGTTGTTATTGTTGTTTCATGGGTTGCCCAAAGATTATGATTTGATTATGTTAGAGAATGTTTTGCTTTCTTTGACATGCTACTTCTACATTTTTATAGCTTTTTTTGAAAATTTTTATTGTAAGTGTGATGTCAAAGGGGGTTATAGTTACTCAAGTACGGTAATGAGTACATTTCTTGTCTTTGACACACAGACTTGCTATGTACCTCTGGTGGGCCTTAGATTCACTATCTTTATTGTTTCTGCTTCCAAATACTGGAATATAGGCATAGGTCACTATGCCTACCTTAAAAGTCTACTGAGGGGCTGGGGATATAGCCTAGCGGCAAGAGTGCCTGCCTCGGATACACGAAGCCCTAGGTTCGATTCCCCAGCACCACGTATACAGAAAACGCCAGAAGCGGCGCTGTGGCTCAAGTGGCAGAGTGCAAGCCTTGAGCGGGAAGAAGCCAGGGACAGTGCTCAGGCCCTGAGTCCAAGGCCCAGGACTGGCAAAAACAACAACAACAACAACAACAACAAAAAAAAAAGTCTACTGAATATTGGTGGCATGCAAAAGAGTAGAAACTGTAGCTGGCTGGTCTAGAAAAAAGAAATCATGCAGTTTTCCTTTAATTGGTGGTCTATATTCCAAAGCCAAAAAAAAATATTCCATAGCATATGAAACAGAAATGTTTCTCTGTGCTTTCATTTGTTAACTCCTGACAACATATATGTCATATGCCATATGTTGTTCTGTATCAGACCATATACATGAAGCAGTCATATACAATTATATCACCTAGTATATAATATATGTTTTTCACAGAAGAACAAAATAAAGTGAAGAATGAATCACTAAAGTACGCCTATATTGTTATGGACTGTGTGACCATGTGTTTACATTCGTATGTGAATATTTATATAATTTATCATTTGAAGAGCTAAAAGTACAGTTTCCTTTATTCTTTGTTTTACTTTGCATATATGGTTTATCACTTGAGAATAAAATAAAACAGAACAAAAGTTTAAAACCATTACTGAACAGGGCAGGCTTTACTCCAATCTGGATTTAGATATTGATTTAAATCAAGACTTTAAAGGTCAAATGTTCAAAAAGTCTTCAAAACAGTTGATAAATTGAAGGTTTTTTTTTTTACTAGAAGTCAAGTTGAGTGACTGATATTTACACATCTGATCAATAAACCTAAGATTTGTTTTATAACAACTGTCATTTAATATTATAAAGCCTATAAAATCTACTAATCTCTGAACTCACTTTTATTGCAGTGAAGTATTGGCATTTTCAAGTCTTCATTAAAATTAGATTGTATAGCACAACTGACCTTAATATAGTAATAAGGACCTTTAGCAGAACAAGATGAACCTAAAATCCTGTAGAAAAGTCTGACTCTTTAAGAGACTTTTGTTGAATGAAAAACTATTGCTTTTTATTACAATCTATATTTCAGTGTATTATTATTTTATTTTCACTGTCAAGGTGATGTACAGAGGGGTTACAGTTACATGCCTAAGGTAGTGAATATGTTTCTTGTCAAACTTGATACCTCTTCCCTCGTTTAGCTCCCACCTTCCTTCTTTCCCACCCCCAACCCTGCATTGTACAGTTAGTTTACAACATATTGTCTTGTAAGTATTGTTATTGCATTGGTTCACTGTTCATTATTTTTAAAGTAGGTTTGTCTAGGATGAAATAAATGACTGAACGTTTAAAAAAATCTGTACTAAGCAATTAAGGGAAGCTATAGACATCACCCAAACTCCTTGATAACTCAATATTTATTCACTAAATATTGAGTCCCTACAATGTGGTGGTCAAAATGTGATGCAATAAGAAAGATGTTCTCCCTTCTCTACATGTGATAATATAGTGAGGCTAGACAATTAAGTAAACAATAAAAACCAAATAAGGCAAACATTGTGATGATGGAAATAGGGTTCTAGGTTGGTATTATTATTTTTTATTTTGTATATATTTTTTTAATTATCAAACTGAATAACAGAGAGGTTCCCTCATTGGGAATAATTAGTACAGGTTTAGGCAAGTTACAGCAGAGGATCACAAGAGCCCAATAGCTATACCTTTATGATCACATAAGATGATGCTAAGTGAAATGAACTCCATGTTATGGAAATGATTGTTATATCACAGTTGTAACTACTTTGAACGTCTCATGTGTATCTGTAGCTTCTATTATTGATGATGTTCTTGTATCATCTTCCTGTGGTTGTACCTACACTATCTCTGTAATCTTATCTGAGTATATTGGAAACCATGTATACTGGTATTAGAACTAGGAAATTAAGGGAATACCAAAATTGAGAGACACAGGGTAAAAAAAAAAAGAAAAACAACTACAAAAACAATACTTGCAAAACTGTTTGGTGTAAGTGAACTGAACATCTCATGGGGGGGAAAGGGAAAGGAGGAGGAGGGAGGGGGTAATGAGGGACGAGGTAACAAGCAGTACAAGTAATGTATCCAATGCCTAACATACGAAACTGTAACCTCTCTGTACATCAGTTTGATAATAAAAATTTGAAAAAATAAGAAAAGGTTACAGTTTCATACATTAGGCATTGGATACATTACTTGTACTGCTTGTTACCTCGTCCCTCATACCCCCCTCCCTCCTCCTCCTTTCCCTTTCCCCCCCATGAGTTGTTCAGTTCATTTACACCAAACAGTTTTGCAAGTATTGCTTTTGTAGTTGTTTGTCTTTTTTTACCCTGTGTCTCTTGATTTTTGTATTCCCTTCCAATTTCCTAGTTCTAATACCAGTATACCTGGTTTCCAGTATACTCAGATAAGATACAAAGAAAGTGTAGGTACAACCACAGGATGGCAATACAAGAAGATCATCAATAATAGAGGCTACAGTGACATATGGCACGTTGAAAGTAGTTACAACTGTGATATAACAATTGTTTCCATAACATGGAGTTCATTTCACTTAGCATCATCTTATGTGTTCATAAGGGCATAGCTATTGGGCTCCTGTGATCCTCTGCTGTGACTTGCCTAAACCTGTGCTAATTATTCCCTATAAGGGAGACCATAGAGTCCATGTTTCTTTGGGTCTGGCTCACTTCACTTAGCATAACTTTTTCCAAGTCCTTCCATTTCCTTACAAATGGGGCAATGTCATTCTTTCTGATAGAGGCATAAAATTTCATTGTATATATGTACCACATTTTCCTGATCCATTCTTCTACTGAGGGGTATCTGGGTTGGTTCCAGATTCTAGCTATGACAAACTGTGCTGCAGAGCAGCTCCTTCCCTCTAGGTTGGTATTAGAATGACTTGATAAAGGAGGCAAATTACAAGATGAAATTCAACGTAGATCAAAGATGTACAAAATATTTTTAAAGATACAAATGTAAAAGAAAATCAGCACAGGGAATGAGTGCATAGATTCAGTGACAAGATTAGTGAGCAAAAGCTTTAAAAAGGTTGCAAACTCTCTAAAGTATTGCAAATATTCATGGAGGCAACAAGACGTCACTGAAAAAGTATAATGTGTTTGAATTGTGCGCATTATAATAGTTAATAAATTTGTTGAGTAGTTAAATATAGCCTGGAGTCTGATGTAAATACATCACATTAAATTACCTGGGTTTTCACAAGAACTCATTAAATTGCCTGATCCTAAGCAAACATTATCAGAGAAATAACTTACTAAGAACTAATTAACTGATATGAGATAGAGTCAGGGTTCAAAGCCATGAACTTTGATCCTAGTGATGACTTAAAGCAGATTCCAAAGATAGTTAAAATGATTTGTTGATTACTGAAAGTCATTGGTGAGGAAAATACAGAAGTGCAATGAATAGAATGTGGTGGGCAATGAAGCGGCATGCACTGGGAATGGGAGTAAGGAGGGAAATTTTTTATTTCAGGCAGCAATGGCTATTCGTGTGTGTGTGAGTGTGTGTGTGTGTGTGTGTGTGTGTGTGTGTGTGTGTATTGAGAATATGACCAACTCAACTTTGCTTGTTTAGAATGCAATTCATCTAATGACATCTAAACATCTATAAAGACCTATATAGGCCTGCATGGGAAACCTGTTTTTGGAAGAGAGTTCAGGCATCATAAATTGAAGTTTTTTTATTTAAGATACTGGTGTATCTAACATTACCCAGAGCACTGATTAAATGGAGAATAGAGGGTGGTAACAAACAACTAGCCATATAGAGACGAAGAAAGGAAGAATGCCCAACAATGACAGTGAAAAAGGTAGTAATCAGAATGGTATGATAACACAGACGTCAAAGAAAGGTTTCTAGCAATTTTAATATTACATATGGTGGGTGCATGGGTGTATTTCACTAGTAAAGCATGTCTTCAGAATGAGCAAGGCCCTGGCTTCAATACCCAATACCCAATACCCAATACTCAAATGAAAATGATATTTAAATCTCAAACACATATGTATATACATATATGCATATATATACGTATATATGTGTATATACGTATATATATATGCATATATATATACAAATATAAACACAGAAGGAAAACAAACAAATATCCAAACATCCTAGAACTGAATATTCTGGCAATAGAGTCAAATAAAATATGTAATGTTAGAAGAAGATATAAAGCTCTTGGCAAAAGAAAAAGAAAATAGGGCTATATGAGAAGAATCAGGAGTACAGTTTGTGGTAGAGGGTGATTTAAACAGAATTGTTCAGGTAAGGTCCATTGAAAGGATAATTCAAAACAAAAAGAGTTGAAGGAGTCCAACCGAGCAGATGTCTGGGGAAAAGGCAAACAAAAACTTCTTATCAAGATGAGTAAGCTACAAAATGAGCTACATACAGTGCAAACAAGGAGATCATGTCCTTAAAACTTAATGGTTTGCCAATTGATGGTGGCTCACACCTGTAATCCTAGCTACATATGAAGCTGAGATCTAAAGACTGGGGTCCAAAGCCAGCCTGGGCAATAAAGTCCATGAAATTCTTATTTCCAATTATCTACTCGGAAAAAGCCAGAAATGGCACTGTAGATCAAGTAGTAGAGTCTGTCTTAAGCAAAGGACCTCAGGAACAGCACCCAGACACTGAGTTCAAGCTACAGGACCAGCAATAACAACAACAATAATAATAGTAATAGTAATGGCTTATGGTGTATGTTTGGAGTAAGATAACAGAGCAGGTGGATGGAACTGAGCCACAGTTACTGATATATTGAAGGCTGTATGTCAAACAGGTTTGCAAGGGAAGACAAAAATTTATTTATGTAAGGATTGATATACCTATTATACAGCCAACAATGATGTTGTTGTTAGCTGGAAAATCAATTCTAGAGCCTAAGAGAACTGTCTATGCAAAAGATAATTCTTGTGAGTTACAGGCATATATGGGTGGTACACACTTAAATCAGAGATCACCACACGAATGCCTTAGAGAGAGATGAACATTATCTATGCCAACATTAATGATTTCAAGAACCAGAAAAGGCAAAGGAAAAGATAAACAAGTATTATTTGATGGAACAAAAGCCAAGTGTAGTGTCTATGAGAGTAGATCAATAAAGAAGAGTAATCAACTATGTTATATGCTTCTGACTGGCTGGGTAAGACTGGTCATGTCCAATCTGTTTAGCAGCCTGAAGTCATTAATGACCTTGGCAAGTGCTATTTCAGTGAAGGGATAAAGACTAATCCATGCCGAGGTGAATTTGATACTGAATAAAAATACAAACTTAATTCTGGTATCCAAATGAAATAAATGAAGTCCTTGAGAAATAAAAGAGAGTTAATGAAAGAACAAGGTTTACCTAACAGTGAGTGTCCATAAGTGTCAGAGATTTCTGCTACCTTAAACATATCAGAAGGCAATTGAAAACATGGCTTCAATTAAACAGTAAATATTTAGATATTACATAATGTATGCTAAGTATAATGCTAAAGGTGCTAAAGATATAGAAGTAAAGTGGCACACTTTTTTTCTAAGTAGTCAGTGACAGAAAAGTGGAGAGATATTAAAATATAGCTTGATAATTGCTGCCATAGAAGAAAGCTGAGAGTGTGTTACCAGAGTTCACATATGAGAGCATTCATCAGACTTAAGTGGGAAAGAGAGTACTTCATTAGAGTAATCGACATGCGAAGTGGGCGTTGACAGGTAAGACAAAGTTCCTGAGATGCAGGAAGGACAATGGAAAGTGAATTTTCCATGAGTTCAACTGAAAGGCATTGGGGATATAAAAGCTCAGAGACCTGAACTGCACGTGCTAAGGTTGTATGTAACAAGAGGATTCATTCAAGCCTGCAAGTTGGGCCTGCTAAAGGTGTGAACAATTAGCAACACAAGTAAGACACTAGAACACTGTAGTGCAAAAAAAGAGATCTTTTTTTTTTTTTTTCTGAAATGGCAGAAGAGATTAATAGGCAGATGGCCTTTGAAAGGGTAAAGTCATGACCCCATGTTCATTTATAAAACATGACACTGCTGTAGAGAAGCGAGATTGATGGAAGAATTTGGAAATGCATAAAGCAACTGGTAAACTACTTCGTGAGCATCATCCTTCCTAGTCTCTAAGAAGGCTCTCGTGTGGGGTAGAGGTATTTTTTAAATTATATTTTCTTCATTTAAATGTATGTGCCTACACCAGCTATTCAAACTCACTTATAAAGAAAAAAATGCGCCTTTACTGTGACCAATAAACAATCAGAAGGACAAGATAAATCTTCACTAAGGATTCCAAAGCAACGGCTACTCCCATACATCGATGACAGGTTATCATGTCAGACTGGGATGCAACATTTAGCATTCATTATTAAATAAGACAAAGAAAACATTCAATTGCATCTGAAAATAAAAGTTGCTAAATATTCTTCTTGTATTGGACACAGAATCAGGAGGCACTGCCAAGCTATGAAGCAGTATCTACAAATGGACTGTTGAGCTGTGTAAGAACAGAAGTTGCTGAATAGGGTCTCTGAGAAGTATTAGTGCCACATTCTTTGGCTAATGGTCCTTTTCCTTCTTCCAGTTTGAGATTAGCTGAGAGTATGACTTTAACCTCAAGTAGCCATCTTCTCATCTGGAAGACTGAAGACCATGTGCTAAAGATTATGGAGCAAAGGCTACTAGGAGCCTTGGCTCTGCTGAGTCATGGAGTTTCCAAGCCAATCTGGAACTGCTTCTCTCTTGCAGTTTTCCAATGTGTTAAGAGTCAGAAGTTTGTTTCTGATTTTTCCCCTTTAAATTGTCATAGATAAGTTCTTATTACTCCTGTTTGTACCAAATGAATACTTTAGGAAAGAGAAAATGTAAAAATTATAACTCTGTTGAAAACAGTCCTAAACTATCATTTGTTTGGTTCCAAGCCATCAGGCAACTACTTTATCAAAAATTACATTTTAAACTCCCATTTCTTTTCTGACCTGTACCAGAAAAGCTAATGATAGTTTCAGAAAGTCAGATCTTAAGTCTGCAACGATAGTTTTAATATCCTTTTCCTTTTGGTTAGCTCTGTGATCATAAAGCTATTAAAGAAATAGCAAAGTAAATTGACGTGTATTCCCTTGCATTTGCCAGAAATAATATCTAGTTACATTTTATGTATTCTTTTCCAAAGGTAGATGCATGTTCAGAAAGCAGTGATGCTTCCAACAGACTTAACAAATAGTTTGGCAATTAAGTAATGACTTGGCTTTCATCTGAAAATTAAATGAGGTAGTAGAATACAGGAAGGGAGAAAATGTTTTTGTTTTAGATGAAAATATTTTACTAAGAAACAGAATAGTATTTCCCCCCACCATTAGTAAAATTACTTTCTGAAGCATTCACAAACTATGCCTATACTAAGGGCAGCTGAAAGGTTCGCCTTCTTATAGGGAACATGCAAAAGGCATAAATAATTTTCTTAAAAAGTCATCTCAGCTTGATCTCTCACGTATGCCAGGGGAATTGTCAGAAACCTCAGAATAGTGTCTTTTCCATGTCAAAGCAGGTCCTCTGTCATCGAAACCTGTCCTTGTCCATTGGAATTCTTTTAGCGTCATGGTTTGACCTTATATTGCACCTGTCAGATTTATTCTGCTTTCATCACACAGTATTTTTACTGTCTTTGATACGATGATTGCACTGTAGCACCTTTTATGACTACAAACTTATGGGAGGAAATGGTAATAACTATTCTTTATCTAAATAAAATGACTCTGGTTTCATAGATGGAACTTCCTTGCTTTGATCTTATTGCTTTTTAACAATAGGTTTCAGGCAACAGAAACATGCAGGGTGCAGATTTATGTTTTCTCTCTTACTGACACAAATCAAGTGCAGATTTATCAAGCTGTGAAATATATTAAGTTCACAGGGCTTTAACAAAGGGTTACCAAACCACAAGAACCTGCTGTGATTCAAACTACTTTCAGATGTCCTTTTAATTATATTAAATGAAAGTTGGGCTTGGCTTTGATGCTTATGGGCAAACATGGAAATCTCTTGAAAGAACTGCTAAAAGTACTCCCTGTTGCTCTAGTTAATATACTACATTGTATGCACACTGCTAGCCAATTTATTCTAGCCACTTTAACAAGGATATCCAGCCTGACAGGCCATACAGAATAGTATCACAAGTCAAGCAAAGCACAAATCATTAGAGGACTACAAAAGTTGTTTGACATGCACCAGAGAGCTCTTTGTCACACAGCCAATTAAGTGACCAAACAAGGAACTTGAAAATACTCATTAATTTCTTCCTAGCAGTATAAATGGAGCTCAGAATCTTTCTTGTCTTGGGCACCAAAGAAACACAAGTAAAACTGGCATAATTCAATTTGCACTTTGTCAAAGGTGCAAGTAGCATCTCTGGTTCACAGAAGAGTCTGCATTAGTGATAAACAAAAAAATGAAAAAAAAATGGGCCAAAATGTTCAATATTATATATGGTAGATGAGCTTTGGAAGTGTTTACATTAATCAGAGGTTGACAGTTTTGAATCAGCATTTCTAAGTAGATTGAGAATCATTTCCTCCGCCTACAAGTACAAACAAGTGACGCTAGGACACAAGGTTCTCTTGATACTGCTCTTCTCTCTCTTTTATAGCTCTTTAGTCTACTGTTAGCTTTGTTCTTCTCCTGATCTCCCAGAATTACAGTGGCTAGGCCTCAGATCTGTTTGTTGTTGTTGTTGTGTGTTTTGTTTTGCTTTTTGTTTTCTCTTTCTCTCTTTATTCCCTTAAAAAATGCATTATGTATTTAGTACAGTGGCCTTCAATGCCACTCTACAATTAACACTACCAAATGGTCATTTCTAGCCAGACCTCACAGATAAACTCCATCCTTATATATTTAAAAGCCTATTTATCAACTATATTGCATACCCAATAAGAATCGTAGATGTAACATGCTCCATAGTGAAGACTTCTTTTCTTTTCTATCCAATTGGTCATGGACAGATTGACTAAATAAATTGACATTATCCTTTCAGTTGCTCAGGCTAAAAGCTCTGTCACTTCTCCTCTCTTCCTCTGACACCTCACATACAATCACTGAGCAGTTCCTTCATTCTCTTTTTAATCTTCTCCCAATATGAACTGTTATCTCAGCATGTAGCATAGATATATGAATCCAAGTGAAGGACATTGTCCTATTGGTCACCTAGCTGCAGCAATTAATTGCCTAAGATACCCTCTACTTTTAAAAGTAATCAGATCATGCCACGCTCGGAAACTGGCAGTGGTTTCCTAGGTGTCTTGGCATAAAAGCTGTAGCCCTTACAAAGGTTCTTCAGAATCTGTGCCCCTGTTAAAAAACAAAAACAAAACAAAACCAACACCACAAAACACTCATTCCCTACCACTCTACTTTCTACAGTTGCAAGATCCTCCTTCATCTCCAAGAGGCACATTTACATGTCAGGAACTGATCTGATCGCTACTGGGCTGCTCACCTGCACATCTGCAGAGTTGATCTCTTCATTTCCTTCAGAGTTTGCTCAAATATCACTTCATGTTTCATTTTCTCACTAGTGTCTATCATTACCTGCCAAAGTCTACATTCTCACAAGAGATACCATATCATCATTTTCGTCCCCTAGGACTTCACCCTAGAGAGAGAAGGGACTTTTGCCCATCTCATGTCCTACTGCAGCACAGAGCCCATGCTATCAGTACATACGTATGCTCAGTTAGCAGTTCCTGCTTATTTTTGTTTATGATTACAAGGTTATGATTTTATAGTCCAAGATAGAAACTGTTTTGCATTGCTAATATGTAAGAGAGATATTCCTATTTGATTATTAAAATCAAACAAATAAATAAAATGGAAAAATTATACTTCCAGCTGAAATAAGAAGGCCTGCTAGTAATATTTTGTAAGTTTAAGCACTTGGATTAACTGTAATTCAACAAGAATGAAAAAAGAAAGAGAAAGAAAGAGAGAGAAGATGAGATGCAGAAGAAAGAAAAGAGAAAAGGAGAGAAAAGGAAGAAGAGGAAAGAAGGAAGAAAGGGAGGGAAGGAGGGAGGGAGGGAAGGAGAGAGAGAAGGAGGGATGGACAAACCTATAACTGTGTGTGTATGTATTTGTGTATGTGTTTAACATTACAAATCACATTTTTTTCCCTCTTCAGTTCTCAACCTGGCTATGGAGGGAATAGCAAGTTTCAAATTAATGACTCAAAAACGTCACATTAATACTGACACACACACACACACACACACACACACACACACACACACACACGCTGATCTTGGGGCATGAATTCAGGGCCTGGGTGCTATCCTTGGCTAGCACTCCACCTCTTAAGACCAAGTTCCACTTTTGGCTTTTGGGTGGCTAATTGAAAATAAAGGTGTCACAGACTTTCCTGGCACTATTGGCTGGAAGTGTGATCCTCAGGTCTCAATTTCCTGAGTATCTAGGATTACAAGTGTGAGCCAACAGTGTCCAGCTAAGATAATAACTTTTAGTCAGTGTTTCCTTTGAACATAAAAGGACTTCAAGCAAATCATATTTATATAAGACCTTCATGTAACAGTACAAAATCATTATCAAGCAGCTATAATCAGTCATAAGAATGAAAAAAATGACAAAAGTTTTACGCTGCTCTATTTCTGAAATACAGTAAAAAAAAAATCAATAAATATAAGCCAGGTTATACATTCTTCCTCTTCCTACCAAATAATGAGGCCATATGTGCTATTGTAATATCTGAGGGCTTAGGAGCCAATGTTTCTTAAATCAAGATAACCCTGTTTCAAGTTTATCATCTCCCCAGTAATTAATGTGCAGTCTTATGAAAGTCATTACATCCTCTGCAGATATTATTTTCCAGTCTGTAAGTTAAAAAACTTAAAGGATGTTATGTTACGATAAGTTATCACTATTAAGTATGAATTTATAGTAATTGCTGGGCCAGATAGAGCACGCTTATAATCCTAGTACTCAAGAAGTGGAGCCAGCATAAAGGAAATGCAAATCAAAACAACATTGAGATTCCATCTCACCCCAGCAAGAATGTCATATATCAAGAAAACTAATAATAACAACTGTTGGAGGGGATGTGGCCAAAAGGGAACCCTACTTCATTGTTGGTGGGAATGTAAACTGGTTCAGCCACTCTGGCAAGCAGTATGGAGATTCCTCAGAAGGCTCAATATAGAACTCCCCTATGACCCAGCAGCCCCACTTTTGGGTATCTATCCAAAAGCCCACAAACAAAATCACAGTAATGCCACCAGCACAACAATGTTCATCGCAGCGCAATTTGTCATAGCGAGAATCTGGAACCAACCCAGATGCCCCTCCATAGACGAATGGATCAGGAAAATGTGGTACATATACACAATGGAATTTTATGCCTCTATCAGAAAAAATGACATTGTTCCATTTGTAAGGAAATGGAAGGACTTGGAAAATGTTATACTAAGTGAAGTGAGCCAGACCCAAAGAAACATGGACTCTATGGCCTCCCTTATTGGGAATAATTAGTACAGGTTTAGGCAAGCCATAGCAGAGCATCCAAGGCCCAATAGCTATACCCTTATGAACACATAAGATGATGCAAAGTGAAATGAACTCCATGTTATGGAAACAAGTGATATATCACAGTTGTAACTACTTTCAACGTCCTATGTGTATGTGTAGTTTCTATTATTGATGATGTTCTTGTATCACCTTCCTGTGGTTGTACCTACACTATCTCTGTAATCTTATCTGAGTATATTGGAAACCGTGTTTACTGGCATTGGAAGTAGGAAATTCAAAGGGAATACCAAATTTGAGAGACACAGGGTAAAAAAACAGAAACAACTACAAAAGCAATACTTGCAAAACTGTTTGGTGTAAGTGACCTGAACACGGGGGGGGGGGGGGGGGGGAGGGAGGGAAAGGGGGGGAGGGAGGGGGGCATGAGGGACAAGGTAACAAACAGTACAAGAAATGTATCCAATGCCTAACGTATGAAACTGTTACCTCTCTGTACATCAGTTTGATAATAAAAATTTGAAAAAAAAAAAAAAAAGAAGTGGAGCCAGAAGGATCTCAAGTTGGAGACCAGTCTAGGCTACATAAGGAAAACCCATATTTATATATTTATATATATATTTATATATATATAAAATTCTCTTCACAATGATAGCCACATAATTCTGCTTGGTAATTATAGCATTTTTAATGAAAAAGAACATTTATTTTCTTAATCATGATATTGATACATGTCAGTAAAGTAGTGTCCATGCCATTAGGTTTTATCAGGTAACCCTGGCCTGATTTCATCTTTATTAGGTATCATTCAACTCTCCTTTATCCCTAAGATCTCTTTGTGTAATGTTATACCATAGCAGTTTGTTTAATATGCTTGTGTGAGCACAATCTTACTTTCCACATAAAACTTAAAACTGTCTTCTGAAACAAAAGTATTATGTTCCAGGCACAGTAATAATGCATATTATTATTGACACATCAATGTTTATCTTACAGTAGTCAGAAGAAGAATTTTCCTACAGGTGCTGGGAATGTGGCCTAGTGGTAAAGTGCTTGTCTCATATACATGAAGTCCTGGGTTCGATTCCTTAGCACCACATAAACAGAAAAAGCAGGCAGTGGCTCTGTGGCTCAAGAATTTGAGTGCTAGCCTTGAGCAAAAAGAAGCCAGGGACAGTGCTCAGGCCCCAACTTCAGGCCCCAGGACAGGCAAGAAAAACAAATCCAAACAAGAATTTTCCTAAAGAATAATTATAGATGATGAAGAAAATTACGCTGGACTCCTTTTACATTTGTTACAAATCTTATAAGAGTTTCTAGGAGATTTACCTACCTAAAAATCTATATCAATATCACTTGTTCACCTACAGGTCTGTTATTATAACTGATTCTACAGTTGTTTCAGATTTAGCCTGTTTTTATTTGTGGACAATATAAACAAAATATAGGAAGAAAGAAAATGTAAAGGATAGATCTAGATAAGTCATAAAATAGACTAGCTGTCTAAATGATGGACAACCTAAAGAATCATAACTCAGGTTTTGAGAAGGCCATTTCTTAAAATAACTCCTGATGACTAAACAATCATCTTAGTTCAAGTTTAGGACTAAAGCCCTTCCACGGTTTCTCACCCCAATTTCATGAATAGCTCTAAAAGTTCTCTAAACATAGGAAAAATGGGAAACTGGAAATTAATCTTTATGACTAAATTAGAGTATGGCTTAAAGTATATTTCTATGGAAATGCCTGGACTAGTAATCTATATAAAAATGATGAGAAATAGTGTTAGGTATTATCAAGCAGAGTAGTTGTGTGTCACCGATGTTCTGTCTGTACTCAGTGTTATCAGCTATAGAGTCAATAGTTGCAACATTTATTCACAGTCAGTCAATTATAACACCAGGAAATCAACCAGTGAACAAACTGCGCTATTAATTTTCCATCAGAGATTCATGTCTGAATGACCATGCATTTCATAGACTTAAATACCAACAGGCTAATTATCCCAAAGGCCCCATTAAAAGGATAGCATAGACAGCAGCAGAAAACAATCCAAACATTGCTACAAATGGTCTCTAGCTTTCAGTCTTGGAGAATCATTTCTCTATTACTTACACTGAATGGGTTTATATAGGGATGTATGCATGATCTGCAAAGTAGTTCCTTTCCAAAACTTTAGATAATACTTTCTTATACATAAAATGTAAATTAAAATCTATTTTTCCAAATCTTTCTTTCAATATTTATTTTTCCCTCTTTCAAAATATCCTTGTTTTCTTCACTCTAATGGCTTAAAGTTCACAATGAAACTCACAGGACAGAAGTAGAGAAAGAGAGAAAGAGAGAGAGAGAGAGAGAGAGAGCATGGGGGCGGGGTGTGCTTAATTATTCAGATTTTACAACAAAGCTAATCAAAACTGGGAGCAAGAGTAGTGTAGCTTGAATTGATCAAGGTCAGTTGTACTCTCTGCCAAAATGTGGCACCATGCCCTTTAAGAAAATAGCAAAGGAAGAATGGTTACTTTGGTTTTCTTATCTTTCCCATTTTCTCTGAAGCAGACCAAAGTATTTTCAGTTCACGAGTAACATACCCAT
Source organism: Perognathus longimembris pacificus (assembly GCF_023159225.1). Classification (NCBI taxonomy): domain Eukaryota; kingdom Metazoa; phylum Chordata; class Mammalia; order Rodentia; family Heteromyidae; genus Perognathus; species Perognathus longimembris. The sequence continues at coordinate 9,825,360 of NC_063176.1, read as the reverse complement.
ATGCAAAGAAAGAAGCCAAAGAGATGGCAACAGGAATGTAAGCAAATGTGCCTTGCTTAATTCCCCCAGTTTATTACCTTTTTATTACATCTCTGCCCAAATGTCCTCATTCCAGACTGCTCTAATCTTTATCAAAACTAAGCATGAAAACACACGTTTTCCTGCTTTTTTAGGAATTCATCTCAAATGTCAGTGCACCACACAAAACTTCTAATAAATAAGTCTGTGTGCTTTTCTCTTGTTAATCCGTCTTTTGCCACAATGGTCTCTGCTATGAGCTTTATGGTCGATGAGTGCAAAAGTGTCTTCCATCCCTCATAGAATCAACACATGCTAGACAAGTTTGGCTATCTATAAAAGAATGGACCTAAAGACTATTTCCAGAATGAGCATGTAACTAAGAAACCTGGACCTTCTCACCCTTGTTTTAAATGATTTGGGGTTCTGATGTACAAATTTATGTTAATCCAGATTGTGCTGGATGGTAAAATCCCAGAGCAGAGACTGTGCTTGTATTATTCACGAATACTTTTTTCATGAAATGAAGGATTTCATGCATGACATTTTACAATAGTGCAGATGGAAGAAAAAGTTTTGTGAGTTAGCACTAAACAAATGACTGTAGCAGCGACATGTGTAGTAATTCAAGAAAATGTTTACTGTGCTGTGGTCTTCACAACTAATGGTTTTCTAGGGGCTAATTAGAAGTGTCTCACAGATTTTCCTGCCCTGGTTGGCTTGGAACAGGGGATACTCAGCTTTCAGACTCCTTAGTAGCTAGAATTACAGGCCTGAGCCACTGGCACCTGACTAAGGTTTAGTTTTTATACTGCCAATCTTACAACCACTAATGTGGTTATTGAGAACATACCTATACATGTAGATGGGCTCTTCTTCAAAAATGTAATGTTGTGTATAAGTTGCAGAAAGTTTAGAGTCAGACAATAATAGCCCCTTTCATTTCCTGTTTATAAAACAAAAGAAAACAAGCACAAATAACACACACACACACACACACACACACACACACACTCCCAAACAAGAATCAAAACAAACCAATTAGAAACAACAATAACAAAAAAATGCACACACATACACAAATCTCCAGGGAAACAGAAAGCTTGCTTTGGGATTGTTCCCTCACACTGAACCTATAAACCACAAGAATGCTTCCTGCTTAGAAACAAAACATGTAAGCCATGTGACTCACACCTGTAATCCTAGCTACTCAGGAGGCTGAGATGTCAGGAGAGTGGTTCAAAGCCAGCCCAGGCAGGAAAGACTGTGCGATTCTTATCTCCAATTAACCACTTGGAAGCTGGAAGTGACAATGTGGCTAAGTGGTAGAGCACTAGCTTTGAGCTGAAGAGCTCAGGGACAGCGCCCAGGCCCAGAGTTTAAGCCCACGACCAACAAAAGAAATGTAAATTTGATAAAAGGTACTTTACTTTGGGATAATCATTTTTCGAAGGAGAGTCGAACAACCATCACATGCCTTGAGCCAATAAACAGTTCCATCTTGGAATAGAAGCATGGTAGCATATATCAAGGATCCTGGGCTATTTATTGCCTCATATGACTTTGACCGAGTGTTATTTCTGAATAGACTGACACCCAATATGTGTATGAAATGTTTAGATACTAACATCTGTCATAAAATGAGCGATTTATATAATGCACCCAACTCACCTCTTAGGGATCATCAAAATGTTTCCACCTCAAGTTTCACCACCTGCTTAGTCTGTATTCAAGATTGTTTGGCATTGGCATATTTCTTTTCAGCATTGATTCTCTCTCAGTTCTTTGTATTCCCACCCTTTCTCCCCTCCCTGAAATCCCTGACAATCCAACCACTTAACACATTGATAAAAACGCAGAAAGTACCTGGACATAGGCTCTGCAAGAGCGCTCTCTTTTCTGAAGCTGAATCCATTAAGACAGCAGATTAAACACAGAATAGAAAAAACAAGTTAGTGACAGAAGAAAATAAGGAAAAAAATCAAAGAACACATCTACACAAAACACCGTATTTTCATCCACAACCTTCTCAAGGAAAATGAAAGCTAAGCCACAGAAAAAGGCAATCAGTGTCTTGAAATATGGTAGCCAATACCCATTGAGAACAACTCAAGTGAAAACTAGATGGCAGAAAGCTGTTAAGGATGGGAAGGGGATTTGAATGCCTTTAGTAGAAGTTAGTACAAATCAATCCACTTCACAGCAGGTTAGTTATTAATTAATGAGTCACAAGTGAAGATATAGAATGTAAGCAGATTATGCCAAACAGTGAGAAAAAAAATTAACAGCAGATATTTTTTGGCATTGAGACAATAAAAGGTTAACATGTACCACATACTATGGGTTCATTTATACATACAAAAATTCTCTATATTAGAAAAGTAGAAATGGCCATTTATTAAGACTATTCAATTCAAAGCAACAAATAAGAGATAAACACATAAAAATAAATGTGATTCATCTCCTGACTTGTCACTTCTTTTATTTCTTGAAGAATTCCTTCTATTTTGACCAACAATAAAGTAATACATTTTAGCAACTTTGGGGAATAAGATCCTCTTTCTTTTTGTTTATTTGTTTTTGTTTGTTTACAGAATGATGCCTTTTCAGGACAAAAGGTCGACAGCAGTTCATATTCCGTCTCAAACATGTTTTTCCGGTACAAAAATGAATAATCTATAACAGTTTATTCATCCTACTTAAATAAGTGACCCAAATTTTATAAATTAAATTGTGGGAATTCCTCCTCTCCCCTACAGCTTTTTGTTCCTGATTCAATAGCCTTCATTGCTAAAATCATCCAATTTTAAGAAGCAATAACTCTGATGCTTTTGTGTAGCTTCAAATTCATGTTTTCTGCAAGGAGCTCACAGCCCTTACTCCTCTAAAGAATTAAGGGAGGAATGAACGCAAGTAAATTTCCAGTGCTGTCATTTGGATCACTGACTTGAATCACTGTTTCTTAGGACTCTAACTATTCCAGAATTTCAATGTGGAACGCAATTGATTTGTACTCAGTTGACTTTGCAAATCTCATAGGTTACAAACGGCCTCAGGGGAAGAAGGCACCACCGGAAATGAGGGGAAGCCAGCAAACACTAGAATAACCTTTGCCCTCCCACCTCAGAACCCCAACATGCAAATTAACATATGACAAACCACATTCTATAAACAACAGAAAGGAGCCAAATGGGAAACAAAGGAGAGCATTAAAAAGCTTCAGAAATGGAAATTTGCCCATTATGTAGTTACTTGATTTTCAGAACAGGCAAGCTGATTAGCTGTAGCCAGTTAGAAAGTGACATTAATTGCCAGCTTTACCTGGTATTCATAGGTATCAACACCATTTTTAAATAAAGATACAAGGTATGGCTATAACAAATTATGTTAGTGATGTGTACGATTAATAGAAATCACTGTTTCTAGTTCTTTTTGATAACAATAGCTGGCAGCAAAATTCATTAATAGCATCCGGCCCACATAATAACACATTAGAATCACAGCAGGCCCAGTTTATCTAGGCGGCTGAGGAGTAGTCTATCATAGCCTTCCTTGGGATTCTATCAAGAAGCACCGAAAAAATTAAATTAAATTAAATATTATTTTAAACCCCTTATGTGCAGCATGAAAAAATGCTTTTAAAATTCCAATCCAATGAAGGCTATGATTGTACCTTTTTTTCTGAATTAAAAAAATGCAGGAAAATCATTATCTGCCAGATAACATATCTGGCTTTTCTTAATTGAACAGTCATTATTTTTAAAAGACTTTCTGTCTTGAGTGAACTTCTTACTCCAATCAGGTAGAGAAGAACTAAAAAGAAGCTTGCAAAAATTATCTTTCAGTATCAAAGTCCTTTTAGTAAATTCAGTAGAGGGACATGAGAATTTCACTGATGAAAATTCTTACTGTTTTTTGTTTGTTTTAAGCAGAAAAATGATGATGATAATCAAGGCTCAAAATTTCAGTTTTAATTATTGAAAATCTCTAAAAAAAACTTGTAATGTGAGCATATTAGTCATTCTGATTTTTAAAAATAATTTACCAGAAGTGTTAATTTACCATGTGATGTTTTGTTATGGAAGTAAATTATACATATAAACATACATCAAGTGTATATTTACATAAATAATTTTATATAACATGCTTTATTTATGCAAGTGAAAACAAAAATTCATAAAGTATGTTATTCCTAAATTCAAAATTCTAATTATTGCTATTTAACTATACTAATTTGTTAAGATATATTTAAACACTTTAAATTTTAATGTAAAGTCTGAGTAATTGAAAAAATAAAAACAACATAGTTATTAAAAGTTAATTACTTGCCCTGGAAAAGTTTAATAGTAATATCATTTAGATAATTGTATTTATTTAACTAGTAGTAATAAGTTACAAAATCTCATTTTAAAATTCTGTAATGCATTATTAATATTTTCATGTTCACATTTTTCAAGTTTCTACTTGTTGATGAGACAGGTATTTTACTGTCAATCACACCAATATAAACATTTGAAGGGAAAGTAACTAAATTGCGTCCGTGCACATTCCACTTGCCTACAAGGTAGCATACAAAATAGAGTAGCTACCAAGGACAATCAAATTGTAAATGCAAACTTAATAAGAAGAAATTTCCATACACAGTTACCTTAGATTAAAAGTCAAGGAGTGTCATTATTGTCCTGAAATAGTTGGGCCAGCTATTGTGGAGTATTGGTTCTCATGAGAATGATGGGGTTCTCCACAAGGAAGCTCAATGGGTAGGGCAGGCTGACCAACTGCACTACACTTCGAGGATAGCCATCCCAGAGGTCTTTACCTTGTTCAGGCTCCGCGCAGCACTGTCCTTGCCACCTGGAGTCAAGTTCCTCAGCTGGACATCTAGGAGGCCGACCAGCTGGTCCATGGCCCGGACTGAGTAGGTGATGTCCCCTGCATTCAGATGATTTCTCGTCTGTTCAGCCAGCTCTCTGGCAATGTTGGCAGCTGTTTCTCCAGATTTCAACTATTATTTCGAAGCAGAAGAAATAAAAAAAAAAAAAAGGAAAGAAAGAAAGGTATCTTACATATATGCATTTATTGGTCTCTGATTTTTTTTTTTTGCCCTGTAAGTTCAAATCACTCAGGCAAGAAATAGTAAGGAAAAGTCATCTACACCTGAATGCATTTCCCAATTTTTCCTGCTAATTCATCCTTTTCTTCCAAACCTGTTTTAAAATTCATGTCTTCAGAAACCTTCTCCCCAGGGATCCTCTCAAAGTTTTCCTCACTAGAATTATGCATTGGAGTGGTCAAGTGGAAGATGTAACCTATTGTTCATTTCCTCTGTGAGTTTCTGAGTTAGACCTTGGTGTGTGTGTAAATTTCTACTTGTGTCTAAATTCTCAAAGGCAAATACAAATTTTCCTTTGTGTCTAGCTTAGCAACTCTAAAAACCAAGTGAAAGGTAAGTGAATACTCACCAATGAAGTGAATGAATGTTCAGTATTGAGGGATGTAAAATGAGTACTTACCAGTTTTTAATCTCTGGGAAAATATTACCCAAAATTGAATCTGTCCTTTAAAAAGTCATTTCAATTTTCCTATGTAATATACCATAAGACATTTTGTTCCCAATACATTGGATACTAAATTATTGCCTAATTTTCTATAGTTTCCCTTTCTTCAAAGACATGCAGATTTTCCCCATATATTCTACAACAGCTGAATTGTCTACAATTCAAAGGTGTTAAAAATGTGTGTATGTATGTATGTATGTGTGTATGTATGTATGTATGTATATAGAGATACATATTTCCTTCATAAGAAAGACATCAGAACTATTTTAAAAGGCTGACGTAGAAAAATATAATTTCCTAGGTTACAATCAGAGCTAAGGATGAATTGTGCTCATACACTCATGTAATGAATTGAAACCCCTTTGTAAAACTATATAAAAATAATAGAAAAAGGAAATAAATATGCCCCAGATATAACAGACAAAAATGTTTAAAGGTTTTCATTCATGCTGTTTTATGATTAAAAGTGGTTTATGACTACATAAAGCTGTACCAAGCAATAAATTAAATTATGAAGATCTATTTTGTTAACATTAATCTTCAAAGTATACTATTTGGAACTATGTATAGAAAGTTAATAACAAGCTGGGTGCTAGTGGCTCATGCCTGTAATTCTAGCTACTCAGGAGGCTGAGATCTGAGGATCATGGTTTAAAGCTGGCCAGGGCAGGAAAGTCTGTGAGACTCATCTCCAATTAACAACCAAAAAGCCAGAAGTGGTGCTGTGGCTCACGCGATAGACGCTAGCTTTTAGTTGGAGAGCTTAGGGATAGCGCCTAGGCCCACTGTTCAAGCCCCATGACTGACCAAAGATAAACAACTAAATCATTAGTAACAACATTATATATATTTATGTATATGTATATATGTATATTTAAGTGAACTGAGCAAAGCCTGAAAAAAGAGAAACAAGTTTATTCATCAAATGCTTTGTTCAATGGCAACTCCTTTGTGCAACTAAAAATAATAATAAAAAGAAAAAAAGTTAATATATGGAGATAGTTGAAATTTTAAAAATCAAGAAAGAAAGAAGGAAAAAGAAAAGAAGTAGATGAAGTGGATCAAGAAAATGTGGATTCTCTGCCTCTATCAGAAAGAATGACATTGCCGCATTTGTAAGGAGATGGAAGGACTTGGAATAAATCACACCAAGTGAAGTGAGCCAGACCCAAAGAAACACAGACTCTATGGTCTCCCTCATTGGGAATAATTACACATGTCTAGGATAGTTCTAGCAGAAGATCTCAATAGTTATGTCCATAAGATGATGCTACGCAAAATGAACTTCAAGTTATGGAAGCAAGTGGTATATCATTGTTGTTGTTATTTTCAACATGCCATGTGAAACCGTGCCCTTTTTTTTCCTTTCTTCGTATTTCTTTCCCGTGGATTTACCCCTGATATCACTGTAACTGATTTTAGCACCCTGAATATTGTATATACGTGTATTGGAACTAGGTAAGGGAAAGGAAATACCAACATCAAGAGAAGAAAGATAAAAAAGACAAACCAATGCAACAGCAACACTTACAGAACTATATGGTATAAACCAACTCTACAATTCAAGGGGGGAGAGGGAAATGGAGAAGGGGAAGGAGAGGGAAAATAAGGGAGGAGGAAACAAGTTGGGTAAGAAATGTACTCACTGCCTTAGGTATGAAACTGTAACCCCTCTTTACTTCATTTTAATGATAAAATTTAAAAAAAAAAAAAGAAAAAGAAAAGAAGATGACTAGGGCCAGCTGGAGCTTGAGGAAAGAATACTTGGTTCCGATGATTATTACCTTTGATGGTTTGGAATCTATCCTAGTCCCTTTTTTTGAAAGTGATGTTCATTTCCGTAACCACACATAGACCATAACTTTTTTGCCTTATATATCTCATTGAAGAAATAAAAAGCATGTAGAATGAAACAACAGAAAAAAATAAGAGGGAAACACAAGTGAAATCCTTATCGTTTATGTTCAACTTTTATAAAATTAAATTTTATAAGAATGTTAATATGAAGTTAGAATGCATTAAAGTATTATATAGTTAATAACCTTAAAAAACTGTGTTGAATTAGGAATTTTATAAAAGTACTTTAGAAACTTCAACCTAAATCGCCTTTATGACTTAAACGGGTTACGTTTTAAGGTTTCCAAGTTGCAATCATAATATCCATAAAGTAACAATTGAGTGTATAAATATTTATAACATCTAGATTTTTTTCAAGAGTGGAAAATATAGCTAATTTTATCAGTGTGTATCTACACATTTATGAATCTACCCATGTATCAAATAATACATCTATCTATATGTATATATCATCTGTCTAGATCATCTATCTATATCATCTCCAACAACTGCTCACTTAACTCATATATTCAACTGTTCTTGAATCCACATTTGAGTTAGATGGTGGGAGCAGTGATTGAAGCAGGCCTTAAGGTACATTAAACACATACTGTACCCCTGAACTACACCCATCACTCCAAACATTGTATACCACTGTGCTAAAGTCTGAGGATGAAGTAAGCAGTAAAGCAGGTTTTCACAACAAGGATTTTAGAGTCTAGTCGTGGAAGAGCTACTAAAACATAACTATACATTTATTTATTTATTTTTGGTATGCAAGACAGGATCCTAATGCAGTAGAATAGTTTTCAGACATTTTAATTTTGGTATATGAAATTACTGAATAATTTGGGAAATGATTCTCCAGTGAAGAGTTGGGTACAGGTGGAAGATTCTAGCCCTAAAGGGCAGTTTTTTGGGGGAGTGAAAGGCAACAGGTCTGTAGACTATAGCCTCAAAATAATTGCCTCTAGCTAGAAGAATAGAGCAAGGGGTAGTTATTGTCCTAGTTTGAAAATCATATGAAAAGTCTGAGAAAAATTGGAGTATTTTTAAAGTATTATTATTATGAAGGTGATATACAGAAGGATAATATTTACGCAAGTCAGGTAATGAGTACATTTCTTTTTGTATAATGTCACCCCTTCCTCACTCAATAGCGAGAATTTTAAAAGGAGTGATCTAGTCAGGCCTGTATTCTAATCTAACCTAGAAAATGGATTACAGAGATCATGTATGAATGAAGGGAAGGAGCTATGGGTTAGCTCAGGGTTGTGGGAGAGGAAAAAAGCAAGTCTGATCTCCAAGATGTACATATTCATCTCAAAGATCTCCTGCTGGTTGCACATGTAAGGGAAGGTATCCGAAGGGACGGGAAGACACCATGTTTGTTTTATGGTTTATAGTACCTGATGGTGGTGCCAATAGCTGGATTTTTCCAAACCTGCAATAATCTGAACTCAGTTTAATGACAATTATTTCTAAAAACATTGTTCATGCTTTCTCTGGCAGTGTCAGCAAAGTCTCTCTTCCTGACTACATCCTAGGCATGTCTCTCTCGCCAGCAGTATGGATTCTAATGATCTTGTATACAAATACATTCATATACTTGAAACTGCTTCAAGTTTCCATGCATGGAGACAGGTTGAAAGAAAATCATAGCTTATAGACATCATTAAAATGGCTACATCTAACATTGTTCCATTAAATTGTACTATATTTCATAGAATTAAACACATGCACACTGAGAAGTTTTATGAGTTTTCTGAGAGTCAGTAAACTCATGCAAGTATTGATATGATCAGATACATCTAGGCCCTGAATAGGGGAAGGAAACTCTAGAGGTTTAGACAAGGATAATAATAGGACAGATATACATCCTATGTGGATTTTAAATTTTAACAAAAGTCAAAACAATTTTCATTGAAAACAACTTAGAGGTTTTTTTTTTTTTTTTTTTTTTTTTTTTTTTTTTGGCCAGTCCTGGGCCTTGGACTCAGGGCCTGAGCACTGTCCCTGGCTTCTTCCCGCTCAAGGCTAGCACTCTGCCACTTGAGCCACAGCGCCGCTTCTGGCCGTTTTCTGTATATGTGGTGCTGGGGAATCGAACCTAGGGCCTTGTGTATCCGAGGCAGGCACTCTTGCCACTAGGCTATATCCCCAGCCCACTTAGAGTTTTTTTTATGGAATGCATTATGTCAACTCTTAAGCAGGGGTCAAAACAACTTGTGATAGATATAGTGCTTATGTATATAGCTATATAAGCAACACATCTTTGGAAGTTCTACATATTACATTGTAAATTTGAATCAAGTGAGTTTTTGAACAAAATATGTCAACCTTATAATCGGCAGTAGGTTAAATAGGTCTAAAGGCTTGGTAACTTTATTAAATATTCATCACATTAAGAAAGCATTAACATGCCTTCCACTTTCCACTCTCCATATAAGAAAGTGAAAATGGACATTCCAATACAAGAAACAAGATTCAATGTAATCTTTCAGGGTAAAGACCTGGTTTATCTTATATTAGGAAAATAACAATGTCGCTTCTAGATCTTCACAAACTTGTTTTCAAAAGGTAAGAATAGCATCTTATTATCCTCAAAAACCTGTCAGTAGCCAGTGTACATGCAAAGGAAAAGGGAGTTTATCTCGTCAAAATCAGAGGTGTTGCCTGTGACAATTCAGCCAATTCTTTCCATCACAGCTAGCGATATGGACATGAGTGGGATGGGTCACCCACTCTGCACGCAAGTCATAACAGAGCTACCCCAAACTGTGATGTCATGGATTTGTAAATACAAGACCAGTGAGAGAATGAAGTGCCATGAATTTTAAAGGACCACAAAATAGAAAATATAATCTCTGTTTTGAAGAATGGAGTCCACACTAGAGATAAAACTGATGCCAGAGTCATTAAAGAAGGTGAGAAAATAGGGTATTTTATCACACTTATTTCAAGAAGCAGAATTCTGAGCTAACTTATTGCCCTTGAATAAAAACTGGAAAACATTTCTAAGACAATTTGAAGATGCATCTATTTATCCATGTCTTTTCTGTCTACTTTTGAATCCATCCGTTCATCCACCGTGTCCATGGACTCTTTCGTCCACCTACCTGCTGACCACCTTCTCTCTCTGTTGGAATATAGGTCCCTTTTACAATTGTTTTTCTTATAAAATATAATCACTGTGCAATTATGCTAGCTAGTTTGTTTTTGATGAAGTTCTTCATGAATCTGACATTTACATTTAAAACTTACATTTTCTATAGTAAAATATGATCCACATTCTCTCTCTAATAACCTTTAATCCTTAAGGTTCCAGTTTGAAAGCAGCCGAAATACACTTGCAACTCCTAGATGTCTGCTAGAGAAAATCGAGAAAATCAATATAATTCATTTCTTTAAGAACATGCAAATCTTATGTTTGCTTTTTCCAATTAAACTTGTGTCATAATTAATTTATTTATGCACAATTAGTGTGAATATAATGCTGGTAAAGACAGAGCAAATGCTTACATCAAAAATGATCTTTTCGGGCTAGGGATATAGCCTAGTAGCAAGAGTGCCTGCCTCGGATACACGAGGCCCTAGGTTCGATTCCCCAGCACCACATATACAGAAAACGGCCAGAAGCGGCGCTGTGGCTCAAGTGGCAGAGTGGTAGCCTTGAGCGGGAAGAAGCCAGGGACAGTGCTCAGGCCCTGAGTCCAAGGCCCAGGACTGGCAAAAAAAAAAAAAAAAAAATGATCTTTTCCATTTTACAGATAAGTTAACTAGTTAACTGAGACACTATATCCATCTGTCCATTATGACTCAGCTATCAAGAACCTCAGGCCAATTCACTGTCTTTTATAATCCCCAGGAATTCCTTCTAGGTCCAGTAAAGCCACAAAAAAGTTGGGATGGCCTAAATGCTAAGGGTGAAACCCATAATATGCATAGTGAAACCAAATCCTCCATTAGCTAGCATTAAAAAGTTGGGAATTTGGGGAGGCGCTCGGGTCATAAGGACTCTGTCTTTGTGAATGGATTTAGTGACCTAGGTCCTTGGTCCCTTCCGTTCAGTGAGGATGCACTAAGAAGGTGCTGCATTTTTATTTTTTAATAGAAATCTCCTAATGGAAACACTGAATTTGCTGGCATCTTGATCTAGGAATTTCCAGATACTAGGAATAGGCAACCAACTTGTTTATTAGCTACCTAGTCTACGAATATCTGTTACAGAAATCCAAACAGACACCTTGCAGAGGACATCCACTCCCAGCCCCGGAAGAGGGAGAAAATAACCATGATCAATCCTTAAAGACATTCATTTAGCTTAGCTTTTTCTATCATGTTAAAAAGGAAAGAATAGGTCAGAACAGAGATGTCGGCATGAGAAGGAAAGGAGGGAGGGAGAAGAGAAGAAGAAAAGTTGAAGTGATTGGAGAGAAATGTGTGAGGAAGGTGAGCCAAGATAAAAAAGTGGAGTAAGCTTGAGGATTGGGATGGATATGTTTCATATCCTAGCAAGGACCATGTTCACCTCTCCACTCTCCACTCCCAGTCCTGCTTCCTGTGTTTGATCACTCCTTTGATCTGGGCAGGCTGGGACTAGGAACAGCTGGCTGTGGTTCCTGTTCTGTTCCCTGTAGTTTGTCCATGCTGTATCAATCCCAGTGTAAACAAGCCCTCCTGTCTGTGGTTGGAATACCAGTGCAGATGCAAGAGATGCCTTGGGAGGAGGGAGAAAGAAATGGACAAAGAACTCTGAATCTACATATGGAGTCTCTTCCCTTGACTTCCTCATTGGGAATGTTTACAAGTGTAGGAGTTTTGTAGCAATGAATTCAGCTCACGACTACCACTGGTACTAAATTAGTCATAAGTATTCGGAGGTGTAAGTGATACAACCATGTACAAAAATGGACAAAGCCACGGATGACTAACAGGTTAGATGAGCATTGGAAGACAAGGGATTCATAATTTATTCCAGGTTCCATATTCAGCAAAAACACCCATAACACCAGATATATGAAGGACCATAGTTCCCCCCCACCACCACTTAAAAGCTGATTTGGATAGCACGAAGCTTCTTGACCACATTCTGAAGTTTCGTTTTGGTTTTTTTAAAAAAATATATAAATTTAAAGCATTGTAACAGATTCCCATGGACTAAATTCTTCAATTTTAATGTATTATATTCTAACATGATTTCATAGCTTCATCAGAACTAAGTAGAAATGGTGTAGGAGAACAGCATGTGTTTATTGCAAAACAAATAGACAAACAAAAAACATCCTTCCATAAATCAAATGTGCAACAGCTGTCTGATCTTGGAAAGGAATTATCTCTTTTGTCCTAAGATTAGCAGGGCTGCAGAGCAAAGAAAGGAATTAACTATCATAATCAGTTCAAGCCACCCAGTAATTTCTGCAATGAAATAGTCCAGCCATATTCAGAAATTATCATGAAAACACTCAGCTTTTTAGGTGAATTATTATTGAATTTATATTAACCCCTAGGCTAAGTATCTAGGGAGTATTTTTTTAAGTTGCTAATGTAAAAAGATATGCTACTGATCTCTTAATCTGATCACATTCGGCAAGAGTTATTTGCCCTGGGGTCTGAGCTACGTGGTAATAAAATCAAGGGACATAAAAACTGTGGCAGGAACAGTACTGAAATTGGAGAAGCATCATTATGAATAGCAACAAGTATGGAAATGCATATGTAAGAGGGTAACTAGAGTCACTATAACACTATTTTTCCATGATTTAGAGTAAATAGATAGTTATGGCTCATCTGCTGGGTAGATATTTATGGATTATTATCCAGTATATTATTGAGGATCAGCCTGGTTAAAAACAAATAGAGGGAAGAGCAAATGGCACAAGCAGGCTTTTAGGAAGGCCATCATTTGTAATATTTCTCAGGAAAAACTCTTTCAAAAATTCCTCAGCATAGCTAATGTGCCATAGAAGGACTCTCCATTCTAGGAGTGCATAAATCCACATAAATTGCTATAATAAGGATTCATCCCACAGCCCTTTTGGCATAAATGCACATCTGGTCTCTGTTTGTAATGAAATCAATTCAAAGCCCCACAGTGCATTAATAATAAAAATGTTCAACATATTGCAACCAAATAAGCCCTGCAAATTCGAGTCGGCAAGATTCTGTCACACATGTGTGTATTTTAGCACTGATAAATGATTATGTTACAGAATATTTTTTTCAAATGACTTAAGATTTGAAAGGTAAATTTTTTATTATTATAATTATTATATTTCCACAGGAAAAATCCATATGTATGTATACTAGGCATTTTGTTTGCTTGATTTATAAAGCCTTGTGGACTTTTATATCCCTAGTTCACAAAAGCAAAGAAATTTTATTAATAATACAGTTATTGTAAGCTGTACGAGCCAAGCTTAGAGGAAGCTCATGGATTTGCATTTTTAAAACAACTGAATTCTACAGCCCAGACAGAGAAGTCATTGGGACTCCATCTCAACAGAGAAACAGATGGGTGGGATGCCATGTGTCTGCCATCCCAGTTATAACAGAAAACATAAACTATGCAGATCATATCTGGGTTGCACGCCTGAAGAACGATGCAAGATTTTATCACAAAAATAACCAGATCAAAAAGAGGCCTGCAGCATGCTTCTTCAGCAACTGAGCGCCTGCCTAGCACCCAGCACAAGGTTCTAAGTTCAAGCCCCAGTACTGTCAAAACACAGAAAACAACATAACAAAAACAGACAACCTGAATTCTAGAATAGAACCTAGCATGTTAGAGGTTATCTTTAAATCCAAAATGAAAATGAGGGGAAAAAAAAAAGTCCTACATTCATCCCTAACAAGGTAACAAACAGTACAAGAAATGTATCCAGTGCCTAACGTATGAAACTGTAACCTCTCTGTACATCAGTTTGATAATAAAAAATTGAAAAAAAAGAAAATCTTGGTTTTTGTTTTCAGCAGTTATAATCAACCACCACAAAGGATGTAGCTTTAACAAAGCCTTCCCTGCTGTTGTCCAGATTTACCTTCTGTGTTATGTGATTGACCCAAGGAGAAGAACAGTTGCTGAGGTCTGGTCCCTGTGGATCCCAGATTCCATCTGGAGCAAGGCAGAGGTACGTCGACACACCTATAATATTGAAAGAAATATGTCTGTTTCAAACAGTCCATTCTTCTTAGCATGATCTCATGTCTTTATTGTGCTTAAAGAAAAATGACAGCAAACATGAGATATAACTTAGTTGAGATAATGTCTATTAAATGTCAGACGCAGTGCCTTGCAAGCAGCTGGCATGCAACAAATGCTAACAAAACCACTGGATATATTAAAGCACTGTCCGGCAACTGTAAGGGCATGAGGAGAACCTTTAAGAAGAGGAGCGGAGTGAGTATGTTCAGGTTTCACGAGGACAACTCTGGCAGCTGAATGGAGGATGAATTTGAAGGTAGGATGTGGGGGTTGGGAAAAAGCAATGGCTATCATTCAAGGGAAAAGAGGAGAAAAGAAAGGAAAAGAAATTTTAAAAAGAGAGGACCAAACCAAGGCAGAGTAAATGGGAAGAGGAGTAGACAAAGAGGACCATAACCTTTCAGACCTGTGATGGTTTCAGAGGGTTTGCTTTAAAACCTGTCCCCAATTTTCACAGGACAATAATGACATATATCGGTAGTGCGAAGTGCTTTCAAATAAAGTGTTTCCCTAATCTTCAAAAGAAATCTCTCAAGTAGGGAAGCTGTTATTACTTCTCTTAGAGATGAAGGAACTGAGGCTCTGAGTAAAGACACAAGACAGCATGAACAGTCTCTGATTCCAACACCAGAGAAAACTTTAGAAATTACCTTTGTTCTCCTTTTCAAAAATGGAAGTAAAATGCTGAAGATTTTAAAATTCTTTTCTAAAGATAAATACACACAGTCATGGAAATCAATATATGCTTTGATTCTCTTCCTACTCTAATATATCATAGAATTTGGAATGATATGTCCATATTAGAACGTTTATATTAATAGCTTCTTTGTTATAAAAAGAATACATCAAAATGTGCAGAGACACAATCCCTGAGAATGCTAGACCAGTAACATCTAGCATGCATTTATTTAACTTACACATGTTAGGGAATAAAGCAATTGCTTCTACAATGTGCCAAATATTATTTTAAGAAGATCAATGTAAATGGCAATGATAAAATGGGAATATTTCTATCTTAAAATGGTAAATAATGATGTGATTGCAATTTGGGAATGTACATTTTGTATCAGTAGTAGGACAGGTGAAAGGATCTCTAGTTTTTAACTTCCCTGCACAGCGGGCTTGTGCACATTGGGTCTTTGATACCCTTGAGAGTCTTGCAGCATTACGACATTACAGTGACTGGTAGAGATGTCTGGATTTTCTATTTGAAAAAAATGTTAGAAGGTGATTCAATGATCATCGTCTCACTAAGATATACTCTACTAAATTTTCAACAACCAATATTGAACATGGACCACTGCTGGAATGTTGCAGATAGAGCTGACCAGCAGGAGGAAGAGGAGAGAGGAAGAGGAGGAGGAAGGGGGGAGGAGGAAGAAGAGAAGGAGCAGGAGGAGGTGAGGAGAGGAGGAGGAGGAGGGGGAGGAAGAGGGGGAGGAGGAAGAAGAGAAGGAGCAGGAGGAAGAAGGAGGAAGGAGGAAGGAGGGAGGAGGGAGGAGGGAGGAGGAGGAGGAGGAGGAGGAGGAGGAGGAGGAGGAGGAGGAGGAGGAGGAGGAGGAGGAGGAGGAGTAGTCCAGGCATCTAGTTTCACTGTAATTTGACTCCAAGACTTGGAACTGCCTGAAAAGTAAGGATCTCCAAGGAATTTCTGCCAAATTTTCACCTGTCACTTCTGCAGGTTGCGTTTTCGAACTCTGAAAATACATCACTGTCACTGTAATTTAGCTGAGTTCAGATTATGATAACAAATTAGGCAGTTAATCAGAATCCAAAAGAATAGGAGAGAATTCTAGAAAAGGAAGTCAAAGTCTAAACCACCACCATAACAACAAAGTCACTTTCAACTTCGTGAATTGGCCAGGCGTACCTATTGTTCCTGCTGGGCACGGCTGCTTTGCTATTTGTCCTTGACGCGTCTTAAACCACAGGATTTCCCGGGCTTCCACAGCCTCACAGCTGTCTTCCTGTGCTGGGATTTGGGAGGGTGCTGAGGGCATGTGTGTAGTGACCTCATCAAGAATCTCCACAGCTGGAGATGGGGTGCTTGTGCTCCGGTTTCTCCTTCCTGGCACGGAGGGGGTGGTGCTTCGTCCTGCACTCCAGGTTGTGGTCCGAAGTGTAGTACTGGTGGTTGTACTTCCCATGCCAAGAGGGCCTGTGGTAGACATTCCTGAAAGGGAATTAGAGAGAAAACACCTATGTTGATTGTTCACAGTAGGACTGCAAGATGACCCTGTGGTGCAGAACCCATTTCATGACAGTTAAAAGAATTTTCAGTCTCTGAAAATCCTTGACCTCATTTCCACAAAAGAACAAACAAAGAAACAAAAAATAAGGTATCAGACTGGCACTTGAGTACCCAAACAGCCATTTGACCACTGCCAAACATAGACTGGGTTCTCAACTCTAATCACAGAAAACAAAATTATAGCACAACGCAGCTCTTCAGTAAGCTTCTTAGTACTCTCAGCCTTCTTGACAATTAGAGGATTAAAACCTTAAGCTCTCTACTTAGAATGTTCAAACTTGGCATAGGAAAAAAAGAGAATTGTATACAATTATATACAAATCTTTGTCTACACTAGACAATATCCTTTTTTAAATCTGAAAGAAAAAGGGAACTGGGAAGAGGAAAAGAAAAACAAAAACAAAATAAAACAAACCAACAAACAACAACCCAAGCAAACAAAACCAAGACACCAAAGCACCCACAAGCTAAATAAATAAATATACAAAGCAACTTTGCATTTTATTCCCTTATTGCATATTAGTGTGACTTGGTGATCTACCATAACTCTTTACAACCAATCCACCTTAACACGGCTTTAAAACATGATATTTATTGGTTTAAAGTACAAGTAGTTCCCAAGACATTATGCTCCTAAATTACTTTTTTTAAGTTCCAATCGAGGGTGGCTAGACCTCTTGATAAGATGTAAAATGTTAAGAACCTATAATGTATCCAATAAGACTCCTTCTGATATTAAGGGAACAATCATTTCAGAGAATTCTCTTTCTGGGAAAATAAATTTGTGTTTTTATCATAGGACTTCAAGACCACAACAATCCTCCACAAATAGGTATACCATTCTAATTGTAAGAGCCCAAACAAGTGTTAGGGTTTAAGCCTGCAATCCTATCTACTCAGGAGGCTGAGATTTGAAGGATCAAGTTTCAAAGTCAACCCTAGGCAAAAATCTATGAAATTCCATCTCCAATTATCCAGCAAAAAGTAGGACTACTAGTGTGGCTCGAGTGGCCGACCAAAAAAAAAAAAAAAAAGTAAAACAACTACTGCCCTATAACCAGTAAGTTGTAGGAGCATTGGCTCTACCCTGAGGCACTGTCACTTGCATTAAGAAGGGGGTGGGGGGACTGGGGATATGGCCTAGTGGCAAGAGTGCCTGCCTCGGATACATGAGGCCCTGGGTTCGATTCCCCAGCACCACATATACAGAAAACGGCCAGAAGTGGCGCTGTGGCTCAAGTGGCAGAGTGCTAGCCTTGAGCAAAAGGAAGCCAGGGACAGTGCTCAGGCCCTGAGTCCAAGGCCCAGGACTGGCCAAAAAAAAAAAGAAAAGAAAAGAAAAAGAAGGGGTAGGGGGGCCTTTGATGAGCCCAGCTGTCTACTTAGAGGAGGTTAAGTATCCATCTATAAAAGGACACATTTTCACAAAAAAATGTTGCTGACTTAGAAAGAGTCCCAAGGTTATCACAGTGTTTTCCATAGTTATAAAACTTTTAAATTTAGCAGAGACACATCAGGGGCAGAGGGTATTTTACTGTTACTGGAAGTTATGTCATCTGGTTATATCCTTAAGAGCCTTTTGGTTTTCCTCCCTCCTTTCTCAACTATCCTCTCTTTGTTTCTTTTCCATGAGAAACAAAGAAAGGGAAAGGTGGAAGGGAAGGTGGCTCTATGTACGGTGTTCATAACAACATCTACTCCAAGTACATACAAGAAGACCAGTATCTTTCTTTCCTTTCTTCTTTGTGTACTGTATACTCAAAGTTGGCAATTTTTGTTGCAATATTTTATTTGAAATCCATCTATTTTTCCCTCTCTTATCACCACTGTCTACATTGAATTCATCATCGTTAGTGAATAAATCCAGCAAACTTCTTTTTTTTTTTTCTCTCTCTCTCTCTGATAGAAACACTATCAGGGGAAAAGTTCAGCAATTTAAAAAGAAAAAACAAATTACTGACCCTAGGCACATAATACAATTCAAACACAAAATTCAAAAATCGATTGTAGAATATTAAATGCAATTGCTATTTCAAGTTCTAAACGATTGGGGCTGGAGGTTGAGATCAGTGGCACTAGGCTTCACTCACATACGCAAGGCTTGGGGGTCTCACCCTCAACTCCTACAGGAAAACAAGACAAAAGTTGTTATTAATAAATTAGGCATGGGGATTTGGGCTTGTAATCCCTTCTACTCGGGAGATGGAGGTAAGATGATCACAAGTTTATGGCCAGGTTGGGCAAAGTTAGGAAGTGTATACCTCAACAATAAAGCAAAACTACAAAAGAGTTAGAGGGATGCATTGTGTTGAATCCTCAACCTCACTAAAAGCTATAAGCAATAAACATATGATTCTTTATATACATCCCGTAAGAATATGTTAATGAAATATTTCAAAAACATTACAAAAGATCAGAATACTTAATAAATTGAAAACAAACCACTTGACACCTTTCACTGTGTTCTATAAAAAAGAAATAAGACACAGCAATGACAACACTGCTGAGGTGCAAAACCATTTTCTACAACTGTTATTCAGGTGATGGAAAAGTTCTTTTTAATCTCTCAACACTTACGAGGGTAATAAGGCAACAGTTAAAAATCTTAACATCAAGGGTTTACTCACTCAAAATTTTCATTTTACTAATACCAGCTCCCATTGAAAGTTGTGAGGTGACCATTTTGAGTAACTTTAAATTTTCTGATAGGCACTACAATCTTTTTATTGATAGCCAGGTACAGTTCATGTTTCCAATAAAGCATTATGACTTCCCTGCCTTTCTTAATTCAATCAGGGAACGGCAGAGACTTACAGCAATTACCTCTTATTAGCTAAAGAATCTCATGCCCAAATCAATGTGCTCTGAAAAAAAAAAAAAAAAACACCCAAAATCTCTGAAGTAGGAGCAAAATTGCTTCTAAAGCAGAGGCTGTTTTTTCATTGTCTTTCTTCTCTCCTTGAGAGTTATGTAAGTATTGAAGAATGCTTTCAAAATGAATGTGCTTTCTTCTGCTGGTTATTATCATTAGTATGTACCTAAGCTGAGGGAAGATTTCTTCAGTAATCATTTTCATTGTAAAGCTGCATGGTTCTGCATATGACAAACAGGTTCTCCAAAGTTGCTACCCAAGGCAAATTGCAGACTGCCACACTTTTGCTTGCTGAGACTCTAGACTTTCCAATAGATTGTCTTTTAGCATCACACACACACACACACACACACACACACACCCTTGTGTCTTTGGCCCCCAGTGCTCTCCTGACCTGCGGGAGAGATGGGGAAGCTCCCCCCCCCCCCACCAGGGCGGGCCAAGAAAGGAGAAGGGTCTAAGGACCGACCCCACCCAGCATCCCCTTGCCGGAGGACAATCAGAGGAGTCCAGGAGAGTCTTGCCCACATCTCCCTTTATTGAAATAAGCTCCGCTCTTAAATAGGTCAGAGAGTGGCAGGAAGGGGAGGGGTGTAAGCATACCTATCTAGGGACTGTGAAGGGAGGCCTGAGCTGTCTGTCAAGGGTGGAGGGCCGATGGACCAATCCAAAGAGGCGGCCTAATTCTACGTCACAGCCCACAGGACCGCCTCAGGGTTCACCACCAGGCACCATCTTGGCCACACGTGGTCCCAAGGCTAGGAGGCGGGGCCAGCTGGAACCGCCTTTCCAGGTTCCCTGTAATAGCCACACGTGACCCCAGGGCTGGGAAACAGGCAGGGCCAGCTAATTGCCTCTTTCTGATGTGACATGCCCAGGCATGTCCTCCACACACGTATATATCACTGTGATCTAACAAAATGGTCCAGATTTCAGATTTTTGGAGAGTATAATAACACTGCAAAATATATTTAGCATTAGAAATAATAATAGAAAATTACACTGTCATTAATACTAAAATCACACTATCCATACCAATTCTTTGCCTTTTTGCCAAACGTACTCCTGAGGTGTAACCTACAATGTTACTCTTCACATGAAAATACTTAGGTGCTTTGTGTCCGCCCTCCAAACAAAAACAGAAGACATCTGCTTTAATTCCAAAGCCCTTGGTAAATGTTTCTCTCTCTATGAAGCTTCTCTCCCTCTTTGCAGTGCTTCCTTTCCTTTTCTCTGTGTAGTTTATTTATTTATTTTTATTCATTCATTCATTTTTGCTGTGTATTTTAAACCACACAAAATCACCAGTAGTTTCTCAACTGCACTCTCTTCCTTCTACCACAGGGCCTCTGTAAAGTGTACCTGCCCTATTTGTACCCATTTATCCTTCCTTTGGGGTTGAGCTTGAAAGCTTCAAAGGAATCTTTTCATATTTACTAAGCCTAGGCTATACAGAAGTATGCGTTTTATTAGGACTATTTATTTTAGTCTTCTGTCTGATGAAGAGTGACTTAGGTTGTGAAGTCAGACAGATGAACACCATAGACAGATAAAGGAAGTGCTAGAGGTTAGACTATCATCGAAGATGGAAAGGATAAATGGAGCAAATAGCTAGTGAGATAGCTGGCATTACCGGGAGTGAACAGGCTGGAAGATTCCTCACATAAATGCATCTGTGGTATCATTTTATGATATCACCACCTGACAAACCCAACAGGAAATAATCAGGGAAATTACAAAGTCTTCTTTCCTCCAGTGCAACTATCTTTTCAGAATGGCATGTCACTATCTCACCACAATCATGCTACACAGAATATGCGCTTATGGAGAAATGACAGTGGTAAGAGACATTTTCTCCAACCCTATTTGTTTTGACCTGCATCGGAGGGATTGAGTTTAATCCAGGCATGCTAATTTTGAAGATCAGTAGAGAATATCCCCTGGAGCTGTGGCACCAAAAGATGTCCACAAGCAGGGGTTATTTGACTCTTTTTTGCTGTTAAGCAGAGTAAGTCAATTTAAAAAGCCATCTCTGGGGGCTGGGAATATGGCCTTGTGCTAGAGTGCTTGCCTTGTATACATGAAGCCCTGGGTTCGATTCCTCAGCACCCTATAGATAGAAAAAGCCAGAAAGGGCATGGTGGCTCAAGTGGTAGAGGGCTAGCCTTGAGCAAAAAGAAGCCAGGAACAGTTGTCAGACCCTGAGGTTCAAGCCCCAGGACTGGCAAAAACAACAACAATAACAACAAATAAACAAAAAAGCCATCTCTAGTCACTCAGCCTTCCTTTCCTAGGCAGTAGGCCTATTGGACCTACTCAATGCCAGCTTTGGGCACAGTGAGAGCAATGGATGAAAATGTACCTGTTCCCAAGAAAGAACTTGTCTTATTGTTAGACACTGGAATGAAGACTTACATTGCCTAAGAAGTCATTTATGGCTGAAGTGCCAGCTCATGTCACACACACTTCATCTTCCGGCAGAGGTGACATGATTCTTGTTCAAGAGATAAGGGTACACAATCTTACTTTATGACACAGCTTGCTCAACACATGAAGCCACACATGAAGTACACACTTTCTGTGCCTGTGTTTTAGGGAAAATGATTATCTCAAAGAAAATATGTCTATGTGACTACTTATATTTAATATTTTAACCAAGTTATACTATTTTCCTCATTATATTGTCTTTATTCTTTGGTCACTGTGCTTATAAAGATTAGAATTTTCATGAACAATGTGAATCAAAATTCCATACACATTGATTTCCCTGTTAGGTGCCCATAGCTCAGTCCTCTGCCCCCAGCTACACTGGTAGTTGAAATCAGAAGGATAGAACACTCTGAAGCATTTCCAAACATACATTCAAGATCCCTTCTCAACCAATGGCTGGGCACAGAGGTATACACCTGTCATCCTATTTGTGACTGCAATATTATTATAATAGATGACAGGAGGACCATTGACCCGGTACAAGCTGGGACAGAAAGTGAGACTTTATCTCAGACATTGAACATCAGGTGGCAGCTCTTTACATCTGTAATCTTAGTAATTTAGGAGGCTAAAATATGGTGGATTTTGGTTCAAGGCCAACCTGGGCAAAAAAGCTCTCTAGACTGCATATTTAAATAATCAACAAAAGCAAAGTTGGAAGCATGGTTCAAATGATAGAGTATAAGCCAAACAAGCCTCAACTTCAAATCCCAGTACCACCAAAGCAAAGGAAAAAAACCATAACTCCATTGCCCCCATCCAAAAATCCTTTTAATTCTGCTTTCCCTCAGTCTTCATTATTCAGACCTTACTTCCCTCATGTCTTATTTTACTCACTTTTTTCCTTCTACTTGTAGTGAAAAAAAAATACTATTGTGAATGTATAGTTAAGGTTTTTTAGCACTAAAAAAACCTGTTCAAATATCAGTTGTATAAGCACTTATAGCACTTTACATTTTACACAGCATTCTTTGTCTCTATTATTTCATTTAATTCTGACCCCAAAGTATAGAGTCATTATTTTTATGAATTTCAAGTTTTAATAATGACAAACCTTAGCCTAAAACTAATAGTGAATCATAACAATATAAGTAGGAAGAACTGGTACCTTCTGGTTCCACTTTCCATGTTATTATTAATCTACTAGTGATTACAATGCCTAAAATATGCCCAGAACTAGGCAAATAGAGGAAGGATTGCAACTTTCAGGCCAGAGTGGGTTACACAGATGTATGTATGTATGTATGTATGTATGTATGTATGTATGTATGTCTCTGTCTATTTTTTTTTTGTCTTGAGACACCCAAGGCTAAGCTGTGCCTCTGTGTTAGATCTCTTGCCTAGCATATAAAAAGTCCTGAGTTCTAGCACTGCAAAATAAACAAGCAAACAAAAAACAAACAAAAGTTCACATTCTGAGTTGCTTTATGTATTATACAACTACCAGCCTTACATAATCTTTTAGGAAAAGGCTGAAGGAATAAATAGATTGCCCTAAAGCATTGCTATTCATAATTACAAAACAGCAACTACTTGTAATAAACCTATTTGCTTAAAGTTGAATCGAGTCAGAATATAAACTACACAACTTTCACACACATTTCACTTCTACAGAAGTGTTTATCCAGCTTCATCAAGGCCAACACCCCCCCCCCCCAATCACACACCGATTCTCCTTCATTTTCCTGTGTTCTCTCTACCATGGGTACATTTCTTCATGGTTTTCGCATTACGAACTTTCTTTTGTGTTAACTTTGGTCAAATAGACAGCATTTTGGCAGGGTACAGAAACATTTCCTCATCCCACCCTCCCAGTGTTGACTTGATTCCAAGTCAATTACTGAAGAAAGCTTCCCCAAGGCCAGAGAGAGGAAGCAAGAAAACTAAAACCACCTCAGTGCTGCAGGTGGCTTCTGACCGCATGGTACAGACAGCCCTGTCCATAGAACAAGGCAACAATCCTTGTTCACAGCAGCAGAGAGAGCAGATTTGATTATAACTACCTTTTAAGTAGAAGTATTAATATCACCCATCACAAAATTACCTAATTCTTTTCAGAATCCATTTATAATACATAGCTCCATGACCTCTTGAATCTCTATAGATTATCATCCATGAGGCATCATTATTGTTTTCTGTAATGTGATCCATTTGTATTTTCTGTTTCTTTCCTCAGCTATTATCCTCATTGGGAATAGAGGAAATTAAGTGTTTTAATAACCATGAAAATATAATGATCTTATTAGGTAATATAATAAGCTAAAATATAAGATTTGGGGCATCTTATTAAAATTACCTGCTATATATTTAAACCCTACAGCGGCAGAAATTTATGGGATGTTTTATACACGTTGTCTAATTTGTGCTGTTGACAATCATGATGTGTGTTTTTATCTGCAATATGGAGATGAAAGAAGAAGTGAAATTAAACAGTTCTCCCAAGTTACCTAGCTGGTAAGTCTAGCCAAATCTCTTCTTTCCTTTCACCCATGATGTGTGTGTGTGTGTTTGTGTCTGTGTGTGTGTGTACATATATGTTTCTGGATGTGTGTGTGTGTGTGTAAGACTCAATATATTTTGAAATTACTTTGAAAGGTTTTGCTATGGTCCAGTCTAGTGGGGAACTATTTGATTATATACTATGGGCCAAGCAATATTATGTCACTATATGGGAACTAAACTAATCATATCTGCAGAGTAAGGTGGAAGATGCTACTCTTCATACTCCATGCTCCATTTTACAAGAGTGAAAACATCGGGGCTGGGGGTATGGCCTAGTGGCAAGAGTGCCTGCCTCATATACATGAGGCCCTGGGTTCGATTCCCCAGCACCACATATACAGAAAATGGCCAGAAGGGGCGCTGTGGCTCAAGTGGCAGAGTGCTAGCCTTGAGCAAAAAGAAGCCAGGGACAGCACTCAGGCCCTGAGTCCAAGCCCCAGGACTGGCCAAAAAAAAAAAAAGAGTGAAAACATCATGAGATTCAGTCAGCTTCCAAGTGAATAAGAAGCCCAAAGAAACCAGCAAGGCCCAGAGCCAGAGACTTGACTCATCACCACACTAACTGGTCTATTGACAAGCCACACTTGGTCAGTGAGAAAGCAGTTCCTATTATCCAGAGCAAAGGAAGCAATTCTTAGGAAGACAATCTGTGTCCATAGCATTTCTAATTCATTTGCTAAGGACTCAGGAATACCAGGTAAGGATTATATATGGATTCTAGAAAACGAAATACAGCATTCAGCATAAGACATCCAATACTGTGGTTTTCATATTTCTCACTCATTTATTATGCACTGTCAATGCTCTAGTCATCTTTACATAGAGGTGAAGTAAATTCTCCAGCCCTCTGCCATTTCTAATGTAAAGCCATGATTTTAAGACAGGTAGCTTAACTACAGTTTTCTGTGCATCCATACTCCCATGAACTGGCAAAGGTTTTAAGTATCTGTTTTTTAATGTGTCAGAGTACTCATATATTGCATGCCTACAAATGAACTAAATTCTGGAAATTACAAGACTAATTGACCCCATTTATATCTATAGATCAACTACCTTGGGAGAGACATATTGGGAATGAAATGTTGAGTATAATTTCCAGCAGACTTTCTCTAAAAGGCTGCATAGGAAAAGCCATTGGAGAAGACAGGAAATAGTAGGAGAAGAAAACACATCCTATATTCATCCATTTGGTTCACGTATATGCCTTCAATCATATCCCAAGTTGTGTGAAACACTGAAAGATCAATTCATAGGAATTTTTTTCATTGTTTCTTTTTGTTTTGTTTCCCATGAAATACTGAAAGGTAAATTTGTCAAAATCTTTTTTATTGTTCTTGGTTTTGTGTTGTTATTTTTTTTTATTTTGCTTTGCTTTTTTTCCTCTACAACATTGGATGTGGGGCTTGAACTGTGGGCCTTGGTGCCATCCCTGAGCTCTTATACTCAAGGCTAGCACTCTACCACTTTGAGCCACAGCTCACTTCTGGTTTTCTGGTGGTTAATTGGAGATAGGAATCTCACCAAGGACTTTTTTGCCCAGGCTGGCTTTGAACAATGATCTTCAACTCTCAGCTGGCATGGCTAGTATGACAGGCCTGAGCCACTAGCACCTGGCTATAAGAATCTTAAAATTAATAAGTACTGTAGAAGTAACAGAAATGTCACCTCTTTCAATATGAGATAAGTAGTTGACCATTTAAAAGAGATTAACCTTTACCACTGAAGTTTAAACAAAAATAATTCTCCTGTGGTGATAGGGATTGAACCCAGGACCTTGCACATCCTAGAAAAGTGTTTTGCCACTGAGCTGCTTTCCCAGCTCTGCCTTTGAGTTTTAAGTAGAGATAGCAGCCCACAGATCAGAGCAGAACAAAAAAAAAAACACTTAACTACTAAAGCTATAAAGTACTTAGCTAAGTATATGACTGAGGAAAACATCTTACCAAACAGTTACATTTAGTAATACTGTTATTCTTTGTACCTTCAAGTCAGCCAAGAAATATTGATCACTTATTATATACTATATACTCTTCTAAGACTTTGTTTAAAATTGGAAAAATAGGCTGAATTCAACATTAAATACAGATACAAAGGTAGAAAGAGAACTTACGTAGCAAGCAAGAATTCCTGAATTTAGTCCCCAGTAACACCAACCAAGTACAAATATTGTCATTGGTGGGCGGAGTAGAGCTGAGTCCATCTTGATTAGGGAAACATGATAGCAATTATTAAAATGAAGTTAAATACTAGGTCAACCTGATCACAAAATTCTGCTTCTGTAAATGGCTTGCTTAACTTGTTTGTTGCTCGCTCTACCCCCTGTATCAACCCCCTACATCTGTGCCATGCTTGCTTAACTCCTTAGTTGCTTGCTCTACCCCTGCGTCAACCCCCTACATCTGTGCTGCACCTTTACCTTTATAAACCCCAGCTGGAGGACTGTTAGGGGTCGCAGTTTCAGCTCCCGAGTCTGTGCTGCATCCCTGGCTGGTCAGTTCGCGTCTGCTTCCTCAATAAATCCATCGTTTTTCTTTTTCTTTCTTTTTTTTTTTTTTTTTTTTTGCCAGTCCTGGGCCTTGGACTCAGGGCCTGAGCACTGTCCCTGGCTTCTTTTTGCTCAAGGCTAGCACTCTGCCACTTGAGAGCCAGAGCACAACTTCTGGTCATTTTCTATATATGTGGTGCTGGGGAATTGAACCCAGGGCTTCCTGTATGCTAGGCAAGCATTCTACCACTAGGCCATATTCCCAGCCCCAAATCCATCTTTTTTCTTGCAACTGTCTCTGAGTGGTGTACTCTTGAAGGGATGTGGAATCCCCTCCCTTGAACCCCTTAACAGTTATCAGTACATGTATCTTAGCATCTTCCTTCATTTAAAATGTCTAAATGTTTTAATTAGTGGGCCAGTAAAACTTTAGTAGTGATAGAAACATGAATGGACAAATTGTGGAACTCAGTTCAGTGGAGTTAGAGTATATTGATTTCTCAATAAACAGTAAAATATTCCAGAGGCATAGCAGGCTGAATTGATTTGGATCTACAATTTTTATGTACCCTTAGTCTTAATATCACATTTTATTTCCTTACTTCAGACATCACTATTATCTACTTGTTGGAGTTACTAGCTCATATTTCCAGTGAAATATGCATTACAATAAGATATAGAGATATCTGCATAGAAAAATGGTGTATGATCTAGTTGTGGGAAGTATGAAATTAAAACAAACATTAAAATAACAATAAGATTATCTTTCACAGTTTGCAATGGTAAATTCAGAGTAATCAGTAGTGAAAGCTCAACATTTAAGAGCCAAGTATTTTTTTGTGTGTGTTTATTTTTCAGAACTCTGTTTTAATAACTTTGATCACAAATGCTTGGGAATACTTAATTGTTTGTCCTTATTATGTGTGAATCAGTTCTAAGAAACAGATAAGATGGAAGTTTCTACTTCAAGATGACAATGTTGTATGCTATGTTTCGCTATTTGGGTTTAGAGTCTGGAAAGAGGAAAGGTTTACTATTACTTTTGAAATATCTTAAAGCCTTAAACGAAAAATCTTATAGCATTAATTTTTCATCAGATAAACATAAAAACAATCAGGAATCTTACTTGTTGCTGTCATAGAAAACAGCATGAAAAAAAATGGTTTTCCTCAAGGAGTTCCTATACCCTGGGCTAATTTTATTAAGCCATATAAAGTTAAAGTTATAGGTCCACCTCCAATAAGATTCACTCAATCCTTTTCAACACTGGTGAGGTCCCGAAACATTTTCTTTTTTGAAGACATTTAAATAATCATAAAAAGAGTAGCTTAACTGGTCTAGGATGTCTTCTTTTGCTTTTTACATTTTTTGTTAGCATATTTTAGTTTTATAAAGGTGTTTCCTCTTGATATTTGCATACATGCATATAGGATATCCCAATCAAATTCAACTCTTTTACTCCTCCTCATATCCCCAGTGTTCTTCCAACAATGCCAACAGGCTTCATTGTTTAATTTTTATTCATGAAAAAAGATTCTTAAACCCAAGTAAAACCTCATGCATGTTGTAACACCGTCTACATAACATAATAGTCAGTGAACAAAGTGTGTGCTTGATAGGCAATAAAGCCTTTCTGACAGAGTCACACTTAAAGCACATAACTGAGTGCAAGGAAACTTGACATTATTCCTTGGGTCTTAGACAGGTATACCTGCCCTCTAGGAGGAACTCAGTGGCTGCATGATGTGTGATAACTCTTATTTTGAAAGCATATTCAAAAGATTTCTAATATATTAGTATGTTTTAATTCTTTTGTATGTGTGTGTTGGTCCTGGGACTTGTACTTGGAGCTTAGGCACTATCCCTAAGCATTTTGTGTTCAAGGCAAATATCCTACCACTTGAGCTCCAACTCTAGTTCTGGTTTTTTGGTGGTTAATTGTAGACTCTCACAGATATTTTCTGCTTGGACTGACCTGAAACCTCACTGCTCAAACCTCAGTCATCTGAGAATCTCGGATTAGAGGCACCGTTGCCCAATTACATTGCCTTAATTACAGTTTTGGTGTGATAGTTTGACTGACCAAACTTTATACTTAAAAAGTATGTAATACATTTAAAATTTTACTTACAAAATGTTAATCACTTTAATTCAGATCCCAGAAATTATAGACCCGGAAGTTCAAGAAAATCCTGTAATTAATACAAAGTCACAACTGTTTTTGTCTATGGTAACAGACAGGATCGGAAGGTTTATTTTGAATTAATGATGAAGAGGTCAGTAATAAGGCCCCAGGGATTTTCAGATGTAGATTTAAGAAGAGAATTCTGAATGTTTACACCTAAAGCTAATGTTATCAATTAATCCCCAGACTAAGAATTTAGTGACTTCTTAGTCACCTATGTATCAGTTAATTTTCCTTCTACAGTCACAGCCAACCATTCCTACTGTTTACCCTCAAAATTAATTTATAGGGTAATAAAATAATCTCCAGTTTGCTTTTTATTTTCTTTTTAAGAAGATAATTGCCCAAGAGCAATAACTATATCAAGGACCAAAATTGCTTAGGGAAACTGAGAGTTTAATATTCTGGAAGCACATTCTGAAAAACATGCAAGTCTGTGTGAAAATCTGTGTAAGGTTCTCTTAATATTAAAGTTCAGTGGCAACAAAGTATTAAAAAAACGGAGACTGGTGGGGCTGGGGTTATAGTATAGCATTTGGGTGAAGGAAAAAAGGATGAGGGAGAGAGGAAGAAGGAAGAGAAAGGAGGAAGAAAAAAGAAGAGGAATAAAAAGGAGGAGGAGGAGGAGGAGGAGGAGGAGGAGGAGGAGGAGGAGGAGGAGGAGGAGGAGGAGGAGGACAGGGCAGGAGAGGAGGAAGGGAGAGAAAAGGATGCTAAGACCATTATTACTCTACTTGGTAGCAAATGCTCTTCTCTTTACAGCATATGAACAAAGAACAGAGGCGGGGCTTAATTACTAGTCTTGGAAGAAATGCACTCTAATGTCAGCCCTGGTTAACTCCAAAGGTTAACATTAAGTCTCACAAATTTGATCATTGATCCAATGACCATCTTGTTTCCACTATAACCTGTCTGTTGTATTTTTTTTTTTTTTTTGGCCAGTCCTGGGCCTTGGACTCAGGGCCTGAGCACTGTCCCTTGCTTCTTCCCGCTCAAGGCTAGCACTCTGCCACTTGAGCCACAGCGCCGCTTCTGGCCATTTTCTGTATATGTGGTGCTGGGGAATCGAACCTAGGGCCTCGTGTATCCGAGGCAGGCACTCTTGCCACTAGGCTATATCCCCAGCCCCTGTCTGTTGTATTTAAAAAAGAAAAAAATAGCACTTTAAAAAATGAAATAATTACAGCCTTACAGGAAGTTTCAAAAATAGTACAAAAAGATTCCTAAATCCATCTCCTGTGAATGGTTTTGACCTATATCACTGCAGTATAACATCAAAGCCAGGACACAGACAACTGCACAGTTGGTAACTTGACTCCAGGCATATTAGTTTTTATTTTTATTTTATTTTTGCCTCTTATGAACTTAGTTGTGGCCCTGCTGCATTTTCATGCTGAAAGCCTAACCCCAAGTAACTCCAGAACATTTTCCTTATTAGAGGAGGAAATTAGGTCACAGGCAATGTAGACCAAAGGAGGACCATGTAAGGTTAACGTGGTCATATGCAATCCAAGAGGAGCAGTCTTAATCATGGACTTCCAGAACTGTGACAAAATAAACGGTGTGTGTGTCAGTGTTAGTGTGTGTGTGTGTCTGTCTGTCTATGTGTAAGGTAGTCTTGTGCATTTTGTTATAGCATCCATGGCAAGTGAATAAAGCAGTCTTTTTAAGCCAGGAATTGTGTGTGTGTGTGTGTGTCTGTGTGTGTGTCTGTGTGTGTGTGTGTATGTGTGTGATGTTCTCTGCAATTTTCTACACAGGATTGCATGACTACCGTTCTGTTCACAATGCAGAACTGTTTCAGCATTCCCAAAGGATTGCCTGTGCTGCCTCTTTGTATTCGTCCCCGATCACCTGCATCCTATGGACGGCAGCTGTTAATCTATTCTCTCCTGTATAGTCTCTTTGTCTCAAGAATTTATATAAATGGACTCATCCTGCATGAAACCTTTCAAGATGCACTTATTCTAGGAAGCATAATAACGGTACTGGGGTCCACTCAAGTCGTTTCGTGTGCCAATGGTGAAATTATCTCTGTATATCACGGCATGAACACCTGTAATCTATCTTTCACCTTGGCGCTGGTGTGATCTTTGAGAAGTGCAGATCGAATGCTGACTCTCTTTAAAAAGTGCTCAGCTGACAATAGCAATTCTAAATTCTCAAACAGACTCCCAGGCGGCTGCCATGTTCTCTGTTTTGCATATGCTCCCCCTTTCTGCTGAGTTTGACACCCCCCCCCACACTTGCTTACCACTTGCAGAAGACACTCAACATAGCAGGATATACATAGTTGTGCACACATCATTGTTACCTGGCACAACAATTAGATAGACTGAACCTCTGCCTAACTCAGTTTATCTCTAAGGACAATGACTAAAGGCCAAAATTTCCTCCTTGGGTGGACTGCCAAACTGGTAGGATCCAGAATTGCTTCCAAAGGGGTGGAGTTGTGGTTCAAGTGGTAGAACATCAGCCCTGGCAAGCAATCAAGCCAAGTAAGAGCAAGGTCCCAAGTTCAAACCTCACTACTGCAAAACAGCATTCTCAACCTCCCCTGAAAATTATAATTTAATTATAATCTAATTTCTATGTTATCTGACACACCTACCAGCTGCCCCCATCAGGAAGCGCAAGACCATAAAACCAGCTGATGCTTGAGTTCTGGGAAAAGTGTTTATATATTACAGAAAATATCATGTTTATTCTCCCTCATTAGCCTCTCCTCACCCCTCATGTCTTTTACATTTATCCGTGACTTCCTCATGCCCAGTAGGTTAAGACGTTGATTTATAGGACATGTTCCTACGTCTCTATTCTTTGTTCATTCAATACACTTGCCCTGGTGGCATTCAACTTCAGTTTTGCATACTGGCTACATAGCAATGAAGTGAGAAGAAAGGCAGGGATATCTTTTGGTGTATGGGGGGAAGCAGGAAGGAACTCTGCCCTCAACAAAGAGATCAGGGGAGAATAATTTGTGGGTAACATGATTGCATTACACAAAAGTGTAACATCCATCCTGAAGAAAACATACCATTATGTCTTTGAAGAGATAGGCCACCATGTTGTGAGCTGATAAAAATAGCCAGGATTCAAGGAACTAAGAGCAGTACCTGACAAGATCTGAAGCCCTGGTTTTGACTGTCTGGAAGCAACTGAATGCTGCCAGCCCTAGGAGCTTGGAAACAGAAGCTTCCCCAGTCAAAACTTCAGAAGAGAACTTGGCCTAGGATGTATGTAAAGTCTCCAGCCTAGGCAGTTGCCTGAACACTTGATCCATGAAATCTCAGAGATAATACTCTTTTAAACCATTAAGTTTGTGATTCCATTTTATATGCTAGTAAGTAATATAGGCCCTACATTTTTTTATAGTTGTAGAAGTTTCAGAATCAGATTATATCACTAGGCTTTTATTTTCTTATTTGAGGAAGAACTCAATCTGTGAGCAGAGCACAAACAGCTCACATCTTTAATATTAGCAACTCAAGAGGTTTAGTTCTAGAGTATTGAGATTCAAAACTATCCTGGACCAAAATGTCTGTGAGACTCAGACTATAATTAACCAACTAAAAGCCAGGGTGGAGTTGTGGCTCAAGAGATAGAATATCAGCCCTAGCAAGCAATCAAGCAAGCCAAGGGAAAGTAAGGTCCCATGTTCAAATCCCACTATTGAAAATAGAATTCTCAACATTAGTAACAATTGACCTGTTAGCCACAAAATTATCTTGCATGAATGTGAGTGAAAGAACTTTTTGTATACGTTTGGGATAGGTAGTGACATCTCTGGAGCTTTATCTTCTAGATGCCAGAAATCACTACCCTAAAATACCACTAGAAACTGCAAAATTGCCTTCAGGAAAGCAGACACAATCACCCACAGGACAACTACTCCTTTCAAGGAATTTCTCCATTTACCTCCAATCTGTATTTTCTCTGTGAGAGGGCCACTGGATGCTGCTAGTTGTGTTGGGACTATTTAAATGTATAATAATCTAAACATGAAATGACTGGATGGTTGTTTTTCAATTTGTGAAATGCCTCCAAGGCTGTAAATGAAAGGAACCTGGAAGGTTATCAACAACACAGATTATGGGGGCTTTCTTGTTTGTTCGTTTGTGTTTTTGTTTTCTTCCAATATCTACTGATTCAATGCTTCAAAAGACATTCTTCCACTAATCACACATTAATATTTAAAATTCGGTTGTTTTATTTGTGGAGAATGTGCATAGCGATGTATCAGGAAACTAATGAAAAGCACAAAACACAAAGCATGCCAAGGAGCTGCCTGGGTGAATTGGGTGGGGGAGAGGGTAGGGAGTTGGTGAGAGAAAGAGGAATTGTGGCAGCTTCATGCTTGCTGGTTTCAGAGATTACACTGCACAGAGTGAATTCTGTGAGCCTCTTGTTTACTACACTCTATCAGCCTTTCAAAGATGTTCAAATGCCTCTAGTGTCCAGTTGCTTTCTGAGTGAGAAATCGGAAACCTCTGGCTTCATTACCACTCCATTCAGTGATGGAAAAGTGTGAGCTTTCACATAAGTCTACCTCCTAGATGTGTTCTCAAGTTCAACATTTAAGGGAGAAATCAGGGGAAATAAACAGACCTGCTCTCTGGGACAACTTTATGCTTTCCTGTTCCCATTTATTATACACTTGGGTTCACATCATTAGCATGCAAATCAGACTGCACAACAGTGTGTTTTAAACAAAGAACTGAAAGCTGGGCTCATAATTTCTTTATTGGATGGTAAATAGGGTTTTCTCCCTAACAGAACAAAATAAACCCTACTTCATTTGTGCTCACTCTCTGTGGCCTAAATACTTTCAAAACAAAATGACAAAAATGTTACCACATTTCTGCCTTTGATCATAGACAAGGCTTGCTCCCCTAATTTTATTGGTTTGAGCATTTAAGTGCTGTTTTAAGTAATATAAATTGGAAATAAACTTTTCTTTCAATATTGGGGTTTGAACTCAGGGCCTCACTCTCGCTAAGCAGGGTTTCTATTGCATAAGTTGTTGTCTCTAGTCTTTTTCGCTTTAGATATTTTTTCACATAAATTCTTACATGTTTGCTAGGAACTAGCCTTAGACCATATTCCTACAATCTATTCTCACCATCTAGCTTAGATTACAGGCAAGAGCCTTCACACCCAACTTATTGGTTGAGAAAGTCTCACTAAGGTTGGACCAGGTTGGCCATAAACTATAATATTTCCAATATATGCCTCCTGAGTAGCTGAGGATACAGGTGTGCTAACCATATCCTGCCTCTTTTTCCTGCAAGACAAAATCTGAATTATACTATCATTTTTTTTTTTTTTTTTTTTTTTTTTTTTTTTTTTTTTTTTTTATTTTTATTTTTTTTTTATTATCAATTGAACATAAATTTTTTTTTTTTTACAAGGTGCTGTGCAAAGAGGGTGCAGTTACATAGTAGGGCATTGTGTACATTTCTTGTGATATCTTACAACCTGTTTTCCCATCCCTTGTCTAGGTCAGGTAGACCCATATGCAGTATACAATGTATCAAGCACATATACAGTGTTCACAGACTTGGTCTCTACTGTCTCTCCATCTCCCTTTGTTAACAGTCATATATCAGGGAGATCATGCCCCTTTGTTTTCTGTGTTCTAGGCTTGTCTCACTCAACATTATTTGTTCGAGTTCTGACCATTTCCCTGCAAATAACAATATTTCACCATTCCTAATCGCTATGTAGTGAATTATACTATCATTTTTTTTAAACTAAGATTAACATTAGGAATAGAAACTGAGTGACATAGAATAAGTTTCTGACATGGATAATCCTTAATGTTAAATATAAACAAACTCTATAAATATTTCATTTGTGTTGTCAAAAATTCTAAATAGATTTAATGACAAACTATTCTGAGAAGCATAGGAAAAAGAACATTAATTTTAGAAATGTCATTCCAAAGGAAGAAAGGAAGGAGGAAGGAAAGAAGGAAGAAAAAGAAGGAAGGAAAAGAAGGAGGGAGGAAGGGAGAAAGAAAGAAGGAAGGGTTCTCTGCTCACAAGTTGCATAGAGCTAACAGTGATCCTAACCAACTCTGTTCACCTCAATTCTACCATTCTTTTTTTTTTTTTGGCCAGTCCTGGGCCTTGGACTCAGGGCCTGAGCACTGTCCCTGGCTTCTTCCCGCTCAAGGCTAGCACTCTGCCACTTGAGCCACAGCGCTGCTTCTGGCCGTTTTCTGTATATGTGGTGCTGGGGAATCGAACCTAGGGCCTCGTGTATTCGAGGCAGGCACTCTTGCCACTAGGCTATATCCCCAGCCCCTCTACCATTCTTTTTGTTTGTTTGTTTTCATTTAATTTTATCTTTTTTCTTGGTGGCACTAGGTGAAGTTAGAATTTGGTCCTGTAGTTTGAAAGGATGCTCGTATTATTTGAGACGTATACCTAGCCCACTCTGTCATTCTATGCCTGTGTCTATATCTGACTTTCAATAAAAGGACTTCTACCTCTACAGATTTATAATCAATCCAGCTATTAAATATTATTATTATTTCTTTTTGTCAGTGGTGGGGCTTGAACTTAGCCTGGGTTCCATCTCTAAGCTCTTTTTGCCAAAGGTAGTGCTCTACCATTTGAGCCACAGCTCTACTTCCAGATTTTTTTGGGGGGTGGGAGGGATATTAATTTGAGATAATAGTCTCACAGACGTTCCTGCCCTGGCTTGCTTTGAATCTCGATCCTCAGATCTCAGCCTCTTGAGTAGCTGGGATTACAGGTGTGAGCCATGGGCACCCAGCTGAAAATAGTAAAATTTAAATAAAATATAAAAATTTGATTTCCTGAAAACATAGCCTACTTATATTTACGGGTAGCATTGCCCAATACATTAGGCTGTTAGAGACCCCGGCATATCTGTTACTTTTATGGATAGTATTGAATGAATACTTCCAAATCCACTTGGTACCATGTGTTTTCTAGAAGCTAGAAAAATAATCACCATTCAAGTAGTCAAAAATCTCTCCCTTTATAGGGAGTCAGATAATAGCAAATAACAAGCATGCAATGTTTTATATGTAGGGTAGTGACAAGTGGAAAGTAGATTTGGAAATGTAGGTTGGTCATCAAGCAAAGTAAACTAGGTGACATGTGAAGGCAATAGGGTATCGTAAGCCATGTAGACGCATGGAAGGGCACTGGAGGTGGGAGGAACAACATGAGAAAATTAAAAAAGGTTTAAAATGTAGCAGCTTAACTAAGATACAATACAAACACCAAACTGATAAGCTATTTAAAGGGAATATGTCAACTGTTTTCATTGTTTTTACAGCCTTGCACATCCTGCTTCATTTCTGAATATTTTCATCAAGTGGAAAGAAAATCCTGACCTACCAGTTACTCCCTGTGTTTGCTGTTACTGTTCTTTAGAAAACAACTGATCTCCTATTAATATTCCACTTCAGAATGTATTACAGTTTACTTCATTCAAACTATAGGCATTTCATTAGTTTCTGCATTCTGTCCAGTTGTGATACTTTGTAGTACTCTAAAATGCCTTGCCAAGACTTTAGTCTACAGAATTACATATAAATGCTTCTGTTAAGGTTTATGACATAGAATTGGGAACCTGTTTTAGAAAGATTAATTTGCCTAAAGAATATAGAAGAGAGAGAAAATGAAGTCTAATTCATCAATAATCATCATCCGCACAATTCAAAGATTAAAGGGCCTCCATGAAGAATGAAATGGAGAATGTGGTCTACAATGTACAACACTTCCTATTATTCATTTGTTATAGGAACAAAAATGTCAAATGAGAAACTGCAAATGCATAATTGGGTCTCTGGAAAAGTGTGAATTAGGTAAGTAGATATGCAAATTTAACAAAATGATGCCAGCGCTTCATGGGATCAGATGTTGATGATGAGAGAAAGGGTGGTAGCGATTTTTTGGGGGGTGCTATTTTTTGTTTTTTTAAATAAAGAATGGAACAAATTTCCTCAGACCTAGGAATAAAGAAAAGAATGGAAAACAAACAAACAACAAAAAACTCAAGGAGGTAAAATTTTTGTTGGAAGCCTTAATCACAAAATTACTTCCATGTTGCAATGCATGTAAGAACCAAACACACATTTTGTTTACTGTCAAATGAAAGCACATGTGTACACAGGTCCTTGCGAAATGGTTGGATTTTCTTTAATTAGATGTATACTTCGGTGTCTCTAAAACATTTAGCTAAATTGGACTTTCTGGAACAAACCTAAGATTTCCAGAGTATAGTATAAGGTTTTAGCAAAGAAAAAATTAGAGCTAAATGATGATGCGCATGTAGTGGGAAAAAGTAGTCTTTTCTCTCTATGCCCACAGAAGTGATTATATCAAAACAGAATGTTACCAAAGCATTCCATACACATATACAAAGTGGTGCATGTGTTTCAGAACCAGATGGACAGAATACAAATAGGCACAGTGTGAGGCTGCTATAAGTGGCAGACGGATTACTGCCATAGAAAACATGTATGCTATGCAGGTATAGCAAAGAAATTATATGAAAATCTGAGGGGGAAAAAGAAAGTGTGGAGCTTAACAATACATGACTTTAATCAGAACACTAACCTTGATGAACAGTCAAAGTACTGGAATGGATAATAAACAATAATACAATAAACAATTATTACGGGAGGTATACCCTACATTTCTGGAGAAAATATACAGATTTTCTTAAAAGCAGTTTGGGGAAAAGCAGGAGAGAGGGAAGGGATGACATGGTTCCAAAAGAAATGTACCTTACCTGACTTACATAACTGTGACCCTTCTGTAAACCTCTTTTATAATAAAAATAGAAAAGTAAAGAGGAAGATACTTCCTTCTATATTTCTGTTTTACATATATATGCATAAGGTTTACCTTTGTTGGGTTTGGAATTAAAAATAAGTGTATTTATAGATATGACTTCATTAAATGTTATCAAGAATAATACTGCAACATCACATCAAAGTTACAACATATCATACATTGCCCTATGTAATGACTGAAAACGGAAACAACAAAAATGAATCTTGAGAACTGACACTGCATGTCAACATGTGTCTCATACAATAGTACGATGTAAAGCCATGGTGCTGGTGGCTCACGCCTGTAATCCTACCTACTCAGGAGGCTGAGACTCAGCATCACAGTTCGAAGCCTGGGGGGGAGAGTCTGTGAGATGCATTACAAATTAACCACCTCAAAACCGAAAGTGGTGCTGAGGGATAGTGCCTAAGCCCCGAGTTCAAGCTCCATGAGCAACCAAAACACGTGTGTGTGTGTGTGTGTGTGTGTGTGTGTGCATGTGTGTATCTATGTAAAAATAATTCTAAAAGTGTCTGCTCTTCTCTCTTAAAAATCAATTCAAATATATTTTTCAAAACATGGGGCTGGGGATATAGCCTAGTGGCAAGAGTGCCTGCCTCGGATACACGAGGCCCTAGGTTCGATTCCCCAGCACCACATATACAGAAAACGGCCAGAAGCGGCGCTGTGGTTCAAGTGGCAGAGTGCTAGCCTCGAGCGGGAAGAAGCCAGGGACAGTGCTCAGGCCCTGAGTCCAAGGCCCAGGACTGGCAAAAAAAAAAAAAACAAAAAACAAAAAAACAAAAACATAACACATTCCTAAAAGTGATGAACTGTTATCAAAAATACACAATAGCAATACTTTTATTAAGTGATATTTCCTTGAAAGAAAAAAAGATAGAAAATCCCATTTATCATAAAAGCAAAAATATTCACTTCTTATCAAGGTTTCACATGAATTTGGAACACTGTAAGATAATGATTACTCAAAGCACTTTCAGAAATAATTACACTGTTCTTCATTGGGCTATCTTCAAAGACCAGAAAAAAACTCTATTCACATTTTGCCATAAATGCTGGATAAGTTGACTAGTCTAATGTACCACTTAAATGTCTCTGCACATCCCATGAAGACACAAATCAAGTTTTATTCTATAGCCCTGTCTTTATAGTATACACACACAATTTGATCTCTGATTTCATTACTTCTGCCTGAAAATCAGCCTCCCATGAGTTCATTTCTTCGATATTATTTGGAGGAAAAATATTGACTATCATTTTGGTAGGGCAATACTATTAACTCTACCATTTAGAGGTATTGCAGAAACTCAGAACAGGGTCTGCATCATGAGATGAATCATTTTTCCACTTAAGTGAATGAAATCTCACTTTGTTTCCTTTCTTACGATCTTTGTAAGTTACTCCTAGTTGATCTGTCTGAGTATTTTCTTACCAGATTTCTTATTGTACTTTCAGTCTTCTACCCACAGAAAGCAGTGTCACATAGGATCATAGAACAGAACCTGAATACCTGGGTGTCAGTGGCTCACACTTGTAAATCTAACTGCTCAGGAAGCTGAGATTTGAGGAATGCCTTTGGAAGCCAGCGTAGGCAGGAAAGTTAGGGGCTCCTATCTTCAATTAAACACACACACACACAGACACATAGACACACACACACACACACAGACAAACAGACACACACATGCACACAGGGAAATGGAGCTGTGGCTCAAGTGGCGATGTGCTAGTCTTCAGCACAAAAGCTCAGGGACAGAACTCAGGCTCTGAGTTCAAACCCCAGTAAAAGCATCAAAAAAGAAAAAAAAAAGGAAAAAAAGATCTGAACAAACAAGTTGAAATACATTCCTCCATCATTTAGTTGATCATGCCTGGACCATGCTCACTTTGGTCTGATTATGTTTCTTCATAAATATACACTTTATTATCATACTTAGCTTAGTTTTCCCATTTTCTTCCTTCTTTTCTTCCTTTTGTCCTTCTTCTTTTATTTCTTTGTTGCTCCCTCTCTCTTTTCCAAATTTCTTCCCTCTTTCCATGCCTTGCTCCCTTCCTATTCACTATTTAGAATAAGCTAGCTTGAAACTTTTGATAATTTGCCTCAGATTCTGTAGTACTGAGATTATAGATACACAGTACAATATCTATCTTATAACTTCATTTCTGAAGTTGCCTTTGGCATTTAAAGGTTTAAAACACATTAAACAAATTTGAATTTTTGGTTAATTTAGATTAGAAGTTCTTGGTCATGAGCTTTGTGATAGGAATTTTTTACCTAACAACATTTAATGTGATCATTTGTATTTCATTAAACATTTTTGTGTGGTTTAATTTTACCAGTAATATAACAGATATAAACAGATTGGAGTAATAATGTGATCTACTTTCCACTGATCTTAAAAATATACAAACAAGAGTTTGAACGCTGGGCCAAGAGTTGCCTTGCCTAGCATGCATGAAGCCCTGGGTTCAATAATTGCCAGTACAACATACACAGGAAAAACCAGAAGTGGTGCTATGGCTCAATTGCTCAATTGGTAGAGTGCTAGCCTTCAGCAAAAAGAGCTCAAGGACAGTGCAAAGGCCCTGAGTTCAAACTCCAGGACTGGCCAAAAAAAATAAAAAGAATTTGAATGCCAATTCCACCAAATGTTTTCATGATATAATCAAAAGAAAACTGCAACAGAAGTGAGGAGTAGAGTTTGTGTGTGATCTTTATTGTGTTTGTGACTGACTCTCAGAGAGTTAAATGTCATGAGGTTTAAAATTACAGAATGGTTTTCTTTACTTCTTAATTGTCTTATTCACAAGCACAAGAGATGATTGATGTGACACTACTTTCAATCCCTAAAAGAGAATCACCATAAATATGAGGGAAAATACCCAACTCTTTCCTTAAAAAGAGAGATTGAGGTTGTACTCAGGGGAGAGATATATTGTACTTAATGTAAGGAAGTAAAAGGAGCCTCAGTGAAAACTGTAGTGAGTATATGGAGTTCTTCCATCCCAAGATTCCAGAAGGGATTCTGGAAAGCTTACAAGCCTTTTGAAATCTGAGTATTTTCTAACTGAGCAGCAGACAAGAAGAACAGAATGAAATGGATCGAGGCAAGTCCTCATAGCAAGCATTTTCCATTGCAGAGACTGGCTGCAGAACAGAACAACCCCATGCTATTAAACACTGAGAAAAGTAACTGCACACTTGGAAGCTGGTGCACATGGGATTGTGAAGCACACTGGCTGAAGAGTAGAATGTCTCTTGCCACCACCTTGCTCACATTACTGGAGGATCGGTGATGATTCTCTCCTCTTCTATGCTAGAGGTTGGTAGGTTGCTTCCCCTTCATTGACACACAAAGAAGAAGATTTAAGAGAAATTCATTTGTTTGTCCCACAATTTTGGAACAAAGCAAAGAAACAGAGACCAAGACCCAAAGGAAAGAACCTATAATTTATACTCTGAAAGCAATAAGAAGGCTATTTATATTTCTCAGTGTCCGGATAAGTTGCTGGCCTGAAACCCAGGACATTTTTTTTTTTGGGGGGGGGGGATACACCTGTGGAATCAACAGGATAGTTGTACAATGGAATTATCTGGGGCCCTAAGGGAAAACAAATGATGAGCCACCTGGAAAAATGTTCATCATTCATTTTAAGTATTAACACAAATATTCTTTGATGGGATGAAACAGATATGTCAAGAAATTGCTTATAACATCATTTTGCCTTCAAAAAATTTGTTCAAGTCAAACATTCTGCAAAGCTGACCTCACAGGACTCTTCCTGCTTTTACCAGTCTTTCCAATACCTCATACTAAATGACTTAGCATCCAGGCGCAGTCTATCAAGTAAGAATTGAGTGAAAGAAGAAAGTAGAAATGACAAGGAACCCATTAGGTATCATTTTTATTCATCACATCAAAGTATCAGTCTAAAAGCATAGATCAAGTTGTAGAATGCCAACCAAGCATATAAGACATTTAGATCAAGCCTAGGACTAGAACATGCATGCATGCTTGAAAGTATATCTGATTTCAGAATCTACACTTACAAGATACAAACTTAGGCATCTGAGAAAAGGGTTCCGTAGTTGTAAAGGCCTTTGTGAAGGGTAAAAAAATAATCTAGGTTATTGGTATAAGAACTTGGCTAAGGAAAAAAAAAAAAGGTTAGTGCTGCTACATGTTGAGTCAAAAGGAATTCTAAAAGACAAAATTAGAGCACTCAATTAAATCAAGGAATCAATGAACTGAAAGAGGACATTTAAACAGAGCCATCACAACTTAGCAACATCAGTGACAAAGCCAAGTTAAAATAGAAGCAAAGAAATTCCTTTCATATTAGATTGAGATTGACCATCTATTGATTAGTAATGTAAGGTATCATGGTGTTATGGTTATGTGTTCTGGGGTGAGCAATTTATCCAGGACACTGCAAGAAAGATGAGATAATTTGTGCAAGAATGATAAAATTATCTAGAAGCTGTGACAACTGGCAACCACACTAGAAATTGATTTTTCTTAGCATGGTTTCTAGATTTTGGAAGAGACTCTAGAAACCAAAGTCTTCAATTGACCAGTAGAAAAAAATATATCCATCATGGTGTCACTCAAAATATGATGTGTACCACAGCTGGAGAATATGATGTATAGTTCAGCCATGATCAACTAGAGTTCGTGTCCTGTAAAGTGCAGGTAATGGTATAATACCTCTTTCCACTGACCTGCCCCATTGTGTGTGTGCGTGTGTGTGTGTGTGTGTGTGTGTGTTGTTCATGACTAAACCTAGTGCCTTGCCTATCAAGCCCAAGCTCTATCACTGAGCAACACACATTTAGCCCTTAATCCAGCTCTTTTTTTTATGTCAGATTTTAACACCAATTTTGTGTATTTTATATTTATTTACTTATTTTCTTTTTTGTGTATCTTTTAAAAAATTACTTATTTATTGTCAAAGTGATGTACAGAGGGGTTACAGTTACATACATTAGGCATGGGTATATTTCTTGTACTGTTTGTTACCTCCTCCCTCAACCCCCCCCCTCTTTCCCTCTCCCCGCATGAGTTGTTCAGTTGGTTTACACCAAATGGTTTTGCAAGTATTAGTTTTTAACCCAAGTTGTTTGTTTGCATTGTAAAGCAAAAGTGAGCAGGGGAAGTACTGGGAATATGGCCTAGTGGCAAGAGTGCTTGCCTCGTATACATGAAGCCCTGGGTTCGATTCCCCAGCACCACATATATGGAAAACAACCAGAAGTGGTGCTGTGGC
Source organism: Perognathus longimembris pacificus (assembly GCF_023159225.1). NCBI lineage: Eukaryota > Metazoa > Chordata > Mammalia > Rodentia > Heteromyidae > Perognathus > Perognathus longimembris. The sequence goes on along the minus strand of NC_063176.1, from coordinate 9,781,851 downwards.
TCAAGTGGTAGAGTGCTAGCTTTGAGCAAAAAGAAGCCAGGAACAGTGCTCAGGCCCTGAGTACAAGGCCCACAACTGGCCAAAAACAAAACAAACAAACAAACAAAACTGAGCAGGTGATACAGGTGATACAGACCTCTGCCCTCAGCCCTGAATGAAAACAAAACTTAGAGGTCTCCTTGCACCCAGATTTCTTAGTGTTTTCTCTACAAAGGATCATCAAGAGCACTCTTAGAAATTAAAGTGCCTATGCTACAAGTCTGTACATCAATGATGTTCTTCAACCACTAGCATTTGCCTCCTCTTCCAGGGACCAGTTAGAACTGCAAATTCAAGGGTTCCAAGAATACCTAGTTCAGGACACATAGGACTCTGCTGAAACTAGCTTTATGGGTGATTAGGATATTTGCTGAAGTAATGAGAAACATTTCACTAAACCACACTGCTAGATCTGGGGTCCTCAATCTTCAAAGTGCATATGAGGTAAGTGTTTTGTGTTGGGTGCTGTATGTTTCATGTTTCAGTGAACAGGCCTAGCTTTTGCTTCCTCGGTACTTTCACCAAAGTAATTCCAAGTTACTATGGTAGAATCACAGTGGTATAAATGAAAGAAAATAGATCCCGAATTTCAGATAGCAGTTTCACTACTTAAATACTGTCTGACACATTTTCAAGAAGTGTCACTTGAATCATATATTAACTTGTCTCTCAGAAATGTCGGGTGAAGTACATTCTATGATTTGTATGGAATGCTAAGATAAATAACAGATCAATAAATTATTGACAAGGAAATGTTCTTCTATATATTGTATCTAGAAGTTAATTACATTCCAGTTTTAGAGAAGTATAAACAAGTGGATGTTTATCTTACTAGTAGTATATATACAAACTATAGTTGCGATAACTTTTTGAACAATATTCAACAGAACTCTAACAATCTATCCCATCAGTTGTGAGAGGCATTTAGGTACCTTTTAAACTTCAGGGCAGTAATTTATTTCTGGCACAAAAGCTCACTACCAGCATGAGGACACAGTTTGAAGAGAATGGGATCAAATGTTGCTTCATAAACATTGATTTTTGTCTAGCATAGTTTTTGAAATGACTGATTTTCATAAAGGATATTATAATTACCCTCAGAACAAGTATTTGGAATGAAATCCTGTATTGCTATTATTCCTGGGAAGCTTTGTTCAGCACTGTTTATTCTGAATGTCATCAGAACTGGAGGTATGCCTCAAGTTATACAACAACAGCCATGAGCAAAAAGTTCAGTGAGAGCAAGAGGCCCTGTGCTCAAGCCCCAGTACTGGCACAAACAACAAATAAGCAAATGAATATATAGAGAATATGCATGTTCGATAAGTAGTTAGAGTATCACAAATGTCTTGAAAATGAGGTTGAGGGTATAGCTCAATTGTAGAGTTCATTCCTAGCATGCATGAGACAGAAATTAAAATCCCCCAAACTGCAAAGAACAAAAGTCTTTGAAATAAATCTGAAATATTTGAATGGGAAACAGGAGTTATAGGAAGAAAAATGCATTCTGTAGTTTATCTTTGAAAATTCCATTACTTAATTTTGAACTGACAGTTCAGTTTGATCATCTTTTGAAATCAACGTACTCATCAATGATTGCCTTGTCTTACCTATAATCAATTTGTGAATTGGAAGCAAATACTGAAATTTGGTCTCTGTATGTAAATTCTTCAAATCAGTAACAGTTTTCCATGAAATACAAGCACCTAATTAGAGCACAGAGATGATCTCTCATGTTTTGTCAGTGCAAAAGCCTTTCATGAACTTCAGCAAATATTGTCATGTCAGACATGAAACCCTGTCCTTCCCTGTTTGATATTTGATTCAGAACATTTCAAAGACCCAGAGTATCAAAACACCAATGTTAAACTGAGCTCACCAGAAAGTCCAGCTTCAAGATGTAATTGTGACCATCACTTTCTGCAAAAAAAACAGTAATGCAGAAACTATGGAAATACTAACGTGAAGGAGGTCGGAGTTTTGATCTACAATTTCCTTTATTTGTGGTTGAAATAATACCGCTTTGCAAAGGCAACCAATAAAACTGAGGTTACTGGCAGAAAACTGGAACAAATAATGGAATTTTCAAATAAGGTTCTTTTGAATCTGTTGCTGCACCAACTGAAGGGAAAAATATTACATTTACTGCACTGAGAGAATTCTCTGACTACAGCCCCAAAGACACATACAAGAACAGCTTGAGAAAACTGATGAAATTGTGAGGGAGCGGAACAAAACAATTTCAATCAATGCACTATAAATGCAGAATGTGTAAGGTTTTATTTAATTCTATTTTTTTTAGTTTAGGATGTATACTATCGCAGTGTTTGCTGTTATCCCAAATAATGCACCCCCTTCTGAGTTTTGCCTATCAGGATAAAATATAGAAGCTATTATTCGTGTGTGAATGTTTGGAACTTGTAATTAGCAGAGTGTTACACATGTGTCTCAATGAATGAGATTGATTGAAATTATGAAATGACATTATGCTTTTAAGAATAAATAAAATCATCTGCTGTGTTGATGTGCATTTGTAATCTCAGTACTAGGTAGGCTGGGACAATAGGGTCACCAGTTCAAGGGTTGCCCAAAATCAATCAACTAACCAGTCAAACAACAAGCCAATCAACTGAATATTTTCATAGATTTCTCTGGACAAAAAGTAGTACCTGATATATGTTTGATAGTAGTTATTCTCTCCTTACACATATCTAAAGCAACCTATGAAATGCCTCTCAAATCTCAGCACTAGGTTTTGCATTTCTATTACTTCAAGCCTATGAAAATAGAACCAGACGGGATTTCCAAATAGCACATCTGTAGTTCAACATGTGGTATATCAAAACAACCATCTAGATCATAAATAAGCACATTAAGCAAGAAATGCTGTGAATTCTAGTCATAAACACTCTAGGCATAAACATTCTAGCCATGGCTAAATTCTACCCATCCCATAGACTTCTCTGCCCCAAGTCATTCTCCTCCATTTGTTCAAACTGACCCAAAATGATGAGTGACTTACCATGGTAATATTTGGCAGTGGGACTCAGGAAGAAAAGCAAACAAAACAAAAGATTAAATAAAAGTTTCTATTCTGTTCCCATCACTTTGTACTGTTAGTTGAGGTACATTCTAATTGCTAAGATGGTTTTTGCTTATTGTAATAGAAGGATGAGTACAATAATAGTAATTGCTACCACATGATATAGAAATAAAAAATTAGAAGGTATGAAATACCAGGAGAGTAAGTACCACCTGCAGACAGTCTCATGGCAGCTATACAGAACACAACAGAGTTTGGAAAGAATCCTGTCCTGGCACTGAGAACTCTGGGGAGTCCCACAGATGGAGCAGTGGATGAGAAGATTTGTATGACTCTGGCAAGGACAAAAGGGCCTAGATATTGGCACTAGCACCCTGTATTGGTGCCAACATCATAAAAGTCTTCTACTCCACCCAGATCTAGGGAGATAAAAGGATTAACTGGCAGCTGCTGCCACCCTAGCTCTACTTGTGGGCAAATTTGTTCACTTTCCCATCAGCAATGCAAATAATTACACACTTCAGTCCAACTCTGATAATTCAATTTTGGACAATGTTAGTGAGTAACAGACTTAAGTTTATCTCTGGACTGTAAAGAAGGAAGGTTTAAAAGGAGCATGTAGGGTCAGGCTAATGTTTTTCATGTTTGCTGTGCTCAGTCACTTACTCTACACAGGTAACCCAACTGCTTCTTGAGTTAGAGCTGTATGTTAGAATGCAACTGGAGAGCTTTTAAGGATGCCTTGTTAGCCTAAATGTATTAAAACCAAACTCCTCATAAGTAATTCTGAACTAGCTAGAATAATTATCCAAAATGGTAAGCATGGGTATGTATCTTTATTTTCATTTTTGGAAAGAGAAGTATATAGGATATGTGTTTTGAAGAATATTCACGAACTTTCAGAGTTTCTTTGTTAACTTAAAAGCATACAACGTATTTTCTAATTTAGGCAAGCACCAGATAAAGATACTGTTATTTATTTCTTTTAAATGAATAATGAGACACTGACTGGCTTCTCTTACATCAGAATTACTGATTAGATACCTGGCTCAGCTTAGTGGTTTTCTTTTCTGTAAGAATAATGTCACTTTAATACAACATATGACAGAAACAAGTCACTATCACAGATCCATAATCATAGTTATTTCCCAGCATTTAGTCACAGCGTTGTTTTCAATATGTCCTAATCTCTTAAAAGGTTTATTGGCATTTGAGTTTTTCTACTTCTTACAGAAAGGTAAATGGTTATTTCTTCTGTCATGTTTTTTGAAAATTTACAAATTTGAAAGAGAAAAGTTACAAGTATAGAAATGTTTAGCTCAATAAAATCTACCTAATGGTCAGAGGCTTAACCAGTACACATACTTTTAACGAATCATATTTCACCATCAGGACTTAAGAAAAGCAAAAACATATAAGACCAACATGAGTGAAGTATATGAAGGTTGCTGTCAGCCTCTAATTTGCTATATTGCCTTTACCAACACTTTTGTTACTTTATCTAAAAACTATTTTGAGCTGGTACCAGTGGCTCACACCTATAGTCCTAGCTATGAAGGAGGCTGAGACCTGAGAAACCTGGTTCTAAGCCAACCTGGACAGAAAGCCCACCGGCCTCTTAGTTCCAATTAATGACCAAAAAGCTGGAAGTGGAGCTGTGGTTCAAGTAGTAGGAAGTATCTATCCATCATCTATCTATCTATCTATCTATCTATCTATCTATCTATCTATCTATCTATCTATCTATCTATCTCTGAATGATACTAGTATTTCACTTAGATTCTCTTGTAAACTGATATCAAAACTAATGTATATAGTGAATATAGCCTAGTGATAGAATGCTTACCTTGTATACATGAAGCCTTGGTTTGATTCCCTCAGCACCACATACATAGAAAAAGCAAGAAGAGGGACTGTGGCTCAAGAGGTAGAGTGCTAGCCTTGAGCAAAACCATCCAGGGGCAGGGTTCAGGCCCAGAGTTCAAGCCCCAGGAATGGCAAACAAAACAAAACAGACACACACACACACACACACACACACACACACACACACACACACACCAACAACACAACACAACAACAACAAAACACTAATGTATAAAGAGCACAAATTAGGCAAGGATTTTATGGATTAAATGTTTTCAGAAAAAAACAACAATTTTTGTGCTGCATACATCTCTCAGACTATCTTTAAACTCCATATGGAAAAAAAATCACTGAAAAAAAACTGCATGAAATAGGCCCAGAAGTGTTTACAGTGTGGCACAAACTTACTAAATCAGTGGTTTCGAGCTCTTTATTGCAACATGTTCTGTCCCTTAAATTCTGTTGTCCCTTCAATATACCTTTGCTAACCCTTTCTCCATCAACAAAGAGAGGTAACTGAAACCATAGTCACTGTTTTAGACATTTCTGCATGAACTGAGAATAGAAATATTCTTGTCAGTAAGGCAGACTTTGCCCCCACCACTACATTGTGGAACAGTAAATTAAGGACCTTTTGCCAGATCTGACCTCCTGTCTGTTTGATATAACCTATAAATGCATAATTTTTCCTTATGTTTTGTCAAACTTGGAAAAATAAAACCAACGAAAAATAATAATTCATGGCATGTGAGAATCATGTGAACTTCAAATTTTATTGTTCATATAGTTTTATTGGAACACAGACATATTCATTTGTTCTTACATTATCTATGTCTGCTTCTAAGCTACAACTACAAAAGTCAATAGTGATGAAGACATTAGGTATCCTGAAAGAATAAAATATTTACTATTTGTTACTTTGTAGTAAAAGATTGGAGCAAGCTCCATATTGTTTTATTTACTGACATCTGTTCATGGTACCCCTATGACCCAGAGTATCTTAAACTTAGTCTGTCAAAACTTAGTTCATTATGTCTTTAAAAAAAAAACCAACTAACTTTGGCTCTTCTTTGCAAAAAAAAGTTATTTTTTGAATATTTTATTATCTTAAATAGTTGTACAAAGGAGTTGCTACTCATTAAAGCAAGTCTACGAATACAGTGCTTTTTGATAAATGTGACCCCTTTCAACATTCTGATCCAACCCTCCCAACCACTTCTTTTGACTTACCCTTTGTCAATGACTAACTTCCAAGTCGAGATATTCTGCCTCAACCAAGTTTCTGGTATTTGACATTGCTCCTATCATGATTACCACTAAATCCTTATGCAGAACTTTCAGATGACTATTCAGAGCTATCCAACACCTTTCCTAGCTACTTTGCTGAAGCTTTACTCAATTTTTTGTCCTATCACACTTAGGGGACATTGAACCCTACTCTAAAGCTTGTTTATTTTATTTGTTGTTGTTGTTGTTGTTGTTGTTTTCATAGTAGAAGAAATCCACAGTCCTGATCTGTAGGATATTGATAACCTCTCAGACATTCTTAGAGGTAAGACCCCCTCATTTCATTTGTTATGACAGGACAAACTATGTACCCAATGCTGCATATACTAGATTTCAAACCACAAATGCAAGGTCTCATTTCAATTACACCATGTCACAGGTATGTGCTCTTTATTTGACTTACTGGCGATAAATTTAATATTGATCTTCTAATAAAGGCTGCATTTCCTTTTCTCCAAAAACTTGCTTTAAACAAAAGCAAAATCCTTTCTCTCCTGTATTCTTTGGTAACAAGTCAACACTGAAAACATAAGAATTAAACTCCATCTCATTTATATCTACACAGGTAATTTATAATTCTTTTATACATGAAATTTATCTCATTGACCCTTATTCAATTATTTATTGGTATAAGTTCATAGATATTTAATTTTTTCTAGGTTACTTTCACTATATTATTGATTTTGTTACATAGATTTTTCCAGCACTGATGATGGAGCTCATTGGCTATGGGAATTTATTAGATTTTTTTTTTTTTAAACACAGGTCACTCGCTTTAGTCTTGGGAGCTCATTTACACTGGTCCCTTTTGTAAGCCTTTTGATGTGTGTGTGTGTGTGTGTGTGTGTGTGTGTGTGTGTGTGTGTGTGTAATGTTTTCTTTACTTTTCTTTCTTGTAGTATAAGATGCTCTTAACTTTGTGTTCATGCTTTCTATCCTAGCCTTAAAGTCAGTCATTTCTTTACGGAGCCTGATTCATTTAATTGGAGAATATATTTGAAACCAAGACTTAGGTCACATAAGTAGGTCCAAAAAACTCAGGATACACTTTGTTACAGTTTTCTTCTTCTTCCCAATAAACAAAAATATAAGAATATCTGCACACCAATGTATATGTATTTTCTTTTATCAACTAAGAGGCAATAAATTCCCAGATACCCTGGCTCATAAATATGCAAATATTGATGATTTCTTAGAAAAATAAATCCTATTATGTCTGCAAAAGAAAGAGTTATCAATATTCATAACCACCCAAAAAAGATAATGATGCTGTCAACGTCCAGTACCAGATCTCTTAAGTACAGGCTACAGAAAAGAGACTATAAATTATAACATTTACATTTGGCTGTCACCTTAGCTCACACTTCCCCACATCTCGCATCTCCATGTTGAGTTTTACAAATGGAATTGTTCCCTCTAGACTATGATTAAGAAACCTGGAAAATCAGAATAAATTTCAGATATTCAGGACCCTATGTAAGTATCCAGCTGTGGACTGAAATCACCCAGTGAAGGAGAACTGTGTCAGCTTATGGCTTTCAGGTCTGCCTGGGTGGAAAAATCTGAGGACACATACAAGATATCTTAGTGTTCCTGGGAAAGGAATGACCTCCCAGTCATAAGAATAATAAGCTAGAGGGACAAGGTAACAAACAGTACAAGAAATGTATCCAATGCCTAACGTATGAAACTGTAACCTCTCTGTACATCAGTTTGATAATAAAAATTTGAAAAAAAAAGAATAATAAGCTATACAGGCAGTGTTTTCTACACCTTTTCCTAATATGTTTATAGCCGTTGTACTCTCTGGTGCCAACAATGAAATAAAGTAGGAGCAAAGAGCTTACTATCAGTGATAGGACACCAAGTGCCTTGTGAATATTGAAATACATACTTGCCCTTTCACCTTGAGCTCCTGACAAGCTCTTAAAATCTTTGGAATTTTTCAGCGCAGTCTCTCTCATTCAACCACACCGGAGTTTATACTAATTAGGTGACTCAAGGCTATATTTTTTTATAGTTTCAGGATAGGATCTGGTATCCTGAAGAAGATTAGAAGTTAGAAAATTTTAGTTATACCTTCAAACTTCTGGATTGGATTGGGAAGTGGGGATTTTGTCATTAAAAACTGTTCAGCCAAAGAACTTTTGGGCTGAGAATACAGAAAGAACTTCAAGAGTAGCTGTAGACACAGAATGACTGGACATCATTATGTGCTGCCCATCTCCCAACCTTTCTCCTGTGCATCTTCCCTACCTGGCTTTTATATATTTATAGAAATATAGGAAAAGTAAGTTCATGGTCTCTGCAAGTCATTTTAGAGAAAGACTGAGAGGAGGAGTGTTTTTAGGAATGCTCATATTGTAGCTGGCTGAACAGAAGTGCAAACAGCCTATGCACTTGATATGAGTGCTTTGTAGAGTAAGCAGTCTTTTGGGACTGAGCCCTTATCTTGTAGGTTCTGTATTTAGCTTGAGAGTGTTAGAATTAAACTAATTGCACACTCAGCTGGTTGATAATTTGTGTATGTGTGAAGAAAAGTTACACATCTGGTGTCCCAGTGTTTGAAAACAACACTCACACAAACAATATGGAATAATGTCTTAAGTGAATGTCAATAGGAAGAGAATGATGGGAGGGGCAACTCTCATCAAGAAACACTTCCCATAGAGATGGACATGCTAAATTGCAACCCTGTTACCAAATCATTTGAAGATCAAACAAACAAACAAATAAAAATAGTTAACAAACACATCAAAGACATATACTTAGTTCTGAAATAGTCCTTCATGTCAAACTTTTCTCAGCATTTAAGTGCTGAGAAAATGAGCAGTAAAAACAAATTTATGAAATAAAAACAAAGAGCTACTGCTTATATTTTGCAATTGCAATATGCCTTCCTTTTTTCTTTGTGAAAAGGTACTGAAATTGCAGCATTCTAAATATACTGTAGTTAAGAAAGGGGATCGCAAGCTGAGAAAGAAGCATCAGGAATACATTTGTTTTTCTTTCCTAAAAAATCAGAAGGAAAACACACTGTTTGGGGCTTCAGAGTTCTAGCCAGTTAGTGAGGAAATGATGCTGTAACAAGGCCACAGAATTCTAACTTTGAACAGAGTTACAATGCTTCATTCTTCACATCACTGAATACTGAAGGGAGGCATTATATAGCATTAAAGCCTGGCTTCCTTCTCATGAGAGAACTGAATTCGTTATTTAATAGATATTAAGCTCCCCTGTGCACAATGTATTTTAGAATCATTGTGGTTTAGTGCTTTTGTTTGCTTCACTCATCTTGTACAGATCCCTTGGAATGCTGTAAATTACTGAACAAATATTGAAGAATTACTATAAAGTCAGAATTCAGATTGTAATCTGGGGCATGTTACCTTACTTTCTGGGTATAAGGAATCTCGTTAATAAAATGGAGGGAAATAGTAACATAAGGTTATAAGTTTATAAAAATAGGGCAGATTTAAAAGTACATGCAATATCCTTAGATACATAGTGAGTACTAAATATTATTTAAATAATACCCGTAAAAATAGTCATGCAAGGAAAAGGAGTAGAGGAATAAGTGGTAACGATCGGAATCTCCTAAAATGCTAGCTGGTGGCTCATACCTGCACTGTGAGGTATTCAAGAGACTCAAGGTGCAAATCTAGACCTGGATAGAAAAGTCTGTGAAACGTTAACTCACCAGAAAAGATGAAAATGGAGTTTTGGCTCAAGTGCTGAAGTTGTGTTGAGTGAAAAAGCTAAGGGACAGGCTCAGGCTCTGAGTTCAAAGCCCAATACCAGCACAAACACACAAACAAAATTCCTAGCACCCTGTTAACAATGCAAATGGTTTTGCCACCCAAAACCTACAGTCTGAATCTCTAAAATGAGTCCTGGACTCTGTACTTCAGATAGTATTTCATATTAAAACATAAGATTCTCCAGTTATGTCATTTTAATGTCTTTAGTAGATGCTAATTTACACTTATAATCTATATTTAACTTATTAAAGAAATACTCATTTCATGAGGCCAGAAGTGAAGGTTGGACTATTAAATTTTGTCTACAAGAACTAGGGTATGGGCCTTATGTGATTTATGGTTAGGAATGTAAAGAAAGATGAGCTTTTCATAGCACAAACCCTGATCTAGTTAGCAGCTGGGGGGAATTAAATGTATTTTGTGAGGGGGGAATGAGGGACAAGGTAACAAACAGTTCAAGAAATGTATCCAAAGCCTAACGTATGTAACTGTAACCTCTCTGTACATCAGTTTGATAATAAAAAGTTTGAAAAAAATGTATTTTGTAAAATTATGAAACTGACTTCAAGTTGCTTCTGAAAACAAAAATACCCATTCTGTAATTTTACAAAATTTGATTCATAAGTACTTTTCATACTTAATTTGATATATTCTAAAAAAATGTACTGAACACATTAAAAAGCTATGAGAACTGTGTCCTAAACCTGATTTTTATTATACTAAATAGCTAAGTGTACCAGTGTAATGTCAACATTAATTAAGCAGAGTTTGGAGAAAATAAAATAAACTTTCTCTTTGTGTTAGCTCTTTAAAAAAGTTAACCTCTTTTAAAAAAGTTAACTAGTACATAAACCCAATTGTATGGTTATTCTTAATTTTGTTATTTTCCATTCAGAAAGTTTCCCAGCATGTAAACTTTGAGATGTAAACTTTGAGTTGCTTTGGGAAAACTTAGACACTAATAATATACATTTAGTTATGGTATTTTGTTCTCCATAAACAGATATGTAACTACATAATCAATTCCGGACGAACTAAAGAATATGCCAGTTGTTTTGTCTAGGTGTGTGGCAACACTCATTTTTTTATTATTGTATGTTAGTAGTGCCTTTTGAGATTTAGAAAAAAACAAACCTATCCTATCAATTGTGCTATGCTAGCAAGATAAATGGTTTCATGTGAGGTTTACTCTATATCTTCAAAAAGGAAAATGAGTTAAATATGATTTCAGGAAATACAGTTTAAGGTAGTACTGTGTGTGTGTGTGTGTGTGTGAGAGAGAGAGAGAGAGAGAGAGAGGTACTGAGGCTTGAACTCAAGGCCTCATATTTTCTTAAATTTAATTTTTATTGTTAAGGTGATGTACAGAGGTGTTCCAGTTACACACATAAGTTAGTGAGTACATTTTTTTTTGTCAAACTTATTACCTCCTCCCTCATTTTTCTTCCACCTACCCTCCTATCCAAGACCTTAAATTTTCACTGAGCTTTTTTTTTTTCTTTTTTGGGGGCTCAAAAATAGTGCTTTACCACTTGAGAAACACCTACAATTCTAGCTGAGCAATTGGACATAAAAGTCTCTCAGCTTGGGCTGGTTTGGAGCTGAATTCCTCAGTTCTCATCCTCGTGAGTGGTTAGGATTGCAGGTGTGAGTCATTATTGCCTGGCTAAAGTAATACTTTAAAAAAGTACTGAAATGATTACCACTGTGATACACAGATACACTGAGCGGAGGACAATTTATGATTAATATTCTAGGGATGCAACAAATGCCTTTGAAATGAATAGATCCTTTCTGAGCTTCACATTTGTTTTTGCTCTCCTCCTTATAATATTTTTGCCGTTTAGATAAACTAACATGTTAAAAAGAAACAAATTTTTACAAACCTCAGATTAAAAAAAATGAGTTACATAAAACAACTATTTTAAAAGATTTGAGACATTTGATTCAATTTTCAATTCTATCTGATTTAAAATGCCATTCGTTCAGGTTTTGAATTGTCAAAGTGAAGTATCTAGGAGTTACAGTTTCATATGTAATGGAGTGAGTCCATTTCTTTTCCAATTGTTACCTCCTCCCACATTTTTGCCCCACTTTCCCCCTTCACATTTCCCTCTCCTCACAAATATAGTTCATTTACACCATATAGTTTTTGTGGTTGTTGGTTTTTGCCAGTCCTGGGCCTTGGACTCAGGGCCTGAGCACTGTCCCTGACTTCTTTTTGCTCAAGGCTAGCACTCTGCCACTTGAGCCACAGCGCCACTTCTGGCCATTTTCTATAAAGGTGATGTTGAATCAAACCCAGGGCTTCATGTATACCAGGCAAGCACTCTACCAACAGGCCATATTCCCAGCCCCACCATATGGTTTGTACACATTGTTGTTGCATTGGTTTGTCTTTTTATCCTTTGTCTCTCAATTTTGGTATTCCCTTTCCTTTCCCTAGTTCCAATAAATGTATATACAATATTCAGGGTACTAAAATCAGTTACAGTGATATCAGGGGTAAAACCACGGGAAGGGAATACGGAAAAATAAAAAGGGCATGGCTTCATGTGGCATGTTGAAAATAACTATAGCAGTGTTATACCACTTGTTTCCATAACTTGGAGTTCATTTTGCTTAGCATCATCTAATGTATTCATATTGAGATATTGTGATCTTCTACTCAGACAATCCTAGTCGTATAGTAATTATTCCCAATGAGGGAGACCATAGAGTCCATGTTTCTTTGGGTCTGGCTCACTTCACTTAATATGATTTTTTCCAAGTCCTTCCATTTCCTTATGAATAGTTCAATTTCTCAAACCTATTTTTGTTATGAGTATTTTTGTTTTAATAAGACAATATGGTTGAGAAGGCAGTTCCTTTGGGAAACTCAATTTTCAGCATGAATATTATCTTTATAAAGATTCATTACTTAATGATATCTAAAGTCATTTTTACTTCCATTTGTTCACAGGTAGAACTATGTAAGTATTTGGAAAAAATACATATTCTTTTTATACTAATGTTTCTAATTTACTCGTAACTTGCATAGCAGAGAAGATATTTTAAAATATTATGGAGATGTAATATTCATGCTCAAATACAGTATGTATGTTAAGTTTAAATATTGAAGTCTAGAGAGTTCTCTGTCCTTAAGCTGTCATTTTAACTGTCATTAATGACAAAAAATTCCCACATACTTTTAAACTCTTTGACCTATAGCAAAATTAGACACAGGATCTAAAATAAATCAAGATAGTTATCCAAATTAAATGTGTCATTTCTTAAAGAATGTTAAGAGAAGATAAAGTATCACAAGAGAATCTTTGGTATACCTGAGAATTCACTGGTAGGATGTAGTTACCTAAATAATGATATTTCACAAGAAACTCAGTTGTTCAATTTGTCCTAAAATTCATGCCTGATTAAATACAATTTAAAGAAAATTAGTAACGTCCCAAAATTAATATGAGGTATAGGAAGATAAGTTCATGGTACTTTGCACATGTGGTCTATGGCATGTGCTCAAAAATAATTGAGAATGCGGATACACCATCCCCATGTACTCTGTATCAAAAATATCTCTCATTTTATTTACATGAAGATCTATATCAAGTTCTGACAGCCACAAATGCCAAAAATCTGCCTGCTATTTTATGACATATTATACCTAAATTCAAGTCAAAGTTCCTCAAATCAATCAGCCTTGCAACAACATTCTGTTTACATGTAATGTGTTTATGCCTAAAATACCTACAACAGTCTTTACCAGAATATTAAAATATTTAAAGAGTCCTCAAATTAGGAACAAACTACATGTGTTTGCTTATGTTGACTGCAATTTCTCTGTTTGGAAGAAATGAAATACAGCTGGTATTTATATAATAAATAAGTATAATATTTATAAGAAAGAACTGGAAGTTCAATCTAAGGACAATTAGAAACAGACTCTAGAGACTGAAAATTCAGAACTGTTTCTGATTGCCATGTATAATTTCAATGTAAAGTGAATAAAAAGAATGACAAAGTGTTTCATAGAGAATAATGCTTAATGAAGTTTCACAGGAAAAGTAAAACTATGCCTGAAAATTGTAAGCATGTAGAGAAAGAGGATCCAGTCTGTAACATATTTAAAGAAAAGGCAAAAATAAAATATGCCTCTGTTTAAAGAGGAGAAACATTTGGAATTTATCCTAGTGATGTAGACAGTTGCCTTACTAAGTGACTGGTGTGGAGGAAGAAGTTTGCACAGAAAGCGAACACTACTTCATTGGTAATACACTGCTTAAGATCACTGGACTTAAAGTGAAATTTGAGCATCTCTTTAAGCAGACTGGGACTTCACCCATAGTAATAAGAATCCTAATAAGAGCACGTGTCATTGGAAAGGAGGATGTGGTGAGAAAGAGCAATTCCAAGTAAAGAAAAGGATCAAAAGAATTTAGATAAAGCAGAGCACCTGTTTAACTAGAGTAATTCTTTTACAACTGTGGCTGCGACATTTCATTAGAGGAAAATTGGTTATTACTGTCATAACTACTGCTTACAGATTTCAGCTTGTTGAAATGTGTATACTTCTATTTATATGAGAATATATTTATAAGAGAAATATTTCCTAACTCAGCCGAGTTAGGAAATATTTGGGTAGTTTAATAAATAACTTGCTTGGATATTGGCTTGGATGGGAGTACTGGATTGAAGTTAATTTCTTCACGGACTCTGTCATAAGCTAATCACCTATGACATCTGTAGGGTGTCTGAAGTCCTCAGAGTATTTAAATTCTAATATTATTTATAGTGGCGAGGATCTTTAGAACAGATAATCCAATGATGCTAAATTGAGCTTTTAGAAACTGACAACTTAATTATTTTTTCTTCTATGATACATTATTACAATTATTATCTGAGAACTAAAAACAACTATCTCATTAACACAACCAAATAATAATTTATGAAATGACATTAATAAGATGCACAGTATTCATAAGCTCTTTGTACAATGGCACCTCCTTTTATAACTACTTAAAGGTAATAATAATAATAGTAATAATTATAATTGCTAGGTGCCAGTGGCTTACACATATAATCCTACCTACTCAGGAGTCTGAGATCTGAGGATTGCAGTTTAAAGCCAGCTCTGGCAGGAAAATCTGTGAGGCTCTTATCTCCAATAAACTACTCAGAAAAAGGTGGAAGTGGCCTTGTGGCACAAGTAGAAGAGCACTAGCTTGGAGCACAGAAAGGCTCAGGAACAGAGCCTGGGCCCTGAGTTCAAGCCCTAGGATGGGTAAAGCAAACAAACAAAAAAAGTATGGCACTAAAGGTTGAACTATCTGCTCTCAACGATAAATTTTAATGTTAACCCATAGACCTGGGAATGTGGCATTGTTTCGAAACAGCATATTTGCAGGTATGCGGCTAAAAAAGTCAAACAGGAGTACAGCGGTCCATTAACCTTATATGACAGATTCTTTAAAAAAGAGAAGACACAGAAATACACAGCTGAAAGAGGGACACAGGAAGACAGAGATAATGAATGGGATTATGCAGTGACAAGCAAAGGACTTGTAGATTATCAAATTATAGAAGCCACAAGGAAGCATTCTGATCTAGATGCTGATGGCAACCGAGAACCATTATATTCTATCCCGTCATCCTCCCAGTGGTTTCACACAAGCTTTATAAGGGTATCGTTCACCATCAAATATCTCTTTCTCCCCCCTTTCCTTTCTTTCTTCCTTCTTTCCTTCACTTATCTTTGTTTCTCCCTCGTTCATTCTTTCTTTCTTTTTATCCTTCTTTCCTTTCTTACTTCCTTCCCTTCTCCATTCCTTTTTCCCTCCCTTCTTCCCTCCCTCCTTCCCTCCCTCCCTCCCTCTCTGCCTGCTTGCCTTCCTTCCTTCCTTCCTTCCTTCCTTCCTTCCTTCCTTCCTTCCTTCCTTCCTTCCTTCCTTCCTTCCTTCCTTCCTTCCTTCCTTCCCTCCCTCCCTCCCTCCCTCCCTCCCTCCCTCCCTCCCTCCTTCCCTCCCTCCCTCCCTCCCTCCCTCCTTCCTTCCTTCCTTCCTTCCCTCCCTCCCTCCCTCCCTCCCTCCTTCCTTCCTTCCTTCCTTCCTTCCTTCCTTCCTTCCTTCCTTCCTTCCTTCCTTCCTTCCCTCCTTCCCTCCCTCCCTCCCTCCCTCCTTCCTTCCTTCCTTCCTTTTCTTGTCTTCTTCCTTTATTCTCTCCCCCCCTCTCAAATTCAGCATTGGCATTTGAACTCATGGCCTAATACTTGCTAGGCAGAAGTTCTCCTACTGAGTCCATGACTCCAGCTAAACAAGGTCTTGAACCTGGATTTCTAGGCTTTCAGAGCTAGAGGACTTGAATTGTCCTATACCATCAAAAGATGTGGCAATAAGTAACATCAGCCCAAAGAAATGAATTAGTGTAGTGTCTGAATTAGAACTATTATATTTATACACAAAATCCCCAAAACAATAATATATGTATATATCATCTGGCCCCTCAAATGCTATATTTCATTTACTACAATTTCCCACTTAAGATTTTTAAGCAGCAGGCTTCTATAATCCCAGTTAATAATTGTATATCTATCTTTATGTAGTACACACAGCCCCTTCTTAAAGTGGAAACCACTTTAAATGGCACTAAAGAACTATCTCTAAAAGAGAAAGTTTCCTTTTCTATATATGGATGCTTCATTTGTAACTTTGCCTCGCATTTATTATCCAAGGAAATTATCAACAAGTATGTTTTTAAAGTATTATCAATTTTTATATTTTATAGAACTTTCATTATCTTAGGATTTTGTCTTAAGAACACAATCATGCATATGCTCAAAATATAATTACATAATTTATAAGGCATGTTTATTGAAATGTTATTTGAAATACAAACTAATTAGAATTATTCTAATTAGCTCATAAGACAAGTTGAATATAGTACCTGATATCCATACAAATGAAATACTACATAAATATTAATGGTAGTATAGACAAAATATTGAGGTGAAAAAATTTTTTCAAAGCCTACGTTGAAATTAATTTAAAAACACACACAAAACAAAATGGAGAGTAGGATCCCCTGTGCAAAGAGAATTAAAGTCTAGATGATAATGAAAAGGAAGTATATGCATAATTTAATTGCATTCTACATTGCTTTTAAAGTTTTATATGAGTAAGAATGACTTTTAGTAAAATGCATTTCATGTAAATAAAACATTCATAACCAGTGAATGAAGGAATGGATGAAATAATAATATTGTGCTAAGAAATCTGTTATGGAATATATTAAATACCACCCCAGCTAGGAATAGTACAGCTGTAAACAATTGCTGAAGGGAAATAGTTCCTGAAATGAACATCTACACTATCACAGGCTGAATGCATTACTACAGATGTTCTCTACTGACTTTCCAAAATACCTACTTTTATAACAATATTTCTTTCTTTCACTCAGTGTATCCTCAGATATTTCTAATCAAATTCTGGACCATTATGTAGAATTCACTATATAATGATTTTTTTTTTACCTTAAAAAGTTGAGGAAAACATGAAGAAAGGCATTTGTTAGTTCTACAAATTTTTCAAAAAAAAGAAGTCAAAGAGAATTCTAGTAGGTTTTGTCTAGTCAAGAATATTAAAGTACAAGACTACAGAATATCAATGCTACAAATGAAAAAAAATGTAAATTCTACTGAACAAGCTAGAAATGCATTTGATGTACCTATGTCAAAATTTAAAGTGAACGTACACTTTCCTATGCACCAATTTTTCCTGTGGGAAATAAGAGTTCAGTTGCTTTTGATTGATATATGCTATGGGGTTTACATAATCTGAGTGCCTCTCAACCATGATTCCTACATAAAGCCTTGGTACCAAGGAGAGAAGTACTGGTAGGTGGTGCAGAACTGTAAGACATTCGAGTATGAAAGAATAAAGGGAGAACAACATTAGTGGATAACTAGCAGTGTCTCAAAATTCATGCTTCGAACATCTATAAATCAGTTCCTATAAACTCAGAAATGGCAACCTCACTCAATTTCTTCAAGAGAAGGAAATTAAACAAGCTTTATGCAACACAAAAAAAACACGAGTCTCTGTGTCATATCATTCTGATTTCTTTATTCCCTTTCCTATTTGAATCTCTCCATTCATGTTTGAGAAGATAATTGCAGAAATTATTAGTTGCTGCTTTTTTCTTTCCTTCCGTGTGTTTCTTCACAACCTACCATGGAGAGCAATTTGTAACATTCCTTAAGGAGCCAGTGCTGGAACACCTGTTTCCAATTTCCAATATATAAACTACCATATTCTGTGCTTACGATCTGCATTCATGACTAGAAGCATCCATTTAGCTGATTTTTTTTCAATAACATTATACAACAGTCATCTGCCACTGAAAACAGCAAATGATGCAGCTTTTCACAGTACAGAGACGCTGCTTTGAAGTTATTTCACCTTCCAGCCTTAGGAGTGTCACCAATCTGATGGACACTGCCCACAGGGAATCAATACATTTGTACGGTTTTGATTTTCTAAGTTATGAGGCTTTATTGCTATGATTTTTTCTTTTTAGCAAAAAACACCCAAGAAGAAAGCTTTTAAAGGAGATGTTTATTCTCACAGAGAGAGTGACTGCCAGCTACCTTTAATCTGCACTCAAATGCAAAAGAAGCTCACTGGCTTTTTTTTATCAGCCACTTCCCTAGATCTAAACTCTTTAAAACACCAAAGTAAAACCATGGACAACCTACAGCTTTTAGGAAATTCCTTTTAATTATTCTAAAAGAAATTAAATGTTTTTTTTTAAAATACATCAGAGACAATAACAAATGTAAACCAGATTAAAATCTTGCCATGATAGGAAAACTGAATGGAAGAAAGGAAAGGGAAAGTTGAGGGTGGAAGGTGTATAAAATAATTCCACCTCAAATTTAGCCAATAGTTGTCTAAGTCATTTCTTGTGAACAGTATTTTAACTTATTTATTTCCAAGTTTCTATGTGATTTCATTTTTGTTATTAGTAGATTTCAACTATGTAGAATTTTTCTCTAGATCCTTTTAATGTATCTGAATTATAAAATTCTATCACACACAGAAACTCAGATTTAAATGAGGTTTTGAGAGTTCATCACTGTAACAAATTTTCCCTCAGGAGTTGTAGTTAATTAAAAAAATGATTGGAAAATACTCTCAATGTCAATCCTAATGCCTTTCAAAGGACACCGGAAGCAAAATTTCAGTCCTGCACCTGCATAGATTCTGGCCGCTTATGATACCCTCACTCTAACCTCAGGAAAAGTATGCATTGTTACAACAATGTGTGGGAACTGTAAAGTAAGGTACTGTCAAGGTAGAAAAGCAAAATTAAAGAAACTCAAACCAAAAACCAAAAAGAATGATTTCCCTTCATCTGTAATAATTAAGATGTGCCTATAAATCTACAAGTAAGCCCAATAGATAGTACAAGATGATCCATTACACTTGGACATGATAAAAGAAAACTGCACTCTAGAAACTCATACAATGTGACCAAAGGAGGATATTCGTAGGAGGGGATCACAAGGGTTCAATAACTATGTGCAAAAGATCATATAAAATGATGCTTATTAAAATCCAAGAAATAGAAAAGGGAGTGTTTTTTTTCTTTTTTTGTGGTTCTTTTATCTGTATTTATTTCTGTTTTTCTTCCCCCTTTTCCACTCAAAAATAATTTCGTACCCTTTGTCTTGTATGTAAGTTTATATGATTCAGAGAGGGGAAGGGGAAGCACAGAAACAGTGGGACAAAGGGTGAACCAATTCAGTAGTGATACTCACTACACACCATGATGTAAATGAACTATACAACCATTAGGGGAGGGGGACTGAAAGGAAAATGAGGGAGGAGGTGACACTCTTCAGAAAAAAATGCACTTATTACCTGACTTAAGTAACTGTAAATTACTTTCTGTATATCACCTTGATAATAAAAAACTTTTGAAAGTCAAGTACAAATGACTTCAATATTCATAAAGATATTCAGCAATATGATTTTTTCCTGGGGCTATGATATTTGTCAGTAAACATCCATAAGTGAAATATTTTCAGTATGAGTTAAATCTCAAACACTGATAAAAATAAAGAACATAATAGAAAAAAATATTAAAAACTAAGAGAGAAAGGAAGAAGGATTTTTGTTTTTCATTCTAAAATTTTGGAATTCTTCCCTGGGTCCATGTCTCCCATGGGAATGTGCTCTTTTTTTCCTCAAAAATTTATGCTTAAATGTGAAATACCCTTTAAAACAAATTATTTTGCCTTCTTTAACCCTTTCTTCATCTTTCAATCTCAGAATCTTTACCAGTTCTTAAATAAAAGTGTGGGCAAATTACAATGAGCAGACTATAAAACAAGTATACAAAATAAAAATTTGAAAAGAGAGTTCCCTTCAGGATATACTCTACTATGATTTTGACTTGAAAAGTCACCTGAGAATATTTGTATGGGAAAATTGAAGAAACCACATAACCCATATTGGAATATAAGGGTGAGGCTTCAGCTCACTGAGATGGCCTGGTAGAAATGCGTAAACTTTGCTTGTGTTCTAACCATTTTCAGAATTTGAGTTTTCAAATATTTAAGGTTTGCATTTTTTCTTTTTTTTTCCTTTAAAGTAAAAACAAAATAAATAATGAAAATGAATGGAGGGAAGAAACTTAGAGGACACAGAGTAGAAGACAAGGGAGCTAGAAAGAAGGGTTTGGGAGACTTGCATTGTTTATAGAAATTGGGAGTAGATCATTTAAAAACCCCACACTACGTTGTTTTGATGTGCATTTCTTTTATGGCTAGGGAGGTTGAGTACTTACTTCTTCATGTGCCTCTTGGCCATTCTCAATTCCTCTTCAGTGAAATCTCTCTTTAAGCATTTAGCTCACTTATTAATGGGAGAGTTGTTTCTTTGAGGATTTGTTTGGGGGAACTTAGTTTTTTGAGTTCTAAGTATATTTTAGATATGAGGCCCTTGTCTATTGTATGGAGAGTGAAGATTTCTCCCAATCTGAGGGCTTCCTATTTATCTTGCAAGCTATGTCCTTTGCCATGCAGAAGCTCTGCCATTTCATGCTTTCTCGTTTGTCCATGCTTTCTTTGATTTGTCAGTTTATCATTGTTGTCATTTCTGGTGCACCATATGAAGTTATTTCTTTTGTTTATCTTCCCTATGGTTTAGCCCTTGTTGTCACTGTATTTGATTTTGGCACCCAGGGTATTGTATATGTGTTTGTCTGAATCAGGGAAAGAAAGAAGAATGTCAAAATGGTGAGACAAAGGGTAAAAGGCAAACCAATGCAACAGCAATACTTACAAGACAATATGCAGTAAACCAACTGTACAATTCAGGGTGGGGGTGGGGAGGAGAGAAGGTGGGAGAAAAATGACGGAGGAGGTAACAGGTTTGATAAGAAATGTCCTCACTACCTCAACATATGTAAGTATAACCCCTCCATATATCGCCTTGACAATAAAATATGAAAAAACAAACAACAACAGCAACAAAAAATCATACTCAGTGTAATCCTTTTAGTTTACAATGGTAAAGTAAACCCAGAATTTAGTTACTACTTCCCCTTAAGATTTGGGGAAGTCTGATCAGAAAGCTTTTATCACACATAGAATAGAACAAAAATAAAACAAATGTGTCAGTCAGATTTTCATTTCTATTATAAGCTTCCTGAGATGGTCTGCTTTATAAGAAAAAGAAGTTTACTTTGGTTCAGCCTTCTTAAAATTGCAAGTATTAGACTAAGTGGACTCTTGTTTCTCCATCTTTTTTGTTGACCTTCTTGTAAGCATTTTTCTGGGATATCAGGAAAAGGGAGTTCTTAATAAGAGAGAATGCTCATGTCTCTCTGGAGGCATGTCTAAGTGGAACTTCCAACCTCTCTCTTTTTATCTAAGTGTGAAAAATCAGTTTGAGAGGCATTCTCCAATGACCTTTTTTTCTGATCTATTCACTCTCCAAAGGTCCTAACTTTAAAAATCACTGTTGGATTGTTTCTATCCTTTTAATGTCATTTACTTACAACTTTTCAGGCTGAAACCCACCCTGAGTTCAGGAGAAAAGACACCCTGTATTCATAAACTCCTTTGGCGAAAGGCAACTACTTTGTAAACATTACTTAAATTTCATAAAAAAAATTTAAACAGAAAAAAAGGCCAATAAGACGGAGGAAAGCAGCAATTCCAAAACATAAAACCTAAAGCACAAACTGAAACCAATCTCTCCTTATTTTGATACATTATTAAGGAGTATCAATTACATAATCTTTCCCTCCTTTCAATTCAGGTGCAAGTACATGACCAGCAGCAGTTCATTTCTGCTTCCCAAACTATTGGATACATTCTTTTAATAGAAAAGCTCTCTTTTCAGAAGAGATATCAAGAATGCTAAACAATCATTTATGATAACTTCCCTAAGACTTGAACCATAGTCACACAAAATGGAGACAAAGGTAAGAATAAAGAAGTCAGGAAACATTTCCTCAGATAAAGCAATAAATGGAGCATTTCCTTCACAGAAAGCAATGAGATCAGGCTTAGACAAAAAGAGTATGGAGTCCAGGTGTGTCATTCACAATCACAGTCAATTAGTTTGTCCATTCATTCCTTACCTGCAAATGGATAACTGATATGAAATACTATACATTTATGAAAGTAAAAAGAATGTACTATTTAATAGTTAATTCCTTTAAAAATAAATGTAATCTTAGCTTATGCCACACATTTCTTAAGAACCTGGCTTTGTACCCTGCCTTGTTTAGAAGTCCTTTTTTTTTTTTTTTTTTTGGTAATTTTTTGTATCTACAAAATGTAAAAGAAATTCAAGAAAGCAAATTTCTATCATGTCCTAAATTTGATTAAAATACCTGAAGATGGAAGAGAAGAAAGATGAAGGAGGTTAGTCAGTTATCAAGCTCTGGACTGAGAAGGACTAAAGACTAATTTGCATTTCGGAATATATATTGAAACACTACCTGGCATCCCATTATGAGCAACTGCTGCACATCCAGCTTACAACCCCAGCAAATCCAGGTGCAAAAGTCACCTCATCGTAGAGCCTGTCCTTGTACCCCAAAGAGCTCCCCGCTTCACCGTGGCTTATGGAGAGCCAATACTACTTCAAGGAAAGCGATTTAGGACTTCCTTCTCCAATTTCTCAAGATAAAAATATTCTTATCTCTGGTCCAGCAGACATTTCTCTCTCTCTCTCTCTCTTTTTTTTTTTTTTACTCACTGATGCTATGGATCAAACTCAAGGCCTTGCAAATTTAGACAAGTAATCTAACCAAGCATTCCTAGCCCCCAGCTGACATTTTCTAATTACTACCTGGCCTTGTGGCTGGCACTAGGAAGAAAGTGTCCTAGAACTTTGCTTCTTTTTGTCATTTTCTTTTTTTCTTTCTTTATATCAGAAATTCATCATCTCCAGAGTGTTGGTTTAAGAACATAAAAATCAATGAATCAGTCAAAAAGAAGAAAATAAAATCTGATAAAACATAGTCTTTATACAGGCAAAAAAAATCTAGCACATTAATTAGCATTTTTACCGTATGACTTATTTCCAAAACCTAAAAGAAATTGATAAGGGACAACTTCAGTTATGCCCTTAATGTAATTAAAAGGCCTGGAGGATTGAAGTGAAGAAGATAAGGAAAATTAATGAATAAACTATAAGCTGAGAAGAATGAAATAATATTTTTTCTGATAATAAGGAATCACAATCTGGGTGGGAGCCGTGCTACACACCTGCAATTCCAATAGATCTCGAGAGCATGGTAAATCTACACTGCGTAGTCAGATCCTTTCTCCCAAACAAACAAACAAAAAGTAAAGAAAGAAAGAATCACAATTCGATTATAAAACTTAGAGTTGTAGGGGCTGGGGATATGGCTTGCGCCTATACATGAAGCCCTGGGTTCGATTCCCCAGCACCACATATGTAGAAAATGGCCAGAAGTGGCGCTGTGGCTCAAGTTGGCAGAGTGCTAGCCTTGAGCAAAACGAAGCCAGGGACAGTGCTCAGGCCCTGAGTTCAAGTCCCAGGACTGGCAAAAAAAAACAACAAAAAAAAAACCCAAACCACCACAACAACAACAACCTTATAGTTGTATAAAAACCACACAAACATACTTTTTAAAATAGTCCTTTCCCATTCTTCCATGCACTCAGACACATAAAGACAAGGTAAATTATAAGTCAATGATTTTTTCATTAAACTTTACTGGCATGCGTGCACACACACGCATACACATACGTATAAGCCCTTATTATTTGGAGAGAAGTTGACACACACAACTTTTGGCTGTGCTTGATAGCAAAATAAAAATATAAAAAAGGAGAAAAGGAGTCTAGTTGAGCTATTTTAACTTTTTTTGGAAGGGTGAGTTCTGAGGATAGATGAGCCTTCTGCTGTATCTCGTAAGCCACACCTCCGGCCATTCTCCTTTAGCGTATTTTTCAGTCTTTCTTTGCCCACATCTAGCCTCGAGTCTTGATTATCCCGTCTCTGGATCCCACAGAGCTGGAATCACAGATGTGCCACACCATGCCTGACTAGTTGTTAAAAGAGAGTTCCAAGGCCTTCAAGCAAATAATTTATAGTTTAACAAAATGAACACTTAAGAGGCTGCAGCATGTGTTTTAGGAAGAAGGTAAGGTCCAGGGCAATGGGGGCAGATTAACTGAGAGAGGAAGGTAGGGGTGAATATATAATCAAAATATTTAATAAACATATGAGAACACAATTAGGTAACTTCAGGGGAGGTTGGAGGAGATGAGAGAGAATAATGAAAAGGGTAACATTATCAAGATGCATTTGTACCTCTAGACTGATACATAGAATTAAAACCTCTTTGTAATAACCATTTAAAAAGAATACTAATATTCTTTTAAAATGCAAAAAAATGGTTTCAGTCAATATATTTTGCCCTAGCTACCCTCAAACTAATATTGTTCGTCTCTGCTTATCATGTACCTGGGATTACAGGCTTGGTCCACCGACCTAACCAACAATTTTAGTTTAGTTTGATAAATTGTTATTTTTTTTAATGTAACAGAGTTGACAGTCCTAAATATTTCCACTGAAAGATGTTAGAATTTTACATTTATATATTAGACATGTCTACGTTTTAGTAAACCTGACTAACTCATTTGTACATATTTATATGTAATTTTGAATTTATTTCATATAAATTTCTAACCAATAAGGGACTGATCTTGAATATATCTGTTTGGCAAGCATATGTGAAATAGAATCCTAAATAAGACCAATACTTGACTACTATGAGAACCTACAAACATTTCCTGTTTATTTCCCAGTTTCATTTTTTAATAAGCTGAAAGTTCACATTGCATCTGTTAAGTAATTTTAAATCACTGTAAACACACTCTTAAAACAGATCAGTGCTTTCCTGAAACTGTTTGCAGGGCTTTTTGACTTCAAATTATCTTTATTTGTAATGAGATGGTCATAGTGGTTCACGAAAATTTCTTTTTCTTTCCCCCAGAGATAAAATGCAACAAGTATAATTATTACTAAATATGATCATGTGGTTTTCAAGCAGCTGCAGCTTGAGGTCTGGGTAATGTGTTTTAGGATAATGAGAAGTTGATGAGAAACAAACAAAGTTTGTCAATAACAACAAACAATATAAGATAATGGAATTCTCTATTTGTGTCAAAAAAAAAGCCATTTCAGTAGACTTAGGAAAGACAAGGTAATGCTACCCTCCCACGCCTGCCCCTCGGGAGTGAGGAACACTCATTGATACCAGTGTACAAATGTTTCTTCCTTCATGACTGTTAAAGATTATTATACTTGAGTTGTTTCATAAGAGATAATAATGATGGCCACTCAAAACCCCAAAATTGGTAGGAGAGGTATTTTCAGCTGCAGACTTTTGAGATCCAGTAAAAGCAGAGAAAAACTTTCATTGAGATTCTGTGCAACAGAGAAATTGGGGAAATGATGCTGCCATATTGTGTGGGTACGTGTGTGTGTGTGTGTGTGTGTGTGTGTTTTGTTTGTTTTTAAGCTCCTATATAGTAACCATATTGTATTTTTTTAATTATCTTTAGTTGTACCAAGGCATTGTCACTTAACAAAGCAGTTTATGAATATAAAATATCTTGATCAATTTACCTCTTTCATATTGTCGAGTCCTGACCCCACCTTATCAAGTTTCCAAAAGAATTAGAAATATCTTATATGAATTAGTAGTATACCAGGCATAGAATTGCCAGATAGAGGTAGTGACTCTTCTCATTAAGATTTTATTTGCTATTGGAATTTCTAATAATATTTTGCGAGTGTGGGGATTTCAATTTTTCTTCTGTGACTTGGTATTGATGTTATAGTTGAATAAAAAATGAATAAATACAAACCACCAAGTTTTACTTACCAAGAACACAAATAAGTTCTATAGAAATAAATTTATTTCATGATAAACACAGCCTCTTTAAAACACATTAATAAGTACTACAATATGTATTCATAAATATCATTGTTACTTTAGAAATGAGTCTCACAGAGGATCCATTTTGATTATATGTCTCTTGACCTGAAATTATGGATACCTCAGGTTCATACAGTTTTAGAAATATAAAGTCTTCACAAGTATTGTGTATTCAACCTGCACTGGTAAAATGTAATGGCAAAATAAAAAAATAATACCAATCATTTGATATTATCTACTCTGACTGGAAAAAAAATCCTTCATAAAGGAAGCACTACACTTAATTTCTTTTCAGTAATTTTTCACTACCAATATCTTTTGCAATACAAAATAGCAGATTTACATAGCTTGAGAGGAGCCTTGTTACACACATTTTTTTCCCCCAAAGAAGCAGCAGAATTTTGGAGCTCCAATGTAATGAAGAGTTTTCCTAAATAGAAAAAGGAGACTAATTTAATCTATATAAAACAAAAGCATAAAATCAGTAAAAGGGTGAATTCTAAAAAAAATCTATTTATATTACCTATTGTTCAGTCAAAGTTTCTACAAATAATCATAATTACTGTTCCAAATACCTAGAAATCTAAAGGATCTGATTAAATAATGATTCTAGTTAGAACCCACAGAGATAAAAGCAGAACTTTCATTTTTAAAATCACTCTGTTTCTTACAGGACTGAAAGCCAATTTAAGTTTGGTAACTTACAGCAGGAAATGGTTGCTATGTCTCAAAGTTTCCTGGTAAATTTAAGTATCATTTATTGAACATCTCAAGTGTCATAAGTGTCATGATTTGCTGTTCTTCCACTGAAAATGCACACATTCCTCTGAAATCAGGACACTACAGATACTCCACAAATTCATATTATTTCCTTGTGCAAATACAATTTTTATATTTATTTTATTAATATCTTCTTTTACCTTAAAAGCAATTTTAAAAAATACATTGTCTTGAATTTGTCTTGTCCAACTCTATTGTATTTATAACTAAAGCAAATTATTATTATGATTGTAAAGATTGTGAGCTAGCAAAAACATGGATGCTACTCTCCTTTGTACATTTCTTTTTAGTGTAAAATAAAGCAAGTGTTTAGTTAGGACTTTTATACTAGTTATGGTTATATAAAATTTCATGGTAGCATTTCTTTTTTCCACTAGCAAAGCTTTTATTTCCAATTCAGCTTAAGCATAGTCAGCATTAATAAAATAAGTTTGAAGATAAGGCATAAACACATCCTTTTCTTTTAATTTTCCAGAACAATTTCATTTAAAGTTTTTTAGGCTTATTTGTTTTCATGAAGTTCTTATCTAAAGACACTTCATGTGCAGTTCCACGTACATCCAATGGGCAGAAAGAAGAGTTGGCTTGTGGCAAGGCCGCAGGTTCAATCTCCACTACTGAGCAAGAACAAAACAAACATGATTTGGACAAGTTAGAAGACTGAATTGATTGTGAAGGCAAATTTTCCAACACAGTTCCAGAAGATAAAGCTAGATTTTTGATGTGGCTGAGAGCATGAAAGATGACAAAGAACAGAGAAGCGCTTGCACATGATCAGATGTTCTTGTCAAGTTCCACTCTGATAGTTGAGACCCAGTTCTGAGCCAAGTCAGATGTCTGGTGTTTGGCTCCAGTATAAGGCTAGCCAGTGTGAAGATTTTCTGCAATATTTGGAATTGGTTGCCAGCAGTTAGACCTGCTGCCATCCATTCTGGGTGTACATGCTAATGGTTCTCATTTTTTAAAGACAATGGTCTTGATCAGCTCATTTTGGATGTCTGCAGTCCTAACTAGTACCAATCAGAGCCATGCTCAGTTACCTTAGCATGGGTTTTCAACTGATACATATTACCAGTAGCATTTGGGTTGGTGATGAGATTTTTCCCAGGATACTTATCTAATGATTCAAGTGAAAAAATTATTCTAGAAAATAGTTTATAGACTGACCACTCATGCCCATGGAGAGAGGTATCTATGCCCATAGCAATTGCAAATGTGCCACTCTAGACAGATTTTGCAATTGCATTCTTTAACAGTTCCATGATTTGGGGGCATATTAGAAATAATATCTCATGTTACCATGCTCTTTTAAAAAAATCCTCTTATTTTCCCCTTACTTTTATCTTTGCATGATTTCTTTTCCAAAATCTTTGGCTTCTTTTCAAATGTCTCATGACAAAGTAAAAACTCCTGCCATCCTGTGGTTCAAGGGAAATCTATGATGATCAAATTGAAATTGAAATATAGAACTGAGTGGAATACAGCCAGGTCAGAAATCTTATGGGCTAGATGGAACGAGACAATCCCAATATGGCACTGTAGCCCAATGAACATCCGTGCTCATCATAGGCATCTCTACTGCTGCTGTTACTATTTTCATGTTTGTAACATGTAGTTTCTTCTCATACCGCTGGCTAATTCATTGCTAAATGGCCTTTGAGACTTCTTTTCCCATAGAATTGGTTTTATTGCCCTCGCGCTACAATCCTCATTGCACAACAGTTTAGGCAGCTCTGAAAAGATCTTTTCCTTAGGAAATAACTTCAATTGGGTGACTTTACTAGCAAAGGAGATCTCCCTAATGAGTGATCTTGAAACAGACAGGATGCTGTTCTGACTGTAAGCACTTGAGTTGTTTGTTTGTTTGTTTGTTTTTTATTTTTTTTAAGGGCCAGAAGGTGCTGTAGCTCTCAGTAGGAAATGTTAATGGTTTAAGCTTACCAAAGACTTGTTCCCTAGCTCTCTCTTTACTCCTCTCAGCCTCCTTCTCAAAAAAAAGCACAGCATCTTCTTAAACATGTTTTGTTTGTACACTCCTGAGTTTGGCACACTTAAGTATATCTTTGTTAATAATATCCAGTTGGTAAATCCATATATACATATATATATATGTACATATATATATATATATATATATATATCTTTGTGGCAAGAAACATATAACATGTAATTTACCCTTAACTAATTTCTTAACTCTATGGTATACACACTGGGACAAAGAAATATCTACAGAGAAGCTTTATTTTCTTGTTTTTCTCAAGAACACTTTCATTGTACCAAAACCAAATTGAAGTTCATTAATAAAATTGAACTAGAAAAAAATGTATTTATTTTGCACAGACTTGGGTCTGAGTGTTATTGACTAGGACACTTTATATCATATGTGATTTGCATTTGCCATCTTCTAAAAGTTAACAGTTATAAAACAAAGCATCTTATATTCTAAAATCCCAAAGAATATTATTTTCAAGAGCTAATAAAAAGTGGCCAATTGTATATGGGAGGAGGAAATTTACAGTAAAATTGACCTGAGTGGAGTATTATTTGTGTGGCCACTAATTCCTAGGGTGACTGGTCATAAATTAAGTTCCTGACATTCAGTGTTAGACGATTATATCTGACATAATGAAGTTATAATGGAAGGTATCTGTACACTGCTTGACTATTAAGTGCCCATTTATTGTCCCTGCACAGGTGTGATAGTGAAAGGCTATACAAATCATCCAGAGGAAATGTCAAAATAGGCTCCTTTGCTGATAAAGTACCACACATGTTTATTAATATAGCAGCTTGTCTTCGGACTGGCCCATCTGCTCATTGAAAACAAATCTTTTTCCTATAAATATTTTAGTGAAGTGCATGACCACTAGTAATGGTTTCTCAGAGCAATAGTCATGGAAAGAGGCAAAGAGAAAAAGGAAAAGATCTTTGCTTGAATAAAACATTATGGTCTTACAAAATTTTACCTTAGATATGTATAACGGGAGATGGGGCAGGAAGATAGCTTTTAATTTGGCGTGTTTCTTTAGATTAGTGCTGCATGAGCGTAGCCCATCTTAAATAGCCAGCTCCAGCTGCTCTTAGTACCAGGTGGGAAATGGCAAATTTCACAATGTTTTCAAAAGTACACATTTCAATAAAGTGCAAAATGAGCTCCTCAATTAAGAACTCCTCCAGAGCAAGGAGTTCATGTGCATTTAAACTCATTGGAAAACATTTCAACTGGGTTGATATTAGGAAGAAAAACGACGCCACACATTTTGTTGGTAGTGGGGGTATTTTAAAACTGGTTTCTTAAAATGTCATTTTCTGTAGTATACCAAAGTCACATTTTTATATACTGGGCAAAAGAACAGAAGTAAACAGTGAATGATTGTCCATACATTTACTTATTGTCTTTAAGTTTAGGATATTAGAAGTACAAGGCGAAGATGTTTTCCATATGCTACCCAGTCTTTTATGTCCTTCCAGTATAGCCTTTTTGCTGTGTGTTCTATTTTCAAGAGTGGTTTTTTTTCTAACAAACAAGTATCCCCTGAGGTACTCCTCTCAAATGAACTGCACATAAGCGAAATAAAGAAGTACAATGCTCAAAATACTGAAACAAAAATAAAAGGCATGGGCCATTTGGTGACCAAGGTGGTAGTTCTCACTCTATTGCTTGGGCTTCATTTATTCATTCATTAAAATCTAAATAAAGTCTGGCAGACATGCCTTTCAGGCTCCAGGAAAGATCTTTATCAGACTGAGTATAACAGAAATTCCACCAGTCATAGTTTTGTAAATAAATTATATCTTGAGTATAACTAACCACCAGTGACCAGAGGGCTGATTCAATTACTTCAAAAGAACTAAAGGTCTCAAACACTCCTAAAATTATTTTTTACATCTTCCACAGACTGAAAGAAACATTTGCCAATCGTATTTCGTTACATATTCTTTCAAAGAATGGATACTAGGTGATACAGTCAGTTTACTAGTTTGAACAAGAATTGCCCTTGTCTTCCAGAATAGGACCAACAACTACTTGAATTATCCAAATTAGACATCAAGGAATTATATTTGTGTTTCAACATGTCTGACATACAGCATCATTAAATGCTATTAAGCTCTAACTTCACTGTCTATGAATCTATCATCAGTTCTTTATTCTCACTGTTACTGTCTTTTAATTTGGATAACTGTTGGATAAACTGTCACAAAACAGCCCAATTCTTTTTTTTTTCAAATTTTTATTATCAAACTGATGTACAGAGAGGTTACAGTTTCATACATTAGGCGTTGGATACATTTCTTGTACTGTTTGTTACCTTGTCCCTCGTACCCCCCTCCCTCCACCTCCTTCCCATTCCTCCCCGCCCCCCGGAGGTGTTCAGTTCACTTACACCAAACAGTTTTGCAAGTATTGCTTTTGTTGTTGTTTCTCTTTTTTTACCCTGTGTCTCTCAAATTTGGTATTCCCTTTGAATTTCCTACTTCCAATACCAGTAAACATGGTTTCCAATATACTCAGATAAGATTACAGAAATAGTGTAGGTACAACCACAGGAAGGTGATACAAGAACATCATCAATAATAGAAGCTACAGATACACATAGGACGTTGAAAGTAGTTACAACTGTGATATAACAATTGTTTCCATAACATGGAGTTCATTTCACTTAGCATCATCTTATGTGTTCATAAGGGTATTGCTATTGGGTCTTGTGATGCTCTGCTATGACTTGCCTAAACCTGTACTAATTATTCCCAATAAGGGAGACCATAGAGTCCATGTTTCTTTGGGTCTGGCTCACTTCACTTAGTATAACTTTTTCCAAGTCCTTCCATTTCCTTACAAATGGAACAATGTCATTCTTTCTAATAGAGGCATAAAATTCCATTGTGTATATGTACCACATTTTCCTGATCCATTCGTCTACTGAGGGGCATCTGGGTTGGTTCCAGATTCTCGCTATGACAAATTGTGCTGCGATGAACATTGTTGTGCTGGTGGCATTACTGTGATTTTGTTTGTGGTCTTTTGGATAGATACCCAAAAGTGGGGCTGAAAACAGCCCAATTCTTTCTGCTGATCTATCGTACCACTTACACTCAGCAGGAAAGGGAACACTTTTAATGCAAAAGAGTTGCATTATTTCCTTCTACCTATAAAGACACTTGGTACTTTCCCAATGAATAAAGTATATCTAGGTTTAAAACACAACGACTCATAAAATAAGTTACAACTCATTTTGCCAGGTTTTTTTTTTCTTTTCATAGTTTACATATGGTTGTTTACACCGAGACACATCTAGTGCTTATAGCCATTTGCAGACCAACTGTAGCAACAGACTAAGAGTCTGGCAAGCTACCCTCATGGAGACTAAAACCATGCTTGCTTGATCAGAATTCAGGATTCTTGACTAGCATGGGACATGACTCATGGGCTTTTCACAAATTCAAGCATTCCCCTGGTTATCTGCTAGTAGTTCCTGTTGTTATTCTCTGCAGGAACTCGAACCCTAGGGCTTTTTATTGGAAACCACTCAGGTGTTTCCTTTGAGACTGCTTGGGAAAAAGGCTCCACATTAATTCTGTGATGTGAATTTGCCTGTTTCCAAACTCTTCTACCACACCTGTATCAGAGACGAGAAGTCACGCATTACCAAGATGCCAGTAACTAATGTGGAAAATGGAGGAGAAACAAGGAAAGAGAATCTTCAGAGAACTGAACTGGCAGGAGGGAATTCTGTAAATGAAATTTTAAGGAAAGGCCACACCAATATGATTGGATTTACTTCCCTCTGGGCCATTTTCCACCCTGCAGCTAGAGTCATCTTTTAAAAATCGAAATCAGATTATGTAGTACTCTGTGTAAAAGCCCTTCAGGGATACTCACAGCTCTTAAAATAAAACCCCGGGCTTCTTTCACTTTCTAGAAGCCTGGCATGATCACCTTAGGATTTTGGTCCTGTTTGTCTTCCACTATATCCTAGAAATAATCTCATCCATTTATTTGTGGTGGTGTTGTTAATTTTTTTTAAGTTGCACTTTTTCTCCTCTGTCTAGAGTATAATCTACATAAAAATAAGTCCAGTCAGAATGGGAAACTGCAAAATTCCAGAAATGCCTGGCAAATATTAGGTTCTAATTAGTATTTACTTGGTGAAAAAATGAACAAGAACACCACAAGTTTCAAACTTCAGAGCGTTGATTACACTAACATTCTATTTCCACTAGGCCCAACTCACATTCATTATTTTCATTTCAGTCAGTGATCACCTACCTACCCAGAATGGTTTCCCTTCAGCATCCATCTTACATCTCTTTTTATACCTCTAATGATAATATACTTGTAAGTTTTGATTATTTAATCAATAATTTATCTATTCAATTTGCTCAATCCAAGGTCAAGGCAAAAAGAGCAAAATCTCTTTTGCTCTTGTTATGTTTTCCCCCTAAATCGAACAGTGCATATGAACGTCAGAGGTTCATAAAACTGCTTTTCTGTTGAGAATCACTGACTTCTTACTTGAGCCCACAAATTCACTGGGACCAGCATAGAGGCTGGGCATCCTAGATTTCTCCACTTTGTATCTCTATCCTTTGTCCAGAGCTGTTCTCTCATGCAGTCATTTTGCAGTCAGCTTGGAAGCCAGAAAGGAGACCAGGGCCGTGACAAACATCCTTGACTCCTACTGTAACAGCGTCACCTGACCAATCCTGAGAAAACATACGACTGTAAGATCACCTAAGCTACCTCTGACCAACTCCCAACAAATATGTGAAAAGCACTTGACGTGATAAAACACATTGGAAAGGAATTTGTTGGAAGAATCCATTTGCCATTTTACTGGGTTTAGAGGGGCTGGGACATGAGGACCACATTCTCCCAATTGCAAGGCATATTAAAGGTATGCTTGTATCCAGCATTTCTATAGTTAAGAAAGGCCGAATGTTGGACACATTGTGCTTTATGGGACTTTTTAGTGTTTTGCTCGCTTGCTTGCTTGATTTTTATTTGTTTGATTGTTTGTTTTTGTGCCATTCCTAAAGTTTGAACTCAAGGCCTGTTAGCTGTCATTAAGCTTTATTAAGTTTTATTTTCCTCAAGGCTAGTGTTCTATGTCTTGAGCCACAGCTCTACTTCTGGCTCTTTTTTTGCGACTGATTAGAGCCTCTTAGAGACTGATTAGAGACTCTTAGAGCCTCATAGACTTTCTTGGTCAAGGTAGCTTTCAATCATGATCCTCAGATTTCAGCCTCCTGAGTAGCCAGTATTATAGATGTGAACCAGCAATGCTAGGCCTGTTTAATTTTTTGAGGGCAAGTTGTTCACCTACTAACTTGGGACTCTAAGCTATGTGTGTGATGCAACTGAGATTGAATATTGTATGAAATTTGGACTCTTTCAATAGTGTACAGAAAAAAGTTTACATATTAGTGATATATATGCATATATAGTTAAATTTTATAGTGAAGGTATTTCAAATATTTTATACATATATGCACACATATACACCAACCCCTACTACATATGGGTATGACTAGTTCCTATAATTTGATACATGTTTGAGATTTTTTTACAGCATATATATATATACATAAAGAAATATGTTTTTTAAATAGGAAATTGAAATGCTATAATAATTAAGCCAATAGGACTTCAGCCAGACAAGAACACTGAAAAGTCTGTAGGGTGCTTTCTTTGCTCTTATCATGTATAAGCTACACTGAGCTTCTTACTACAGCAACAGGCCATTATTGCTAAATTAAATTAACCAGTGTTTGTATAGAGATCATAAAGCACTTCTACTAGTTGATACTTAAGCAACCTTAGGAATGAGGGCTGATAGAGAATCTGAGCTTCTGTGGCTATGGGATTTCTACCAATAACATTGGTAGAAAGTTTGGATATCAATATTCATAGTAAACATGAGTAATCACACTATATTTATATTTGACTCCACCCAAGAGATCTGAATTTCAAAATTACCACAAGGAATACTGTATATCTTTCTGACCTTTGGAGAAATGGAAATAATTGCTGGAACCAGAGCCAGAATGTATTAAGACAAAAGCACTACTTAATATTGAGAAAAACACATGCCTCTTACTATGAGAGCAAGGCTATCTAGGGTGTTAAAGGAACAAACAATAGCGAACACCACAGCTTCCTTTTGCAGAAGTGCTTGTCTTTCATCAGCTATGAATGATTCTTAGTCCTCCAGTTGTAATAGGAAGCTGGTTGTAGTGTGCCTGACAGTCGAATTTGAATCTCAGGCAATGTACTCTGGCTGGAAAAAGTAAATTAATATCTAAGACATTTCTAAGTATCATTTTTTAAATTTTCCTCTCTTCTACATCTATTAAAAGAAGAAATGTTTATATTTGAGATGACACTCCTGAATCCATGTATGCAGAAACATGCATGCATCTAGTGTGTAGACAAGCCAAATAATCTGGAACTTTGCAGCCACAGTGCTCATCCGGTGAAGATGAGGTGAATCTTCCATGAGGAAGTCAAGGCAGGCCTTCACTATCCCAGTCTCTGGAGGATCATAGCCAGCACAACTACCAGCAAGCTGTCTGCCCCAGGCACTGAGGTAATTACTTTCTAGTGTACAGGTATAAAATTACCTTCTCGTAAGTGCATAAACATTAACCAGATTAGGGATCTAACAAATGGAATCTTTTTAAAATGTATATGGAAAGGGTGCATCAAAGGATAAAAAGAGAAACCATTCCAAAAGCAATACTTACAAAACCATTGGGTGTAAACCAACTGCACAACTCTTAGGGGTAGAGGGAAAGGGGAGGGGGGAGGGGAGGAAAATGAGGGAGGAGGTAACAAGTTGAACAATAACTGTGCTCAGTATATGTGAATCTGTAACCCCTCTGTACTACACTTTGACAATAAACAAAAAAGTTTAAATTAAAAAAGTAAAAGTATATGTCATCATAAGTAAAAGACAATAGCATTTAATGTACATACAATTAGTCATGCATTACCTCATTTGCCCTGTGATTTTTGGATTCCAAGTTGAGAGCAACAATAAAGCTTTGATAAAATGCTATAAGGTAATGGTAGCAGTAGAACAAAGATAATCAGTCCTATAGAAGACCCCAAAGCACACAGAAACCTATTTATCATTGGATAGTCAGTCAATAGCACAAAAGTGTTTGAGCTACTCACATCCTGTAGTATTCTTAAAATGAATAATGGATATAATAAAATATTTTTAAGTGCAACATCAAACCATTGCCCTGGCTGGTGGTTCATGTGTGTAATCCCAGCAAAGACTGAGTGAAGTCATCCTGCTTAGCACGATGTCTCACAACACAAGGGCTAGGGTTTATTTAGTGAAGCGCTTGCCTAAACTCTGCAAGGCCCTAAGTTTGATCCCCAGTCCCAATATATATAAATAAAATCAAAACCAAAACTTGTATTAGGGATGGGCAGATTGCCTTATCCCTGCTAGTCTCGTGCTGCATTAAAAACTGCTTTTTACATACAGTGTGCAATGCTAGAAATGAAGACAGGTCTTCAGATGTACAGATGATTGTCATTGCAAAGTTCCTCTTGGCAGTACTGGAATTTGAACACAAATATTCAGCATTCAAGTCATACCTTCAGCTCAGATCATTTGTGTGTGTGTGTGTGTGTGTGTGTGTGTGTGTGTGTGTGTATGTGTGTGTGTGTGTGAGAGAGAGAGAGAGAGAGTAGTGTTTGCTAGGCAGGTGCTCTACTGCTAATATACAACCACAGTCGGGTCACAGCAAATTTGTGTGCATGACTAAGTTTGAATTTTGACTCCTGCATGGTCTTATACTTAAAATGTAAAGAATTTGGGCTAGGAATGTAACTAAATGGTAGACTGCTTTCCTAGCATGCATGAAGCCCTGGGTTTGATTCCTCAGTACCACATAAACAGAAAAAGTGTGAAGTGGTGCTGTGCCTCAAGAGGTAGAGTGCTAGCCTTGAGCAAAATAAGCCAGCGACAGTACTCAGGCCCTGAGTCCAAGCCCCAGGACTGGAAAAAAAAATGTAAAGAACTTCTCTGGGTCACTATTTCCTCATTCACTAAACAGCAGTGAGAACATGGTCACTTCTGTAGGATCCTGGATATTAATAAATATAAATTATTATCCATGTCAAGAGCTTAGACTAGAGCACATGTGCTAAATGTTCTTACCAAACCGTGAAGAAGGTGCTAAGAACATCCTGGAGAGTATTATTTTTGGTGATTTTTGGGAAGTATGAGTGAGGAAGGCAGAAATAATAGTTTTATTCTGAACCCAAGACTTCAAGCTAATTTACATAAGGACTACAGATGAAGCACATTTGAAGCTCTTTCTTCACTCTTATCATGTGCATGTGTGCAAGCACACAACAAACATACACATGGAGGTTAATTTATATAAAATTTCCATTGTTCCCATAATATTTTACACAATAATACATCACATAATGGTTTGCATAAAATTAAAAATAAACGTAAAAAGTTATTTTTTTCTACTAACTAGCAGCATCTCTATGAGAACTTAAAATGTTCAGAAAACAGTAAATAGTTTACCTCAGGAAATGATAAAGCAATTATACTCCTACTTTCCTGAGTGAAAGTAATAGCAAAATAAGATTAAGATAAAGAAACCCTGGGGCCTAGCTAGGTGTAGTGACACAAGTCTAAATCACCTCTCCTCTGTGAGAGGTTTCAATAGGAATGTCACCTTCTCGGCCTGGGCAAAATTGCCAGACCTTGCCTTCAAAATATAAAATATATAATGTTAGGTCCTCTCCCTGAGGGCTCCATGTAGATGCCCCCACCTCATTAAGTCTCCACCCAGCAGTTTGGTAATAAACTTTCTCTCCTGCCTGAATACCGCGTGGCGTTATTACCAAACTGCTGGCCTATGGTTGAGATGATCCATGGCCGGAAGGAAGGGAGAGAGAGAGGGGAGAGAAAGGAGAGAAGAGAGAGAAGAGAAAGAAGAAAGAGGAGAGAAGGGAGAGAGAGAGCGACCCCCACCCAGCCCTGCCTTATATCTAGGGCAGGGGCAAGGGGTGTGGCCAGGTAGATTAGGAAGTGACCTCAGGGAAAGGGGAGGTAACTGCCTCCAGGTCTGCAGGTTACCCAGGTAACTGGGTGGAGGCTTAATGAGGTGGGGGCATCTGCATGGAGCCCTCAGGGAGAGGACCTAACATATAAGAGGCCAGAGTAGATTGACAGCCTTACTCAAATGGTAGAGCACAGCTCTAGAAAGTATGGCACCTAGAATTGAATCCCTCGTATCATTATTGGGGTAAAATAGAAGCCGCGCAAGCCTTGGAGCTATAGCAGCACTAGGAGATCTGGGGTAGACAGTAATCGGTGAATTAAAAGCCTAGGGAACAGGGAGATGGCGTGAGGGGCAATGTGAAGCTCAGAAACTGCACTGGATCCTAACTACTTCTAGTCATAACAATCCTGAGGACCTTCTCTGTCTGGGAGCAAGAGCTCTCTTGGAGTCACCATACTGAAGTCAAGTCATTCTTCCTAGAGTCACGCCATGGCTCACTTTGAATGCAAAGCAGAACAGTCATCAGACTCAGATACAGTATGAGGCCTGTATCACATACTGTTGGAGTAGTAAGAATATCATCTCACTAGCTAACCTGTGGGGAGGATTTGAATATACTCTTCTCACAGGGCTCATTAAGTGACCACCAGTGCAAATCCTAAAATTAAAACCTAACATATCACACTCTTCTCAGAGATAATTATTCTCAGCCTATGAATTATAGATTTGAAGAAACCAGCCAGAGGGTGCTAAACTGTTTTAAAGGATAAATGTTAGTCTTTAAACAATCACATATTTGGAAAATGTGTTACAGCTTTACAAAACCCTCATACTAATTCCTGAAAATACTGAGTAACAAGTACTTTTTACTATTTAGTTTAGTATTCAATTTTCATGATAATCAAAACAAATGCAATTAGAATTATATAGCATTGTGGCAGTCATCGTAATGTTAAAAATATAATGATGATGATCATGGATTCTGAAGAAAAGAGTAAGTATCCTTGGGTGAAAAATATCTATTGTTTTACTTGCATTAGATAAAGTATACATATCGAGTAAATGGAGTTTTGTTTATGATTAACAAATCATACTCTCTGCCTACAATGCACAAATGTTGATAGTGTGCTGATTCATTTTGTTTTGAACATGAGGAGTTGAACTCAAGGCCTTGAGCCTGCTCATCTGTAACTACACTACTTGAACCACACCTCTACCTCTGGCTTTTAATGGGAAATAAAAGTCTCATGCCCTCTCTTTCCCAGGCTGGCTTGAAACCACCATCTTCAGATCTCAGCCTCCCTCCCCAGTAGCTGAGATGATAGTGAGCCATCAGGCACCAAAGCAGACCTGGAAACTGTCGTATAAGAATGCTAGCTATCATATTATTTTATTTTAATCAACTTAAAGGTGTTTTTTTTTATAGTTTCTTAGGTTATAAGAGAGGTTAATATCTCAAATTTGTGATGCTAAGTCTTTGTCTTGTCTTTCTTCTAATATAAGTGTACCAGGTAGACAATCTACCTATTTTGAAATTTAGAAAATATTTTCAGGGTATGAATTGAATGAATGTAATTCATTTTTGCCATAAACCTTAATGCATAGCATTGTTCTATTCACTAATCACCTGGCAAATAGAGTAGGTACATATTACTCTGTTTATCATAGAAAAATATAAAAAGGATTTAGCAATATTTTTGCAATATAACCAAATAGTTTAGCTTTTCCACAGCATAAATTCTGTGAAAATCAACAAATG
Source organism: Perognathus longimembris pacificus (assembly GCF_023159225.1). Taxonomy (NCBI): domain Eukaryota; kingdom Metazoa; phylum Chordata; class Mammalia; order Rodentia; family Heteromyidae; genus Perognathus; species Perognathus longimembris. The sequence continues at coordinate 9,741,788 of NC_063176.1, read as the reverse complement.
TTCAAATTAATAGTCTGTTGGGGTCTCTAGCCCCCCGCGCTCCCCTGAACTGCAGGAGAGACAGGGAAGGCACGCCCCAATCAGACGCCAAGAGAGAAGGGTCGGCAAGCCGCCCGCACCCCCTCCCTCACCGGAGGACAATCAGACAGCCTGGGAGTCAAGTCAGCGCAAGATCTCGTTTATTGGGGAAGTACTGGCCACTAATATAAGGCACAGGAGCCTATCAGGTCTAAGATCGGCAGGAAGGGGAGGGATGAGCTGTCCATCAAGGGTGGAAGAGCCAGGGTGTCACAGCCCACAGAACCACCTCCAGGTTACAACCCAAGACACTTGTAGCAGCTGTGTGTTGTTGTTAGGTGCCGCCATCTTAGCCACACGTGGACCCAAGACTGGGAAACAGGCGGGGCCAGCTAGTTGACTTCCAGGTGTGCCCCACAATAGTCAACATTTTTATTGAGATAATATCAAAAGAAAGCATACACAAGATAAGTGTAATAATGACTCCACCAGCGAGGATCTCGCTGGTTAAACACACTGGAATGTAGACTACATTGAATAATATTTTTCTTTAGAAAGCAAAGCATTGAAATTATCATCCTAAGTAACATAAAGAATTTAGAACATATTGTCTTTTCTTTTTCTTTTTTTTTTAAATTGTCAGGGTCATGTACAGAGGGGTTACAGCTACATACATAACACAGTGAGTACATTTCTAGTCAAACTTGTTACCTCCTCCCTCATTTTCTCCCATCTTCCCTCCTCCCCAATCCCCATCGTACAGTTAGTTTACAACATGTTGTCATATAAGTATTGCTGTTGCTTTGGTTCACCCTTTACACTTTGTCTAACCATGTTGATGTTCCTCTTCCATTCCCTAATTCAGGCAAATGCATATATATATATATATATACACATATATATGCAATATATACACAACATATAATATACAATATATAATATACTATATATAAATACACACACATACACACACACACACTCACACACACAATAAATGCCCAGGTTATCAAACTCACTGTCTTTTCTCGAACATGGACAAGAATATATCTAACTTTAATTACTAGAGATATGAAGAAGTCCTAAGTTGCCTTCTGGAATTGACTGTTACAATGCTCACCAAATTGTGCAGAGAAACAGATCAGCAAAAGAGTGAAAGAAAACAAAATCTTAGCCCAAGGTTATGCTCCAAATGGTCTGTTTGCATCTTCAATAGTATAAGGGTTCGGATTCTGTCTTTACATATGTTCCCACCGGTTTGTTTTCATTTTGGGAGATTCAGCCAAGGATATAAGCATGACTCAGGGGTCTGGTATCCAATATGAGAAGTTAGGACATAAATTGTAGGTTGAGGGAGAGGAGAGTGGGCCAGGACACATGATGTTGTTAGCTGCATCCTGTGAAGGAGTCCTTGCTGAGAACTATAATTGGTTTATTTACAAATCTGCCTCAAAATTACCAAGCTAATATTTCATTTCTGCAGATATAAAAGTGGATAATTAGTCTCAGAGGCAGGTAGAACTTACATGCATATAGAAATATGTAATCAATTTCATTACATTAACTATGAAATTGAAACAAACATGTTTTTAAAATGAAAGGTTTAAAAATAATAGTACTTCTAGATGAAACTATTTTTTTAAAGCCCCAATTAATGCGACATGTGTCAAGAAAAATTACTCTCATAGTGAATGCTGATTCAGGACCTTATTTTTATTAAGTAGTTTATGGTGAAGGCTGTGACTATTTTTCTATTTATAGTGGCAGCTCTGGTTAATTACCTTGTAATGTATCGTGACATTAATGCACTAGTAAACTATTGGAATTTACACCCCTATTCAGTAATAAAATCTGTAAATTGAAGAATGCATATAAAGTCACCACAGGCATAAATTATGTGGCCAAATGCCTTGTATGATCACATTAGATGTAAAGAACAGAATCATCAAATTTGCTCATTAGTGGAGTAAGTTTCACCAAATTATATACAATAGCCACTTTAGAATCATAGTATGGACAACATTTTTATTTTTGTCTTGCTAGTACATTTTCTTTATAGTTACTAAGTGTGTAGTGGGTATAATCATAGTACACAATATCAAAAAGAAAAGCTAGAATGAGAACCAGATGCAACAATATCATAAAATAAATTTTTGTTACACAAACAAATAAAAACCCCAGTGGCAAAGACAGAAGGTAGGATAGTGACACTGGATTAAACCCAAAATGATTCAGGTGGGAGAACACTAAAAATGAGAATGAAATGTGAAACACATGTGTGCATGTGTGCGTGCAAACACACACACAGAGATTTTGAAAACAAAAAGTACCAAACAACAAATGACATATCAAACTTGAATGAAAATATCAAAAAATCTGACACAGTCTTCCCATTACTATGTGCTCATTTATATTTATTATCGAAAAGTACCCTCAGATAATATTGTTAACTATGTATTTTAAATAGTTTTGATTTATATCGATAGGGCAAGAATATCAGAAATTTAGTATGGTTTTCTTAAAAGAATATTATCAAGTTCAAAACAGGCAGAATCAATTAATATATAAAACAGTGATTCCTGAAACAATAATATGTACGTAGATTAGTGAAAGTGGTAATATCCACTTTCTTGTCTATCTATCATCTATCCATCTATCATCTATCTATATCCATTTTCCATCAATCATCATCATCTTAGAGGTTTGTTACATGATAGATATTATAAAGAATTTAACTAGTGTTATCTGATTTAATTGCTTGAATGTATTTTTGAAGGTGGAACTATTATTCTTGCTATATAGATGGCAGATAGAAACCCAAGGTCCTGTGAGTTTGCTTAGTTCCAAAGCCCATTTTGTTCTCCATTATGAGAGCCATGGTCCTTTAGAACTACTAATAGGTACAGTTTATACATGGCCTGCTGAGGGCCTGACTCTATCTTCTTAATCCTCATTAAGATAATAAAATTTTGATCTGTGCAGTGGATGAATATGCCAAATTTCAGAAGGATCTAGAACTCTTAAATTTCTTCGAAGATTCAAACCTCCTTTATTTTATCAGTCACTACTGACTATGTTATTTGAATAAGGAGCTATACCAATTTCTGCTCCTTTAAGTCTGGAGTTGAATGTTGGATTTTCTTTGGCTGATGAGACAGTAGCCAACATGGCACTAACAGAGGCTTTCCTTCCTATGGCGGGGCCCCAGCTGACACAGTGGCATTTGTGCTAGCCATGTAGGTGAGAAGCAGCCCTCCTTCCCATTGACATTTATTTAGGTGGCTGTCAGAGAGGTGAGTCGGCCACTCTGCTAAGCCAACCAGTCTGATTATGATTAACACCTCTTTCCCAGCTAAGTCAGAACACATGCAACTCAAGCAACTCTCCAAGCTGTAAAAAATGTGTCCTGCCCAAACTTTGACCAAGTAGTTCCCCACTAGCCAGGGTAGCGATGTACTTGTTTGTTTGTTTGTTTTTATTGTAAAGGTGATGGACAGATGGGTTACAGTTACAGGAAATGAGTACAATTCCTGTTAAACATTATGCCCGCCCTCTTTTTCTCCCATGTTCTCTCCCCGTTTCCCCTCCCCCGCAAGTCAGAAAGTTCATTTTTATCTTATATTGCAGGACGAATGTGTCTGGAAAAATCAAATTGTATTAAAGCCATATATCGCCATCTCTATACACATTTCCATCTTTTAAGAGAAGAAGTAGATGTCTATCTTTTAAAGAATGCCATTCAATTATTGGCCAGGTCTAAGGTGATATGCAATTCACAATTTGTGTTCTGTTCCTCATGGCGAGTGACCCATGTCCTACATATTACCTGAGTCCACTCGTGCTGCTGGAACAAAACACTTGAAAATGGGCAACTTATAAAGGCCAGACAATTATTTTCTCACAGTTGTGGAGGCTGAGAAATCCAAGGTCTGAACAAGCTAGCATATTCGGTGACCAGTAAGGGACACAAAGAACCTGCCAATTTTTAATTTAATTATTTACTTACTTTTTTTTTTTTTTTTGCGCTAGTACTCAGGTATAAAATTTGTGCCTGGATGCAGAACTTTAGTATTTTTGGTGTTCCTCCCCCCCCCCCCACATCCCCCCCCCCCCCCCAAGGCAGTGCTGTACATTATGATGAGCTACACATCTACTTCTGGCTTTTTGGTAGTTATTTGAAGATAACCACCAAAATGAACTTTCCTGCCCAGGCCTGCTTCCAAATGTGATCCTCATATTTCAGCTTCCTGAGTAGCTAGGATTACAGACATCCAGGCATGAAGCTCCCTCCTTTTTTCATTAGATTACTAATCTAGTCTTGAGAGCAGGTTGCTCGTGGCATAGTTCTTCCCAAAGGCTCTATATCTGAATGCTGTTTCAGTATGGGTTAAGCTTCAATATGAATGTTGGAACGGTGGCAGAAATATTCAAGCCAGTGTCTAGGCAGGTCATCAGCAGAGAACCTCAGAGAAAATTCTGCCTCTTCACAGTACTTGTACTATCCTTGTGCTTCCATTGACACTCCCGATTTCCTTTTCGTCTTTCACCTGAACTAGTGGAGTTACATAGCCCCAAACCCTTGTGCAATCTTCCAAGGAGCACACATGGTATAATTAGGAGGACAGTGTCTGTCCTTGAGGATAAAAGGGAAACGTGCACACTGCAAAGTAAAATGCAATGTTTGAGGTGTACGAGCTGAAGCAAACACTCGGCACAGTGGGGACCTGCTGCACACCCCTAGAAGTCCTTCCCTGACACAGAGAGGAAGACAATGAAAGGACTGCAGACAACCCAGACCCTTGACAACACCAGTGGAAACTAACAGGATGGACATGTCAGAGACTCCACCAGAGGAAATGGCATGGGGCAGGGTTAGGAAGTAATTGGTATTTTTGAACTAATAAGAGAATAAAACTTAAAACTAAAAACAAAAACACGTTGAAAAACATGGTATTTATAAAACTGGAAGACATGTCCATGTTCTATTAGCTTTGAACTCTGAATGAAATCACGAATAGGTTTTTTTTATGTTTTTGTTCTTATTTTGGCAGTAGGAACTAGATTTCTGTTTGCTGTAAAGGTGGTGTACAGAGGGTTTATAGGTACATAAATAAGGGAATGAGTACAATTCTTGTCAAAGAACATTGCCCTCTCCCTCATTTCCTCTCACTTCCCCTCCTCCTTCTCCTCTCCCCTCCCAGCAAGTTGTAAAGCTCATTTCCAACAAGGTGTCTTGTGAGTATCACTGTTGCATTGGTTCACCTTTTGTCCTTTGCCTCACCATTGTGTGATTCCCCTTCCTACCCGCAAATCAGATAAACTTATATACAAGACAAAGGGTATCCAAATCAAAAACAGTGACAAGAGGGGATAAACCAAAAGGAAAAAAAGGAAGAACTACAAAAAACTCAGGATCTCATACTATGCATCAAGCATATCTCCAGCCTGGTGGGGAAAACTGCAGTCAAGAAAAATGTTGCCTATGCCACAAAGTTAAGAAAAGTAAAGGAAGGAATGGCTGGAAGGGGAGAGGGTGAGAAATTTAAAGGTTGTGAAACATATGAATATTCATAAACTGCTTTGGTACAAAGCACCTCCTTTGTACGATTACTAAAAGATGATAAGAATTGAAAGATGAATAAATAAATAATAAATAAACTCTGGATGTATACATTGAGTTACTAAATGTTACCGCTCAGTTTTTATTTGGTATAATATATATGTATATTAATCTTGAAATAAAATTGGTATCAATTTAAAAATAGTTGATAGGACTTTGAAGCAAAGTAACTACATTAGTACTAAAATGACTTTTGAAAAGGATATGAGAACACTAATTTCCCAGGGTAAAATAAAACAATCAATATGGCTTTCACTGAGAAAAGATAATGAAAAAAGAAAATAGAATAGTGAAGGAGAATGGGAGCTGTGGTTTATTCTTATAATACTGAGCTGTAGAAGCAGGAGGATGCAAAGTTCAAAGCCAGCCCAGAGAAAGGGAGAGAGAGAGAGAGACCTTTCTCAAAAACAAACAAACAAAAAGGCTAGAACATAGTTCAAATGGTAATAATTCATCTAGCATGAGGGAGGCCCTGAGTTCAATCCTTACTACAATAAATACATGAGTGAATGAATGGATGAATAAAGAAATGTAATAGTAATGGTTATCTACTGATCTCTCAATCTGAGCTGCTACTCAAATCAGCTTACCACCAATAATTATGCATCCTCATTCTTTGAAGCTGAAGTACTTTGGATAAGTACTTTGGATAAGTACGCAAATACGTTCTCTTCTTTACATAAAGAATTACTTACCTCTCACAGGAGGTCTTTCTAGCTCAGAGTCCAGGTGAATTGGTGGAGAGATGTAAGAAACTTGTCCATGATGCGTCTGTCCTGTGGAAACACACACCAAAAAAAAAAAATTATATATATATATGTATATGTATATGAAGAAAGTATTGCAGTCACATATGTTTATTTTTTGGTTTTAAGTGGTCATATTATCTTATGCCATATTGATTTAGTAGTTAAAGTGTGGACAGATGTGTTCATACACAAACACAAAATGTCCCACCCAAACACATCACATTTTAATTTTTTTTCTTTCAGGGTTTAAGTTGTAAAATAACTTTGTGTTATGGGGTTGGAGGTTGGCCCCAAATGCTATTAGTTGGTCTTGTGTTTGATCCTCAGCATAGAGAAACTAACTAGAAACCAATGTTTTAGGAGGAGAAAAAAGGGAAGAGAAAACTTCAAAGACGTACAGACTCCCTGTTTTTTTTTTTTATTGTTAAACAGACGTTAAGTGTCTAGTGTTCAGAAGCACTCTTATATATTATCTATCACTTAGTATCTCGAGAGTTTTCATCCATTATCTGAATAGAAAAAAAAATCTAACTTTTTTATTGCTTTGGATGGAAAATTAAGAGCAACCACAGTAGAGAAAGCAAGGTAAAGAAGTCTTTCCAGACTTCCTAGCAAAGCAGCTTATCTGCTCACAACACGTACGTGATATACTTTTGTTAGAGAAGTCAAAAATGCTAAAGCTACTCAGTGCTGGTGGCTCAGGCCTGTCATCCTAGCTACTCAAGAGGCTGAGATCTAAGGATCACAGTTCAAAGACAACCCAGGCAGGAAAGTCCATGAGATTCTTATCTCCAAACAACCACCAGCAAATGGGAAGTAGAGCTGTAGCCCAAAGTGGTAGAGGACAAAACCTCAGGGACAGAGCCAAGGCTATGAGTTCAAGCCCCATGACTGACTAAGAAAGAAAAAAGAAAGAAAGAAAGAAAGAAAGAAAGAAAGAAAGAAAGAAAGAAAGGAAGGAAGGAAGGAAGGAAGGAAGGAAGGAAGGAAGGAAGGAAGGAAGGAAGGAAGGAAGGAAGGGTAAAGCTCATTTGAAAGCTAATATGGTGATTAAAAGGAAAAAAAAAAACAACACAACAAAAAACAGTCCGCTTAGTTGAGACCAACTTAGACAACACAGCAAGACTATGATCCAGCAAGCAATTAGGATTTTGAGAGAAGAAAACACAATTACACAGTTCATTTTTGAAAGCTGTTTTCTATATAAAAGATTGGGGTAGAAGAAGAGAACCCACCATTTTCTTTCTACATGGGAATACGTAGGTGTATTTCATGCATTTACTATAGCCGTTTACAGGGCTGTTAATCTCTTTTCCTAAACAAGGAAAGTTAATGATACATAGATTATGATAACAGTTAGAGTAACCTTCCCATTTCAAGTAATATTCGACTTGTAATAAACTCTGCTGATTCCTCTTATGAGGCACATTTCAAATAATTAAGATGGCTCCCTGTTGATAAAAGCTGCTGTTGCTCCCAGCATTTTTCGAGCTTGCAGTACTGACAGCAGAGAGACTGTAATATTCACAGTCCCCTGTAATGGCAACATCGAATATTGCATATGCACTGGCTGCAATTCAACAGAATACTAAAAGCACTATTATAAAAAGGAATGTTACCAATTGTGCACTGTTAGCAGTCCGTGTTTAATACTGTTTATTAAAGACTTCAGATTACCTTAATTATAAAACCACCGCTTAAGCTGTGCTACACACTTGACTGCAGAATATATTTCTATTTTTAAGGCCCTGTATTATTACATATGAATTGGGTTAAAACTCTGGTTCCTGTAAATAAAAATATGTATCCTTTATTTTATGGGCTTGAAATAACCTCAGCATATAAAATAATATCGATTTCATGTCTACTACTAAAACATGGCTTTTTTCCCCTGCAGTAACTACAAAGCAGCTTACTTTTATCCAATCACCAGCACTATGATTGCGCCTGCTAATGTGCATGTATTTTCAAATCACACAAGCCAATCTGGGAAAGCAGCTTGCACATGCAACCAGTGAATCAGAGCAAGGCAAGCTGCATTTTGACACCAAGTCTGCAAAGTCTCCAAACCTGATAAGTGACAGTGTTCAGAGCTGTCATTCTCTAAAATAAACATATTTTTTAAAAAATGCTAAAAACAAAGTTCAGATAGATACAATGTTACAGTGTAGAAAGCTGGGAAGAATAGGAATATCAAATAGGTGATGGGATGAAAGTATTAACAGTCCTGTACTGAAGTGGGCTTGCTGTAATTTTTCTTCTTGCTCCAAGGAGAAAATCTAACAAACTCCAAGATAGCCTATGACAGAGAAAGCCACAATAGAGGGAAATGGTTGAGATGCCAGGCTTTAGATGAAAGACAGAAAGGCAGAAAGAGATTTTGTTTTACTGACTGGGAACGCAGGTATACAAAATAAAACTAGAAATTTTGCTGGGACCTATGGCTCACACCTGTAATCCTAGCTATTCAGAAGGCTGACTTTGAAGAAGGTAGTGCAAAGACATTTGAGGCAGGAAAATATAGGAGAGTCTTACTGTAATTGATCCCCGAAAAGCCAGAATTGTAACTCCGTCTCCAAGTGGTAGAGCAAATACTTTCAACAAACTAGCTAAGAGAGAACCCAGGCTCTGAGTTAAAGCCCTAGAAACAACACACATTTAAAAAGAAAAAGAAAATAAAACTGAAACAAAAATATCTAAAAAATGAGGGACATTGCTGTGGATTAGCACTAATCAAATTCTTCAAAACGATTACTTTTACACTTTAAGGCAGTGGTATTTATCTATTTTTCAATAAAAATAGATACGCACTAATAATCCCTATTACTTTCTGTGGCTAACTAAGGCAGTGATTCTGAGAGACATTCACTCTTCCTCAATGCGAGGCATCAGAAAATAGAGAGGGTTGTGTGTAGTCTGAAAACTCACAGCTGTCTATAAGACACCCCCCCCATTCATTTTATGTGTAAGTATCTATTTTTCCTCTCATGGTTAAATTTTGAAATTTTCTGATAATATTCACTGAATGTTTTTGGAGCGAAAGTCTGGATTGTTTCTTTGGTTTAAAAGTGGTGAGAGGATGCATGCATTAATGTTTTGATAGATATTTCTGAAATAGTTATCAATTCTGGCTTTCCTTATTCTCTAGAGAAAGCTAGATGCACTGAAAAAATACATTTTTTAAATTATTTCATGAGCATTTGTTCTTCTCTTTTTGCTGGTATAAATCATAGACTGTAAAATTTACAACTTAAAGTATATAGTTCAATGTTCTGTGGCAGGTTCATAAAGTTGTGCAACCCAGAATGCAAGTCATTTTAGAGCACGTTTTTTGTGTGTTGTTGTTTGTTTTTATTGCAAGAAGTAATCCCAAATCTATTAACAGTCAGTCTTCCTTTTCTCCCCATTTATCTACTTATTGGGCAATTACTCATCTGACTTTTCTATCTATAGATTTTCCTATTCTGGATATTTCACATAAATGTAATAATACAGTATATCATCTTTTGTGAGTGTCTTTTTCTCAGTTAATATGTTTCTTATATTCATCCATGTTGTAGGATGAAACAGAACTTAATTCCTTTTTGTTGCTAAATAACATTCCATTGTATAGACATTTCATGTTTTCATTTTCTACTCAATTACTGGGAGACTTTCTGGTTGTTTTTAACTTCTGGCTATTATGAACACTGATGCTAAGACATCTCGTGCTCACACGTGGTATGCTTTTCTCTTGGCTAGGTACCTAGTAGTTGAAATGCCACGTCACTCAGTAATTCTATGTGTACATTTCCGAGCAACAGTCTCATCAGTTTAACAAGATTGTTAGATTATTGCAAATACTCTGCATAGGCTTAGTTATTTTTGTGTTTTTATCATGCAATAGTAAAATCAGGATTGGTCAGATTCTGAAACATTAAGATCACTGAAATCTAATGAACAGTCCATCAGCTCAAATGTGTACAGGAGATAAAATGGACAATTTGGACCTAGAGTTTTATAGTTCATTAGCACTGAGAAGGGAGGGAGAAAATGGTCTGCTGAAAGGAAGAAAATGTGAACTATTCGATGTAAGGTATGCCAGAGATGTAGACAATTTTCAAGAGTCTGCTCAACAGAACCCAGCAGTTTAGCAAAATCCAAAAGGCTATTATAGATCCTGAAAAAGCCATTCTTTGTTCTATCTCCAATCTCTTTTTGTTTTCAACTTTTTTTCACTTACTTCCTGTTTCATTGTGGAACGCTATGCCATTTCTACTGAAGTTCAAATATAGAAAATATTTGAGCACCACATGGTAAAGGAAATAGGCTTTTCTCTCTTTACTGTCAGTACTTCACTTGTACATCTGAACATAGAAATACCTTCAACAGAACGATAGCAATTGGGTGAACAAGGAGAGTTGACAGTGTGTACTGCCAAAGCATAATTTTAGAGTGATGAGATGGACATCTGGAGAGGTTGGGAATTTGGATCAACTCTGGGCAGTAGCTCCCCTGTCTCAAAATACTCCTGGCTAAAGGAGTTATTTTCTAAGTATTTGAGGCATGATTTTTTCAGGCATCTTGAGACACTCTAATGTTGAGAACTACTCATTAATTAAGACATGCTTTCTTTTTATTTTTAGAAGGCTATTCTACAAACTAAATGCACTGTAGTATAGAGGTAAGAGAGTTACTGGTAACAGGACTTCCTAGCATGGTATGCAGATTCTACTAGTTGTACTTATAAAACTCAAGAAATTAATAATCATCAGCTCGCTTACATTTTATTTCAATTACCACATTTGGATGGTAGAATTTTAAGTATGGTAGCCTTACAGGGATATTCTGAGCACTAAACAAATTCATTTACATGTAATCTTTGGTATGAAGTAGTTAGTACACTTTCACTAGTTTTTATTATAAATCTATTCCTGCATTAATCAATTTAGAAACCACAGGTACCTTCCTATGTGTTTTATATTCATCTCATGTGAACACATGTGACAATTTATAGTCTTCTGTCAAAGGAGGGAGAAAGTAAGTATTAAATGTAATTACATCAATGATATGGAAATGTTAAAGGCAAGATAAAGAACAGAATGGGCTGAAGGGGAATGGAGAGGGAAAATGCAATAAATTACAAGAGATTGATCTGGCTTTGACAGGAAACCAAGGCTCAAATCTAATCTTACTCACTTTCCTTTTGCAGAGGATGGAACCCAGGGTTTGGAGCATGCTAGGTATACTGCAAGGATAATGACATGAGTGAAATCCACTTAAAAGCAGGGAAGGTTGCTATGGACCCAGAATATTCAATTCAGGGTAGCTCCCATTCTCATTGTTTATGAGACTGAGGCAACAAAATGTATTATGACAGAGTAAGGGATAAAGAATGTTCTATTATTGATAGCCTATAAGCAAAAGAGAAAAAAGACAACGATCTTCCCAGGTATACTCCGTAATGTTCCAATTTCCTTCTACGAACTGCCTACATCTAATATCCCCAAAGTTAGTGACCAAGCCTTTAGCACATAGTCTTTGGGGGAACAGTTAAGATCCACACGTTAATACCATGTAAGTGCTCTAACTTTAAGCTCTATTCTGCCAGACCACAAGCATAATTCTAATCATTTTAGATGTTTAAAGGATTAAACATGTTGGTATCAGATCCAGTGTTCTAATTCATTTCAAATTCTACATACAACCACAGAAATATTAAAAGTGTCACAACTGACCAATGGATAAAAACATGAGTGAAACAGAGAGGCAAACAATTAGGAAAATAAACATGATTTTTAATCTTGAATTAAAAGCACATTTTACTGCCATAAGATCCCAGGTTCACTCTCTTTCAGCTCAGTTTTTCTTCATTTTTCTACATAATGCTGTAAACAAGTTTAATAGCTATGGCTCTCTTGGCAGATTTTATTCCTTTTTTTTTTTGCTTTATATTTTCAACTGCTGATCTTAAATAATGTGCTCTGGAAATAAAATATTTTTAACCTTTATAAGATCATAAAATAGATGCCACATTTTTGCTCCTGGGGTTTTTAATATTACCATTTTGTTTTTTTAAATAACCTTTAGGATGATGCTGAGTTTTGTCTCTCTGCTCTCTAAGTGCAATAATGATCTCATGTAGCAGTAAAGGGACCAACCTTAGACTACATTTAAGAATGGGATATGGGATTCTTTTCTGAAGTTTCGGTTTGCTTGTTTAGTTTTCCTGGGAATAGAATTTAGGATCTCATGCATGCGAGGCAAGCCACTGCTCCTCTACCACTGAGCAGCAGCACTAGCCCTAAATTTTGCTAAGCATTCTACAAGTAGCTAAGCTGTCTCCCCCAAAGTGAAATGTCTTGTTGAAAATGATCTCTGCTAGTGATTTAAAAAAAAGTTAGAGATCAACTTACTATTTGTGGTGTTGGGAAATTAGGCAAACATAATATTATAACAGCTTATTTTATTTTATTTTCATTTTTTTTGTTTTTGTCCTCAAAACAAACTATTATAAAATGAGCGTTTAGGTGCTGATATAAACATCAGTCAAAAAGATAAATTTTATAAAGTTGCAAAGTTGAAAATTTGGAACCTGTTTTTCTTTTTTGAAAAAATGTTGACTGTTCTTCTCTTCATCTTATTCATTATCCATATCTCCAGTAAATTTAGTAAAAGATAAAGGGACAAAAATAAAATCAAACAGGGACATACATGATACATCAGGAGGGTTAGTCATTTGGTGGGGTGTGAAGGTCACTAAAGGCCTTCTCATTTTCTAGACACGGGAAGGAGATATTCTAGTAGGAAGCAAAGGTACGTGTGCGCGCGTGCACATATATTTCATTTAGCAACCATTTATTCCATCCCCTTTCCTTTTCTGTGGCCGGTATTAGGGATTCTGTGTGAGCAAGATGACATCATCTCGCTGCTGGCAGATTTCATCTAGGTTCAGCATTAAGCAACTACAGTCAAGTGTAACATGTACCTTGAGAGAGGTGAGACAGAAGAAGAGCACAGCAATGACATCGCACTCAGGCGAGGACAACCAGGACGGATCTGAGATCTGCGGGAAGGGCAAGGGGCTCTCTACAGGTAAATTATGGAGGACAGGGGTGAGTGAAAGGCATGTGAGGAGAGGACACAGGTCACAGGATTAAGAGGGATAGGAGACAAAACCGCAGGTGTCAGCAGACAACAGAGGTGGTTAAAAAATAATGAAGAATTCCCGAAATTCACTAATGAAAGAATAGATAACTCAACCATAGTCAAGTCAATGCCTATGTAGTTTCATTCCTTTCCTTGCAGGCTCCTTGATCTGTCCCAAAATATGTTGAAGCAGTTCTTAGACATCACATAGTTTCATGTGTTCATTATTTAGGTATGTGTCTATAACATGTAAGCATTCTTTTAAAATAACCATAAAGCCATTCTGACCTCTAATAATTTAGAAGTTACATTATGAAAAGTGAGGTTTTTAATGTGAAATTCAGTAAAGTAAATGTAGTGGGGAAAACAACAAATTTGAAATGCAATAAAATGTCTTAGCTTGCAAACCAGCACATTGTTCTCACTGTTGAAATTGCATTGGAGAAAGGAAGGCTTTATACTCATGATAAATTTCAAGTGATCATGTTTATGGAAGGAAATCTAATTTATAAAACCTTGTGTTTTTCTTCCTCGCTCAAGCATGAAAAATAGGCTTGGTGGTTAAATGACAAATGTTTAATTTTTCCAGCACAATTTAAAAATATTTCATGAAGTTTCAAAAACATATTTTAGGAAACATTCTGATAAGCTAAAACAATACATTTTTTAAAATGATAAACGAGTCAGAGCATGCCTTTTCCCTAAATGGCTAGATTTTATTTCATACTACTTTAAACATCCAAATAGGAACTCATATATTAGAAAATGAAGGTGGATGCTTATTAAAATGATTATGTTCTAGGAGTCTAACACTAAGCAGCACCAAAGAAAGCAAATGTTATCTTCCACTCTAAAAGGGCAGTATCTCCAGGTCCATTGGTTTTGAGTATTGTCAAAGATATATGACAGTGTGTAGAGATCAGGCTTCAAATCCAGGCACCATGTTCTTACACTCTAGTCATGGCCCCCCACACATCCACTATGGTAGAAAGAAGCATATGTGCTCAGTTATTCATCGTCAAGCTGCCTAAAGCATTTATATCACCAACTCGAAGAAAAATTTGGAGTCCAAATTTTACTTTTCATAAAACAAATGAGCAAAATATCATGTTCCCTCAAGAAAAGTGTATCAGTTCTCTCTTGAATTACAAAATGGAGACCTTAAAAGTGGCCAGGATTCGATAATGATCTTCCTTATATTTTCTAAAAACTGGAACAAAGACCCTTGAAATGGACTTTATTCTTACTACCATACTACTCTTTTGTTGCTTACCATCATTTTCCATGTTCCATATTGTGTGTACAGGAGAAGGATAACACTTTATATTTTAACACTTTATATTTTAATTAGTGATGACAGTGATATTTTAAGTAGTTCAAAGAACTAGTAGGCTAAAGTTTACTTGGGAGACCATAGAAAGTAGCAAGTAAAAGGAAAAGTATAAATGAGAGTCGCAGCAAAACATCTCCCTTGAATGCACAGCCCGAAGCTGTCCTGCTCTGGTTCTATTTACTTTATCAGTTTGTAAAATCACCTTAAAAGGCTGTCCTAGTTTGCAAAAAACAAACAACAACAACAAAAAAAACCTTGATATTTTGATTTTATTTTCCTCTCTTCTGATACGTTATCAGACAATATTTGATCACATGAGCTGAAAATAGAGTATAAGGAAACAAGAATCCTAGAAAGAGCAACAGCATTCTAATGCTTTTCTCTTCACCTCTATGAAAGGATCATAAGATATGAAAAGAAGAAGCTTGGGTTTAACTAGAGAGTTGCCCTCAATGAAGAAAATGACAATCTAATAAGCTAAGTGGATTTCAACTTGTTCAGAGGAGATTGAAAATTGTTAGTATATTCCATGATGGATAGAGTGTTCTAAGAAGGTATTTGCATGTATAATACTAGTTAGACAAAATGAGGATGAGTAAGGGAAAAAGGTTGTAAACACTTGTGTGTGAAACCAATTCTTTTAAAAAAAATGAGACAGGAGCAGTCTCCTTTCATCAACCGCCTATGACCCATGAGGGAATATGTCCAGGGGAGGCCCACAGACAGTGTTAGCTAATTCTGATCAACTCATATTCCCAAATATCAAAATACAGAAAATGCCATGCAAAGATGTTGTATACGTAAACTGACAGAAACAGGATTAGAGTAACCCAAAGAGTAAAACACAGGCTAGCATATAGAGAAAAAAAAATAGACTATTTTCCCTAGATGATGACAATGAATTTTATCACCTTATCTTTTCAAGATATTTTAAAATATATCATTGTATAGAATGAAACTACCTGTAGTGAAATTTTGACAACTCCCCTCTGTGCACTAAAATGCTGCCAGCCAAAAAAATATCTGAGCTCTTTTGTGCAAATTGTTCATTTCTGACACATTTATCTTACTTTTACGTTTGCAGTCTTAATCAAGGGGATTTGGAAAGGTTAGAATTTGGCTCTACACTCAAAGAATAGAAGGCGTTAGAGGTACTAGGCATTATATTGTCATAACCACAAAAGTCAAAACTGTCAAAGATAGAAAATTATTTTTGAACTAATACCATAGAATTTCATTGATCTCAATGTCACATATGTTTTTGTAGTGCAGCTTTGTTTTCTTATTTCAAAGGAAGATATTTTCATATTGATAAAAAGGTTATCTTATTCCATTATTGAATTTTAATAAGTGATTTAGTGAATCACATGGTTTCTATTATGTCTCTACATTAGTTTCTTTTCTTTGTAATATTATATTTCTTTATTTTGTAGAGTGGGAAATGGGACTCAGGATTTTGTACACGTTAGACAAGTTTTTCTCTGCCACTGACCTACAACCTCAACTCTTTTATTGCTACATTTCAATGCAACTAGTACTTAAATTAAGGATAAAAGTGAGTGGATGACTAAAAAAATATTTATAGGAAAAGAAGGCAAATAGAGATTACAAGCAAGACCACACTAAAGCCACCAGCACAACTATGTTCATGGAAGCACAATTTGTTGTTGCTAAAATATGGAACCAACCCAGATGCCCCTCAGTAGATGAGTGGATCAAGAAAATATGGGACATATACACAATGGAATGCTATGCTTCTATCAGAAAGAATGACATTGGCCCATTTGTAAGGAAATTAAAGGACTTGGAAAAAATCATATTAAATGAAGTGAGCCAGACCCAAGGAAACATATCTGTGGTTTCCCTCATCGGGAATAATTAGTACACATCTAAGATAATCCTAGCAGAAGATTGCAATGTCTCAATAGCTATATACATATGAGCAAAAAAGATGATACTAAGGAAAATGAACTCCAAGTTATGAAAACAAGTGGTTTATCATGGTTGTTGGTATTTTCAACATACCACGTTAAATATGCCTTTTACGTTTGTCTTTCTTCCCCATGATGGTTTTACTTTTAATATTACTGTAACGGATTTTTGTACCCTGGATATTATATATACATGTATTGGAATTAGGGAAGGGAAGGGGAATATCAAAATTGAGAGACAAAGGTTAAAAAAACAAACCAATGCAACATTAATACTTACAAAACTATATGCTGTAAAACAATGATAGAACTCATGAGGGGGGAGGGAGATGGGAAAGGGGGAAGGTGGGAGGGGGGGATGAGGGAGGAGATAACAAGTTAAATAAAAAATGTATGCAATGCCTTGTGTATGAAACTGTAATGCCACTTTGACAATAAAGAAATAAATACATATGTATCTATATATTGTAGATAGGCAAAAAATAGAAGGCAAGTAGAGGTTGCTCTCCTAGTACAGCAACATCTAATATTTAGAAAAATTATACATGAAATCAGAAATATTTACCTAATAGCAAAATTCAAGAGAATATTTGAAATGGGAGAATGGACACATAGAGAATACAAAATTTATAGTTTGAAAACCTACTAATAACTGAAAAGACTATATCTCCTCGCATAATTGTAGGCTTACATAGTTTTTAAAATAAATACTGTATGAAGACAAAATCAAGTACAATCAGTTTAAAATGATTTTTTAATGATTAAAATGAAAAAGTTATCCATTAAAATACATATTTAGACAAGTACTATCATTGGGGAGTTTTCATAGTTTTATTTAATTTGAGTATTTTAAAGATCCTCATTGAGCCAGGCATCAGTGGCTCCTGCTGTAAATCTAGACTCTCAGGAGGCTGAATTCTGAGGAATTGTGGTTCAAAATCAGCCCAGGCAGGAAAGTACGTAAGACACTTATCTCCACAAAGCCATAAGTGGAGCTGTGGCTTAAGTGGAAGAGTGCTAGACGTAAGCAAAAAAAAGCTTGGAGGTAGCACCCAGTCCCCAATTCAAGCCCAAGAACCTGCAAAAACACTCCTACTTCCCCCCTTAAACATCAACAATAAATAAATAAGTGCAAATATAGAAACCATTGTATCATAGGCCATGCCTAATCATTCTGAGTTCAGATTAGTCTGCAGACTGTGGCTAGCTAACCCCTGAACTATGAAGTAGCCATCATCAATACCACTGGTATTACAAATAGAAATACAAAACCTCAAAGCAGCTATCTTACTCTCTGTTCCTCAATTAAACACAATGCTTTGATCCTCACCAAACAATATCATCTCCGCATCCCATCTCCTAATTACCACAGTAAAATATCTATGTCTCCGAAGGGATTTGATTAACTTTTCTTCGATAATCTACCATTTGATTCATAGCTTGGAATACAGGTTTTTGGGTGGCTATTTAGAGATGAGAATCTCACATTCCTGGCCAAGGTGCCTTTGAACTGAGATCCTCAGATCTCAGCCTCTTGAGTAGCTAAGGTTTCAGATGAGATCCACCAATGCCTGGATGGTGCTTACTATTCTTGACATTAACTTTCTAACCTTTCAGCTAAAGTCCTCACGACAGAAAGAACAGCAATAAATGTTCTCAGGTTCAGTAAACACATAGGAGAGTATTATTGGTGTTCCCATGGGTGCAGGTTTATCATTTGCTGAATCTTAACATATTCAATTCCTGTGCCATGTGATTACAAATGAATTTCTAGTGTGATTTTAGCTTGGAGAAGTTTTTCAAATGGGTAACTAATAATTGTAATATTCAGTTATATATATATATATTTTAACTAGCAGACGTAACACAAGGTAATAGGATGGGAGTTTATGACAGTTGTTTTTTGTCTTGTTTTAAAGCATGGTATTGATTTTGTCCTGAAGGTCAAAGGCGAAGATGAACTAGAAAGCAAATAATAAAGACTAAAGTACAGATTCTAAATATCATTGACTTGCCATCATCCCAACTTGCAAAGTGCACCTGAAGTCTATGCCTCCCTTTATAAAAGATTGGTATGATCCAATGGGTTTTCCAAACCCACAAAATGAGTCTACTATAGATAAATAAAAAAACAGATAATAATAATATGTTCATTCTTAATATTAATAACAATATATACACATGCAAATTTGACATATAAGTAGATCATGACAAAAAATAAGATATCAATTTAGATGGATTTGACATGAGCAAGTTGCTAGTGACTCACCCCTGTAATTCTAGCTACTTGTGTGGCTGAGATTTGGGGGATTGAGTTTCAACAGGCTTGAAACACAGCAGGCTTGAAACAAAAAAGCCTGAAAAAAAGTCTTCTCCACAAAGAAATGAACACGTTGGCACATGGTACCTGTCAGCCTTCTAACTAACTATCAGGAGGCCTAAACCCAGGTCAGTTGTAAGTGAGACGCTATCTGAAAAAACAACTAGCAAAAATTAGGTGGGAGGCATGGCTAACATAAGAAAGAGCACACTTAGAAAGTACTCTTTGTGTTTGGGAAATGTAAGCATTTCTGATCTTGCCTACATCTCTTGTTTTATATCCAACTCCTTACCTTATAGTCTGTGTCTATGAACACTTGTGGTCTTATGCTGTTTCCTTTATACTCTTATCTTTCTCCTATCTCCATTAAAGGGGGACCTTCTGCATGAGATCTGTTCCATAATACCACTTTCTCATATACTTCATACTTGCGTCTAGAAATCCTCATGGTACCAAGTCACTGGAACAAGAAATTCTCCTCTCAACAGAAATTACTGGGCACAGTGGTACACGCCTGTTATCCCACTCTGTCAGGAAGAGTAGATTAGAGGATGAGGTTTAGTCTGGACTAAAAGCGAGACCCTATTTTTAAAACTAAGCAGAACAGAAAGAAGAAAAAAAAAAGGTCTGGAGGTATGTATGAAGCAGGAAGTAGAGTATTTGACCAACAAGCATGACGTTCTGAGTTCAAATCGTAGTGCTGGAAAAGAAAATAACAAAGAGAATAAAATAATGTCCCTGGTGAAGTTTGAGTATTATCACAGGATGGGAGTAGGGGGAACTATCAGATACACTGAGAGAAAAAAGCTGAATGACTTTGTGAAGTATAGCAGATGTGGAATTATGACAGGCAGCAATGGTTCCAGAATAACCTGTTTAGACTTGTAAAATACAAATGAACCTTTAATTTTTTGAAGGATTTAATTTATTATCACATGATAAAGTAGGGAGAAATAAAAAAGGAAGAAATATATCCTGCTCTCCATGCCAAAAAAAAGAAAAGTGGGAATAAGGACTGAAGTAAGCCTATCCTGATGAGTAGCTCTACTGGATTTTTTCAGGGAGGTATACATAGTTCTACCAAGTGATGAGGATCCTTTGTGAATAGCTGAAAATAATCCCAGTAGATAGTAGTTTATAAGCTACAAAGGTGACTTATTTCGTTACATATGTATTTTTATCTTACTACTTAGCATTATATATTCTCTCTAGCCACATTTAAATGATGATGAAGTTCACACGATTTGCTCAAGGTCAAGTTTGAATGTAAAGAAATGAAAATGGAGAATTCTAATCACTAGTTTGTCTCTGATCATACTGGGTGCATTCTTTTTTTTTTTTTAATCTTTTGAGTACAAAACTCATGTTTCTAGAAAATAGCCATTATTTTCTGTTTGATATACAAAAAGATCCCGCGAAGAACGCTTCAATTTCTCCTGTGTAACCTGAGAGATAAAACTATTCATCTAAAATGCATTTATTGTGGAGGAATTTTCTGAGCTGCTTAGGCATAAAAAAGGTTAAGAGATAAGGAGTTATTCATGTGAAAGTAATTGAGAAAGCCACAGTAATAAGTGCCTTTCTTTAGAATAATTTGCAGTTAATATCTATGCTCAAAATGGTCATTAGTTCACAAACAAACATGACAGGTAACCATCACCTAATGGTTTACCTCATTTAGGTTCTGCAACTTACAAACGACCAAGTGCCTCTCAAAACACTGCTACCCTATTCTTTAAGAGAGTCAATCATCTCCAAGTACATCTGAGAGACTATCTTCAGGCAAGGCAACAATCATTTGTGCTTGCTTTCTGGGAGCCTCAATAACAGGAACCTGTATTTTTCTTCTGTTTCAAATTAGAAATAGACCATTACAAAGGAATTATGACTATAAAAATATCATTTTTTAAATAAATTCAGGGGGAAGCATAACAGTCATTATGAAAAAAGTAGGTACTCTCTTTTTGTTTTCTTTTTTTTCCACAATACATTTGTGTTTGTTTTAATTTATTTTTTTGTTAATAATAATTTTTGTTATAATAATAATATTTTGTTATAATAATAATAATTTTGTTATAATAATTTGTTAATAATAATTATTTATTGTCAAAGTGATGTACAGAGGGGTTACAGTTTGATATGTAAGGCCATGGGTACATTTCTTGTACTATTTGTTACCTCCTCCCTCACTCTTCCCTCCCACCTCCCCCTTTCCCTCTCTGCCCCCCCACCCCCCATCCTCATGAGTGGTTCAGTTGGTTTACACCAAACAGTTTTGTAAGTATTGCTTTTGGAGTCTTTGTCTTCTTATCATTTGTCTCTCGATTTTGATATTCTCTTTCACGTCCCTCGTTCTAATACTGGTATATACAATATCCAGGGTACTAAGATCAGATAGTAAGATCAGTGATAGTGCGGGGACAACCACAGGAAGGGGATACAAGAGGATCATCAGCATAAGAAGATATGGTTTTACATGGCATGATGAACACTCATTTCCATAAAATGGAGTTCATTTCACTTAGCATCATCTTATGCATTCATAATGGCATAGCTATTGGGCTCCTGTGATCCTCTGCTGTACTAGCCTAAACCTGTGCTAATTATTCCCTATGAGGGAGACCATAGAGTCCATGTGTCTTTGGGTCTGGCTCACTTCACTTAGTGTAATTTTTTCCAAGTTCTTCCATATTCTTACCAATGGGGCAATGCCATTCTTTCTGATAGAGGCATAAAATTCCATTGTGTATATGTACTATATTTTCCTGATCCATTCGTCTACTGAGGGGCAGGCATCTGGGTTGGTTCCATATTTTAGCTATGACAAATTGTGCTGCGATGGATTAACTGCCTTGTAAGAAAGTATTACCAGCCAAAATTTCCTTTTTCCTACGAAATGTTAGTAAAGGGTATCACAAAGGCATAAAATCCTAAAGAAGAAAATATGCTGAAGATAATGTTCTGCAATAATGCATCATCTACTTATGTTCTTACCTTGCAAGGATAAAATTACCCTCCAGCCAATATCCAGGTGACAATGATTTTTTCACACCATTGGTAAATGTATTTGTAAGAAGAGGAAATGATAAAATACATTTTTGAGCTAACCTAGTTGATAAGTTAGCAATTGTTCCAATAACACATACATAATTACCTGGTTCTCTTAAAGGCAATATAACTTTATCAACCATGACTATATCATTTTAAAGTTGGTCATGACAGCTTAGAGAGGGAATAATGCATCCTTTTTACAAAATAGATTTTCACTGGATTGGCCATTGAACCTTCTTCATTCCTTTCCTGTATATAAAACGTTTTCTCATTGCACTTTAACATACTCTTTATTGAAATTAAATATGGACAATGCATTTTCATAGTAGACATTTGGTTAAAATCTGACCAAATATTTGTGGCTCAGACCACCTGCCACGGCCAGATTTATTTTGAGAGTTTTCACAGCATTTACCATAAAAACAAGAAGGAGTTAAGAAAATAGACCACTGTATTCACATTATTGTTTTAAGGTTGATGGTGAAAATTGAGGAGTATGCTGAGACAGGAAGCAACTCATTGCTTCAAGAAGGGACAGGTTTCCAGCCTCCAGAGCTAGAGGAGAGCCTACATTTGACTCACCGACCCACACAGCATCTCATAGATGAGGACTGGCAGGATTGGAGGGTGCCAAACCTGCATGTGATTTGGGTTGAAATATATCCTAAAATCTAAATAGATAAAGGGTTGAACTAAAATAATGGTTTAGGGATGAACTACTGCAAAATTTAATTTAGAACTTTAAAGATAACATATTGGTTTTGATTTCAGGAATTTAAATATGAACTATATAGGACAGGTCAAAACACAGAAGCATAACGGTACTATGTAGTGACCAAGGAAAAATTACAATTAAATTTGCTATTAAAAAAAGGAATGTAGAGTCTAAAAGTTATAGAAATGCCTTTTTAAAAAAAAAATAAAATTGTTCTTCAATGTCTTATTGCTTTAACACAAATTTAGCTACAAAATTCAGCTATGCAGAATGACTCATTATCTAAAGGATTCAAACAGGAAAAGTCCTACTCTATTTTTAACAACAGGCTCTGAGAAAAGGGTAAGGTTCATTTATGCACTTGTACTTCATATTTTACATTTCAGTTTTGATTATGCAACAATTTTTCAGTGAACTTCGCAACCTTTTCCACTGGATTTATAGAATGAATTTTATAGTATATTAACATATTTTGGAGAAGGTAAAAATAATTAAAAATTAATTACCTTTTGCTGGAAATGACTTATTTCACTCCTTGGAGAATTCTTTGAAAGTCGACCATTAGTCATTTTTATTAGGAACTACTAATTAAGCACTTAAAGTTCAAACTTGCCAATTAAAAGAAAGCTTAGTATGCTATTACCACTACATAATCTCCCACATATTATTAGAAAAACTAAACAAATGTTAATATGGTTTAAATTCTGTAGGAAAAAAATATGGCTTAAAATGAATAAAATGCATGTGTATAAAGGCAGATATGCCTTATAAACCTTGCAAAAAGTGATTACTGAATCTGATATTTCTCTTTAGCAAAGCACAAAGCAATATATCTTTTTCTTTTTTGTTGATTATAGGGCTTGAACTAAGGGCCTGGGATCTCTCCCTAAGCTTTTCTGCTCAAAGCTAGTGCTCTACTACTTTTTTAAACATCAAACTGTTTCAAATATTGGCAATCCCATATAGTTTTGTGTGTGTGTGTGTGTGTGTGTGTGTGTGTGTGTGTGTTTACTGAGTCTAGTCCAATGTATATTTCTTTATGAGATTTTGCTAAATGTTTCATTTAAATAAGAACCAATTTGTGTCAAACCTGAATTTTACTGAATTTATTATTTAAGACTCATTACTATTAATTTCATAAATGTTATTAAATAAGAAATTTAATTACTTGGCATGTCTTGGTTACAAGCGTGTTGCCATCAGAACTCAATAATACATTTGTTACCTATTGAGCCAAGATTCTAATTTTATCTTCCACAGCATTCAGTAAAGTGTATTGGGCATAATAAATTCTTATTGTTGGATGAATGTAATCCAATATTTTGAGTCTGGTCATAACTTATCCTGCAAAGAATCTTCATTGAAAGGCTTTCCTATCAGCAATCTAATTTTTCTTGACTTTTAAAACTTTTGGCACATCTCACTAATGTGATATTCATATTGATGACATTTACAAAGAGGAAAGTGGCTCTGATTCTCATTAAAAAGCAAACAATTCAGATATATGGAAATCATATCCACCACTAGTTTTCATCACTCAGTCTTAATGGCTCCACTAGGGAGACACAGTTCCCAGTGACCTCACAGTCCTAATGAAATCTCAAAACAAATCACAACATCTACCAAGTCGCTTATATTTTGAAAAAAAATACATATTTATCTTCTACATGGTCTTGACCCATAGTTGATAGCAAATTTTACCGCTCTAATATTGGTGTTTTCCGATCACCCTATCAAAGACAGATGACACTAATGCTCAGACAACAAAAGTAAAATTCTGGTAACAGCTGGGTTGAGGCAGCAGAGCCTGGGGATACTTTACTTATCAAAGTCCAGAGTTCATAAATGGGTTTATGACACAACAAACTCACTTATAATTAGAGGAAAATATCAGCAGTGTCTTTGAGATTCTTTCCAATTATGGATTTCCTAGTGCTCAAATTAAGCCTTCTTTGGCTCTAAAATGAAGCAGAACAAGCCACTCAGACTGTGCCTATCAATATTTCTGGACTAGAAAGCTTATAGAATTCCAGTATCCTTGGAGAGCTGTCTGACTCTTTTACTGGCAATGCCTTCATTTTCTACCATAGTGAATTTATTATTAAAAGATGATTGCTTATTTTTCTGCGAAAGGAAGCATTCATTTTCTACACATAATTCTTGGGTGTAGAGAAGGAAAAAAAGAAAAGAAAAGAAAAAATGGCAGTCATTCTCAACAGTATGTGAATGAATATGTATTTATTGTATTCTTATAAAAGCTGGAAAGTCAAAGAATAATGAAATGATTTCTTCTTATAATCAGATCATTTCCCAAGTTTGTCAGAGCTTTATTTTGTTTATCTGTGAATAACTACCATTATATTTTAGAGCTACTTATTAAGATTCATGTCGTGAAGGCTTGCTCAATATTGCTAATTAACTTCTTCATTGCCATAAGCATGTTGTTGAACCATACTACTGCCACAAAACTTTTTAAAATGAATAAACAAAATAATCTACTATAAAGAGTGATACAGCTGCTCATTGTTTAAACAGCTACACAACGAATTGCCAAGTGCTACAGCCAGAATCAGTATTATTCCTTTTACATTAATGAAAAAAAGGAAAGAATCCAGCATGAGCTGTGCATATCAAAATACCAGAGAGCTCACATATCTTCACAATGTTTGCTCTACTTATCCTATTCCAGGTCATATAGCCACTTTACATTAATTACTATAAAATTGCTTTGGAATTAAAAAAATTCATTTCATCACATAGTCACTCTAACTCATTGAAGGCCTTCTGCCAAATCTCAATATTTGATATGTGTTTCTCAACAGAGTTTTAAAGATTTCAAAGAAAATCAAGACAAAGTTGAGCATAAACAAGTGTTGCCCTTAGAATAGTTATTGCACTTGGGACACTGATGTAGGAGCATCATGAGATTGATGCCGGCCTGATCTGTACAGTCATTGTCTCCAAATATCAACAATAGAAAAAAAAGAGAGAGAGAAAAGCAAAAATTCAACCACAATAAAACCCCCACTACATCCATATGAATCCACATCAAAACAGCTTTTTTAAAAAACCAAAACAATTGTTTAATGAAGTAAGATAGCACTTTTTCATGATCAATTCTAAAATCTAAAAGATATATTACTAGGTTCCCCTTTCCTCATTACAGAATGTGTAAGTCAATATACTTTGTTAATTTTCATGTTTTAAATTTTACTTTCATCAGCTGTTCTGTTTTCAAAGAGAAAAACTAAAGGCAGGAGGGTTTCGATATTCAAACACTGAACATCAGTCTGAATCTTCTGGCTTTCTGCATTAACTCAGAACTGAGCTTTCAAATCTGAGTGTCATTCATATTTTGGCCTTGAAGAGCAAGAATAAATCAACACAGCCAGAAAGAGTGATGGTCCTTACAGTAGCAACATCACATTTCAGAACAGCTCCTCATCTGTTCGTGTTTAGGAAAATCAGTGGGAAGGGATGGAAGAAGGCATCCATCATATTAGTCATATTATATGTTATGAGCTGGAAAAATTACCCACACAAATGAAAAATACAAATTTCCTCAGTACCATTTTTTCCAGCATAGAACCAACATTAGCCTTTAGTTAAAATATGCAGATGTGAAGTACTGCTGGTGAGGAAGCGAAGACTCTACTCTTGTCTAAATCCTTTTAGGACATTGACAGTTCTAATTTGTCTTTCTCTCCACTTGGCACCAGCACAGGCACAGACACTGAGCAGAGGCAAGAAGAAAAGCCACGTGACTGTCTATGGAGACTCCTATCTCTTCTCACTCCACTGATTTATCCCAGCTCTTCAAGGTGAGGATAAATGGCACCGTAGTGTGCCAGGACCAGCTCATGAAGGGACGTGCCCATCCTGGCTCCAGCTACTGTTCCTTTGTGACAAGCATATACACAGTAATTCTGTAAGGACACAACACAGGACCTTTTAATAAAACAAAGTGATGAATTTGGGTGCCAGAGCAGCGTTGGCCCACCTAGGAGGTAATGCATATATGGCTCAATGTGCTCATAATGCATTAGGACAATTAATGTAAATTCAGCTTAAGTGTTAGGAATCCAGAGCAGGGACTGTTTGTCAAATCCAGAATTACTTTTCATTAATACCCTTCACTGAAAAATTTGACATTGTTGGATTATAACACGATGGAGGGTGGGCAAAAGACAAAAAATGGGCACTGTGGGCAGAAGGCAAAAAATCATCACTGTAATGTAATCCTTCAGTGGCTTATGGAGTCTCATAACATTGAATTATTACAGAGACTGAGACAAAACGTAAAGCAACGGATTAATTGTTATGGCTTATTTATATCCAATAGTTCATGGCACTGAAGATACATCCCAATACACTACACATATGAGCTTATATTCTATTATGGAAAGCAATGGGAAAATAGGCTTCTAAATAATGCCAGCTCTACTGAGCACCACAGAATACTACAACTCAATAATTTGCCTCTCAACTAGTGAAATAGATTGAAATAAAAAATTCTATTACTTCTTTAAAAGTGATGTGTGCATGTGTGTGTATTTGTGTGTATGTACAGGTGCATGCAAATATGTGTGTTGGTACTAGGGCTTGAATTTAGGGCCTGAACACTGTTTATTAGCTTTTTCACTCAAAGCTGGCACTCTACCCCTTGAGCCACAGTTCTGCTACTAGCTTTGTTGCTGGTTAATTGGAGATGAAACTCTCATGAACTTTCTTGCCTAGGCTGGCTTTGAACCATGATCTTCAGATACCACCTTCCTGATTTTCACCCGCTAGGGATTAGACATGAGAAACTGGATCTTGGTTGTCTACAAATGATTTTTAATAAAACGGGATCATATTATTGCATCAAAAGCATTAACAGCTAATACTCAGTGCTCACTTAACATATAACTTCCGGTTAAACATGGCCATCAAAAATTTACAGTTGTATAACTTTTAAAGATGATTATTTCAAAGGAGCAAATTACTTGTTTCCTGTGAAGTGTTTCAAAGCCAAATGCAAACTTTTAAAGTTTCATCTAGAATGGTGACTCTCCTTTCATTCAAATTCAATGCTAGTACGATAGGCTAGAATCTGCTTTCCCTCTTGTCAATTTCTGTGCTTGAAGCAACTGATAGAAACTGACCATTGGAACTATTTGAAAGTCAAGTGGACTGAAAGTATCACTAGAGAAAACAATGGAACGGAGCACAAGAATCATTTTGTAGGTCTCAGGCAGGAATGGAGCAACGTATAGCATCATTCTCTTTTCCTATGAGTAGACTCAGTGATGCAGTGTGCACTATTCATAGCTCTGCAATGAAGAGGGCAAAGCAAACACTAGCAAGGCCCAATACGTTGAAGAACTGTAGTCATCTCTTTTATCCATAGTTTTTGTCTGTTTGTTTATTTTTCATGGTTGCAGTTATTTGTCACCAATTGTGGTCCAAAACTATTAAATAAAAAACTTGAGAAATAAGCAATCATGAGTTTAAAATTGGACTTTGTTCCTGGAAGCCCTCTCACAGTTCTTAGATCAGCTCTTGATGTATCTCAGCATTTGTGTTCAAGGAGCCCTCCTTTTAATGACTGGCCTTCGTCTAAGTTCAAAGTCAGCCAAGACAAATCATAGACCCTATCTCAAAACATAAGCTGCGTGTGGAGGCATGCAACTCTGCTCCCAGCTACCCTGAAGGAAAAGATAAGAGAATCAGAGTCTGGGGCCAGTGGTCCAAGGAAAGGAAGAAGAAATTGGTGGGGAAAAAAGAAAAAAGGCTGGGGGCAAGGATCAGCAGGTAGAGCACATATCTTGGAAGGGCCAGGCCCTAGTTAACTGGATGTGAAAGTTCAAAAAGATTCCAAAGTATCAACTTTTATTACACTATTTTTTCATATTTCTGTTTTATTCTTTATTATTATTAATCATCAGAAGCCTAATTTACAAATTACATTTTGTCGTGGGTGTTTATATGTGGAATCATTCGTGATTTCAAGCTTCCAAAAACACCCCCCCCCAAAAAAAAAAAAAGTCTAGCAATAGTCACAGGTCCACTTTTTCTTGCAGGTTTAGTTTCTCCAGAAGACTTCAGAATATTTGATTTCTTTGTCCTCATCAAGACAGAATGCTAAGTATTTCGTTGGGTACTTGCCCTGAACACACAATTCTAAGGAATTCTAAATAGATTATTTGTCTTCTATGTATTTATTCCAGGTTATTTGGTTACTTTTGAGAAATTTACGTCCAAATTTCAATGGCTGAATATATTTACTACAGAAATCTGGGAATCCTAGAAGAGTTCAAATAGAAAATTCTCAGATATTATGTACAAATATTAAAATGTATGCTTATTCATACTAAAATTTTGGGCGCTATGCTTGTTAAAAAATATAATACATAAAATAGGCTCATAATCTATATATTCATAATAAACATTTCTGAAGAACTACCTAACATAAATACATGTATAGAAAACATATAGAGATTTAAACTCCAAATCATTTTAAACTGCTTAAAAATTTGCAGCACATATCAAAAGATTCTCACATCATTGTATATTCTTTTGTGCTTTACCTTAGTATTTGCACTGTTGACACATTTAGTAAGTGAGCCAACAAATGTATACAAAGATAATGGGAAGAATTCATGAATATATTCAAGATATTCTGTCACAATGGTTCGGAAAATGTAAATCTAATGAAAAGGATTTATCTACACAGACAAAGCAACTATACCTTCTTTCTTAATGCAGAAGAGACCTATTTTATATGTACATTTAATTTATATTATTTCAATAGCTGCTTAATATGAGAAAGGTGAAAAAATTAGATTTTATATAGATACCTTTTGTATTCTACATGCTAAATAATAATATATACCTATCTCTGTTTCATAAAAATATACTTTTGAAAAATACTAATTTTATGAGCTATGAAAGTGTTCCAAGAAGTAATTTTATTATACTTTTGGGAGAAGGTAAATGCAGGGGTTGAAGTGAAATGCTGTACTAGGAAGCCTTTATCTCCTTCAGGTTGTCTTTTGTTTAAGATTTTACCTATTTTCCTAGGCTGACCCCCGACAGCATTCACCTGACTGTATCTCCCGCATGGCTGGAGTGGTCCACCACACGCAGCTTGATTGTTGGGTTGAAAGTCTTGCTAACATTCTGTCCAGGCTGGCTGAGAATTGAGACCTTCCTGAGGGCTACCTCCTGAGCAGCTGGGGTTATAGGCATGAAACATTACACTTGGCTTCATTATAGTTAACTTTATATTTGAATTCAGACTCTACCTGTGACGTGTAATTTAAATTCACTAAAGTATTATATATGATTTTCAGTTCCTAATGTGAATTCTGTCCTTAAGTTCTATAGGTGTATGACACCTATCATTTCTGTTGGGGCTATCTTATATGTTTTCAGTAAATCAGAAGTGGAAATCCCCACCCTCATCCCTATATAAATAAGTACTTTCTCTGCTAGGTGGATAACATTTAGTTGTTGTTTTTTTTTTTCATATAAAACTTGGCATTTGAACCTTAGCTCTGGGATGTGATCAGCTCTGTGAATAGCCTAAAAAAATCAGTTATATGACGAGCTGTCCAAGGAACCTGAAATATCTTGCATGTCCATATATTTATACTCAATGGAAGTTCAGTGAATGTTACAAAAAGCAGTACAAAATGCCATTCCCATTTCATCCACTTTAACATACTGATTGTTTTGAACTGAAGACAATTGTGAAGACCCAAAGCAGATACTAAGTCAAATGGGACTGCATTATGAATACAGTCTCCTTAATCCAAACATCTGGAATCCAAGATGCTTCCAAACACAAAAGTTTATCTTTTCTTCTTTTTCTTTTCCTTTCCTTTTTTACTTTCCATTTCTTTTATCTCTTTCTTTTTTCATTTGTTTGTTTCTTTCTTTCTCTTTCATTCTTTTCTTTCATCCTTCCTTCTTTCTTAATTTATTCTTTCCTTCCTTTGTCCTCCTTCTTCCTCTTCATTTTCTTCCTCCTTTATCTTCTCCAATATCTTTTTCCCCCTTTTCCTTTTTTTTTCTCTCTCTCTCTCTCTTACATACCCTCTCTTTTGTCCTGCACCCTCTCTTCTTTCCCTCCCTCCCCCTCTGGCAGTCATGTGGTTTGTTGGGCACTACCATTGAGTCCCCACCAGCTTAATATCCAAAATGTTTTGAGAGAACTCATAATAAGAAGAGTGGACATGATGTGAGTGGTATTATGTGACACATCACAGTTTAAAAGAAGAAATACACAATGTCTTGTGATCCACTCCCCACCCCCAAAACCTCCAAAATCCAAAATATTTATGGCTTCAACCATGTGGGGCTTGTTCAAGAACAGGTGAAATTCTGGCACAAGATCTGTTCTTACTCATCTTTCATCCTTGTGTATTTCTAAGGAATAATTAATCCTATAATGGTTTCTCCATGTTCCACAGGCTTTCAATGGTCTGCTCTGGTTGTGCAAAGCTTTACTTCCAGCTTTTTTGTTCTCACATGGTCATCCGCATGCTCTCTGTGCTCTTCCTCTCCCTGTGCCTCTCTACATCCTCCTGTCTACCAGGGAATACTCCATGCTCTTCACCCTCATGCTGTTTATTCAAGAAATATACCAAAAAAACATAAAAACATACCCTTGTGCACAACCCCTACTAGACAAAAGGAAGACCATAGACGTACTGTCAGGGATATTTTTTATTTGGATTGCTTCATATATGTCATGGGCTATCTTGGGAATGGAATAGAAGTATAAACACTCAATTTATGGATCATATGAGCACATATCCAAGTGCCCAGAGGAAAGGGGCATTGCAGTTCCAAGTTGATGGGAGACTGAGAGAAATAAAAAAGGAGATGCTGCCAAGTTTCCACAGTTTACCAAACTCACACCCCTAGATTAGATCTTGTTTTTGTTTTTGGTTTTTTTCGCATGAATCTCCACCTTTTGTCAAGACAGCCATGTTTAATCGTGGTTTTATTTTTATTTATTTATTTTTTTTTGGCCAGTCCTGGGCCTTGGACTCAGGGCCTGAGCACTGTCCCTGGCTTCTTCCCGCTCAAGGCTAGCACTCTGCCACTTGAGCCACAGCGCCGCTTCTGGCTGTTTTCTGTAGGGCCTCGTGTATCCGAGGCAGGCACTCTTGCCACTAGGCTATATCCCCAGCCCCGTGTGGTTTTATTTTTATTGTCTCTTCCTGTTTTGTCCTTCATTTCCTTTTGAAGGTCTCTTTGTCAGGAAACATTTAGATGAATTGAAATTTGTAATTGAAATAAAAATCTGCATTTGGCTATATGGTCCCTGAAGAAACTCAAGAAAAATACAATGGTAAGAATTATTTTCTCCCCTGCATAGACATTACCAAGTTGTTCTCCAGAATAGTATGACCAGTAACTGGCCCTGCACACATTATCTCACCTTATCATGTCCTTATCATGTTATTAAGCACTGGAGATTGTGTAAGCCAGCCTTGGGGAATAACATGGATGTGTGTAAATGTATGTGTGTGTGTGTGTGTGTGTGTGCACTTGAGCACTATCCTTAAGTTGCTCAAGGACAGCACACTACCACTTGAGCCATTTTTGTCTTTTTAGTAGTTATTTGGAGACAAGAGTCTCATATACTTTCCCCAATGAGCTGGTTTTGAACCGAAGTCCTCATATCTCAGTCTCCTGAGTGGCTTATAGATATATATGACCCTCTGCCTTCTGTTTGGCAATATTTTTTAAGGGAAAGTCCTATGTTCTCTAATCAGTTTGTTTTGAAGAAAGGGAACTAATTTTTTGCCAAATTTATTTTCACAGAAAAAAATACATGCATTTTAGTTTTCATTCCCATCTTCTTTACTTTCTTCATTCTTCATTTTATCATTCTGGCATTTTTTTCCATAGACAATAAGCTTGTGAGTATTACTAGCAATACAGCTGAATTCAGAAAATGGAAATAATATTTACTAAGCAGAATTAAATCTAATAAAGATCTTGTTGTCCAATCTGTAAGTCCTTCAAATTGCTCAGATTCTCTGCAAAGGTTCTAGCTAATCCTTCTAATCCTTCCATAATTAAATCTCTATGTCTTCAAGTATTTCTCAAATATTAACACACATATACACTCAAAACTATAATTCCAAAATCACAATATCACATTCTATTGTAGGCTTCATATATACTTATTTTCCCTATTGCAAATAGAAAGTAACGCAGTTTTACAGTACAGGTTCAGAGTTCTATAGAATACAAATCAATGCTAGACTTTGAGTTTCTCAGGGCAAATCACTTTGATGCCTCTTCTAGCTTCTTAATAAGGTTTGTGTTTATGGGTGACTCTTTTTTTTTTTTTTTTTTTTTTGCCAGTCCTGGGCCTTGAACTCAGGGCCTGAGCACCATCCCTGGCTTCTTTTTACTCAAGGCTAGCACTCTGCCACTTGAGCCACAGCGCCACTTCTGGCCATTTTCTATATATGTGGTACTGGGGAATCGAACCCAGGGCTTCATGTATACGAGGCAAGCACTCTTGCCACTAGGCCACATTCCCAGCCCATGGGTGACTCTTTGAAACCTAGAGGAATTTGTAAGGAATGAGTGTTCTACCATAATCTTTGCTGTTGCTTGCTCTCACTATTTCATGTTTCATAAGCCTTTGATGCCTTGATTTGCAAGTTTAACTTATATTGGAATTATAGATAAGTCTAAAAAAACTTTTAATATCAGCAAGCACTTACCCATCCTTTTGCATTTTTTATTTTCTTGATGGGCTTGTTTGCTCTAACATTTCGGAAAAAATAGTTTAAGGCTAAATATTGGACTCACAAAGCACTTCATATAGGAAGGATGAGATACATTTGGTTTTCATCAGTGGAATTAGTAGACAGATTCAAAGGCTGTGAATCGGAATTACTAAAAATAAAGTCCATGAAAAGAAACAGAATTGTTTATTAAGCAAATAAAAATAAGTGTTCTACACTTGTTTTCATAGATGTCTGACAGCATCCCTCATTTGATACAGAGAGTATTATAGAATTTGTGATTTATGTGTCTCTGATAAAATTTGCTATTAATCATCAGAATTCATCTTTCTAACAGAGATGGAGTTATTAAGAAGGAAACACCTTTATTCTCAAAGCCTCAAAACAGCCGGGCACCAGTGGTTCAGATCATGATTCAAAGCCAAACCAGGCAGGAATGTCTGTGAGACTCCAATTAATTGACAGAAAACTGGAAGTGGCGCTGTGGCTCAAAGTGGTAGAGTGCTAGCCTTGAGCAAATGAGCTCAGAGATAGCACCCAGGCCCCATGTTCAAGCATGTGACCAACACCCCCTCCCCCTGCCCCATCCCCCCAATACATACTGTTGTTTGTCAACTCTGCCTTGGTATTTGCACATCACTTACAAAGTTGAAAAGCACAGACATGAAGCAACATCAGAGTAGGTTATTTGAATCATTATTATGTAATATATATGTATAACATATAATATATATTAGCCCAGTCAACCTGTGCTGATATGGGTGAAAGCATAGTCTTCTAAAATGTAATCTTACCTATTCTTGAAGTTATTTATGACTCCACACCCCTAACCACAACTATCACTCACCCTTCTCTCCAAGATACATTATTCACCCTTCAAAGATGCACTAATAATGAACTGTAAATGTCTTGGATTCTACCTTATTGCCCTTGGGTACACAAGATAACAAGTAGTAAAAAGGGCCCTGGAAGGAAGAGCTGATTTAGTGGGAAGTTTATTTACAATTAAGTCATCTTTTTTATGATGAGGAGTGTGTATAAAAATAATGTCAAATACTTTCCTAATAATTAGTCACTGTCCAGAATAATACTTTGTAAGGGGAAATATAGTGCTTTAGCATTTATAAACCATTGTTTTTTCTCCCTGTCTCCTCTCTCAAGTACCAGAAAGGTCACCTAGATGTCAGATTAATGGGAACACAGAATTCAGATGGGTTCTGCTTTGTTTTGCACACAACTGTGATATCAATACTCATAGCCTGAAAAGCAGAATGTGTCCTTCTGGCAAGTGTGAGCCCCCGAGAAATGCATAAAGAAATACAGATATAGGGAAGATGAAAACCATGAGAGAGAATTAAGCTGATGGTGAAAGGACGGGGAGGAGTGTTGCAGATTTTATAGGTTTTGGCCATGTTCCCCTGAAGTCATGGCCACACCAGTGTCTTTCTGGTAGCAGCTGTCACTACAGGTGCTGAACAAGTAATGAGAAGGAGAGCGAAACAGCTGATGCATAAAAATACAGTCAGGCTGAAATTGGCAACTAGTGGCTGACTTTTTTTTTTCCTTAAACTTCTTGCAGCTACTGAGATAAAGGTAAATTAAACTTTCGAGGCAACACGGCATCTGAAGTGGAACTGTGAAGCAATCATAACTGGGCGGCTGAGGACAGGTTTGATTTAAGATCCCACTCCGCTTGAGCTCTGCTCCCTGTCAAGGGTGCACCATATTTAACCAACCTCATTCAGGAAGCAGATTCAGCTACCTATTAAAACACGTGACACTTTCAAAATGTTCAGGATCCTCTGCCTGGCACTCACATTAGTCAACTGCCAAAGTACAGGGCTTAGATATATGATGGGAAAATTACATTTTAACGAGGTGTCATGTGTGTTTAAAGTTCTTATTCATCACTACATAGGCACTGCTTTTACTGGAGACACACATGCACTAATTAGCATATTATAAGGACAGAAGGTTCACCTTATCTGCATTGTTAAACTGTTACCCATAAGTTTTTTGTTGTTGTTGGTTTAGATTCTATTCTCGTTGACAGAGAGAAGAGTGCCTTGTTTACATAACGTGAAATGGTGTTCCAGAAAAGATGGGTTTTGTTTGGGCCGCATAAAACAGGTACAAATTTGTCCCAGAGCAGGTACAAGCCTCTAGCATTCCATCGTTAGTACTTATTGTCTGCTCTTCACTGTATCCCAAGGTATAGAGTTTGACATGAATTACACATACTAATTTTGGGAACCTCTGGAGCTTGGTTGCTCTGTCTGTTGTTGTTATCAACCTGATCCTACTTTCTCCTTCAACAGGAAATACCAGAAAACATTTGCATGCCTGGTAAGGAAAACTTAGAATGCTAGGGGTAGTGCAGAAGCCAACTATAAGAGTCAAAGGAAATGTCTCACAGCTCCTTCTTCTTCATGAATAACGAATGAATCTGGCACCTGTGGCTTGGGAGAAGGCACAGCTGAGAGGAAGCCGGGCAAAGGACAGAGATCTAAGGATTCCTCACACCGCTTATCCCAGAACAGCACACACTGTGTTGATGCCAGTGTAAAAATACCGCAAATATCTGGTGGAATGCTGGATAGTCAGTGTATAATTTACCAAGGCTAGTCAATTGATGGCCTGGATGAGTATATACTAGGATATCATATATTATATGATGGGACAGAGGCTCAGTTAAAAATAAATTAGAAGAAAACTCTAGATTTAATACTTACAGACCTGGTGCTCCACCCAGAACAGGAAGGACTTGTCACTCAAGTCCTCAAATGTTTTTGATAGTGTGTCCAAAGTTGAATCACTGGCTCTTCAGAAACTATGTACGTTCAAAAGAACATAACTGATATGCCCTTCTAATTATTACAGCTTTCATTTTCTCTGATTTCTCAACTTGTCAACTGAACAGTTGAGGCGAGGTGGTTGTTGTTTATTTTCTATGAGTAGAAAGAACTGAGTGCAAATTTTGCTCTACCACTTGAGTCATGCTTTCATTTCTGTTTGTTTGTTTGTTTTC
Source organism: Perognathus longimembris pacificus (assembly GCF_023159225.1). NCBI lineage: Eukaryota > Metazoa > Chordata > Mammalia > Rodentia > Heteromyidae > Perognathus > Perognathus longimembris. The sequence goes on along the minus strand of NC_063176.1, from coordinate 9,705,138 downwards.
TGATTAATTGGAGATGAGAGTCTTTTGGATTTGTCTGCTCAGGCAGGCCTCCAATCTTGATCCTCAGATCTCGGCCTCCTGGTTGGCTGTGATAACTGGTGTGAGTTATTTATTTATTTATTTTTGGCCAGTCCTGGGCCTTGGACTCTGGGCCTGAGCACTGTCCCTGGCTTCCTTTTGCTCAAGGCTAGCACTCTGCCACTTGAGCCACAGCGCCGCTTCTGGCCATTTTCTATATATGTGGTGCTGGGGAATCGAACCCAGGGCCTCAGGTATACAAGGCAAGCTATCTTGCCACTAGGCCATATCCCCAGCCCAACTGGTGTGAGTTATGTGTGCCCAGGTGAGAATGTGTTCTTCATATAAAATTTTATGAACAACTGCCTACTTTGTGTCAGATTATTAGACTACAGGCTTCAAATTTTGTTTCTGTATATTAGGTGTTCATGTGATTCAGCACTTCTCTTTAATACCTACTAAGCTTCTTTTTTTTTGTTGTTTTTTTTTGTGTTTTTTTTTTTTTTTTGCCAGTCCTGGGGCTTGAACTCAGGGCCTGAGCACTATCCCTGGCTTCTTTTTGCTCAAGGCTAGCACTCTGCCTCTTGAGCCACAGCACCACTTCTGGCCATTTTCTGTATATGTGGTGCTGCGGAATCGAACCCAGGGCCTCATGTATATGAGGCAGGCACTCTTGCCACTAGGCCATATCCCCAGCCCTGCTACTAAGCTTCTTTTAAATCACCAAAGCTCATAATACAGACAGAGAAGGTAGAAAATTGGGGGTGTGATGAGAATATTTAAGAGACTGAATAGATGTAAGAAACTTCTCTAGACTATAGAAGTTGGCAGCTAGCTGCAATGACAACACAGAATGTGTACACTAGTCTTAGTAAAACAAATTCAGGACCAAAACTTTCATTCTCCTAAGATCCTGAGAAAGCAGATTTTTTTTTAAATCCCATATTTCCTTCCTTCTTCTGACTCCATGATGGAAGAGTAAATATGAGTGTTAGACAAAAAAATCCATGATGATTTTTAAGGAACACAGACTAAAAAAATCTCTCTAGATACTGTTTCACACTAATAATGAAACAATTTTTATAAGTTACATAAAGTGCAATGCTTTTATAGAAAATTCAGTTAATAACTGGAGTGTAAAATCAGGTGGCTATTTTATGCCCATTATATGCATACTGTATTATCTCATTAAGATTTAATGGTACTTCTAATGAAATAAGTTTTTTTTTTGTCTATTTCCAAGTTGAGGAAACTAGGACTGCTGAAATAAGAGGCAAGGGAAGAATTCAAACTCCATCCTCCCTCAAGTTCATGTTCTGACATTGCATGCCTGTGAACACAGTGAGAGGATTTTTAGCTGTCTTAGAAAAGCAGGTGTGGCACTTATCTTCCCAAACCAGATCTTTTGAAATTTCAAGTATTTATGTTCAGCAAACATAAAATATACTAATGCTCTACAGAAAAACATTTTAAAGCCATATTTTTAACAGAGGAAACTGTTACCAGAACACAAGTCTCACCCTGCTATCTACAGATGGCAGTACATGTTATATCTACAGACTTACTTATGTAATTTATTTACCCTAATTCATCTGTTTTAAGTTGAGGTTTCTGTGCATAGACATTCAAGAGGACCCATACAAAATGGCAATAAAAAAATCACTACAGGTAATTGCTTTGAAAAATGTCAATGTAATTTACTATGCTAAAACACTCAGCTGAAACTGTTTGTGTGGGAAAAAAAGATGAAGAGCCTCTGTTAATACTAATTAAAATTCTCATATCCACACAGAGCATGCATACAATTTACCTCTACTTATTCTTACCCACCTCTAAACTTCAATAAGTCCATGCCAAAGTACTAGGTTTTTTTTTTAATGTAACCATCTGTGCATGAAAAATGATATTTTTGTTGGTGTTTGTAATTTCAGCTTCAGAACAGGTAAGATCCTACTCTGCAAAACACACAATGTCTTAATTGCAGTTGTTCAGAAACAGTAAAAGGGAAACTACTTGCCTGAAGAATTCAATTAGAAGCCAAAACTTATTATTTCTCAGGATTTATCACTTCAGAACATCCTTTTGACAAATAAGGTATTAATACATGCGGGAAAGATGACCCACAATTTAACTCCCACAAACAAGTAAAAGTAAATGAGTGGCATAATTAACTTAGGTATAGCTAGAGATGCAATCTTTTTGAGGTGGGTAAGGGGGTGGAGGGGCTTGAACTCTGGGCCTGGGCACTGTATGTGAGATTTTGCACTTAAGGCAAGTGCTCTACTACTTTGAGCCACAGTGCCACTTCTGAGATAGTCTTATATACACAGTTATATATAGAGATTTCTGGAAAGACCATCCACACACACACACACACACACACACACACACACACACACACACATTTTGGGCAAGTCTCTAAATATATGCACTATGGTACCATCTTTAGCTTCAAGACTCACTGATAAAATCTGGAGTTAGGAATTTGCTGAAGTTAGTCATGGTAAAAACTCAATTGCTAAGGAATTTTAGCTTATTGTTCTAAACAAAAATAATATATTCAGTTAAAGAAAAAGATATGAAATACAGTTTGCCTCATTAATCTCTGACTGTACATCATGACTAGTTTTAAGTTCTTGTGAAGCTCTTTGAAATTAGTTCCTGTTCCAACTGAGTCAAAAAGTTAAAAGGTTAGATCATTCACAGAGAAAATAAAAATTCACATTAAAAAATGTCACAGCTATGGGCGAACTGTCTTCCCAGAATACTAAGACCTTGTTCAGTTTCTACAGTATTAGATGAACCACCTGATCTGGAAAGTGGTGAGCAACACAGTGCAGTTTTGTGAGATCATTTGAAGACTCAGAGGCTGATTTTGTTACTTTTGAGTACTTAGGCTTTGCTTTCCACAATAGTCCAAATAATAATAATTATTAATAATTGATATTAATAGCAATGCTACTATTATTTTGTGTTGGAAAGAAATTTCTGAAGAGTTCAAGAAAATGTATTTTTCATTCTCTCTAAGAGGTGAAAAGTTATTTATTCATATTATAAAGGCCTGTTGGCAATATATATGCATACATATATGTGTATTTGTATATAAATACCTATTCTATATATATATACATATATATTCAAACTATTGATTCAGTAGAAAGAAATGATACTCAGATAAATATAAAATAACTTAAACAAAATTCTGGGGCTCCCAATTAGACTTGAGGGGAAAAAATCATGAACCTCAATCTGAGAAATATCTAGAATTAAAAAAGGCTTGAGGACATGTCTCCAGTGATATAGCACTTGCTACCAACTGCTAAGCTCTGAGTTCAAAAATCCAGTGCTATTCCCCTCAAAAACAAAACATAACCTCCCCAAAACACATATTGAACTTCAAACTTAGCTGTATATTAAAGAAAATGCACATATAATTGACTAAATTAGAATGGCATGCTTGTCAACACATACATAAAGCAAGAAATTGTAAGGCTAAATTCTCAATGACAGAAAAAAACTTTGTTGGATTGTTACATTATTTTCAGGATTCAAACTCCTTTATAACTTCTACCATACATTATCTTTGTGAATATCGCTATGTCCTGTTAAAGGAAATCAACTTTTAAATTTAATAATCCTGCTCAGTTGTGTAGATAAATGTGAGCAAAGACTATTAAAAGGAAGCCTGGTGGTTTTAAATAATATTGAAAAGAAACAGCATATTCCAGATAAGATCCTTGTTAACAACTGAAAGGGTATGAGAATTGTGTCAAATTTATGAAGATTATGTCAAAGATTATGTCAAGCTTACTGGATACTGTTGTTTATATTGTCATTTCTGTTTTAAAATGTAAATGTCTGTACTTATAAATTTTGAACATTTTTCTCTGTACCACATAGTTTCACTCAGGCATATGTATATTGTAACTTCCAATTGCTTCAGAGGAACTTAAAACTCATCCTGTTGTATAGTCAGAGATCGATGGAGCAATACTATAGTTCAGAGTGTTAAAAATTTATTTAAGTGAACATATATTATTTTTGTTTAGAATAGGCTAAAATTCATTAGCAATTGGTCATGCATAATTCTCTCTGTAAACGGAGTATATTGAGGAATGACTCCCGACGCACTGATTATTTCAAGATAAACCTTTCACATACTCCAAATGAGCAATAATTGTGACAGCATTTCCCAAATCATCTGAAAGGATGATTTAGCCAAGGCCGAGTCCTTCGACAGACACCCTTCCAAGAAGAAAGACTGCTTTGGAAACAAGCTGTGCAAGGAAAAACTTAGGCACTCTCTTAGAGTTATACATTACGACAGCCCAAATAGATTATCAACCGTTCACAGACAAGACAGTGCATAATTTCCGCTACACTGGTCAGATGACAAAGGGAATCTTCAGCAAAACATACAGGAATAATTTATTAAGAACAAACTATTTCCCCATGGTATGTTATCAGAAGTCAAACCTTACCTGATCTGCTATCCAAAGGTCCAAAATCCAAGGAATATTTCACGACATGATAGTTATTCCATACATAGAGTAAATTGTCCCTGGGATTGTAATCCACGGCTGCTATGTACTGGTAGGAGTTGGGAAAGGGTACATCCACCAGACTGTCCTTGCTTTGGTCAGTGTTGTAAATATAGTCAATCTTGTTCCCAGTGGCTTCATTGTCATCATCCTCATATACAGACTTGACCACATACAGAATCCCACAGATCATAAACGCATTAGAAGCTGACCTTTTATCATACGCAGTATCCCACGTCCCTTCAATCCGCAGGGTGTAAGGGTTCAGTTGACTAATGACAATTTTACCATTGTTTTGTTCTGTTGCATAGATAACCCAGAGCCCATTTTCATCCACAGCTAAGTCGATGTCCGATTTGCCTCCCCATCGGTAAGGGGAGGTGTCATGGTAGTTGGCATTGGCAATGATAGCCTCTCCACTCTTTATCCTAGTCCGCAAATCAAACTTGACTATGTTCCTGGTGCGCTCTTTATTGAAGAACAGGGCTCCATCGTACACTACAAACCCCGTGCCATCCACCCGATGAGGAAGCTTGTAAGTAGTGGTCGGTCTTCCAGCAATGAAGTCATCTTTGGATGAATACTCAGTCAGGGTGTCAGTTCTGTATGGGGTCCAGGGCATATAATAAATCTTATCAGAAGCCTGCAGAGGGTCTTTACACCATGCCCCAGATTGGTGGTCAGACTCAAACAGATGTTCACTCTGGTACACGCCTTTTAGTAGTCCGGGACAAAGAAAAACTGTTGGAAGTGGGGGAAAAAGTTAAAATAGTAAGTATATGATTTTAATATTGTCTCTCATGTTCTTATTTATATCAGCCAACATAAATTTAACAAGAGATGCCTACCACCATTGATTTGGCTGTATTTTTGAGAATACTAAAGTATACTTCCTCTATAACTTTGGAATTCTTTCTAAAGTAATTTTGATTTATTTGCTGAAACAATTTAGCCATTTTATGAGTAGCCATGGACTTAGCCTCTGTAAACAAATATTAATTTTTAATGCATGGCTGGTTCAACGTTTATCTGGATTTTGTAGACATATAAAACTGAAGAACATTGAAGAACATCTCTTATTTGAAATTGAAAATATTTTACTTCCACTCTGATGAAATTAGCTGTGCAGCAGTTATCATTAAGAAAACCAGATGGTAATCACACATTATTTTATTTTAAATAAAGAGAAAAATGCTCTATTATACAGGCCACTGAATCTTCTATCATAAAAGATTCTTGAAGCTCCTATAACACACACAGAGCATGCAACCCACACAATTAAACATGAGTGATGGATGGAGACTGGAAGAAAAAAAGAGAAAGAAAGGAAAGAAGGAAGAAGAAAAGAAGAAAAGGCAAAAGGTTACAGAAAAGAACCCAAGATCTAGATTTTAATCAGTTAAAAAATGTCCTGTTAAATACAGTAGTATTGGAACTTAAAAACATGTACCTTTTACTGTTACATGAACAAAACATTTAAGAAAAAAAAAAACAAGATTACTTGCTATATTTTGCTGCTCATACTTCAGAATGAAAATGGGCCATATTAGATTGCCTTTTAGTATGATTCAGTAGCATATTGAGAGTGGTAGTCAGAAAGCCTGGCAGATTTATCTATAAGAAAGGGGCTATCAAGCAATGTTTCCCAAAGGGTGGTCCTTGAAGCACCTGTTTCAATAGTATTATCTACATTGTGCCCAGAAGGATGAAAGGCATCCTTACCCATCTATGCTTAAGTGGTATCGTATTAAATATAATTATATTATAGATTCTAATAGCAGATTGGTGGATCTCTGAGGCAGTAGTAGGGAGAGGAAGCAAATTTTACAAATTATTTTGATCATTGGGGCTTTTGCATTGAGCTGCTTTGGATTACGGTGTTCTGCAGAACCTGCCGTGGGAAACACTGCTCTCATACACTTGCAAAGCAAACACACCGAAAGTTAACCACTGTTAGATTCTCAGTGATTAGAAGTAGCCTGGGAGGGAAAACCAGGAATTCAAAAGAATTTTTGATATTGATCTGTTGTGTTTTTTTTAAGTGAACAATCAGTTATTATTTTGGTATTAGTGGTTAGTATTTTGGTACCTAGTAGCAAATATAACAAGAGATCCAATGGAAAACAGAGAGGAAACTAAGCTATGTATTAGAAATTATTGAAAAACAAGACATTACTAAAATATCCAAAGATTTAATTTAGAAGAAATGAAAAGCTTTTGGGGAGCAGGAGAAGCTAGCTTACAAAATCATTCATATTGAGGACAGGGCATCATTGTCAATTTATAATCATGATAAAGATAATTATAGGAGTTTCTACATTTGCTAAATGAATTTAGTATTTTTTTCTTAGTAAACTGTCTCCTTTTTGCCCTAGTAGTTAAAACAGGCATTAAAGAAGTCATGGTAGAGCCAGGGAAATAATCTTGTAAAGAAATGGAAACAAATGTAGCAATCATATTTCATTATCTATTGGATTTCTAACTACTTATTTAAAAATAAAGAATTCAAATATATATTGTTAATAATTTTACGATATTCAAATGTGTTAGGATAAAAGGATTAACCCAGCACTAGTCAGTAAAGCGTATTAAAATGAAGTTGAGCAGCAGAAGTAGTCAATAAATTTCCATAAAATAGATAAGAATTAATAACAAAATTATTTTAACTAAATGTTAAACTGTTAAATAACTTAGCCTATAAATAGTATATAATTTATGAAAGGTATTTAATTACCTTTTTGTTCCACTTCTATTGGAGAGAGAGAAGTAAAGAGAGAAAGGAGAAAAGAGAATAGATTAATGGTACGATATTGGCCAAGCACTTTTTATTCACCTCTTCCAAACAGAAAATAATTTACTTCACTCATACTTGCTTCATTGAATATTATGGTTTTTTAAGTATTTAGTTAAGACATTTTACCATAATTATAAGCTTTGAAGCACAGTAATATTTTGGCAAAAATAGATCGAATGAAAGTGAGATTGATAACCATACTACTTTAATTTACAGAAAATGTAAAATTCAAACACCAGCAGTTGCATTTCAATGATGATATCAGCAAATAAATATGCAGACAGCTTTCTAATAATTTGATTAGTTTCACTTATGTATATTATGGTGTATAGCATTACCCAACTCAATAATCTTGTTTTTTCTGTAGATCAGAGAACAGATTTCTTCTTAAAAAATCACCATCATAAATAACAACAACAAAAACTACTACACAACTCATTTTCCAGGACTTAGACTTTGTGTTTATTGTCATTCTTAGGAGAAATGTGTCTTATAAGGTAGCCAACATTAGAGCAGGACCAAATTTGGAATAAATGTACTAAAAACCCTTATTAAAGTGACTTTATTTCCACTCATTAATACTTGATATCATTATGAAAAATCACTGATTTTCCAGAAAAAGATATTTAATCAGAGAATTGGTATAAATAATGATGAACCGTTGACTTTGGCCTTTTTTTTATTTAACATTCTTAACTGTGCCAACACACACTTGTAAAAGTAAGATATTCCTAATCATGCTAGTTAAGCATATCACATACTAAGTATATTTCAAACCGCATGATTAATTTTAAGGTATTGATCAAATATAACCAATAACAATTCTGACAAAATAGAACATGTATATAAAATTCATTGTCACTTTTATTGTGTGAAGTTGTCTCAAACACACTTATCTGCCTACATCCTAATGAGAATAAAAGGGATAAAGTAAAACAAATATGTCAGAGAAGTGTGGTATCATAGCATAAATCACAAGATTTATATTAAAAATTCATTTCTTTTCAAAAACTACTCAAGGTGGAAGATACGATGTGTAAGGAAAGGTAGTGACTATGGATCTATTGTATTCTGTATTATCTTATACATTATGGAATTTTAATTTCAACTGTCATTTGGCAAAATTATTTTCTAGTCTTGGTCTAATTTCCAGGAAATTGGAGTGAGCAAATAGTGCAAGGAAATTTTGCCTCTGTTACTTGCTGGTTACTTAAAAGTAAGATTTATTAGGCAGTTCTGCTTTTGAGAAAATTATGATAGTCTTGCCCATGTCATGACTAGCTGTAGCTCATTTATCATTTATTTGCCATTTTCAAGACTGAAGTAAAACAGCCCTATAATTTAAGTTGAAATAAGCACACACAAATCATATTCCCATAGCAAAACTGGCAAGATAAAATAATTTGTTGTTGAAAAGCCTAGTAACATTTAGAGTTGGCCAGTTGTTGCTTGTCTTCTAATTCTAATGCTAAAAGCTTTCCATCTTTAAAATAGAAAATTAAATAGATAGAAGAACCAATGGCTGGGCTAAATGAATATAGTTCAAGTAGTAGGGAGACTGCCTGGAGAGCACAAGGTCTTGAGTTCAAACCTGAGAACCACTAAAAAGAAGAAAAAGGGGAAAGATGCAGAGGAAGAGGAGGAGGACAAGGATGGGGAGCAGTAGATTCCACATTGTTTAACTATATTATTATAAAGAAAAAAATGGATGGAACAGAATTTGGGTACGCTGTAAAAAATCAAATTGCAATTCATTTTCTTTTCTATTTAATGCCTTTCCCGATTGATTGATTGATTGATTGATTGTCGGTCATAGGACTTTACCTCTGGGTCTGGGCATTGTCCCTGAGCTCTTCAGCTCAAGGCTAGCACTCTACCACTTGAGCCACAGCGCAACTTCCATTTTTCTGTTGGTTAAATGGAGATAAGAGTCTCACAGACTTTCCTTCCCTGGATGGCTTTGAACCAGGATCCTCAGATCTCAGCCTCCTGAGTGCCTAGGATTACAGGTGTGTCACCAGCACCTGGCCTTTTCACTATTTTAATGGATGGAAAGGAAAGTAAATTTTATGAGAAATTTGTATCTCTAACTCATTAAATGTAAAACTGGGGGAGAACAAAGGAAAAGCATGTGGGTGATCTTGTAAGTTTCACTGACAAGAAAAAGTTGTTGCTATATAACAGACGGCAAATATTTCACAACACAGGGCTGAAATACTGCCATCTCTCCTTTGTATGGTGAGATCATAAATAAATGAGTTGTACCGTGACAGCTATGCCAAGGCCCTCCTCAGATCTCCTGTCTTTTAGTGGGTCCAATATCCTGAATTCTGACATTATAGCTGTCATTGCTCATTTTCAAACCTCTTTGCAACTAGTTTTTCTCCTTTTCCCTCTTCACTTTTAATCTTCAAAGTATTTTTATTCTCCACTCAGCCTCCATAAATATGTGTATATATTTCCTTAATGTGATTTTACTGTTGTCCTTTGTCAAACTTAATGGCATAGGCTGTATCCCATGGTTAGAGTAAATGACAATTTCAAACAAAGGGTAATTTTGCAGTGTATCAAGAAAGAAACTGGCAAAAGGAGACTAGCAAATTTTCCTTTCAGTCTTCAACAGTTCATAAAATAGTTATAACATACAGGCCTGGTGTTGTTTACAAAAGCAAGATGTTATCAGTTCTAACCATTTTTGCATCATATGCACTACTTTTGAATTAGATTCTTTATTTAGAATAGGTATGGACCAAACCTTCCTGAATTGCATTGTAAACTTACAAAGAATTTGCTGTATGCCAAAAATTGCTAGTATTGTAAATAATATCTATAAAATTAAATCAAATTCTATGGTTTAAAATTTCTTTTCTCTTAAATTCTGAGTCATAGACCACATTTTTCTACCTACTGTGTAAATGTTCCAAATGAGTGCCATGACATAATCCTTTAATGCTTCCATATTTCTGTGATATGTAAATTACAGGACACTTATGGGGACATAAAATGGTTTCAAAAATATCAACTAATGTAGATGCAAGCATGTTTTTAATTGAAATATAGTGGCATTTTAAGCAAACTTATTTTGTTGGTAATATTTGGATTCGAATATTAAAACACATTTGGGTACTCTTATCCCAGGAACTCAACAGTTATGGAGGTGGCACAAGAGTAAATGCAATTATATAGGAATAATTAGTTTGGAATATAATTTGTTGGACTAACATCCACACATAAAGTCATCTATATCTATATAACCAAAAATTCATAGTAGATTTTATATTTGAATAGCCTATCATGATTAGAAAAACATTTTCTTATGGGTTTCCTGATTAAACTATTTAGAAGATTAATGTGGTAGTTACTACTCCCATGAAGAAACAGTTAACAAAAGCCCAAATAGTTAAAAGCATCTCACCAAGATCAACAGACTAAAGTGGCCTAGAACTGTAAATTGTCTCATGCTAGACAATGTCTTTAGTGAGTTGGAAACTCAAGAAATAGAGGATTGTTTTTTTTGTTGTTGTTTGTTTGCTTGCTTTCTGTTTTGTTTTGTTTTTCCTGCTCTTGCTCTCCATTCCCTCTGGTACCAGGTCAATGAAGAAGTGGAATCTTCTTAGGGTAAGAAATGTTTCTCTTATAATGTTCCTTCATGAAACACTGGAGTCAAGCACACAGTGCTTATAACATTCAAACTTCACCACAATCTTACAAGAAACATTTTCATTATCCTAACTTTTCAGATGGGAAAGCTGACGAACAAAAATGTGTGGCTACATTGAAAATAAGTGCTAGTACAGGGCTTCAAATCCAGGTCTTGATCTTATTTATTATTAATGTTCAGTAAGATATATAAAATAGCCTTATAAATCTCTAGCACAAAACTCATAAAAGACAGTGGTAAAAATGGCTATATTTAGCAAAACCAATCCTTAAAAGGAAGAACAGTGTTGGAAGAATATCCGTTCCAAGCTTCAAGCTGTATTAAAAAGCTGTAGTAATAAAAACAGCTCGGTACTGGCATAAGAACAGGTCTGAAGCTGAATGACACATAACTGAAAACTCAGAAATGAACCCACAGACCTATAGCCACCTAATATTTGAAAAGGGAACCAAAAACACAGTATGGAAGAAAGATAGACTGAAATGGTGCTCGTAGAATCTGTTTATACACATACAGAAAACTGAAATTAGATCTTTGGATATTACGTCACACCAGAATCAATTACAAATGGATCAAAAACATCATTGTAAGACTACATACCCTGAAAATATTACAAGAAGAAATAGGGGAAACACTAAGGGCTCCTTAGCACAGTTTGAAACTTCCTAAGGAAAGATTCAGAAACACAACAAATCCAAGAAGGGCTGGATAAATAGGATTGCATCAAACTGCAAAGTTTCTACATGTTAAAGGACAAAGATAGTTAGATAAATAGAAATCTCACAGAATAGGAGAAGATCTTTACTAGCTATGCATCAGGCAGGACATCATATCTAAAATATAATTACAGCTCAAAAATTAAACCCTCAGGGCTGGGGATATAGCCTAGTGGCAAGAGTGCCTGCCTCGGATACACCAGGCCCTAGGTTCGATTCCCCAGCACCACATATACAGAAAACGGCCAGAAGCGGCGCTGTGGCTCAAGTGGCAGAGTGCTAGCCTTGAGCGGGAAGAAACCAGGGACAGTGCTCAGGCCCTGAGTCCAAGGCCCAGGACTGGCCAAAAAAAAAAAAAAAAAAAAAAATTAAACCCTCAAAAAACAAATCCAATCACTAAGTGGGCTAAATACTTAAAGGGAGATTTCTCTGAAGAGGAAACAAGAATGGCTAATAGACATATGAAGACATGCTTAACATTTCTGGCCATAAAATAAATGTGAATCAAAAGTACATTGAGATTCCACCTTACCCCAGTTAAAATGCCCATTTTCAAGAAACGAACAGTAACAGATGCTGGCTGGGATGTGGCCAAAAGGGAGCACTACTACACTGTTGGTGGGAATGCAAATTTGTTCAACCACTCTGGAAAGCAGTAGGGGGTTCCTCAAAATAATTAACATGACCTAGCAATCCCACTTCTGAGCATCTACCCACATGACTTCAAACCAGTCTGTACTAAAGCCACCAGAATGTCCTTATTCATTGTAGCATTGTTTACCATAGCTAAGATATGGGATGAAATCAGATGTCCCTCAATGGATGAATGGGTCAAGAAAGTGTGGAATATGTACAAAATAGAATTCTATGATTCCATCAGAAAGAACACCACCGCCTCAATCATAAGGAAATGAAAAGACTTAGGAAAAGCAAAACAACCAAAAAAACTAAGCAAAGTAAGCCCAAACCAAAGAAACATAGGTTGCATGGTTTCCTTCATTGTATAATATGCCTATAAATCTACAAGCAACTCCAATGCATAGCAAAAGACAAATAATTACTCTTGGACATGATTAATTAAAAAACACTCGAAACATTCACACAGTGAGACTGAAGTAGGATATTCTTAGGAGAGGATCACAAGAGCTCAATAACTATGTGCATATGACCATATAAAGTGATGCTTATCTAAGTGAATGACAAGAAATTGGGTGGGGAGAGGATTTCTTAGTTCACTGTTTGCACTTTCTTTTCCTTCTTCCCTCCCTCCCTCTCTCCCTCTCTCCCTCCCTCCCTCTCTCCCTTCCTTCCTTCCTTCCTTCCTTCCTTCCTTCCTTCCTTCCTTCCTTCCTTCCTTCCTTCCTTCCTTCCTTCCTCCTTCCTTTTCCTTTGGTTTATTCCCTTTTGTCACTGTATTTGCTTTCTATACTCCTTGTTTTATATATAAGTTTGTCTGATTTGGGGAGGGAAAGGGAAGCACAGAAAAAGTGGGACACAGGAGGAACCAATTCAGCAGTGATACTCACTAGACACTATGTTGGAAATGAACTATGTAACTTGGGGGAAGGGATTGGGAGGGCAAAACTGGGAGAGAATGAGGAAGTGGGTGGCACTGTTCTAAGGGAAATGCACTTATTACCTGACTTTTGTAATGGTAACTCCTCTGGACATCACCTTTACAATAAAGAATTCTTAACATGGTATTCTCCTGTACAATCAACATTAGAACTATGATTTTTTTCAAAGAGAGGGATAGGATGATATACTTTTCCATAGTATCGTACATTGAGGGTACAGATTCATAGGATTTACCAAAAAATAGAAAAGCATTCCACATTTTTTTGGCAAAGAAAATAAAATTCTCTTATCATTGGAAGCAAACCACTGGTCAATACCTCACCTCATACCTTACCAATTCTTTTGTTTTGTTTTTGTTTTTGTTACCAGTCCTGGGGCATAGACTCAGGGCCTGAGCACTACCCTTGGCTTCTTTTTGCTCAAGGCTAGCACTCTACCTCTTGATCCACAGCTCCACTTCCAGCTTTTTTCTGTAGTGCTGAGGAATCGAACCCAGGGCTTCATGTATACAAGGCAAGCACTTTACCAGTAGGCCATATTCCCATTCCCCCTTAATAATTCTTTTTATTCTGAAATCGATAATTCTCTCTTCTGTTTCACTTCCACCAAGGGAATATAAAAGTTATTCAGTAAAAGAAATGAGATCTGTGAGATTCATTAAAATTTTCAGTGCATTGCATATCAAAAATTCTGATAGACATCTGTCTCTTTCAGTAAATAAAGTGCTAATCGTTTATTTAATGAGAGACAGGAGTAATCTCTTCTGCTCAGCTTCTAAATTATGTTTTTCAAATAATACCCATGCACCAGTGAATAAAAGTGCCGTTCAAGCACCTTGTATGACAATGGCTTTATATAATATGGTTCCAAAATTAACACCTCCTAGTGAAATCATCTTGGAGTGTGTAGATTGAAAATGTCAATAATTCATAAAATGCTTTCACAGGTCACATTCTAATTTATACGCTTAAATATAATATCAATAGATGCTGTGGGAAGTGAGACAGAGCTTTTTCTTTTGTATTGTCATTGCACCCCATTGATGGATGGATCCTCAGAGCCTTTTAAACTGTTAATTTAGTCTTTTGAAAGAAAATGGTGCTATTTGCATTCTTTTTTGGAATCTATTTGTAGCAGCACTGATAAAAACAATATTTTTTCAAAGTTATAATTTATAACACTTAAAATAAATACCACATTTGGTTCATGAAAGATGAATATTGTCAGGATAATCTGTCCTCACTACATAATAGCCACAGGGCATTTTTAGTTGCTAAACAAAATACACAAAGGCAGAGCCACCAAAGAGTATATGATTATATAGATAAAGATATATAACATATAGTTAATGCCTCTGTTCATTTCTCATTACATGCAAGGCACTTGGAATTATGAACAGAGGAGATAATAATACCGAATGGAGTAAACAGTGTGTGATGTAATGTGGATCAGTGCAATCTGTGGTAACTTTTGTCTGGGCCTTCAACTTTTCAAGCACTTATTAACACTTACTTGATGGCAATAATAATTATCACATGACAAAAAATGTTTGAAGAATTAAGTTATGTAATTAATAAGAAAATATTTTGTTACATTACAGTAAGTGGTAGATGGGACTCTTACAAGGAACAGTTGCTAAGCATGCAGCATGTGAGCAGACAGCCCCTGAATCAAACTTGCGAGACAATGGTGAATCTCATGGTAGGAACATATTTTAGATGAAATTATCTTTGCCTCAGGGAAACTTACAGTCTAATAACTGATGAAATTCAGTTTGCTCATTTTACCACAAACAAGCCTAATTGTAAGCATAAGAACAGACATGAACTGCAGAGACAGGGACATTTGTGAAGAGAAGCTTGACAAGTTGCAAGAGTTGGACGATGAAAAATTGACATCTTGTGGATAATGTCAATTCCTTGTTTGGAAGAAACTTATGTGACCAACTCTTTCCACAAAGTTCTATTCATTCTGCTTCATGCATGAACCAATTGTGATATTAAAATGAACCTAGATATAATACCAGAAACTTAGTAAGTACTTTGCAACAAATATTCATTCTTAAAGTTTGGATGTTGTAATTACATGAAATACCATTTAGTATGAGTTGATATTTAATAAATGAGAAAACTGAAACAAAGATATTAAGATATTAACATCAATCCACTGCTTATTGACAGTATAAAACACATTATAATAAAGTAATGTAATAAGTTTTGATTCACATAAGAAGTTTTTTCAATGATAAGGACCAAATCTAAGGAAATATGTGGACAGAAATGGCAATCTTAAATTAAAACTCTCATGAAGTTGCTATTTTACTTCTCATATAGAAACTGCAATGAATATCTTTCTATCTTAACGAGAGCTTTCAACATCTTGTGAATTTACCTTGTCATTGAAAATTTCTATCATCACTTCCTAATAGAATGAGACAGAAAAAAAAAAAAGCAACTCGGGAAAGAACAAATGTAACAACAAAACTCAACCTGTTGAGGAGTATCCTTGAGCACAGAGGTACTAACAAAACTCTGGTATTTCAAGGAATTCATCCAAATGCCCCACCCAAGCTGGGATTGGATTCATTCGCCAAAGAATAGAAAACAACTTATATTTATTTGTAGATGTTTAATGAAAGCCTTATTAGTAATACAAATATGATTTCTAGAACAAAAAAACAAAGTAAGTAAAGCGAAATTGAGAATTTTCATGGTAGAAAAATACAAGTCGAATACATTCTGCACCTGTCATGGGAATCCCTCAACATGAAGGCAAGTGTAAGATTCTGTCCTATTCATTAATCTTAGTGTTTGATAAAATTGGGAAGCTAATTAATGGAATAAGTTCCAAGTTTCCAGATTCACTGAGGTAAATTTTCCAAAATATGTGGTTTGCTTTTGTTGTTGTTGGTAGTGGGGCTTGAAGTACAGACATGGGCTTTATCCTTGACCATTTTTACTCAGGGCTAGTACACTATCACTTTGCACTACAATTTTGGTTACAATTTTCTGGTGGTTAATTGGAAAGAATAGTCCCATGGACTTTTCCACCTGTGTTGGCTTTGAACCATAATCCTCTGACCTCAACCTCTGCTATCGCTAGGACTACAGGCATGAGCTACTGGTTCCTGGCTTTCAAAATATTTCTCTTATTTTTTTCTATCTTGATTTTGTACTAATTGTATATGTGACCCATCTTCTCCACAATGGTTTACTACCTTTTAGGTAGTCCCCATGAATATCACTTCAACTTTGCTCATATCACTGCTGCACTCACTGTCCTGAGCACTTTACCTCTTACCTCCTTGTTAAACCAAATTGTATCTTTAAAGAATTCTTTTTACTTATTGAAGTAAATTTTGAGGACGTGCATTTCAACAATAATCTACTTCAAAGATTAGTAGATTTTTTTGTGGGCATCCAAATAGGAGTCAATTATGGCATTTTGGGGCACAGTCAGGTGCGGATACATAATCACTGTCTTTTTACTCTCTGGGGAGGGGGAATTCCAGTATTGGGGGTTGAAATCAGAGCCCAGGATTTTGTGCTCAAGATTAGCATTCTATCATTTCATCCACAGATCTACATATAGCCACACATTTGGTGTTTAATTGGAGATAAGAGTCTTATAGACCTTCCTTCTTAGGCTGGCTTTGAACCATGATCTTCAGGTCTCAACCTCCTGGGCCCTGTCTAGGATTACAGGTGTAGTGTAACGTAACCATTTTTTTATTTTTACAACACTTAACCAATTTTTTTTGGATATGTTTTCATAGCTGTAGTTTACTAAGCTATACTCAATTGAATTTCATTTGTACAGTCTTATTTACAATTCCCTCTGTTAACCATCATTATTTTCAACCTAATGCTTTGCTCTAACCAGATGCTAGCTGTTGCATGCAGATGCTTTCAAAATTATGGACAAAATTATGGTTTCAAGAATGAGTTTGGGGAAGTAGAGGTCTATCTCAAGTAATAGAGTGACGATCATAATAAAATAATGAGCTGGGTAGGACTTTCTCAATGATATGAACAAGAGAGAAGGAAAATCTTAGACGGTAAGTAGTCTTTTTGTTTTGCTAAGTGGGCCCATGAAATCCTGCTATATGCTACTTCTTATCTCTTCACATTAAGATGCATTACTTATATAACTAGTAACAGTAGGAAATATTCTATAGTCAGTTGCTAAGAAGTCAAAATTTTATATCTCTGAGGATATGTACTTGAACATATGATACTCAATCACTTATGCTATGCTAGTTTATTTGCTTATGTATCATCTGTTATTTTCTTAGTTCATCCTCACAACAAACCTATGAAATTGTAGTCACCACAATAGAGATGAAGATAGTGATGGTAGAAATCAGTGATTTGATATTTGAAGTGTGGGGTATGGGCTATTAAAGTCTATGCCATTTTACCCGGCAAAATGTAAGTGATGGCTGGGCACGATGGCTCATGCTTACATTACTGTTTATTTTAGAGACAAAGATTGAGGGGATTATTGTTCAAAGGCAACCTAGACAAAAAGAAATATGAGTATGGTGGAATATATAAGGAGGAAGACCATAGTCCAGTCTGTCCCAAGCAGAAACCGAAGACATTATATAAAAATAACTGAGGAAAATGTGCTAGAGACGTGGCTTAATTGAAAGAATATGCATCTAGCAAGCATACAGTCCTGATTTCAACCACAGGATGCCAAATAGAGCAGTATGAGAGTCCAGATCCATAAGACATAGTCCCTGAATTATAGCAAAGCAGGGACTCCGCGCTTGACTTAACATGTCTGACCATGGTGAACAAGGTTTTGAGGTAGAAGAATTAAATATGCTAAAAAGAATGAGGCACAAAGGCAGCTATAGCTTTCTGTTTTCTGATATGAAGGCAAAATGCATTTTTTACTAATGATCTATCTTAAACATATCTCAGGTAGGTCTACTTGTTACCTCTTTATTCTTTAATGGACACCATTGTGGGGCTGTGACAATTCAGTGGTGTGATTGCATTTGTCTACTCAAATATAATTAATTGGATTGTGCGTAGTTCCTAACAATTCTCCAAACTTATCTTAAAGCATTTATGGAGGAGCACGGTTCTGCAGCAGTGTAATATGTGAAAAAGACACGTAATGTTCAAAGAAAGGTGGCAAAATTCTCTGTTTTCCTAATGCTGTTCATTTGAGAATAATGACAGATGAATGAATATTCCTTAAAAGGTAGTTATGAACTGTGTAAACCACATTTAAGAAAAAAATATGCAAAGAAGGCATTTAGGCCTGTATCATATGACTTGACATCCAAAGCCAAAAATTGAATTTAAAATTGAATTAACATACACAACAACAAAAACCGCAGAGTGCTTTCTGTCTAATTCTTTATTACAACTCAGCCAACTTCTGCTAGGCAATTTACTAAATGCACTTTCTGTTAGTGTTAGTGGAATGTGTCAAATTAGAGGGAAACTGAGTTTTAAGAGAATGAAACAAACAACCCCATTATTCTTTGCTCTACAAGATCACTGGCAAGATACTTTACAGTCTATTTAAGCTGACTAGCCACCAACTTTTTTTTTCCCTTCAAGCCATTAATAGAAGGGTCATAAAACAAACTTGCAGTTAGCACATTAAGAAAGGAACTATCAACAATATAACATTATTAGATGTAACTTTTTTTTTCCTATACTAGAGTTTGAATTTAAGGTCTGGCACTCAAACTTGCTTGCTCATGGCTGGTGCTCTATCATTTCAGCCATGTCTCCAATCTGGCTTTTTGCAGGTTATTACATAGATGACATCTTGCAGACATTTGTACAGCCCTGAGGATCTCAGCCCTCTGAGTACCTTGGTTTACAAATGAGAGCCACTGTTCCCTGGCTTTTTCTCACTTGTCAGTGAACCTGTTGCAGAAAAAAATGCGATTTACACTTAGTACATAGACAATGGATAGCCACCTGACCTCCTGATAAGTATAAAAATTTATTTTGTGTTTATAAATGTAAGCACTTTAAATATGATTATATCTATATTTTCTGAAGTGGTTTCAAACAAGAACTTTAAGAAATAGAAATTCTATTTTGTTAGGATCTCCTATATTATGACACACTATCGAGTATTATCACTCTAGAATACAACTTAAAAGCTAAAACAGAAAGTCAATATTTTACAAAAGAAAATAGTGAAGGAGCAAACACTACTGGATTAGGGTCACAAATCAAGAAAGAGAACTAGGAATGTATAAAAGATAATCTGGCTCAAATGCTTATTTTTATTGGATGAGCTACATAGCTTTACCACTTTACAATTCAGTTCATATAGAATAATTTTTCTCTCGTAGAAACTGAAGTAACATTGGATACCTTGTCCTTAAGAAGATATCTATCTATCTATCTATCTATCTATCTATCTATCTATCTATCTATCTATCTATATCTCTCTATATATATACATACACACATACATATATATCTGAATGATATTTTTGTATAGTCCCAATTTAGGACCTAGGGTCAGCTTGCTACCTACTTATTAAAAGTATGTAACAGAGAATCTTGTTTCTACTTCCCAATAAATGACATACACGTTTTATAACAAAGTATGGAGACTTCCTAGGTTTATCAAGTCGATATTTATTAACCACACCCAAAGACATCTCAACTCACAAGTCGTTCCTTCTTAACAATTCTATCTTTCTTGTGGCATGGAATTGTGAAAGCTACACTGCTGTGCCTATCATGATTAGAGACAAAGAGGGATTTGTGACAGAAAACATTAACTCAGTAGAAATAAAAGTAAAACAATCCAACACATGCAGAAAGAAAATCAAAATAAAGTATCAAGTGCTGGTTTCACAAAGTGGTTTAAAAATAAGCTTATCTTCTTCACAAATGCAATTTCATGTACCATGATAACCCTGACATCTAAATATTATATACAAGTTAAGTGTGTGCGTTTGAGTAATCATCATTCTTTAGTGTCTTTTGTCTCAGTTTAGGAACCCACTTATTTCCAGTTTGAATTCAGAGCCATTAAACTCTTACAAAGTGTTTATTGCACTACACATATTATTGTTCCTGTCATTTAACAATGCTCTCCCTCTGGTTATAGTGAATGCAGCAAAGCTCCTTGGCATCAATAGATTAAAACATGTCCTACAAGGAAAAGTATGTGCAAATGGAGTGAGCTTATTTTTCCACAAGCTAACTCAATAAATCTGTTCAGTTTACTGGTGTTAGCATTCATTTAAAATTGTTACATATTTACCTGGGAAAGTTCAAGATGACAGAAGAGAGAGGTTAAATTCCCCTTTTTCCTCCCCCTTGAAGAAATACTACCTTGTTAACACTAATAAATGAGAGCTTAATAAAAGCA